>NC_073730.1:18435423-20835423 GCF_023634155.1 Falco peregrinus | reverse complement strand
ATCATTTTGTTACTGATAAAAGTGTTTTGACCTCATTAGCTGAGCAAACAGGAGAGTGTTTGAACCACAGGCCCCTGGGTATAACAAAACCTTGCCTCAGCCTAAAACTATCTACTGTGAGAATGGAGTTTGTACTGCAGAGGTGTTCTTGAGACCTTGGGTGTCCTTTTAAGCCTCTGGCTGAATAGCAAGTGCTGAATGGACACAGCACTGAAATACCTGAAATGAATGTAAGCCGTGTTAACATATAAAAGTAAAGATGCTGCAAATGAAATTAGGTCTCTCCTTGAACTGCAACCGATTTGCAAACAAATGGAGAAAAAATGTCCACCCAATTTTGGTGCAGAGGCCTCACTGCATGAATTTCATTGAAAGCTACTTTTGCAGGGATGAATTTTTCAAATGAAATTGCAAATGTTTTTCAAAAGTCTTTAGAATTTTGCTCAACCCTGCATATTACATGATCTGTAAACCGGAAAATTAACAAATCAAATCATAATGTTTATACATAAAATTAGTCTCTATTAAAATTTGTAGACTATTTAAATTCTTATCACTTTTTGCAAGTTGTTGGAATTTTTCCTTCTATGGTACTAAATAATTTCTCATCTATTTTGTGTGTTTGACAGATGAGACACAGTCACAGTTACCCATATTTCTTAGACTCAAAATATTATATTTAAATCTAAACACAGTTTGGAACTAAGTCTCTTCAGACATTATTAAAAACATTTAGTACTATTATAACTTCACTCAGGAAACAGGTTGATTCATTCAAGCAAACTGTGGTGCATGAGGTTTTACATCCTACTGAGCTATTAAGTTGTAAGATTGCCTATACATAGGTTTTATTTTATTCCTAATATATGACATCAACACTTTTCAAAAGGTGGGAGGGATTAAAAAAATAAACTTATGGTAGCACTAGAGGAAGCCATGTTACATCCACACTTAGGATCCTATTCTGCAGAGTGCTCACAGCCTCAACTCCGATGATGTACTGTGACAAAAGGCATTCCGCTCTGTGAACGGTCTGACCCTCTATTAGACAAAGGGAATTGCTCTCTTTTTCCACTGAAGTCAATTGGTCTTTGGTTGTTGACTGCAGGGGGATCAGGAATTTGAGCAACAGCTTTTCAAATCTACTGTTTAATTCCTGTTTATTTTAAAGAGTTTTTCATATAAGTAGGACTTAGTCAGTCAGGAATACAATGACTAACAAAATCATATCAACTAGCATTTTGTATTGTTACATATTTTTTGGTGGCCACTGCCCAATGATTTTCTAAAGGTAAAGCTGTAGTGAAAAGATATGAGGTTATCTATCTATAATGGCTTTTTTCATTAACCTCGCCGGTTAATGAGTGCATTGTGACCTGAAACCCTTGTCTATCCTTACAGTTTTCATCCAGTTAAACTCTGTGTATTTTTGTAATCAAGGTACACAATTAAGCTTTTATGCCAAAATGAATGATTCAGCATATGATGTCTATGTTCAAGCTACAGTATAAAGAGATACGCCAAGCAGAGATTTAATGAGGAGGATTAGGGTGGATGTGCTGCCTAATGCAACGTGGCTGCTGCAGCTCACAAGATCTGTACTCTGTGGTGTAATAGCACTCTTCACAGTATCTGAATCTGGCCATGATGGACTGTGCTTTCTTAGTAGTGCTACTGCGCTGCCATCGTGTTACATAGATAAGCAATCAGAGCTGAGAAATGTGGTGTAACTGGGTCATAAATATGTTATACTTGGGGCTGACCTCGCAGTGGGCATCATAGTGGGCAGGTGCCTTCTCTGATTTCCTCAACCCATTGCTTGGGGCTGCCAATAACCCCTCTTCCAAATCCACTTCTGGCTCTTTTAGTACTTTTCTTTCAAAGGAGGACAAAAGGAGTAGAAAAAATACTCTCGCCTCTTGTTTTTATCAGATTTCAGAAATTCTAAATCCTTTCCCCGGGCTTTTCAAAAAAGGACGTCAATAAGCACTCTCAGCTCCATCAGATGCATCAAACAGGTATCAACCAACAATCAGAACCTAATTTGTACCTCTGTGGCCTCTGCTAGGGGAAAGACAAAATAATCATCTCAAACTGGCCTGCAGTTATGTGGGAAAAAAGGATGATGGCTAGATGATGGCCAGCAAAATACCAACAGCAAAGCACAACAAACTCATTCCTAGAATGACAGAAGGTTCTGTGGTGTAGGATAGGGCAAGTATGCTCAGACACTGATTATCAGCGAGACAAAATCCTACCAGAGCCCTTTTTCCTTAACTATTGCCTTGTTCAGCGTGCCTCTCAAATGAAAGGAAGGAGTCCTTGGAGTTAACTGTGCCTGACTAGACACAGCATACTAGCCCTGAAGTTATGGGACTGCATTCTCTAAATGGCACATTCTGATTTCTAGTAAATGTCTCAGCCACATACAAGCAAGTTAAATTGCAGCAGAAAACCAAGGAAGAATTGCAGGCCAGCTGTGAAGAGTAAATGGAGTGATAAGATTATTACTGTATTGAGGAAGCAGAACAGAAAACTGAAATAAGAATTTGTCTGTGACCAGAAGCTGTAGAGACCCTGGTGCCTGACCATTGACTAATATTATGTTTCCTCATAAGCTTCATTTATTTCTGCTGTTCATTGAGTTGGTTCTTACTAAAATTTTGAAATATAAACTTTTTGTAGTGTATTGCTGCAACACCTGAAGCTGTGACAGTGCAGCTGCCCTTCAGTTTGCCAGAGACAGTAGAAGATGGTAACGTTTGTATTCTGTTATTACTACTGCCATTATTTCATATACTATTGTTTTAAAACATTTGAAAAATCCCTTCAGAAGGTGTTTGTCTACCATATTTCAATTGATACTTTTGTTTTATAATGTTTAAACAGGGCTAGGAAAACAAAGATGTTTGTTACCTGCCCAAGGAAGGAAGACAAGGAAAGAAAATTTTTTTACAGACATCATATATTAATTTTGCTACTTACTTTAGTTTAGAAACTCAAAATCATACAGACAGGATCACAAAGACAAGTTGCTTAGAGAAAAGCCAGGACATCATAAACTCAGCTTGCTTATTTCATGGTAATTCATTCATGTGCCAGTGACCTGTAAAAATGTTGTTAAAGAAGAATTCATGATTACTGGTTAAAAAGGCTATTTCTTGGTGCAGTGTGCAGAAAACCAAGTCTACTTTTCAATGCCATGTGTTTTTGTGCCTTTCTCTCAAGATCTCAACAAGTACATTTTTAAAGCACATATTTTACCATTCCTTTCATGTTTTGTAAACATTTGCAATGATAACACTTGTGAACATCTTTGATGGTGCTTTTTAGTTTTCCTGCAAAATGCTTAAGAATTGGAAACCATGCTGTCTGCTGAACTCAATTCACAACTTAGGTCTCCATGTGTTATTGTTAGTGCTTAGTAGCAAGTAGAATTATCCCCATCTAGTAGGTGTAACGTGGCATCTGTTGAGTCCATTGCCCTCAAAGAGAGGCTGGTACGGGGAGTCTCATAGCCAGAAAATTTGTAATTAATTAAGCCAAGACATTAATTCCCTCTTAAATCTATGTACATGTTTTTTGTGAAAATGAACAAGATGTGTGGAGAGACAGGTTTTCTCAATTACCAGGGTTAATATTCATGTGCAAATACAGACTCAGCTAAACCCCACACATATGTCGTAACGTCTACATTCGTCATCTCTTTTTTTTTCAGCTGGGTATACAATATTCATCCAAAATACCATAAAAGACTGACTGCAAAAATCACATTTTATAGCCTGCCCCAGGAATGTTTGTATTAAATTGCTTTAGACTGAGAAAGTTTCATTGTGATCAGGACCCAAGAGATATAAAAGGACCATAAAGTATGGGTCATAGTGTGAGTTTATAAGCTAGGCTTCTACTTAATTTAAATTATAGTGGCAGTGCAAGAAGTTGTGGTTTACCAATGGTACTGTTATGCCTTGAGTTAAATGCTTTCTTTCCACTGGCAGCTTCAAGTACCTGCCTCTCGTGGAAGAGTTAAATGCCTTATGTGTGTGTGTCCTGTAATTCATCATTTGAGAAAAATAAAACTTCATTATCAGACATAAGAACAAGTGCTGCTGACATCTCGTCTGAAGAAGCTGTGCATGTATTTCAGTAGTAGCTCCATTTCAAGTTCCTCTTTGTTCCTGGATCAGTGCCAGTTTTCAAATCTCTGCCTGAAGCTGGCACATGCTGCTTCTAAGAGGAGCAAGAATTTAACATCTCTTTTGAAAATTAAAGTGTGCCTTGTGATTGGATCAGATTGGCTAACTATAATTCTATGATTTATAATTTCTTTAGTTGGACATCACAAACCACAATTAGAAATACCATAAGATTAATCTTTTTTTTAAGTTCTGAGATGTATCTGCTCAACTTTTGAAGCATAAGGAGATCTTAACAAAAGAGGATAGACTATAACAGATAAACTAGGTTCCATAATCTTTTGCCATATCTGTTTGGTGGTGTTTTTAAAAGATTAAAATGACAGAAAAGCCTTGATCAAATCCAGTAAGCTCCAGAGTTTAGCCCAGATGTCTAATACCACAGTACACTATGCTGGGAGAAATAACAAGGGGAAAATCAAAGCAGAAAGCAATTTATTTACCCGTTTGTAAGTCAAATGCAAGTAGTTCTGATTTTACTTATGTTTTAAATATCTACTTATGTTTTCTTTAGCTTTGAGTATTGATTTACATGGTATCTCAATCTACATTTCTCTGCCAGTGGATTAGACTTTTTCAAATAAAACACCTATCACAAATATGTTGAATTTAACATGGGACAGTTTCAAGCAAAAAGTGGTCATGTATGTTCTAATATGGTTGAAATTTTCTGATCAGAGTTTCTTCAGAGAATATTTCTATTTTTCAATTTTGGCATCTGGTATCAGAAAATACAAATTTTCAAAGGCTGAATGAAGGTGTTTAAAAAATCAAAATATTTTTTCATCAAATAAGTCTTTTGGTTTTCTTTTTTATTGTATTTTCAAACATCTTAAAGAATATGTGCAAATCAGAGAATTCAGTTACTGTTTATCCCCAGTTCCGATAGATGTTAAAATAATTTTACAAACAATAACTCCTTCTGGCATGATCTGCTACCTTTTACTGGCTAAGAACTGTTTTCTGTCCAAATGCAACAAGCTAGGTGGCAGTTTCATCTGATTAAAATGCACAGAGGTGCTAAGTGCGGCTGTTCATTTACACAAATTAGATCTCTCTATTGCCCTCTGTAGAAGTTGTGAACATGCACCATATGGGGCATGGGAATCAGGGTTGAGACCATGTCTCTGTATTATTGATTTAAAGGTGGACCACGGTTCAGCTAGAAATTTTGGAGTAGAATAAATGTAGGCTGTCTTGGAATTAATTGTAGTCATACCTCCTATCATAGACCATACGCTGATATTGAATTCCAAACATTATGGAGACTAGCGTTTCATGTGGATTAGGTGTTCTTCAGTATTTTCTTTGGAGTTTTCATTAAAAAACTTTATAAAAAGTCTTTACTTTCAGGTAATATTTATGTAATTGTCCTGTCCTCCATACTGCATTTTTGTCTGTGCAACCCTGCTGAATTTAGTGTGATAATCCCTATTTGTGTCACAGCTAAGCCTCTCTCAGCTCTTTCAATTCTAATTGCTAAGAAGTAGAAGGATCTGACAGACTGTGTCCAGCCTCCTTTTGCTGATAACACTGTTCTTTTCCTTCTCTTCCCCCTTCCCCTCCTCCTTAAAAAAAAAAAAAAAAAAAAAAAAGATTTGCAGGGTAAGGTGACCCCAGCATAATAGGTGTTACAGATCTGAGAGTACTTTTATAAGGTGCTGACCATTTTCAGAAGTTAACCATGAGCATCAATAGGAGATGAAGGGTCTTACATTATAGCAACAGTTTGCCCTACACTAGCGTTAACACGTGGTTTCTGAAACGCCCACTGCAGCATTCCAGCATTCTCAGCATTTTACAGGCTTTGACACTACTCGATTGTACTTCCTGCAAGAAAAGAGGGAGGTTATAGGAAATAAAGGGAATGTAGCACAGAAATGACCTGACAAAAACTGAATCTACAGCTCACTCTGGTTCTCAAATGAACAAATTTTGTACTTGTTCCCCATCTGTAGCAGGTTTCCCTGTCTGTGAGATCACATTATAGATAAACCTGGAAATGAAATTTCATGCCTAAATGCCTGGAAACATTGAAAATAAGGGCCTTAAATTTGTCCCCAGATGATCCAATGACAGCCACACTACATACTTCCTCAGGATCATTCTCATACCCTGTTCTTTGCAGGTGCCCAATAAAACATTTCTAGCATTGTCCTCACATACCTACACCTTCTACACACAACGCTCTCACTACATCATGCTGAAAAGGGTGTTGTCTGGTTTTGTGTCGTAATCCTCTGTGTTTGTAGCCAACAGAGACTGACTTCATCCAGAGATCTGGCTTCTGAGCTATGGCCTTTTTCCATACTTTACCGCAGGGCCCTTGGACCATATTCGGAAGCCCCAGAAGGGCTTACCCATACCTCAAAATGGTGTGAAGAATGTGCTTGTCCTTTCGATCCAGCCACCTAAGTGCCTGCGCAGAACAAAACGGTGCCTCCTCCCCTAAGTTAAGGTATGCTTCAGGCATCTGCTGGCTCCATCCATGTCACCTCAAAGGCACTATCCCTGAGGGGCACCTATGAGCAGGAGAACCCTCCACTGATTTGCTTATGTGATGATGTACAAGGGGAAGTGATTTTTAAACATAAAGGAAACATTTCAGGAGGCAAGTAACAAACTTTTTGCTTAGTGAAGACCAAAAATTTCGCCAATGTCCAAGACAGAACACGCTTATAGAAGTAAGGTGAAAGCAAATACCTGATTCCTAGGCAGCTCCCAGAGATCAGGTGTTAGTGAGCTGTGGCCTTACAGCAATCCAAGACATTTGCTTTCTCTCTTGGACAGATTTCTGCTGGAGGCATTCCTCACTTCCCAAAGTTGTCTTAAGACTCTCTGCCAAGATCCAGATAAGTTCTACTGAAGTAGGTAGCAGATAGCCTAGTCACTACATTCAGGCTGGGCTATATTTGGAAATTGGGTAGCTTTATGTATTTAGTTTTCCCGTTCATGCCATTTGGGGTTTTTTTGCCTTTTTTTTTTTTTTTTTGTTATTGGTTGGTTGGTTTTGGTTGTGTGTTTGGGTTTTTTGCTTTGGTTTTTGGGATTTTTTTTTTTGTAAGCTATCATCACCATATGATGTCATGGTCACCTTGGATATGGAAAGATTGATTAAATGTATTTCTGAAGTCAGAGCCATTTCCTTTCAGTATTTGAAAAAGTCAAATAAATCTGCTTCCTGGAAGCATGAAAAGCCATATGAAAGCCAGTTTTCATATTATTTCTAAGCTGTGAATGCATATTCAAAGTATTGTTTACCACAGTAGCTTGACTCGTGAAGCTAGCACAACTACCAGATTTAAAGGGAGAAAAGATGTATTTTCATGCACTGTGACATTTTAAAATTTGTACAGCATTGCAATTGTAGGTGTTAGTTCTCACAGTCTGTTATATTTTCAGACATCTAAAAATTTTGGGTTCAGGTATTGCCTTCTGTCAAAATCTTGCCATGTCATGGCCTCTTCTCTGGAACTCAGAGAATTTCAAAACAAATTTTATTCTCTCTGATTTCTTCTTCCTGATATTTCTGTTGAAAAGACAAAATAAAAAGTAATGGAGAGAGGGAAAAGACAAAAAATGTGCATGTACAAATTAATAAATACAGGCAAAAATCCTTCATGTTAATTTTCCACCGCGGGCTACCTTGATTAAAATCTGTTACTGAATTTCTACTAACATTTCTAATTCAAGTTATGTTTTCTCTGACCCGTAGTGCTAGCAAGGCTGCAGACCACTTCAAATTGTGAATTACTTTTCAATCCAGTGATGAGACTTTACATTTACACTTAAATGTGATTGTTACGTAGTTGGATTTTCCAAATGAAATTATGAAAGTTGCATAAATTTGTGTTGTTTGTGAATATCCAGGACATATTTCTTTCTCTATTAGAATTTAATTATTAATTGATTTAACCTGTTAAAGTAGCTAGAGAAATGCATTGTCCCCAGCATATTTTGTGAAAGAAACAGAAAGCAAAAAAATCTTAGAATTTTCAAGATTAATATATTTTTAATGTTTTAAGCCATTATTTACGGTAAACATTTTCAGATGGTTTGCATTCATTTTAGTAGCTAGTTAAAAGAAGGTCTCCAACTGAGCCTTTATTAAGCATGTTTTTGTTTGTAGTAAGATTTCTTCTGATTTAATATTGCAACTGAAATTGCTTGATATCCTTCAGTGTGTGTGATTGAATATAATTTTGAAGACAGGCTTTCAAATCTGTTTTAAAAGAAAAGAGGGATACCAGTGATAGTCTGGGGACTGGAGGGTGCAGATGAAAGAAGGAAGAAGGGAGGGACATGAGGGAAGGTTTTATTTTCAGAATTTATTTTTAATGTCTCTGGCATGCTTAGTTTGATTTTTCCTCTTATGTTCCAGACCACAGGTGTTTCCCATTAAGACAAGTGAACTGACTTTAACAGTATCCTGCAGAGCTGTGGGCACAGAATACCTTCTGTGAACTGCCAATAATTATTTGTCCTGGCTTTGTTTCTGGAGATTCTACTTAAATTGGTTCAAAAGCTGGTAATCTGTTTCATCCCTGAAGATTAACCCCCTTGGAAAAAAAAGGAAGAAAAAAAAAGTTAGTGTGCTCTGAACAGAATAAAAGAGCACTAGTAGTATCTTTGTTAAACTAGGGAATGATTTTTAAAGTGTGATAAAAGGAGACTTTGGAAGTGCACTCAATATGTAGCATCACTAATAATAGAGCTCTACCAGTTGCCTCAACAGCATACCCTGCAGACAATGGGATCGGTGATAAATCTAAACCTGGTAAGACCTAAAACATTTATTATTTACAAATGCTTGTATTGTAAAACATGCTGACTGCAATATCAGCTTCAAGTAGCTACTTAAGCTATAATTAGATTCAGAAACCTCGTGCAGCCTGCCATCACTTAGGCAAGACCAGATGGACATTTGTCCACTTATTTCATGGGTCTTTGGATCATCCCTTGTAAGAACTTCAAATGCCTATATATAGGTGTAAGTTCTTGCACTGCAGGTTTTGTATCCAGGTTACAAAACGAAAAATCTTTCTTGTTTTCAGCACTCTGACCACAATCCCAATAGTCTCAAATTTCCTCCGAAAGCTTGGTTCAGCAGAAGATTTGAGCACTTTGTGGTGTCAGGGCCTATGAGAAGTGCTGCTTCACAGGAAATTCTCAGAACCTTCCAGGATAATTGTCAGAAGACCAAAGAGGACAAAAATTGATTACCTTTATAAAATGTATATTTATTTCTGTGAAAAGTGCTAGATCTTTTAATTTAACTGCATTTAATATTTGTTTATGACATCCCAACCCACCATACAGTTGAACTTGGAAGATGAAGCCACATTGTGAGCTAGGTGTTTAAAAATCCTATTCACAATGTTCTCAGTTATACTTTCACTTTGTGTTTGCCATGATCTTGCACGGATAATGCATCTAACCAATACCCAACATTCAGTCTCCTACCATAACATGGAACACTGTGCATGGACATGCAAATTCCTTTGTCATCTGTATGATTTGCAATGAATAGGTTAAAGAGGGAAATTCAGCCAAATCCTGATCCCATTGACATTGAATTCAATAGGAAAATACGTTGGAGAAAAATGCTATTATCTGATACCTATTGATATGTAAAAATTAATTCAGTCCATCTCTGATGTTTCTCATAATAAATTTGAGTGCACTTGCCATAGGTAGGTAAAAACAGAATATATTTTATCTTAGAATTAATTATTGTGCAGTCACTTAGCTCATATATTGCACACTTTTGAGACTTTTAAGTTCTGCAATAGCATAACTTCTGAAGAGTACAGCACAACAGAAGCCACAAGTGGTATTTACCTTGTCGGTCTCCAGAGAACAGTAAATGAGTGGCTGACAAGCACATTGAGTTTTAAAAAGCAAAACTAGTAATGAGACATCATTTAATAGTAATGGGTGGAAAATGTAAAATGACATAAAAAGCGTGGTTGATTTCCTCTTTTCTCTTCTACAGTCAAACAGACTCGGGTTATGGATACACTGCAGTCAGTTTTCAAGAGTAAAATAGCTTCAGCCACAGGCTCAGACATGGTGATAGGTCTCCTGAGCCCAAGGACAAGGCTGTCTCTATGCTGTTAGCAGTGCAAACATTTAGATAAGATGCTGAGGTAAGACTTGGACAGAGAATAAATTGTATCTCATGGTGGCCACTCCAAACCATACAGACACAGGCCAGATGGGGCAGGCCATCTTGGAAAGCCTGACCTGTCTGTAATCACACTAATCAAGATATTGCAAATAATATTGCTGCTAGTAGTGCTAGTACTATTGGTCACAGCACTGTCAAGCCTGTTACAAACTCTCAAACTCACTGAAGCAGCTGGGTAAATGCCCAGATGGTTTGCCCAAAAGAACACTTGTGTCATCGTTCTTCTGCACACTAGTGTCTTTTAAGATACTGCAAATACATGTACACAGTCCCCAGCCAGCACTGTTAGTACAGTTTAATCATACCAATATATTCCGCTGCTAAGATCCTGATCCTCTTCTGAAAGGTGGTAGTAGCTCTGAAGGACGCGCTGTGTGCATGCAGTACCTACTTTGCAGAAAAAGAAAGCTTTTTAACTAAGTGTCAGACATTTTTTACAAGGACCTGAAACACAAATTAAAGGCCTATAAGGACACGACTATATATTATGTCCAATTATTAAATGCTTTTTCTGTCAGGTTGAATGCACTTTCATTGAATGATTTCATACATTCCAGTCTGTTCATCCATAAATTCATCATATCTGAGGTAAGCTACAGTTAACACATTTTTAAATGGTACAGCAAAGACAGCTAGTATCTCTAGAAGGTAACAAAAGCAGACTCTTTCAAGCCACAAGCATACTGACATGAGCTCCTGCAGCAGATAGTCCCTCTGTGTAATATGAGGTCCCCTTCAATCACATCACCTTCTACTTACTTCATGGTGAATAATGCAATTCCAAGAGGAAAGGGCCAAGTCCCTGACGGAGTCAGCTGTCATTCTAAATACAGTACAATTCTGGTTTATTAAATCATGATAATAAAGCAAAGGGAAAGGGAGAACAAAAGAAAATGAAAGAAAACTCCAGTGACCGGCGTTTTAGAGTCTGCACTGCCATTCTGGTTTGACTTATGAGAGAGCTCAGGAAGCACACGTCTCCCTCAGCCCCAGCCACTGTGCTTTTGGTCCACTTCACAGAGTGGTCTCATGATGCTCAAGCTGGATCTCTTTTAGGGGAAACTCAACCGGAAGAAACAATCTAAGACTGCAGTGCACATGGCCCATGCACTCATTCAGTTCACAAGATCAGACTAGACCTAGTCCAAAACAGTTTCCTGAAAGACATCTAGGAGTATTGATCTCTAGCCCACTCTTGCTGGGCTGTACTACCTGCTACTACTCATAGAGCCTTGCTAACCTCTCTTGCTCCTCCCATGAAGGAGAAGCCAGTCAATTGCTCTATAAGCTTTCTGATTTTCCTTTTCATGGGTACAAGTCCATTTAGCCCATGAAGAAAAATACTTTTGAAGCTAAAGAAGACAAAATATGATACACCAATGGGTTAATAAGCAGAAAGCAACAGGATACCTACAGCAAGCTGGGTCTTCTGCTGCTGTAAATCAGCTTCCCTACGTTGACTTTAGTGGAGTTATGCTGATTTACATTATCTGAGGATATAATGCAATGTATTCCAGTAATTCAGATGCTGATTTTAGCTAGAAGTATGCATATTATAACCACATGTTGGGGCCCTGAGGGTATTTCTGGTAACATTATTGATTCTTTGAGAAAGCATGCTGGGGTCACTATAGCTTGCATACGTGTACATTTACATTATTGGAATTTAAGATAGCTCATCTGCAGCTGAATGCCTTTTCATATCTTGACAAGTGTCAATCACAAGAAACAAACTTCCAAGTAGTATCTAGCAGCTTATAACAACTGATAAACACAAAAATAATAAAGGATGAAACACAAGGAAATTAAATTCAAAAAGTTTTTACTACTATGCATGCTATTTTTATTACAGCAGCAACATCCTCAACCACTTGCCATCACTTTTTGTTTCTGCTTTTCTATTCACCTACAATCAATTTAATATATTTTTAAGCAATGTATCGGCAGAGGACTTATATAGGGACCACAGCTCTAGACCTTTAACTCCTCAGTCAAAATCCATTGAAATAATTGAAATTTCTTTTACCTTCTGTAGGCTTTAAAGAGTTACAGTATTTTACTACATTTAAACCACAGCTGAAGAACTTTAAAACTGATGAGGAGACCTCATCTTGCTATTATGAATATGCTGATATAACATTTTTGAAAGGGTAGACTTATACCAGGTAAATACCAGGATGTAAATGCATTTGTATTGTGTGAAAGCTTATACTAAGACAGTTATTTATCTTCTCA
Source organism: Falco peregrinus (assembly GCF_023634155.1). Lineage (NCBI taxonomy): Eukaryota > Metazoa > Chordata > Aves > Falconiformes > Falconidae > Falco > Falco peregrinus. The sequence continues at coordinate 20,822,802 of NC_073730.1, read as the reverse complement.
TATAAATCAGGTTGATATTAAATACCTTTATGCCAACATGATTGTGCCTGCAATGGTGGCAGACCATGTTGTTCCTTGTGCCTCCCTGACCCCTACTGACACCCACGCTGGGGATTCAGCTATGACAGAGTCCCTGCTTCTGGTTCCTGGGTACCACCACAACACAACACAGTAACACCTGGGAATGTAGAAAACATGCTTAAAGGATTTATTTTAATATGAATGTTGGATAGTATTACAAGAAGATGAATACCTCACTTGAGTCCATAGGTTAAGGAGTGTATTTGAAGGATTTTTGAAGAATCAGTTACCGTGGTAAAAGAGCTATTTAACGTAACTTTATCACTATTCCGTTATCAAAAGACCAGGAGTGTGATGAAATAACTCACAGTATGATTTAAACCCTGAGTAAGAAATCTGATATAAAATGAACAGAATAACTATTACAGCTTTGCTAGCATGCAAAGTTTCTGTCACTAAAGTGACTGATTTCCCAGGGCTTTCTGCTCTTAAAAGTTGGTAGAGACATTATAGTTTTATTCATTTAACTATCCATCAGCAGTTGGCAAATTTCAAAGTGACACTTATTTTGGCTCCTATTGATCACATTCTTTTCACAGCTGTTACTTGAATTTCCTTTACAGATTTTATTAAATTTATATGAACATTGAATCTGTGTCAAATGTGACCTGGGAATGACCCTAAACATAATGAAAATCAAAACCATTTCCCTGTTTTCATTACTAGATTTTAACAATTACTTCAAAATGAGCTCCCTCCCAATGGTGGGTTTTTTTTTTCAGAGTTAAAAAAAAGTAAATCTCTTTGTGTCATAAATGATGAAATGGACACACAGTGAAAATGAAAAGGGCACAAAGTTGCAATAGTAAACAGAAAGCAGGCAGCATATTAATTTTGTCCCCAATAATTATTTTCAGGTACTTTTTTTATCGATTACATATCTTAAAGGGAAAATTCTTACTGTTTGCATATGAAGCTCATTACGTAAATTGAGTGTCTGGCTTGTAGATTTTAAATAAGCTAGCAGAGAGGAGGGGGCAAGGAAAGAAGAGGGGAGAAGGAAAGGGAAATTTGAAGAAACATGAATATTTCCAGAGCCAAACATTTGAAGGAGTGCTTTTTATAGTTCAGCTGGGACAATACTGGTCTGTACACTTCCATTGGTGGGTGTTTGGGTTTTTTGGTTTGTTTTTGTTTTGGTTTTTTTTTTTTTTATCTTCAAGATTTACACTTTCAAACAAAATATTTATGAATGGAGTCCCACTTGTCTGGTTTGAAAAAGAAATGTGCTAAGAGCTCAGTTAAGAGAACAGTGTAATGAGTTCAGAAAACATATGCTTAAAATTTACTTTAGTTTTTAAAATCTTACAGAGATTTTTACCCTCTGGGAGTAATGAAAATACTTTTCCCTCTGAATTAAAAGGAGAAAAAGGTTGCCAATTTAAACTGTATGACCCCGAAAAATTTTTGCATTCTTACAGGAGCCTGACAGATGATGTCTTGGATCCATTGATACAGTCATAGATATCCAAACAACTGATCAATATTTAAAGTTCTTAACCTGTACACAAAAGCTGTTTTTTAGATTATTTACCAGTCCAGTTTTCTACTTGGATGATGTTCTCAATAACATTTCCATATGATTGATCAAGACAACCAGGCCTGTTTTCTTTCATGAATTATATTCAGGTCATGCTCAAAAATTCTACTCAACCTGGCTGGTACTAAAGCAAGGGTGGGTCTCAACTACTATACTTTCTCTAGGCAGAATTCATGTAGGCATACCAGAGTTGGTTTTAAACCAGCTGGGTACCCAGTGGTCAATCACCATCAGTCCAGAACTCAGACTAGGCCACAGCCTCTTCTTCCCAGTCCTCCAAGAGCTGAAGACACACATCATTAGCCTGAGCTAAGCTTAGCTGAAGTAGCCTGCTGGCAGTTCCCAAGATAACCAATTTAACTTCTTCAGATATAGCATGCAACCGGCACCCTCTGCCATGGCTGCATTATGCAAATATTCAATAAAAAAATCATCTTGCTTATGCACATGCTGAAAATTAAACAGGCATATAATATTTGCAATTAATTCAGATTCAAAGATCTTTGATTGTACCCCTAGCCCAATAAACAACGATATGGTATTTGCCCTCCTTTGGAGAGGGGGAAGCTCCTAGAAGGGCATTAATTAGAATTTAAATGCATCCCAGGCTATAGTTATGATGACTGTTAAACTATTGTTGCATGTTTCTAAGACTGGAGAACATTTCTTTCATCTAAAACTTGGGCATTATCTTCTAAACCTTTTTCATCTTTTTTTTTTTTTTTTTTTAAATCTATTTTACATCTTTCATCAGTTGAAAAGAGAAAACCTGGAGAGGTCAAATGGAAGAAGAAAAGAGAATGACTACATGAGGATTTGAGGATCAAATAGAATATTCACAATGCAGGGTCAGCTATCTATTTTTGGGAACAAACCTCCGGCATATGCTAGTAAAAATTTGTTTACAAATTATGGACTTTGAAAAAAACAGAGCAGATTAAATGTACAAGTGATAAATTCTAGTGTGACTCTCTGTGAGAAAAAAAAAGGCAGAATTTTGCACGACTAGTAGGTGTTGTATTTGCCCATGGGGAGACCAGCAGTTGAGAGAGAATTACAGTAGTCTAGCTTGAAGAAAAAAAAAAAAATCCAACTGAGCTGTTTGCTGCTTTTGGCATTTAAGGTTTATTGGAAATGTTTCATACCTTATCACCAATAATGACAGCAACAAAAAACAAGTTCATACTATAAGCCTTGCTAATGACTTTGTTGTTGCTGAAAAATAAGGGAAAACTGATTTTTATAAACTGGCACAAGCAAAGCTGGACAGAGCAAAAGAAAAATGAAAAATCAGTAAATAATTTCTGAAATGCTAAGAGTTTACAGCTATGCATGTATGCTGTTTTCATTTATGTTAAGCAAATTAGATATTCAGCAAATACTTGAATAGTGTAGAAAGAGCTTCTACAGTCAAATGCCATCTTTCCTCCAACCATCCTTTTAAGGATATCTGTTCCTTTAAGGCTTTGGCTGAAATAGAGAGACCCCTGAAGCCTTCTGACAAACACTTTGCCAATCAGCTGGGTATGTGTTAATCAGCCTTAGTGAAAACATGGTTTCACTCTCTCACACAGCCTCTTTCCTCTGATGTTTGTCAGCTAACCTGTTGTTTAATTAAGGACTTGTCTTAGTTATAAGCTCAGACACTGACTTCTCATTAATCACTAGCTAACGTAATACAAATCTTTAATCATTCAGTCTAGATTCTTTGTCACCAAAGGACTTCACTCTGTTATGATAATGAGTTTTAAATATCTTGGAGGTCTAACACCAAGGCTAAGCTGAAAACCACCCGAATGGTCCCAGAACTGACAGGTGCTAAGAGCATCCGGTCTCATTAGTAATAAAATTACCATTAACATTTTTATTTGTATTTTTGACCATTCAGAATAGTGCATTTTTTTCATTGTGGTAATAAATATTTTAAGCCAGTTACACATTTCCCATCCTGGAAAATCCCAGAAATCAACTACGGTGTCTCCAGGATTTCAGCACAGTTATTTTGCCTCTGATTCTCCTGAAGTGTTTCCACTTTCCAAAAAAGAGTAACTTTTGTATAAGTAATTAGATGAATTATTTCCTCTAAGGGTAATCCTATCTTTTTGACATAGCACAAAAATACCCTCCATATTTTTATACACAAACTTGTAAATCATGAAGGTTTTTAATGTTCTTCCATAATGTTTCTAATACTTTGATTTCAGTAACTTACCTGTTTAAAACCTTAAAAAACTTAATAATACAAGGCATTTATTGATGCTAGCATAAAATTAAAACAATCAGAGAAATAGGAGCAAGACATGGAATTGCCTAGTATAGCAAAATCCTAGTATGTATAGTAAAACTTAAACACTGGTGCTACCCATAAGCTATCAAACCTAGTTCCAAGGAAAATATTACAGGACTCGTTACAGAATACAGACCAAAAAGAGACTGTGCTACAGGATAATGCCAAAATGTATAATTTGGATGAGCTAACATATTTACAGCGTGGAACTGCTATGGTCCTGCCACCCTGTTTGCTGACTGAGAAGTCTTTTTTGACACTAAGGTGTGATCTTTCAGATCAAGATTTACCTAATCTTTAAGCTACTTTTATTCCTAAATATTCCTTAAACAATGGAGGGATTTTGGTGTATTGCATGTGACTGTATTAGAAAATGTGATTTTTAATTTATTTTTTTTAAATTCACAGAAGAAAGATTAGGTACTGAAGGAGAGGCCTTCTCAAGCTGTAGGACAACACCAGCTCAAGTCTGTATATGTGGTGTTAGCGAATGATATATTTTAATGCTATCTAGTGAGACAGTAAAGATAAGGAATGAATATTACATGTTTCTTAGCACTACAGATTTGTAGTGTCAGAACTGAAGGTCAGTTCCTCTTTCCATTATAAAACTCATAATTTAGGAATTTATAATAGCTGTATTTCAATTTGTCTTGAACCACAGTTTTGAAATAACTTCTCCAAGATGTCGCAATCTTTGGGAGTTTTGTAATTCTTCAGAATACTTTCCTCAAGGCATGAGACAGTTAGGATAGAAGGCTGATCATCTGAAAGCACTGTTTTGAAAGCCTTCAGTAACACAGTTACACAAAAATTATCTATTAATGGGAAGAGCTGGTTCTGTCTCCAATTAATAAAAAAATTAAAAAAATATAAAAGAAGCAGAATATTTTCCCTTTAAATGAAAGACCTGCCTATGTCAAGTAGCTGCTTTTCAATGCATGTTGATCTAACAGATGAATGGTAACAGCACATCATCAAGACTCATGATTGCACTCACTGGGCAGACGTAGTAGTCTATAACCATTTAGGTTATAGGAATTAGGAGAGTAATGCTGGACATACTTATCACAGAATCTCACAATATTTCTTTCTAATTGAAGGCAGATAACAGTGAACAAATCCCTTTTCTTGCCTAAGCCACGAGGTAAATATATGACCCCATCCTGCAAGCCATGACCACAGGATTGCTGTGGGCAGGGTGAGCAGGATGGACACATGGGAACTACCAAAAGAAGGATGTTTCAGTAGAACAGGACTCGAAGGCCATGACTGTTTTTCCTCTGACGGCAGAATTTGATCCTATGCTACTGAAATGAAGGTAATGTATTACACAGGCTAACAGATAACTTGTATTCAACACTGTTTGGTGATGGTAAAAGAAACTTTGACTTACACATATACATGATGCTTACTTGACATGAAAAGTTTCAGGCATCTTTATAAAGTTATAAACAAAACATAATTTTTTAAGCCTTCAGACAGTCCAGCAGGGAGAGGCACAATAACCACCTCTGGAATAAATTCCTAGTGGTGTTTGATTTCCTTTACTGGACAAGATATCCTATTCCTATGTGAACATCAGAGATGTATGTAAATTTAATAAATTACTTTGTTCACTCCTACAGCTATTAGCATGTACTCTTCCTGTTGTAAAATCAGAATAAAAATGGGAAAAGGGGCTTGAACTGAAATATTAACTGCACTTTTTCATGGGATGTTTTGTTGGCTTTGGTTGTATCTCCATATACTCTGATGTTTGGGAAACTTGGTTCATATTATTGCAAAGAGTATTTGTTCCCCTTCAATGGGGTTCAGATAGAGTTTGTGTATTCTCTTAAGTACAATAAATGTCATGATGCTCTTGGGTGGTTTTCCATTGTATGTGGTCCTGAACACCTCTTGCCAAGTTTTGACTGTACAGTCAAGATTTTTGGACAGGATTACTGGGAGGAGACTGACTGGATCACTCTCTTCTACTGTGTGTTTTAGGAAATCAGTTCTAGCTTGTTCAGTTCAGACAGCAGAATGGGTAATCTCTCTACTGCATTTGTAGCTAGAAAGGAGTCTCAGATTACTGAGTATGACAGATTTTCCTCTGCACAATTGTAGTTCTTTTACCTACCTCAAACACTTTTTATAAACACCTGCATGTCATGTTTCAACACGAAGTTATTCCATTATTAGCAAGGAGATTGTGTTTAAAATGTAGAATGTATGTAGTATTTGTCACTTCTAATAAGGACTGAAAATTAATTCAGTTGTGTGTCTATATCCTGTAATTACAGAAATGTGCAGAGTCTTTATAAAAACTAATAATTTTGGAGTAAACTAATTGATTTGGGAGTATAGAAATACTTTTCTCTCTTTACTCATGTATAAAAAAGTAGCTATACTCCTTAACAATATGTAATTATATGGATCTGCTGCTTCATATTCCCATCATAAATTATGATAGCTCTGATTTGTCTTCACTTCAAAATTTAGTCTGTAGTAAAATGATATGGTTATGTGCTACTGATCGTACAAAACATAATTATGTCTAAATTCCCACTCTTGAGATTTTAATGAAAAAACATTCTTAATCTGTTCTATTTTGTGCTAAAATATTTCCCTAATGCTGGCAATATATGCAGAATGTAATGTAGATACACATGTACCCAATTGCTTAACCATGAATGATGTAAATTGGTAGTATTTACAAAATGTGATGCAGGAAATTTGTTTACTCCAGACTAAACAGAAAGAAGGAGATCCAGCTTACTGCCCTATATATACAAATATACACCAGTGTTGAACAACTTGAGAGACTGCACACGAAAAAAGGGCTTTCAGCCTTGATATATTTTATGTGCTATTAGGATTGAGTTATAAAACTATGTGTTAATGGTCCCTACCTCAGGAAAGCATATAAAAGAAGTTCAATGTACATCATATTCACCAAAAAATACACAGAACATAGAAGCATACATTTAAAATATGAAAACACAATGGGAACATAATGTAATAAAGCAAAAACATCTGAAAACAATTATAACACTAGAAAGCAGGGAAATGTGTCATTCCTGCCTCAGCGTGCCTAGTGGGGACTTGTTGGTTAGTATTTCAAGAGACACAGGCACATCTGTGTGCAATATTCTGTGCAGAATCCACTGGTGAAATGTTCAGGAAAGGTTTTGCGTCGGCATGTCTTCACACCTGTCTGACAAATATCCGAACTTCATCCCAGTATGCCCACCTTAGCTATAAACATGTAATCAGGTTTTTAACGACAGTGCACATCTCTCAAACACCATTTACATGTCTTTGAGAAAAGTCCCTCCATTCAGAAACGCCAAAAAATAGGAAATGCCATTGATGTGATGGCTTGGTTTATTTAAGTGCCAACGTCCCATTTTATCGTACTGCCCTTTACTGTCTCTATGTTCATTTGCCCTTCAGCATCCGACCCTCCAGCTCTGCTTCAGACCATTGGTTTGATTTCTGCTGCTTCCTGCATGTTCCCTCCCTGTTCTGAGTATGTTCCTCAAGCACAGGAAAGCCAAACAGCTTGCAGACTCAGAAAACAGTGAGTAGCCAAAGCCCTTCTTTGTAGTGAACCTCGCTGAAAAGATCTGTATGTTTTTACCCTTTATACATTTTGACTAAGATGTTCTAAGCCACCATTCGGCCACACAATATTAGCAATGAGAGAGAGGATTTATTAGGTACTAGACATGATCTCAGTTTCAGGTAACCTGAAAAAAGTGCAGTCATAGTTCTGTTGCTATTAAAATTCAAGTCACAGCAAATAAGCAGTGGAAGGAAGGGCAGCAATTTAGGTGCGGGGACTGAAAGAAAAAGGCATAAAGCAGAAACAAGAGCCTAAATTGCAGATTCCAACTGGAAATTTATTTCAGAAATCCTGTTACACAAACACTGATGCTTTCCAACACTCATTAGTCACAGAGCACTTTAAAAGAAAGTGATTTTTTTCCCTCCCTTTGCTTATTTGAAGTAATCTTAGCTTTAATTATTATAATATTAATGGTGAACCATTGCTAATATTTTAGAAGTGGTAACTTTAAAGCATATTATTTAACATCTATTTATCTGTACTTTTGAAACATAGTTTCAAATACTTTTAATTCAAATTCATCTTCCCAAATCACAGTTTCACAGTTATCTATAAAAAGTGAGAAAGTCATGCTACCACGATCATGTTCCCATACAGGGCTTGCATACATGATGGATACTAGGGAAGTTAATAAGACATTACCACAGTATATTTAGGGTGTTATAACAATAACGCCTTATTTGGAACTTCCTATTCAAAAGCAAAGACGCCTTTTTGCAGATTAGGGTAATCCACTTCTAAAATCCACACAAAAAGATAAAGAAGAATAGCCATCGCTGAATAGCTTTTCCACACTAGCCATACTGTACTTTTCCTCATATTTGAAAGCCCTCAGAAGTCTGATCCATGCTTCTGTAATAAGGGATATTAGCAGAAGTGGTATTCACCAGCAATGCAGCCAGACAACATCACAATATTGCATTAAATGCATTCAGAAATGAATTGGTTATGGAAAAAGGGTTTGACAGTGTTTTTGAATGATGCTTGCAGCCACACAGGTGCATAAATGGCTTTGAAAATCTGTGTCTTAGAAATATCTACTGCTGGTTCCTCTGAAGTAGTCCTAATGCTGTAAAAAATTGCTACTGAATTAGCCTTCAGATCTAATAAAGATGAATATAGCCCTGGTGGAACACTACCACATGACAAGTGGTCTACTTCTCACAAATATACCTAGATTCTTCACCCTCAATACAACAGTGTCCTTGAGAGTGATACTATTGCTGTGTTATTAGCAGATGTTTTGCATGAAAAGTGAGCATAATAGGCATTAAAGTAATTGCATCCCAAGCAATCTCATATTATGAAGAATACTCTCCCAGGGAAACTTACATGCACATCCATAACCTAATGATGAGCTCTTTTTAACGTTCTGTTGCATTCAAAGTATTCAAGTAGAATACAGTATAATGGCTCCATGTGATGAACTTCTTTATGACTTCCGTGCTCCGACTCCTTTTTGATATCATCTGGAGCTTGAAATTTTCAGCCGCAGTCTGAGCTGCAATCAATGTGTCTGTCCCTCTACAAACAGCGTTATCCCACTCCAGTTGTACCCATACAATTCCAGTCGTCGTTAAACTTGCAGGAAAACACTGATCTTATCTTGATACGTTTCAAATACGTTTGGCAAAATCCAGGATGATCTATAGGTATGGGACTCAGTGTTTACTAGTATTTGAATCTTTTCAAGGTTGATTGACAATGATGTCAAAGAGAGTGCTCACATTTAAGCTTTTCCTCCAAAGCAGACTTTTTAAGAGATTTCTTTCTGCACGTATCTTCCACTGTGGGATCTTACTGCAGCCTTTCCACTCATTCAAAATACTACAGAGACCTTGTCCCCTCTTGGTTTATTTGCTTTCAAAGAAGTTGTAAGGATTTAATTTTTGAGTCTCATTTCTCTTCGTAATGTGCTTGAAATTAGCTAGTGGTTAAAAAGTTAGTAAGGGATTATACGCAGACATACACATGAAGTGACTGTGGATATAAAAGAAAAGAGAATAAAAGCAAAGCAAAGATGAAGAAGGTATACAACGTATGGATGTATTCAGTGGAGAAACACAATCTGCCTCTCTAGCTACAGATTTTGACTTTGCCTTTTGCAGCAAAGCGCAAGCAGTTATTAGGAGACTAATGATAATTCTCTAGAATAGAAATGGATCTAATCTTGAATGAGAAGCAGACAACCTTGGCAGAAGAATAAATGTGTTTCAACTGACCGTACTTAAACTGAGAATGTTTCTGGGCATCACAAAAATTAGGTAACAGACTGCTAGTAGTAGTAAAGAGATTTAACTGGAAGAACAGCAAGAAAAATAAACATGAATTATGTTTATGAATAATGAAGAAACTGTTAGAAAAACAAGTTCAGAAGGGAAGAGACAAAATGAGGATGAGGGAGGAAGAGCCTTGGAAGAGAAGAAAAAGGTGAGTGATGGAAAATTGATCGTGATGGAGATCACAGAAAGGAAGTGAGCAAATATTGTTCAGGTAAAACTATGGCTGGAGAAAGTCAAGTGCTTCAGGAAGACAAGTTTAGGAGCATGGAGAGTTTCTGAATAACAAAAACTGTCCCAGTGCTGAATGGAAATGAATGGAAGGGAACGTGCAAGATCTCTGAGTGAGAATCGATAGTCATGCAGAAGACAAGATTTTCAGCTGCTATAAATCTGGGAAAGTTCAAACACATATTTTCATCCAGCTCATAGCTGAAGTTCCAACAGCACTGCTTGCAAAGGTGTTCATTCACGCTATGAATCCAGTTGCCACCTAGCAAGGCAAGCAGCTGAATGCATGAGAACAGCCTTCACCCAGGGAGAATAAATATAACAAGTTCCTAAGTGCAGAGTGACTCTTCTTGCACACTGAGTTCCATGAAGCACTTTTGAGGTGAGAATCAAGGCCGTTATTCTTAATTGCATATAGCATATCATTTTGTAAAGAAACTAACACTTTTCAGAATCCACAACCTCTGAAGTTTAAAACAGAAGTGTGCTTGACTTACTAAATCATTAAAGAAAGCTTGTGAAAAATTAAGCTTGTTATATAGTATCATAACTGCAGTCTAGATTTTATTGTAATAAAATATATGAAACATAAACCCAAATGCCTGTCCAGAATTTATGATATAAACAACAAATACAGTAACTGTGAAACATACAAAATTTTCATGCTTAGATATTTCAGAAAAACAACCAAAAATAATTTTATAAATTTTACAAAACAATCCACCTCTGGGATTAAGAACAAGCATGAGACATTTCAGCTGAAAGAAAAATCGTTTCAAAAAGTCAGTGGCAGCTGCAAATAGAAACCAATAATGGAAAGTGCCTTGTCGACCGTAACTGTTATAATGGTAGCACAACGCTATAATGAGCAAACATCTAATTGTTTCTTTTTTTATTTGTTTCTTAAGGGGTCTCTAAAAAGATAGATGAAAGAAGAATCCAGCATCTTGCCTTGCATGAACCAACATACATCTATTTTAACTAAGTCTGTCTGAAAATCATATCACAAAATATACCTAAGATTTTTTTCAAGCACTCAGCTTTAGTACTCCTAATAAATATTTCCTGTCCCATTTTAGTCCAGGCTTTCAAATCAACATGGTGAAATTAAGTCAATTTTATATTGTTTTAGATGACTTGGTGATTTAGTCAGATAAACACTTGCTAATGTGGAAAGCCAAAGTGATGAAATCATATCACCCAGAATCCCAACAGACAAGCTTCTCAATGCTTTGCAGGCCTGGTCTCCTTAAACTCTCTTTAAAAGTTTCTCCACATTTTAAACAGTTCCGAGAATTTGCATACAAAAGATGACCAGTTAGCGAGTTAGCCAGCCAGATCGTACTGTTAGCACAAGATCACTTGTAAGCAGAACGACATGGTGGAATTTCTTTTCTGAATTTGCCAAGGTTTGTTCTCCAGCATTAAGGTTGTCTTAACTTGCTTTGGTTTTGCATAGAATGCATATTTATTGTATTTTATTAATCTGTGTATGTTCTGTTCTGTAAATGCTAAAAACAACCTCTTTCTTCTCTGTTAACTTTTCTCTTTCACTCTTGCTATCAACTTACTGTAAGAGGTACAGAACTGGAATTTCCGTACTAGGTAGGCTTTAAATGTCCCCTTTGTTTCTTTGTACTTAAAATAAGTTTGTTTTTAAAGTCTTTCAAATTTTCAAGTAATAAGCACTATATTGGTGTTGCCCCAGCCTAGAGGTTGTCACCAGTTGTACGTGGGTTCAAACACCAGGGATGGGCTGTGGAGCAATGGTGCAGCTGAGGGATGGGTTGCCCCTGAGCACCAAATCCACTGATCAGCTGTCCAGGCATCACATGGGACTGTGGCACCACTGTTCTCTATATTGGTTTAAGTGATGATGGACCTTCATGAATAATTCCACTCTTTATTAATATAAATGTCAAATTTCCTGATCTGGACAAAGGCATAGATTGCTTTGACATTTTACAAAAATCTTAACCAGGATGGAAACCCCTTTGAAAATACCTCTTTTTGTACAGTAACTAAGTGGTTGCTTTATACTTAGAAAAATATCTACAAACAATAAAAGAACCACATTCTGGAGATACTGAGAACCTAGGTTATTCACAGATCTCAACAGAGGTTGCAAAAATCAAAAATCAAAAGGCTAAACCCTGACTAGCTGCAATAATGCAATAGGTTTTAAAAAAGAACAGAAATTCCTAAAAGCATATCTACATTAAAATGTTGATTAGATTTCATTTCTATTTTTAAATAATGTTCATGAACCAAAGAAAGTCCTGAAGCATATTAGTGAGAATCAATACCAGAGGGGAAGGACTCCTTGTTATGCAAGAAATTAATATTTTCTTTTGGCAATGAGATTTTAGTGGATTTATTTACTGTTCCTAAGATTTAGGAAAAACCAGTTTAGCTAAAAATAAATGTAAGATCTTTACCAAAGAAACATATTACCCCTTAGACAAAAACCTATGCACTTATTGTGGCATTTTAAGTTCCGTATCCAATCTAGTTTTTTAAACCTTATAGTATTCTAAATCACTCTGAGATGCTTCACTGTGAGCTCTCGAGACAGAGACTTCCATTTGTAAAGAAACTAGCTCAAAATGATTATCTGTTGCCTTTAGGGCCTCATAGAATAACAATAACAACAGCAGCAACAAAAATAATAGCTACATTGACAATCAATCTGAAATCTAGGGTAGGATATATAAAATGATAATAAAGTGGTTTTGACACCCAGCTGTAACTAACATTGTTTTTAAGAGTATTATTGCACATCATCTGATGCATGTATTTTTATACCTTTATCCTATATCTGTACTGCAGTGGGCAGTCACAACCATTTGCTCTCAGCATCTCTCCAGCTGAAATAAAATTCAATAGAAAACATTTCTTTGTGGAAAAAATAGAGATACAACATCATATGTACAATTGCCCAAAGTTCATAGGGAATGTGGTCTGCTAAGAGTTGCTTAAAGAATTGATGGTCATTTTATGTAAATCTAACCTTTTATGGAGCTCAACCAGTAAATATCATAAAGAAAGATGTGTTCCTACAGGTGTGAAGAACAGACTATATGTACACAAGGTCAAAGAGAGGACAGGTTCCTAATACTACATTAGTAATAGCTGCTTCATACTGGCAAATTACATCTGCCTAGCAACAGCAGTGAATTGTAAAAGTAAAATACAGCACATTAATGTGATGAAGTTTATGCTTCCACCATATCAAACATCTTCATTAACACTCTTTTCCACTGTGTGTATCTGAAGGAAGAAAGCAATTAGAAAGCTTGGGATTTTATGTTAGAACAGGGAGTATTTGATCAATGGTTTTACTCATTGACTAACGCACATTTATCCTAGCCCAAACTGTGTAAGAAATTTATGTCAAAGTCAGTTAATAGTTTCAACTAAAAAATAATAATTAGTGAAAAATATGTTTTTTTCAAAACAGTGTTTTATAAGATGATATTTTTTAAATAAATAATGCAAATTAAGGAAGATGTTATAGTCAAGCCATTTTCTCTGCTTTTTTTCAGGGAGAAGTCTGGAAAAACATTTTGGTTTAAATGTTCAGTTCAGCCAGCAAATTGAAAAAATCAATTATTCACACAGGTCTATTTACTAATACTCTATGTGGAGGAGTAGATTGGGTGACTAATCTTGTTTGTTCCCACATGCTGCCTCCACTTGCTTACATATCTGCTGAGAAATAGCAACCCTGAGCTTCCAAAGCCTCATGGGTTTGGACCTGACTGCCTTGCAGTAGCAGTATGGACTTTGTAGAGTGTGCACTGGTACCAAAACCAATATGTACTTTTCTCACGTGCTGTAAATACTGTTAGAAAAGAGGGTTTCCGTACTAATGAAGATAAGCATTTGGAAAGACACATCACCATTTCTGAGGAAAAACATTGAGTTTGACTCATATTAAGTCTTTTTAAGTTACATTGAAAGACAGTTTTCTCCACAAACATTTCTCATAATGAAATACTATGAAGGCATATGAAATTCCTATTTTACTTCAATCATACAAACCATCTTTCATAAAGTGAAACAATAAAATAGAATTGACTGCTCAGTATGGTATCATAATACTTATATAGCTGTAAGACCTAACAAAGATCTCAAAATGTCATAACTTTAGATTTAACCCAAATATAGACCCTTTGAGGACACATTTAATTTTTATACCTTATTTTTCCTCTGTCATGAAAAGGCTTTAAAATTATTTAAACAGAGGGAAATGATGTGAACATCAACATACACCCACCCCAGTCAAAATGAACCATAGAGAAGACTTGCTGGAGTAGCTTTGTAGGAGTTCAGAGCAGCAGGACAATTCTTACTAATTCTTTTTATTAAGTGTTTGTGTAGTTGCTTGTTACCCACTGAGGGGTACACAGTGCATGAGCAACTGCACATGAGACTGTCCAAGAGATATCACTGATTAATGGATACGTACCCTCATAAGGAAGATATTGAAAAGCTGAATCACTCAACTAACTAAAGCACAGTTAATTTGTAAGCCCAAATAAGTCTTACACTTCTTTCTTACATTTCTTAACACCCATTATACATAATATGGGTAATCACATGAACGTTTGCAGGCTTAGTAACCCTGATCACTAAAGACTGTCTATGTTATCATTATTTGAATGTGGCAAAGAGTGTTTTCAGTCTTAATAAGTGTTTGTATCTCCACCTGCAGAACAGAAAAGACATTTTAAAGTACTTTATTTTTTATGCCTTAGACTACCTGGTATGTTAAATAGGCTCCAGACACTGATTTTCACCAAAGTTTCTAGTGAATAGACAAGTTTGATATCCTACTGCACAGGAACAGTCAATTCTTATATATTTACAGTTAGTGAAAAGCCCAAACATAGGACAGATGAAACCTTATAAATGCAAGTCCCTGCACACTTCTACAGTGCCATTATATTTTAATACATAAATAAAAACATGTATAAAAATGTGAAGAAGCACATGAAGAAACAGAATATCCTCTAGAAAATTATATCAACAGTGAAAACATAAGGAATGACTTAGAGAGGCAAAAAGGTGAAGTAATTGTTCCTAGATCACATTGTAGATCTTTGTCCAAGGCAGGACTGATGAGTGCTAACTGCTGAACTACCTCTCACTCTTTCTTTTCTATTTTAAAGCCATTAGTATTGGGAATGTGTCCTACAGTTATCAAATGAGTTTCTGATCATCTTCATAAGACCTGTTGTAATTTCCCAGTCTCAGGAATACTTTTAGACAGCTGCTGCTTTTCAAAAAATCATCCTTTTAGGAAGCCACGTCTTTCTTTGTTACCCAAGAGTAATATTAATATTTTATCCTCCACTCTGGATGCACCTGTGGTTTTTAACCATGAGTACCCTAGTCAGAGATTTTTCCACATGACCTCAAAGCCCATAATTTCATGAGCCTCAGTTTTTCAAATGACACCTTATATTGCTGAAAAAAGGTTAATTTCCAGCACTGACTTTCAGCTCTGGAATGTCCCAAAATAACAGGCTTTAAAACCGTGACAAGTTTATGCCCAGAGAAGTACGGATTAACATGTCATTTTTTACAGCTTCCTTTGAGCCCTGCCCTGGTGGGCTCATTGTAACTAAGGCACCTGGTCTCCCAAGCAAGGGGAAATGAAAAATAAGCCTCTGCAAAAATAAAAATCTACATAATTAATTTAAAAACTTTTTTTTCCAGATTGGAAGTGCTGTATATGGAATATACAATGGCATGTTGCTGTAAAGGCTTTTACAAGTACATGTTTGGGACAAGCTATACAAATGTGCATGCCTCCTCCACCACAGAGACAAAATTCCTAGATTCTTCCATATTCCTCATCTACAACATTTGGTAAATGTTTACTTAAAATGTTCAATATCTAAATAGACTTTGGGACATAAAATATCTGCATTTAAACTTTAATTCCCACTGAAATCATTTCAGGCAAACACAAATGATGAAAACATGTTGTCCCTATTTGCAAAAGATGCAGGGGAAATATTTTACAGGGATCCATAAAGATTTTACTGTTGATATCAAAAACAGACTGTCAGAGATTGTGTGTGGCACTAGTACGAAAGGAAGATGGACACAGAGAAGCAAACATGAAAAGAGGAAAATTCAAAGAACACTAGAAAAGAACTTACAGAAGAACAGAACCTAGAAAATTAAGGCTAAGCAGAAAACTACAGGAAAGTAGGTAAGGGAAGGATAAAGATGATGTTTCTGGCAGAGAAAATATCCTTGCTTCTGGAGTTTTAGAGATGAACAATAAAATCATTTCCAGTAGCCTTCAGAGTCCTATGCAATAACACGACATTTTCACAACAATAAAATTCAGGATGCAGTAAGAATTAACGTCCAGCTCCACTTAAAAACATGAAACGGTGGGTTGGGAGCATGGGGAGAATGGAATGCCACTGGACCCAAGTAGCTATTCCTTTATTGCCTTTGGTATTCAGATGACATTTACTCTTACCCTTTTTTAAAATCCTGGGGGAATCACTGAATTACATATGCACTTATATATCCAGAACAGAGAGTTGAAAAATACAGTTTGCCTTCAGGGCCTGCAATTAGGGATTTGCTAAGTCAGCTGTATGCTGCCAGGGAATCAAGGAAATCTCCATTAGAATGCCATTAGGACCTGCAGAAAAGCCCTGCATTTCTTAGCCTTCTTGTTCTACATGCACTCCATTATGCTCCAGAAAATGTCCATATTTTTGCAGAAACATTCCTCCTTAATGAATATTATTACAAGTTCTAATAGGTTTGTTTAGATCGGCATAAATACCCTTCAATCATCCTACCTAAGGTGGCCCAAACTGGGCAGTCATCTGATGGATCTGGCAGCCTTCCCTATTGGCATGTTGAGCCTTTGGCAAGAGTGGGTTGAGCACAGTTCACACAGAACTGCTGAAACAAACATTTAATAACATAGAATTTTTTTTTACATTGCCAGTGAACAGCCAAACCAACATGAATGCTCATGCTAGATTTGCCTGGCTTGCTCTCTGACCTTCAAATAGAAATGTTTGTTCATAAACAGCTGTTCTTTTAATCTCACATGATTGTTGTGTGAACATTTATATAGAAGGTATTAAGGGAGCAATAGAACTGGAGGAAAAGAACAAGAGCTCAATCATTTCTTGAGAATTTTTAGAGTGATATTCTTGGTAATTGTAATCTGCACTTGGTTTTAGTTCACATTAAGGTCTAGGAACCAATAGGAAAGATGGAAATTGCTGCCATAAATTATAAAAGGAGATTTTCATTAACTTGTAAAATAAATTTGCAAAATGTGTTATGTAATTTTTTACTCAGTTGGAAATTCTGGCAACACGAATAGATAGTGTGAAGTCCACATGTGGTAACGTGCGTGCAAAATGACACACGCATGCAAAACCACACATGCACATGCATTCTGTGTACATCTTGCACAGGTGAAAGTTCCCATGTGATCAGAAAAGGTTTGATTAACTGAACCTGGTGAGACTACTGACCTGAGACCTCAATGCTTTTTTTTCTTCATCCAAAAAAGCTTTGTAGAATAAGCTACTAAACTTTTATAGAATGAACTACAGGGGCTAGAAATCCCTTCTGTTGGAGGAATCTGCTGTGGGAGGAAGCTTTCTGACATCAAACTTGGTATTTAATGTATATGAACATTCTTTTTCCACAGTGTTATTTCAGTTAATTTACTAGAAATAGTTACATAACTTGTTTCTATCTTATTGAGTATTATTGTATGTAACACACTACAACATACAGGGACATCCTGCTCTGCAGAGAATTTTGGAGCAGCAGCACAACTTGGATCTGGTTGTTCTGGCTGCTTTAGGAAGCATGCTTCTCATTAGGAGTAAACCAAAACACATGAAAAGGACCTGGCATAATCTCGAAGGATTCCATGGCACAACCTAGGTCTTCCATGAGTACTGCAAGTTTATCATGAGGTGAAGGACAGTGCCAAAACCTGCCACTTCAACAGTTCATAGGAAAAATCCAGAATAAAGGAGTCAGCATTCTCTGATCACCTACCAACTCCTTTTCTTTTAGGGTGAATCTAACCTTTAATATATAATGTATATTGTGCAACCAGCAGGGTTTTTTCTTGATAACTTTAACCATTCCCTTCAGTACTCTCATACCTGCCAAGATCTTTAAGAATGTGGAAGATCTGTGGAAAGGTAGACAATGAATTTCATGTAAATTGTATAACAGATTCAAGCCATTCACCTGATTCATGTAAAATGTATGAAACTGAGAACTGTCTTACATAAGTGATGGCAGAGCAAGGCACTGCACCTTGAAAGAAGTTTGGCTGAAGGGATGGAGTGTGCCTAGAGATCAAACATCATTTTAAAGAGGTAAGAAATCAAGCATTTTTATATTTCATTTTCCAGGTTTCTCAAATGCACTAATCCACAATTCAGACTAATGGCTTGTAAAGTTTCCCTTTAAAAAAACAAAGCAGTTTTGAGTTGTAACAGCATAAAATAGTGTCTGAAACCAATACATTCCATTTTTATACTTGCATAACTTGGAGACAATTAAACTTTTTTCCCATAACCTAATAAAAAAAAATCCAGTTTTGTTTTAAAATCTTTGCCTGCCAAACGTGAATCAGAATTTTTTTTAGGATTGAGTTATGAATCCATGAAAATAGGATATATAACAGAAAGCCTCATAGACCTGTAACTACAGAAGTGCTAAAGAGGCACTGGTTGGAATACAAAATGTTAACAGCTAACTTACCTCTTTATTCATTGCTAAGCAGTTACTGTGAATGTTTAGATTTTGTATAATTTATGTAAATTTTTAAACACCTGTTCTCTTCCCATAAAAAAAGTATATGGAACAATCTCTTCAGTTTAATTGATTCTTGGCTTGAGTTGTCATTATTATCTCAGCAACAACAAAGAAACTGTAGTTCCCTAATGGTCAGATTTTGTTGGCAAAACACAGATGTTCAGAATCTACCATTCTAAAACTGATCTATTTTTGGTGATTTTGTTGAGAAAATATCATTAAAACACAATTAGTGAGTCAGTGGTGAAAAACAATGACTGATAAGTTCTCACCACTTGCATTCCCCTTCCTTGCAGATATGATACTGCTGGATAATGCAGTTGGGTTGCTGGTGTCCTGCCTATCTGAGTTTTCTCATGCATCTGTCAGTAAATTGCTTTGCCATAAGCTGCTATCTGTTCTGTTTCCATCAGGACACTGCTTTTGGGAAAGTGCTTAGGAGAAGGGAATCCCCTAGGAAAAGGTAAACTGGGTGCAGCTCTAAGTTTGAGGTCATGTTATTAGTTAAGAAAAGACATATTTCATGTACAACAATTACTTTTGCCCATACTTTGTCAATGAGAGAAATTATGATTTTGTTCATATCAACTTGCAAACTAGAGTAGTTGAGTGAGCTCCTCTCCAAGCCCATTTTGAAAGCCGCCTTCTCACAAGTGCATAGATGCCAATTGCCACCAGGAGAAGAGGGCACATTGCCCAGTAACCATAACCTGTTCACAAATGGGACTGATTCAGGTGACCATATCCACTAATAAAATTCATCCTGCCTGCCTACTGGACCCCTTTCTTTCATTACATTCAGCTACATCACCTGAGATAAGCTAAAACAACTGAACCAAAAGACAGCACTTGCAGCCAGATTGCCCTTGCAGCATCATAAAGGGGAGCTGTTGTTTCTCAAAGGTCTGTGTGGTGCTGGCATGGGATTTGCAGTGGAATTCCTCTAACTCTGGAATACAACATGCACAGAACAACAAACAAAGCTTATTGGAGGAATTCAGTCCATTCATCTTCTAAGAATTGTAATACCCGTAATCATTCTTACAAGCTTTTTGCTTTGTAGCTTCTCAAGGATGAGTTTAATTCCTAATTTGATTACTTAACAAGTTTGTTCTGATTTTTATTTCTGCATACTGACATTTTCTAAATTCATCATAAGACACGATAGGCTGTAGTTTTACTAACAGAAAAATAATGAATATTCAAATTAAATTACATTTTTATTACATTTGCAAAGTCCTCATTTGGGGTTTTTTAAACTTTTTTTAAGATTTGAACCAGCTTGTAAATGTCTGACCATTTGTTGATTCTGGCCTCCCACGCTGTTAAGTACTCTGTGGGAATGTACAATCTGGATTTCAGCTGAAAAGGGGTAATTTTCATACCCATACATTACACTTGTCTAACAAACAGAAATCAAACTGAATGCACTGCCTTCAGTGAGAGGAAGAACAGCAGTTCAGTGTGGTGATGCAGGCTGGCACATGCTAGTAGGCTCAATTATTACAATTAACCTGATGCAGAGGACAACTTGGCCTGTCTTACTAGACCTTATGTTGAATACAGAGGGTAAGAGATGACTAATCTGAGCTTTATCGAAGTTTCATTCTGCTTTAGCTGAATTGGACTGAACAAGGTTTAAGCGAAAAAGAAAACATTATACTTCTTGAAGTAAGCCATATTTAAATTTTTAAGTGTCAATTCTGTCACCTCACGGCCACTTCCTAACTTTCTAATTCCAGTCCTACCTGGACTCAGGATCACAGTTCTGTAAGAAATTTCTTTTACTAAGCCAGAACTGTAGTAGACATCTGAAATATTGCATTAAAGGTAGAGAGCAGAGTCCTGATCTGCCAGCACTGTGTGGCATTCATTCTCACAGACACTAGTGCATCTTCCTACAGCTGTGCTTTTGCAACTCACTGTGCCTTGAGCACAGAGCCTAACAGAGGAATTTGGGCTTTCTACTCTTTGCACAGCACACAGAATATGTTCAGATCTCAGCACATATGTGTACACTCTTTTAAGCCTTCCCCCCATGCCAGCTGATTGTCTTCAGTCTGACAGTAATCCCCTTCCCTGGGACATAATTCCTGTCTTTAATGTGGAATAAGCCTGGAAGCTGGAAGACATCCTCTTTACTTCTATAAACAGTTGTGGATGAACACAACTTACCTTCTTCAACATCTTTTACAAAGGTTCTCTATGTTTTTTATGAGCATTATTTGAGTAAGAATGCGTCACCAGTTTTAGCTAGTTTTAATGGTTTGCATATTAATGTACTTGAAATGGTAAAAATGTATTAAATATATCCCAATATTCATTAAATACAGTAAATGTAAATATTATACCATCTGAAAATACTCAAGGCACAAATCACACATTTAACACTTACTACTGCATATAACAGAAGACATAAGATATTCAACAAACATAAACCCCACAGATGTAATAACCTGTGTGGGGAAAAAAAAAAAGTTAACAAGTACAATTAAGAGGGACTCATTTTGGTGCAAGTTTTACTTCTAGTCCTTGCAAATAAACCTCTTTGCTTTCACTACATCGCTGGTATTTTTCTGTGTAACTCTACTCTGTGTAATTATATACAGGAAAGAGATCAAAAAGGCACTTGCTGGTATTTGTAGTATACAAAAACTTCTCCAGATAGTGGCTTCTAGCATCAAACTGCATCTAAAAGGACATTGCCAAAGCAACAGTTTCCCTCCTGTCTAGCTATTGGAGGTAACCCAAAAATAAAATGTGTGCTAAACAAGCTAAATTATTTGTTGTAATGAAAATTATTATCTTTCTTCATATCTGGACAGCATGGGTGCTGTTATTTCTTGGTAGGCAGAAATGTTTCCTACTTTTCCAAATAAGTTTGCCTGGTTCTGCATAGTCCTTAGTCTGAGACTGTAGAGAACATGCTCTGGGCAAACATACACGGATCACTTTGCTTCACTCTGAAGCAATCTTGACTGAAACACTGTTTAACAGAGCACAACACTAGTCGTCCTCTCTGTCTGGAAGAACAAATTTTGTATTCATATCTTTCTGAATACAGATCCCTCACGCGTCCTTGCAACCATGTGTGGTATGTGTGTGTGCATACACATCCACAGCTCTGCAAGTGATCTCTAACAAGAACCTTTTTAACAGACTCAGAGTTTTAACCAGATCCTCTCTGGTTCTGAGCTACACTAGAAGTACACAAAGAGATAGCAATTTAGCACAGTATACCTTGTAATTAGTTTAATCATTGTCAGCATGTAACTATAAACTAATACCAATTAGTTGTCTTAGTATATCAATGGTGGTTTTCTTAGTCGTCTTTTGAGTTATGGTTTTTTTGGAAGGAAGCGGAGGTCTCCTGTGAGAGGCAGGAAGGCAACTTTTCACATTTTTTAAGATTTGCAAATACAGGAGCTGTTAGGTGCCTGTTATCAAAAATCAGTTTTGGCATCATTTACAAAGCAGCAAAAACGGAAGGATTAAGACATTTGGAAGAGTACTTCTGCAAATGTTAGACAGCAGTGAGTGAGATAAGGCTAACTGCAGCACTTGGTGCAGGATCTGGGTTGGTAACCGCTTCAAAGCTCAGGGGTCTTCCAATCCATGGATCTGATTCAGATCCTTCTCTGTTTTTAAGTGGCTGAAGGTGATTTTAATATTGAGTTAGATTCTCTGTGTAGAACAGAATAGCAAGTGCTTAAAAGGGTGAGAGAGATCGAGTCATCATCTTATAGTAGTGTAGCATACAATTGCAAATACTTACCATTCATTTCCAGCCTGAGACTCTCTCCTCAGGTACTCTGTCATTCCTTTCTTTTCTCAGGGTAATACAAGATTATCACAGTCTGTTAAGATAAACAATGCAAAGAGATATACCAAAAGAGAATTTGACCCAGCATAGTAGCAGTCTTCAGTGCCACTGCCAGTAGCATCCAGGCCCTGCATAGTTCTTCAGGTGTGAGAGCCTGTCCCAAGCACAGCAGTCCGGGGAGCCGCCTCAGGAGGGTTAAGCAGCTCCCAGCACCTCTGGGAAGATCAGCCAAGCAGTGGAGGCGGTGTCAGTGCTTGAAAAACTGCACAGCTGTCTTTCAAGGGACAAGGGAGATAGAGGAAAAGCTGCAAATAGAATAACTGTTCAGGGATAGATTGATGGGGAGTGAAGGTCACAGAATGGTTATTAAGAAAGGAAATGGTAACAGCAGCAGCAGCAGAAACAATTTTACCTGATCAGAACACATCCAAAAACTGGCCTTTATTTGTACCAGCCCAAGAAATTCCCTTTATCTCCTTCTCATCTGATGGGCAGAAGTTAGGAAAAAGAAATGGAAGGGATCTCCCCAGAGACCAGGTGTTCCTTCTTCTCTACAGCAAAGGGAAAGGAGTTCATTTCATCTTGTTGTGGTACAGAAATGCTTAAAAGGACCATTTTAGGGGGAAAAAAATCACTTCCAGTCATCTATGATTTATACTGAGACAGTGCAATGCCAACATTTCCAGATGTTCAGAAGCCTGCTGGAAAACAAAAACATATTTCCAAAAATTCCTGGGGCTAGAAGTGCAAATTTCATCCTCACTCATGAGATCGCACATAAACAGTACCTTGGTGCCACCACAGGGCTGCTTGTAAGCGCTCACCAAAGCGGAGGAAGCTACAGACCCGTATGTCCTAGAAGGCTCTTCAAGCTTTGTAAACCTACAGACCCAATACCCAGCCTGTGTCAGCGAGCTCAGTCCCCACACTGCTCTAAATCCGCTTGGCTCTAATTAATCCCCAGTTCAGCTACTCCCCAGCTCAACTGTTCCCACTTACACCCACTGAGGATCTGTCCGTGTTTATCAATGAGAAGAAATTCCTTGGGCTCATCTGTGCTGCAGGTTTCACATTCAGCCCCCCGTGTGTGCTCCCTTTTTTCCATCTGTAGGGAATGTTGCCTGTGTCTTGCTTTATTCCAAGAAAACTACACATTGGTGCCTAATATTTGTCATGCAAAATGAACTTGCCATAAAAAATTTGAGATGACAGTTTAGCCCTGAGTTGATTTAAAAACGCTACTAGGTAAATTTAGATTTCTCAGTGGGCATATCCACTGGACAGAGATATTTCTTCTAGTGTGTATGCATGTGCATTCACACATACACATTTGTGCCTATATATAAACACATATTTGAGGTCAGAATAAGGAACACAGAGCACCTACCATTGAAACCATGAAGTGAAATTAAGCTTAATGTAGTGCTTATTACCTCTTGCTGTCAGGCCATTCATTTGTGTCCACGTGAAGGCCCAAGTCTGAAAATTTGTCACCAGTATCTTCTTCTTTAATGCTGTCATCTTTGCTCTAAAATATTTAGATGCATATTTAAATGTGACTTCAGTGGCCACAAAGAGAACAGGAATAATGAAGCGGTTTGAAGGTTATTAGTAGGACTGTTAGAAGCTAGAGAAATGACAGGACTATTCATAATCATCCCCTTGCATGAAGCCATTTGATTTTTGTGGCATGAAAAATACAAATAGTGGTTGTGAACAAGACATCCTCAAAACTGGCACAAGAATATGTTCGTTATTCCCTGTAAGTAAGACCCCATTATGAGTGATGAAGTGTCAAAAGTCACAAAAATGTTGAAATTCCACTTTAGCCGAAAAAAGTAGTGCACAATGAATCTATGTGTGAAATGTATTAAATCCAGACTAGAATAGTATTTCTGTCTCCATTAGCAACAAGCACCCAAGAGGATGCAGTGACTGACTTAAAGAAAAGATTGTTTGTGATATGAATGGCAATTTCCCAGAGACACACCAATGCAGTGGCACAAATGTTCAACCTGAGTCTCCTCCCCAATTCCCAGTTCAAGTGGTGTTTCAAACCAATGAGGCAAGCAATGCCAGCCAATCATTTTTGTATTATTTATTACTCTATTTTCACATACAGAACCTTTGCGTTAGCTATTAGCAGTGATTCAATAGCACTGCTGGTTGTAAGTGTATAAGGGAAAGTTTTCCTCAGAGACTTGGCTTTACCAGCAGTTCCTCTACATTTTCTCTGCTCTCTAGTAGCTGTTCTACCTATGATCCTATTCACTATATTTTCCTCTTTAATGAAATTTTACACAGTTGTCTGACAGTTCGGGTTATCCAAGGATTTATTTTCAATTGAACAGTCAGTTGAATTGGTGCAGGTTATCTGAAAAATGAAAGTATAGTTCTCTTGGGGAAAGAAAAAAAAAACAAACCAAAAAACATCAGTGAAGTTTCCAGATACGATAATGTTATTACTTGGAGCAGAAGCATAAGAAATCAAAAGTTTCACCATACATAAAATCATTGATTCCCTGTGCCTATACGTACATGAATTACTTTTCATGGTATTGAAGTTCACTAACACAAATATAGGTCACTTGCATAAGCAAACAGTCCTAATAACTCTCTTGAGGGACCTTCATTTAGGACCAAGCAGTTTTCATGTACTTTTTTTTCAAAGCTAGCTTTAAATGTGCTTATCTACCTGTGTCAGAAAGCAGTCACACTTAAAGAGGACATATACAACACTGTCTTATTTGTTCATTTATGATCTATGCATACATGTTAAATAACTTTGTTGATTTCCATTTCTCATTTTTGTTTCCCCTTTTCAGTTAGTTTTATAACCATAACAAATTACATTTGTCAGTTCAAAATCTGTTTCTACACACACGCACACACCACTCCCACCGCTATTCTTTTCCCTTAGGTTTCCAAAAGTTTGCTTGTGATTTTACAGATAAGCATTCCTAACCTGTAAGACCCTATTAAGAGAAGTTTAGAACCAGAACATAAAAACTTGTTGTGAAGAGGTGCAGTATAAATATGCAGAGAAGTCTAACAGTTTATTTTGTAAGGGGGGGTGGGGGGGTGGGGAATCCCAGATTGCAAATACCTAATATTTCAGACACACAGCTCTAGTGTAATGACTACATTTGCTTCTATGAATTGGAGTCAGATGGTGGCAATTTCCATTTTCGTGTGATCAGTCTTTCAAATTTGGAAGTCCACATCAGATACCTGCTTAAGCTCTACGGAGTGAGCAAAGCAAATTACTGGAGAAGACTCCAAAATCAGGCTTACGAACAACCCTGTAGTCACAGAGTAGCACTGAGGGGTGTCCTCTGAGGTACTTAACTTTTGGCATAGATGTGTGTATAGTAAAGGAACAAGGCTTTTGTCTAATCCACAGCATATATTTTATTTGCAGCTGATCCCTTTACTCCCTGTAATAGGAGCTAAATCTTCACACCTGACAGACCCTGACAAAGGCCTGGGACTGAGCAGCGTGCAGGCTTAGCCTTTTCCATCGTGGCCTGAAAAAGCCCTGGAAATCCAGTGTTTTCACATTAAACCTTCACAAGGGAGTCCACCCGGAAAACCACAGGGAGGTTTGTCTCCTTCTGCCTTTCCACAGTTAGACCTAAAGCTGCTGTTGCCCCAGGACTTTGCGTCTTTGGGACTCCTTCACAGGTCCTTTTTATCAAACCAGGTTAAAATGGGCCCCCTTATAAGCTTACAGCAACTGGGAACCTGAGCCAGAGAAGGACGGCAGTTACTTATTAGCAAGTTCTTCCAAGGCAGCCTAAAGGGGATTGTCCACCAGTGTTTGAATATCTAGCTATCAATTCACTGCAGCTCTAGCAAGGAGGGAGAAAAAAAATCTAGTAAATGACTAACACATGTGCATAGAGCAGGACCTTAGCTCTAGATGTACTAATAACTGTGACTTTTTGTACGATTTTTTTTGGAAGAGGTCAGAGGAATTTAACAAACAAGGTCCTACCAGGCTTCCTGTTACTTGTAATTACAAGAATGGGCAATCTTTCATTTTAATAGGTCACATACTTTTTTTTTTTTTTTTTTTCCCTTGCTAGCATTTCTTATAAGCAGACAACAGTGTTAAGTAAAAAAAAAAAAAAAAAAAAAAAAAAAGCCACTGGCATTTAAAACTTTTAGACTAAACATTAACACTGCTGGTATGTTAGCAGAAACTGGGATGAATGTTGCCCTAACTCCGAGTGCAAAGGGCCAGCTAGCAGCAGCATGATGCATAACAAATGAGCTATCTGGAAAACGTAGGAAAAGGATAGTAGAAGAGGAGACATTGCAGAGATGGGGAACAGTATGAAATACAGTTCAAAGACTCATTGTACAGGGGTGTCTGAAAACCCTGCAGGTATGCACAGCTATTACTGCTTCCCCCCAGCAGATCTAGGGCCTATAGAAATACAGAAAAAATTACTGTTAGTCAGCTGGAGCATTCTTTTTTGGGGAAGCTTTTCTGTTGTCTACTGGCTGTCTTAGCTAATCCTTCCTTACATTTTCCATGGAAGATCTGTCTTTGCTAAGCAACGAGGGGGTGATTTGGTGCTTTAGTTGGATGTATCTCTAGATGTCAACTGAATTGGCAATTTAAGGGGTAGACTGAGACACAGAAAGACATCAACTTTTCCAGAGGAAAAAAAAAAAAAAGTCTACCTTATATTTTTCATTAAGGGTTGATATACTCCGCAGACAAGGAATACTAAGAGAATAACTGATGATCAGCATTGTCTTGGTAATTGTCACAGAAATACTGAGTATGGATGCTTTGGATCATAGTAAAGATCTTAAGTTCTTCCTGCTTCTATCAAGACACACTGATTGTTATTATTACTACTATGTGTACATAAAGCTTCGTTACAGTTTTTGTTCACCACATATCAATACCCCCCCCCCCCCCCAGATTATGCACAAAAGCAGTGAGAAAATAAAACTAGGGACAGCAGTTGTTATACATTAAACCAAACAGGATCTTGTTATCATAGCGTTCTGTACTTATGGCACAAACTGGTAGAGAAAATGTTTTGCAAACACTTGTATTTCTAAAAAGCTCTCATTACTTAATACTAGTACTGAAACAATTATGAGAAAATATGTTAGTTCTGCAATTGATTTAAAAATATCAACACTTTATTAGCAAGCCTAGTAAACCTAACAGTACATTTTTAAAAAGGCTAACAAATTTCTAATCTCAAAAGGATTGAAAAAATTGTGGGATTACTAGATGGCTCTGTGTGGAGCCCTCCATTCTTCCACTCCCAGCCCCGATCACCTGACTGCCCTTTGCAGAGGTGTTCCTAGCAAGTACAAGCACTACCACAAGTAGCTAGCACCCTTGTTTTCTACATAAACAGAATGTTAAAGGACTGAACCATTATCTAGTCAACCCTTACTACAAAAGGAAGCTCTGTTCCCTACCCAGGTGTGTGCTAGGTCTCCAGGCTGTGAGCAAGAACCTCCCTGCAGGGCTGGTGGCTGCAGGCTGCTGCTCCCCGCTGGCTCCCATGGCTGGTCCTTGGCCCTGCAGGGAAGCTGCAGCCTGCTCAGCTTGTCCATACCGCGACATCAGGCTCCAAAGCACGTTGGTCAGCTGCCAGAGGCTGGTTTAGGTGTTAGACCTCCAGTGGCTTAAAGCACGGATACCAAGGGAGCTGTTGCAGGAGCAGTGCAGCCGCAGTACTGTGCTGTCAGGGTCACTTCATCTAGTCTCCTATAATGGCAGGTTATTGTGCAGTAGCTAATTAGTTTAGCAGGGATGGCAGAGGAAATGGTCACTCACAACTGACCCTGTGAGCACCAAACCAGCTGCAAAAAAGAGCATGGTGTCACGCTGACAGTGGTAACCTTGGCAGATAAGGACTGCCCCTTGTCCCTGGTGGCTGCTGACTCTCACTGTCATTAGCAGTTCTGCTGTGGACAGGATGAGGTGGAGGTGTCGGAGGTCCTGCTGGAGATGCTCCTGTGTGACCCAGGCTTCGGGCAGCTGCCCTGTATGTGAGAGGGACTACCAGTAGTAACAAGCCGTTAGGCTGGAGTGGATTGATTCTCATGGGTGTGCCACCACTTTGCTGTGAGTGCAGGCTGTCCCCACCACCTCACCACTGGCCCTTCTGTACCACTTTCTTTTTTAGTGCTGTTTTCTTAGAAGAAAGAGGAAGACAAGCTCTGTGCTCTAAGGAGAACTAGGTTCTCCCCACACACGCGCTGGGAACCCACTTACCCCGCTGAGAATTTTACACCATGACCCTGTGCAGTTTTGACTGCCAAGAACAGCAGTGACAGCTGGTTTGGTGGTTATTGTGTCAGTACCGATTGCTTCAAACCAGAGAGGAGGCTCACCACCGGGGCTGAGCAGGAGCAGTGCGGTGCTTCTGCCCGTGTATTACGTACTGTCAGTAAATCACGATTTACTAGCACTTAGGGCCTGATCCTACAAGGTGCTGAGCACCATATGGCACACGCAGAGCAACCTCTTTCCACACATCCCCTAACAAGTCAGCAGTTTTTAACTTTAACTTTTCAATGAAAAATACTGCTGGTATAAT
This sequence comes from Falco peregrinus, assembly GCF_023634155.1. Lineage (NCBI taxonomy): Eukaryota > Metazoa > Chordata > Aves > Falconiformes > Falconidae > Falco > Falco peregrinus. Next base: position 20,793,526 of record NC_073730.1, on the reverse strand, counting down.
AGACTACATTTTGTAATAAAAAGAGAAAGGTAGCAGCTAACGCAGCACCATTTAAAGTTGCATCTGGAATACAATTGCTGTTTAAAACCAACGGGGAAAAGCAAGATATGGAGCATCAGAAGACAGCTTAGAATGGAGACCTTTAAAAAAGAAGAATGTGTTATAAATAATAAACACCTATACAGTTGTACATGATATAAAACAAATTCTATTTCAATGCCTTGGTGGCATTAATAAACCTCTCAGCTTTACTCTCCTGGTTTATGAGATCGCCAGCACCCCTCTATGGAATTACATGCTTTTCCACCACAATGTAAAAAATCATTAAGACATTTTTTCAATATTTTGTTATTGTTTGACCTACAGATTAATATCCCTCTCTAGAATTTGCATCTTCCCTATTGTCTTAGAACAAATTACAGCACAATAAGTGCTGTCTGACTAGAGAGTATTGTGTAGCATTTGCTACTTGCAGTATAGTTATGACTGGCTCCTGCATCAGCAAAAATGATTAGAATAAAAAAGGTTTTAGGAGCTCTGAGATTGCAATGAGGTTATAGATCAGAAGATATTTTCTTGCACTAGTGCCCTTGGGCTCGGGAAAACAATCTGGCTGTTAAATGTTAATTGCTAAATTAGTGAAGCCTAAGCCAAATGGAGGCGGATTCTTCAGGCTGGAATGACTATGTTTGCAAAAAGAAAATAATCAAGGAGAGCTCTGTAAAATACTTTCTTCAAAACCTGAAAGAACACAAAATTACCTACGTTCAGTATCAATTCAGGCTGTATTCATAGAAAGATTTGCTTCTTTCCATTACTCTCATTTTGCAGAAAGTTTTAGGAGTGCTTTGTAGTTCTGCACTGAAATCAGAAAAAAATTTGCTGTTTCACCTGGGTTTCATGTGAAACACAGTAAACTTTAGCTCCTCTGACTTGGCTGTTGCTTAGAAAATGTGATCCTTTGTATGCAAAAATAATTTTCAGCCTGAGGATTGTCAAATAACAGTTATGAATTCTAGGAGGGGAGACAAGTAAGTGAGAGCCTGGGAAGAAGTGCTGAATAACCGGGATTGTTCAGGGTAAAGAAGCAGTGCAGGAAGGAAGCCCGGGGTGTTTATAGGAGCAGAGGAACTGGAACAAAAGCCAGGAGAGCTGGAAGAAGTTAGTCAGTGGAGCAGCAGGAGGAAAAAGAAAAATGTTAAGGATTCTGTGGAAGGAAGGAAAAGGTGATAGTACCAGAGATGGTGTGCAGGAAACAAAGGCAACTTGCATTTAGGAACCAGAGACCTGTCGGAGAGTTTGTGTAAGAGATGTGCACCAACTGTATAGTGGGACAGGACTATTGTCACTAGGGACCAGATACCTGGGGAAAGTGATGAGGAAGAAGCAACACATCTAGGTTTTGAGCCCAAATCATTAGTAAATCTATAAAAAAAAATAATTCAAAAAAGCTTTAAACGATAACAGGGTCAGCAAACAGGACATCATTAAGCTATTTTCTAATTGTAGATTTCCCTTTTGTGCTACAGCTGATATATAGAAATAATAAAGAGAATCACTGAAAAATTAAACGCAAAGCAAGAAAATGAAACATGTATGGATACACAACAGTCCTTAACTACACGTGTTTAATGATCATAAGGATTTATGTATACTGCACACAGCTACAGTCATGCTCATGGGATGAATGATTTTCAGAAAATAAAAAACAGCTGTGGGGAAATTTTCTCAAACTGTAATAGTAACAATAAAAGCAGTAAAATTAAAAGATGTACCTTAAAATATTATTCAAGTTGACAGTCCATATGCAACTATCTTTTTATACCAGATACAGCTCAATTAAAATGCAATTATAAGTACAATATTTGCTCCATATTTTGTGCATGCTCTGAGAATAGCACCAAATACTCTAATATAAGTTTATCTTTTTAATGAGCTTTGGGTTATTCCATGAACATGTGTATCTTAATAAGGACTGTGCATTATACCCTCTATGGGACATTGAATAATGGTTCAAAGTAGAGATGGCAAAATAAGTTGGATGGAGTGAAAGGAAGAAAAGTGGAACAAGAATGGTGGAAATTTACATATAATAGTTTCCCAGCAAAGTGACGTGGGAAGCAATATGACTTTCAAGGTCTGAAGGGAGGGGAGCTCCATTCCAGAGGTCCTTGGAGGCAAACAAAAGTCTGATTCCTTTTTACACCAGGCTTGGCAGGGAAAATTATTTTCCTGCTTGCCAAAATCTCTGGGATTTCTAAAATTCCCCATTCCTCCCTGAGATGAACCTAGATCAGTTGGAATGAAGCAACGTGGAGAAGTTAAAACACTCTCCTTGCAATAAGGACATGAATGTCACCCTTCCACTGAGTTACATGCAACCCCTTTAGTGAGCAGCTAAATCTCAAGGCTACCAGTAATTTGGGGGTTTAGCACCTCCCTATAGGAGTTAGTCAGCCTTAGTTATATTCCACACATTTCAGAGCCACTGAGAAAGAGTCTAAAACAACAGGCAGGGTCATCTATGGAGCAGGCCACCAAGGTCTAACTCCTTTTTTTGTGAAATTCTGACTTGAATCTTAGATCCTACAACTCTGATGCTTGTCCTAATAATTTTTTAATTGTGAGGTAGGTAACTTTTATCTTTTTCCCTCTCTTTTTTTCTGTCTCCCTCTTCCACTGCTTTTCAAAGCTGGTAGGTTCATTCTCAGTAAATTGTTACATTTTGACAGAAAAAAAAATTGTCTTAAACCAACCATCTAAAAAAATATGATCCTTAAGAAGAATGTAGTCAGTAGCAACTGCAGAAAATAACACTGTTATATATCACAATTATTTCTGTCTTTTCCTCTTATTTTTTTGGAAAATACATATGAACGAGGTGTCTTCCCCACCTTTGCTACAGCAACTGCCAGCAAAGGTTAACCTTTTAAGGACAGTCATTGCATGTGTGTCATGAATTTTTCAATATCCTCTTTATTGTAGTAGTAGTTCTGATCCTTTCTTTGTCTTTGTTTCCGTCATTATGCCATTATTATAATCCCACTGAGGCCTTCTCAAGTAGAATTAGAACAGCACTTAATTACTGGAATTAGAAATGACAAATATCACAGTTTTTATCCGGTTGATCTTATCTAAGCTCTTCTGTTTATGAACTTGAATAATCTTGAATCAATGACTTCTAACATTTTCCAAAGACTTAAAGAGCGTTGTTTTGGTTTTCTTTTTTCCCCTCAGTGCTTACTTTCTCCTTCTTTGTTCAAAGTAAAACGCTAGCTGCTGGCAACTTTGTCTAATTCTGCATCGCTTGCTCTCATCATTTTTCTTAGCCCTCCATCATTAATTCCTCATTTTCAACTTGCAAGTAACAATAGGTTCATCTGTCTGCAGTAAAATCACCCCAAATCTTTACTGAGAGTCTCTCATAATTCTACCTGTTTAATTCATGCCTATTGGGAACTTTTTCTTTACCTCTGAAGTTGGCTTACTTGGACAGAATGGTTGCAAAGTTGTTTAAGCAAATATAGGAAAATTAATTTCCATCATTGCTGCATTTGATTGTTAGTTGGTTAAACATGACTTAGGCATGGAAATACCTGAGTCCTTATCTAAACTAGGCTCTGTACATTATTTTTTGATACTGAAATTGTGTGGGAGAGAAAAAAAGACAGCACTGCTTTAACCAGTATTTTGTATTAGACATTTCTCACCTTGCTGCCTCTATCCCTAAGTTGTCCATCCAACATCTCTGGCATTAGCATGTATTATTGTAATACATGTATTATGTATTATTGTAAAGAAAATAACAGAAAAGTATTCTAAGTGTCTTCAAAGGAGAGAAATAAAATATAAAAAAACCCTCTGTGGTGAGGCTAAGTATAATATGGAGCTAAACCCAAAATCTCTAATGCTGCAACAGACTTCCTACTTTTAGATACCAGGGGGCCTGTTCAAACAACTCCAAGCACAACAGTAGGTCATAATTTAGAGCATCTGAATTGCTTTAACATGCTGAATAGCAGAGATGTCGGAGCAGATGTGTTGCATCTGTACTGTGTATTATTTCTGCTATTTTAAAACAGTTTCATTATAAACACAACTATGAAAATAGTTCGATTTTTTTTTTACCTAAATGCTTCCAGTCATGCATGTGTTTATTTCTTCTGAAAAGACTCTCTGAAGAATACCATAATTAGCCTTGTACTGAAATATTGTCTGTGTAACACATTGTTTAGGAATATAGAATAATTTGAAGATGCTCTATTCAAAAGCTTGACTTTCCTTTTGTTCTGGTCAGTATGCACACCTCTAGTTCGTCTTCCTCCTCATTTGGCATGAAGTAAACTTCACAAAGCATTAATTTAACAACTTATCAATTCAAGTCATTGCTAGAGAGAGGAACTATATGGAGTACTGTGAATTATACTGCAGTGTTCTTCATAGCAATTTCTCTTCCATTCAGTTTTGCAAATATCTACATGATTTCCATTCCAATGTTGCTTTTGTCCCAGTTTCAGGAGCCATTGCTCCCTTGCTTCTAGACTGTTAAGATCTCCTCCCTGCAAAGAGTAATTAAACATAGCAGTATCTCTTTGGTGGGACTCTGGAGTTTCCATAACTGCTTTCCCCATTGTTTTAGCTTAGATTATCACTTCATACATCCCAAATTCTGTTGCATTCCAAGGCACACAAAATATTGAAAAGAAATAGTTATGGTTCAGAAGGTCTTCACATATATAGAAGGTAGGCAGCTGAGAAACACCTTCACATAATTTCTTTATGAGTGATGGGCAGATATAAGAAGGGGGCAAAATGTATATGGTTCAAAGAATTAATGATATAAGAAAGGATGTTTTAATGAGCAGGTCATTAGCAGATATTAGCTAAAAATCTGGTTCCGGCTCTCCCTCCATTGCAGTCACAGATCTATTTAGGTATCTAACTCTGATTTCAAAGGGAATTAGGTACCTAAATACCATTGCAGATATGGGTCTGAGTTTTTCTTTTTTTCAATTATTGAGCTATAAAATGGGGGTAATAGTGCTTCCCTTGCTTCTCATGCAGTTACACTGGTGTATTGTAAGGATGAGTACAGTGGGGAATATGAACTGTTCAGATACTACAGTAATGGGAGCAGTAAAAAAAGCCTAAAATAGAAAGAAAATTGTAAGAGTAGATCATGAAAATCTGGTGAAATGGAAAAAGGCGGTAAGGGACTGCCATGGACCTGGGAAAATGGTCTGGATAGGCTAATGGGTATGAATTAAAAAAGCCCCTGTAATATGGGAAAAAATTTAAAAGATTAGGGAATGCATCTGAACTTCTGGCTTCTTATCCAAAATGAGTCCCAAACCACTCCCAAACTACAGAAGGTTTTCTCTACCTATTGCTAGTTTTAGTGAATAGATGTTTGCATCTATAATATTGCTTTTTATTCTAAATCAACATATTCAAGTATAGAATCATATTACAATGAGAATTTCCTATTAAAGGATCACATTCTAAACTGAAAATATTATTATTTTAATTTCTTTCTATCTCAGAATCTTTTGGACGTGAATGTATTCTAATAAATGTGTATATTTGTGCATGAAAGAGACATTTGTGGGAGACAATACATTTCCTCTGCATTTTGTGCAAAGAGGAAATTTCATTCTTCAGCTATAATGTATTTCCAGTCTTAGACATAATTGGCAATTTGTGCACATATTTGAAATTAATTTTTAAAGCATACATCTCAGCTTGTAAAGTTGCAGGAACAGAATTTGCACTTCTATATCAAAATTAAAATGTATTTAATTTTGGGCAAATATTTCAATCAAGTTTAGATGAAGGAACTTTTCTATGAATATTCACAATTAAGTAAATAATGGATTTATAATGTAACACATAAAAATAATAAAATTTAGGTGATGCAGTTCATTGGTATCATAAGCAGTTTGAAAGTGAGGATTCATTCTGGTCAAACAAGTATGCAACAGGTTGGTAGAATTTTCCTTTGGCCAGATGTCCAAAACCCTTGAAAATTTTTTCAAGCAGGCTTTCACCAAAGCAGATCAAAGTTTCCGCTACAGCTTTATTTTGGAGGAAGGTTTTTGACTGTAAGTTGTGCAATCCTGGAAGAAGAAATCTGGGAAAAACAGTGTTTCTGTAAGATATAGGGTGAATTTCAGAACAAATTCAGGTCCCACAGAAGGAGCAAGGATCAGGGTTATATATGAGCCTCACAAAGCAGTGTAGTGATCTGTGATGACCGAGACACAATGATTCAGACAAAATCTTCTAATATATCCAAATTCTAGAAGAGACATCTGCCAGTCATAGCAAACTTCTGATGCAATTGAGAAGGGAAGACAGAGGGATTTACCTACACTTCCCTTGTCCCTCCAGTTCTCTGGTGAGGAGTGGGGATGCGAGACATCAGGATATGAATTCTGCTGTAGGTGTTGTGCATTTGCCTTTAGGTTGAACATAAAGTGCCAGAAACAACTTGGCTTTACAAGGTTGTCTTTACTTTGTGTTTCATTTCTGGTAGGTCCACAACAATATTTTTGCTCTGCTACTACCAGCAAAAAGATCCTGTGAAAAATCAGTCAAAAATTGTGCTATACATTCTCTTCCTAGTTTTGTACTGCTTGGTCATTTACAGGTTGTCAGCAATATAGCAATCTGTTTTAAAAGGACTTCATAAGGTGTTGTGGATTTAACAAGAGAGATATTTACATCTAAAGAACAGAGAAGTATTATCAAACATCTCCAAGTCCTTTGGTGGATTTCATGAGATCATGCATGGCAATTTGTCATTGCTGCATGTCATCCATCAAGCACTGTTCTCGTATTGTTTTGGCTATTAAAATAACAGCTTCCAGAGCCAATTTACAATCTAAAATAATTCACAAAGCAGCAGTGCTTTGTACCATAAAAATAGATGCCAGAGATAATTGGGCAAGGTGGTGTCATGTCACATGTGTGCAGTTCATTAATTAACTGCTTGAAACCGCTATAAAATAATAGCCATGTCATCAAGATGAAACTACAAAAGTGCAAATAAAATAAAAGCACGCTAAGAAAGAAAACAGAGCAGCTATTATTAAAACATCCTCAAGTTAATGTTCATTTTTACTGCCCACTTCTCTGGTCTTTCTGGTGCCAAACCTGAACCTAAACTGGTACCCCAAAGACCTTTAGTTTATATTGCTTCTGGCCAGGCCCCTTCCCTCCATGCAGAATGCAGAATCAATTGGAATTTACACTATCATGTTTTAAGTGCACAGTGATCTTGGCCCACACCGGTGCCAAGTTTGTATTTGCAGCTAATGAAAAAAGTGCCAGAAAGTCGATGGGCAACCTGCGTTAAATATGAAAGAGAAGCCGGGGAGTTTATTCTTTCTAAGTCCTTTATCTGGGGTCCGTTTGAATTTTTGCAGAGCAGCAAAAAAGTTTTCTTGCCTGTAGATTCCTTTTGTGTCACATTCCTCTACCTTTTAAATACACAGAGCAGCAAAATCCAAGGTCCCTACAGCCTGGTTTTGCACTCCTGATGCTGAATGTTGAACCAAGTGCTGCAGAACCTACAGCAGCCCCATGCCTGCTCCAAAAGTGCAGAGGCAGCAAAATACCACAGGGCCGGGGGGGTCTGCATCCCTCATGCCTCAGTACCGCCTCCCCACGAGATCCTGACATCACCCCGCTCTCAGTTAGCGGGTTAATTGTTTACACTGAACTTTGTACGCTGGAACGATGCCTCCTGCCCCAAAAGTCTGTGTTTCTCAGGGTTAATCTTTGGTGGACTATTTATGGAAGTTTACCAGCTGCTTTAAAGAAAACAGCTGGAGTCAGAGTCTATGAAGAAGGCCTTAATTTTATTAGTTTTTCCTACACAATATAAACCTTTAAAAATATTATAAACAGACATTAAATACAGAGTACAGTCAAATCCTCAGAGCTACACATGGACATGTATTCCATAGTATGGAGATTGTTTCTAATTTTATAGCATAACCAGTGCACTGGCTGTGTTTTTGAGCAGTAGAACTCATATTTATCCAGAACACTGTGAAGATTTGGGGTACAGGCACTGGTTTTGGTGCCAAGCATGCTCTGCCCAGGACTGCCCTGGGGCGCAAGCAGTATGATGCATCTCATCATCAGAACTTTTTGGAGTCTGTCATAAAGAGTAAACGCACTGACATCAGTAGACTTTGTCAGTGTAAAACACTGCAAAGTAGTACTGGCAAAGAGGAATCACTCCCCTAGCCTACACAGTGACTTCTGATCTTAACCCCACGTCATGGTTCTCTTCACTAGCAAATTCTTGTGAAATAAATACTGTATCTGTTCCATCAAAGATTTGTAGCATGTATGACTTTAACTACAAAGCATTCTATTTATTTTTTTTTAATTCATTACTAACTTGAATTATTTGGATTAACAGAAGGGAAATGGATCTACAGTGACAGGTGATGATCTGAGAGTGATTATGTAGTACATGTTAAAGAAAAGGAGATAAGTAAGTAAGTGGGCTGTTAGAATTAGTAAATGTATTACTAAATGAGACCTGGCACTGTGTGATGAAAATGAGAGTATCTGGGTAAGCAACAGTGATGAATTTCTCAGAATTATACCATACTTTAGCCTGTTTGATCTCTTTTTAGCTTAATTTTAGCTTTGTAGAGTAATGTTTCATGAGGCAACCCATCATACCATTACTGAATATTCGGGAAGAAAGGAAAAAAAAAAAAAACACCCTTAATAGGAGCCAAGGTTTTCCAGTGATTGTTCATGAGCTTAAAGAGATGAAATATTTCCTTGTCAGTGCTTATTCCACACCTGACATTTCTCATATTTGATCAGTTAATGGTTATTGCCCACTATGCTACTTTAAAAGGTCAGATAAAAAAGGGTTGTTAAGTCTTCTTCAATTGAGAAACATACTGGAAAAACCTGTTCTCATCTATATATCTCTCTTTTGAGAGGCATAGATATCAATAGTAGTACTTATCAAGAACATACTTAAGATAATACTAGCAACATGTCTGGATGCTCTCCAAACAAAGATCTATGATGTAAGATTACCACATGTAATATTTTGCTCTAACTTATTTGAGTTAGTTTAAGGTACTGAATTCAACTACATATATTTCTTTTGAAATTATTCACTACATAGCGGCCATTCTAGCCAGACTATTTATAACAAAGCTAAAGAAGAAAAAGCTTTCCCAAAACTACAGAAATTTTCCCAAGAAACAGTTGTTTAATTTATTTGGTGGTTTTCCAGGTGTGAAGAAAAAACACAAAGATTTGAACATTCAAGAACTTTAATGCAGAACATGCATTCTTTCTGATTGTTTTTAGGAGAGGAGCATGCACATGATCTCTCACACAAAAGTGGATACAGCTTCAAGGCATTTTTTTTCATTCTTGTTGGTGCTGTTCATCTGCATGCTGCAATTTTTTTTTCAAAAATGAACACAATGAATAATTTTTTAAATAATTACTTTGGCCCATATGCAAGGATGCTAAGCTCCTCAGTTCTCAAATCTGCACAAAAGAGCCATTCTGTCCCGATAGGTTCCTCTCAAAGCCTGAAGGACAGAAAATAAATAAAAGTCATGGGACCAAGTGAGCAAGCACTTGGTTTAATTTAACTCTCACAGTGCAATTGTTTTTTGTGCAAGTCATATCTTATACTCATTTATAATCTAGCTATTTCCATTCAAAGAAACATTCATAATTATTGGTAAAAGAACTTTTTCCTGGTGTCACAGGCTTGTCAGAAAAGCATTTTGCTCTCACTAGCAGACTTCTCACAATTTTCTGAGTAACCACAATCAACTAGGTTTCCTTGTGGCTTTTGCCCTAGTCTGGAGCCAAAAGACCCAGTATTGCTGTTTATCTCTGATTCTCATCAGGTTTAACTAGTTCTCATCAGAATAGGCTAAATCGACTATGAAATAAAGACTGAAGTAATTATTGACATACGTAAACAGTGATAATGAATATTGACTGTCTAAAACAGAAATACAGCATCTCTTGGTGTATTTATTATAAGAAGCAGGGGGGTTTGTGAGGCACAGGGAAAGATACCCCAGGTCACTCTCTGATGCTGATGATTCTTTTTTCAGAAGTCATTGTCTTTGCAGATCCCATCAGATCCCTCATGTGTATGCATCTGTCCCTGATGCCCTTTCCAGAAAGGAAGTTTCATTTGCTTACCTTCTTTTGAAGCCCAATTTAGCCATCCTATTCACTGCTAAACGTTGGCATTGTATTAAAAAACTCCCTAGCATTGCTGTTGCTGTTATTCCCATGAGTATCTTAAGTATATTGTCTTAGTCAGTTCTGAAGTGTGACTGCACTGCATGTTAAACTGGTAGGCTATAAACCTCCATAGATTTCTTGTTTTGACCTAGGTAGGATTTTAACCTATTCTCCACCCAAAAATAGTGTATAGGAAGTGTAAAAACTTGCAAACATGCAGTGAACATGGAAGTATTACAGAATATTTTGCAAGCTCCTTGTTTAGCAGAATTTGCACGTATACTATGGGGATTGTGTTACAGTTTCCCAGCTGAGAAACCAAGTCCTTTAAAATGCAGACACCTTTATTTTATGAATAAAAATAAAATGGTACATTCTCACACTGCATTAAATATATTGCATGCTATGGTTTAACCTGAGGCATCTAAGCCCCACACAGCCCCTCCCTCACTCCCCCTCCGGTGGGATGGGGGAGAGAATCAGAAGGCTAAAAGTGAGAAAACTCATGGGTTGAGATAAAGACAGTTGAAGAGGTAAAGCAAAAGCCATGCACACGAGCAAAGCAAACCAAGGAATTCATTCACTGTTTCCCATGGGCAGGCAGGTGCTCAGCCATCGCCAGGGAAGCTGGGCTCCGTCATGCGCAACAGTTACTTGGGAAGATGAATGCCATCACTCTGAACGTCCTCCCCTTCCTTCTTCCCCCAGGTTTATATAAAGTCCCCACTTCCTTCTTCTTCACCCAGCTTTATATACTCAGTATGATGACATATGCTATGGGATATCCCTCCGGCTGGTTTGAGTCAGCTGTCTCGGCTGTGTCCCCTCACCATCTCTCGTGTCCCTCCAGCCCCCTCAGTGGCAAGGCCTGAGAAACCAAAAAGTCCTTGACTTAGTATAAGCATTACTTAGCAACAACTGAAAACATCAGTGTGTTATCAACATTGTTCTCATACTAAATCCCAAACACAGCACTGCAACTACTACTGAGAAGAAAACTAACTCTATCCCAGCCGAAACCAGGACAATGACCTGTTACATACATATATAGATACAGATGAATCCACTCACTGCTAACATCTAGGTCCTTCTGGAAAGAGAAAATAGCTATCATTTTGCAATAATAGCATTAAGAATGTTGCCTTTTAAAAGCAAAATTGAAGAAAAAGGCCAAGAAGTCAATTTGTAATATTAGCACTATTTTATTACACTCCATTATTTCATATCTCTCCACGATGTCTCCTCTTCTCTATCTCCTTTTTCAACTAAATAGGTATAATTGTTCTAATCTTTTCTTATAAGAAATCTTTTCTTTTAGCTGTCCTTCTCTGGTACTTTTCTCGCTATATCCATTTTTAAGATGGGATAACCAAAAGTGAACATAGCACTGGAGGTAAGTACCATCATTTTATATACTGGCATGTATAATGGTTTTAAAGGTTCATACAGGATGTAAGTCACACATTTTCCCCTTGTTCATTTTTCAAAATTCAGTCACTTCAGGACTTCAGATGTTCAGAAAAGTGTAGAGGTAATGGATTATCCCCAGCTCTACCAAAGGGCTTACTGAAAGATAGATAAATCATGATCAACAGAAACAGACTTGGTCTATTTAGCTAATCTTTTTTCCTATGAATTTGAATAGAGCTTTTAGCAACTCAGAATATATGTATTAATGCTAAAAACAAAACTATCATGAGGTTATAAATACCATGTATCTGCTTTAATTATTGGTTTATTGGAAATATATTCATCTGCAAGAGAGATTTTGTTTGCATTAACCCCATCACTTTCCCTTGCAGATGCAGGGCATGCCTCCTCCGTGCAATGAAGTATGGTGCAAAGGAACCAACATCAGCCCGCCCCGTTCTACATTAACAAGCCACTGTTGTGCAGCTTTGAGAAAGCAACCACATTTCAGAAATAGCATTGCTTTCTGGTTGGGTCTTACTGTCCCACATGAATGGCACATTGACAATGTGAAATTTTTCTGATTCTGGCACTCAGACACTCATAAGGCATTTTTCACTTAAATAACCTCCGTTGCAAAGACTCCTGACCTTAGGTCACAGACCAGGCATTGGATATCTTCCACTTTACTGTAACAGCTCAGCTTTGAAAATCAATGGACTTCCAACTTTTTCTGTCTTCCTGTGAATTTTTCTCCAAATCTTTATTCTACAACATGCTCTGATGTCTCCTGAAAGGCTGTGTTTGAGCTGGCAAGTCCTGCATTACATGGAAGCCCAGCGGTAATGTATTGCACTTCCATGGTACACTGGCATTGTTTTCTGAACAGGGAATGAACCAGCTGTTAGGAACACCAGTTTCATTTCGTCCTTATTCTGTAGCTGGTCCTACAAATGCAGGCACAAAGCCTGAACCAGGTCTTAATGAAATCAAAGTTAAGCTTTTTTGCCCTAAATGGGAGTAATGCTTCACTGAGAGGCTGAATACAATGCACATGGCACAAGGCTCCCATAAAATACTGGTCATAATCAAGAACATGTGAAAGATGCCGGAGTTAAAAAGATCAGTTCACCAGTTGTAAGCCGATGTAAAAGGCAATCTATATTAATAGGGAGATTTCACAGGAAAGTATCCAAATCCAATCATGCAGAACAGAGTAACAGGCAGAGAGAGGGCACCATGCTGTTTGCCCAAACCCAGGATCTAGAGCCATGTATAGTATGATCCCATGCAGTAGGAATTTCCCACTTGTTTCTCTATACTTCCTAAATGTGGAGCTCACAGCCTAATTCTTAATCAAAGGATCTTCTTGACCTGATGTGTCACTTTCTGTTTGTCATTGTAAATCTCTCAGCATTCATGGCATTCCTTAAACAATTAATAACTATCTAAAGCTTCACCTCAGCCTCTAGGGGTGATTAGATTTGTTCACATTAATCTATATTGCTGTCCAGCTTCCATCTCAAATTTGCTATGCTTTTTCTGTCATCTCTTCTTTACAATTTGAGCCCATACATCCCCTGGTACTATTTTTCTTGGTTCACAATGAACAACGATCTCAGCATCACATTCTTCTTGCCCAGCTCTTGTTCTCCAGTGCAAAACAAAACAAGACAAAAACCCCTTTTCTTCTATTAGGATTGTGACAAATAAGCAATACAACAGTTGGTGCTATACTTTCTTTCTGGCAAACATCAAGAAAATGGGTGCTTGTCAGAGCTTTTGAGTAACACGTTAACTGTCACACTTTCAATAATAACCCTGATTTCCAGAAATGAGGCAAACACTCTCATAAGTGTGGTGTATTAAGAAATCCACTGGATAACTGACCAACACAAACTGGATAGAGGGACCGTAGCTGGCTGAGACCTTGTGGCAGATAAAGAAGAAAGTAAAAAGGTGACTGTCATAGTTTGTGATCTAGTTCAGGAAAAAATTCAATCTTCTGTCTAGTTCAGATGAAAGAAATATGCTCTGTGTTCATTATCTCATCCATACTCGTAGTTGAGCACATCGTCTGGAAAGGATGCCACATGGAAGCATATCACACTCTGGTTTATACAAACACAGTACACAGGGCTGTTTGACATTAATTGGATCCACCCAATCCTCACACAGAGGCCAATTTGGCTCAAAGAAAATTTGTGCACTTTTCACATGCAAGACTGGAATTCTACAAGTTGATACAAACAACATTCACTAATTAGCAGCTTCTGCATTGTCACCTCCAAGATAAAAGTTGCCAAGTGCCCCCACCCTCTTGTCTCAAGCTACTCTTTGGCAGGCAGTGTTACAGGCAACATAAAAACAAAACCCCCCTCCAAATTGCTCCAAGGTGACTTGTACCTAGAGCTCAGCAAAACTGCCAGTTTAGACTACAGGGAATCTCCATCTATGATGCCCTCATCACTTTTACCTTGCAGAATTCACTTTAAATTAAAATAGAAATTGAAAGAGATGTGCATATGAGCTAAAGCTTAACTAGCCAGTTTTATTTCAAGTAGTGCCAAGTAATGGCTCTGTGAAGGACAGAACTGCTGTAAAACAGTTTCAGATTATTACACTTTACATAAAAAACAAACCAGAAAGAACAAAGCTAATTAGTTTGCAAAGACAGAGACATGTTAGTTGCTCAATAAATATTCACTGAAGTAACTTTCATGCAGACCTTTTGACATACCATATCAAACAAAATGCATGAAATACAATAATTAGTAAGATATTCTAAATATAGTGATATGTGTGCTATTAGTTCATCATTTCATACCCCTTCTCTCAATTACATTCAAAATTCTTTTCTTCAATGGAAAAATTCTGATGAGTCCTAAAAATTTCCCTGGAGAAAGGTATATATAAAATATCGCACAGAAAAGATAGAAATGGGACTAGTAAAAAGATCATTGCTTATTCTCTGCTTTAACTGTAATCTACCTGTAAGAGCAAGAAGATGCTACCTTTTTATAATGACTGTGTAGTGGCTACACAATAGTATTGTAGTCTGTGACTGGCATTTTTATGTGTGATAGCCACCATCCATTATTAAGCCACACAGAGATGCTATTACCAACTCAGAAACTACAGAAGCAAGCAGAAACCTGCACTTCCTCACCCAGTGACTGCCTGTGTACACCAGCCAGCATCAGCTGTGTTTCTTCCCTAATAAGACAAAGCAAAAAGGCACCGAAGGAATATACTCATCTGGCAGAGACTACGGGCAGAAATAAAGGCATCAAAAGTTCAAACATGTGCAGATACTTCAAAGGAAAATTATTTTTCAGGAATCAATATCTTATGCAAATGTCTTTATCA
This sequence comes from Falco peregrinus, assembly GCF_023634155.1. Lineage (NCBI taxonomy): Eukaryota > Metazoa > Chordata > Aves > Falconiformes > Falconidae > Falco > Falco peregrinus. The sequence goes on along the minus strand of NC_073730.1, from coordinate 20,778,487 downwards.
GGCTTTTTTTTTATTTTTTAGATAAATTAACTATTCTGACAAAACTGTGGAGACTCTGTATGTCTTCCCAACATATTACCAAAAGACAATTTGTGTTCCATCATATATGGCAATTTTGCTACTGTTTGGAAAAGGAGAAAAAACAACCCCAAGAAATAGTCATGGTGAAAATGAGATTACATGGGTATACTGGAATGCTGCTTTTTCCCTACCCAGAGATATTTTTAAGAAATTAGAAATGAGTTGAGGTTGAATCATCAAGGAAAATGGGATTATGCAAAAGAGAAGAAAAGAGACCACCACCACAGAGAATACTCTGCTGTTCACTGAAGAGTCTCTTCCTGGACATGATCATGCTTATGGAATACACCATCATACTGCATAACAGTATTCTGCAAGAATTTGAAGTAACTGCCATTTTTCTATTTTGTTCTATTAATATATGTTGTTTTGGGTTTTTTGGGGGGGTGGTTATTTCTCAATATTCAAAGTGTAGCACAACTCTTACCACTGCCAAAAATCACTTCAACAAGATTGTTAACAGTTTGATGACTTTAAAAAAATCAGTAGCTTCACAATGATAATAAGCCTCTGAAATCATATGTTTAAAAAAGCAGTTTCTTAAAATATCTCAGCAAAAATAATTTTGTCTTTTTCAACAGACTTCTACTTCAAGGGCAATTCTGAAGGCTCGTAAAGTTTAGATAGTTCACTTAAAGATATGCTTTATCCTAATGAAGGTAAAATTAGCTATATTCAAGGTTCTAACTGATAGGAGCGTCCTTTGTTAACCTTATCAAAGTTAGCTGTATGCAGCTGTAACAAGGTAAGCAAATGAAGACCTGGGCTCTCTCATGGCTACCGGGGGAGGAGGGGACTTTCCCAAGGGATTTCTACAGCCTTACCCTGACAGCCAGGCAAGGTAGGCGCTATTAGCTGTGACCCACAGGGGCAGCATCTGTGATAACAGTGCCTCATTTTGCACCATCAAGGTAAAGCAGCTGTTTTCTAAATCTAGAGACTGATAAATGTTTAGATATAGTTATCTACCTACTCCCTTGTAATTCTCTAGATGTGTTTTTAAATGTGTACATTTGCATATGTACATATTGTTTAGCTACATACATAACAATAGTTTTGTACTACTCATTTCATTATTCAGAGATGGAAAACAGTTGACCAAACAATTTATATTTTTATGTAGTCTGTGAATAAGTGGCCAGAGGAACGGATGGATAGGTGGGTAGGTGGGTTCCTGAATAGATGGGTAGATACCACACAATGTCTATTTCTATGTGCACTGAATTGCCTTCTTAAGGAAAAAATAGAAGAAATGGATTGAATGTCATCTATCTTCAACTGAAAGCTAAAGCCTTAAACAAAATAATCTCTACAAAATTAGTGCAAATAATAATAATTAAAAAGACATGTTTAACCTAAAATCTCCATGATCTCAGGAGATTAGATGCTTAACAGATCTCTGTTAATCCAGCCTCCTAGATGTACTTCTTTGCTCCACTGCACTTTTATTCCCTGCTGTTGCATGAGGGAACTTGGGTTTGATTTTCAGCACTTGACCCAACAAACTTTTCCCAGAGAGAAAGCCATTCCATCAATATGGAAGAAATACAATAAAGCCAAGAAAGAAGACGGATGACCTGTCAAGCAATGAGAGTCTTTTCTCCGCTGGGAGAGTGTACCACTTCCACAGTACTCTCCATCCCTTTCTGATCAGGGAGCTGGTGTCTGGGTCACTTGAATCCAGTGTTATTTAATACAAAGAATAATAATGGATATTAATCTCATATGATTAATGCATATGAAATCTCACATCATATTTATTAGGAGTGCAAATCATGAATTTCTAGCCTAATAAGAAAGATTAATTGAATCAAGTGTTTAATTTCCTCTCTTCAAATCATATCTTGATGATTCATGAATTCCATAGCAAAGTCATTTACATTATCATATCATCAGGAAATATAGTTAGTTGTCAGAAATACAAGATTGGGAGCTTAAATCCTTACATTTCAAAAGATCGTGTTTTGTTCAAATGCAGGGAACATGTAATGGGCCCAGTGAGCTGACCAAGACTAAACATTTGATCCTATCAGAAAAGCACTATCACTTGTATTTTCTGTAATGTGAAAGTATGGCTTTTTCAAATCACCCTGACACTGCACTGAAGTCTCCTCATTCTTGCACTGTGCACACCAGGAAGTTTAAAATGTTAAATAATCTCTGAAACTGCCCCAGAAACTCAAGTTAGCTTACTAAAGTTTTTGGGGTTTTTCCCCTCCATGTCTGAAAAACTTCTTTGTTTCACTAAGGGCAAATCTCTTGTGTTTTGTAACATTGTTATTGAACAAGTTTAATGATTTGCTGAGGACCTCATCTAGCGGCATTACCAAGCAACATGAGATTAGAAACGTATGGTGATGTAGGCTCTCCTAGAATAAATGAAAATATTTTATTCAGCTACCAAGAAGGGTCTCCTGAGATCAAATTAGAAGCTAGCTGTGAAGGGAGATGTTTAGGCATGCTCTGGAATTATTTATCAGCATTTTCTGCTTGTGTGAGAATAAGCAGGCATTAAGTTTAAATTAAACAAAGGAGAAAGAAAACAAGTTTTTTTAAGCAATTTGACTGCTAATGATATTTCTGAATTATTCTCAGTTTAATAGTTTAAGTAATTTGCAATGATAATAATTGTTCCTGCTAAAGCTCCAATAGTGTCAATTCTATCCTTGCTGGAATGAACTTTCTTCGAGACCTTTAATGGACAAGTAATTGCAAATTTATGGTGGGCTTTGTTAATTTTAAATTTGTTTTCTTCTTGACATTTCTTTTAATTTAATTTAATTTTATTACATTCATCAACGACTACAGAAACTGACTTAAAAGTCCATTAAAAAAAGAATAAATGTTTGGGGGGTTTATATTACACTTGTTTATCTTTATTTATAATGAGTCTGTGCTTCCAGATAGAACAGAGGCAGTTTAATTATTACTTTTTAGCCGTAATGTGTGCTTTCCTCACACTCCTTCAAGATAAATATGTTTTAAATTCTTCTCAGCCAGCTAGAAACTGTTATTGTGATTTTACTACTCAGGTACTATAATCTGCTCTGTAAAATATTTGGAGAACTATGAATGTGTTTAAATGGAATACCCAGGGGGCTAAACTTAAGCATTGTTAAGGCTGTAAGACAAACCAGTAGAGAAGACAGTTGGTCCCTAAAGTAAAATAATACTGTAATATATATTACACATAAATATATGTAATATAAATAACATGAGTGAAATGCAACTCTATGAAGAATCTTGGTCTAGCTAATCGCAATGAAAATTTCACCTCGCACTTGTCCACAGAGGACACAGCTATCTCAGAGTTGTAGTTTGCTGGTACTGTCAGGCACAATACCAATAAAATTATATCTATTTGAGCTTCTCAGGGGGTTTCCATTGTCAGCATTTGTTTATTTGTCCAGCCTGGAGATGCCTGGTGGGCTACAACAAGGAGGGTTTCCTGGAGACAGGTACAGTGCCTTCTCCTGCAGGAATATGACATGACTTGAGCACTGCTCTCCTTGTCCTCTCCAGCCATGGGTTAACATGTGCTGTGCCTTTTCTTACAGAGAAACCACCACTGGATGAAACAGCCTTCCCATTCACATAGGCATATATAATTTTGCTTGCGTGTTTGCAAAGAGCAGTAGCAGAAAGGAGGCATCTCTAACACATGTGAGTATGACATGGCTTGACAAGTGATGTTATACAGCTTCTCAGCTTACTGTTACCTATGTCTTTCTGGTTCTAGCCATGGATTAGGATGGGCTGTGCACTTCAACAGAATGAAGAGATTCTCCTTGCTTCCAAAAACTTGTAGTTTCACACTGGTCAAGGCATCAGGAAGACATTGATTTGTTCCATAAAGCAATGTGCTATTAGAATTTATATTGTATGCTCAGTGTCTTTTCTTAATGCCTGATTTCAGCCCCTAATAAATGTCCACTTCTAACTTAAAACCATCTGAAGATGAAGGTATGTACTAGAAAAATTGTCAGTCCCTCACATGCTAATATAACAGAACAGACTCCCACTTGCTCTTGAGCTCTCCATTTTATGAGGGAGAAAGGGAGAAACATTTCTTGGCTCAGCATCTTCTCTGCATTTCTGCCAAACAAAATGCTTGACAAGTGCAATTTTACAACACATGCTTGATGTGAACATAATGTCACCATGTTTGGCATTAACAAAACAAATAAAAGTTACTGGGGGGGGAAAAAAGGTCACAAAAATGTTTTGGTTTCTTGTATTTCCTTGCAGTATTCTTCCTGCTTTCATTTCCTTTTCAGATTTCAGTGAAACAAATGTTTAATACATCAGAACAGTAAGGATGCTTGGTGGCTTCTGCCGAAAGTGCAGCAAGCTGGTAATATTTGCAGGCTGTGGCACAGGCGTCCGCAGCACAAGATCCACTGCAGCAACCGCCTGGTGCAACCACTCACAGCCCCAGCTGGGAGGCCAGGCGTGCCCCTGCAAATTGCCTTCTGGCTTCTATATGTTGTGCTTGGAGCCATTAGGCTACGTCCACTTTTAACTGGAACATACTGGCAGAATAGAGGAAGCTTTTATGCTGCTTCCCAAGTTGTTCTTGCTGCAAGAACTGACCTACTTTTGCCCTGTAGAGCTGTCATTCTGGCACTTTTCACAAGCACCAGATATGCCGCTGCATTACACAAGTGCACATTTTCAACAAAGGGAAAATCATCTATATGACCTCAAAATTAGAGGTGAAGTCATAACTTTTAAAACTACAAACCCTGCACGTGTGTAGGCTGCTCTGCACTGTGGTTATGACTCATAAGACCTAGCTCAACCTTTTTATTTCCTATATTTCACTGTGATTATGAAAGAAAATATGCATTATAAAATAATGTGGTATGAAGTTCTCTCTTCACTGAATCCATGACCATTATATCCAGTCTCCTTGTGAGCATAAGTAGCTCAAATGAATATGAAGGTTGGAAACCTTGGCTCAAAACCTGACGTTCCTGACTCAAGTGAGTATACATTTATTTTCTTTCCTACTCCCTGGAGGGGGCGAGGCAGGGAATAATAATAATAAAAAAAAAATAAACAAAAAACCCCACCAAAACCCAAAACAGCAGCCAAAGACAGAAAGAAAGAAAACCTGGAAGATTAAGCCTGCTATACAAGATTTGCCTCTGTGCTATTCACTAAATCCTCCCTTCTCAAGGGAAGGAATGATCTGATGTTATGTTATGTACATTTCCACAAAGCCCTTCTATGAAACGCACCATTTTCATTACCTGTACAGATACTGGTGAATGTATTTAATGAACCCTCGCCCTCAGATGAGATAGTGAATAAAGAAAAAGCTTAGCTCTTGTGGAAGCTGCAATATATCTGGCTGGAATAATTTTGGCAATATGTCTTGTCCAGCATCGGCAACCCTCATTCTCGTCTCAGAAGGCCAGCTGCTCAAAATCTGGTTCTCTCATCCTGTGTTTTCTCAACTTGACTCATATAACTTAATAAAACCTTCTTAACCAGCCTTCTCTGTTCTTTCATTTCCCTATTCCTGGGAGTGTCTGTATAAAACACCACTGATAAAATTATCTTCAGCTATTCTGCTTCAATCATATCAAATCCCTCCTTGAATCTTTTTTTCCAATTTCCTTTTCATTTTTTTTAACATCAAATTCAAGATCATTTCCTGTTTGAAGTCCCACAAAAATTCATTATAAATCATAAACAACAGAGCTGTCTCTTCAGGTGAATTGCTGGATTTTTCTTTTGTTTGTTTTGTTTTTCCTTCATACCTATTTGTTACTGCATTCTTTATTACATTCTCTAATGCCCCTTCTTGAGGCTACAACAAACCAATTCAAGTTCTCCTCACACCCACCTTTTATCACCTTCTAATCCCCCCATAAAAGTTTTCTCACAGAAAATCCTATCTTGTCTTCCCTGAAAAATAATCTTGGCGCACCTTTCATTATCAGTACCTGTCTTTGTGAGGCTTGTCTCTAGGGCATATGAGGTTTCCTCCATGCTGTCTATATTTGCCATCTTATGGAAGTGATTGATGATAATAATTTTAGTTTTTACGTACCTTACTTTTTTTTTGAAGTTGCTCTTAATTTGGTAACAATATAAATAAGATATGTCCTTCTCTATGGATTCATTACTGCAATACTCATTAAGAGTTTAAGTCATTTATTAGAAGCAGAGAGCTGTTTACAGTTTCTGTCACTGTACGAAACAGAGTATGGAATTATGCTTTAAAAGCTCCAGCTCACAGATAGTTATGAGACACTTCCAGAAACATATAACCCATGATTTCTAGTGGGGCAATATTCCTAGAAGAGACCACTGATGGGGGTTGGGGTGGTGTCCAGAAGGTACCAGGCACTTAGTTGTTTTTGTGTACTGCTAGCACAAATAGTGCTTAGTACCTGCTGACATCAATGCTTTTTGCATCACATGTGAAAACACAGGTTAGGACATTGAATTCTATCATGACATGCTCAATTTAAGTGAAAGAAGCCTGTGCCAGAAGTTCTCAGTTCAGTCTATAAATAAGCTGGCAGTATAACAGCGTGTTGAACTTTGTATTATTTCTTATCCACACTTGCTGTTGTTTCCTTCCACAGATCACAGCTTCCTATTAAAATAATTTGCCTTTACTTTCAAAACCACATGAAGGAATCTTAAAAAAAAACAAACTAACCAAAACCAAAACATGGCAGGAAATTTTGGGAACATATATACCGTATTACAGATTCGAGGCACAGCTATGTTTACTGGTTGAATAGTCCCTCCTTCTAAAGGATTTTTTATTTCTTAATATCTCACCCCTGGCTTGCTTTCCCTGCCCTCTTTCATAAGACCACAAGATTTTCCCACTAGGATGCTTGGTGATCAAACATGAGATTTCTATCATCAGAACGAAGGTGGAAGGAAATATTCCTTTCTAATAACCTACATCCGGCCAAGGTGCAGCCAGAAAAACTGGTGACTTGAGTGTTAATTCCCCAGTGGAAGGGCTGCTTCTTTATCCTCTGCCTGTGGGGGACAGGGCAAAGCCTCCTAATTGGACAAACTAGAAACTTCAGGGATGTGGAAGAGGAACAGGTGAAAATGTAACTGATCATTATCTTCAGCCAGTAACTGGCAACCAGATGCTCTTGAAATACATCAAAAGAGCTACTCAGTAGCACAGGGCTCCCTGCTCAGGGGCAGTAGAGTAGGTTGTCTTCAGCCAGAAGAAAGTGATGTACAACTACGTTGAACTCTGTTTTGACTCTGTAAAATTTATGAACTTTTACTTGTCAGGCAGAACGTGGCTCAATAAACCAAGGGATCATTTTTCTTTTGGCCTTGCATAGATTTTTTTTTTTAAATTTATTTTTTTAAGCTGAATTACCTAGGCTCAGTCTGAAGCTGAGATAGTTGGATCTCAACTATTGCACAGCATGCTTCCGTATCCAATTCTGTAGAATAACATAAAAGGAAGGTCTTGGACTCTGCATTATGCAAACATATGTCCCTGGTATTGTCATTTAGGAGACTGTATATCTAATCTTTTCATTTTCCTGCCTGGTCACTTTTTTTTTCCTCTCTCTTCTCCCAGACTTCTAAGTAAAAATGGAATCCTTTGAAAAGAATTAGCTTTTGTATTATTTTACTGTTTCAGCCTAGAAACACAGTTGGTCTATACAGTTGCTGCACAACACAGGCTGACAGCAAAATCCTAATGAAAGATGATAGCAATTAACAAGAATTATCAATGTTAAATTCCTTCGCCAAAGTGAAAGAATAAATTCCTGTCTGATAACTGAGAAGAACAATATCCAATTTGTGAGCATTATCCACTCTTTTGAGAGCACTGAAACTGTAGGTCTTTTCCCTGAATTAATTTTGAAAGAATGCCTGACATTTTCATAAAACCATGGTCATGAATTTTCATTTGGACTTTTTAAAAAAAAACAAATAGATTCATCCTCATATGCTATCACTGTGGTAAGTGAAAGCGGGCAGGTTTCCCGAGAACACACCTGAAACCTGCCGGCTTGCTTCATGTTGACAATAGGATGATACAGCTGTGTAATAAAACCAGAAAGACTTAGCGAGATGGCTTGACGCAGATGCCTGTGACCTTTTTTTACTGAACCGGTCCCCAGCCTTAAAAGAGATGTTGTCACCATTATTTGAAAGGCTGATCTAACACTGCAGTTCAAGTAAAAACCGGACAGGTTAAGTAGTTAATTGTTATTCTTGGCTGGTGCTCCAGTACACTGACTTCACAATGAAAAACAACGTTGCAGGACTGTAAAATATCTCAAAAAGAAAACTACACTCAATTAACGGCTCTGAGTCACACCAACAAAAGCAAGAAAATGTAGAGCCAGAGAACTCTCCCTAGTCTGATTTTTCCATGTTGTGTCTGGGTATTGCAAGGTTTTCTAGCACAACAAAATGTTCACTGAAGAGCTGTGATGTATCTTTGCCTCCAGGGGCTGAGCTAAGGGAAACTCATATATTAAATTTCCAGCTCTAACAGTGCCAGAATTTAAGTACAGATGAACCTGTCACTATACTGTGGAGGAGCAGTACAGGTTTAAGCCAAATATACTTGGCTTTCTTTGGCTGGCTTTCAACAAATAGTGCAGGCAAATTTGCTACATGGGGTTTCCCAGGTCCAAGTCTACCCAGAGATTTGACTCAAAAAAAGCACAGATCAACGCAACTAAGGCCAACCCCTTTGGTTATGAGCCCAAGCTTATGTCTTTCAGTCTTCTGGTAATTTCTGGTACAGACAACCTGAGGTGGACCTACCTGTCTTTCTGTAACTTTTTTATGATCTCTTGGGGATGTTCATCTCTCATTAACTGTTGAAAAAGGTCCAACAAAATATTTCTGCTGTCTCCCAGGTTATTAGCTGCCACTAATTACTCATACACACTTTCGGCAGCTGCATTAATTGCACACTTGTCACTATCCTCCAACATCATTGACAAATTTTAATATAACATCAAGAACTATTCTTGAATAGCTCAAAGAAAACCAAGGCTTTGTCTGCACATGTGAGACTTTTTCACCCAGAAACATATGGAAGCATACTAAGCATTGTGGAAAGGGAAGTAGAGAAACTCTTTGCATTTTTAGCAGGGATTTATTTTGAACTTTGTGTTCTGTTTTCATCTGCCTGATTGGAGCATGGAATGCTCAGAAGCCAGCAGTGCTTTCAAGAATCAGAAAGAGCAATTAAATTAATGGTTTTGTCAGAGCAATAATAATTGTATTATTACTATATAGCATGGCAGTATCTAAAAGCCTCAACTAAGAATACGACTTCATTTTGTTAAACCTTGGAGAAAAACATAACGATGTTCCCCCCTCCCAATCCCAAAATGGAAACGGATAGAGAAAACAATATTTCAGAAAGGAAGCTTTTATCTCTATTTTATAAATAAATTTTATAAATAAAAGAATGACCCATAGACAGACAAGATGAGTTACCTAAAGGAAACCTGTGGCAAAGTGACTGAATATGCTTCCCCCAAGCCATATGCCCTAACGACAAAGCTATCCTTCTTTCCCAGGCAGCAAGAATTTCCAGTCATGCCACTCCTGATAAAATATGCAGACTTTCTGAAAAGGAGTGATTTTCAATTTACTGATAGATTAGTAAACACATGATTCCTGTGGACAATTTGTAGGATATTTTTAGAAATAACTAGCCTTAAAAATAACCAGGTTTTTACTGCAGACAAAATCTATACAGTAATTGAATATGCATTTATAATCCAAAACTATACAATTAATGAAATTAAGGTATATTTCAATAATATTTACTACATCTGTAATTTATAGAGCTGTAAATGCAGATTTATAACCAGTGTGTTATGCGCTGGTGAAATCACTGCTTAAAAATGTGTGAACATTTGTGCTGTAGCAACTCTGTCAAAAGAACATCATGGTGATCGTTTGGCAACATGTATATGTTGTCTGATGAACTTTGCAGTAATTAATTATTACTGCTAATGAACATTTGATTAAATTAACTTTCTAAAATATACAAATGATTAAGAGAATATGAGAAGATTTACTGCACATATTGATAGTAAATTCTATATGACACTTTCCTGTGTATAATGTGACGAAACAGTAAAATTTCATTTAAAAGTATCCCTTTTAAAATAATTTCTAAAGAACCTTTTGGAAAGCTCTGTTCTAATATACATATACCCAGGAGTCATTTGAATGAGCTCAAGATAACCACAGTGCTGACCCCAGTGATACATTCCTGTCACTATAAAATGCTGCAGAAGGATATTAGCAGAACAGAAAAAAATCCAGAGTGCTGCATACTAACAGGAGTTTCTGCCTTCTGTTCAAATTCAGGGCTTAGTGTAAGAGAGCTTCATCCCTCTCAAAACACTGGTTGGAACAGAGTACTTGTCACATGTCCTATTTTTTTAGCTTGTTGAAGTTGACCCTGTCCGTTGTGCATTGCACTGCAGGTTTTGAATCAGCAGTGAATGGTAGAAGAATGTATTTTCACTCAAATCAGTACACATAGAAATAAACAACTTGAAACAACTCTGTTATTTATCTTTTACATTACAATCATTAAAATATTGCACTGGCACTGGGAATCAATTTGCTCTTGTTTCAAAATATTGACCTTAACTTTGTACTAAGTAGATTTTGGGGGTTATAATTCCACAGAGAAAATTAATTTTCTTATATTATATTTTGCAACACATAACGCACTTAGTGGTTCCTTGCTCTCTAAGACTGATAGAGGAAAGAGAAATCTCCATGCTAGTCATTGCAGCACAGTTTCTGTCAATGATGATGAGACTATTGGAGTGTGGTAACAAAACAGAAAGCCTAAAAGCCATCATCTATCTTTTCAACACATGAGTTAGGATCCCACAAAGTTCTCCCAGCTAGGGCAGTCCTAAGGGATACTCAGAAGCTCTCCCCCACTTTTTCGCGGCCCCCTGATACTGAACATCTTTGGTAATAGGCCAAACAGGTCAAAAGTTTTCAGGTGGAAGACAGAAAAGTATAGGCAGAAAGACAGTGTGATCACATAAACCACTGTTCTTTGGAAAATCAGGATGAAGGGACTTTTTTCCTGTGGTATCTGGACTTCACATTGGATTTAATATATGAATATTACTCCCTGTGTAGGACTCATTGAAACTCAGCTTGCATGGCTGCCCAAGATAATAAGCAGACATGATCCTACATTTGGCTTTTGGCAAGCCAATAGCATCCTGTTATCTTGTTTGAGTCTAGCAATAAATGTGAAATAAACTAAATTTCAGGAGTAAAACAATAGTCATTTTGACAATAAATGAAAATTATTAATAGTTGTATTTTAAAAAAAATATTATGTACAAATGCAACCCTCAAAAGAATGCAGAGAAGCAGTGATAGTAACATGACATATAGGACTTTCAATACTTTCAAACACTTTCAATAGTCAGTTGTGTGCTTGACTTAATTTTGACTTTGTTCTGCTGTAAGAATGTTGAACTTTTTTTCTAATTTATGTAAAATGTAAAGTTTCTAAGTATAATGTTTTTTATAATAAACTTGTAATTTATTCTGCTAATGAGTTTAAACCCCACCAAAAAAAACCCCCGAACCATCAGTGAATGTTTAATCATCAGCAATTTTGCCACTTCACAAAAAAGGTGACCCTCTCCTTAATTTGCCAATAGGTACCAATACTTTGTATTTCTGTAATAGCTCCTTGCTGAAGTTTCCAAATCATTTGCAAGTATTGGCAATTTAGCTTACAGTACTTTTATGCACCTGCTACTTTACAATCTTTGTGTTAGACGTTACAGAAAAGACTGTAATTGTTAAACTTTTTCCTTTAAGTTGCACAGGAAGACTGAAGAAAGATGGAAGCAGAACTCAGATTTTGTGACATACTTTAGCCACCAGGCTGTTCTAAAATTTTGCTTTAGGAGGTATGAAAAAAAAAGCTTTTGAATCTGAACTTAATGTGTAGGTATGGCTGCTTCTCACAGATCCACCTTCAGTTTCTAGCTGAACCTCTGTGGGTGCATGCTGATGTTCTCTTAGCTTTAAGACCAGCTCCTGGCTGTTAGTGTCTAAATACATAGCTCTTACTCATACAGGTGAAGCATCCCCTTTCCACTCACAAGCATCTGAATGATTTTGTAACAGCATCTGAGTAAGACCTGCAGTATTTCACTGCCAGTATGGAGAATCATTCTACTCAGAAAAATGGTGAGTGTGTATAGCACAAACATTACAGCCCTCCCATCTGGCACATATTTAACAATTTATATAAAACCCATTATTGTAGGGAAAAGAACCCAGAAATTACTGTAATACTTTAATTTTCTGTACATTAGCCCACTCATTTAGTTAAAGGATGCAACAGCTATTGACATACTAACTGTGGATCAAGAGGGTACTTGTGGATATATCTCTAATTCTGTCCTCTTAAACCTAGCAGGAGATTTGGATTAATCATACTGGCATCAATGATATAAACAGACAATTCATCCTGAATCATTCAATAATCTTCAGTAAATGATTAATACACTTTTAATCACAGAATACCTGGTATACTTCCAGTCAATACTTCTCATGAGCTTAAAAAGATACATTACTGCAAGATACAGATAGAATTCTGCTTTGTTAGATACAACTGAAAATGTCTTGGGTTTATTTGGGAAAGCAAATTTAATGACTGATTTTTTTAAAATCCAGGGAGAAATGATTATGTAACATCTTGCTGATTTTCTTCCAGTTAGATCTAATTGAATATAGAAAATAAACTGGTATTTTTATTAGTGGAATCTTTATTAAGTCTATCATACCCAAACTAAGTGAACTCTCTGAATTTGGGGTGAGTGTGGTATTGTTCTTTCTTTAGGGCATAGAAACATTCTTTCAGGGAAGTTTGGCGGTCATCCATCATCAATGCTCTCCTTGGAGGTTATCATGCATCATGGTGAAAGGGCCTGCCCTCTCCCTACCAACAATATTTGCCTTGAAGGAGAAAATGCCCCCTCCCCACAGCCCTAACATTCTCTCTGTGACAAATCCCTGGTCCAGCAGGAAGCGGCAAGGTGCCTATCGCTGCCCTTTTTGAATATCAGACCTCTGGGCATTTCAGCATGCCACTATACCATGAGAAATGTAGGATGAGGCAGGAGACAATGTAACTGAAATGTCAAAGGTTTGAGTTCAATTTGGTTTGAAGGACGGCCAAAGGCTCAGATCACTTCTTGTTTTAACCAAGCTGTTCCTAATACACGTTGTCACTTTGTCATCGGTAATACAGCATGCTGCACGTGGCTGGTCCAAAGAGAAATAATACCTAACCTAGGTTCAGAAAAACACCCTCTGCACTAGAAAGTAAGGTTGAGATATTATTTTTTTTTTAACTAAGTTTGTATTCTTTTCTATCCCTATTTGGTCCTGGTTAGACCACAAGTATAAAATTTTTGTTGTCTATCGGTCTTCACTTTTTAGTGAGTGCTTGCTTTCTTAGAAAACCTTAAACAGAGAAGCACGTACATATTCTGCTTTGTGCTGAAAACTTCGCTTTTGTTTTTCATAATTCTCCTCTTCTTTTATCTCAAGTAAGTGTCACTTTGCATCCCTGGCACAGTGGGTTCCATGAGTCAAGCTCCTTAGTGCAACCACAAGACCGAAATGAATGTGCATATTTTGCTCTCTGCTCAGGGAAATACAGTGCACTTGTCATGGCTTTCAGGGAGGTTTTGTTTGTTTGAATAGGTGATGTGAAACAAAACACCCTTTAAATAAGACATAGAATGTTAGATAAAATTTATTAAATTATGCTACTGATTAGTGAAACTGTTTATTTCATCCAAAACTCTATTTGCCATTCCAGAAGGTTAAAAAAAAAAAAAAGACAGCTAATAAATTCTCTTTCTGTTTGTCATGCTCATTACTATGCACTTTTATCCCTAATATCTATCTGACATCCTGTAATTGGAATGTTTTCATTTGCAGACTTAGTGAGAGGAAATATTTCCATTTGAAACAGCTAATAAGTTGCCAAGAAAGATATCCAGGTCCCGTATTTATATCCAATATTTTCTTTCAAATCTGCCCCATCTTGAAAATATATTTCAAAGTACCATCAGTGTGCAATGACAGTCTATTTGAAACTGGAATATGCCCAGGTTTTGCCCCATTGGTTGGCAGAAGGATTTTACTGACTGCACAACAGAGGTGAGAGGAAAACATATATTTATTTCTCTGCCATAACATCAAATAATGCAGAAATGCTAATAATATAACGTATCAGACATTAATCTCATATTTGATTACAGTGAATAATGAAAATAAAGGGTTTTTATTGTAGTGCCCATAGTTACTCTCATGAGAGAAATAGTCTATCCTCTTCAAATATCCACTTCAAATTATCTCCTCCATCTCAGATATTATAGTAATATGGTTGATTCTACCTCCTTGAAACTTAATCCTTAATCAGATATTTAATTTGCTATTTATCACACCATGAATAAAATCTACATTAAATGTCATAGGTATTGAGACTTTCAGCTTGAGGTTAACACTTCTTAAAATACTTAATTTGGCAATGTCACTAATAAATTATCCTGCTGCCTGGACACTAGTAGAGAAAGCAGTGCACATGTAGGAAGCAGGGCCCTCCGCTTCTGTTGTGTGAAGGACTCAGGGAAAACTCAGGATGGCATCAGGGAAATCCAAGCTCTTCTTCAGCTGGTGGCAGGATGCTGGGAAGAGGGCAAATATGACTGACTGGGGATATTGCTCTTGGGGGTGCAAACTTGAGCCACTTTTTAGTGACATTAATACTCAAATCCAGAATTACAGGGTTTTTTAGAGTGGCTGCCCTGTATTCAATGGAAGTCAGGTAAAGCCAGGAATAATTCCTGAGCATCAAGAGTTGGTGCAGGCTTTGCCAGAAAAGGTAAGGCTGCTGCAGTACAAAGGCTAACTAAAGAGTATAGTTATTCCTATGGACCTAGCTTTTACTTTCTCTGTCTTTCACTCATACACAAATGATTAAGAAGAATGTTTCTCATGCCTGTCTTCTTATATGATTAGCTTTCTGAAAACTGTGTCATTTGCTTTAAATAAAATATGTATGACTAGATTTCTAAGAGTTTAACATATGCCTTTTCCTCACATACTGTAGCATACTCTCCCTCTCAGCATTTGTCCCTCCTTGCAAGACCCGCACTGCTTTATATTCTCAGAGATTCACATACACATTTCAGAGGCTTTTCCAAATCGTGCCTGATTTATCACCATCTCATATAGCCCAGCACTGCTGAATACTAATATTCACCACAAACTAGAGCAGATACATGTTCTACTTTGTTAAATTCTTCTGCAGTCTTAGTTCTTAACATTTTTATCAGCTTGAAGAATTCTACTCTGACCTGCCAAACCCTTCCCCTAAGCACTTCTAGCATCCTTCTTACCTTGCCTCTTTCAAATGAACTGACGTTGTCTAAATGACTTTTTTTGTTGTTGTTTCTGAAAAAAATTCAATTAGTCCTTCAGAGTAGATTATTCACTCCTCATATTCTTTTGTTGTGTTATTGTTGCTTTTTAACATCCAGAATACTAGTACAGTGCACAGAATACAGAGGTTTTATGATTATGGACTCTCATTCATCACTCTATAACAATGGTAAGCAATCCCTCAAAAATCATTGCTTAGTTCTGTTTTTTCCATTACATGTGTACTTTTAGTAGTCATAGGCTTATGTATTTGGTGTAACCAGCAGTATATCTTTAGTCATGGTCTCCATGAAAATTAAATCAGTCATGTATTCCATCCTTGTATAAATATGTAAATTTTACCTCACCACTTTTCTAAGTGTTCCCCCAAATCTTAATGTTTGCAGCACCCCATTTACTCCTTTCTTAGCTTCACATTTCATACTTTCCTTGCCAAGAGTTTTGAATTCACTTTTAGCAATACAATGCATTAAACAAATTTGCACTTTATTGTATTCTTTCTTTTGATAACCCATTTCTTTTGAGCTCTCATTTATTTGCTTACACTTACCTTAGTTTTAATGCCATCATATCCCCAATCCATTGAGACAGATGTAAATCCACACTTGAGATGATGCCCCCAATGTGTTGTCCTTGTCCAAGCATCATTTTTACCAAGGTGCATTTCAAAGATGTTTTACCACACTGAGTTTTTCATGTGTGAATGTACTAAAATGCAGAGGTGGGCTTTGCCTAAGTAATTAGGTATTCTTCATTTTATGTACAGTGTACTCAGTTCATAACACCTTCATCTCATCACCTATACCTTTTTTTTTAATCAATTAAAGGCCTTTTCTGATGAATAGTTTTGAATTCAAACAAAACCAGAGCAATCAAATGTTCGTGGACTGCACGGGTGCTGGTCCTGGTCATCTACATTATAATCAAAGCACTGACATTCCTGCTTATAAAATATTCCTGTTGCTTTCCCTCCTACCTAGCAAGGTAGGTGGAGAAAGAGCGCTTCACACTTGAAGTGTCAAGCTAAGACAGCAACCAGGAACAAGCAGATGCTTTTCTGTTCCCTCATGAAGGTGGGATACAGAGTATTTGGATTACATGCTGTGGCTTGATGTAGCCAGAGCTGTGGCAGAAGAGGAACAGGTGGAGGATGCCAAAGGGGTGGAAAACTGCCTGAGGCCTCAGCTCCCGCAGGCACTGCTGCCATTTTCTGGGCCTGACAACCCAGAAGCCGTCTGCAAAGAGAGAAGTCCAGGTTTCAGGGGTACAGGGGAAGGAAAGCTCTGAGAAGCAGCCTGAACTCCAGACTTCGCGGGGCCACCTGTAGCTGCCGTCTCCTTCTCTGATTTTAGCCTCATAATGGTTACGAGGTGGCATAAAAACCATTCTAGAAGTCAGTAAAAAGTTCAGTCTTCCTAGATTTTATGTGCAATGGGTTGTTTTCAGAACTGGGTTTTGTCTTATCTGAGGCAAAAATTTCAGTATTTCATACTTGGGGTCAACATTTTTGAAGGGTTTTTTTCACATCTCAGTTCCCATTTTCCACCTATTGGTGAGTTCACGTGTTTATGTTGGCTGCAGCAATATTATTCTGTCTGAGGAGGGAAAACCATAGAAAATATTTGTATATGAAATGCCTGTAGCACTTAAAGAAGGCCCCTTCTATCAGCCACCCAACGAGCCTATATCTGTATACATCCATCTTTGGGCAGATACATGAAAGAGTGATTTTACAATAATATTTGGAATAATTATACTCTGCCACACTCAAAGGTGGTATTAGCAGGTGTAGCACCATTGACTTTATTTGTACCCACTTAACCACTTGTGGGCTTATTATACTTACATTCAAGAAATAGTAATACTGGTACCAAAATGGAAGCCATTTTTGTGCATTTGGAAAATGAAGCATTGTGAAGTGTCTGCCGGAGTCTGGCAGTGTACAGCACACAAACCCCGACCCTCACCACCCCATGGCGGCTTGTTCTGCTGGGGACAGCAGCAACCAGTGCAGCAGCATAGATGAGCTGCTCTGAATAGAGCATAATAAATGAGAGAGAATAAAGCACAGAGTCTCTGAAACCTGTCCCCAGGCCTTCTCTCTGCAGCTCCAGGAGTTTAGAGGTACCTGAGATATTGTGTAATACAGGCTAAATTGGGAAGGAAATTTTCACTCCTAATTAAAACTTGTTCTGAGGGTAAGTATCAGTCATTTAGGAGCATACTGCTTTTACAAAGTGAGAGTGAAATGGAAGCAACTGACAGGTTTAAGCATCAAATGTATCAAAGGTTACTCTTTTGTTAAGAAGCAAAGATGTTTCTTAGGGAATTATGTCTGTGGGTTAGGGTGGTTGTTGGTAATTGCCTACACCCAACAAACAGGACAGGCTTGCAGAACGTGCGTAACTAATTTAAGAGGAAGAGTACACAGATGACTGGAAACCTGTAAAGCTTCCTTGGAGTCCAGTTTTCCAGGATTGCCTTTCCTAGATCATTACTAGTTACAAATGGGCTTTAACAGGACCGGTATTATCACTTGCTTTCTCTCCGTGCCCCACCTTCATGCCCCTAAGATGCATACGCTAAAGCAACAATACTGAAGAGAAAGCTACATCCAAAAGGCCACTAAAACACAGCAGAGTTCAAAGGAAAAGAATGATTTTGGGGAATTGTTGTTTTTTGCTGCATAACTACCTGAAGTGAACAGGCTGCGATGAAATATCTTCACGTCTACCGATCACAAAAGACAATTTATCAACAACAGTAGGTCCGTCTGTCTAACTACTTTTCTTTTAAGTAATGTTGATGACTTTCTAGAAACAATCTGAGGTAATTCTTTTTAAATACAAGCAAATGGTAAGTAATTAAACAAACTGCGATTAAGAAATTGCTGGTAATCACTAGGATACAAGAAGTAATGGATTAAAGTGTTTCCAACAATATTAAAAGGTGTGATTTTTCCCTGTTTCATTCCCGTGCTTTAATTTCATTAATATGCCATGCTACCAAGAGAGATAGCCCCGCTTCTTCTTCAGGATCCCTGTCCTGTGCTTTGGTGATCATGCACATGTAATGCATGGTCCAGTGAGCCTACACATAGTTATAATTGCCCAATTAAGAGTTAAGGTAATTTTCAGGTGTTTGATCAGATGCATCTCACCAAATCCTCCTCGCTGCTGAGCGCACCTTGCAGGTCTATTTAGTGTAGTTTTTCCTGATTCCACAAATAACTCCCTTTATGTGACCTAGTTTAAAGCTAGACATGTAGAAAAGTAAATGGCAAATGAAAGATTATTTCACATCTAATGCCTCCATAAATGTGTGTACCTCTGATATAAAAAGCTGGGTTCTAGTTTACTAGAAAGCAGAGGCTTGATCTTGGTGCTATGCTGGGCAGTGTGCCAACCCACAATTTACTATTGGCCTATATTAATGATTTGTGAGGTAACAAAGTACACTGGTTCAAAATTTCATGAGAGCTATAAGGACCTTGCAGGGACAAAAGATTTCTGTAATTCTTAATCATCATTCTTTCATGGTTACATCCAAAATCAATATTGTTTTTCTCATTATTAAGAGAAGAAAAAAACTGAAATAACAATATAATACCAAGTCTTAAGCTATAGTGCCGCGTTTTTGTTGGCAGTATGACGTACTGAAAATTATTTTTAAAATTCTGGGCAATTTGTAAAGTGCATTATAACATGCAACATGATACTACATATATATATCTCTATATATCTACTCTACGTTATGTCTACACAGATATAATTTCACTCTGATGAGATAAACAGACCTTTCCACAAGAATTCTTTATATGCTGCACATAATGCAACTTCTGCTGTACAAGTGGTACAGAAAGCTTTAATAAGAACTGTTTTTTTAAGGAGAGCAATTTACATTAAACTGCTCAGGACCAAAGTTCAAAATCTGATGGGCAAAGACATACAGATGAGAATGGCAGTCAGTAGCATTTCATCTGTGGTTAAGAATAGTACTTTGACCCAATTTTTCATCCAATTTTCGTACAAACAGGCACAAATTCACATGCGCAATCTGATACACTGGAAAAAAAAAAAAAGTAAGGATAAATGCATGTGATAAACTGTGATAAATTAGAGCTTTTTTTCCCCTGCTATCAACAAGCCAGCAGCTATTTATTCAGCTGTTTGAACCTGGCAGAAATTGCCTTATAGAATAGATTGGAAAAAAATCTGCTAATACTATTTTTGGGTGTAATCTTACAAGTATAATTTCACTTACTGTCTGCCTTTTTTTTAGCTTTTGGTCCACATAGCACACACTGGCTGGAGACGTTGAGAAAATGCAGGCTGGTTTCACATGTTAGGAACCACGAATCAATGTAGTGTCACTCATGCACTCTTTAAGATGTCTACCCAGCCAAGAGTACTTTGCTTTTTCCTGAAACTGGTGGAAGTGGATAAACCACAACAGTAGACATGTGCGAGGTCACTCTGAGACATCTGTTTCCCCTGGTGCAGAGCAAGGGCAATTCACCTCACCCAGCGATTGCTTACCATTCCCCAATAAGCCACACAGCCAGTATCCCAGACAATGGCACAAAAAGGATTGCTACTGTACAATACCTATTCTAACTAAGAGGTTAAAAGTTTATTAAGTTGTGATTAACTGTGTAAAATGTAACACATTATAAATGTATTATTACAGATTTTACTATCAAAAGTAAATTAAATTGGAACACATTAACTTAAAACATATTAGGCAAAGATTGAAAAAAACAAAAATGGTTGCT
This sequence comes from Falco peregrinus, assembly GCF_023634155.1. Classification (NCBI taxonomy): domain Eukaryota; kingdom Metazoa; phylum Chordata; class Aves; order Falconiformes; family Falconidae; genus Falco; species Falco peregrinus. The sequence goes on along the minus strand of NC_073730.1, from coordinate 20,758,134 downwards.
GGTCATGTTCTTTAAAAAAAAGGCTGTCTAAAGCAGCAGAAATTGAATTTATGATACTTGGGAAAAGAAATGGTCCCATTTGTGTGGCAGTTTGGTTACAAAACAGGCTTAAAATGGACATGGATTCAGAATGTAACAGATCTTATGAGTCTAGTATAAATCTAGAATTACAGTGTTGCGAAGCCAGAATTTCTGAGATTGGAATGAGGTGCTGGTGCTGTGAAACTGCATTTTTCAGTGATGCAATATACCGACTTATTTAAACCCCGGTCCCTGCTCAAGGCTAACATCTGAATTCTGAGCCATGTGACCTTGGTATCTGTTTTCTATGAATCTGTGAATAAGTCTTTTGTTTCTATTTTTGGGGGAGGTGTTAGGAAAAAGAGAAAAGAAAAGGGCTGTGAAATACTGAAATAATAATAAAAAAAAGACTGTTACATACAGTTATTGTTATTTATACATACATACATAAAATGTCAAGATAAATTTTACCCATGTGTCTTGCTGACAAGCAAGAGAGATTAGACTCTACAATTGGATTACAAGTATGATCTTAATTAATCATGGTTACAAATTCCTAATTGCTGTTAAATCATTATGTTTTATCATGTTAATAGAGTTTAATTTTAAAAGACATTTTCTTTACAGGTAATCTTGTATTTGTGTATATGAATCATGACATGCATAGGGGACTGTAAGAGAGGGAACAAGATGTCTTTCCTAAGACTATAACCATGTAAATGAAATCTTTTTAATATATATATATTGTATGAACTCCCAGACTAAAATTTATAGATGATGTATATATTTATACATCATATAAATTTCCAGATGAGGTTTGTGTTTCTTAGTACAGTTAGGAAGAAGTAATCTAGGAAGATTACTACCGAGAAAGAGCACAGACCCTTACTGTACTCCCAGGCTATAACTAGTCATTCCCTAATCAGCATGATTGGTTGCTTTTGTACATTTTAAAGCACTGAGATGCCCAGCTCTGTTGATACTATATGCAAAACCTGAAACTTAACAAATGGTCTAAATTTCTTTTGGCCAAAGCACAGATAAGCCCTACCAACCTTGGTACTGAGGTGATGAATGCCATTGTCTAGATTTTTGCTGTCCCAAAACTGTAGCCCATTTCAACAGTCTCTTAACAGTGGCATTAGCTGAAAAAAATCTAAACTATCCACAGTGTCAGTATAAAAGTCTAAGATACTACTTCTAACGTACTTCTAAGAAGATTCAGGACAATTTCTGAGTTTAAAATGTTTATAGAATAATTAAAAAAAAAGAAAATGCAACACCCTGCTCTTCTGTGCCGTACAACCTGTTTAATACTTTTTTAAAAGACCCAAAGGTGTCCTCAAAATATACAGTATTGATGGGGGCCAAAGTAAAACTACAGAGCAAATCCCTTCTGATATTGAAAGACTGATGTATCTTTCCTGAGAAAGAGATGAAACTGTCTTACCACAGTGGGTGACTGAATTGGTTCAGTAGTCCAAAAAAAATGGATATCCCCTTCTTCATGGCTGAGAGAACATGAGCCTCATCCTACTAGAAAAATGAAGCCTCTTTCCTAAGACTGAAGTCTTCAGAAACTTTGAACAATGTGGGAGCCCCTCAAAAGGTCATGAAGGAAACCATTGCAACGGATCTATAGTTGATCTATATCTAGGATTCTTTTGTAATTCACACATTATTCAGAAACAAGCTGTGAATCACAAGAAATTAAAGAGGAAAAGCAACTTTGCGCTCTCTACAAATATGCCCCAAATAAATAAATAAATAAATAACAAAACACAAAATGTATAAACAGATTGCAAAACACATTTAAGTTCAGAAGATGCAGACTTTCAGAGAGAGATGCAGATAAAGACTTGCAAAGTAAAAGTACTTTTTTTGGATAACTATCTTAATTGGCTCCCCTTTTTTTTTTTTTTTTAAGATCAACTTGTGCTTCTTTTTGTGATTTTTTTCTATTTAGTCTTCTAGCATAGACATAGAAAATTACTTTTTAGAATACAGTGCTTTTATTTTTATTACAATTCTCTGGATTTGCATTTCCAGGCCAATGTATGGGTTATGTCCTTTTTTTGTCTAGTTTCTCAATTGCCTGAAATAACGCATAATGTCATAGATGTCCAGTGAACTAAAATGTTTGAGAGTCACCACTGGAAGATGCAAGATGCATATGAAAGCTTAAGTTCAGATTCCTTCACTTTTCCTGAAGCTTAAAACATTTAATTTTGCTTGACAAATGAAAGCTGTTAAGAAGATACCACCTTTTTACTGAGGTACCAAAGGACCAAGTTATTAAATTTATATTTGCCACAACAGTATAACTCATTTCCTCATCAATTTGAATATTATTGCCTATTCATCATATGTTTATCAGAATGTAAAGACTATTGGAAAATGCTTTGGCTTCTTTTCTTCTATTTAGTTTTGAATTTCTCACCGTAGTCCACCAAAACCTTAACTTTCCAGCAGAACTAGTTTATAATTCTAATCAAATTGGGCATTCTCCAACATTGCAGTTGGTTATGTGGTGCACTTGCTACCACAAACTGTCTTAGACGTGCACACACTTTAGTATGAGCAAAGGATTAGTAAGTTTTTTATTGAGAAGACATTTTTACATGCATTTAAACCAAAATCCTTTAGGGATTCTAGAGGCAGACACTATATAAATACTTGCATGGCATTCTTTTAAATATATTTGGACCAAGATTAAAAGACAGGCCATTTTTATTTTGCAATGATTGTTGCAAGTCTTATTTTTAGCTCAGACAAACTCAGAGTAGCTTATAAATCACACAGGTCAGCAGATACTCCTACCTCTCTAGCAGTATCTTCAGACAGCACTCTAACTTCTCTCACTCATTACATCTGTAAGTCTTCACTAGATTTTAAATAAACATAAATTACTTTCACAGAACTCAGTTTAGGTAAGAGGAAATTTTCCACAGTTCCATACTAATAACCACATCTGATGACAAGAGCATTTCTGTTCTCATGAAATTTCTGTGAAAATGCAACACAATCTATGGACCTGTTTGTAGAAAGCTATAAGAAAAAACAGACAATATAAAAGAAATGTTAAATGCTTTTAATCTTTCAACAGACTACTATAAACAATACCGTTTCCTAAAATATACTTATTGTCATATCTATTCAAGCCCATAATTTATATAAAGTAACAATGGTATTTTTCTTGCTGTATGTATTCTTTAAACTTCTCTGGGGATAGGAGTTTCATTCCAAGTATGACCACAGATTTTATATTAATAAAAGGGACTTAACTTTATCTATATATCTTCTCCACCATGTAAATTTTCCTTCCAATGGTATCCATTTAACCATTCCATGCTTTCAAAGCTTAAATTATGTCTTTTTTCATTCTGTTTACAGAATTCTATGCCTTAGATAAGAAGAGTTTAATGGAAATCAAACCTCCCATTTACATTTAATATCACCAATGCTATTTTCCAGACCAAGAATACGTTATTTGCCCACCATTATGAGAGCCCTGATCTAATGAAATATGTATATGCATATAAAGAAGATGGAGAGTCAGCACAGGTGTACGCCTTCAAGTTAAAAAGCAAAAGTTCTTTGTAAAATGTCTGGCTGCAGCTGAAATGGCTGTGTCAGGATTATAGATAAAAGGATAAAAACCTTCAAGTGAGTTAGTAGTTCTAATGATTCAAGTGGCAACTTGCAAAACTGGTTTCCATTCAACAGAGTCCTTGGTTTCATTCTGGTTTCGTTAATGATTTACTGTATGGGTTTGGAAATATCACATTCCCTGTATGCCAGTCAGAAAATATATATATATAATTTTATTTATAACAGTGTTTTTACCAGGCTCACTTAATTACAGCCAGATTCTGACAATGCATTGAGTAGCCCCAATGAGTTTATTGAGTACTTCCAGTGACCCCTTGTAGGAAAGGTGCTATTAGCATTAGGAAAAGTGGCTCAATTGATTCTCAGTGTTTAGGAGATCATTTGAAATCCCCAGGTGCTAGATAAATGCAAAGTTATATGTCTGTTGCGTATAACTCCTATGGACTATGAGAAAACAATTATCATGCAAAGGGGTTCGCTAGCATGCACCCTGCCTCCTGTTAGCTTCATTAAGTCCCCGTGTGGGAGCGAGAGGCTGTAATTTGCAGATCCCTCTGACGAACTGGGTCTTTACAAGGTAATCTCAGCATACATCATGTTTTCACCAATGAGTATGATGGAACATAAAACAAAATTGTGGTGACAAGCAAATCCATCAATGGCACACCCAGTAGATTCCAATTACGTTAATTAGAGTAGACTTTCTAATGAGTGGAATGTCAAACACTGGATCCATGCCCAATGCTAATCATTCATTCACTTTGCTGCTGGTTCTAATTCACATTATGCCAAGGAGGTTTCATGCATTCTGACACCAAACTATGAGCAAAGTACTTCTGCTTTAGAAATAGAAATAGAAGTACAAGCACAAGTTTGACATACTAATTAAATGTGCCAGGGTGCAAGATATATTGCTAAATATCATTCTGTCCCTGTAAATGTAGGCATCAGCCAAAGCACAGAAAGGGTGTAAAGCAGTATTTATAAGAATTCCACAACATAAACAAGACAGTGATAGTAACTACCCTGTTACTCTGAGAAGTTTACTGAAGTGGCATTCAAATAATAAGGAAGAGCCTTGGAGGTAAACCTTTTACCTTAAAAGAGTACTGAAGTAGCAGGGTGTAGCTGAGTATACCAAAGCCATGAAGTGCTAACTGCATGAATACTAACCTGATATTCAGCTAAGTGCTTTGTATATGATCTAAGAATATTCCAGAAAGATCCACTCCAGAAATATAAACCGCTTGCATTCAGGGGAAATATTAACCTGCACCAGTACCTTGAAGAAATAAAAATTTAGCTGCCATCTGCTGATAATTAAGCATGTTTGAGCTTGTTTTGTATTAGCTTCAACAACTGGTGAAGATGGATGTGCACCAGGACACCCAGCTGTGCAGAGGAGAGGCAGAAGCACAGACACACATCCATCTCCCCTGATGGTTCAACTGCAAGGACGGGAACCTTCCCCAGGGTGGGGAGAGGATAGAAGGCAGTAAAATCCCCATACGCTGCAGGTACTCTGCTATCCAGACTGTTATCTCTTGAGTTCAGTTTCTATATTTGCCACCTATTTATTGCACAGCAACTAACTAACCACATTTTCCAGCTCCAATGCAGAAGATTCTGCCTTCAAATCAATGTTCAGGATACAGGGATGCACAGGTGATCAGTGTCTTCAATATGGTGTGAAGGGAAGTTGATGCTTCCACAGCCTTGGAAGAGCAGCTGGGTATTGATTTGGTTCTCGTGCACAGTTTTAGATAGCCCAACCTGCTAACACTGAATTAGAGACACAGGTTTAACTTAAGCAGTATATATGAGATCTATACTTTGTCTGTCTGGAAGGAAGCTGAATGCTAAATTTTCCATCAAAATTACTACAGGTTAAAGTCACAGTCTTTACTTAACCCTATAGATACTCTCCTCATTAATTGTGTTCATAGATCTCTGGTTCCTCAGCTTCTACCCTCTCGCGCTCATGTTAGCGGAACCAAGCAAGGTGGCAAGTGAATCAGAGACTGTTCTAAGGCGATATCCCAAGACACTGTGACTGCAGTAGTGTCTAAGTATTTATCAGACACAAGACCTAACAGGATAAATTCCTGGTATCAGCTGTATAATTTTCTTTAATAAAAATAATATTTAAAAAAAAAGAATTGTAAAACGTATTTAAGATCCCTGGAGATGCTTCAATCTGTAATGGCTTTTCAAACTTATGCCTATTATGTAAATCATTCTACAGTGAATGAGAATAACTTCATGCTATCTAAATTTATGGATGGATGAACTGATTTATATAAAATAAAGATCTGCCTGAACTACAATCCTTGCCTTTTTCAGGTTTGTCTACTTTTTATCTGTTTATTTAACTTGAACAATGTATCGTGCAGGCACAAAAATGCCCTTAACCTCTTGACTTTAATCAAAAGGACAGATGTCTAAATGGGATCTCGCATTAAAAAGATTCACAAGCATATGATTCGAAGGATATTAGAGGTGTAACAAAAGGGATAAACAGAGTCTGAAATATTTTTAAATAGAAAATAGGGAGTAAAGTTAATTTCTAAAGAGTTGGTTTACATTTTCCTGTTTTTCAGCCACAATAATTCATTTTTTTTTTTCTTTTGCCTTTTCAGACTTTCCTATTAAACGTACTTTTTAAACTGGAAAAAGAAGAGGAAAAATAAAAGTGAACATTCCATGTCTAATAAGAATGGAGAGAGTTTAAAAAAGTCCTGATGTATATTAATAATGACAGCAATGGAATATCACAAACAAAACGGCTAGCTCTATATTTGAAATATTAAGACAGAAAATTACGAAAGCTAATACTTCATGAGATTTCAAACTTCTGTTCAGGCATATACCTTTAGGAAAGTTTCCAGGTTTTCAGATATTTGTTTGGGTCTTCTTGCAGTTCATTTACTGCTACCTCAAAGATTCTTAAGTATAACATAGAGCTCTGTTATGTAACTTAGACGTCTGAAAGCAAATTATGCTACTCAGTCATTGCAAAGCCATAAGTAAATAATGAGGAATCAGATGAACAGGCATTCAAGTCACCTGAATTCATAAAAGCCAATTTTGAATAGCGTGCACAGTGCCCTTCCTCTGAAGGTCAATTTCTGACCGATGCAGGAAAATTCATAAAACCCATAAAGTGCAGCAGCACCGTTGAAGATCACCGGTTTCCCTACGCACGCCACTGCTGCTTTGCAGTGTGCTTCAGGTATTAGAAGACCATACACTTCTCTTTCTTTCATGGCACATACTAGGCAGCTCAGAGTGCACACAGCTACAGTGCTCCATCACAGCATGAAAAAGAAATGGAAAGAAGCAGGGCAGTTTCTTGGGTTTCCTCTCTCCTGTAACATGGTTTATCCTCAGAACATGCCATGGCTCTGCCCACATGTGATTCTCTGAACTTCAATGCTGCTGGGACTGATAAAAGTTTGACACATTACAAGTGTCATTCCAGAGGAACAAATATCCTAGGAATGTATTTATTTACTTTATGTATGTACTAACAAGGAGCCTGGGTCATGGTTTGGATTTTCCTTTCTTTTTTAGTTCTTTCTACATATGCTATTTGGTTGTCAGAAGCCTTCCTTCTCTCTCTTCTTTTCCTTCTGTTGCACAACTATGATATCTCTCCTCCCTTTAATGGATCTGCCTTCTTTTAGACCTTTTCACAATTTTTCCTTCTTTAACGAGAATTCCTGCCGAAATTGAATGGAACATCCTAAATAATACTCCAAGGGCTCAAACTTACTGAAAAGTGATGTGCAACTGAGGAGTTGCAGTGGTTTTTTTCTCTGAATATGAACTGGTATGGAGGCAGAATTTGATAACAACAATAATCATCAGTTCAAATTAAGCGGGTTTTCCATTTCTTTTCACAGAAACAAATAATTCTTTGTAGAATGCATTGACAAGTGAGGTTAGAAATCAAACTGTAGATATTAATAAAAATGGCCAGCAGGCCTTGTACTAATATGAATTAGTGTATTTTTATTGGATCAGTGGAAAGATGTCAAAATATATCAAATGAGGATCTTACCAGCCATTTTAAAACTATCAGTTTAGAAAATCACCATTATCATTAACAACTAAGAAAATAATTTAGTATTTTCTACAATAAAGTCAATTTGAAAGGTACAACTATAACTTCTTAATGTAATTTTTCCTATTAGGCCATAAATAAGCTTAAAAAGTTCTTTAAACTTTTAATCTATTATTATTATTTGTATATCCTTTATTTCATGCTATTTATAAGATTATGTTAATAATCGTGAAGCACTACAAAACAAATTTCATTCACCTTTACTTTGCAAAGTTTGAAAGACCAAAATGTCACATAAAAAATTGTTTCAAAAGTTTTGGTAAATGAAGGATTAAATCAGTGATTAGTTAGGTGCTCCACCTGTTGCATTTAATTTATACTTATTGACTTTGATGCATCACACAGTGCTCTAAATTCAGATTTCAGACTACCATTGCAGCCTCAAAAGTTCATCTTTTCATGGTGATACCTTCATTGTGTAGAAGCTAGTACTTTGGTTAACATTTCAAGGATCAGGTCAGCAATCTTTTCAGATAAATTCAGAAGTTAGTACACTCTGCTAAAAAGTCATGCTTCCTCAGAAACCGCTTATAATAGACAAATCTAATACATTGGATGATTTGTAATACATGCAAGGATCAGTAGGTCACATTAAATAAAAGTAGATTTAGTCACATTGTGTAGCCTACACTGTATCATAAATTATTAAAATTAATGAACCCGATCCCCTCTGCAGATTACTCCATGGCTGACACAGGTATAATTTCATTGATATTAATGATTCACTTCCAGTTCCACAGTGATGTAAAACTGGAATAATAGCATGATGATTCACATCTAATACTGTTAAATTAGCTGCACCATTTACATTAACAGATGGCAGGCAAATACGTCTTCCTTCGTTCATTCAACCCAGGTGATTAGGGAGTTCTTTTTTCTGTCCACTATTATATGGCACATTAATCTATATGTTTCATATACATCTATGTAACAGCTTTTGGATCCTCATCTTCAGAAACGTAATTTTAGTATGGTGAGAATTAGATTGAAGGCTGGGATGGAGGTTGTGTCAGAAATGGAATAAAAGTTGTAACCTGAGCTATAACACACACACCTCTGCCCTCTCTGAGATATTTTCCTACCCTGATGGATGCCTTTGGTCTCAAATACTGCTAGTGAACTGACCAGCCTTTCCCCAGGCCATTGCACTCTGTGGGAGAGGCTTAAGGCTCTGACACTCGATGGCCCAAGCCCATCTGACTGTGCTTGATGGAGGGCCTCCTCTAGGCCAGCTGGAATGAGCAGATCTAGATTTACCTCCACTCGCTGCTTTGCAATCCAGCAAATGAAAGAGCAATACTGTCAGAATGCACCGATGTTTAAGCTATTACACAAGCTAAATCAAATTAACTCATTGCAATATTCTGATCACAGGGGTTTTTTTCCTTAAATGCAGATGAGCCATGTGTTTGACTTCGAAAATTTAAATAAGAATGAAATATGAAGCTCATGCCTCTGTTACTTGTCCACACCATAGCTCCTCAGCATGCCTTAAAATCTCTTTTATAAGCAAAATTCCTGTGACTGAATATAGCTTTTAATGGAGCGCCTTTGACATACAACTTTGCTTTTGACACACTGTAGTTCTTTGAGCCTGTGGTATTTTTACTGAAGAGAATAACTTTATATTAACAATTGAATAGTTACCTAAAATGATTTTATTCTTATCCTTGTTATTTCAATGACATATATTAAAGTGGAATGGAGAAAAGTCATTACATTGTAAACACTAAAAGACCTATATACCCAAAATCAATACATTTTAAATAACATATTGCTTTGAAACAAGGCTAACCTGAATTACAGTTAACAGTATGCAAACACTGAAAAAGATACTGTTTTCTTCAAAACCTGGTACAAATATATACACAAATAATTTAAACCTGACCATTGGAACTGGAATTATTAGAATGTTCACACAAAACATTTTTTTTTTTTTGTTTCCAGCTGTATGAATACACTATGGTCATCCAGAGCTGGGGCTTACAAAGGAATATGGCTTATTCAGTGAAGAATGTATGTTCTGCAGGTTGGACACATTTAGGGCATCTAAGTACATGAAAGGCTATCAAATAGCAATGTATTTCCAGCGAAAACAATTTGAAAGTTTACCTTTGACTAAATTAAGTTTTGTTATGTAATAATGGAGTCACAGTTAAATTTCAAAATTTCATGAGAATGTGAAAACTAATTATATCCCTCAGAGTAACTGATTAAAACATTTTCACTTTAAAAAAAAATCTGAAGTTCTGAAAGTGCTGAATTAAAACTTTTTACTTGCACCCCTCCCCAACCCCCCACCGATTTTTGGCTAACTTTTCTTGATGTTTATATTACTCTTAAGCTTTCATTGTTGTTCGTTATTTGAATATTCATGTTAATCTTATGCAACTATGGTATTTGCTGGATGTCAGAAAAGCACTGTGCAGCAACACTTTTGTCGTACTACGAGCATTAAATTGATGTGCTGTTATGCAGAATTCTAATCAAGTTCTGTTGCCAGTTTAGCACGTGCAGTGCAGCACTGCCGTGACTAATTTTTCCCATCTTCTTTGCACCAATTAAATTGTTAAGTTTATTCCAGGAAAATGGAATAAAACTTTTGTTTACAGAGAAGTTTGCCATAGCTTTTGTTAGTGGCTTTATTAGTGCTGAGATATTTTAAATTGTTTGTTTGTTTCTGGAACTTCTGTGCACTTTTGTTGTCTTTGAGTCAGGGCTAGCCTCACTCCACGTATCAACAGAGGCAGAAAATGAAAGGCTGTGGGTTAGAGCTGCTGGTGAAACAGCTGACATCAGAGCAAACAACTGTGATGACGTGATGATAGATACCACAGTATTAAACTGGCACTTGATTGCATGTAGTTGAAATATGAAAGGGGATTTTTATATGGGAAAATCATTATCCAGAAGAGAGAGAGTGGTTTATTATGTCCAAACTTGAATATATCGTCACCAAGAACGATGCTGCAGATATGTTTCTGGCACAGTACCACACAAATTTACTTCTTTGTTAATAAAAAGCCTTTGTGTTTCTTTGGTAGTTTGTTTTTTGTTTTTTTATTCAATTGAAGCATGATTAGCATTACATAAAAGGAATGATGACTGTATTTTAGACTTCCTTTTGCTGATAAATAGTTTGATTTTTTCATTCAGAAGTTGTAGTATCTGATTTTACATGTACATAGAAAAACCTTACTTGCTATATAAAGAAGTATAATTAAAATCACCTAACAAACACAAGAGAAATAAAACTTTCCAAAAAGAAAAGGAAAACATGCATTTCCTGTGATTTGAGATATGATCTTATTTCTCCTTGAAAAATAAATTTTAAAAAATTGAAAGAAAAGATTTTTAGCACTCCCTAGAAGTCAACACTTGGCCCTCTGTCAGAGCAAGGAAGCAATCCAATTCCAAAGGTAAGGAAATACAAGGGTTTTGCCAGAAAAAGGTTCCCCTTCAATACCTTGTCATCACCTTTTCATTAAAAAATATTATGATATAATACTACTTTTAAATTTAGCTTAATTGTTATATACTTGACTCTTGCCTTCAAGAATAACTTCTAAATGTTTTTTTCTCTTCTGATAAGCCATTTCTTTATATTTGGGACAATGTGAAATACCTTCAAATAGGTAACTGCAGTTTTAGCTGATTGATCTTGTGTGATGTCAAGTAACCTGAAGCACATGTGTTACGTCTCATTGGAAAGGTCCTTCTTTCTCTAGAAGCCTGTAGCAGCTGGCATTGATAGCAAAACATCTGTACTCCACCCAGGAGTCAGTGGCTACGCCATTCTGAAACAGTGTTAAGCACATTCCCCGTTTCTGTGCATGCATGTTTATGTTATAAACTAGCTAGATAAATGTATAAAATATCCACTTCACAAATATGAACCTGACTATCCAAAAACCCTGAGTTTTGTACCTTTCATTTGGAATGTATTTTTAAAAGCCAATGGCACTGAATAAAGGACTTTGCACAGCTTCTTTCAAAGTAGAACCATTTTCATTAGGATTTTATCTGTTGCTGGAGGTGTTTTATTCTGTTTAAATACATAAATCTAATAAAAATGAACTCAAGATATTTGAAATGTTCTTGACTCATTTTTCATGAAAGGAAGATAGAGACTAGAAGGCCTATGGTGATATCTTCCTCCATAGCACACAGAAGTTTTGAATCCTGTGTAATCCTTAAGTATGTTCTATGCTCTTTTCCTCAGCACAGCTTTTGTTTTTACATTTGCCTTCTGGACAGATTCTCCAAGACATTACATCTTTTTGTGCAACACAGGATATGCACCCTAGGGGTGCCCATAAACCCCCTTTGGTTACCTCCATGCGAGGTACAAACTAGTGCTGTAAGTCATTCAGTTTGCATTGTCTTCTACGTTATGAACATCCTTTTAGCAACCCCAATGCACAGCCTGTACACATCTATTGCACCTGAAGTAACAAAATTCTTAAGAGCACACAATAGGTAGGTTTTTTCCTCTTATTATAAATCAAAATAAATAAAAATTTGGCTATAATTGAGAGCTGTATGTCTTTAGGCAGTTCCTTTCAGTAACAACAATTTAATTAGGGTTACATACACCCCAACCCTTCTCAAGGGAACATCTTACTAGAATAGGAATGGATAATGTGACTACTCTCTTGAAAGCAAAAGCCTTGTAAGCTGGCAGTACTGTGCCTTTCTGCCATTTAGATTCTAACACTGATTAAAGTCAAATTCCGGTCAAAGATAATGCTCAAGTTTTGGTAGCAATGTAGAGGAATGAGGGCAGTGGGTTGATTAGCATTGATAACATGCAGCTGTGGCCTTGCTAGGAAGGCAGTGGGTTGATTGACATGGATGATGTGCAGCTGTAGCTCATTCCAATAAATAGTTAAATAGCACCGAGGAGTATGGGGGAAGGTGGTTGGATGGAGGAGGAGTGGTCTGGCCTGGCCTTTGGAGGTGGGTGAAATGGCATGAACAGTGGAACCTGACTGATGGTAAAGCCTTTGCTGTAGCTTGCTAGTTTTGCCTGTGCTGTGGCAGCAATGTCATTTGAGGAGGGGGAGATCTTTGAAATTTTTTTTTGCATTTGATTCATTAATACTCATGCCAAAGCAACTGTACTGTGGAAAAGCTGGAAAGGAAGAGTTGGGTTGTAATTTGAAGACACTTAATTCAAAAGTCCTCTTCATAACAGAAAACAACTGGCTAGTGTAAATCTTTCATTATTTACTTGTACATGATTGAGTGAGAGTTACTTGAGTATAAAAGGAGATACTTCATCCTTTCCTAAGATGAGCATAGAAATATACTCAACGGCAGACCAATTATGATGATATTCAGGTATTTTGAAGTCTATTGAATAGGAAACATAGAGCTGCACTTGTGTGATGATTAGCTTCATTGAGTTCTACTAGCAAATGTAGTACTTAACTTCAATCAATGCAGAGGTTAGGCGGTTTACTGTATTGATGGATTTCATAAGGGATATATGGAGTCATCTGGAAAGGGGTCACTCTCACGAACCTGCTGAAAGAGCTGGCCCTGTAGATTTCATAGAAAGTAGCCACAGACTTTATCAGATTACTATCCCTGAATTGTAAGACAGCTACATGCTCTCAATCTTACCTTACTTACAGGCTGCAGTGTGCAATTACTTGCAAACAACTATTGATTCTGTTAAAAATAAATAGGAATCTATTACAGGGGAGACTGCCATTTCTAGTGTTCAGAAATGTTTTATTGCCTTCCTGTTGAAATACTGATGTCTTGCTCCAGGAAAATTATAAGCCTAGGGGGAAAAAAAAATGTATCTTACATCTTTGGGGAAAAGGTCTAGGGACTGCATTGCTATTAGAGAGAATCAAGATCAAAATTATGGGCTAATATCTGAAAATGGGGATCCTAGTCTTTGAGAGTCTAGAAGAAACAACAGGGCAGTTCAAATGTTTAACTGCTTAAAAGCTATGTACATGCAGCTAGTCAGCCTCAAGCTGTTGGGAGCTAGGAAATGGTATGTCCTTGTAAGGCAAAAGGACAGGGAAAAGGAGATATCTATGCTGAAGCTTTTATCATTATTAAACATTCATATAACTGCATTTTCCTTTGGATTTATCCATTCTAAGTAGTTCATAGCATTGCCTCTGTCATTAACACGTTTGGAATAATCATTAATAAATCCCAGGGCTACATTTTGCAGATTTTGTCTTGCGCTGGATACTTAAGTACACTTCTCTTTGTCACTGCCTAAATACATACGATTTTGCATTTAGTGCAAATTTCAAATGAAATCATGTGCAGAGTTAGGCTAGATCAGTATTTAGATGACAAACATAAAGAACTATTAAGCAGACAACCATCTAGAAGAAATAACTAATTTTATTATAAGTAGTTCTTTTCCCTGCTACCAAAATGGAAATGTTGCCCAGGCACACTGCCAGGAGATGCAGTGCTTTCTTCTTGAAACCTCTCTTCTCCAAAGCACATCCAAAGTCAGGGTCTAGGCCACTCTGCTTCGGAGTCAAGCTAAGCTGCTTCTTTAACAGTAACAATGTTAATGATCATAAAAGCTGAGTTTGTCAAAGTCATTGCTGCAGTCAAATGTTATGTAGTGCATTCTGTAACAAGAGGGAAGGAAGCTCTTATGTGCCGCTAGGAAAGGCAAGTATAGGCTTTCCATACTATCGAGTACCCCTCCTAGGTCAAGCACAGAGTGAAGTTGTGATTTCCAACTAGAAGGCACAGAAACCTGAGCCCCTCATCCAGAAAGGTCTTCCCCCCCCTCCCCAGTTTGTGATTATGAAAAGAGCTGAAGAAATCCTTGAAGCATACATGCTAGATAGAAAAGTATTAAATTAATAACATGATAAGCATTTGATTGACTGCAACCTGAGGGAAACCGTTCAAATATTCATAAGGTCCAATAGGATGAGCAATGGGAAGGCAAAGGAACAGTATACAGTTAGAGAGAGACTTTGGATTATTAAGCTAAGTTCAAGACCAATTACAACATGAAAGCAGGTCTAATAGCCAAAAGTGAAAGCTTTCTAAATCTCAGTTAATGCTTTAAACCATATTAAGATGCACAGGCTAGGGTTAAAGTATTTACTCACTTCCATTGAGAAGCATCACTACTTTCCTAAAAAGTCCATGAATAACTTTACTCCTCTGCTTAATGTTAATCCAGTTTATATAAACTGCATGCATACATGACTTTTCTGTATAATTTCAAATACAGCATTTTTTAAGGTAATAGGTTCATTGGAGTGGCAAGAGCTGCAAATAAAAGGAGACAAATCAGAAATAGATGAAAACACAGATATTAATACATCAGCAGACAGAAGTGTCGGCAATTCTGGCTAATCGAAAGAATCATCTTTGTATCTAAAAGACTAAATGTAGGTGTTTTGATGTATTTAGATGCTATGTATAAAACCACAATGAAATCTTGGATTCTTCTTGAAAATGAAAAGTAGAACTTGGCACAATTAATTGATTAAGCATTTCCAAAATAAAATATTTAAAATGTAATAAGACTGCAAAATCCATACAGTCAGTTTAGTCTTCAGAATGCAAATGTTTTCATCTGTCATTTGGGTCTATATTAGAGTTTTATGTTTAGAATAGATTGATGGTTGTAAGAGGATTTGGCAATTTCAGATACAATGGAATCTTCCTATGGCACAAGCATGCAGAGAGAATTTCACTGTCTGCATGCGTGAGTGAAATCCCTTTGTATAATCCACTTCACATGCTACAAAAATTTGCTGCCATAGTCTTTGTGGAACTAAAAATATAGCACATCCTAGGCACAGAAAAAAAAAACCCAAAACCGAACTTGGATGCATGTGGCACCATGAGAAGAGGCATTTTTATTCTTTAAGCACAACTTGCCTTTCAGTCACCCTGAACTGCTTTTCAGCGTTGCAGAAAGCCCACAACAACGACACAGAAGAAAAGCTGCAGCCTACATACAAAGTGCAGGCTTCAAAAACCAGAGAAGCACCTTAATTATGTCTAAGTTAACTGCTTTCTTAAAGAAACAAAGCAGAGGATGTGAAAAGGTGCTACTACATTATTATTTCAGTCTCAAAACACAGGCTTGATCTAGTCATTTCATTAGCCTGTAACACCAGGCTGAACTCTGTGTTAATCAGCTTCTTCAAAGCCTTCATTTTTAGGTAAATGGAATTCCCTGTCCTTTGGCTAAGGCGGGCAGGGTTTGTGTAGGACAATGCTTTGAAAGTTCCATGCAAGCCCAGGTCCTTTTAACTTCCAGATTCCCAACTTTTTTTTTTCAATTCTTAGGCCTGCAGCATTGCAGCTTGAATTTATGTTAATGAACAATTGGATTATGCTACTTGCTGCCAGAGCATCTGATACATCTGCATCACTCCTCTGTTCTGTGACAATGCCTTCAGTGATGAGCTGGGCACATTTAAACATTTTTTGCACTGATGTATAAACTTCTGTGTGGCTTTTAAGCAGGAAGATAGTGGTAAAAACTTTGAGTATGTAGCAGGCGGAGAGCCAGGTATGATGCATCAGCAGCAGATTAGTCGGGACTGCTACACAGTGGAGAGAGAAAAGATTAAACGTTCTTCATTTGCTAGTTATGTTGGAGAATGCAAGTAGGAATAACGTGCAGGTCTCTCTTTTCAGTTTAACTCATTAATTAGTAGTCACATCTGTTTATTCTATTTGCATGTTTAGATTCTGTATTGTATTGATTTGCAGCAATTTCTTTAGCCCTGTCACATCTAAGATGTGTACTCGCAGAACACACGCTTATGCGTGTTCTGTTCCATGAATGGTTTTTTAGATTTCCATTGATCATCTCATTCTTAGCTAGGAAGGAAAAATCAAGATAATGAAAAAAAATCTGGAATAGAGAATTTACTTCAAGTAAGTAGAAGTCTCCACTGGGCTTGCTTTCTGTTATCCTGTACTTCTCAATTAATGCTAATTTTGAAAGTGGATCCCATTCATTGTATTTTCTCAGTGTTCTGTCCTCTGCTTTTAAATAGGAGCCAAAGGCTGTTATCCAGTCCAGCAGCTAGCGATCGATGACAGATATAGATTCAATTTGCCTGAGACAGGAAGAAAGGGAACCTGGATCTCCCACTTCCTCAGTTTTTGTAGCAAACAGTAATATGTTAAACTGAAAAAAAAAAAAAATCCCCACTGTCAGTGTTACAAGCACTTGTCAACATTCACTTTATTTGTTCCAAATTCATTTATTTGTGTTACACTAAAAGTCTATGAATGTCTCTGATATATAAAGCTTGGTATTTTCCCCTGTAATTCCATCCCACATCCTTCAATGAAATCCAAAAATTGAGAGGTATCATTTGAACTGTGGTTTCAATCCTGTTTCATGTAACCCAAGATCCAGCAGTTGAATGCCTCTGTAAACCCCATTCCTGTTACTCACCGTGGCAGTGCTGGGACTCAGTGTGTGGGATGCTGTGAACAGGCATAAATCCTTGCCAGACTCACATTTTCCAAAGGTTGCAAGTAGCTTAGGAGCCTGAGTTTCATTTTCAAATACAATGTAAGCACTAACAAGCCTTTGGTTCACAATTAATGGTCCCTGAGACATTTAGGAGAAAATATATGAGAAAGATTTGGGCATTGCAGAGCAACATACCCTTCCTGTCTAAGCCCAATATCCTCAACAATTGGAGCTCATCTAAGAAGGAAGCGTGAGGTCAGAACCCCTCTTGTACATTATTTACTTGTTTATGTTAAATGAAAGAGTTAAACATGAGATGTTTAGAAACACCCAGTTGAGACAGCCTGGGCTCAACAACAAGGAGTTTGTGATTTGGAAAATAAGCACCACCTCCATCTCCCAGGGTAGTGTGTTAATTACATTGGCAGTTGAATAAAAGACGTCACAAGCATAGGCATGCATGCACACACAGACATGCAGAACGCTTATCAGTCCCCCAAATCTGACAGATTCCAGCATTTTGCAGTCCTCTCTCATATATTTTAAACACTTAATATATCTTGCAGTTAAATACCTTGTTTTCTAAATATCTTAAAGTATGTCTCAAATGTGTTTTGTAAACTGTGAAATATGTTGTTTTGCAGTCTTTCTGCACTTAGAGATTTCTGGATTCTTACCTCTCTGCTTGCATAAAGTATAAAACTTATCTGGAAGTCTCTGGAAAAACATCAATTTACAGCAGCAAAGCAAATAGTTGATGCAATGGATTGTGCCCTCCAAATTTTTGCATGTCTTAAAACACTTTATTTTTTCCTTTGGAGAATTCACAGCTCTATCTTCAGCAAATGAAACAAGAACTGCTTACTAATACTACTGACAATATTTGTCTGAGAAACCTAATTTAATAACATAAATGAATTGGAAGTAGCTCTTAGCAAATATATTCCTTAAAGGTTTTAGAATGAGAGCTAGCCTATAGAAATAATATTTCTTTGTAGAATGACAGTTTTAAAATGACTGCAATGATTTGTAGGCTAAGCTATTAAACTGTACTGTTTGTATACAATGGTTGCTCTTAACAGCCTCACAGCATCTATTTGCAAGTAATTACCCTTACTGTGGTATTTGTCACATGCCATCAACTTAGCTTACCATTACCTCTACCGGTAAGTAATGCAGCTAGTGAACTCTTAGGTAAAAGGTAAACACTGAAAGGTTTCATTGCAGACCACCATGTGCAAAATAACTGAGAGCAGAAATAGATAACGCTGACAAAGTGCTTTAAGACTCCATTGACCTTACATCTCATTTCTTAACAATTTTCCGGTAATGTAAATAACAGTTGTTCCATACCTCCTCCAACACTTTGTTGGCACAGTTGTTGAATATTAAGAACATGTGCCTCCCAGGCTTAGGGACAACTTTTGCTATGGTATGTTTCAGGAAAACAGGTTGTTTCTTGCTACCGATCCAGGCAGGTTTTCAACTGACTTGCAAACTCAGAGTCCAACTATGTGCAGCAATAGAAACCTGAGACTCTTCGGTTTGCTTTATGGTACATATTATTATTCTGCACACAGAGTCACTGAGCAATGGTACAGGCTTTTTCTAGAAGGACATTATAATGTGAGTCAGCTACAGCCATGAATTTTATTAACTTTTTTTGTTAGGAGCTGCATTAAATGGCAACACTAATGCACAGATGAGCTCTGCAATGTTCCTCTTCCAAGGCTGAGCAGATGGCTGTTTCGATGTGTGCTTGCTTTCATGTTCTCCATTTCATGCAGTGTCCCTTATCTTAGGCAGCCCACTTATATTTATGCTGCCGGAGAGCCTTTAAACTTGCTGGAAGTTTGTGGAGTAAAGGGATGGTATGGTGGAAAAGCCAGAGGGAAAACTCAGATAAGACTCTGGTTGTGCTTTCTCCTCTACTTGATTAACTCAGGAAGCTGCTTAGATTTCCAGTCTCTTTTGGGGTGATGGAAGAACTAATTTGTTAGGGAAAACCCAGCTGAACCCTATTTCAAAATCAGGGAAAAAAACAAGGCTCTAAAATTTTCCAGTAACACTCTTTCTCTCCCAATATAATTTTTGTTAGTTTTTTTCCCTTTTCGTCTTTAGCTTTGTACAAGGACCCAATTTGCATTAACTGTAAAATAATTTTTGGAAGGAATAAACAATTCAAACAGTAGAGAACAATAAGAACTACAGGTGCACAGGTCCTTTGAAAAGTAAGTCACTGATGTTACAAGAGGTATTCAAACTGAACCACTGAACCTTTAGAGGCCACTGTTCTGTTCCCATTGCAGCTGGTATTTTCCTTCTAATTTGCATTTAAATGTAGGCAGATCCAGATATTCACTCTTCTTCCCCTGACAGGCTTCTATTGCAGGTGGTGCAAAATGCCCAGATATTTTTTTTTCAGATCAGTCTCCAAACTGCATTCTGACATGTTCCTCATTAATACATGGAATTATGGAGCTTTCCCATCTTCCATGTGGCCCAGCACACTCCCCACTAACAGACAACTTTACAGTAGGAAGCCTGAGGATGAGGAGCTGTTACTTTGCCTTATTACTCTAGCACCTGACATTGCCGTGACATGGTCTGGTGCAACCTGCATGTGTTGCCAACTTGTTAGTGCAGACGGAGGCTATGCAAGCACTATGGGCTGATAGTGTTATGCAGCTCTCCAGAATCTGGCTTTAGTCAAAATATGGAAATCTGCACAAACTGCAGACTACTGGCAGTGTCTGGTTAAACTGTCTTCTGTTAGGATTTGAGAATAGCACCTCAACCACAAGGAAATTAAATGCAAAAAATAATAATAATAATAAAAAACACAAAAAAAACAAAAAAAACCCACAAACCAACAGTGTTAAACTGTTAAAGTATGCTTAAATGGTAAACAGTAATGCTTCGCTTTCCACATCTGATCACCTTACACTCTAAATGTTGTACTTTCCTTACTATCCCAGCTGAAGACGTAGCACAAGAATGCAATAATTATGAGATTCAGCAGCCAGTGAGGATCTAGTGAAGGAATTGGTTACCAATTCTGGATCCTACTATGATTCAGCTTAATTCTAAAGATAAAGACATGCATCTTTCACCAGAATTGTGTCACAGTTCTACCAGCTTGCTTACGCCATCAAGACTTTTCACATGAGAAGAAAATTTTCAGATATTCAGAAAGGAATACAGAGCAAATCAGCAATAAACAGTGCCTAACTCTCTCTGCCTGAAACACTTCTTTAGCCTGAACTCCAGTCAACAAGCAGTTGTTGTCTGGGATTTGGCTTTTATTTGTCTTTAAGTATCAAACTCCCAGTTTCTCTTCTTCTGTTCTTACAGTCATGATCCTCTCAGGCACATATACCCACTCCCTTTTGCTTCACTTCCTGCTATTTCATACAGATAAAAAAGAAAAAGATTCACAACACCTTGTTGAGGCCTGGAGAAATTTTAAAAAAAATTGTTCAAGTTATGAAAAGAAATGGATAGAAAAGCTGAGTCGGGAGTCTAGGTCCTGTGCCATAACCTCCACTTCAATTTTTCTCCCTGACATACATGTATATTGTATGTCATCAATATGCATAAATTCTTTGCTTTTAATTTTGAAATACTGGTTTACTGTTTTAGCGTGGCAGGTTTTTAAATTGTCTTTTTCTAGCTGAACATCATGGATATGAGCATTAATTGCACAGTAAGAACAGACTGAAAAGGTTAAAGGCAGTGCCAGAGAATCAAAACTAACACCCATTAAGATCCATATTCCTTTCTATATACAGGGGAGAGTCTTTTATATGAGCTAAACTCCTCAAGGTCTTGTTCAGACATGAAACCCAGTCAGCCAAGAGTAGCAGGAGGAGTAATGCCATGTGTTTCCAAAACTCCCTACAGCTGGTTGCACACCCTTAGTATCACACATTCCCAAGCTTTCACAGCCTAATTTAGCCTCTTTTTCATTTTAATATTTTTAAATCCAACTAGAAAAATTGTATCATCTATGCACAGCGGGATGTCCCATTATACGTGAAATAAGCTTTACTGGTATTACAGAAATGACAAGTTCATTCTTGACTCTACGTACAAAGCATAATTCAGTTCCATAAGGCTTATTGCATTCAGGCAACCCAATAGCATATGTGAGCCTTGTGTTATTCTGCCCTTTCACAACATTTACAAACTGATACATATCTCTTCAAGAGGATAAATGTTTTCCTAAGTCAAAAAATGTCAGCTTTAGCTTGGACTGCATTAGCTCTATTGAGTTCTTCAAATACACACCAGGTTAATGAAGACTAAACCATGGTGGGCTATGCTTTTTGATAAATATTGAAGTGCTCTTTGATCCTGATAACCCACAAATGTTCAGCATGAGTGAGTTTTCACGGTCAGCATGCAATGATTTTGATATTTGACTTAATCTGTAGCCCAGTGTGGTTTATTTTCCTTATCTGGATGGTATGCTTAGAACAAGAAAAGACAGAGAAATTAAAAACAGCACAGTAACAGTGTTCAAAAGCCTTTTCACTTTTTTTCCTGTTTTACAAGAATTCTGAGTCAAGCAGGCCCATGGCTTAAAGACACCTCTAAACACAAGCCCTTGCAAACAAAAATGCACTGTGATGCCCCTCCTTACACTGGACAAGCTATTTCTGCTTTTGCACGGGGGACTACAGTTCATGTTTTCATTCACTCAGTGACTTTGTATCAGACTGGGAATTCATAATAACAATATTTTGTACTTATATCAGTGCTTATATAGCACCTTTTTATCCCAGGCTCTCAAAGCACTTTACAAACATTAATTAATTAAGTCTCACAACAGCCCTGTGAGGCAAGGAGCTATTAGGTGAAATAATTCCTTTCGGTTTCTTGCCTTTGCCATAGGGAAAAGAACTGGCATAAAGAGCTTAGTTTGTGCCAAAAAAATATAGCCTAGAAATAATGCTGGCAGGGCTGTATGTCTCAGCACTGCAGGAAGCAAGTACTCCAAATCCTTATGCATTAGCAGAACAAGGAGCAAGTACCGCAATCCGTGAGCTGATGCAGAGGGGGGAGCCTGTACTCTCCACTAGCTGAGCACAGTTCCTTTGCAGGCATACAGGTTATTATTTTAATTGTAAGAAATAAAAAGTGAGAGTTTGCCTGGTGAGAGTGTTCTAATGCTCTTGTGGATCCTCAGTAACAATGCACGACTTCTCAAACAGCAGTTAAAGCCAAATGGTACATAATTGAAAAGAATGAGATTTGCCACATCTCTAGGCATGAAGAATTACCAACACAAGCTGAAGTTGTTTCCTGGATCTGGTAAAATTAGCAGTAACCAGCTGATTATACAAAGAAGCCAAACATGAAAGAACACAAAGATAAAGCGTGACAGATAAACACGTGACAAAGTGTTATTTAAAAATGAACGCTAATATTTTAGGCAACGAGTTCAGATGTTGAAGCACAAAACCTCAAGAATAATACAGTGATCTTGATGTCTCATTTAGGGGCACATTTGGTGGTTCTGGGTTTTTTTGCCTTTCTAAAAACAGACAGGAGAAACAGGCTTGAAGCTTACAAAGAAAATGCAGACTTACAGCTTTCAAAAAACCCCAAACTCCAAACCTACACTTAGAGCTTGCAAAAAAAATAATGCCGTCTGAATTCAATGTTTAGCCAAGCACTGTTTATCAGGGTTTCATTCTGTGCACTAAGAGCATAAATGGTTTCTTTTTTTCCCAGGGCCAGATTTGGATCACTAACTTGAGTTGGGCCTGAGGGAGAAACACAGCATGTATGATGAGCTGATTAATTACCAGAAATCAAATGCCTTGCAGTCAGGAGCAACGTGCTTGAAAGAAAGCACTAGTACTATAAAAGTGGTGCATATCTACATGCATGCATGGCCAGACAAGAACACCATGGGGATTAGGTTTCACTGTAGCCTGAAACAAAGGATTTAGGAATGATTGTTTATCCTTGACAGTGTGACCTGTGCCAGTCTTTATTAACAAGGGTTTTCAGTATATGACATTTAAAGTAACAGAACCCTCTTAAATAAACCTCAGGATTTTACCTTCTAAAAACATCACTAGGATTTCAGCTGCTTTTCAGAAACCGTGGCAGTGATTCATAATTAAAGGTTAGGATATGTCTTATTTCAAGCCTTGTGTGCATAAACATAATCCTTCTGATCCTGTCTCTTAGGAAGAGCTCATTTAAAGTGGAGTGCAAATCTACCAGGAAGCCATAAATGAAGGTAGAATCATATTAAATATTAGGAACATTAAATTGGCTAGCTTGGAAAGTTGTTAAAAAATAACAGGATAATATGAGATAGGGCAGACCATTTCAGTAAATTTTCCCTCTCTCTGGAAGTCATGTGTATATGTATGCAGATGCCTAGTAGTATTTTATGTTTTCTGTACAGGATTATATCAGAATTACTTATTTACTCATGAAACTCTGAGAAATCACAAACTCACTTGTTTCTTCTAATATATAATTTCATGCAATCCTCCAAAACAGAGCGTCATCTTGTCTGGGTGGAAGTTTTAATGGATGATTTAATATAAAACATTGTTAGACTGCTTTAAAGTATGCTGTTTGCAGTTGTCTGTTCTGGCATTTATTTGTTCCTTCCACTACTTGCTTGCCAGACAATAAATAGTACATTGTCATCTCACTAAGAGTATTTCTGCAGTTGGAACATTTGTTCCTGTACCTATGAACTACCCTTTGAACCAGTAAATGTTTCAAAATAACATGGATGCTGTGAGTGAGGCTGTGGCAAGCATATGACAGGCTGACTGGGAAGCAGCAGAAGACCAAGCCAGATAATGCTTTCCTCATTACAAGCTGTAGTCATATAACCCTGAGAGAAATTTTTGCCTAAAAAAGTGATGGGCATGATATGTCACTATTTTCAGCTGGATTACATTAAAATTCAGATAACTTTTCTCTTTTTTTTTTTCTTTTTTTTCTTTTTCTTTTTTTTTTATCTCCCATGTTTCTTTGTCCTAAGAGAAATATCACTTCAGAAAGGGCATTTTGTCCAAACCTTCCCATTTCTTTTGGCTATATTACCTAAGGATAACAAGCAATTCCTGAGAGCTGTGAAAGCTCTCCATCTCCCTTTCTAACTTTTTATGCAACAAACATTTATAGGTGAATTCTACTTCATTTTCTATCCTGATGACATATTTTAAATGGTTGATTCTGGAAAAAAAATATTAATACCCTACCGTAGCCAGTCACAACTGAGAATATTATTTATTGTTTCAGTATTGCGTGCATGTGTCTTGCTTTCACCCCCAACAACCAACATGTTCTTTGACCTGAGCTGGGAATCAACATATTTTTTGAACTCCTTTCCCCACCTGGGAGTAAAGAAGCATCAAGCAGAATTAATTTGGCAAGTTTCTCCACTAAACATATACAGAAAGAAATGAGAGAACAGGGAGAATTTTTGGATTCCATGGTCGTGGTTCCTTGAACTCAGGGAGACTGGGAAAGTTGAGGACAATCCTGCTTTTCACTGAAAGAAATTCAGGCAAAATACCACTGCAAGACAGCCTTGCAAATTATTATTTATACCTCACTAGGACACATGGGCCACCAGGTATATTTTCTCCATGGCAAAACAGTACTGTATGGCATGACGATACATATAGCAAAATACAAAATAATTCTGAGTAACAACTGGCATCCCTGCATGTGGAGCAGCCATAAACACCCTCCAAAGCACTGGGCAGTCTCTTGAACTCAAGTTACCTTGTCAGCTACGCAGTCTGTGGCCACAAGAGTGGTAGCTGTGTAGTATCAGCAACAACATCGGGATAGTAATATGAACATTGATTCTCGTAAACCACTTGCCTTCTTCCTTAGCTTCCCCTTATACCGGTGGGAGGATAATAATACCATAAAACAACCAGGCAAAGCTGTGAAATACATGCAAGGACAGGGTTCAAACATCATTTGACAACATACAAACAGAGAGATGAAGATGGTGAGAAAGGAGAGGTTTCCCCTCACCCCAACTACAACAGTGTTGGGGTACAGAGCTCAAAATCTTCAAAGCAGAAGAAACCTTTTATCAAAAGATATAAATTTCTTCCCCAAGAACTGTAATGCTAATCCTATTAGCATATTAGTGTGTGATCATGGCTCTAGAGTTACACACAATGTTCATACCAAATTGGAACGTGCTGTGAAAGCAGCTGTGAGGGCTTGAT
The DNA here is from genome assembly GCF_023634155.1 of Falco peregrinus. Lineage (NCBI taxonomy): Eukaryota > Metazoa > Chordata > Aves > Falconiformes > Falconidae > Falco > Falco peregrinus. The sequence continues at coordinate 20,732,690 of NC_073730.1, read as the reverse complement.
GAACTCAAGATAAAAAGAGCCATATTCATCAGCTGCCAGCAGCAGCAGCCCCACGCTAATGGGGAGACAAAGTGGAGGGGAGCTGGGGCTGCACAGCTGGGGCTCCAACAGGTCACCTTGCCAGGCAAGCGTCTCTCGCTGGTGGTGCACATCGGGCTGCAGCAAGAACTAACACTTCTTACCTCGTCGGTAAACATATGCTTGAGATCCTTCCTCCTGCTTCAGCATCTCTGTAACCCAGACTCCAAGACCCTTGTGAAATTGTGCCACGGGTACAAGGACTGCAGGAAGACAACCTGAAACGGGACAGAGAGATAAGCATCTGTATTCACCTCTGTGTCCTACCCCCTGCAGTCAAAGTCTGCTGAGATGAAAGGCAGATGTGAAACCTAAGATAGGCACGCTACAGCTCTCACTGGGGTGGGAAAGGGGGCTGTGCACAGCCAGCAGTAGCTTGCAATTATCTTTATTAAAGCACGTATTTTAAATTTTAAAGAAACAGTTCCAAAAAATCCATATGAAAACTTCGTAATATATATTTTACTTGGGTTTTTTTCCTTTTTTATTTAAATGTCAATAATTAAAACTGCTAAATGCCCATCTCAGCTCACCAGTTTGGCTACATTAATCCTTAGTACCTAACCAGCTGTAGTGATGATACTTCTCCATAGGAGTTTGATGATGGAGTGAGTCTGACTCATGCTATTAATTACAGTAAATGTGAGGATTGCTTACAGCTCAGACATTGCCTCCCAATCACCATCCTCTTCTGGCTCCTCACCACCATCACTACCACTTATATTCTTTGGCAAGCAGCCCATTTCATGAAACAGTGCCTATGTCCAAGCGTGAAACTGTGGCACTCATCTTGAATTTCTTCCACTGTTGTTGTGCCACTTGTCTCCTGATGAAAGTCTATGACATCAGCTAAGTGAAACAACACCTGTTATTTTTTTTTAGTATTTCCTTATTACTTAAAAGTGTAAACACTTAAAAAAAATACAGAAAGTGATTTTAAACCTTATTATATCTGCTTATTACAGAATTAATATGTTGAATGCAACTGGTATCTCATACACTTCCACAGGCTTTGTACGGTGAGGATCTGCTATTTCAGAGAAAGACTCCATAAAGAAGGCATTTTCAGGATAACTTACACAAAAGAAGGGGTTTTCTTCTTCTCTCTCCTTTCCAATGCAATGTGTTTGAAACAAGACATATATTATTTACAGCTCAGTACTATTTACTTTGGATACTCTCAGCATCCATATGATATTTTTTTTATTATTTCTTTTTAATCCTGCTAAAACCAATGCTACCTTTTGGCAAAGAGTCCCATGGTATAATTCTTCTTCGTTGTGGAGAGAAATATTTCCATTCCTCAGCTTGAAATCTCATCTTTTAACTGAATATCCTTTTGTCTGTGTAATATGAGAAAGCTGGAGCTGAATATTCCACTCTCTGTTCTCTATGCCATATATTATTTTATAAAGCTTTATCTGCCCTCCTTGTATTTATCTTTTTCTCTAAAATAAACAGTCTATACTTCTTATTCTCTGCAGAGATTTTTTTCATGCCTTTAGTTATCCTCAGAGATCATTGCCAACTGTTTTCTGCTTCTCCTTTCCCTCAGCTTTTTCAACAGAGGTGACAAAAAGTTTTTACCATGAAGCTTGTCAATGGTTCATATAATGGCATGAAATATTTCCCATTTGTCTAATTTACAGATGACATTCCTTAAGGTATGTGGGGTTTAATTAATGTTGCAAAAAGCAGGATTGCCTCACCTAAAAATAAAAGGGGGGTGTGTGTGTTAAAGTCTTCTTTTACTTTATAACTGCACTCTTTCTTAAATCTGTCATGTTTATATACGTTTGTATGACATATGTTTATATGGCAACACCGACTGCTTGTAGCTCTTCTTAGAACCTGCTGATTTCAGATAAAACAAAAGTTTATACTTTATTGATACAAAAATGGAATTGCATTTGGAGTAATAATTTCTACAGATACAAACTGTTTATGCTGTTTAGCTATATTAGGCTATAAGATTAAGAGAGACAGATCGACATTTCAAAATTCGGCTGAGAGGTACACTTCAGTGGTATGCATATAAGTCTTGTCTTTTGGCTGCCTCCTCTTCTCCGCGTCTGCTGCAATGGCTGGCTGCCTGCTCCCGCACTGGCAAAGCCCTGGCCACCGTGCCAACAGTGCCACCAGGGCAGCCTGCACCCTCTCTGCCGCAGTGGGTCCTTACTGATGTTAATGCTAAAATATTGGCTTCACATATCCCTTTAAACTGTTACACCTGCCTGACATTTACATGCCAAAAGGAGAAAAAGGAAGCACAGGAAAAACTTGAAACGCGAAGAGCAAAGTGCAGTTCATTACACAGTGCTTTGATCTTGAGAAAACAGCAGGCTAATGGAAGAGGACTGAGTCCTGCCGAGCGGTGGGGTAGGCTGTAGGGATGGTGTCATGTGCCCAAGAAATATCCCAGGATTTTGAAGCCCACTGGCACAAGCTGCTGTCATAGGACAATTACATTTTCCAAACAGACAGCATAAACCCGAGTCTGGCATGCTTGCCTGTAAACCTGTGTGCTGTTGAACCAAGCTGACTGGATTTGAAAAAAATTTAGTCTTACCTGGATATTTCCTGTCTCTGGTATCAGTGCATGATGATGATGATGGATGTACATACACCTAGACATATTCTGACATATATTGCAGGTGGAACAAGTGAAAATGAAATTTGTTGTAAAAAGGAGCAAAAAATGATGATATTCATTTCCACCAAGATAATGGACATGGAGAAAAAGTGAAAAGATGCGCATAAGCTCATGTGCATATACCTATGTGCACACACACATGCATACACCCACATTCACAGTCATTGCTGGCTTTGTCACCTCCCCGTTTACTTATACCAAAAGAATGAAACATTGTTTAGACAGAAATCTGATTTTCAGTTTAATTGTTCTCTCTTAAATTCTGCAGGATATTTCTTAACAACTTTCTGCTTGTTATCTGCTACAGCTAGTTAGCTGTATACAATTTCATGCTATTATCCTATTTATTTAAAAATAAATTAATCTACAAACATTACTCTTGTTATAGAATCAGAGAAGCCTAATCAATGAGAAACATCTGTTTATATTTCTCACTATTTTTATTATTACTACAGCTCCGTTGCATTTGAAAAGCTGGTATGCACCAGTCACTGGTTTTCTTTTTAGTAATTTGCAGCCTAACTTCTCAGTTTAAAATTTCCCAGACATCTCATTAACACTAATGCTCCCAACTTTCCCAAACAGAGATTTTCAAGGTCTAAGTGAATACAAATGGACTTTTTTTGAGAAAGAGGTCTGTAATTTTTCTACCATCTTCAAGAAAAATCAACAGTCTATTGAAAAATCATTTCATGGAAAGCTCTGAACATTTTTCTGCATTCTTGACCGTATGTTCATTGTTTACCTTAGTGAAACCAACATTGCATTGGCAATGGTGGCAATGTAAATCCTGAGGTTATTTGGTCAGATATACTCCTCTTTTCTAGCATTCCCTTTTGCTCATTTAACTACTGACTTTGAACTCCATACCGCTGTGACTGGGCACAGTTTAAATAACAGGCTCTGTTTCCATATAGGTCATGTTGACATTAAAAAATTTGATCAATTCTAAGTAAAATATTAGTTGTTTCCTGGGAAGAGATGATAAAATCCTTAGAGAAAAGTTATTCATCCAAGTAATCCTAGTTATTTCAGTAGAATTTCTTGTTTGAGAATGTTTTGAAGAGAGAAATTGGTCTATGGCATAGCCCATGATGATTATAACAATTTTTTATATATCTATATATTATCACAATTTCAAGTATAATGAGAGGGAAAAACTGAGATTTTAGAAGAATGCTGGTTTTCTTTCTCATTGCTGTAAAGTGTGATGTTACCTGTGAAAGCAAAATAACATTATCATGTGAAAATTCTAGAAGACAAGACAGATAAACTTCTGTAGAGTTGCTATAATGCACTCAGTTCCCAGAACGCACAGCTTGCCATTGAAGCTGTCCACTGGCCATTTTCAAATGTTTTTTGTGACTTAAAGATTAAATGGAATCAATAAACACTGGTCTGGGAGACAAAAATCTACATGCACAAGCATAGAGACACACAGACTTTCATATCTGGGGAAGTTGTTTTCCTGGGACCACACACGCCTGATTAAAAGGCTGGGAGGATTTGCCCTTCCTTAGAGAACTCGCTGATAAAGTGTAAGTTACTCTGATCATTAGTAAAAACTTTTAATAAGAGCAAGTATCTCTCATGGCCATCACTTTCCTGGCCATCACTTTCCTGCCAGTTTGTTGCTAACTGTATTATAGATGGCCATCATCTATGCACATCAACAGAGATTTCACTTTTCAAAAAGGACTTCCAAGGGCAAAAAAAAAAAAAAAAGCAGCAAAACAGAAGGTAAGGGGGAAAAAAACAAAGCCTAAACAAAATGTACTTTCATGAGATAGGGGAAAAAAAGATTGTGTATATAAGAAAATATCTTTTTCAAAAGAAGGGCAGATCTTCTTTGGACATACTTCAAGTCATGCCTCTATGATTTTTTTTTTCATATGTATGTGTACATATATATATGTATAAAATTCTTAAATTGATACTATTCTAATGCTTTTGTCATATTTCAGTAATGTATGTTAATGAATTAGACCTATAGTAAGGTTCCCTACATTACATGTTTGATTTGAAGTGATTTACAGATACTAACAAATCTTCAAAACACTTGGGAAACTGAGGCTGAAATTTTAAGTCAGTGTCAAAGCCTGGATTAAGTCTGAAGAGCTAATGAGAACCTTTAGACCAGAGGAATTAAGGAATTTATTTTAATTTAATAGTGCATTTTCTCTATAGGAACGGACTTAATTGAAGTAAAGCCTGAGTGGAGGCACCTATCCTCTTTGCTGGTCTACATCCCTTCTATCCACACAAAAGACTGATTCGTTTGGGAAGCAATTTAAAACAGATTAAAAAATATAGTCAGATTGAAACATAGATTAAAGCTGTACCTTTACGTTTTAAAATGTTCAGAGTAGAAATTAAAATATATACTGGTCTCAGTAGTTCTGATTTACTTAAAAAGTGAACTTAAAAAAAGTTTATTTAAAAAGTCTCCACATAATGCAATAAGCTCACCTAGGCATACATTTGCTTATACGATTATGAAATCTGTTAACTGCTTGAAAGGAAAATAGTATCTAAAATATACATCAACATGTAAGCAGCCTCTTTACGCTGGGTGCTGTACAAAGCCTCTCTAAGCTGAAGATCCTGCCATTCAAACAGAAAAGCAGGACCAGGTAAAGGGGAGTAGATGGGGATGAGATGGAGATGAGACAGTGGCAAGACGATGCAATTGCTTGATGCAGGAAAAATCCATGATAAAGGCAGGGATTGTGTTCCCCCAAATCTCACCCTAAAGTCTTTGCAATGTGATTCTCCTTCTACATCTCTCACATATTCCTTGATACCTTGACCCCCTTACCGTCACTTTGTGACAGAGGTGCTCTTTCAGCAGCTCTTTTACATAAGGAGTCAGAATTTCCTTTAATGGGAATGAAAACAGTTTAATTTAAATTGTCAAAATACAACACAATTCAAAAGATGAATTCTTGTGTTCCCCAACTAACATTCACCTCCTGAGTGCCTTATAATTACATCGACAGTGAACCCTGGGAAAGGATGAAATTTAATGATATGAAGGGTGGGGGGGAAATGAGCATCAATTTGTTAAATACTGCATTTTCTCTTTGGATTTTAACCTTTGGAGAGTACAATGCACATGTGAAATGTGATTGCAAAGAGAAGAGTGAATAGAAAAACCTATTTAGTTACAGTATAATATCATAGCTGTATTTAAAATTCCTGAAGTGCTCCGGAGTTCTGGCTGCGGGATGTTTTCCCCAAAGTACCTAATGTAAACATAAGCCTGTTTATATTTCAGTAGGTGCAAATAAACTCAGCCAATACCCAGTGCCAAGAAAATGAAGCACTTTTTTTCCCCATCACAACAATTGATGTAAGTAATCAACTTGCTGTGTGTTGTGAGTGAGGCTTTCATTCTGCTGCCTCCAATAAACAATTCTAATGTGTAAGTGCTTGAGAAGCTCGGAGCGGATAATTTTCTACAAATAAAAATCTTCATTTCTTGGTGTTTTTGTGGTAAAAGAAACCCAACACAATGTTTTCCAAGACCAACTCTCTGACATTGCGATGACATGCAAAAGATTTTAATGGTTACTTCTTAATTGTGCCCATGCTATGAAAAGAGCCATTGTGCCAGAGGTGACCAGAGGAGCAGAGGCAGGGGAGCGGTGGCTTATAGCAAAGAAAATAGTTTTAGCAGCCTGTGGAGCTTGCAGCCTTTTGTTTCTCTTGGGACACTGCAGAGATAAGCCAGCCACCAAAACATGATTGAGCTTTTGATGGCACTGAAGGGAGAAGAGTGACTGGGGGTGCAGAGCAAAGGCAGGATTTCTCTAACATGCGAGGAGGCAATAGCATGAGGTGGAACAGAGTTCCCTGGGTTTGCAACAGTTTTTTTTTAAGTGAGATGTTTCTGGGGAACTGAAACATTTAATCTGTAGCCAAGAGCACAGAAGGGAGGTGGCTTTGTATTTTGTAAAAATAATGAAGCCATAGATCTGGAGCCAAATTTTGAAGAGGATTCTAAATGCTGTTTTGGGGAAAAGATTATGGAAAGAATTACCAGTAGCTGTTGTCACCTCCCAAAGCACCACTGCTGAAAGAAAGTACTGAATAGCTTTTCTAATCTTTTCTCTCATCCCTTTCTTTTGGATGAAGTCAAGCAGAATGCAGTTAAAGGCTCTATTTCCACTGAAATCTTCTGTGTTAAATTAGACCTTCTGAATCCAACCTTTCCCAGCAGACGCTCTTTTCCTTTTCTTTCCCTTCTCTTTTTTTTTTTTTTTTTTTTTTTTTTTTTTTTTTTTACAGTAAGTAATCAGTGGTTAATTACTTGACTTTTACATGGTACAACCTTTGAGACCTTCCTGACTTGCCGAGTATTCAGTCTACTGCACAGAGTATTCAACAAATCCAATTGCCTTGTTAACAATTACAATATAGGGGAGGAAAGGGAAAAAGTTCCAGGAGCTGCAACTTAGACAGGTTTGTTACATGTCTTGAAATCAGGGACTGCACCGAAATCAAACATGAACTGACAAAGACCTTTACGATTTTTAGCTCTGATCTAGCTGCACATGCATACATATTCATACATACCCACTTTCAGTTTGCATTTGGACTTTGCACAACTCTCTGGCTTTGTGCAAGCAGAAAGCTAGGTTTCAACCTGTGTGGGCTCACACCCACTTCCACCCTCAAATTTGACTATGAGGTTTTGAGTTCAAGCAAACTTAAAATTGCAAAGTGAAACACCATCAAAACCAATGAGTTTTCTCTGGCTTGGTGTCAACAGTGAGAGAAACTGCACATTTTGCACGCTTTTGGAGTATGGCTTTATGGGAACACTTCAAAAACATTAATCATCCTTTCAGGAGACTTCAGGTCTCATTTTCTACATTTGCTAACACGTATAAATCACAAATCTGGAACATCAGCTCTGATCTCAGTTATATTTGACACAATTCTCTTGTCATCAGCTAGGTTAAGTACTTTTACACAGGGTCCTGATCCTACAAACAGTTTAACAATACAGCTTTAAAATTAAGCATATGCATAGATGCTTGCGAGACCACAGTCTCAGTTTCAGGTTATGGAACCTCAGTTTTCAGAAGGTAAACTTGTTGTATTACTGATCATTTTTCCAGTTTTTGTCTTATTGTTGTTCCTACCTATTCTTAGTTTATAAGAATTTCAAGTAGTGTCACACTAAACTTCAGCGGAAGTGTGAAACATTGCATTGTTTGACTAATTAAGATTAAAAAGTTTCTCTTGAACAAAATGTCATATCCCTCAATTATATCTAATGAGGAAAAACAGAATTCTTAACAGGCCTCTTGTAAATTAAATCGCTCCTTTTGAAAATAGTTAAGGAGTGTTAATTATTTGATAGAGATGTGAGCTAAAACCTTATTGAAATGTATCTATTAGTAAAAGATTACAATCTAAAGAAAAATGTATTTAATAATTGTTTTTTAAAAAAGGGAAAGTTGTTTCAGATCAAAAAAATAACACTTTTCTGGGATTCCTTGTAGAAACACAGAAAAAGGAGATATTGTCATTACAGGTTTTTTTTAATTATAGAAAAAAACAAGATGTTGTGTTTCTGCTTCTTCCGAAAATATAATTTACAAAGCTGTACATAGCATGCTATGAATATCCCAAACCTGCAGAAGAACCTTAAATGCAAATTTTGGAAATACACAAAATAACCAAAAATTCATAAGCAAAAATTTACAGTTTAACCAAAGGCAAGATAGCTTAGCTATGACATAGGCAACTCCTATTTTACTGACATCAAATGAAACAATCAATGAACTGATCAGAAGAAGTAGTAATTCTATGTTGTTTTTCATTTCAAATTTGATCTTAACACTAACTGAAGAACATTTTGTCTGTATTCTATATCTCCTAACTATTGGAATTTGCAGTGGTTCTGTAAATGTTTAATATTAATAACAATAACAAAAACAACAACAACAACAATAATAGTATTTATACAAGGGCATTTTATGTCTGTATATACACACAAGATCTTTGAAATGAAGTCTTTAAGCTGGGTACCAGAATGTCACACTAGAGTATCCGTGAAATGTGTTCCGTTCATGCTCATACCTAAAAGCTTCTGGGACTGGTCAAAGTTCCCTAAATCTCAAAATAATTTCCTCTGCAATAAGCTGGACATTTTTTCAAGAGTTTCTTCATCCACTGACAAAATTACTTAGTTCTCCTCCTCCTTCCAACCCAGAAGCAATATCTTCCAGGTTACTTTGCTATCTGCTCATGATGGATAAAAGCAGGAGCAATTTAGCTACTCAAACAAGTCTGATTTGTAGTCTGAAAGTAGAAATCATTAGCAAAATGCTATTTGGCTAGTGGCAGCTTAAACAGTGATATATGATTTTCACTCATTTTAAGTCATTTCTGCACAATTCTTAGCTTCTCTTTAAGTGAATCTGGGAAATTTTCTCTGTGAAACGCAAAGATTTGTGCATGTTAAATGGGAGATTATAAAACTTTTTTGCAGCTGTCTGATCTCTTGTTAGTTAACACATTTTTCATTTGCTTTCTCTTCTCTGAATTGTGGTGTACTTCAGACACAAAACTGGAAAAGACTAATACAGTTTTTCAATTTAGTCTGGTTTGGACCTTGAAATAAGTTTTAGGAGTAAACAGCTGACCTAATTACATCTGTAGCGAAGGCATTAAAATGCAATATGGTCTGCAAAATGCAGTATGATAAGCAAAATACTAAAGACTTCAAAAGAAAAATGCTGCAAAGCACACGTAAAATTTGCTTTACTACAGACAGACACAATCAGGTTAATAGTATCAGTGTGTTTTTAAAAAATAAAGGCAGATATGTTTCAATACAGGAGTTTGGAGAAAAAGAGAATGGCACAGGGAAACCCCTGAAAAATGTACCTTCCCACGAGAGGCAACTTTGTTTTCTAAAGGGAGATTAGTTATAATACCCTTGATGCTGCAGTGAAATGCTTACTAAATAGGAACGAGCACTGTACTTTAAAAGAAATCTAACAAACAATCAGCATATTTTTTTACGGTCACTCTTTTATAGTCTACCTAAGAGATTTACAGTCTCTATAGCTGTAAACGGTGTGACTGAGTGATCTCTCAGTGAGAACTGCCATGGTACTGTTGCCTCCCAGCAGGCAGTCCAGTCAGATGATGTAGAGTAGGCGTAGGGAGACAGATCCCATTTGAATGCATGAAAAAAACATGATGCTGAAATTTCATAGCTGTTGTAGAGTATATTCTAGATGCCTGATCCTCATTTTTTGCATGCTTGGAGCTTCCATTCAAACATAATACTGGATTTGTGCAAAACTGCACTCTGTCACTTGTTTGAATTTATCAGCATTTAATTTATGCCAACTCTGAACACACTGCAGGGCAGCACAGAAATCACAGGAACTACACATTGTTGATGACCGTGCTGCTTTCATTCCTGTATCAGCTCAGGCTGCAAAGCTACGCACCCTGGCCTTTTGGAAAGGCAGAGGCAGCAGAAGAAGCACTCCTGAAATTTCTTACCACAGATGCCTCATCTGTAAATTGGGACTAATAGCACTTCACTATTTTGAGCAGTCCTTAATGTAGAGTTCAGACCTCTCTAATAGATTCCACTCTGAGCCTCAAGTGGTTTCTCCTGTGTCCAACAACCTGCTTCTGCAAAAGTTGCTGACTAGCTTGATAAGGAGCTGGATTAAGCTATTTGTTATCTGCCTGTATTGTACCCCAGATACTTATCTATCTAAGGTACTTATATCAGCACCTTTACAACTAAGCACTTCCAAGTCTGTAATGGAAAGTATTTTCTTTATCATAGCCCTGGAAATAATATTCTTTTCAATTTATAGATGGGGAACTGAAGCAGAGAGAGTAAATGACTTTCCTGCAGTTTTAACAAGAATCCTGAGGCAGAGGAAAGACCTGCCCCTTGCCTGGCTTTGTGTCAGGCTGCAGCAGCAGCTGCCTGGCAGGGGAAACAAGTGCGAGTCGGCGGAGAGGGAGGAAAAGATTTTTTAACCAAATGTATTATTTTGGTTATTTATCAGCCATATATCCAATTCCATAAAGTGCCCTGACCAAAAGGGATCAGGGAAGCTCATCAAAACTAAATCATTATTTTATCTTTTTTTATATGTTTTGGATCATATCATATCCGTAACTGTGTAATTTACAAATCCTTATGAAGAATGTGAGCACCTTTTAGGGACATCTTTTTGTTGAAACCTTGAAATATCCCCGGGGAGGGGGGGACACACGGCATGGGACAAGGGACACACAACACCAAAAAAACACACACCCAATTAAAGAAACCCTAAAATCTTTTGCAATCATATGTGCTTATTAAACCTCATAGAATTACTGTAAGTTCACAATGTAGTCCTGATTATTTCTTAAGACAGAAGAAACAGTAGCAAGAAACACCATCTATTCTTCCCAGAAACAACCACAATTGAAGAGATAAGTATTGCTGTTTTGAAATATATTCTGATAGAACAGAATTTGGAATTACAATGAGAATAAAATTAACTATTTTGAAGGAATTGGTCAAAAGCAATCAACAATTAACCAAACATTAATGCCTTTTGTTCTAGCTGGCACTTAGTAATTAGCCACTAGTTGGGACCATATGTCACATATCTGCTTTGGAAATTAAAATGACTGACAAAGGAAATTAGAGTGACTGGGGTCAGTGATTATATTGAGCTAACTGACTATGGGTCAGGTTAGTGCCTATGTATAGGATATTATGTTTTGGATGAAGTGTGCTTGGAGCTAAGGGAGAAAGGCCCTGTGAGGGATGGGAGGAGAGAAGGAATAGGCTCCTTCCTTAAAAGCAGCTGTGCAGGTGCAGTGGGGACTTTCCTAGAGCAAGCGGGGAAGCTACTGTATGAATCAGAGAGAAGATACATGGCCAAGTCTACCAGGTAATAGCAAGGGAGAGATTTTTCTGGGGACTTAGTGAATACTGTGGAGAGTTTGGGCAACCTTTAAAGCCACAGGAAGAGTGAAGGATTGGTCCCATGAGGACAGATTGACAGGGAAAAGATTGGTTTCCTGTCTTTCTTATTTAGTCTTTCCCTTGTGGCATGTCTGAGATTTCTTTATCTGAAGTGTTTTCTATCTTACAGTTCTGTTGCCTCTTCTTAGTGGCCTTTTGGTTTATAGCCTGAAAGACATCTAGATGTTTTATGTACTTATTTTAAGAAAAAAGGGCAGGCAGTTCCACACAGAGGTCTGGCAAGCATGTGGTCCCACTACTAAGTTACTCTGTATTGGTTCATCTCCTATAGTTACACAGTGAGATACTATCCCATGAGAAGTTATTGTCTAAAGAACCACAAAAGTGAAAGATTTTTTCCTGAGGTGGAGCAGTAACTTTCTCTTCTGAGAGAAGATATTGCAGGGATCAGAAATAGTGATCCTGATGGTGGGTGGCTGAATACATGTAGGTGATTCGCTGAGATGTAAGATATTTCATTCACCTCCCAAGAAAAGTAGATAAAATTCTGGTACAAAATACTTTTTGTTTGTTTGTTTGTTTGTTTTCCAGATGGTAGAAAGGGCTATGAACCATGAGTCCTTCAGCAGAAATTTTAGCTTGATTCCTGCCAAAATTGGTTTTAAATATAGAAAGATGTCAAATTATTCCTTACTGTAAACAGAAAATGCAGTAGGAAAAAAAAAAAAAAACCAAACCCCAACCCCAAAACATGGCAAAGTATAACATATTTGTCATAACTGTTTAAATTATTGCCATAAATTGCATACTGGATATTTGTTGCCTGAACTAACAAGTCTAAGGAAAAAGGAGTTTCTCTCATATCATTTCTATCACTTCATACTAAATGTTCCTGTCTCACTGCATTGTGGGTAGGACACTAGCTGCTGTGACATTGCCACACAGTCTAGGAGACATCATGCAACAGGACAATTGTGATTTAAAGAAAAAAAAATGGGGTTAAGATAAATCAGCCCTTACTACAAGGGCTGTTTAGCAGGATTACAAAAGCAAAACTGTTTCTTCAATTACAGTAAACTGTAGTCCATCCTCTGACTCTTTGGCTGAAGGTGCAAAAAGAAGCATTTGCACAGGCTTTGCTCTACAGAGATATTTCACTGAAGGTGACCCTTGCACACACACCAGTCCCTGGACACTCTCACTTATTGTGGTTGATATTAGCTGGAGAGCCTCAGCCTAATAACTTATTCTTTCGAAAGTACTCAGGCTCTGTCAAGAGCTAAGGTGCCTGAAAGAAACTTCAGGTGGAAGTAATGATGCTTCCTTCAAATGAAGCATCCCCTTTTCAGGGAGGATTACATAGCCTGTGCTCCTCCTTGCACCAAGCTAGCCGGGCTGCCTAGTGCTTAAGCTGCCACTAAGCATAACCCAGCTTATTTTGGCTAGTACCTGGATTGCTTTTGTGTCAACAACCCTCTCTGGTATCTAGTTGATACACTGAGAGTATCAAAGGTAAGTCTCACAGCTAGATTCCTTCAAAAGAATAGTGAGATTACTGTTGGCCTTGATGCTATGTGGAGAGCAGAGCAGGTCAGATGGGCAGGAGCCCCCTAAGCGGGGGAAGTTCTCTAAAGAAATGTGCTGGAGAGCACAGAGAGCTGCCTGGATATGTCAGACCTCATTTGTATGATGGATATAAAGTATTTGTGACATTTTTGTTAAAACATCACTCTAGGTAACCCTGGAGTGACCATGTTGTTTGTATTCATGTTTGGAAATGTTTGTACAATGTTTCTGGGAGAGAGAGGTCATCAAAAGCTCCATCAAAGTCTTCAGCGATTGCAGAAAGGAAATAGTGAGAAAAGGGCAATGGAAGAGTTTTCTTTCAGGTCTTCTGTGTTTTATAGTGAGAACTGAAAGGGAGTCTGTAGTGTCACTGATGTCTCCTTGAAAAAACTATAGACTTGATGTATGAATTGTTAAGAGAAAAGGAGGAAGAACAGTTGTGGTGAAGCTCACAGGGGCAAGGAAACCAAAAGTGAGATGGAAAGCAAGTGAGATCCCTTGGGCTGGTTTCAGCAGTGGGGAGAAGGAATGTTGGAGGGGCCCCTACTGATCTCTTATCACTGCAGCAGCTCCAAGGAGATCCCGTGTAATACTTACATGTCCTTAACAGATATACTCACTACAGACCCAGTGAACTACATGCAAATTTAATCAGAGGAGCAAGACGTTATCAACTGATATACAAGCATCTCTGTCCTGCTGGAATAGCCTGGGGCAGGTAGACTTGCTTATCTTAATTATTCACGTTTCCCAAGTTACTGTTTTCTTGTATCTGCCTCTCATTTGTACATCTTCCTGTTGATTAGTTCTGCTTAATAATCCCCTGTTTGGGGAGTGGTTTTGTTCTTGGTCATAGTTGGAAAATTAAGAAATATTGCTCATTCTTAAGCACAAGAGTAGTTTAATCTCATCTTCTTCCCTCAGTGTGGTTTGCCCTGTTATTCAAATTTTGTTAGGAACACAAAATATAAACTCCTCTCCTCTGTATTGTTTGGCACAGGGTACCAGTGGATCTAGCATTCTTCCAGTGCTGAGGAAACTGTCTTGGGGCTTATGATTTTTTAATAAAATATTTGAATAGTTACTTGTGTAAATGTTCTGCTTCAATTATTGATAGGATTTCCATCCTGCTAATGTTATACCTAAGGCATCTTTCTCAGTTCTTTTGTATTTATCACTCTGTATAATATATAGAGAGAATATACATATTTCTCGCTGTCATTTTCCATCTGTATGAGACAACATATCAAGTGTTGGTCATCAAGGGAATAGAGACAAAAAAAGCATCGGCATCTGTTGACAAGTTTTTGTTTTCCTAGCGGGAACCTTTGCTTGGTTTATGCTTTATTATTTCAATTAATTGGGCAGCCGTATAACCCAAATATTAGTTAGCTTAAAATAATGTTGAGTTTATGTAAGTTCCCAATTTTATTTTAAAAAGTGAAGTATTCTGTCAGTGATTTTACAAGAGTAGACAAGCATGAAATTAATTTTACATATTAGCACTAGGTAAGCTTGCAGCTTGCTAACATTGGTAGGAAATTTTACTAGAACGGTATTACAAGGCTGTGGGGATTTCCCCCCCTTCAGCTAGGTGAATTTCTTCAGCAATTCAAACCTCTAATAACTTTTAAAAATAGGATATCTAAATTTCTATACTGGGACTTCCTAATCTAATTCTACTCTGACACCTTGTGTATGTGTAGCTGTGATATAAGAATATATTTTCATACACATAATATTATTACGGCACTGTATAGTTAGGTTAGTGCCATGTTGGGAAGTTTAGACTCACTGAATTAGAGAAAGCTTGACTTACAGCTCAGTTTAGACCTGTGAATGTAGGGCTGAATAAACATGGAGATATTTGTCCGCTATCCTACTATACGGTGCTCCTGCTTTAGAACAAATGAACTGCCAGCACAGTAGAGTTCAGGATATTCTTCAGAAACAGCTGTGCTGTTCTTCCCATGGATACTCAAGGGAAAGGTTTGTATTCTGTGACGGATTTCTATCTACTAGATGGCTGGGTTCATCCTGACATGTCCAGGTGTGGCTGATCCAGATTGTTGCATAAAATGTTCAGCCAGATGCAGCTGGAAATGGCTCTACCTGAGAAGCACCATGTCTTCATTATATCTTTCTTCTCAAGTCATTCTTTATTTATATGATTGACTACTTGCAGGCATTTCAGTACAACCATTCTAGGAATTTGTTCTTCGAGTTGAAAGCCGGATTGTATTTTTATACTAGTGCATTTCTATCATGATATAGTTTGATAACGTCTGTCTTTCAGCAATAAAGCAAGCTGGCCTAAATTTATAGTAGATCAAGAAATACTTGTAATTTACTACTACAATGTACCTTTGAATATTTAATTACAGCACATAAGGACTTGTGATAGTTCTAGGCATGGTGCTAGATGACTTCTAATATAGTTGTATAATCTCATCTTTCTCTTTTCTCTTGAAAAGATAAAATAATCTTTTTTCTGCCTTTTATTGTAAATTAGAGTTCTAAATTATGTAGCTGTCATTTGAATATGCTAATTGTGCTACATTATTTTACAGACCATTAGACACGCCTATAAAAATGTGTTTAAAGTTCTAAGCCTTTTGATTAACTTGTTGAGACTCGGTATTCCCCAGTACTTGTTTAAGACTGGTAATTGGCATTCAGAGAGGTAGCAGAATGCACCTGCCATTCTGACCACTGGTGACCTTCACTATGAATTAACCGCAAAATCCATGTCAGGCAGTTAATTGAATGAAGCTGTGAACTTGTAAGTGGTAATGGTTATGATTAGTGTATAACATGCCATAACAGTAGTGATGTAATCTTGGTCTCAAGAGACTTAGGGTTGAAGTCTTGGGGGTTTTATATGCCAAATTAAAGAGGGGTAAATGACAAGTGGGAAACTTGAAAGGGAGAGAGGGAAAGGAATCCCTCTTCTCTTCTTCCCAAAGACTCTAAAGATAAAAATATTTAATTGGATTTGAGAGGTTGGTGAACTTTTATTCCCATCAAAGTGCTTCATCTGTCTTTAAGGTAGAAAGAACTGTCAGCAGCCCTTTCATCTGGGCTATGAGAGGTATTTGTCACTTGTGGTTGGATGTGAGGAGTAGCATTAAAATGACTGGGTTTTGTTGTGGTTTCAGGGAGCCAGAGAAGATCCATGGCTCACTGGGGCACGTGCTGCGCGTAGTATGTATGTGCGGACTGGCTTATATGCTACTTTTTTGTTGTTGATACTTTCATAGCCATTACAGTAACAAGATTAGTGATGCAAAGCTGCTCATGCTTTCTTTAGACTTCACATTTTTGTACACTGGTGACAAATATGAACTGAGCAGCCAGAAAAAGACATTTGGTAAGGATGATGTGGGTATATCTAAGCACACCCTGCATGCAAGGAGGAAGAGCTTTTGTAAACTGGATGGATCCTGCTGGGCTTTTAGCTTTAGTGCCCACAGATAAAAAGAACTTGCCTTTTGTGAAATTTGCTTCCGACTCCATGCCGTGTTTATATGCTTGTTAGAATATGACATCTTGCAAATATACTCTACAAGGCATGTTGTTGAACCAATAAATGGAGAAATGAAGCCTTTCATGGCTGTTGTATCAGGCCAGTAACCAGCCTGCTCATGAGCTGAAATGGAGCATATGTCCAGAAAGGCAAAAGAAGGTTTTGTAAAGTGCTGCCAGTCTAGTCTAAGCATTGCATCCTCAGTTTAACAATAGTTGTGCTGTTGAATCACAACACATGTCTTTCAGAAATCTGCATTTTTACATTAACTAACATATTAATTACGTAAATGATTTTATATGAACGAATTATGGGAACCAAATTTAACTAGAGTTTAGGAAGAGTAATGGAGTAATAATCTAGCTATTAAAATGGTCAAAGATCTGCATCACGGGAGTTATATTAACCTTACTAGTAATTTAGTGTGTCATAATGAAGTTAAACTTCCTTTGTCAGGACATTTGCGACCTAGCTATAATAAAACCCATATTTTGGCAAGAGAGACTAAGATGTAAGCATATGCCTTCTTTGTGTAGTTCACACAAAAGCTTCATTATGGTTGTGTTAATGCATACAAATGTGTGCATTGAGTAACATATCTAGGCTGTATATCTGTACGTTTACGCCAAAAATAGATATTAAGTACTAGCTAAGATGATGAACCCACTCATGCACTGTAGGAACACTGATAGGCTACATATTTCTGCTTGTTATCACCAGAATGAAGCTGGAACTCTGCCTCTCTGGGGATGTTACCCTGAGCTTTTTGTTTGCTTGTTTTTAAGAATCCACCCTTTACATGAATTGTAATTTATATAAATCTGAATACAGTGTTTAGAGGTTTGTAATTTACCTCCAATCTAGCATGCCAAGACTAATTGTATCAAATGGTTCAGTCTTTCCCCCAAATACCTTCCTTGTCTATTACTTGATTCAAAAAGTATAAGACAGTATATGGTTTTCCACGCTCCCACATTTAACTCCAGCTTTGTTGCTTTTTGCTAAAGTTATTGCAGTTCTGTGAGGTCTTGGTACATCACATAATGCAAGATCCTAAATAAGTAGCTCACTCTTTGGTCTTGTTTCCTCCAGGCTGCCCTAACTGCAGACCCCAGATCATCACTCTTCAACAGGTATGCATGTGCTCTGAGGATTGCAGAACCTTCAGTCCCACAGTGCGAAGTTACAGCAGAGCAGAAGCCGAACTTGTTAGGAGGTCAGAAAGCTAAGCGTTATTCAAAACTGTGTCTAGAAGGCCACAACAAAAGCTAAAAAGATATTTAGAAGAAAATGAATGCCTCAGGCCAAACCTGAAAACTTGAAGAAACTTTTTGATTCTTTAAAGCATGAGATTCAGGTGATTTCTCTCAAAAAAGAATCTGAGACAGAAATGCAAAACTACATGTGGGTAACTGTGGCCAGGAGTCCTGCCATTTTGGGCCTGTTATCCTGGTTTCAGCTGGGATAGAGTTAGTTTTCTTCTCAGTAGCTGGTACAGTGCTGTGTTTTTGATTCGGTGTGAGAACAATGCTGGTAACACACTGATGTC
Organism: Falco peregrinus; assembly: GCF_023634155.1. Classification (NCBI taxonomy): domain Eukaryota; kingdom Metazoa; phylum Chordata; class Aves; order Falconiformes; family Falconidae; genus Falco; species Falco peregrinus. Next base: position 20,714,347 of record NC_073730.1, on the reverse strand, counting down.
TTCAGTTGTTGCTGGGTAATGTTTATACAGAGTGAAGGACTCTTCAGCTTCTCAGGCCCTGCCAGTGAGAGGGCTGGGGGGCACGGAAATGGGAAATGGTGAGGGGACACAGCCGAGACAGCTGACTCAAACCAGCCGGAGGGATATCCCATAGCATATGTCATCATACTGAGTATATAAAGCTGGGTGAAGAAGAAGGAAGTGGGGACTTTATATAAACCTGGGGGAAGAAGGAAGGGGAGGACGTTCAGAGTGATGGCATTCATCTTCCCAAGTAACTGTTGCACATGACGGAGCCCAGCTTCCCTGGCGATGGCTGAGCACCTGCCTGCCCATGGGAAACAGTGAATGAATTCCTTGGTTTGCTTTGCTCGTGTGCATGGCTTTTGCTTTACCTCTTCAACTGTCTTTATCTCAACCCATGAGTTTTCTCAGTTTTACCCTTCCGATTCTCTCCCCATCCCACTGTAAGGGGGGCGAGCAACTGTGTGGTGCCCAGTCACTGGCCAGGGTTAAACCAGGACACCTGTGTAATGCCAGCACATACTGAAATGTTCCATTTCTACACTCTAACAGAGCCCAAGCCCATTACTTTTGTATGTTCAGACAAAGCTTTTTTTTTTTCCTCTGCTTTATCAACAGACATGGTACGGTTAGATTTCATGTGGTTGATAATTGTTCCAATATTTAAATTTTACATCATTTACATACATCTACCACTAATGAAAGAATTTTCAGAGCCCATGTCTTTGTCCTTAGCAGAAATGTCTGTACTTGACAAAGTTTATTTTCAGTTTCATTTCTAGTTCTGCACTAGCGTTTGAATGCCTGATTCTGAGCTCGCCATGTGAAGTTCTTCTGCTGTTGTCATCAGTGAGAGCCAAGGGCACTCAGTACCTGGCAGGAATTGGCACTTTGATGGCAAGCAGGGACATTGCAAAGCAGGATTAAAGTGCACTTGCTGACAGAGCTGTTTGAAGAAGCTTTCAGAGCACCTGCCCATGCTGTGCCTGACTCTAGACTTTGCTACCAACCCCTCAACTTCATTAGCACCAAATTCATTTTCAAAATTAAATAAATAAGAGACTGTGACAGCATTATTTATTTACTGAAGCACGCATAAGATATTCCCAAGTAATAAAACATAGCATCTTACTGTTCTTTCTCCCCCAGGGCAACTTAAGGAATAGAGTTGTTCTGGACACCTTGCCTCAGAACAAAAAGAGAAAGGGTAAAAGATTAAAAATTCCTGAAGTTTCTTTAGCTTTCACTAAAAAATAGTTTGCCTTTTCTTTTTTTTTTTTTTTTCTTCCCCAAAACCAAGAAACCAGACAGAAAATGAAGTAAAATTCATGGTTTGAGGTTTTTACATGTTCTGAGAGTTTTTTTGTTTTCACTATATTTTGGTGGTGATCATTATCATATTAAATAACAAAGGGCAAGAGAACAATACATTCTGTGTAGCTGGAATTGCTCCCTATCCTTTGGACTTATCTTTGAATAAAAAATAATTTCTGTGAACTCATGGGTGAATTCAAATTTCTAGAGGCAAAGAACATTGACAAGGTAATTGGTTTTCTATAAAAACTTTCAAGACTGAGAAGAAATCTTGCCATAATAAATGAAACTGTTTGGGTGGAAAGGAAAAGAAAAGGGGGAAAAACATGAAAAGCTGAACAACAGGTACTTGTGGAAGTTGCTAATTTCCTGTAATGATGAATCTGTAGTTCAGGAATATTCCATTAATTTTTAATGAAAATTTCATATGCACAGGTTTTTTTGGTAAAATGTTACTGGAGACATCTATTATTATTATTATTTTTAATAGAAAGGGGATTCTATTCCACTAACAACACGGGTACAGCAGCACTTTAGCATGTTTTAGTGGTTACTATTGACCCCAGACAAGAAAATGGGTTACTTCCCAAATTAACTTCAACATTCAAGAGCAGCTCTTCCACCCTAGCAAGAACTGCACCCTCTTCACCCTAACACATCACACAGTCACTTCCCATAGAACTATCCCAGCTGAAACTCCTACCGCAAAATTTGGTGAATCCATAACTGATTTGCTACTGTTATCTGGACATCTTCCATGCTACTTTAATTCTGTAACAATGAAGATCAGAATAAACTAGATAGATCAGGGATGGATGCATGAGGAAAATTCCAGACTTAATTAAATTTGGTTTATATATAAATGGTACCTATAAAGCTGTATGTAGAAAGAGATCATTGTTTCATGTCATTTGTGAAGTTGCTAGTGTATGTTGTCAACTGACTGGCTGGACAGCTTCTGTAGCATCGCTGGATAACTGCTGGGATCAATTTGAATCAAATTACATGCATAAATCTAATTATCTGCTATTGTTTATAGAAGCGAGTCCTGAGGGATTTAACAGACAGGAAAGTGTGAAAAAAGGGTTTGAATTGGGTGGTTCTGTTCCGCTGCCCCTCAGCTTTCAGGTGTTCAAAGCTACAGGAAATAAAAATAAAAGTCACTGTTAATATCACAGTAAATCATTGCATCAGGCTTCTGATTGTTTCTTTTTATTTATTTTGCTAGAATGCCACTAGACTAAAAATTACTCATTCTTGACTGGAACATATTTAATACTTGAATCAGAAAAATAACACGGAAATTTAGTCTTTCCTTTCCATCTCTCCCTTCTCCACTAAAAGTATTAGGAAATAAAAATGAAATTTTGATTTTTATTTCATTTGTTACTATTTTAAAGATGGTTTTGTCACAATTCTGTTTTGACCCTTTCACAATGCTATTCTTTTACTCATTCTGTGTTTTTCACTGATGTATATAATTTCAAATTCTTCAATAATTTAAGAACATCTTGGGGATTGTCTTGTAATAGTGTAAATGAGGAGTAAATCAACTGAAGTTAATTCAAAACAGACGCAATGGGCTTGAAAATCAAATCTTTTTCTCTACTGTATTATCTTTTAAACAAAGTTGTTGTTCTTGTTTTTAACTACATATGTTTATTTCATGTTTGCTCTGTGTTGATTAGATCTCTCTGGATGGCTAAAGACAAGCCTACTCAAGTTATAACAGGAGCAGTGCCTATGAGCTCAACTGATAGGAAATGCTTTCCAATCTTGCTGAATATGGCAAGTCTTTTACCAACACTTTATTGTGTGCTACAAGACACAACAGTTTTAGACAGGATTGCATTTCTAATTGGTAATATCTAATTAAAACATTCAAACCTTAGAGTACTAAAACCTTATGCAGTTTAGATGCTATTCTCTTGTTTTCTCTGAAGTTTTTTTGTGCTCATGAATGTTTTCATGAAGTTTCCTGTAAATTACACTGCTTGCTATTCAGAGATTGCTTTGTTCCTTAACAACCTTTGAACCTTTCTCTTCCTCAGCAGACTGGTGTGTAGTGCTATAAATTGCAGTTCTCATAAACTGCACTATTCTTTTTTACAGAAGAATACTTGACACAGAACTTCAACATAAAAATCTTAAAAGGAGTATATTATTTGCAGTATTTTCTTTCTTGCTGCTTAGTGGAGTAGGTGTGAAACCAATGTAAGGAAGACAAGAAAGGTGGTCAGCTGCTCTGGACATGTTTACTGATTTGAAGCGTTCTCTGAACTTTGCCATTTACTCTTCCACGTTATACACAAACTTTTATTGTTCTTAAATACTTAGGTAGCTGTTAACAAAAATGAAATAAGTCATTGCTCAAAAAATATCTGTAATGCTTCTAGCAAGGCTTTATCTTTATGACACTAACGATAATCCCTTGTGTAATTAACTGTAGAGTGGTTATGCATGCAGTATGCAGTCCATGACAAGCCTCATAGAAAATACATCAGTATTAGCCACAGGTGAATTCATTTAGAAAGATTAATGACTGCACCTGAATTTTAATGTCTGAAAAGGGATGGAACACTGAATCCTTAATTAAAAAGTTGAATGACTGGTATGGTTTGTTTAACATCGCAAATTTCAACGGGAGATTTTTATATTCAAATGAAGTCTGCAAAGGAAAACTTTCGTTAGAAGGTGGTGAAGTAAGGGTGAAAAGCAAAAATGTTTTATGTGCTTTACTTTATGTAAATCGATACATGGATCAGTAGCTTTGATATGGATCAAATGAAGTATAATTATGGCTCCTTTCTGTTTACAGTGAATATGGGGCAAAGAATTCTTAAGAAATGCAAGGCATTGCTACACTCCTACTGATATAAAGTTAGATGAGAAGAGCAGTAAAATTGACGAGTGATCTTATTCTTTCCTTAATGAGATGGTTTCCTCTTCATTATTATTTTACAAAGTTTTTAATGAAGAGAAAGTAACCTTGAAAAACACTTACAATCCCATTCCCAGATGATGCTTAACTCACCTTTTTCAAACTCAGCTTTCAATTAGTAAGTTAGTTAAAAGTAATTCAGAGATCCACCATTATCAATGCAAACAGTGTCTTTCAAAAATTTCTTATGTTTTAATATTTAATAAAAAGAGAGGCTAGATTTTGAGAGGAATAAATAATTGAAGTAGAACTCTCATACCTGTTCAGAAATGCTAACATAAGGGACATCTGAATGTACTGTTGCTACGCTGCTTAAAATACATCTTTAAAAACCTTCTGCTGACTGCTTTCAGTTAGTCTTAATCATGGGAAATGTATTCTAAAACTGGAGCCCCAGTAAAGCTTATTTGAACAGCAAAATAGATTACTTTTTTCAAAAGCAAGACTGTGACGTTTATCTACTGACCTGAATAGATACTGAAGGTCAGTTGTTTTGCTGTCTTATTCCTAACAAATGACAGTCATCCAAACTTTATTTTTAATGAGATCTCCTTCTCTTTAGCCGCAGTACCCATCTCTAGGAAAACAAGTTTCCAAGCAAAACCAAGAAAACTAGTTCAATTGAAGACTGTCTTCCTAATAACCTAATTATATTTCCCATTGCTCCACTTTTTTCTACTCGTAAAAGGAACATAGACCCAAAACTTTGAAATAAGAGAGAGGAGAAAGAAATAGGAAATCAAAAGTCAAGCAGGGAGTGCCAGTGATTTATCCTGGGAAGCGTCTGTGACTACTGCCCACAGCTGCAGTAAAGCAGATTGCGATGCTCTTTAGCTGCAGCACGGTGCCTGCTGTACCACATTTACTGCAAAGCAGAAGCATAGCTTTATTCTTGACCACTTTCCAAGGAAGTGCAGTTTTAATGAAAAGACATTTAAAAAATGTGTACCTTCTTGTAAAGCTTCAGAAGAGAGGAGGCATTTGGAAAGCTGTGTGGGGTGTGTGTACATGTGAGTATAAACAATCTTTCAGCCACTCATGTGAACTACCTGCACTATTTGCCAAGACACAGAGAACTAACATGACACATACATACACATACTGTGTGTGTTTGTGTATTTATGTATATATATAAAAAAGTTTTCATTTTGAGGTGTATCAGCTGTTTGAATGCTCAGTTGAGGAAGAATATGTATAATAAACTGCTAACATCTCCAGTTTATTGTTTGGCTTGTTTATTGTTCTGTATTTCCATAGTCTCTGCTGCAAAACATCACTGGCATATGAACTATAAATATTTTTGATGCCTGAAGTTTAATTTCCTGGAATTAAACACTGCCATCAGAGGATAAAAATAAAACTGAAAGACATTTTGAAACTTCAGGATCCTTGTCTTGATGAACTTGCTTAATCCACTTGGCAAAAGTCAATTGCAGGATACACCTTTGGGTGCATTAAAGCAGTGATTTTGTTAATACCAACTAAAATCATCTGTAAAAGGTGTTATTAAAATCGTGACAAGGAAATGTTGACTGACAGGAACAGGTTAAGTCCTTGTCTATCCAAATTATTTTACATAAAATGTCAGCTGATTCAAGCAAACCTCAAAAAGTACAACAGTTGCATTGAGCTCAGATGCTTACCTAAGTATTGTCATTGAATCTGTTTGGGACTTGACCCAAAATCAATAGGATTCCCTCTATTGACTTCAGTGGAATTTGGACCATTATTGTCTAGGTAAATAAGGTTAATAACATCTTCTGAACCAGGTAACTTTAAGTTCCCTGTGTTTAGCTTCTCACTGTTAAGGAGAGTGGTCATTATAAGAGATGAGACTAGAATGAGATCCTGTTGCTTGGTCTGAATGATAGACCACATCCTTTCCTTTAATTCTCTGGGCAGTAAAGAGCTTTGAAAGTCAAAATTTAGGCTGGACAAAAAATAAGCAAGATGAGAATTGACACAATACTGGAAGAATGGAATGTGAATACTAAATATAACAATTTCAAAGTTGTTCAATTTTTTCTTGAATAAGTATTTTAATATTTCTTACTTTATTCAGACATACCTCTTTTATCACTATTCTAGGGATTCCATATGCTCAGGGGAAAACAAGCTCCTGATAAACATTTACTATACACAGCAAATCAAAGGTCCCAGATGGTTGTTAAGATTTCCATGTGCAGACACACTCTTAAGGACACGGGGACACACAGTCACACACATGCCACTTCTGCAAAACCAAACCCCTCTGCACCCTAGGGCTCTCGCTTCCCAAAGGAGGTGAGGGGCAGATGTAATATGGGCAGCCTGTCTCCCCTTACGAAAAGTCTAAGGAATTTGCTCAGAAGCTTCCCACAGGTCTCAAAAGTTTATAATGTCCAGAAGGTGAGCACCCTTCCCACTTAATGGAGGGTAAGAGTAATCTCCTTCCCAGAAACCACAGGGAAAAGCTCCCTAGTTTTTATGGCAGACTTTCCATTGACTATAACAATGTTCTGGGCCTGTCTCAAATCCCTGATTCTTCTGTGAAAGTTTCCCTTTATGATCTTGCCTAGCACCACCCTTTTAACTCAGCACACCATATTTTTAAGCCAGAAATGCTTTTAAGTCCAGGTTAGTATTCAGCTGGAAAATTTCATATTGCCACGGATCACTTTGTCCAGTAAAATAATTTCATGTGTGGGTGTTGCATAAATATAACTGACATGATACTTTGAGAGAGGAAGAGAAACCATTTTATGCAGCTTATATCAAGTCTATAAATCTAACAAGTGTTAGACAGTTGATGTCCTTAAAGGAGCAGTGGATAACCTCTTCAGGGTGGACTGCAGGTCCTGAGGTACACTGTAAATCCCCACATCTGCTGCAGTCTTAGCCTGTTTATCTGGAAGCCAGACACATGCAGTGCATTAGTGGATCAGATCTGTAGCACTTTCTTTGCTGAGGAGGAGTATAATGCTTTTCACCATAAACTGAGCTCAGTAGCGTGTCTTGGCATTATCAGTACAACACAAACTTTTTAACACAATTTAGAGTTGTGGCTACAGTCGAAGTATCTAAGGGGTGTATCTGAAGCAGTCATGTTTCTTGAGGTAATCACTTCAACAATATATATAACCTTAGAAAGAGAAGGGCCAGCTAAAAGCTATCTGAAAACAATGTAGCCCACAGGGCACCCCAACACAAGCTGATTCTCCTTTCATTACTTCTTAACCATCCATTAAAAGCTAAGCGCTCTATTCTGCCCTTACTTGCACCCTGCGGATCCTGGAGGTTTGTGCAATGTGAATGAAAGGCACTACCCCAATCTGTCATTCAAACTACAATTAGACATCCATCTTCAAGAACCCAGGGCATAAAGAAAATATAAAATAGAGGGAAACAAGGGCTTAGGAAAGTAGGAAACAAAGAACACATGGCCCACATAGGCATTTTAGATGTGTTTTCATTTGTGAAATATTTTCTAGGCTTGGAAAAAAATTGGGTGCATAGGTTAAAGCAGTCCCTAGGCAACTTTAACTTGCACAACCAGCATTTACTCAGCTGATCACCATCCGTTATCACTGACCTTGGCAGTACTACAAGAATCCTATATTCACACGGATAAATTCTTCTCCACAACTTCACCAATTTATTAGGGATAAACAGGCTTTACTTCAGCATCTGGCATGTGTGATTCATATCTATCTATTTTTCATTCAGCCTCCTCTTTCCACCTCTCTTTGGACAGTGATTGCTTCTCCCCCATTTCTCCTGCTGTGTGCTAAGTAAGTTTTCAAGAGATCAGTTCATTCAGGAGAGAAATCTGACAGTGAATAATATCCAAGAGAGTGCAAGCTTATGTTACTCCAATTAGTCATGAAGAAGTATGTAGGAAAATATGAAATGCAAGGGATCTAATACTGGAAAAAAATCCTTTAGGTTGGGCAAAACTGGTACAGAAGATACTGTTACCCATTGTATAGTGTTCTCTACTTGATAAATGTTGAAGGAAAACCCATGTGACTGATAGAAAACTGCTTTTTAAGCACTTCTTATACATTTATATTTTAATTCAGAGCCTAAACTTACAGCCAAATATGGATTTCCTTATTATTTTGAAAAAATGTGAAAAATATCCTTGTGTATGAATAAAAATAATATAAGCTGATTAATACTAAGGATAAATAGCTGTGACTAGCACACTGACATTATATTAAAGACCACCTCAGTATCATTCTTGTGGCAGAGTTTGTGCATTCAATATCAGAGAAGCACATGGCTAGGTATTACTGAAAAATAAATTATTCTTATAAGTGAGACTGAAGTAAGCATTGCCAGAATGAAAATGCAATTCTTCAAAGATAAGTTACTCTTTAAGATCATATACTTTAAGAAGTGTTTAGGTTTTTCTTTTCTAAGAGCTGTTGCAGATTTAATATTTCTTCTATAATAGAATGTCTGTGGAAAATCCAAGTAGAGCACTTACTGCTAAGCCATTTCTCATGTAGTTTCAATGTCTATTCTGTACCTTTGTGTACCACTAAAATTCATTGCCATTTTAGCAGCAATTGAGTATCATAGAAAATAAAGAGCAACATTAAGGCATAAAAAATATAAAGCATTCTGTAAGTATTTATTCTATATGTGTATGTCCTGATTTCAGACATCAAAATAATTTCTTGACCAAAACAGACTGCTGCAGAGTCATATGTTTTATGTAAGCAGCAGAGCTGGAGGTTTACAGTTTTCACATTTAGCATTAATACTCTGGGATTATGCAGCTGAAGAGTCTGACTGATTAACAACAGTGCTTTTGTTTATATGGTGTTAAGGTGAAACAGTCCAGTGACAACTGTATTATTTCTTGCCCTTTCAGCTGTCCTGACTTGTGCAATAAACTCAATGTCCTGTCAGGTTTCATCATGTATCCTCTTTATTATCACATTGTGTGAATCTGTATAGTTGTAAATTAGAATGACTGGGTTGGATTTTTAACTTGAATTCCTCATCACAGCAAAGATGCCACGGTTGCCATGTCAGTCAGGCATGGATAATCAAGTCCATAATAAGGGATCTCAGGTATGCTTGGTATCTGGCTGGAAAATTAAAGTTTTAGAAGTTAATGCCACTAGGACTGTTGAGGAAAACAGCTGCAATGTAGGACCTGGTAATTTTTTATATTTTCTTTTAGGGCTCAATGGGAACGCATAAGGCAGTGTCTGTTACTTTAAAAATATTGGTATATTTGACTATGTACACACATTTCTATTATCCTTCATAAAATACCCTTTGAAAACACGAGAGCAGGAGTCTGGGGTGGTTGATCAGGATTATCTAAACATGCCACCAGATTTAGTGTTTGTAGACTGTGTTTGTCGCTGTGACTTGGGACCTGTTATATTTGCAGTCTTCACAGTCTAAATTTTCTTTGAAAAGTAGTTAGCCGCACAGTACAAATCTGGAGCGTGGCTTATGTTTGTTTTCATCAGTATGCAATAATCTGTTCTCATAGGATGGCTGTGTGAGCCACAAAAGTGTAAATGCGTTCTTGCCTATGTTCCTATTCCAGGTGCTGAAGCAGCTATTTCTCCTTTGAAAGAGCAATGAATCTGCTAGTTGTCAGCAATCTGAGATTTAGATGCTAACTTTTCCCCTTGTGCTGCTGTGTATTGATCTCCTTTATCCTAATTTCTGTTTGTTTGTTGTTCGGTTCACTGTCTCCGAGTAAGCTAATCTGTTTAGAGTTTTATGTATACACATGGCTCTGGTTTAGGCTTATGTTTGCTTTAGGATGGTAGAAGTTCAAGAATGATCGAGGTGTCTGTTACATGGGGCAGGCTCCCTGTTATACACACCCCCTGGGGGATACTGGAACCGTTTGATAACTGGAGCTTCATCATTTGCAGTTTTTCCCTTGATAGCTGATTTTGGTGAAGTACAATTCATTAAAAGGGGGGGGGGGGGGGGGGGGGGTGCAAAAAGTTGCTAACTTCAGCATCATAGTCAGTTGGATTTCTCTTCGTAGGATACTAAAAGACCCTTAAATCATCCAGCTCATCCCTTGTCCCTTTTGATGGGTCACTGCATGACTCTGAACTGCTCCGGATCTTCCCTTTAGCCAACATGCCACTCCTCACTGCTGCTTCTAAGAGCTGATAAGGTTAATGGGTGTTTTTGTTCTCTGCTGCCTGTGTCTCTGCTGATTATCCCAGAGGTACAAAATAAAAACGAAGAACAGAGAACAAGTAAATAAATAGAATAAATTAAATCCCTCAATCCAATATGGAAAAAAATTGCTAATAATTGCTAGTAAATTGATGGTAATTGCTAAAAATCATAGCAATTTGTTTGCTTTCACATAAACAAATTACTAAAATATGTTGCTGTGACTTACATGTCCCCATTTCATCTCACTCACTAAATGGTTATTGCTCCACATTTTAAAACACTGTTTATATACAATTCTGTAACAACCTCGCTGTATGACAAACTCACATTAACATCTCTAACTAACTTGGTGTTTGGAGCATTTGCACTCACAGAAGGTCTGTCTGGAAGGCCCCTAAGATCAATGAGAATTTTCCCATGGCTTTCAATATGCTTACTGTGAATCCCAAAGTGAAAAGTAGCTTGCAGGGAGCCTGGATATTGAGCAGGCTGGTACACACAAGTAGGAAGTGCCAGACTGTAAATTTCTGGGAAATGTTTTTGCTTCCGAGCCAGACTGCTGGGTCGGTGTGAAGCTTCTGCCTGTGGTCTCTCGTGCAGTTGGGGCTACCAGGCATTCAGCAACAGTGACAGTGAAGGCCTGACCTCCACTCTAGCGCTTTGGCTGCCACAGTATCGCTTCGTCCCACATCAGTGAAATTTAAATAAAAACAAAAAACAAAAAAAACCAACCCAAAAAACAAACCCTAATGGTTCTTTTATGCACTTCAGTAAGCAATTTTTATTTTAAATGTGTAACATATGCTATGTCTATGTATTTCCTTCTCATCCACTGCCCTCTCTGTCCTCTCCATTCTCTAAGACAAGGAAAATTTTAACACTTTTTCCTCTGCTGTGCATGGGAACACCACTCAGACTTGTGCTGCGTCAGTCAGAGCTCATCACTCCACAGTCAGGCATATCAGCTTAATCCTGCCATAAAGTTCTGATTTTCTCAAAATCTGAGAACTGAGTTTGTCAGCCAACAAACAGCATTGAATTCCTTGTTCCACATGTTGAATGACGAAATGTGTATACTTTTATCTTTGTTTCTGGATTCTAAGTTCTCGGCAGTTCATATGCTTCTATGACAGGAACTTCAAAAACTTCCCTTAGTTATTAGTAACTCTGGTCAGGGAAATTTAGCTGGAATCATATTCCTGTGGTATATTCAGCTCTGTCAACACAGTACAAGGTCAGCTATAATTTTGTCAGAATTAGCTTTCCAACACACACACACACACATACACACACAGAATACAGTTCTGACAATGTTACGGCACTCTAGTTTTACCAGGTTTTATTTCAAAGTGTTCTGTTTATAGCAACAAAATAAAAATAAAATCAAAGTAACTGGTTTTTGTAAGTGAATTTCAGAACACTCAGGTTTAATTTCTTGTCTCTTTCTAAATTTAAAATGGGTTTATAAGACAAAATGTCCGCATGTGATCCAGGAAACATCATATAACACTGAGCTGAGGGAACTCTAATATGTATCTCACTGAAATAACTTGTACTGTCTGCCATACTTGTGAATCACGTGTCTAATGTTTTCTATGTGATACAATATATATAATACTAGAGTTATTCTGGAAATGATAGGATGCGTGTGCAGTTAATATTTTGTTTGATGTATGCTATACGGTGTATTGTGGATCATGAAAGGAATGAAAATCAAATTAACTAGACTAGTCTAAATAAAGAACAGTCAAATGCATTTTGCTACAAAACCCAGGTAGCCACCAAGCACATTTAAAGATCCTAAAACATCCCAAAGCTTTCAGCGTTTTTCAACCTTACCTACTTCGCAGTGTGATTGTTAAAATGAAATACTTCAGTACAAAAAGGGAAATATACAGACAAGCACAGATTTCACACACTGGAAACTACCTCACATCCAATGTAGGTTGTGTCATCTATCTCTTCAAAAAACATAATGAAAAAAGATTTCTTATACATCATTAAAAATGCAAAAGAAAACAAACAAAAAAAAAAAGGAAAAATATACAACGTGAATACAAGTAGGGAAGTTTAACAGATATCAGTTCCTTTCTTCGGAATGCACAGGTAACATCTATTATGCCTTTCTCTGCTTGCTTTTTAGTATCCTGTCTGCTGCTCTCTCTAACTTGCTGCAAATTGCTTTTAAACACTAGTCTGTAGTAGTGACAGGGTTTTTCACATCTCTAAAATGAAAATTCCTGCAAACGTTAACTACTAATTCAATAGACGTGGGGCCTGCAAAACAATGCAAGCCGTAGTTCTTATTTCCTTCACATTTACCCTTCTTTCAGAACAATCTGCTCTCAGTTAATCCCACTGCTTCAGATTAAGATTTTAAAATTAAAATCTGGAAAGTTGCTGCCCCTCAAGCAATTTTGATGGGAATTCCAGTTGAAAATATAGGTTCTGTGTCACCGCTGACTTTACTGGCTTGAGTGAGCCTCCTTGAAAAGCTTTGTGCTGTCCTCTGCTAAGTGTCCTTTGGCACATAAAAAACAAATAGTGAGAAAGGAAGGTAAAATCTGTTTGCACTTTTTTTTTTTTTTTTAATGGAGGTAATTATAGCTGTTTGTTAACTCCACTGAGAGGATCAAATTCTGCTCTCTAAAGGCAGTGTAAGTCCACTGAAGCTGTCTGAATTGCTCTGAATTCAACCAGGTAAATGCCAAAAGAATGTTTCCCCTTGGACTGCAATGGCACAATGTTAAATGTGTTAAACAGGAAATCAGAACTCCAAAAGACAAAGAGTTAATTAGTACACAGCTGAATATATAAACTAAATAAATTATCCAGGACATATTGTGCCCAAAGAAGTGGTGCCAAGTGTAGCTATTTTGAAAAGCTGTCAGATGGAGGCATTTGGTGGTTTGCATAGCAGATATAGACAGCCGAATGCCTCCCTTGAGCCTGGCACCATTGATGCTGTATAACCTTAATTGAGATACGATTCCAAACTCTTCTCCCTCTTTTGCTGTTGGCAGTCACGTCTACGTGTGAGTGGACAAAACTCCAGATGTAGTAACTCAAAGCTGTAACCTCCTCTCCCCAAACTGATATGTGATAGGAATGCTTAATACTGAAACTGCTTGGAAAGATTAAAACAGTACTTGTCATCTCTTTCCTGAGAAAGAAAATAAACTTGATTTTCTAAACTGAATGAGACCTAGTATAATTATGTGACAAAGCAAAACAGGCACATAGCACCAAAGGAAAGCGTTTAAAACATAAAAGCCAAAGAAAACATCCAATTCTATCCACTTTTTTTCCTCATTTCTGTTGAAATAGTTGACATAGATACACAACCGACCGTATGTAGCACATCTGCATTCAGAGACCAACTGTCTAAAAATAATCGTAATACTAATTGTGAGAACAATGAAGTCTGCTCAGACATACCAATGACATGAGTCAGCAAAAAATATAGCCAGCTGTTCTGTCCTTGAAAGAGTCCTGGGGTGTGCACAATGCAAAAGTTCATCCTTTTTTCCTTTTATTTCTTTTATTTTCCTCAAGGACCATGGGTCACCGTTTCATTTTGTCCTGCTGATCATTAACTTCAAGGGATAAGAAGAATGATTTCACCAGAACATCTCAAAAGAATTACAGTCTTGGGTTAAGTTCAGTGACTCCTGCTCTTTGTACCTCTCTTAGCGGTGAAATAGACCCTTTTCTGCTCACCTCTGTGCTGCTACAGTCTCTCCCTGCTCTACTGGCTCTTCTCACACCTTCTGCCCTTTTGCCAATGCTTTCACATTATGTTGCTTAAAATCTTCAGGCTATCTGGCGCTTCCTTAGGATGCATTCAGCAATTGGCTTTGCTTTGAAGAATACGTCAACAGGAGGAAGAAGATAGGGTATGGTCAGAAGCCTTGGATATTAAAAAGACACTTTCGAAAAATTTCCTTTTCACAGTTTATATTTTCTCTGATTTACATTGAATGTTATTAATAAAAAGAGCAAACTAAGAAGTTGCCATTATTCCCTGTAACCACTACAAAAATAGCTCTGGAAGTAACTTTTTTCCTATAATTTTTTATTTCATACTAAAGGAAATCAATTATTATCATGTTTTGTGATTTCTTTTAAATGTTATTAGAAATCATAATCAGTAGCCCTTGCTAACTGAAAACCATTTTATAGTGCAGTGTTCCTTACATAAATTGATATTTTGACCATACTACTATGACTATCTCTGACAGTCACTGAAAGCAAAGTATGTTCCCAGATTTCTTATTTAAACCTGATGACACAATATATACCACTAGTAAACTATAGGCTGGATCCTTAGGTGCTCTGTAAATTGAATTAATTCTCTTGAAGCAGTGGAGCGTCAGAACCATTCATTTATTTTAACAAGCATATAATTACTTATTTTTTCTCTGTTCATGGTCAGTTAGGTATTTCTGTTTTCTCAGTGAATTAGGATATCATATGGAAGATGCACACTTTCTGTGTGTTTCTTTCCATGTATTCCATGTGTAAAGACAGCATCTTTTCTTTAAGGACATACCTTTCCTGCAAGTTCACAGGGCTGAAACAGGCCTTTGTGTAGTGTTAACAAAATCAGAAGAGTCCAGAAAGAGGAAATGTCTTTTCTCATGCAGAGGACCTGACAGAGAGAAAATTGGAGGTTTTCCGTAAGCAAGCTGCTTGATTGAAGTCAGATAGTTACTTAGGTCTCATTACGTGTGGTTAGTTTGGCTAAGAATAGACACATTCCAAACCAGACATCGATGTCTTAAAAGCCACTCATGGGATAAACAACAGCTTCTTTCTTTAAGCCACTTAATTTTTGCCATCAAATTAATATTTTATTATTCCTCAGAGCCCCTGGCATGGTCTTTATGGTTTTAAGATGTGCAACACACCATATACACAAATTCTAAATAGGGTCTTGCAAGTCCATTGAGAAAAGGTGCTGGAACTAAATATTTTAGTTTCCAGCAGAAGTAATTAACTGTGTATAATGCTGTAATAGCTTATTTTTCTGTTTTCATCCATAAATACCTTGTTTAAAGCTGTTGATTGAGTCTCCTGCTGGTAAGCATATCTTTTATAACCTAAACTATTCCATATTTCACACAAGAGACTTCATAAAGGAGACAGATTTATAATTTTTTTCACTGATCTCAAAATTATCAGTGATTTTTTATAGAACTTTTTGCATCATTTACTGAGAAGGTATTCGTGGCTTTATAGACTCTTTTTTCATCAGTCATTCAGAAGTAAAAGATTTATGAAGTCAAATGTTTTTTATCATGCTCTGATTCATATAAGCATGTTGGTTAAAATTGGTGATGCTTCAGTCAAAATAAATGTTCATAGTAATGAATTTATACATTTTAATAATGCAGAATAGGTGAACTAAGAAATAGGATAGCTTGAACATAGGCAAAGACAGCCTAATATGGGCCAAAATTTTCAAAAAGGACTTTCATGAATTAATTGTACCTTCTCATTTGTTTAATTCTTGGGTATTTTTCTGGATTACTGTAAGTACTGGAAAAAAACCAAAATCAACCCTGCCACATTTTGAGAACTGATTTTATCAAACAGGCAGAAAGGTAGTAAATTGTTTGTCAGAAATGGCTAGAACAGTTGTAGCTAGGACATGCCAATAGCAACATACAAAAGGATACTTAGAATTCTTTCATATTTAATGTGGATCAGGGGCCAAATAATTAGCAACTTGTAAACACTGTGGGATTAGACATGCTCTTAACCTAAGTTTATGCACATTTTGGAATGTTTTCTGCACAGCCCCCAGGGCAGGTGCACTGATATTGATACTCTATGAAGGATTTAGTCAGGTGTTTTTTAATAATGCCAATGGGATCCCTTTATGCCTCTGTAATATGTGCTTCTGTAATAAGCCTTTAACTAGAGTTTACATGCGTCCATTTCTGTCTGGCTCCGAAGACATGTACAGGGACTGTTCACAGCTTTGTACTGATATGCTTTTACACAGATCATTTTACATTAACGTGGAAGTGTACATTTTTTACAGAACATCTGACAGATAGTATAACTTTCCTATAAAAACCTGCCAGGAAAAGGCAGCTACCAGTCTTAGTGGTCATTAGCAAATACCTGGATTAAATTCCATATGGAGGGAATCTGATTATCAAGACAGCTTTCTACAAATGATGTGCAAACTGATTATAGAAAAGCACAGAGGATTACAGGAGAATGACCGTATCAGGAAAAAAAAAAGAGCAGAGTTAGAGAGCTTAATCTGAGCTGAGTGGAACAGGCCAACTGCAGCCAAGTAGGGTAGGATGGCTCCATCCGAGCATAACAAAGTAGGCCAATAGTGCTGGCAGTGGGAAGAGGCGTGTGAGCCAACTCTATCAGGAGTAAAAGAAGAGCTAGGACGAACGGTTCCTTTGATGAAAACTGGAATGAGCCGGACTCTTTAAAGAGAGAATCAGACCACGCTCAGCAGAGAAGAGAACTGTACTTAAAAAGCCTGAAATTGATATCAGTTGATTGGAAAGAAGTGTATTATGCCAGAAGAGGCAGCCTTAGGTTGCAAACAGAGTCAAAAACCGTGAAGTACTCCATGTAAAATAGCTTGACATGCAGTACACCCTAGCAAGACAGACTACTAAAGAGAAAGTGAGTGAAACCACGGTTTACAGAGCTCTTGGAAATGTGTGTTGATCGATGCTACTAACAGCAAAATCAGTGATTCAACAAGTACCTCTCACTGTATTTACTTTCCATCAGTATTTCTGTCCTCTATTCTGTCTTCCAATGATAAATTGATAAGAGGAGACAGGCAATCACAGAACTCTTCAGGAATGATTTTGAGAGAAATAGAATCCAGTCATGCTTTCCATTCATTGTAAAGTATGATGTAAAAGCAAAGTAGGGTGATTGCAGTAACTGTTCAGTCACAGACAAATGAAGCCAAGCAGTAAAGGTTTAAGGTAATATTTTGATGTATGTTAAAGCAAATATTTTCCATTTTATACTTCAGAAGTTTGCATTGAAGTAGCAAGTAAACTCTTTCCTTCCAATGATGAATTGCAAATCTGGGACAAGTAGATATCTCTGAATAAGTGTTGAGGAGATGCATCATGCTTCCTGTTAAAGAACAAGAATTCATGGAAGCACATCAGAATAAATGTCTTTGTATTTTAGTGTAAGTATCTTTGATTTTCCTTTATCAATTTCACCATTACTATAATGGTCTTCTTCAGGTTAGAAGAATGGCAAGTAGTCCCTAAAGGCAGGATGAGCACAGCACAGAGCTGTCACTGACTTTCATGTTCTTCAGTGCATTTGTATTGGTCATTGTGCCCAGAAGTTCACTGGAGTATCTCATCAAAGACAAACTAGCATCTGAGAACTTGGAGGTTAATTTTTTCAAAATGAAATAGTAAACTGGTCTTGTTACCTGTCCTGGTTTCAGCTGGGACAGAGTTAATTTTCTTCCTAATAGCTGGTATAGTGCTCTATTTTGGATTTAGGTTGAGAATAGTGTTGATAACACACTGGTGTTTTTATTTATTGCTGAATAATGTTTATACTGAGGACTTTTCAGCTTCTCAGGCCCTGCCAGTGAGGAGCCTGGAGGGGCACAAGAAATAGGGAGGGGACACAGCCGAGACAGCTGACCTGAACTAGCCAGAGGGATATTCCATACCACAGAGCATCATGCTGAGTATGTGAACTGGAGGAGTTAGGGGGGTGGGATCACTGCTCAGGGTCTGGGTGGGCATCGGGCAGCAGGTGGTGAGCTATTGTATCGTGCATCACACGGTTTGGTTTGGGTGTGGGTGTGGGGGTTCACCTTGAATTTTATTTCTCTTTCTCTTCTTCTTATCTCTCTTTCTACTATAATTATTGTTACTTAAAGTAGTATTATATTCTACTTTATTTCAATTATCACATTTTTCTTATCTCAGCTCATTGGTTTTACTTCTTTTTTTCCAGTTCTCCTCCCCATCTTACCAGGGGAAGGAGGGAGGGAGTAAGCGGCTGTGTGGTATTTAGCTGCTGGCTGGGGTTAAAACACAATGTTGCCAACTGTTTATTTTTTTAATTTGCACTTTATTCTGGATAAAGAGATGTCTTGTGAATCCCTCTAGAATGATAAATGGTGGATGTTTTCCTATTTCTTCCTCTCCCAGAGTCTGATCCATGGATTGGTAATGATTAATTCCTGAGCATTCATTAGCCTTTCTGCATAATCCTGGTCTGAGAATGACAGTAAGGAGGATTCCTTATAATAGAATGATGTAATACTTTGGGAAATTATTCACTGAGAGTTCCAGTACAATGATGTTACATTGCAGAGAGATAATCACAGAAGAAATTCTTACAGTGACACAGCATGTCTATGAAAGTCTCTGGGTTATAGAATCAAAGTGTTTTCTACAACCCCTGTCCATTTCAAGCTTTAATAATGCCTCTCATCATGATATTAGACAAATCAGACTGATTTTGCATTATTCTAGTAGCTTCAAGCCAGAACTGCAAATCCTGGTCGTGTCTGATAACCTCAGTTTAAAAAAAAAAAAAAAAAAGAAAAAAGAAAAAGAAAGGTCTTTTCTAATTCTTCAGGGACTGTCTATTATGAAAGAATGAGTTTTTTCAAGAAATGAGCTACAATTTGTGGTAAATTAACATTCCTGAGACTGAATAGTGGCGGAATTTCTGCCTGAGAATGAAGGTGTCCTGGAGACTTACATCTGATGCTAAACTTGTGTCCAGGCAACCATCAAATGAAGTTTCATTTTGGCCCACATCTAAAAATAATGGTGAAATATCAAAAGGCTCAAAAATGTATGTATGAAAGCCTATGAGAGAAAGAAAAAATTCCCTCAAGTATGTATAGCAATTAGCAACGAAAAGATGAGGAAGGATGGAAAGATCACTTAGTATAATGTTTAATAGAAAATAAGCAAGTAGGGAGCACTGGGAGGAAAGAAAGAAACTTGATAATATGTAGAATGCCCTTATGCTATGTCAGTTTAAATCTAGCCTGAAAACTTTTCTATTCAAGTTTACCTTCCTATTTCCCCATTTTATCAAGGACTGAACTGACTGCTTGTCATGACTTAACCCCAGCTAAGCCCCACACAGCCACTTGCTCACTCCCCCTCAGGTGGGATGGGGAGGAGAATCAGAAAACTTTTGGGTTGAGATAAAGAAAATTTAAGAGGTAAAGCAAAAGCCACACATGCAAGCAAAGCAAAACAAGGAATTCATTCACTATTTCCCACCAGCAGGCAGGTGCTCAGCCATCTCCAGGACAGCAGGGCTTCATCACACTTAATGGTTAGTTGGGAAGACAAATGCTGTCACCCCAAATATCCCCCCTTCCTTCTTCTTCACCCAGCTTTATATGCTGAGCATGGCATCATATGGTATATATCCCTTTTAGTCAGGTGGGGTCAGCTGTCCCAGCTGTGTCCCCTCCCAGCTTGTTGTGCCCCCCCAGCCTGCTCGCTGGTGGGGTGGGGTGAGAAGCTGAAAAGCCCTTGACACTGTGTGAGCACTGCTGAGCAGTGGCTAAAACATCTCTGTGTTAACAACACTTTCCAGCACAAATCCAAAATCTAGCCTCATATCAGATACTATGAAGAAAATTAACTCTATCCTATCCAAAACCAGCACACTGCTTGACGTTAAAAGCAGAGTATTAATTGGAAGTCTACTGTGTTTCAGAGCAGATATTGCAAATGCAAAGAAAAACTTTTAAATGAGACACACTACAGCTGGAAATGCAAACTGCATTAATCCAAGGAGTTCTTGGGGTTTAGTTCTGCCAAAGGGAGAAATAGGTCAAGAATGAAGTTTTAAAGGATATAGGAAGGGTTATGAAACAAAATCATAGAGGATAGAAAAATAGCTGCATAACAAATGAAAGCACACACTGTCAGATGAGTCCAAGAGACCAGGCAGGAAGCCAGCAAATATGGTTGCAATATTTAAAAAAGGGATGAAAATCATAAAGGAAATTATGGATACATTAAATGTCTGTATGTGGGGAGGGAAGGGGGCAAAAGTAAGTGACACAGAGGGATGCATCGGAGGAGTGCACGAGGTTACATTTTACAGCATGTGCAGAGCACTGGGGATTATCACAGTTCACACAGGGCAGCAATAAGGGCATCCTAAATATTAGATAAAATTGGAGCATATTGGAGTCAATGTGAGTTTTGACATTGACTCTGACAGAGCCAAGATTTCATTCGTTAAGGCAGGACTTTAACACCCACCTCAACAAGGTAGGAAAAAAGTCTATTTCATTTTTTAGAGGGGAAACTGGGATTCCATCAGACAAATGGTCATATTCTGTAGACTTGTTGCCTCTGTAAAGGTCTAGAGACTTCAAATTTTAACAGCTATGTGTATGACACATAGAATAAGATCTCAAAGAAAGATTTAAGTGTTCAGCTTTTCACTACAATATTCAGGTGGAATTAGCTGGTAACAAACTGAGAGTGCTGCCTTGAGCTAAGCCAACAGGAATAATCTTACACCAGACATTGAAAAAAACAGGTTTCCCCACCATGCCTAGCTAAAAAACCCATTTTGTGGTTTGGTTGTTGGGTTTTTTTAGGAAAATCTCTTTGAATAACTGGAAATTTTTTTCTAAATAGCTCAGTCTTGGCATGACGCAAACACAGCTACTGAGTATTGTTTCAGATCAGGAGGTGTTCATAGCTTACCAGGAGAAATGTCAGAGGACACATTCATCAGGTCCCCAGTATATGGATGAAGAATACCTTAGGAAATACTAAGTAAAGAAGTCTGTAATCCAACCCTTCAAATTCAAGGTAAGAGGGAAAAAACTCCTAGGTATAAGCATTTATTTGTATTCCCTGAATGAACAGTGCATGACTTTTTCTCTTTAAAGAAATGTTGGAGGACTTGTTGAATACATGTCATATTAAACATGTATTCAACAATCATTGACAAAAACCCCTCTGAAATAAAATGCCAGGAGTACAACCTAGAACACTTCCCCCTTTTCACAGTTGAATACCCTGCTAAAATTAAAAGCCGTGCACTCTCTTTTATTTTTCCTGCTAGTGCAGCTAGTCTTGCTTTATTTGCTGTTTGCATTATTTGTTATGACATAGCGTTATCAGGATAGGAGATGTATATTAATTCCAGAAAATCTGGTGACTCACTTGTGGTGGCTATGGCTTGTAAACCTCCTGATGAGTGGAAATGAAAATTGTTCAGGAATGGAAGTGCTTCCTTGCCTAGCTTTTACTTTCTGATGGTGCTTATAGAGATTTCTCTTCTGCCATAGCTGTCGAAAGCATGTGCACAATGCGTATCTGCATATACCTAAAGATATTCCAAGTAGGAAAAAAAAAAAAAAAACCACCAACTAAAAAATGATTTTTTGCTTACAAGGCCACAGATCATAAGGGGTTTTAAGCATTATTGGACCCTCAACCTTACCTAAGTCTCATTTTTAGTGTGTAAGGCATATACAAACATTCACTTTGCACCTGGTTAGAACATCAAAGTGCTCCAGCCTCCAGACTGTTTTCATCCAGATGGAAGCTCAGTCTCCCTCCCCTAAAATGAAGACTATGTAAGTACTGTGCTTCATCAAAAATCACCAAAGCTTCAGCTGCTCAAACCTTAGCTAAAATCCGCATGAGCTCAGTCAACTTTGGCTGAAAATAAAGGAGCAATAACAGGGGCTGTCCCCTTACCTAACCTGCAGCTGCAAGGCTGTAGCTGTAGCTGGATGAAGGAAGGACGTCTATGCTTGCCTTGAGCTTCTTGGACCTATTTCTAAACAATATGCTTTTGATCTCCCACATCTCCTGAAGTTTTTGCTTAATGTACTAACCCTCCATCTTCCTTGCTGCTGGGACTTTCCTCATGACTCTTTGTCCTGGAGTCTGGCAGTCTCTCCCTAGTCAGATTGTGCATAAATTATTACAATGTTCCTACTGAAGGGATCAACAAAACCCCCTGTCTACTTAAAAACATGATTTTCAAACTTATTATTTATAAAGAGAGTTGCCAGCTAATATGGGATATTTTAGTCAGGGTGTTTGTTACATTTCATACACTCCATGTTCTGTTTCTGTATCAGCCAGGGACCACTCTTTTGGAAGGACAGATTCTTTGTAAGAAAGAAATTAAACTGGCAAGCAAAACTATTTATTCCAAATCATTTTTCAGTTTTTGACCAGCTACAAGCTTAAGGTTGTATATCCATAAACCACTGAGCCAGACTAGATATTCTGGAGCTGAAAATAACTCCTTTCTTTTCCCATAGGGGGGGAAAAACCCCCAAAACCTTTCTATTATTGGCCTAAGTTTATGACTTAGATTTATGTAAAATAGTTAGATGCATTTTTACACATTTCTAATTATTTCTTCACCTTTAACTACTATAATTAGAGCTGTATTACAGATGAGGGAGACAAAAAGGTTAAGTACCAATACATTAATTATTTTTTTTAAAAAAACAACCAAACTCCTCAAAACACTTCTCAAATATGTAGATCACAGGTTACATGAAAGTAATTTGTAAAAATGTTTTGTTTATGCTAACATTTGCCAAGCTATATAATTCACCTTAAGCTGACCCATTCGAGTCTTGTACTCTGAGTCTGACGGTGGGTGACCAGGTGTCAATGCATATATAATATACAAATAACCAGTCAGTCAGCTGTGTTCACCAAGTTTCTAGTTCTAGTTCAAGCAGTCTAGGTTCACAACACAATGTAAGGTGTTTCATCATGTTCACCCTTGTATCTATGCCTATGAGGTAAGTCTTGAAGTTGTCCTCCCCATCTGGACCACAGCTGCAGCCTGCACCAACAATGCAGTGATCAAGGTGTAACCTATCCTGCAAGGAGAACCCTCTGGGAGCAGTCTAGTGGTCTCTCCTTCTAAGACTGTCCCCAGTTGTTGCTAGAAAACACGGAAAGATGCATGAAACTGGAACAGGTGTTATAAGGCTGATGCTCATGACCAATGCTCAGCTCTCATTCAAATAGATAGATACAGAATTTGCTTGCGTTCTCTTGAAAATACTCATACAGTTCCAACGTGCTAAAAGGTGGGAGGTATCATAATGGAAAATCAGTTAAAGAAAACAACAAAATTTATTGTCATAAAATCACACGGCAACTCATAAAAGAATAATAACATTTTTAAACATAAAAGTCTGTGATATACATAAAGTAGCTGAAAGAAACTCTTTATGGGTATGTCATAGCCATTCAATGAATGGGTTATTAGCTTAACACCTCAAAGCAAGGCAAGTCTCCTGAGAACAAGATTTGGTTTTGTTAATCCTAAAGCACCTATGACATTAGGAAATAAAATCTGAAGGGGAAAAAAAAATCTAATGTTGAGACTGAGTGCATGGTACTTTGCATGTAAAATATATTCCAGCATTTTATATATAGGACAAGACACAGATACAAAGAGTTACAAAAAAAAAAGGAGGAATGTATATTTAAATAATATGGGTAGTAACAGTTTATAAACACGGAAGTACAGGTGGGCTACTGCATGCTGGACAGTCAGCCAGCAACTAGAAATGTTGTTATTTATTTCTAATTATCAGTTGTGCCTTTAAATATTGATGTTATTTTTCTTACTAACCCTACTATTGTTAAAAGTTCTGTTGATCTGAATGGTAGTAAAGATTCAGGATTTGCAAGGTTTGGGTCATCTGAGAAACAGATTACTTACAGCATCTAGTTAAAAATGGCTTATCCATTTTCTTTATGCTTCTTCAGGGCTTTTTTTCCCCCTAATAAATGGCTCACAAATGTTGGCTATATTAGATGACAATCATAAGGCCTAAACAGTTTTCTAAAATGTAACCATCTACAACTTTTATTGTAAAAGTTTTTTTGAGGTTTGTTTAGAGACTGCCTCATAAAGACCTATGTGTATTACAAGGCCTGTATTCTAGGAAAATGCATACAAGTATGCGAATAATTTGAACATTGAGCATACGAGTAAGTAACCAGTCCTTCTAAAATCAAGCCATAGATTGGCACAATTAAGAATCTGACAGTGTCTCAAAACTTGTGTCATTCTACAGTCTAACACAAAAGGTGCTTTTTCAGTTCTGTCTATAGTTCAGGCTGAAAAAAATACGCTTGAAATCATATATTTGAACAAAAAGGCATTAAATTAGAATATTTCATTGAAAACCATCTTATTACTAGAAAAGAATGCAATAGATCTGATGCAAGTTTCCTCTGATGAAAAATTAAAAGGAAACCAAAACTCTGCAGAGAATTTGGGACCTGATATGCAATGGGAAATGCATGTTTTCCATAGACTGAAAATGCATTTTATATCCTATGGAAAGTAAGCAGCTATCCTTGTACTTCAGCCTGTCCACCCCTTGCAGAGTGCATGACTTCTTAATGCAGTTCTAGCATTTGGGAATTCCCAGATTGTCCAGAATTCCCTCTATTTCTCCATGCCTCCCAATTCTTCCAATTCAGGAAAATGTTGTGGAAAAGCAGAGCACACATAACAGGCTTTAACTAGTGAAAATAATTAAATAAAGTATTAGCATTTGCACTCCTTTATCAGTAATTCCAAAATGAGATAAGTAAATAAAGTTGCAGCCTAATTAAACCATATTCATTTTATCTTATCTATTTCTCCCCAAGTGTCCTGGACAGCTGTACCTTACAAAACAGATATCAGATGCCTGAAGAGTAAACTCTCATTAGGGAGATACTATTAAGCACGCATCTTTTTGTATGCCATATGAAAGACTTCAAAATGCAGTTTTACAACTCCTTTTGTGGCAATGTACAAATACAGTGCTATAGAATAAAAAGGTAGAACAGAATAAAGATATGTTGCCTTTTCATTACTAGCATGAGATATTTCTCTAGTGACAACAGCAAGGGAGTCCCACATGGAATGTTATTATTTCTGTGTTATCGCCTCTCACTGAGATACCACAAGTCCCAGCATATTTGGTGTTTTCCTTATCAACCCCACTGTAGTGGTCATGTGCCTATGTGAGAAGCCCAAATTTCCCTCTAAAAAAGAAATGCTCTTACACTCATTTGGGGTGCGAATTGATTCATGACTGGTCACAGCTTGGGTTGCCGGTAGAGTTTCTAGCCTACTTTAATGTCATTATCTAATAGCAATAAGGGATTTTGATAGCAAAAGCAACATCTCAGAAGTGTAACTAGCTCACACTACAGAAATTTAGTAGAAAAAGCTATATTTCAAGCACTTACCATGGATGCTCTTTCAAAAACCTGTGACTAGCACCTTATTTCATCCTCAAACATGTCATTTTGACTCATTTGTCAAAAGCACTTACTTCAGTCTCAGCCAGCTGCAAAACCATTTGAGGTTATCTTGCCAGAGAAGGAGCCCTCATATCCTGCTCGACTTGAAAAAAACCTTTGCTTTTTACATACCGGAAGGTAAATACACTATAAAAATGCCAAAGCCTACCACAGTTCAGATATTTGAGAGCCTCATGAAGAAAAGGCACACAGAGAGCCTGAGTAGATGCTGCCCATGAACTTTTCAAAGAATGCAAGAACATAATTCTTGCCTCTCCAAGGTAAGCAAGTCATCAGCTCACTCCTAATTCATTCCTCTCTTAACAAGCTTATATAGCAAACCACTACACAAAAAAGCGTGCTTTAAAAAGAGATCAACGGGAACCCCATTCCCCAGCTGTGCTGTGAATCTGCTCAGGAGACAAGAGCTATGCATGGCCTTCCTTATGGTGCAGTGTAGCATTTAATGCTAAAAGTAAGTGGCAGTGACAATGTAATTAAAAATTCCTTTCATTTTTTTAACTTTGCAAAGTAAAAGATTAACAGATTTGAACAAGGTTTCCAAGAATAAAGCAAATGCCTAACTCTGGGGATGGCACCTTTGTAAGTAGATATTATGTCCATGTTGAGATCTCCCTACTCGGGAAGATAGGGATTCCTATCAAAAATCGTAACAGATGCTTACATTCACCAGCATTAGCAGATGCCACTTTATTAAAGACAGCACCAGAATGAACTCTCTGAGTTTGAATTTCATAAAATTTGTTAAAGAAATATTTTTGAGAAGAGAGACAGAAACTATGTTTTAATGATGTTCACATGTTTCCCCAAAAAAATGAAAGCTGATATGTGCAGGCGTCGAAAGCATTACATGCTAATTTCATTAAAGTGGGGGAAGGTGCCTAGAAAAAGCACAAAAGTAAATGCTGTTGACCTCTCTGGAAAGAGGCTGAAAAGGAACCTGCTCTGGGAAGCCAAGACTTTTTGCCTCTGTAACAACTAGGTAGGTGATGGCTGTCTTGGAAAATTTATGGTATAATTTTATTTTTAGCAGATGTACCCTAGAGACAAACAGTTGTGCTTTATGCTACACCTAAATCTTATGGATAATTAAAAAATGTAACGTGGAGGTTCGATAATGCTGCAGACAGCAACAGTATTTTCTAAAATGGATTATGAATGAAAAGAGAAAAAAATGTCCTGATACTGATCTAAGGCTTGAAGATAAAAGGTTAATCAAAACAAGACTTTTGCTGATGCTTTCTAGAAACTTGTTGTTTTAAGGGGAAAAGGTAAAAGTTGAAAGTTTGTATGGAGCCCACTAATTAAATTAGCTTTTACCTAAAACAAGACTTGCAGTTCCAGCTAAGATGATCAGATGCCAAAATAAGCCTTAAGTAGTATGAGTAGTTATGGTCAGAGACCTATAACTCAAAGAGTTTATTATGGATATGTATCTTTTTCTCAAGCAGGGAAACAGTCCTACTTGCATTTCCTGCTCTACCTAAGTAAAACAAGTTCAAATCATCGATTCCATTTTCTTAGTGGATCCCACGTGATAGACTTCCCATTCATTTAAGCTATAGTGAGTTTTTTCCTAAGTCAATTAAATGAGGCATTGTAGTCTAAAAGAAAAGTTTTACCAACAGAGAGGCTGATGAAAGAAGTGCCCCCTTTGTATATCAAAATTTTAATTTCCCATGTTAAACTCTTTCTAATTTATATAGCACTTGATCCTTCAAGTTGATGCTTCAAGCCCTTGGACATGAGCAAAAGTGCTGTTGATAGGGTGTTTGGTTCCCTAATTTCCCCCCCTAATTAGCAAAGTTCAAGGTGGAAGTAAATGAATTTTTGAAAATGAAATACAAATGGACAGAAACAATACATCTGTGAATTCACTGTTCATTATGCATGGTTTGTAAGAATGCATATTTCAAAAAGAAAGTCATTAAAGTAATTCCACTGTTCTGTTTTGCAGGTCTTTGTGACAGTTTAAGCAATAAAATGGTTTAATCTCTCTGGATTGCTAAAGCAGAAACCCCTGACAAGGACAGGAGATTGGCAGAATTTGTAATAATATATTTTTACTTATGTCACATATTTGTAATTTCAAGGACATGATTCACAATGACCCTATTGCAATGTTGTGTAGGCATTGTTCTATGCTGATTTGCATTAATATCTACAGAAGAGTTTTCCTCTCCTAGTACCGCTTCAGAGGATATGCTTGTCATTAAAATGCTGGTCACAGATGTGGGTTAAAATATCTCTAACCTTTACAAATGTATTATGTGGCACTACTGACATAGCTTTTATTGCAGATAAAATCTATAACAAATTCTCTGTGTGACAGGAGAGGAACATGATTTTGTATTAAACTCAGATGATAGAGATGCATTCCTTGCTTGTACTTTTAAAATGTTTTGGATATAGTAACAATGAGTTAGGATTTCTACTCCATTGTGGTTAAAAGGCATTAAATCTATTTATTTTGGTTCAGCCTTTGGTATTTTAATTTTTTACTTAAACTGACTTTCCAGAGAGGACCTAAGACAGTAGAAAGATTTTAATTCATTTCCAGTCTTGGTTGAATCCATCAGATGTAAACAAGAAATCAGTTTATTAAGATGGACTACCAAATTTGTACCATTGAAAATGTTTTAGAACCTACATTAGAATCATAGAATCATTTAGGTTGGAAAAGACCTTTGAGATCATCAAGTCCACTTGTTAACCCATAACTGCCAAGTCCATCATAAACCATGTCCTGAAGTATCACATCTACACGTATTTTAAACACCTCCAAGGATGGTGATTCCACCACCTCCCTGGGCAGCCTGTTCCAAGGCTTCACCACCCTTCCAGTGAAGAAATTTTTCCTAATATCCAATCTAAGCCTTCTCTGGTGCAACTTCAGGCCATTTCCTCTTGTCCTGGGTAAACACCGCCCAGGACACTCTGCTTCTGTTTCCTAACTTCTTTTTGGTATTCACACACCTAAAAGGGTCTCACATTAATGTATTCATTTTCCAAGTAATTTTTGTACATCTCTCTGTATAAAGAGCATCCTGAACAGCACTTCAGCTTGCTCATGCACCCAGTAGGAAGGTAGTACTTCTCCCACTGGTTATAGTCACAGTATAGTCATCCTGGATATGTTTACACATGAAAGTTGCACCATTTCACAAACTGAAGGCATATGTTTAAACTAGTTCTTAACAGATACTATTCCCTGATAATTTTTTTTTCTGCAAGAATATCTTTTTTTTGCTTAACCAACTGGGGCTGACTCCACCCTTGTTGCAAAATAACGGTTTTCACTGGATAAATTGACAGTTTCCATTGGCGATTATATTGGCATAACTATCACAGAAATCTTACAAAAAGATCTACCACTGTAACTCTGTCATTAGGAATGGTGAGGCTGCCGCCATGCAGCTGAATGAGAGAGCTTGCTGTGAGCTGAGACCTAGACATTGTAAATTTATCATTCTTACTGTGTAGAGCTGGACACTCAACTGGTTGTGTTGTCAAACACACTTTTTAGGATGATCCTGTCCTAACAAGCACAAGGCAATTACTCTTCCATGTCACAACACAGTAGACACCTGTATCAGAGCTTGTGACCATATTCATGTATTGTTCGTGTAATTACAGTAACACAAAAGCTTACTACAATTTTTCCCCCTTTTTTAAAGAAAAGAGCATCATACCAAGTCACTGTTGCAGCTACAGCTTCAGGGTCTTCAGCTGTCAGCAGTCACAAAATATATTTAAATTTCATGTTTACTGGTAGAGGAAGGTACATCTATGTTAGCAGATGATCTTTAACTACATGTTTTCTTTGGGAAAAGGAATTGGAATATGGGGGGAAATTAACCAAAGAATAAAAGAAAAGAAAATTAACTAAATTAAATTAACTAATAGTCGTTATGACATTTTTCAGAAAAGATATTAAAAAATCCCATCCTAGACACAGCTCTGGCTACAAGGATGCAATTGGAGCAACAGGGGCAGCTCTAACGTGAAAGCCAGTGCTGGGGCTCTTCAGATCAGTACAAATGGATATGCGTGTACTGGAGAAACACTTTTAAGGGGCAAGGAGGATTTCATTTAGGTGCCACCAGATCTCTGCATCTTTGATTCTCAAGCAGTTTTCTCTTCTTATGAGTCCCTAGCACCTTGGACATCCAGGAACAGTGTAGGTTTATGGAGTAATTCCTTGCACACTGAAGGAGGAATAAGCTCTCTGAGAAGTTGACACAATTGTCTGTGGACCCTTAGAGAAGCGGTCTGTATTGACAGTAATGAAGACAGAAAACTGCACAAAGTTTTCTTATTTAGCAGTACTTAATGAAGAAAGGGTGCAGGGAAGAGAACCAAACAAAAAACAATTAAAAGGTGTCACAGGTACATACAGAATTACTGAATTTTGGATGGGATGAGGGGTGGTACTTGGCTGATTAAGATGTTACACACTTTATTTTGAAGGTATCTAATGCTTTTTTTGAATCAGAAGGAGGTATTTTGGAAAGGAATTAGTCTGTGGTGCATTAAAAATATATGTTGTTCAGCTCTGAAGTGTTGAGTGTCACCACTGCTGCCATGGGACAGGGGTCGTTCAGAGCTAGAAGAGTCACCACCGGTACACTCAGAATACAAGCAGGAAAAGTGGAGGAAACCACTCAGTGTCTAACTGCTGTGCTCTTCTTCTTTAACCCTTCCTTCAGTGCAGCAAGAATTTGTCACAGTAATTGGAGACTGGATATTCAAGTGTAAGAGCTGGGATATGGCCCACCACTGAGCTGCCATCTGCACCTCTACGCTCACTACAAGGCTGCTGTGTGCTGGCACACTACTGAGAGCTAAGGAATAGGTCATGATAACAGACGTTTTGGGCCCCATAAGTGGGTAATCAACTCTTCCCAGTGCCCCCTCACAGTTAATGTTGGCTTGTAATGTCTCAAGTCAACTTCTGTTCATAGTGAATCCTACGTAAATATGTATATATTTTGACGTTCTGATTTACACACAGCAGAATGTATACTTAGTGACTCATTTCCTTATCTGGAAAAAGAGTGAATTAAAATCAAGAACTCTGAAATTATTTCACTGTTCAAATTATTTAATTGATGAGTTTTCAACCCTTCTGAACTCAGAGCAATAAGGTAGCCGGACAGCTGTAAAGCAAAATCTTTGTAAAATAAAGTATTTGATCAGTGATAGCAATAAAACGTTTCTTTTGAGAATTGCAAGAACGTGAGGGAGCTTCTTGATGGGAAGAGAATTGTGTAGATAAAAGTTCTCCGACCCTACTTCTGAATTTTCTCTGCAATTCACTCACCTAATAAAATAACGGGAACAGACACCAATTTTGATGTTGTTGTTGTTCTTTTAAATTTGGTTAATTTAGTCATGATGTTAAATCATTTCCAGAATCCTACATGAAGTATAGTAAATTGAGATATGCAAAGAATACTAGATAAGGCCTTTTCTACATACCAAATTTCCCTACTTGTGGAATGGGAATACTGCTGTTAAAGCTACTTTTTTAAGAAATTCTGAAGTTTGAGGTGAAAAAAAAAGTGTTATATGAAGAATATACATACATAATGTTTGTATTACAGTAATTTCCAAACAATTTGTTTATATAAACATGCATAATATTAATAATAAACTTCCTGATATGATTGCCTTTTAAGTTATATTTTATAAACTATATTATTAATACACATTTTAATATAAACACCAAAAACCTGATTAAATACGCTTTTAAGATCCCCATTTACTGTTATTCACTTTGTGTCAGGTTCTAACAGCACTGACAGCAATTTCGTAAAGACGTTAATTAATTTTACATGATATTCATGAGAATGAATGTATTTCTCATCAAGATGTACAAGATTCTGGCCAGAAAAGAGTAACGGAGTTTGCAAAAAATGTTAAAATGCAGTACATTTCTGAGAAAACAATTTGCAGCATGCATAGGAGAAAGCTGATAGCAGTTGTTCATATTGTAAATTATATAATGTTTCTCTGTGTAGTATGCTGCTACAGAAAGTGAAGAGGAGGGAATTTGCCTCACTTTAATGCCTTTTTCAGAGGTGCTGAACACGGAAACATTTGTATCAGTCTAAAATTATGTGGCAAAGAAGATAGAAATGTGCTATAAATAAAATTCCAAGCCATTTCAGTCTTCAGTCATTAAATGCCAGATAAAAAAAAATCATTTAATGCTTTTTCATCATAAACAACTACAATAAACATTATTTTTATTTCATTTTGCTCTGGTAGAAGGAAATACAAAAAAATATTACTGAATTTCTTTCCATTTTTGGCAAAAGAATAATTTTCTTAATTATAACAAATATTTTTGTTCTGTTTTCTACTTGATTTTCAGTAAACTGTTTCCTTCAAATACAGTCTATAGCTACAAGAACAAATTCAGCCTGATTCAGATGTGTGACATACCACTGAAGTCAACAGAGCTGTCTCTGTATGACATGGATTTTTCTTTCTGTCTCTGTCTGTCATATATAGCCATGTCAGTGTGATTCAAAATGAATAAGCTCTCAGCACAGGCCAGATTCTGCAAGGTGCTGAGTCTCCTAAGCTCAAACCAGCTTCAAAGGAAGGACTCATTACCTCCTAGCATATCTGGCTCTAAACACAGTATTTCCTTGTATTTCTCCATAATTACCCTAGGAAATACTTTGAATAGAACAAATATTGAGTTTAGCCAACTGCCAGAGCCAGCTTTAGCGTTCTGTGATAGATCTGTGAGAAGTTGCATTTGGCTCATTTTTTGATTTTTTTGACACCCTTTTTCTCTCCACTCCCTTCTCCCCCATGCACACGTACCAGGTTTTGTTCTGTTAGTTGTGCCCACTAAACACACAGCAGGCCTTAGAGGTCTTTTGGAGGGTAAGACGTAGGCTTATGCTACACACAAAGGCTGAATATATGCAGAGCACAAGTGCATGCCTCTACCTCAGTGTTTGTTTTGGGGCAGGCAATATTCATATTCCCCACGACGCTTTCTTTTCGCAGAAGTGGAACCCAGCTGCCTCTAACTGTCATCAGCTTGAAGTAGTCCCTGTCATCATAAAGGAAAGTGCTATCAATAAACCTAGCTCCCCTCTCCACGACTTGAAATGTTCCTCTCCCTTCCCAGCCATCCCACATCAGTCAATGTTCACAGCTGCCGTTCCTCCAAGAGCAAATTGTTTTTAAACTTGCCAGGTACATCCAATAGAACTTTATAAATTAATATTATTCCTGCACGGCGAGTTTTAGAGCTAAACCCACTAACGTAGCAAAGACTTGCTCACAGATAGATACAGATAAGGGAGAAAAGCAGAGCTGGGTTATTTCAGCCTGTGCCAGGACTGGCAGAGGGGAGAGTTCTGCTCTGCAGTGCACGCGCTCTCTCCCAGGCCTGAAACAGCTCCTAGATGGGACACGACTGAACCTGCCCTCGGCTTCTTCCAGCTACTCAGTACTGTCATAAGAGACAGCACCTTTGACAGTCTGATCCCAACCAATCCAAATTATATTTGCACTGATCAATACATCTGAGGGTTCTAGATGAGAACAAATGAACATAATCCTGCTCACTCCTTCCCAGGGTTTTGCAATGAGATGAGATGACTGCATAAATCAGACCTGCTGAATAAAGTGCTGGTGGTGTAATAAAACCATGAATATTAATAACAGGACAAAGCATACAACAAAGAGTCACAAAAGAGTGACACAGTAACGAAAAGGTGGCTAAGCTTTATGCTCTTCATGGAGTAATTTCTTTGCATTACATAACCCAGTGGAAAAGGCTAAAGTCGTTGCTTAAATTCAATCTTCAGTATTGCTTCTCTGCAAAAATAAATGTGATTAATTAAAAAGTAAGGCTTGCATGAAGAATAGGACTGTCTGAATTCCTGAGCAAACAGAAAATTAACCCAGAAAGATTTCTTTAAAAATCGATTTAGCGATTTGTTTGACCTTATTAGGTCTTCTTTAACAATTCCGTTGATTTTTGCCCATCAGCCCTCTGTTGCAAATCAGCTTCAAGACTTACAGGGAACACAGTTTGGTAGTATGCAAATCACACTAAATGAATAAGAGCTTCCTGAAGGCAGTCAGAGAATTGAAAGATTTAATTCACCCAGGTGCTAAACTTCGCGCCTGCCTAAACTATTTTCATTCACTTTTGAAAGAGAGAAAAAGATTTTGATTGCTAAACAAGAAGTGAGAGAAAGTAATAAAAATAACATAGGAAACCGCAGTCCCTGGTCAAAATATATATTAAAAAAAGTAGCTAGATTTTCCATTCAGAACTCCCTGGATGAGATTCTCAAAACAATGACAGCATAGACACCAAATTGCCACTAACTGTAACTGGTAAAAGGGTATCAACATCCATTAGCTGCTTGTGAAAAAGATCTCAAAATAACTGTGTTCACCTTTGACACTGCGATCCCAGCACTGCTCCCAGTACTCACCTGGAATAAAAGACCACAGATGCATTTAATTAATCCATCTCCTCTAGAAACCTGCTGTTGCTGATTCACAGGTGGAACCTGGGTCTAAATGTAAAATGGGAGGTTGGGGGTTCTGCCCACCTTAGGTGACCTGGATTGCTCTTTGAAGGAATGGCACTCTCACTGTCTCCCCCTTTTGAATATAGAGAGAGATAGAAAGATGAGGCTTCTAGTTCTGTATTTAAATTAAGTATTTAATGCTTGGTTTTATTGATATGCTCCAGGATTAGCAAGCAACCTAAAATTCCTAGTCTTTAAAAATATATTTCTTTATTCAGATCTTTGGCCTTAATCCCATGAAATAAATAACTGTTTAATTTTATGTACTGTGTACAGTTACACTGAATTTACTAGAAATAGAGAATAGGAAACTAAAGAATAGCCTAAACCTTTCAGGAATCAAGGTATGAAATGGGAACATTCTCAGCTGAGTGTTAGTTAATATACTTTATTATTATATTGTTCCTGAAATTAAATCGCAAATCTCAAAATAGTACTTGTAAAATGAACA
Source organism: Falco peregrinus (assembly GCF_023634155.1). Taxonomy (NCBI): domain Eukaryota; kingdom Metazoa; phylum Chordata; class Aves; order Falconiformes; family Falconidae; genus Falco; species Falco peregrinus. Next base: position 20,679,547 of record NC_073730.1, on the reverse strand, counting down.
TTTCATATACTAAAATACTGCTTTGGTAATTGGGGAGAAAAGAGGACATTGCTATATGATGTTGGTAGAAACATCATTGCGTTCACTCTACTAATCTTCCGTTGCACTGCATGGACTGAAACCAGCCGAGGCTGCTGGGAGGGATCAAACAGGAAAAGAAACAGTGTGAACTAATGCCAGGAAAATACCAAAAGTCTTCAAATGAATCAGTCACTGGAAATGCCTATCTGTCATGTTAACAGAACTCTTTTTCCAATTGCAAAGACAAAGATCAGAAAACGGTGAAGTCATTATGCAGTCCTGCATTGCAGATCCAGACAGGGCAGGGAGCAGCCTCTGCGAGAGGACCTGGGGCTCTGGGGAGAGGGTGCCAGGCACAGGAGCTGGAGCAGGGAGGAGAGTTAAAAGGGCATACAGGTGAACAAACATGTGGGGGAAGCTCTGACACAGGTAAGGAGGCAAAGACTCAGGGAGAATGATTTAGATTTCAGTGCCACTCAAAAAGTGTGCAAGGGAGCTATCAGCTATCCAGCTGACTCCTTGACCTGTTCCAGCAATTAAAGGCAGAAACACTAATGCTGTATTTACAAAGAGAAGAGGCACTTGATCTTTTATAATAACAATAGCCTAACTCTGTTGTCTTGTTTGACGACATTATATTCATAAGACACAAGTGGAAGAAGCCCCAAGTTGCTTTGAAAATACAGCTACACTTCCAGGAATACTCACAAATCCCTTTTTTTCATGGAGTTTAAAAGATGTGATTTGTTTCAGTCGGTCATTCAAAAAAAAAAAAAAGATGTGATAAAGCTGTACCGAATAGCATACTATAATATCAAGCAATGTAATCGGATGTGATGACTGCAGTCTTAAAGAACTCACTGTGAATTCTGAGACATAATCTTGAATACTAGTAGATAACACTTCTAAAATACAGGGTTTCTGAAATTTGTGCTAATCTTGGTAAAACAGAATCCCACATTAAACAAATTGAATGTCTTAGATTTTTTATTTATCATTCATTAATGCACATGCTGGGTTTTTTTATACTTTCTTGCTGAACTCATTTATATACATATAGGTTTTCACTTACATATTTAAAAGAGCAAAACTTCAGGCACTTTAGAAATGTAACGTAGTTGTTGCAAGGAATAGCTAGCCCTCTGAGGTGGAAATAAGCATGTTTATTTTCCATAGATTTCATAATATTTGTTTTCAATTTGCTTTCAAAAAGTCATTGGGAAGTGGGTAAGAATACAACTAATAATAGAATAAACTTTCCCATATTGCCATTTTTACCTCTGTAATATGGTGTTTATGGCTGGAGTGTTTACATACTGGTATGTAAACACAAAGGCATTTGGAAGTCTGTGATATTATACCTTATTCTGTCACCTGGTATTTGTGGTAGCTTTTGTTTCCCAGTGTGGTGTTCCTCAGAGTCCTTTTTGATGCTCAGAGCCTCACAAGAAATAAAACTGTTTTTTATTCTACATTCAGAGGGTCAGGTAGCATAATTATGCAGAACAGGGTATCCATGAAGGCATTCTGTCTTTCTTATGGAGGTATATTATCTTATTTTGTTGTATTTCTTCTGCTTTCCTTTCTTTTCTTGCCCTCCCTCTTCCATACCCTCTTTTCAATCATTTCTTAATGTTGATACTGTTAATACTATTACTTCTGTTCTTTAACCAAACAAACTAAATGAGTCTCCTGTTTGACCATTTCTTGCTGTAGTCTAGTTAAAAAATGTGTTGTTTCCTTTTGAGCAGGATAACAGACTGGCACTGAGAAATGTGTTGAGGCCATTTATATGCAGATGATCTGCTGTCCTGCTTCTTTCAGTAGGTGCCATAAATTAGCATTCAAATTTTGCTACAGTTTTGTCAGGGTTTGTTGGTTTTTTTTATTATTCATTTCATATGTATTTAATCCCACATCAGCCTCAGTTGTTCTGCAATATGTGCCATATTGTGGCAGCTTTTCAGCTGCCACTGATAGTTTTCACATTCCTTTAGTGTGAGTTTTAATTTTACTAACACTTTTGTTAATGAAATACATTTCACTTAATGGAATTAAATGCATAGCCTGTCTATTGCTCATTACACTATACAGTCTTAGAATTTGGATTTAAATTTCACCCTTCTATAAAGATTATCTGCCCATTTTGGCCTAACAGGCACTCTACGCTTTGTACAAAGTGTGGAAAAGCTGTCATTACAAGTAGAATATCTGTAATAGTTTCAATGCTTTCTGGAATGTTCTATTTTATTCCTTTCTCTTCCATTACTAAATACATTTAAAATGCATTTTCTACCATTTCTTTAAGTGGGGTTTGAAAGGCTGAACTAGCAATCTGATCACCCACAGACATCACAGGTAAACCTTAAACTATTCAGAGGATCTATTTTTCCATTTTTTTTAATGCAAATTATTAAACTATTTCAGAAATTCTCCCCAAATTAAGAAAAAAATCTGCAAGCAGACAGAAGAATTAAAGTCATATAGGAATTTACCAATTAACCAACTTTACTTTTTTCATAGATAGCACATCTTGTGAAGAGTCTGTGGAACAATTTTTTAAATTAAATTTTTGTTGGGATCTGCTAATCTGAGTGGTTTAGTTTGGCAGCGAATTCCACATGTGTGACCTAATATCTCCCTGGCGGGTTGGACTTGAGCTGTCTCCAGGCTGAAACCTGAAGACCGGTTGCTGTTCAGACAGGTTCTTTCTGAGGTGATTAGTTTTGTCTTTTACGAAGATTTTTGGTACAAGTTGGGGTAAATAAAGAAAAACCTTTGGAAATGGCAGGTATAGTTGTAGGGTTCTTTTCTAGCTTTGTCCTGGACCTACAGACTTTGTGATAAAGGCCGCTACAGAATAGGCCCTTCAGACTTCTTGCAGGTGATTGGAAGCAGGGTGTCTGCCTCACAAGATTAAAAGAGGACTGTTTGCTTGTTTGTTTGTTGAAATGAAAAGAAGGACCTTTTTTTCTTTTATATATATGGTTTCCCAGCACTATCGCTTCTCACTGAAAATTACGTTGTCATCAACGTCTTTGCAATTATCAGTAAGTTTTTCTGAAGCAGAACAGTGAATATATTGCCCATAGTTACAGACCTGAGACAGGGAAAACAGGGTGCAAAACTTGCAGCTAGCCGCACCATCACCGCATCATATTTCTTCACCTCCACAAAAAGACCTACAAGGGATCAAAGGTTTCCTTAGAGCCTTCCTTGGAATCTATGACACTTTGTCAAAAGTTCTCCAGTTTAACAAAGCAGCTTTTCTCAATGCAATTTCTTCTTCAGCCAGAAAATCTCTGACTGGCTCAGCCTCCTTCAAAGGTTTCATTTAGAGAGTCACCAAGGCTCTGGTTTCTTCTGCTTTTCTCCTTAGGAAAACAGACCATAGGCTCTTCTTTCTGGACTTAATCAGCTCATGCTCTGCAAGAAGCACTTCAGGTAGAACCTTCTGATATAATTTTGGATATTTGGGGTTTAGTTACAGTTTGTATAGGCATTTATAATAAGTTATGAGAAATCCAGGAGCTCTTATTTTATCTGAATGTGTTCAGTTATTGTTGATGTTCACATCTGCCCCTATTGGAAATGGGAACAAACAAAAATAGCACCAACAGCAATCACATTCATGCTTTTGCATATTCATCTGACTTTGTAGGTACTGAGTTATATCTGCTGGACTCTCCTATCCAGGATAGCCAGTTACTAAAATGTATTTGGCTTTTCTGCTGTTATAACCATGATTGGTTCTTTTCTGCTTTTCCATTGTCTAATCAACAGAGAATTGTTAACAGGTTGTACAATTGCTGAGCAAGGTTGCTCACGTGGATTTAAATAAATCAAAGGGCCCTCTTTTATAAATGAATCAAAATCAAGCCTCTTGTAAAGTTAAAAATTGTTTTTGAATTTCTTTGTCCATTTTCTCTAATCTTTTCTACATCCTTCACTCTGACTCTGCCTGACTTTCTCTGTGATCTCAGCCATGCTAAACAGTACTATGCTTTTCTCATTCCTTTTGCTTCAGTAATATTTTCCTGGTAAACTGTACTCTTGTCTTTTCCCGCTAGATTATCTTGTTCCTTTCAATGTTGCTTTTCTTATTCTTAGTTATTTTGGATGGAGGGCTTAACAGATTCTGTACAGGATGCTAAAATAATTGTTATATCTATGGCATAATCTTTCCTTATCAGACATATTTCAAAATGAAGGGCAGAAGTGGGAATAATGCGTAGTGCATCTATGAACAGCATATTCTAAAGCATGACAGATACACCATTGAAGCTGCTGGATTCTTCAGAAACACCAAAGATACTGACTGACACTAAAAAGGGGGGAGGGACAAGACACATGACAGGTCACCAAGTTCAATGGAATATATTATAGAAACTGTGAACAAAAGGCATAGAATCTCTTGAGTTTAGTCTTCTAATTGCATAGACAACCAGGTGAAATTACTTCTTTAATAAAAGAATCATTATCCATTAGAATGTTTTTAATTTATTTTACTTTATTTTTTACCCCCACTACAGCTATTGAGAGCCTGGGAAAAAATCACTTTTCTGATGGCTGGAATCATCTCTGCATTTCTTATCCAAGCATAGGCTGCTTTTCCATTTGTCAGCCTTGTCCTATAGCTTTATATGGCTGTTTTCCAGCCTGGTGTTTAATAAATATGTTTATAGACATCAGCCATACCCCCTTTCAGCTTTTTGCTTAGCCAGAAAAGTTCTCCTCCCTGAGTGGTGGCTCTCCAGCCTGCCAACCATGGCAGTTGCACCTCCCTACAGTTATTCCAGATTTAGCGTATTTTCTTGACTCCAAGTGACAAAGATATGCACAGAATTTCAAATATGACCACACTCTCAAGCCTGTGGATGGCATGAATATTTCTTTTTCTATTATAGAAAAATATAATAACATATTTTATGTGTGTGTATAAAATATTTGGGTACATGTATTTTATGTAATAAGAAAAAAACAGTGATCCTTTTTTGTAATTACTTTGTATCCTAGCTTAGTGGAAACTATAGATTTCATACTTCTTCTCTTTATGTCCAGATCTTAAAAGAAGATTGATCCCAAGACTGAATTTTGAGGATTCCTGCTAGTATACTTCCTGCAGTTTGGTGCTGCTGCTTTCAATACCACCTGTTGCCATCTATCCATTAGACAATCTCTTATCCACTTTACAACTCTTCTCCTAATCCCCTGTTTCCTATGTGATGCTGTATCATATGCAGCACAGATACAGATAAGATGTATCACAAATCCTTTGTCTAGAAAATCAGTTATCTTATTAAAGAGAGATAACAAATTCACTTGGCATGATCTAGCTTTAGTAAATCCTTTTTGTATGTTATCCCATTTTCCATTTACCTCCCTGTCTTCAATTATTTTTTCCTTCAAAATTTCTTCTAAAGCAACCAAGGTCAAACTAATGGGTTTGTAGCCACGTAGGTCTCCATTTTAGAAATGGGTAATACATTTGCTATTCTCCAGTCAGCCAGTATCATGTCTGAGCTACTTCCTATGAGGTTTAGGATTTCATGCTCCCTTTCTTATGAGAATTGTGGAATAGAGTTTCTTTGATACCTCTCCCTGGCCTGAGTGCACTGTGCTTTTAGCTTTGCTTCCAGTTTGGTAATTTCTATCATCATGACTTCTTTCCCATTATTTATCCTGTTTCCTTTCTGGTCAATATTACTGAAAACATACACAATGTAGTCAGTTTTTGATTGTAGATATATTTACTTTATTTCCATCACATCCCCTGTGTATTGAGATCCCATATTTTATCTGGTCTCATTTTACCTACGTGAAGACTGTTTTGCTATTTGTTGCAATATCCCTTTCTAATTGCAGTTCAGTTTGTTGACAATTTTTGCTTTTTCTTATAATTTTACCTCTGAAACCCATCTGTCTCTGCTGATATGTCTTTTTTGTTTCCTCCTGTACCCTACATATCTCTAAGACTCTTCTTGAAGGAGTTCTTCCTTTGCACAGCACAGCTTCACCACTTTCCCACGCATTCTCTCCCCACTATCAGCTACACATTCCACATAGCTTTAGCACCTTTGATTTAAAGTAATTCCAAGGCTCTTCCACATTCAATGCCTTGAATAGATCAGTCTATTTAATATCACTAACAAGACCTTTTAGGTTATCAAAATTTGCCCTTTGAGCTATGAAGTCTTATTTTTACTGATTGTTCCATTTCATTTAAATGAGCTTAACTCATGATCAGCATTTGGACCAGTTTTCCCGTAGTATCTGTATTGCTTATTAGAACAATGACAGTAATAGTTTCATCTTCTACTGGCTGTTGACTGCTTGGTAAACATATGCATTAATTTGGCCCAAACATTCCATTTGATGAAAGCTGTCCTTTCTTACTTCTTTTTAATCCACCAGATTATTAGAAGGCAATGATGCAAGGTTACTTATGCTTTCTTCACATCTTTCCTGAGTAGCTAGTACACTTCAATACTGTGGTTCCAAGATATAATTTTGCCTTCTTTTCCCTGATCATCCACTGGTATTTCCTCAACCATAGCCCAATTTTCATTGACTAGATTTTCTTCCTCTTGTGTGCAGTAAGAAGGCATGAAGATGACTTGAATCTCTGCCAAGGTTTCCTTGTATTTCTTAAGATTCTTTTTTTAACAATGTGGATCTCAGTCTCAATTTTTTCCATGGATATTCAGCCAGATACTATTCCCATGAGTCTTCACTTTTTAGGCATTTTTTCCCTACCTAAAATGAAGTTATTTAGTGTAAAAAGCTTTGATTTATTCCCATGGGAATTTCATAGCATCATTTTCCCACTGTGAAGAAAATTACATTGAAAAAAAAAAAATCTTCCCTATTCCTAGCAGAATCCTTTTTTTCTTTCCCACCCACATCCCACATCCTCCTTCTTGGGAAATGACCTCACATCCTGTTCTGTGGAATTTATCTAGTGACAACTTAGTTGTTATTCTTTAACTCAGGCTCCCAGTTCATGCAGACATTACTTTTTTCTCTTAGCTCATTTTACCTTCTATTCACAGATGATCCTGCCTTTTATTCTTCCCTCCTCATAAACTTTTCTACCATTCTCACTCTTCTTTGGATCCTAGTCTCCAATTTTTGCTGGAACTAACTTTTCCACTTTCTACCTTCTGTTTTGGTTTTGTCTGTTGTACTTTTTCAGTCTCCCAGATGGCAAGCATATTCTTTAGCTTTCCTTTGTTTCCCAGACTGTTCTGCTTGTTCTTTTTGTTGCAGGCTTCCCCCTGCAACTCACCAGTCTCCTCTGAGCTATCTCTTATACGACCTCTCACTCAACAAGTGTCTGTAAATCCCCAGTTGCCCATTCAGCTTGCTTTTTCTTACACCATTTCCTCAAATCCACATCTTCCTTCAACATTGCCTCCAGGCACATCTCTAGTAAGGTCTTCTCTTCATGAACTTTAGCAGATGACACTTCAGGCATACATATCTTTCCAGAGAATATGATACATCCCACAGCTTCTGCATCCAGTTCACATTGTCCCTGCAATTTGTCTCGTACCCTCCATGGCTGACTCGGTTCCTTCAATAGTCATTTCCTCTTACCTATACCTTTAAAGTGAAAAGCCCTCTAGTTGCTGAATATTTCTTTCTTTTTCTGGGTTTCCCTGCTGCCGGTGACATATGGGTTGGTGGGACTGCATAGTTATGCCATTATCAACTTGGCATACTGCAGGACTGAGGACTGTATCGCAGAGGCAGAGTAATAGGAGCAAATTTGGTTCGCAGTCCATCTTTTTCAAAGCCATCTATCAACCAGGAGGCTGCTTTCCACAGCTGTCATATACAGCTTTGATACTGAGGCTCAAGTTCTGAGTGCCCAGCTGGAATCAAATTCATCTACTATTACCTGGTGAGTGGTCACTAGGAAAAGAACAAATGAGAAAATAAGAAATGAAATTTGGGGTCCAACATACAGGTAAGATATGACCAAAGAACAGGGTTGGGAAGTTCCGGAGAACACACTGCGACGAATGTGATTTCAGTAAGGTTAAATTTTATTTGGGTAAATATTCAGATATATAGAGCCTAGTTGAAGGATCCTCCCCCTCTCGTAATAAAATAAGCAAACTCCCAAACCTTCTCCAGTGAACCAAGAACATTTCTCAGAGTATGCATTTTATGGGACTCAGGCAGACACCAATAATTATGTCACATAACATTTAGAAAATCCAAATATATTTGCCAACACTTTGTCTAACATCTATGTGATCATTTATCTGCAGCAAATTTTACTGTAAATGTGATTATTTCCAAGAAGCGATTTCTCATGACTAGATTAAGTATAGTACTTCCCATATATTCTGTTCAGACAGAGGCATCATTCTGGAATCTATGTTACAAGTAAATCTTGGGATCCTACAAAGAGAACTCTTAGGGCTTTACCCCAAAAATGTGGATCAGGAACATGAACACAACAGACTTATGTTGGACTCAGCTTGATCTGCAGATGGCCAGAGACAGAATTTAGCCCTGATTGTCTTCGTAGACAGTCTCATTCTACTGATGTCTGAACAAGCAGTGATTTACAGTAATACATGCTTCCTACAAGACAAAGTTCAACTGTTTTACCTGCTAATATAGGACATTTTGTCCCACCAAATCTCACCAAATACTAATTCTCAAAGAATGTTAATTGCATCCATTCCTGTTTTCAGTCAGTGATGAAAGGACATATGAGCAGCCATTCTACTTTCTTTTCATGACTTGTGGTCTATTTTCTGAGCACATGAATCGATGTAGAGGTTCACAAAATTCTATACCATGGTGTGAAAATAACTTCTTTGGAGTTCTTTAAACAAAAGAAACAAAGTTTAGTTCAGGTTCCTCTTGAATTGGATGCAGGTTCAAGAGGGTTGAACACACACTCATACTTTTCTAATCAGCTTAAGTACTGCATTTAAATCAAATCAGGAATGTGCAACAGGTAATGTTTGTGGTATTTATGGTAATAAGGGAGAAATTCTGAAGTGGTTGAATGCAAATTTTTTGTCTCTCTTTTGTCTTGATAGATTTTAGATAATGTTGAAAATACTGGCTGGAGCACACACCATCATCCTGTTAGTGGTCCTCCTGCACAGAAGTGCTTTGAATGCTGCCTTCCCTTAACTATTTTAAAGACACCTGCACACTCATTTATAATAAATCTGTCAAGGCACACTTGGAAATATCCCATCCCCATTTGTACAAGTTACTCTGTTCAAAATATTTCCATGTTTAAAATCATTTAGCGGGGTTTACCAGATTTAGAATCATTTCAGGCTTGCAGTATAAAACCCTAGCTGCATGACAGACTGAGTTATTAAGTGTTTATAGAAATCTGATCAAATGGACCATCAGAAGCTGGAGGGAGCCGGAGGGGGGGTGGGGGTGGGGGGTGGAATCTGTTTTTAACTCGACCATAATGACAGCTTTCCTCATCTTACAACTGTGACATGAAGAGGGAGCTGTAGCTCTTCCGAGACACGGCTCTGCCTGAACCAGCGTACCCAGCCGAGCGCCCCATCTCCTCTCTCCTTCCTCGCTCTCCTCCGCTCCCGTCTCTCCTTCACTCACTCACTCTTTTTTTTTTTCTTTTCTTTTTTTTTTTTTATCCCTGTGCCACTGTGCCAGTTAATTTAAATGTATCTGTTCAAGTGGAGATAATCCATGCAAATCAGAGGCACTGGCTCCCAGTGCTTGATTCACAAAGAGAACTCAGCTTCAGGAGGTCACTCGTTCACAGCTGCTCCTCCCATTATATTTTTCCCTTATTGCAGAACTGCTGCATGTATACAGTGACTGAAAGGACTCAATTTACTGCAACTGCTGCCTGGTTTTACTTACAACTTTCTTTAGAGGGGGACTTACCTTCTGTCAGTCTTAAAAAGGTAGGAAGTCTGATTCTTCTAAAGACATGTAATGCCTCCAGTTTTTGCTCATTATCAGATCCCACTATAACGATGCATATTGTTGTGAGAATTAGGTCCTAATAGAACTGCGAACTGCGCCAGGTGCCTGATGCGTTTGTTACTTGTGTGTGTATAGGTGCAACTGTTTTAAATGGCTGTTTTACTGTTTATTTTCCCAGCAATGTATAATATCCTCCCCCCCCCTCCCACCCCCACAACGGTTTTCCTTTTCACAATGGCAGGTAGGGTCTTAGCACAGCAGCTTTCTAATCTGCAAATGTAATCTTCAGCCAAGCTTGTATTTTCTCTTAAAAATGATTTCTAATGTCTATGTAAGTTAATGCAGTGCTCTGTACCCCCCCAAAGGAAAACAGTATCGAGAGAGTTTGCTGGCCTGAAACTTTATTAAGGTGCTATCTTTGGAGCAGAACAAACTGTTGAAAGGTTTTTAACAAAAATAAAAAGGTCACCTTTTACTTTGCAGTGTTGTAAACAAGAAAACTCCAGGCCTCGCTGCAAATGGGCCTGCCATAAATTCAGACCACAAGATAAACATATAGTTAATAGAATTGCCAGCAGAAGTGGTGAAATGGAACCCTCACAGTTTTCTGTTAATATTTTTTGTTTAGAAAGGTTGGACAGGCAGTGCTTGCTCTGCAAACAAAGTGCAACTCAGAAACAACTATGTGAATGTGATTCTCAAAAAATTCCTTAAGAAAAGGGAAGTAAGGCACTTCTTCATTGGTTACATACTAACTCTGAGCATACATCACATGAAATATTGAACTAATGTTTCTGACAGCACACACTGGTTTTATGAAAGCAGACAGTAAATCTCGCATTTATATGTATATTTCTTCGAATTTGTTGTCAGAATTTAGGGATGCAAATGATTAACTATAAAAACAACTTTGGATGTGTTAAATCACAAATAACAAGTATGAAGACTAATATATTGAAAAAATTAGAATTATTCTGACTTACTGTTGTCCCACAGTAAAGTTCTTGTTTGTTGTCTTGCACAGCTAGACTTAAGACATTACAATTATTGGACTTGGAGCCACTCTGCTTTTGTATAGACTTACTATCTAACACATTCAAGTTAAACAAATAACAGTTCTGTGAAGGTTTAGACAGAGTTTAAAATGAAAATCTAGTTGACCAGCCGGGACAGAGAGAGAGGCTTAGATGCTCCAAAACATATCCTGTCTCATTTCTAAAAGAACACTTGAGGCATACATTATCAATTTTACCTTTCTGGTTTAGATATTTTTAGTTAGCATGCTTCAGGAAAGTGTACTTGCTCACTATATTAAGTATTTCAGTGCCTAAAATGTGCATCTTCTTTATTGATATACAGTCTGCTTTTTGAAAAAAATGCATTCTGATTTTGGAATACAGTACAAACCTAGAGAACCTTGTCATCGTTAGCATAAAGAAGACATCTACACAAGTATTACTGTGCAGAGGGCAATCTTTCTTTCTCTGGCATTTGTTAGGATACTGTACATAGAATTTAGCAGATAAATATCTTTTGCTTCATGGCATTTTGGAGATCCTATTGGTATGCAGGTTACCCTGTGAGGATGGCAACTGAAAAAAGAAATATGTTTTATAGCAGTGTGTAATAAAAGCCCTTCAGAATGATGTAAGTGGAGTCTGACCTTTCTTTCTTATCCTGTAATTAGAATTTTTATTAACTCTTTCAAGTGCAGAGTTTTTTGAGTAAATTAATGTTACTTAGGAAGAACAAGCATGTATGTTTGATCTATGAGTTTTAAATTTTAGAATACTTTTTATACAGGGAAAAAGAAGTATATTCTTCCCAGCAACTTGCTCCACAAAAAGCAATTTTGATTTATAGTAAAGAAAGAGTTGGTGCAGGCATCCTTCCTCCTCCAGAGAAACGAAAGGAGAGGAAAAAAAAAAAAAAGGTGGAGAGAAAGCATTTCTCAAAAAGACTTCCTTCATTTTGTAAAAGAGGTGGGGAATGGATTTTAGAGAAAACAGCTGAACTTAAAGAAAGACATTAAGGATCTTTTGTCTGACTGAATCACTGGTCAGGATAAAGTTGGGAAGTAAAGGTGATCCCTGTGGAGTTTAGCAATATACAGAGATGTGATTAGATGACTCACCACTGGAGATATGAAAAAGGGAGAAAAAGACCTTTCCAAGGAAGATTTTTTTGTAAGTTGATTAACATATTGTTGCAGCAGACAGTTATTTCCTGCTTCCTTTCTACCTTTTACCCAACGACCAATGTCTTACAGAGGCAAAAGTGCTCCTTAGTGAGTCACCAGTAGCATTCCATACAGTTACTTCCAAATTATGTACACAATTCTCCTTGTAGGTTCACCAGGTTTACCTGATGTAACTCTGTTTAAATCCTTGACACACTGAAATAAAACAGAAGAAATCAGGTATTGATAATATTGAGACCTCTGAATATAGTTTCAGTAAAGTCTCAAAGGAGCGAACTTTTGCATTTCATTTCAGGCTAGTTTATGCTATACAATTTTTTAAACAAGATTGTCAGTGTCTTTTAAGGGCCAGTTCCTTTTTTCTGCTGGTGTGGTTTCTTCCTCTGCCTCTGCAAACTTGCCATTGCTATAGTAACTCGGTCAAACATCTCTTCAAGATAAGTTACCTGATACTTTGCTGTAGTGTGCCTTGCAGCAGAATCTATAGGATGCAGTAAACCTTGTGGCTCTATATAATGCAGGGCTCTTACCCCCATCAGGCTCTTTTCTGCTGATTTTACAGAAGACACTTAAAAAGATAAATTATCATCTTAAAAGGATGCTATAGAGATTGTTAATAAGTTCCATCCGACTTCTTAAAGGCCTTAGTTGTTCTCAGCTCTAAGCAGGTACATTTGCTGAACTACACCTTAAAAATACTTTAGAGAAGGAAGAAAATTTGGGAATCCTAGAAAGTAAGTGGTAAAGCCTTTGAGAAAATGTACAGCTATGAACAGGAAATCTAATTGTCAACAAAGTCCTCTGTCAATGATTTGTCATTAGTATTTTCTATAATTGCATAGAAAGAATATGTCTCCCACAGCTTCTCATCAAATTATGTACACAGTTATATCTTATTCTCCTTTTTTATCATTGCCTTGTATTGTAGATTAAAATGTAACATTGCAGACTACAGACATTGCATTTCTTTTGCAGATAAAACATGCTTATACCTCTAGGGGTTAAAAGCTGAATCAGATCCGTAACTTGCCTACTGACAGCCTTTGAAGTGGCTATTTATTTATTTATTTATCTACATCTTTATTTATTTATTTATTTATTTTGGTCTAAAGGTTTAGATTGACATCCTTTTATATGTTTGGATTTCTTCAGCAGATGTAAAATGCTTGGTAATGACTGAAATTAACCTGAGGCTTTATATATTCATCTTCCCCAGGAACTGCACTGAAGCTTTAGTAACAGCTGAGAATTTTATGCAAACAACTATTCTCATGAGAACCTTTCATTTTTCTGTCTTATTGTACTCCCTTTATAATTTCTAGAGGTGTTTTAAGTCAAACTGGACCCTTTTGTTTCCTCTATCCCCAGTACCTGTTCTGGGGAGTCTACATGAAAAGTTTCACAGCTGAAATGCACCAAAAAAGGGGCAGATAAAAGGAAAATAAGTGGAGTGGAAATGAATCTTTAAATGGCAAGTCTCTGAAACATTGAACATGGTTATCTGACGTTATGTCAGGGAGTGTTATCTCTTGCGGAGAAATGAGCAAGAGCAGTCCACACAGGAAAAGTAATTGTTGCTTTACTTCTGTCTGTTTATTTGGGATAGCTTGAACTGTCTCCCACTTTTTTCTTTCTCTCAGTGTGAAAAGATTAACTATTAGAAATGCAGCCAGTAGGCATCTGACTCAAAAGCAATGCTCATTTGACCTTTGGACACAAAATATCCAATACAAATAAAAGTCTAAGCAACCTCAAACATCAGTAAGTACAAGAAATATGTAGAATGTGGATCAGTAGAAATTCAACACTTCTAGAGATAAAAATAAAATAAACCACTGAAATCACTTGGTTAGATTATCATTTATTTCTCCATTCCACATCAGAGTATCAGATGCTGAGGTTTTGTCCAGCGTACTTGAGGCAAAAGAACAGTGGCCAAATTCTGCATTAGTTTTAACAACTGCAACTGGAATGTCAGGGAGAGGAATAAAGGGGAAAAGGAGGGTAAGAGATGCTTAACCAATACATATGCATTTCTCAAGTATTAGATTTTATAAAAGACAAAGGGTTTATAGGAATTAAGGTGTATTTAAAGCCTGTGTGAAGCTGCCATTTCTTTATTTAAAGGTTACATTTGTCATGTAAGGGACTTTATCCCTCCCATTGTTTTAATTCTTCAAGTTTGGTTGGGAAGACTTAGGGGTTTTTTTAACCTTAGGGGGGGATGTTATGTGAAAATGCATGAGTATGGATGGATGAAAATCCCTCAATAACTAACCACTGTTTCTTACTTCTCTTCCTACCAAGTTATGAAGGAGGAAGGCAGAAGAGACAAAATGCATCCCATGTGAGACAGAAGACTGAAAGAGGGATGCAGGTTCTGTCTCTGGAGAAATTAAAGCTAGTCACAACAGGCCACTGGAGCCAGGACTTTGATATCTGATTTGTCCCTACAGAATAGTCTATGGCTTAGAAACTGCACTCTGAGGAAGAGAATGAAATACTTGCTAAATTCCTTTAAGAGCCCCCATGCAATTTTTGTTACCTGGTCTTTGCACTAGCTGAGTTAGGTGACTTCACAGAACAGTAACAGTATAATGTTAAATGACAACCTAAAATTTAAAAAAGGAAAGAAATTTCAAAATTTGCTCCAGGAAACCCGAGGATATATAATTCCCATCACCTTTACAACTGAGACGAGAATGGTTCACTTGGAGGAGATAGGGGAAGTATATTACATTTTTCTTTCTATCACTTCATTGTTCATATGTGCTTGATCACAGCAGAAACAGGCAGCTGAGTGAGCAGGCTGCTCAGAAGGGCAGTCCCACAGGGACCTCATGTGTAAGTGACCTTGTGCCACATTTCCTGCAGGTCATGGAAGTGGTCTGCACCAAACTTTTCCATAGTTCCAGTAGCTTCTGCACTTCCTGTCCAGTGAGTTATGCATAACCTGGTGTCTCCTTTTTCATGGGCAGGAGGTCCACAGAGAGATGCCTGAAAGTTAAAGGTAAATGTTGAGCTTGCCAGAAAATTATGCAGGCGATGCTCAATATCATTGGTCTCCCAAAGGCCACCAACCAGTCTCAAAAATATGTCTGTCAATGACAAGATCAGAAGTGTTTTGCAAATGTGTGTTATTTGGCTAGTGTGGAGCAGGCAGGATGGGCAGACAGACAGACCCAGAAGACTATTGAGGTAATATGAGAGACAGCAAAGGACATTAGGAAAGGCTGCTTAAAAGTACAAGACATGGTTTACAGTCAGAACATTTGGTTTTAATTTATTTAGTAATTACATTAATAGATTGTGAAAAACGAAACACAGCATGGCACTTCTGGGGATCTTCCCTGTCTTGTTTGGCATGTATCTTTTCTTTAGCGTTCTAGTCTCTCCCCTGTGCTTCCCTTTATCCCCCCAAAAAATCCACCAAATGTGTATCATAAAACCAGTTTAATTTCCTACAAAAGATTATACTAAGTGTGCTTTTAATGTAATGATGTCAGTAGTGGATGATAACATGTATTTGGTAGTGCAAACTGCTGATTATCTGTCAGGATAAATCTGTTTATTTCAGAAATAGCAGTCTGACAACCCCCTGTTGTTAATCATCAAAGTACATGCTGATGCCAGGTACTGTTCGGTTGGAGTCTCTCAGAGGAATGTGTTTGTTAGATTTTTGCTTTGACAGTCTTTACCCCGAGTTTTGCAATTTTTCTGTATATATATATTTTTTTTTAATTTACTTTTGATTATTTTTATATTTTTTAAAGAGAGAGGCTAGAGCAAAGCCACTGATCTACAACTTAGGTTCACAGCAACTCAGAGGAAGGAATGACTTGTGAAAAGAGAGTGGATTATAGGATTACACAGCAGTTCAGACTGTGCCCATTGCTGGGTTCATCTTCAGTAATTTCAATGCAGACCCATTAGCAGTGAACAGAAAAAAGCAAAAGAAAAGTTAGGGAGTTCTTTCTCCCCAGGAGTCACTCCTCTGATATTTGTTTATTTATTTTTCAGTATTTACAGCAGTTCCTAATTATATCATGAACTAAAAACACCATCTCCAGATGATGCTCATACCATCCCTCTTTAAATGAGATAAATAGCAAAGTGAACCAGCCAGCTTTTATAACGTTGTGAATTTGGCCCAGCTTTTGTGTTATACAAAATGAATATTATGTATTTTGAGTGAAACATAAATGGAATACAGAGGTACAGTTTGCCAAATTTTAGGTGAAGAGGTATTTTATCGGACTTTATTGCATTTTGATCATTTCATGAATGTCGTAAAATGCTGAATAGCATAATAAAAATTGATATTTATATTGACATTTCAGGATTCTAAATGGAAGCTGAGAAAATCTAAACAGACTTCAGTATCTCTGCAGCTGTTCCTCCAAACCCATCTGAGTTCTGGCTAATTCACTTTTTCTCCCCACATACCCTCAATTGGCCCTAATATAAACATCTCTCTCTAAAGCAATTTCTCCCCAGAAGATTATGCACATCTTCATCTTAATTCAGAATTTACATGTGTACTTTGCATATTTTTGCATTGGTATGTGTGTTTTAAATTAGGTAAAGGTCACTGTCATTCATAATCAAGAAGAAGGTGTATAAAAGGTCAGGATTCAATAAAAAAACCTGATTAGATGTAGAGGTTTGTTCATATGATTCAGTATATCATTGGATAAGTGGAAACCATGAGTCAACAAATTAACCTTGGTATAATGGGTTACTGGCTTCATTAGGATCAGAAATGAGATTCACAAATTTTTTTCCAATGTACTCGTTGTTTGTCTTCGTTATAAGAAATACTTTGCTGTTGATAGTTACACAACTGAGTATTTTTATAATTTAATTTGGCTTAAAATGCAACACAAATGACAATTCTTGTGTTAAAATAGGAACTGAAGCACCAAACACATTTGATATGAATATACATATAAATGAAATGAAAATTATTCACTGTAAAAATAGATAATATAAAATAATGGCCTATATGTTTCATATAGACTAACATATGCATGCCAAAGAATCTGTGATGAGTCAGGCTTTCAGGGTCTAGTGTCAGGAGATATAGATGCAAGTGAGCGTGAACTAAGAGCAAGGATAAACTTGCACTCCATGTATTCGTTCTGCCACAAACTTTCCACGTATTCTTGGGTAAACCACTTACATTGGCTATGCCTCCACTTCTATCTGCAAAAAAGGAAATATATCAACAGCACTTACATTGCAGGAATGTTTCTGTTCCTGCAGACATGGATTTGCCAGGAGGTCTAAAAAGATTTCTGCTACTGCCCTGTTCATTACACCATATTCCTGGTCACTGCCTGCAGTCAAAATGGCAGGGCTGTGGATCTCTGTGCTTGAAAATATCTGAGGATCCTTCAGTAATATTCTCCAGGATAGATGAAAAATATCAGAAACAGAAGGAGTCCATATTTACAAAATAATTTGAACTAGGAAAGACAGCATCATTTATACAAAATGGTAATACTGTATTCTCCTCTTCAGACTGTACAAGCTCGGTGCAATTTTTATGATTCCACCATAAGCTTTTCCAAACAGTTGTGGGTGAGGGGTTTTTTTGTGGTGTTTTTTGAGTTTGGGGGTTGGTTTTGGGTTGGGATTTTTTTGGCTGGAAAGTGTTGCAACTATTTCAACCTGTACCATAGCAGAGAAGTCTATTAGAAAATCAACATTACAATTAAAATAGTTATACATGTCAATGTTTCAGACATTGTGTATTTCTTTAAGCTTTCTTCACGTCTGTGTAGAATAAATATCAAGTTACTACTTGTTCATTTTTTTTCCCTTGGGCAGCATTCTGTACCTATTAAATCCTAAGTACGAAAGAAAATTAGACTTGCCTGTTACCACTATAAACTTACACCCAATGGTTTGCAAATAACATGTAGGTGATCTCTCTTCTGTACACATATAGACTTGGGGTTGCTCGTAATTAAAGCTGCAAGCATCACAATTTAAGATGACTATTTTCTGATGTTCATATGCCTCATTCTCTCACAAAATGTAATGGAAGGAAAATACACAGAACCATGGTAAACCTTCCTTATTTACTGTGTGGATTTTATGCGGTTTTAGTACTTCTATAACATTAGTGCATTATTTCATTCTTTCAAGGTCAGTTGGGTATGAGCAGGACTTTCAGATGGGGCTTTAGCAAGTGAGATTGTAGTATCTTTTCCTGATCCTTAAAAGGATCGGAAAACTTTTTGTAATTACCAGGCTTAGCTTACTGTAACTCCCAGCTTCTGCCTTGCCTCTGCTTCATAGGTTTATAGGCTCGAGTTGTTTGAGTAGTGCCCACCTTGCGGAGTTCCACTGTAGGCAGATTCCTAACGTGTGCTGATCTTGGAAGTACCAAGCTACAGAACCAACACAGGAGTGCATGGAGGGTGTACCTCCAGGAGGCTGCAGATAAATTAGGAGTGCGCTCTTGAAGGAAATCTCCTTGTCCTTCCAAAGCACTGAGCACTGGTCCACATCCAAAAATAGCCTTGCTCCTTCTGAATATCACTGAGCTAGAGGATGTGTTTTGTAGGAGTGCCACTGATGGGATTTGACCAGTCATGGGCATTCAGACCACAGGACCAAGCTAGAATGAGCCTGAATTAATATACATGACATATGCATGACATGTTAGGTTCTCGGTGCCTGACAATTCACACTACAAACTAACTTCTATTGAGTGGTAGAATTCACCAGCTCTGATCCTTATTTCAATTTTAAGGAGTCATAGTGTGTCCAAGTCATTACTTCTTGGGTCTTGCTGCAGACATAACATAAAAGGGAACTTTGGCCAACTCATTAAAGCTAGGAAGTCATACAGATCAAGGAACACCCTTTCTGTACAGTGACCATCTCCTGTGACTGTCAGATGATGAGGAAGATGCTCTTCATAGTCTCTCTTCTCTCAATATCTGCACAGTAACAACCAGAATTGAGTCTTATGTACACAGAAAGAAAAATTCCTTATGCTCCACTGAAGCTGAGGAAGTGACCTTAGAAGACTGGACAGGACAATCTGGTGCATAACTTCTTAGAAGTGTAAAGAAAGCTAAACCATAGGAGTTTTGTAGGCAGTAACACAGCAGTTCCAGCCAGTTTTGTGAGGGCTTTCTCTGTAACATGGTAGGAGGTAATATTCAAGTGGGTAAGAGGAGAAGTTTATGCAAAATGACCAGACTCCTTCGCAGTCCTCTCTCTGAAACAGTGTTGTATCAGCAACTAGGCTGCCCTGGCAGGAAGGGATGTTTCTTTTTTTCTTGCAGTATCTCATACAAATCTTTGAATGATGATAGTGTGCAATAGTCCCTGCCCACACCAACTCACTTTAGCTGCATAGATCTATAATTTTGTAAGTGATTTGTTTAGCCCATGGTGTCTGTGCTGGAATCTTTGTGAAGACAAGGTGTTGGAAATGAAGACTCTCCTAGTTTTGGCACTAGTTTTTAAGGTACCTTTGGAAAAGTCACCCAGGTGGATTTTTCCAAACTTAAGGTTGTGAATTTAAATTTCATGTTTAAGCATCTAAATTAGCGGTCTGATTTTAATGTGTGCTGACACTCACATTTTCAATCGACTTCAAAGCGAGTTGTGAGTGCTCAGAAGTCTAAACCTATGAAAATCAAGCCAGTTAGACACTCAAACTTGAAAGGTAGCTCCCATACCATTATTGTTATTTGCATTACTTTAGTAGCTTGAAACCCTAGTTATAGGACTAAAGTGCTAGGCACTGTATTTCATATTTCTTCTTTTTTTCTCATTTCTTTATGTATAAAATCTGACACACAAGAATGTTGTGATGATTGTTTGGTTAATATTTGTATATAGCTTTGAAAACTAAATGCTCTATAAACACAATATAATTATTAATGGAAGAAAATAGTATTCCTATTATTCATTCCTTTTTGAAATAAGTTCCTTGGATTTTGAAGAACCAGAGTAGATACTGCATGCAGAATACATAGATAGATAGATAGATATAGATATAGATATAGGTATAGATATACATATAGATATAAAATAAAATACAGGACCCAAATTCATAATTTGCTGTTAAAATAAATGCCGTATCTGCAGTGGTTTGAACAGTAAAAGGAAATGAAATAGTCATATACTGTGTTTAATTTGAACCAAAATCCACAAAGTTTAACAACTCTTAGATAATTCTCAGAGAAATTAAGTAGAATGATGAGCCACAAAGCTTTCCTTAGAAACTTTTGTCTTATCCATACCTCTTTGTTTTAGTTATGCTGATCCCTTACTAGCGAAGAGTATACTCTTTGTAACTAGGACCTATGTAAAGCTTGCTTTTTTCCCCCGTGGTTTCGATAACTAAGCTGCTTGGGACAGCTTTGATGAAACCATCTTCTTTCATAGAATGCAATTCCAGCAGTGCTGATAAATTCCACAAAATGGTGTCAATTTAACCAATGTTTTCTTTGGAAACAGAACGAGGAGGGAAATTGGTAAAGTGATGGTGCTTTCAGAACAAACCTTTAAATAGAAATTATTTTTGCTTACATGGTTTTGATAACAATCTTATACAACACAAAATTAAAATGAAACATTTTCATTTTGTCAAAATGTTTTGCTTTAAAAAATGTTTTTTTTCCTAGCAGATAATTAAGAAATAGTTCAAAGATAATTTTAATTTAGAACTTTTTAAGTATGAGGTGTTCCGTGAATCAGTTTCCAACCTCTGAAAAGCTAAGGAGGTCAGTGTTCCCATTGACTTCAGTAGCATATCCCAATATCTGAGGAAATGCAGTCATGATCTGCTTGAGCTTTTGTATGCCTAAATACAATATGCATATGTATGATTCACCAGATCCCTAGTCTTAGAATAAAATGATATGTAAACATTTCTCAAGAAGGAGAAAATTGGTTTTCTTATATCAGTTTTTACTGTTTGTTGGTGGTATGGCCTGTGGCTATGACACCTTGACATAGGCATTTCCCAGTGCTATCAAATCAGAGGTGCAATTTTAATATATGTAAAAGTGCAGTTTGCATGTTGGGTTGTTGTTTGGTTTTTGGTTTGGGTGGGGTTTTCTGGGTTTTTGTTTGGTTGGTTGGTTGTTTTTTTTTTTAATAAGACAGGTGGTTTAAAACAGGCATAATAAGTTTGTTCATGTAGACCTTCATTCAGCCATCAGGAGTAAGTGTGCTGTCAGCATGCTTGATAAATATCCAGGCTAAACACAAATGTTGTTATTTGTCAAATAGTAACTGTTTTAATGGGCAATTCTTCATGATCTTTAACAGCTATAAATTGATCTCCAGAACTCAGATGTCACAGCATAGTCCCAGTATTTCTAAGAATCCAACTTTAAGGAAACTACAGTACAAAAGATGGAAATGCTGTAACTAACTCCAGGGACAGGGTATATTAGGCATAGTAATGAGGATTTTAGCAACGAACAGCAAGTCAAGGATATTATTTTTTTACAAAGCAGATAATATAGTAATCAATCTAAACAGCCATTGTATATCATCCAATACTTAGGTTTTTAATAAAAGTAATCATCAATAATTCTATTTAGACTTTCAGACCTCTACATCTTGAACCATTAAAAATAATGATACATGATTTTAATCTGTTTGGTGTAAACTGATTGATTTCTTGCTTGTAAACTGCACACTCTTCAGATAGATCGATTCTCACATTTACCATATCTAATTATTTTCTGTTTCCTTCTTGCTTTAAAAGGCATAGATCATTTGGGGCTCCCTTTTGCACCCTTTTCTTAACTGACAGTTTCTTGACAGCTAATACAAATAACAAAATAAAGCCTATAGAAGAAATAAGTTGTATTTTATAGAAGGTTTAACACAAGTGTTTCTGTCCTCTGGCTACAAAGTCCTGTGCATGCTTCCTTTATCTTATAGTCTCAGGTGATGGCATTAGCAAGCTAACATTTTTTTGCATTTCATACATAATATTCTATGTGATTACACACCTGACCCTGGACAACTGAATGAATTTTACCCAAAAATGAAAAGAAAGACATGCTCTTGAGAAAAAGGACCCAGCATCACATCTTCTGTGAGATCTGGGAAAGTCACTCTTTTGGAAACTGTATATAGAGATCAAATCTGATAATAAAGGCTCTCAATTCTAGCAGGTTTCCCTAGAATAGTACTTCAGAAATGCGAGGTGTGAAAGAAAGGCAATCTGTGCCAGATACTGATTAAATTTCAGTCATCTATCCAAAGCAGTCCCTAGTTGCTTGTAAAATGCTCCATGTAATTACAGTAACTATGGTTTTGAAAGCAATTTACACATTAGCCTTTATCTTGGGTCTCTCTATGTGGGTGCATTTCTTCTTTGGAATCAATATTCTTAAAACATACGTTAATAAGCTATATGAGTCTGTAGCCATATAGAGTCTTTAAAAATTCCATCTCTAGTATTTTCTTCATGGATTCCTCTTGGATTTCAGAAAAGCTTAACTGTAATCAAATATCGCACTCTGGATGTTTAACTAACATTGTTCAGTGACCCCAGTGGTAAGTCACAACCATATTTAAAACTGTTAACGAGTTAGGAGTTGATGCAAAATCAAACCAGGGTATATTAAAATGCTGCCAGGATAAAATAATATTAAGGGCTAAACTTTGTCCTTTGCTAGTTACAGAGGTGCAAATGTCAAACTTGGCAAATCCTTTCAAAACTTTTTATGTCCTAATCTTTCAAATCTTCTTCTAGTCATTGGGCATGGAAGATTTTGCTAATGCAGGAGCCACTTAGGTAGTTACAGGATGAACCTCGGCCAAATAAAAAGAGTGTGGCTCATTGCTGTCATACTCCAATTTTAAACTAATGTAAGTGTGAATTTTGGAAGGAAACTAAACTGGCTATTTCATTAAATTTGTACTGGTTGAAAGCAGAAGAAATGCAAGGACTGAATCAAACTCCTCACAGTCAGTAAAACTGTTCCCACTAGAGTTGCAGAGCACAGCTGCAGGTAGCTTTAAACATTTTTTGGTTTTGTTTTATTCTGTTTGTTCAAGGTGCCTTTTGTAACTGCCAAGCACAGTAAAGCTCCTTAGTTATTCTGCATCTCATTGTTACCAAGGCTATTATGCTAACTGGGGCTAATAATATGAAGCACATTTATGTTTGTGTAGGAAAACTAGGGTCACTAGAGATAATCTAAAAAGTTGTTCCACAAGGGATTATCTAGGATGCTGTTTTCCAAAACTGTCACATATCAGAAAAAGGGCAAAGCACTTGTAACTCTTGTGATTGATCCTCTGTCAAGTCATGATTGCTGTCACCAGCAGGTTACATTCCTTCAACAAAGCAATAGGCGCTGCTGCATTTTAAGCTAAACCAGTTAGGCTTCCAGTGTCATATTCCCTTCCTTATCGCTTTCCATACTTCATTCTCTCACATTAAAAGAGATAAATTTGCAACTGAAAAAAGATGACGTGTGCAAGATCTTTGTGTACTACGTATCACTATACCTTAAAATTAGTGCCCTTTACATACTGTCATTAGGTTTATTGTTCATAGCTGTTATGTCTGGCTAATGACCTGGTTCCACACACGCTAGCTATTATGTGGGGAAGCAGTATTATGTGTGACAGCAAATACTATATTTGGGTCTGAGGATGTTTCATAATTGGACTTATAGGCCCTGAAATCTCAAGGCTAAAGCACTTAATTCACTTGAGCTATGAGGGTATGGAATGATTCATCTGTTAAAAGTTAAATACAGGCTTTAGTGGCCTGTTGGACAAAACTGTACACTTAAGATTCTTATGAAATAACAAATATTTTTCAACCTGATTTTGAAATTAAATGCTTGTACAGTTCTGTTCAAAGACTCAGAAGCCTCTGTTGTACCATCAGACACCATTGGTTTATTAAGCTGTGGTCAAGGATGCACAGGACTCCTTGTCTTTATCTACCCAGAGCACTTTCTGAGTTTTTCTTCCTTCTTGTAGTTCAGTCTTTGAAAGCATTCAGTGGATAGATCCGTAGTTCTCAGATATTTCTGTGCATTTTTTTAAAGAATGTTAGAGATTTTGTTGACTTTTTCATTGAATCTTGGGATTTGTTATTTATTTGCATTAATTGACTTACTGTAATCAAATACATAGCTTTTTTCTAAGGCATTTACTTCCAAAGATACCTGTCAGTAAACCTGGCAGATTTCCTGCTTTCATATCCATATACTAAGTTGCAAGTAAGTTTGAATTAAACATTCCCTTTTTGGTTTTAAAGTTAACAGTTTTTCCATGATCTTGTTTAAAATGGTTGTCGGTTAACTCTTGATTTTTGTGAAAGATTCTTCAGAAAGTGTCAGTCTTTACAAGTAGCCTCATTGGGCTAAATTTCAGCTTGCCTTGCATAAAAGGTAGTGTTCTGTCTGCTTTGACTTTGATTTCATGGAAAAACATTCCTGAGCAAACAATGGAAAATGGCTCTTGCCCCAGTGATATGTCGCCTTCCTCTGCCAGAAGTTGCCATCCTCCCATCTCTGCTTGTGGAGGAGTTTGTGCATGCATTCCTTTGCATTGCAGGCAAAACGAGCTGGGAAAGCTTAATGAACTGTTGAAGGTGAGTATGAGCTAACCCAGCTCGTTTTGTCTGAAATGGATTGAAAAGCACTCACATGACCTCCTTCCTCTGTCAGAGCTCTGGGGTAGTAGCTTCCCGTGATAGAAAACAGCACCAACCAATTCAGTGAGATCCTGAAGACAACTTTTGTCTGTGTCCTGAAAAGCAGGTTCATAAGTCACATTACCTTTTCTCCAGCCTTTACAGAAAGACTTATATCAACTGTAAATGAGGAGTTGACTTTTAAGGGAAGCTAAGCAACCAGCAATGAATTACAAGTAGGCAACACAGCTTTTTTCAAAGCTATGGCCATAGCTTCTATTGGTCATTTCAATTACCGAATGGCCAGGGGCAAAATGTCCAGGCCAAATTTAGCAAAGTCTGTAACAGCAGTAGTAAAATGCTGTCTCTGGCAAATTCTCTCTTCTCTAGACAGTGGTTCATTTTTAAAAATTACTGTCTAGGTGGTTGAGACTTCTATTATCTTTAGTGAAGAGACTTCTGGAGCTGAAAGGCCCTTTCAAATAGCCATATTCTGACTCCCAGTTTTTAACCCATCTGTCTCCTTATAAATAACATGCAGAAAGCTGGAGGACCTGAAATGCCTACATAAATATTACAAAATAATCTCACGTTCTCCATAGTCATGAATGCAGCTGATGCCTCCATTATTTCACACATTAGTAACGCAACTGATTCATCTCTGCTACTCTTTTGCCCTCTAATATAATATTGGAATCAGGAATTGTTAAAGTTCTCATTAGGTTTGTTGTGGGGTTTCATAATTAATTCTTTTTTGCGAGCTGGAGAGTCTTTTGATTTTTGCTTGCATATTCATAGAAGAACTATGTCATAAACAAAGTCTAAATCTGGCACTACTCTCTTGTTAAGCCACCCTAAGACGGTGTTGTATCTTTCTACACTTTACCTCATAAAGAAAACAATGTCAATGCCAAGTATGGAAGGTGAAGAAGGCTGCTATTTAAAGAATAATTTTCTGGCACATGCAGTACCATTGGAGGCACATCATAAACAAAAAGAAGGTACATTGGTTTTCTTCCACAGTGCAAAATTCTGCCTTGGTCTATCCCAACAGAAAGGACAATATGCTTCTCTGTGCAAGATTGTTCAGTACAATCCAGTTGATCAGTAGGAATGCATCTCTTCTATTATACATATATAGAGATAAGTAAAAAATAAATGTATTTTCAGGGTCCTTTTTTAACCCACACTCTCCATCTAACACAAATGCCCACATGAATCAATGAGATTTATCCTGTCAACATGAAAAGAAAAGCATACATTGATAGATAATGTACATGAATACACTGGTCAAGCAGCAGATTTAAGCTTAACTGATACGTTTCGTTCAATGGCGACTATATTTGCTTAGGGCAGAAAAAAAAATCTGTATCTCCTAATGATGTGGAAGTGAATTCTTTATCTCCCCTGCTGTTAGCTTGCTTTTAAGGCAGAACTGGAGATATCTATCACAACTAAATAGGTATTTTGTAAACTGTACTTAACTTAGCTACCTTTAAGAGAAGTTCCAAACCACATATCATATAACCATTGCCAGAGATTTTATCTAGCTTGACTGGAAAAACAACTTAATGCTAAATTCCTCTTGCCAATCAGCACAACAGAATTTTGTTTTTTATCTACTCTCAGCTAACTGGCCAGTATTACAGGCAGAATTTTGACTTCCAGTTGCTGTTTTCTTTTATACCCTGGGCCTGTTTAGGGTACTCACAGAAATGTCAACAATAATACGTAAAACCACTGTCATGTGAATTGATTAGCTGATCAGTTTCCCATTCTATTTCTTTAATACATTTTTTCCAAGAATAATGATTATATTTATAGAAATATAATAATTTTCCATGCTAAAGTAAAATGGTATTTGACATTAACAAAAGGTCAGGTGTCATACTGTAAACCACAATGAGTATTGCTTTTAAAGATTATTGAATTAAGAGTTACATATATTTGACTAAGTATAGAATTCCAATAACTGCCATAGTAGCAGTGCCCTTTTACATGCCATGGATTTATTGACATTTGCTAACTGTAAAAATGCAAAAAAGTTTGCACGTAATAGGCACTATCAATTTAAAAAATAAAAACATCTCATTGAAGAACATGTCCATTTTCAACATTTCCTTCTGATTTTGCTTGCACACATTTGGACACTCAAATATATCTTTGTGCATTCCCTGTGATTGTGGTTCATGTGGACAAATACATGTTCACTTTCTGAAGGCACTTTCACATTGTACATCTTTATACAGTAAAAACCCCATGACTTTGGGGTTTTTTCTTAAAAAAATAGTTATACTGCCATTACTGCCCTGTAAACCTGATCCAAGACTTTTCAAAGTAAGTTTTAAATGAGTGTGAGGGCAGCATCATAGCCTCTCCATGGTATTTGCCCACATCACAGATCTGCCACGGTCCGGTGTGATTGACTGGCCTTAACTGAAGTCCCAGGCCTTTTAAGGGCTAGAATCATTGTTGGAATTATGCCAGGGCTTGTTGGATGAAACACCAGTACTTCAAGAACTGCCAGTGTGTTTCAAGCTGTGGGGGCAGATTAGCTAAAAAGGAATTTTAACATTGATAGGTTTGAATAATAATACTTTGCAAATGTAGCACCTTTTATGTGTGCTTGCAGTTGATAATAATAGGAAAGCTATAGAAAAGGAGGCTCCTTCTGTTCCACAAAGCTGTCCCACACTACTATTAAACTCTTACAAGGATAAACTGTTTATTAACTAAATGAGTTAACTTTCACTTTAAAGAGATAGTACACATTCAAAGTCATCTGTATTTTCAAACAACTTTTTCTGGTAATATCTGATAAGTTTCTTATAACAGAAGAGGTCTCGAGGTTTTTGTTGTGTGTTGTTGCCGTGGCATTCTTGGGATCTCTAATTTGCAACATATCTTCCAATACTTAATGACACAACCTAGCCAAAAAAACCCAGACTGGTCAGTTCCATATTCAGTGTTTGAGAAAGATTTTCACCTAAAAATCTGCCTTTTAAATAGTTTCCTATATTAGAATGTGAGTTCAAAGGAAGGTGGCTATCTAACAGCTTTTCATTAGTCATCATCAACTTGTCATCAGCAAGGGTGCCATTCAGGGTACCTTTAACTCTTCCTTTCTTAGTTAATCCTGTCTGGACCTTTAAGCTTCTGGTCCCACTACTGCTAAATACAGGGCTGTTCTCTGCCCTTTTTCTTTCAAACTCTCATCAGCTATTATACTCAAGAACTGAAGCCTTAATTGTAAAAAAACAGTTAAAATTGAAAAAATGTGTGGTGATTTCCTGTAAAATCAGTTTTAAAAAACATCAAACAAAACCCAAAGACAAAACATGAATGCAGTGTAGCATCTGATGGGCTGGTAGTGTACAGTACCTCAGGTTTTGATGTGAGAGTTGCCATGATGGATAGAAAGAAGGCTTGTTTTCACCGAACAGCCACGCAAATACAGGCACATATAATTCAAAGTCAGCACTCAGTTTTCCAACATGGGTGCCTTAACAATACTGCCAAATCTTGCATTCGGTCTATTAGATCAGCACTTAGGCAAATAAAACAGCCATTTGAGTGACAATTTCAGCATACTAATGAGGTATTCAGATGTCAGCAATTGAAAAATACACATTGGCCTTTTGAATTTAGGCCAAGATTGGTTCTGCGTTATATTAAGAAGTTTTAAGACTTTATAGAAGGGTCAAAATAATTTCTGAATTTATCTTAATCTTTCTGGGAGAGAGGCAGATTGGACCAGATTTCTTTGTGAAGTCTTCCTTTTCCTGCTTTCCACTGGGTTTTGATGTAAAACTTTCCTTGGTCATTTTATTATTAATTTACTGCATTTTGGCTCATAAGCAGGTTAAAAAGCACCTTTATGGAGACTTCCTCACTTTCATTCTCATTCACTATAGCTCTCACCACAACACAACCTGTGACTTTACAAGTGTCTACATCACTTCTGCTGCCACAAAACTGCATTGCTGTGGCTGTACTCTTTCCTTTCTTGCCCTGTGCCTCTCTCCATCATCAAAACCAAGTTTAGCTGAGCCTAAAGAGGTCCGTGTTGGATATGAGTTTTGGCAGACATCCAGACCAGCTTTTGTTCCATCTAAATGTTTGTGGTTCTTTTTCATATAGATATCAACTCTTTCATTTTCATTGTTGTTCTTTCTTTTGTAAGTATTCATCCATTTCCTAAAAAATGTTAAGACAGTGAAAAATATAAAATATTACAGGTAATATTTATCATAGAGATGAAAAGTCTCTATTATGCTTTATTTTTCTTTGAAAACTAACTAGAAAATGTATCTTTAATTATGACTGTGACTTTCAAGAACTAAACCAAAGTATGAACTACTCAATGCCGTTCTTGTTATTAATCTATTAGTAGTATTAGTGTGCTGTCTACAAGCCCTTGTTCTTACTAGAAGAACACTGTGCTAAAGTCCTTCTAAACAGACTGGAAAAATTCCTGTGCTATGCGTAAATTCAAGATAGTAAAAATAGCATGAAATAGAAGACAATGAGGCAAAATCTGCCAAGATGATAAGGAGTATTTTTTGCAAATTTTAAGCCTTACCATTCACAGGTGCAACAGAGCAAAGAGGTTTTAAGGAGGAATTTGAAATGGAACAATGATGTGTTATTTAACAGACAAATTAGCTCAGATATTATTGGGCATGCTCTCTGCCTATTCTGATAATGTAATCTATTTTAGCTTATTTGCTAGCTCCTTGAAATTGCTAGGTATCCATTTACTGGATTAATTAATTAAACATATTTAAATTATGCATTAGTCATGGCTTTAGAAAGTTAAAGTAAATAATATAGGCTTTATTAATTTTTCCCTCTCTTGTAATTCTCCTATCCCCAGTCTCTAATTTTCATCAAATTTACTTTCTTTTTTTTCTTCCTTTTATTTTTTCGTTAATTTTTAAGTACTGCTAGTTGTTTCACCACTGGCTGAGAAAGGAGCAGGTGTCTTTTCTCCAAAGTGACACCAGAGCTGATCTGTGGAACAACTGAGAACAGAGTTGTCCCTAGGGAGGGATCGCACCCAGTTTTTCCTGTGACAAGCTGTCAGGGCTGGAGGCTTAATAAATTAAAGGGCTTTTTTTTTTTTTTTTAAGCCAAATATTTTCCACCACTTTTATATTTCCAGAACATTGTTCTGGTCTTGTACAGGAGACAGGGAAATGTAAATGTCAAACAGGCACTTCTGTTTAAATGGGCTCATTATACCACAACATGTTGAGGTTTTTTCCCTACCGGCCGGTTCTTTTCACTGTCGCATCCTGTAAGCACTTTCCTTGCACCTGCCTGAGGAGACTAATCCTCTATTAAAACATGTTCAAACTGAGCAAAGGCAGAAATAGCAGCCATTTCACTCAAACAAAATGAATCAAAACCTTGTAAAAATAAATAAATCAGGGTAGCTTTGGTGAAGACATTTGGCTGTTTGGTCTGTAGTTGAAGCCCTCTTACCTCAATTTTCCATCTGGAGAGCAAGCTTTGCCCTTAGGGCATAGACCTGTTTTGAAAACTGCGTGAAGAAAACTCCCCCAAACATAGGTCCTCAGCTGCGATATGAGTACAAGTGCCATACAGACCTCACTGTTCCAGGGGCACTGCCTTCTTTCAGTAGTGCACTCCCCGAGGATCAGCCATACTCTTATTTTCTTCTCCAGGATCGTGTCTATTTATTTAGATGGAACCATAATTATGGGTAATAATATGGATAATGTGTATTTCTCTCCCTGCTTTGGTTCAGTGTTGGAGTCTACAGGGAACTGTGGAACATCACAGATGATGACAATGTCACTGACTGGTTCATTGAGGAGAGAAGCTGCCTTTACCAGATAACAAAGAACTACA
The DNA here is from genome assembly GCF_023634155.1 of Falco peregrinus. NCBI lineage: Eukaryota > Metazoa > Chordata > Aves > Falconiformes > Falconidae > Falco > Falco peregrinus. Next base: position 20,648,855 of record NC_073730.1, on the reverse strand, counting down.
GCCTGACAGGGCAAGGGAAGAGGGAAAATCTGTTCTGACATGGTAAATCAGCGGGCTAAATTCTGTATGCCTGAACTGCACTATCTAAGAACAGAAGTCCTATGGGACAGGCTTCATCAGTGTAAATTACAGGGCTGAGCACATTCACAGTGCTTAATAAATAACCGTATTAAAAAACAAACTTGCACACCAACAACAATAACGCTACCCCCCACCAACCCCTGAAAAACTCATTGCAACTTGCAGCTGCTGCACGTAAAGCCGGATAGATAATGCATGATACAAAGTTACATTTTTTTCTATAGCTAAACCCATCTCTGCTAATGAAACTGGTGTAAAGATCAGGGATAAACAGTGAACTGTTTAATTTGAAGATAGTCAAATTATATGAATAAATGCATTCATACTAGTTGCAATGAATGTTCAACTCCTTGCAACTCTTAAGGATTTTGTATCTTTCAAAGTTGGATCTATGAATGGATTCTGTTGACATTTGATGTCAGTAAATGATTGATAACCTCAAAAATCACTTGAAAATGCAACACTGACAATGTTCTCTCCTGTTTGTATAACTTTTGTTTTCATTTGTTTTGTAACATCATCTTTCTTAAGCTGGCTTTAACTGTGTGTTTCACTAAGAAATTTGAAATCCCTCTGTGTTAAGAACATATCCCTCCCAAATCACTCACTGAAGTTGTCCCTACAAGAAAGGGAAAAGAGGTCTATGCTGTCACTGAGAGACATACTATACAATCTCAAGTCAAGTCAAAAAAAGAGCTGGATTGATGCCAGGTATTTTTCTGGAGGCCTAATGTACCTAGATACTTCTCAGGAAAGTTGTGGAGCAGTAGTTTAGAATAATGCACAATGAAATCAGGCATAATTAAATCTACGAACAACTCCCTTTCCCTTTCTGAAGCATTAGGGTTCAAGTAGTACATTATTTTATTTTGGAACTGCAAGTACCTTGATATATATGAGATGGTATCTGCTGAAAATATTCCTTTCATAATGCTAATAAAATACAATTAATGCTAACATGTTTCTGAAATAAGGTTATAATGGAGCACTTCAGCAGCTGATTGATTTTGATTACATATTTCCACAAATGAGTAAAAATGGTGAGAACTCCTTTACACTGCTTCACCAGTTTCAAGTAGACAAAGAAATTGTATAATACCAGTCATTCACATTCTGGAGCAAAAACCTGTTAGTATGACAGAATGTCAGTTTTCTCCTTTTCCTATTATCATGTGTTTGGACATCTCAGCTTGTTTCTTATACAAACCAGCACAAAAGTTATACTCCAGCAAGAACAAGAAAGCAGAGAAGTTCAACAGGCTGCTAAATTCTAAGACCTGCCGAGGTTCAAGAGGGGCATTTTATGTACCAGTTTGTGTTAATGGTTGTTCATCAAGACACATTATAGCCCTTAGAGACTACCTTAAGATTACAAGCCTATACAATAATATAATTCAATCTATGAAGCAACTTGCTACTAGTAGGAGAAAGCATTACATATGTAGAACAGTAGAAATTGTTAAGACCCTGGGAAAAATGCATTACTAACATTGTTGAGTTATTATTGGAGGGTTTTTTTTAACAGAACTAAAGCATTCTTTGAAATGTCACACTGCACAAAGGCTATAGAAACAATAAATATCTTGCAGATTACACTAAGGATATCTCGGTACCACAGTTGTAACAGGTTAACGATTTACTTTTTGTAAAAACTTTGCTAATAATTTTCTATGGCCCACTTCTAAAACATTGCCTATGATTTTAAAATCTGACTCTTTAAATACTATACTATTCATTTGCGAAGCTGCAAGATCCACAGAATTGCAACACAATAAACCATAGTAATTTGTGATGAAACTCCACTGACTCTGGTAGACCTAACCCTGAGGTGAATTAAACACGGTATTGTTCTAGTCATATTGTACAGCAGCTTTTTTCCATTTATAAAGCAATATGGTTTACTATAGTCTTCTTGTCCTCAGTTCTGCTTTTTGAATTACTTTAATGACAGTTATAAATAATCAAAGCCGATATGATGGCTTGATGACCTACTTACTAGCTTCAGGCCCCATGATGGATTGTACGGCACATTGAGACAGGCACTTTAGGGGACCTGCACTGATACATACATGTAGCTCACGTTAATGTTAATGAGAAACTTAGATAGCATATCTCATTCAAACATGTTGTATGTAATAGGAATAAATGAAGGACCTTTTATTCTTTATTCAGAAAACCATGGGACAGAAACATGCATTCTCGTGCCTGGATATGAGATGAATATATAGGTTATAAGATAAGTGGTGAGAAAAATAGCAGATTCTCTCCAATTAATTCAGTTTTGAAGGCCTGTAAGTCACAAATGTCCTAGTGTAGCCAATTTGAGAGACTACAGGGATACAAAAGACTTGTGCTGATACTGTCTTCAGGGATAAGTGCAAAGCTCATTCTCAGCCAGGTGATCTGTTCATGTAATACAGTTCTTTTTCTACACTGTACATGTACAGCCTTTCTCAGCCTCCCTCTTCCAGCCCAGAGTTCCCCTTCATGCTCCCCTGAAATCCTGGTGTTTGACTCAGATCTCTTGAAGTCTGTTTGGCTGACGAATATCCTCACTTCCTGCTGTTCAATACCCTGAGCAGGGCCCTAATTTGCTGCTTGAGTTAACTTCATTCAGGCCATTGGGCTCTTGTAAATCCCATCACAGGGACTTTATGATATTCTTAGTTTTATTTTATTCTGAAAACCCCAGTGCCTAAGGTTACCAGATTATGGGAGTTTAATTTCTCAGTGACAACACAAACCCCAAAAGCTAAAAACACAAGAAATACATAAGAATCGAAATTATAGTTGTTGAAGGGGTTTTAATCTCATTATTTCTAAGACAAGCCCTTGATTTTGCAAGAAGTATAAATCATGATTGTTAAACACTTAGCTATTCTGTACCACTCTGCTAGGAAAAATATTATTTCAAGAAAAGGAATTTTATAATATTTCATCTTAACCCATTATTCCTTGTATCTCATAGAAAAATGTCAGTGCTTCTCATGCTATTAATGTCTATCATTTTGTGTTTGGTCATGTCTAATATCTTAAGCATGGTACTGTTGAAGCCAACTGCACGACTCATAAATTCTGTCTACCTAACAACATGTAATGCTCTGTAATGCCTAAAAACTGTTATGGAGATTTAACTGACAAATCTAAGGATAGAATTCATCTCTAAGAAAACACACAGAATGACAGGAATGTTTAAAATTATCTCATAACAAATGCCAAAAGGAGAGGGGGTGTGTGTATTTTTTTTCCTTTAACTGAATTTCTTCAGTCTACTCCATAGGCTATTGTTTGTTAATTTCATAAAAACGCTTAAGAAATTAAAATAGATATTGAAATTAAGATCCATCCAAGCTTCTCTAGTGTAATACTCAGACATAGTAAACAATTACATTACATAAACCAACCATCTGAACAGAAATGATAATTAAAGTAATGCATCGGTGTGCTTCATTGATTTATGAATTTGTTTAATGATTCCTGTTAGAACAGCAAAAACCATTATGCATTCACTGATTTTAAGAGATGTTTGACCTTTCACTAAAGAAGAAATATTCCTGTGCTATCAAAGAAATTACAAAAGAAGTGTTGCTATGACAAACTTTACAACAATTTGAAAATAACATCCCAAACCTATTAATTTTCTTCATGCACAAAGCTGTTCCCATTTTCCACACTACTATTCAGAAAAGAGTAGAGAATCTGCTTAGTTGACACTTGCATATGGGTTTTTGTCTGAAACAAATAAATGAAAGGAGCCCAGGGCTGAATTTATCTGAATTTGATTCAGATTGAACCCAACCAGCTACCCCATGTTCCTGGCTGAAAGGTAGTAGCCCACACTCCCTACTCAATTACTGTTATTCATTGGCATTTTGAGTACCCTTCCAAAATCAGAGCTCTGCTGTGTGAATTGTGGTTAACACATAGACTGAAATACAGTCTCTGACCCAAAGCGCTTATGATCTAGACAGACAGTTGGGGAAAACCCAAGCATACAAATGAAAGCACACAAATAATAACCTCCTGCTGAAATCCAGGGAGATTTTACTCTCTGTTTCAAGCTAATTCTCAGTGATATTGAAAATCTCACCCACAAAGAACAAGCAAATATAGTATCTTGCTGTTATGGAGATGGGGAGCTTAAGCAGAAAAAGATGAAGTATATTATCCAGCTCTGTACAGGAATTTTGTGTTAAAATTGAGTCTTAAAAACAGGATCCTAGATTTTTGCAGCAGGTCAACATAACCTGCTTCCCTGCCACAGACATATCCTGGTTTGCCCACAACAGTTTTGTGAAGAGGGTCTTCTCAGACCTGTAATATGCATCCATTAGTGCTGGTGAAATCCACACCAGGTACTAAGAGTAAATAGTATCAAATGCCTTCAAATCTTGGCACAGCAGGAGGCATCCTGGAAGTAAGGAAGGAGGAGTCTTTTAAACTAGGTGTTGTAAAACAAATGGAAGGGTCCAGAGGGTGCATTTGACATTTATCTGTGTATTTCCTTGCTTTTGTTGTTTTCTGTCATTGTCCTATCATTCCATTCTCCTTGATTTTTGTGTAAACTTCCTTGTTTGTTTGCTTTTCTGATAACTTGTAGAGTAAACTACTCCTTCACAAGAGAAAATGCAGCTGGGAGAATAAGGCAGGGGAAGGGTTTCTGGCTGGAATACTTTCAACATGGCATCATAGTCGCCTGTGACTTTGAGCACTGTGAAACATTTTTTTGTTCTGCTTTCTTTCCTTGCTTTTCACAGTCCTCTTCAATCTTCCAAGTGGGTGATAGAGAGAGAATCCCTTACAACACTAAACACATTTTCTTATTTACTGTTAAATCTACATTTTCACACATAGCAGAGATTGCACATGTCAATATATCTTTTTAATTGAATTTGAAACTTGTCACATCAAGTTGTAAGTCTCTTAAAGTCCCAGAGCCCATTTTGCTGTGGGTTGACACTTCAAAGAAGAAAGGGAACAAGAACAGAAAGCTCTTTGAATCACAAAGAACCAAATGAAAACACTCCATCAGACTTCAATCCTCAATTATGCTTTTTCATTTTGTCTGCCAAAATCCATAAATGACTTTCAGAATGGTAACATGATGATCTAGAGACCAACTCTTTACCTCTTCTTATCATTTTAGCAGCTCAGCTGGTTTAGGCAACTGGAATGTATTGTATGATTACAGGGGTGGACAAGAAACTGTGGATTTAGGAGGACAGACTCACAAACTTAAAACCGGACTTTGTCTTAGTGATAGTTTTTTCTCATTTGCTGAGACTGCCATTCATATTCCGTAGGTGAGGAACAGTAGGGTTTACAGGTAGAATCAGGGGATGGTTCTACTACAATTGTTAGGAATCTTTTGTTGTTGTTGTTGTAACAAATGTTACTGTTACTCTAACAGCAGCCCATAGTTTCACAAATCTTAAAAGATAGTAAGAAGGTAAGTGAAAGGATATTCTGATTTATATTCTTTCAGTTCTGGATACATGAAGGCCATCGCCATTTGAACCCCTTACAATACTGATAATAAGAAGTTACTATGATACCATAAACTCTTGAAGTATTTCAAAGATGTACAATGGAGCAAGAAAAATGTGCAACAGTGGGAGGAGGAATTGGGAGGTGACAAGACTCCTTTGCTATATGAGCATCCAGCCTGCCCCACAGAACCACAGTGGCCCAGGAAAGCCAGCATGCTCTCATCTGCTCCACAAAACTACCTGCTGATAGAAAAGAGCCAGCTGGCTCCCCAGTCCTTTGGTCGCCAACTCAGTGTGAAAACCACAAGCTAAAGCAACAAAAGAGTGTCTTTGCTCTCACCTCAGAAATAGTGCAGGAGCTGACACCCACTGCACTCCTTAAAGGCTACTTCAGTCCAGAAGTGTTATGCTAAATTTGGGTATCTTTTTGTACTGCAGGCATTTAAAGCTAGGATAGATATTATTCTAGGATTGAAAATATTGTCCAGCAACAGTTTGCATGTGAACTCTTGCTGTAGTCACTGTAAGGTATCACATAGTTTGTTGCCTGTCTTCAGAACATTCTCAGGTAATGTGGATTTTACGTGACTCCCACACATGCTTATCTTTATGCGTTGTAGGGAGGCCCACTGAAGTTAGGAGGGCTCTCTAATTTACTGTGTATCAGGTTAAGCACTTTCATAATTTCTTGATGGATCACGGAGTAAGTGGCACCAGTGTAAAAGTTTATCACCATTACTGGCAGTAATTGGCAAACTCTTTAACAGTGCCGGTAGAGACCACAGTCAGAGACTGTCTTAAATCTAGCAATAAATATAATCTGCCTGAGATTCCACTTTAAAGAGCAGCTTGGAAGCAGAGTTTTGAGTGAAAGCAGAGTATCAGTGTGAGCCTGAAACTTATTCAAGCTGTCAGTCTCGATGCCTTGTGTCAATTAGCATGCCTAGCTTTATTATTATTGCTTGTTTGTATATTTACCAAAATGTAGGCCTACATTTTTCTAGCATACACATACTTCTAGTGAACAACTTCTGTGAATCAAATCTAATTGAATGGTATGTGGCAGTTAGCTTATACCAAGTGAAGCTTTAAGCGTAGGCTGGTGGATCTGGCTTTGCACGTGCCTCCCCTCACCTCTTCAGGTAGCGGATGTTTCTGTATCACTCACTCACTAAAACATAGACTGTGCTATTGGCAAGCTACTTAAATGCAGAAAAATTCATCCAGGTAGGTTTGCCAAAGCAGTAAAAACAACTTAATTTTAATGTTTGACATTTTACTAGCCGTCAGCCTTATGTGATGAGGAACTGCACAACGTGCTTCAGAGATAGCAGCATCTCTTAAATGTCTGGGCCAGTAAATGAAAACAAAGTTTAGCGTACATGATGTAAAATATGAAGTCTAGGAGCAGTGAACCAAAAAAAAAAGAAAGGAAGGAAAAAAAAAAGAAAAAAAACCCCACAACCTTATTAAATTACAAAAATGTGCAGCATACTGACGAAGGAAAGAGATTTGGGAGATTACCATAGAAGAAATGTTGATGTCTTCCACTATGTGGCTGCATTAGAAAAGGCAAATATGAAGGATAAACCGACCCTAGAGACAAGAAGGCAAAGCAACACAGAGAACCTGAGCTGTATTAACCACAATCCAGTTTAGTATAAATTTGTCAGGGAGAGCAAAAGGCTTTAAGGTAAGATTATGACTTTAGGCAAGGCATATTTTATAAACAGCATCTGCCAAAAGCAGCCACAGAAAGCATTTTGCAGTAAAGAGCCCACTGAAAAATCACTCTTCCTTCCCCAGCCTCACCCCCCTAGAAGAAGTTGAGACAGGCAGTAATTAGGAGTAATGAGGAGCAGCTGTAGTCCAGCTGCTGTGGTGGGAGCAGAGCCTATTTCTGCCCCTGCCCACACATGCTCCCCTAGTGTCTGGGGTGTCAAAAGTGTGTTGGAAGGGCAGGGGTGATTATGGTCTCCCCTGTGCTTGGGCCTGGGTCTTGGTGTTCCTGTGGCAAAGAGTGAGTCTGGGCAATTTTCTTTTTTTCTCTTATTTTGGGTGCAATATCCTAGGCTGGGCAAAGCACCTGGAGTCTGAGCTGGAGTTACTTCTGAGGCCACAAAATGGCTGCCTGTCCTCACAGGAAAAGCAGTCTGCCTTGGGAGAAGAGGGAGGTCGGTTTAACTGCTTGGAGATCTGCTTGATTTAAGAAGAAAACTTGGTGTCTTCCCTGTGTAAAACCCTCTCCTGGAAAATATTAGTGGTGGTGCCGAAGGCAGCATTGTAATAGGCTTTTTGTGGTTAATTCTTGCCCTGTGACAGAGCTAAGGATTTGTATAAAGGGCAGCACTTGTTTTTTCCCAGATCCTTTTCCTGACTGAAATTTAAATCCAGGGGCTCACTTTCATGAGTTTTGGTGTTCCTTCCCTCATCATTCCCTTCCCTAACATCAATCAGCGTGTTCCTTATTTTCCTTCTGTCTCTCGGTTTTCCCCCTTTCCAGAGGGTCTGCCTGAGGTGTGCATTCCTAGCTGGCAGGCTGGGTCACACTGCTGGAGGTGTTGGGCTGTGTAGGGCTGGGGCTCAATTTACCCTGAAAAAGGGGAGGGGGAACAACACAGAAAGAAAATAATAATTTTTTAAAAGCCAGCAAGAGAGCAAGCAGTCAGATAGGCCTAAAAAGGGATTTGTAAAGTTTGGCCCTTCCTTTTTAGGATGGAGATGTGCTATTGATAACTTTAAAAAGGTGATGAGAGATAAATACATTTCTAGATAAAAAATGGCTGCTATACTTCAGGCAGCAATGTTTTTAGGATGTTTGTTTCCCTGCAGTAGTAGAGTAGGCCATATTCTTTCTTAATAAAATTCAGTTTTCATACCTTCTAGATCTCATATAGCAAATTACACAAAGCTAAATACTAGCACAATCTTTTGGCAGCACAATTTGAAATATTTTTTTTTTCCTAAAAGGTTGTTTTATACCGTAGACCTTGTTTTGATTTCTGAAGTGGAAGAGAAAGGAAATTACCTGGAATTTCAGATGCATGTTTGCTCAAGATCAAAATGCTGACAAGTTACAGTTGCCCTTAGAGGAGCTCAAGTCTTTTGTTACTAAAGAGAGGAAGGGAGTCCAACAGCATCGTTAAAGACACTGCTATTATGCAGTATCTTTCATATGGTACTGCAATATGTCATCTGATTGTGTAAACCTCTCTGAAATAAGTGGAATTCTTGCATCAATAATTCCAGCTGAACATAGTATTCTCTTTATGGTATGTATTAACACTCTACAGAAACAATAAGAACAAAGTGTTTACCAGAACTTTGTATGATTGAGCTTGCTTTCCAGTAGCTTTGGAAATATTGAATCGTTTTTGTGGACTAATTTTACTATTTAGTGACTTATTAAAATAAAAAAGGAGCAGCTCATCCCCAGCTTCATAATGTTTACATGGAGAAGTTGCCTATGAATGCAACCAATGTGAGAAACAGTGAAAGAATTTTCAGCTACTGAAATAGATTACACTACTTCAGAGCTGCATATTGAAAAAAAAGAAAAGGAAAAAAAAAACCAAAAAAACCCCAACACCCTGACTCTCTTCTGTGGTCTTAGATATTCTGAATATGAGTGAGTGCATCTTGTGTTTCTCTGGAGAAACACAATAAAGATGGAACAAATAATCCACAATAACTGTTTAACTGCTTGGGCCTGCTTAAAGAGTAAATTTTACACTGGAAAAAGAAGGAAAACTAAACTATGCAGATATAACCAAAGTGTTTGATACGTGTTATAGCCCAGTATGTGACACAGTTATCTTCTGTGTCTGTGTGCTTAGTATTTCTGGCTGTTGGGCTGTATGCCTTTTGGAGCATCCAAACAATTCCAAACACTAGGCACATAGACAATTGAGGCCAACCAAGTCTGAACCATAATATTAAAAAAAAAAAAAAAAGGCAGCAAGTGCTGTTCCCAGGGAAATAAGCCAAGATGGAGTGATTGTCTTGGGTAGACTGATAGTGCCCTTGAAGTCTGTTTCAACATTTTTTTATTATTTTTTTTTCCTGCTTTGACCAAAAAAGGGAACTGCACTGAGTTATCTTCCTGAATCACGTATAGCCATGATATGCGACTCTGGCAAGAGTACTTGGCCGAGAGTTTACAGTGCACCTGGATTCTGCCTCAGCACCTGTTTTATGCTGCTTTCAGTGGGGATATAAATTCTTTCAGGGAGTTTATATGGCTGAGTATATTGATATTTATAAAGCATGTAGGATAGCTCATATGCAACAGTTCTAGGGTATTTTTATTCAGGCAGGCCTTTGTTTTACAAAGCAATGTACAGACACTTCAAGAGTGACTCAGGGAGGGATGTTCAAATTTGTGTTGCCTTGGGAGTGCTAGAAAAAATGCTGGCTTCCTCCTTTGGAGAGTATGAAAGCTGGAATGCCAAAGCAGTTATTACCTCTGCTGAGAATGTGAAGTTTGTGGGCTATGGGGGACTAAATGTTAGTAATGCTTTATTTATAAGGCCTAGTGATCAAATGTTCCTCTAATGACTTCTCATTCTTCCCTCTCCATCTCACCAACTCCATGCTTATCCACAGGTATGGTACATTGTCAAAATATGACTTTGACACGGAATTGCCTTAGGAAGCCTTAATTGTAAAGCTCAGAGTGAAATGGAAGGACAGGCTACACTTTCTGATTTCCCATAGATCAGTATTTCTTAGATGAATACATGTTTATAGGCCCCAAAGAATCTCTGCTTGGGTGCAGTAAATGGTAGTAAATTTGCCCTCTTATTACATAGTCTCACTGGGTACTAATGTAATTATCTCTTTGGTGCAAATATAACACAATTTGCTGGTTACTTTAATATATATTCAGTGAGATTTGAGGGAGATGGCTTTACGTCCTGAAAGCTTTGTGTCTCTGGTAGTACAAGCATGCTAATAGAATGACTAGTCACAGTGCTGAGATGTGGTTAAAGATAGCTGTCGCCCCTCTATGTCCCTGCGCCAAAGGAATATCCATCCCTGGTGTCTGTGATCTCTCCTAGTCTGTATAGCTGTGTTTGTTCTTGTTTAATGTAACAGCATTGCATTTTTCTTTCCAAGTTTGTGGACATAGATTTTGCTCTTGTTTCAAACTGTATTTTTAAACTGATTCTTGTTCGATTTTTTTTCTTTTTTCTCTTCAGATTTTGTAATATCATTATACTTACATTTGTACTCCTAAAACTGTTTAACATTCAGTGATGTTTGAGCTGATGTAGTGTCAGGATATTATTGCCATAAAGGGTCTTTGGCCTCAAAGCTGTACTTTTATGACATTTAAACTTGAAGTACACATGTCTCTGGCAATGAGTCAGACTTCAAGAATTTTAAATTCAATAGTGTTTAGCACTAAGATTTTCCTGCCACTAGTATGTTTGGGTTAATAGTTCTGTGTAAAGAAAAAATGCACTATATATATATTATCCATAAAATAACAAATGATAGAATTATGCCTTGCATCATCAATGAGAAATTAATAAATTACAGAAAAATGTCAATAAAAAGCCACTCAGTCTGTAAGCCCAGCAATATATCTTGTAAAAACATAGTGCTTGTTTATAAAAATACCCAGAAATTCCCAATATACTGCAAGCATGATGATTACAACAGAAGGTAACAATGATCAGCTAATAACTACCATGGCAAATTTGGGCCCAGATTTGACCCAGCCCACACAAATGCTGTGTTTAGTTTGGACTCTAACCATATAAAAGCAGAAGTAGTATGGACTGTTATTTGCTCCCACAACAAACACCCTTGTGTTGAAAATGTCTCAGCTGTTCAACCTCAAGGTCTCTTCCAGTCAGAAAGTCTTCAGTTTGGGATGAGATGAAGGACTTTGGTATTGGAGAAAACCCGAGGGAGAGTCTGTAACAAGTCTCATTGCTGGTTTTCAATAGGCAAAGGGGAAAATTTGCAGAATACAGGTACCTACCTATCTTTGAGCTCCCTTATCAGCAATTGATTAGGGAATGTCTATTTGCTCAAAGTATGTGTCTCACCTGTAAGTGCTAGGGAGAGGCTTGGCAATGCTGTGCCATGCAGAAGTCTCACTGCTGCTTTTAGAGCCATATACATAGGGTCAGTTAAAAAAATGATTGATCTGAGGGTCAGATGAGTGTACTTGGAGTATTAAATGTGAACACTGAAACTCTGAAGTTAAACATTGTCTATATTCAAAAGTCTTGCTGATTTCAACATTTGCAACTGAAAAGAAATCATATACCTTAAGTAACGCATATTTTGCAGCATCCTGCTGAACTGGAGTGAGCTTTCTACTCTGGCTAGGGTAGAATTCCTTATTCACAATTCTCTGCTAAACTGTGCCAACTCTTCAAGGTGTTTCTAGTTGTCTATATTGTGACTTGCTCCAAGATGACTAAGGAGGGAAGGTACAGGAATTTTCATTATATTTACAATATGATTCTCTTGTAAGTGTCACTTAGTATTATTTTGAACAGCAATTAAAACTTAAAGGAATGTAAATTATTAAATACTAGTTTTATTAATACATTTTGATACTACTTTGCACAAATAATGATCCTCTGGACTTGGACAGTGGGCTGTAAACCTAGAGCTTTGAAGAAGTCATTTCAACACTCAGCAGTATCGTTGCCAGACCAGATCTGTAGTTACTATCAAGGTTTCCTGATGCTAGTGTACAAAAGAAAAAGATCATTCTGCAGCGTAAGCATCCTCTAATTTGAAGAAATGGCTTTACTGCAACAGTAGTTATTGGAATAACAGCTGGTACTGTCAATGCTGCTGCACAGGGAGAGCTGTAGTGGTAGAGATTTGGTTCTCACCTACAATAGAAACTAGCATATGAACCTCTTAGAATTTTTTTCTCTCTCCAGGAGAACTAACACAGAGTCACTTTAAAATACAAGTGTTGTACATACAGAAACATCACAAGGAGAAACCAAGAGTAAATTTAATTTAGCCTTTTGCTATAACTGTGTATTTTGAGACCGACAATAATTGCACTACCTACTTCTGGGAATGTAACAACCGACAATGTGGAATAATTATTTAAAAGTTTTCAGCTAGTATTCGTTCTTTGCAGAATTAGATGCTAAACTGAGGAGTCACAAAAACAAAAGGCATCTCAGTTAAGATGCCAGATGTTTCAAAGCAACAATAATATTTATTTCACTATCTACTTGCAGATCATAATTTACTTACAGATTGATTGCCATTGGATTTTTTTGTTTTAAAAAGTAAATAAAAAGATTATCGCAGACTTCAAAAGGAGGCATTAACGCATTCAACTACATCTTTTTATAGCAGTTATGTCACACCTTTATATAAAGGTCACAGATGGAGGGAAAGCAAAATGTGCCACCTCCTGTGTCAAACACAGCAGTTCCTGAGACTAGCAAATTGTTCTGTTACCAGCGTCTTGTATCCATTTGGGATTAAACCATTTTTTTCTACAAAGCCTTCAAATGTGTCTTATGTCTGGCAGAATATATCCATCACTACACTGGGACTACTGTTCTAGCCCTGAAAGCAGTTTTCCTCCACGGATGAGCTTATTTTAAAGTGCCAGTTCATCTGAAAAGCCATATGCCTGGGGTTTTTTTGTGTTTGGGTATGAAGCAAGGGGGAATAAGGTCAGGGAATGAGGGGTGCGTATGTGAATGTTTGTGTTTCTTTCAGAAGGGCATCAGCAGACTAAATTGATTTTTATCTCCAATTGGAGGGAAGATGGAGCTGTCAGAGAAAATACATGGAAGAAAAATAAATTAAAGCATCACTAAAATGTGTATAATTCATGTGCAAACTATATAATCATGCAGGAAGAACTGTACCAGGATTCATATTGATATTACGTATTTTAAACTTTTCCCATCCCAGTTATTACTGTGACCTTTGCTGTTATGATACTGGTGAATGGAAAAAGCTTGTTCGAACTTGCAAAACTGTTGGCATTCTGGATGGTTTCCCCAAAATAAGGGTCACTGGTTATACATCATCTTCTACACCCTAGATGTTACCAGGAAGTCACTCCCAGTATTAGCTGTGCTTTCACCTGCTAAGAAAAGAAATGCATAGCTTCCTTTATTCTGAGACGAAAAAAAGTGGTTTAGATGCCACTTGTACAATGCCTGATAGAAACAACAAAAAAGACTTTAACTTAATATTTTCATATATTTAGCTGATGTCTAGAATATATGACTTAAATTGATGCCTATCATTTTTTGGACTGCAAATGATGTAATGTGATGGAAGCTGAGCTTTGGCATATTACCAGAAGTTACTGGGTGGGGGGAGATACTGCTTTGCTAAAGCTTAATTCAATAGATTGGTCTTTTCCATTGTGATTCTGTTTTTAAAAACTCATCTTTAAGGGAAAATACCTCAACCTTCTCTGAATAATTATTCCATATTGTCTGTGACACAGACCTCCAGAGTATAACTGTTCATTAAAATGCTGTTGCATGATAAGCAGACTGAAGTTACTGCTATCAATTTCCTACAAAAATGGACTGTTTCTGTAACTTTTGATAATGGCCCCTTTGTTCAAATCCTGTTAAATAACTTAGGACTTTGTTTTCTTTCAAAAAAGGACACTTTCTTGGAGAAAGTTGATCTGCAATTTACAAGTAAAGCTGTTTAAAATTGATCACTTCAGAAATATTGTTCCACAAGTCTTTCAAAAGACTTTTTTTTAAAATGACACTTGCTATTTTAAGGAAGTCTTTGAAGGTCTTAAAATAGTATTGTATCTATATTAACTACAATTTTGCTCCTGTGCTCTATCTTAAAACTATGTTTTCTTTGTGTTTTTGAAAGTGAAGCCGCTCTCCTTTCAAACAAAATCAACAATTGCTATGTTCTATTATTCAGTCTACAGAACTAATTCTGGCAGTAGACAGGGAAACAATAAAATAGAAATGCGGGGCGTGGGGGTTTGGAAAACAAAGCAATCAACACTTAAAGCTGAAAAGGAGGTGCTAAAAGTGGCTGGAATTGAAAGTTATCCAATTTCTTATATGGCTCCACCTACTAAAGACACTATTACATGAAAAAAAATCTTCTAGAGCTTATTTTATAATAAAGTGTTTATCTGGTACTGTTAGTGTCGTTTAGAATGAATCAGTATAGCTCCTTGTGATATGCAAAGGTTTTTCAGTGTCTAAATAGTATTAAATTAATACAGATGAGATTAAGACTTTAAGAGACTGTTCAGTTTAAATAGCTAAAACCATCATTTTATTAAACTAAACCAGAATTTTTCCTTAAACTGTTATTGAGGGAGGAAACGGTGCTAGGTTTCAGTGAAGTGCTTCAATTTTTATTTTTGTATGGTGGTTTAATCGTATGTTCCAATGACTGAAACAATGTGTAAATTCTCAGCTCGTCAGACTTTCCAAGCCTCTTCCTGCAGCCTTTGCACATTGGCACAGCTGCGAGAAGCACCCGTGGGCTGGCACCACCCTGACTCATTTTGTGGGGTGTATTAACCTGCAATGAGCGCAAGGCTTGGGGAGCATCACCTGCAGGAAGAGCTCTGTGTTGGTAGCAAGTGTTGAGTTATACATCCAGTACCTTGAGCTTTAGAAGAATTCAGCTTATTTTAGAGCAGTTCTTTGCTACCCGTTTCACCAAGAATCAGAAATGGCGATGACAACATCAAAATATTAATGAGGCTTTCTTGTCAGTTGTTATATGATTATAGTAAAATGATGCTTCTAATCATGATTTATAGGTGTTTCAGTGCTTACAGTAGAAGTGCAAGTTTTGCCATTTATTGACTTCATAAAGATAGCCCATAAAAGATTAAGGTCAACTTTCTCAAAGGCTTTGTTAATTTTCAGGGGTGCCATAGATGCACATGGTCTGATTTCTTTGGAGTTCCACATGTGTAAGTTGCCCAAAAAATCTGGGCTGAAAGAGATTGAGAGACAGGGGCTTGGTTAGCTTTTGATATTTTCTTGGAGGAGGTTAGGTGTGCTTTGTCAGATAGAGACACTTAATGTCAGGTAGCTATTCTCTTTGCTGGTTCAGATGCATGAAACTTGGAATTAAGGAGTAGTTAATTTATCTTATAGAAGAGCAGTTAAGGTAAAATATGAGTTTGATGTGATTTAGACATTTGAATCTGTGCTTATAACACAAAAAGCTACAACTTTTGGAAAGAATTAAAGGCACTATGGAAAGTTAATGGAAAATAATATTTACACAGTTGAACTGAATGTACAAATTAAGGTATATTTCAAAAAACTTTTTTTAAAAAAATACAGTCAAGGATTATTTTTCCAGGCTTTTTCAAAAGGTGTTCATGACACCTGAGTATCAGAATCTTTTACTTTCTTCCTAGCTACCAGACCTTTTGCAAATAGTTACTTAATAGCTTCTTTCTAACTCTGCACAAAGTATATTTCTATCACAAATTTCCTAATACAACATAATACGATATTCAGTAGTTATTAGTATGAAAATGGATAGCTTCCAGAGCTAATTAATGTGCTGTTATTTTGCTTTTGTAAATAACTGCTGGCTTTAAGGATCTGTGCATGGATACAGGAAAAGTCGGTGCAATAATTTAATACTGTTTCATTTTTAAATAGCTGGCATTTGAGTGTCAGGACAGTAACATGTAGCCAAATTATAACAAAATGGTTTTTGTTTTCATGGAAAAAAAATCTCAGGTCTTACCACAAAGTCAACCCAAAGGTAAATCAACACATTATGAATACTTCTATAACCAAATAAGGGCAATATCTCTCAATATCTGGATAAAGTAAACAGTCCTTATTTGGCAGGCATCAGTATGATTGCTATTTTACTTTACATCTATATGCTTCTACCTAGTTGCTTAGTTGATGGTGATAAACTCTAAGCCATGATAGTAGCCCTGAACCAATTTATCAGCACACTATTTGCATGCTGACTTCAGTCATTATCTCTGTATTTGTACTGTCTGGTTTCTCTTGAGGCTGGGAGAATTGAGGATTCATAGAATACGGAAAGGAAACAGCTAAGACAGAAATTTGATAATGCTAGAGAACTGGAGTTCATACATTTGGCTCTGGATTTTCTTTTCATGTGTTGAAAATGATTGGGCATAAATTTAATTGAGTTTTCACATGCCATCCAATAATACTTTGCTCCCCTAGGGTTCTTCTGCAACCCAGTCTCATCTATTTTCACCAACTTCCACTCACAAATGCCAGAAGACCAACTTAATGCTAACAAAGTGTCTAGCCTGGCAGATAAACCCTCAAGGAGGCAAGAAAGAATTATCTATATTAGAGTGGCATTTCAGAACTAATCCCCCATTCCAGAAAGTGGCATATTTGGCTTCAGCAATCTGCATTAAATAAGCAGGAGGTAAATTTGCAAGAGAAGACTTATTCTGCCTTCCCTGAAGGAGTCTGTTATTTGAGATGCCTCGCCCGGTAATGTCATGTGAGTCTGTGGTTGAGTTGAAGTACTTCGAAGTCCAGTGGGGAACAGATAGCATCATCTTGTTTGATTTCTTTTTATTAGTTCTGCCTTTTAGTTTGCAATACAAAGAAGGATGAAATGATGAAGGGCTTCTAAAGCTGCAGGATATGGGAATTTAGATATAGAGGAATTCTGTGTTGGTTGGGTTTTGGTGGTGGTTTGTTGTGGTTTGGGTTTGGTATTTTTTGGCTTGGTATTTGCTTTGGGGAATTTTGTGGTGGAGGGTTTTTTTGTTTGTTTACTGAGGAGGGCAGGGAGGAGGCCAGCAAGGAGAAAAAGGAGAGTTTCCTACCTGATAAGGAAGCTGATTTAACTGAGATTCAGTACCCTAATTATAGCTAGGAAGAATTATCTAATATCCTCTCAAACATGGTTCTTTGAACTGTGACTCCCATGTTTTCCATTAAAATGTATGATGAGCTATCTTGTCTCTTGTGATCAGTATTAACTGACTGTAACAACTCCAAGATTACATGCAGCTTTCTGACATGTTTTCTGGCTCTGTGACAAGATCTCAAATGGGTACAAATTTCAATTTGTTTAAATCCAAACTGGGTTCCAACTAGTCTTTTCTTGCTAGGGAAAGGCTGTGCCATAACACAGCTAGTACAGGCTCAGTTTATTCTTGAATTATACTACAGCCAATAGCCTGGGAACCACCAATATACTCAGTCCTACCATAATCCTTTTTGTATTTTGGATCCTGCTAGCTTCTAATTCCTTATTCATCTGTGTTACTCCACAGTCCTGAGTTACTCCAATCTCAAAAGGCTATATTATATATAATGGAGAATAATATCAATCTTCAAACAACAAGCTATTTTCCTAATAATGCTAATTGATATTAATATTTGATATTATACCTTGCTATGAAATTCTTTTCCTCCCCACAAATTTATAGAAACAAGTTGATGAATTACTGATATATTTTTTTTGGCTGAGTTTGAAGATTTGGGTATTCACCAAGCAAGGTGGTACATGTAAAAAAGGAAAATCCTGACTATTAATGCAGGGCAGAGCAGAATTATTCCAAGTCTTAATCCAGTACTCGCTTATTAATTTCATGTGTATGGGAACAATTTTCTTTCCTTTTAAACAATCTTTCTTGTTTTCATATGCTCCTGCTACTTCTCTCTGCCACAATTCACTGCAGAAAGAAATGTAAAGGCATTGTCAAAAGGGCTACTCTTAGAGGTCTTCTGTCCCAGAGAGAACTAGAGGATTTGAGAATTATGTGGGAGTAAACTTAATCTTAGACATTTCCTTAGTAATTTTGCAGACACAAGAAGGGTGGCTGGTTCAGATTAAAGCCAGAATAAGAAGTTAAAATGTAGGCTGTACTTTAATATCAATACTAGTGTAAACAGTTTTTAGATATTTGCTGTCTGTTTATGCCCTTGCAGTTTCCTCTCCCAGCTGTACCTGTGTCAGCATGAGGGAATTGAACGTGGGAACTGATCTAGATTTTTTGACAGAATTTTCTTGCAACAGAGAGCTGGGGAAGGGAAAGGTTAATAAAAGGGTGACAGAAGATTTAAACAATTTTTGCTGCTGATCATTTCATGTTGTCAGATCATGGCCTTAGAAATAGCTTTGTTTACCTATAAACAACTGATTGCCTATATTCTTAATATTCATGGAATGTCTCTTCAAAGGGCAGTAAGAAAAATATCTCCTCCTTTTAATAAATTCTGATTGTATGGAATGATAGTCTTCTGTTCCAAGAAAGTGAGAGTTTGATCTTTCACTGGTTGATCCAGACTTGATCCCATAAATCATGTGGCCTAGCAAATAGACAAGTTGAATTCTTCTGGTTGCAGTATGTTATAAAAGGCCCAGTCTAGGAACTAAAGCCAATTCCAGCTTACTGGTCAAGGCAAATGTAGTGGGATCCTCAGAAGCAGTCTGTGTGAAGAGTATGTTGAATGGAAATAAACTAAATAAAGCTTCCCATATGGCTCATTGAGAACACCAGGATCTTGTGTTTGAATGTCTGAGTCCTCATCTGGATTCACTCAGTAGAATGTGGATTTATACAAAATACTGCTTATTACCTACCATTTTTTAGAAACTCTCATAGCATGAGAAGTTCATAGGGAGCAACAGTAATAGTTTTAAATGTGCTCTGATTAATAGGGGACCACCCTATGTTTTGCTTGTTTGACATTTGGAAATACCTGTTATTTACTCCTGATGAGATAGATCTCAGTCAGAACCTATGTTAATGATTACTTCTAAAAACTTGATTATTAGCATGTCCAATTGATACTCAAGCAAAGTGTGTGTGGGGCCTGTATTTGTGCCTGGTGGTGTTTAATCATGGAATAAAATGCAAAGTCAATATGATTGCATTAGTGATATGATTCAAATACATGGAAACTCAGATTTTTGAAAAACTATGCTGGCTAGAGGCTGCCTGCTGTTTCAAATGATTATCACTTCCCCTGTGAAAGGGCAGAGGGAAATGGTCCAAGCAGGTAACAGCTTCTTAATTTGCTTTCTTAGAGTCTCACATCATCCACATATGGAAGAAGCAAAATCAGGTTAACACCCAAATTTAAACATAGCGGAGATGTATTCTCATGATGTCAGTAATAAAAGTATGTGTAAAACAGCATGTATATTCTGGAAAGGAAGCTAATGGTTAAAGCCAAGAAACATAGTCTGGCACAAATCTTATTACAAGTCCAAAAAGACTTGATGATACACAGGGAGGTGTAGCATAACAGCAGGAGGAAAAAGGAAAAGGGGGATTGGGCAGCTGTCTGCATCAGCAGAACCAGACAGTGCCAGCTAGTGTTTTGTATTGGGAGTAGCTAAAACTGGTAGTAGTGCAATTCCACAAAGCTATTGCTTTTTTTCACTCTGAATTTGAAATAAGCACAGTCCAACACTAACAAGTTTCTGCACACAGTGAGGATCTGGCACAAGCTGTGAACACAAAAATAGAGGGAGATTCCTCAAATTATCAGGAGTTCAGATCATATTTGGAGAAATGTAAACCTGTTTTCTTTATAATTGCTACGATTTCTATCAGAAATATTAGGTCTTCCTTATGGGGAAAATATGCAAGACATTTTATGGGAAGCATGCAGTTATAGTTTCTGAAGACCTGCTGCGGTAAGATGTAAGAATCGATTGTCAGTCACTTTAAAATTCACTCAGGTAGTAAAATGCACACGCAAATAAAATCAGTTTTAATAACTACGTATTCAGGATAGACATGTTCTGAAGGTAGCCGCCTGTTTTCTGTGGTGCACTGTAAAGCATATAAGCAATCAGTGAGATCTTTCTGGTTTAATTTAAAGGACTGTAATTTTTCCCTCTGGTTTATTTATTGATTATATTTCATGTTACTGGGGTAAACACATCATACAAGAGAAAGAAAAAGCCTACTTATTGGTAAACAAGATCACAGAGGCCCAGTTCAACAAGAACTTTTACAGTAGACCTTTGCAGTGTATTGGTTTTGGAGGGAAGGGGGAGTTGGTCTTGAAAGTATCATTTCTTTGATATTTTCAAGCTCATTGCTAAACAATATTTTTGCCTGATGAGAGTTATGCAGCTATTTAAAAGCATATACATGTTACCATGAGTAAACAAAGGGGGGGGGGGGGGGGGGGGGAGACACCAGATTAATACAATTGGTACAGGAGCTGCTTTCATAACTCTGCAGTATGAGATACCAAAAGGTCTGTCTGGTGTAGTGCCCTAGTTCTGGTAGACCTGTATTTCTCTGAAGCTTTCCTGTCGTATATTTGAGCACCAGCCTTGAAAATCTTAACCAGCCACATTCTCAGCCTTCCCCAATATACTTACTGCTAGGGCCAGAGCCATGAATGCTAAGTGGTTGCTTAGGGTAGAAGATTGCCAGAGGCAGCAAAATTAGCCAAGGCCTTGCTGCTATTTTGTTTATCCCAGAGCCCTTGAAAACCAGACTTGTCACTGAAAAAGTGGTCTGGAGGGTGTGGGAGAACAGCTACTCTGTCCATTACCCTTACCAGGGCTGGACTGGCTGGCACAGATTCTGTCCCATCATCCTAGGATGGCAATTCTGCTTTTATTACTCCTTCTCCTCAAAGCTGGGAAGCTTTGAGTTAGATTCTTGCCTGCTCTTTAAAGACAATAGTGGATATTCTCTCTTTCTATACACTTAGCTGCCATGCAGAGCAATAGCTTAATAATTCTACTGTTACCTTCATGTTGTCAATTCACTAACATTTGTAAGAATTAAAGTTTCCAAGTCTAAACAAAATTAGGATAAGAATGAGCAGAGAAATTACTTACTAATGTATCCAAAGCTGTGTTATTACTGCTTAGTATCTCAGCTCAGTAGTGGGGAAGGGGGAGCATGATAAATGGCTCAGGAAGGACGTGCTTCAATAGAGCTCTGCTTTGGTCTGCAAATTAAGCCAAAATGAATTGGGCAGAAACATACTTTGAAACAACGTCCTCTTGCCCCCTTCTTTTCCCCTGAGTACATTAATGATTACAAGATGTGGGATACATATCTGAGCAGCAACAAGAGCCTGCCTCCCAAAGAGGAGAAGAATATGGGAACACACCCAGAGGAAACATAAGTTAGCCAACAGGCTCTTAACATTTAAAAGTACTATCAGCAACAAGGGATTGTAATACCACACATGTATCAAAACCAGGCTTTGCTTCTGTATTTTTATTGGTATGTTAAAGGTACCAAGTAGCCATTCTCAAATAAACAGAAAATTGTCCTTTTTTTTTTCTGAAAACTTTTATTAAAAGAACAAAACTTGCTGACTTTTCTCTACTTATAACATTAATAAAATAGTGCTTTACATTTCCTGGGCGTGGAATTACTTTCTAACACTATGTGCCAAGGAAACTGAGGCACAGAGAGGTTAAATAACTAGCACAAATGACCAGAGTAAAACTAGATTCCTTGAAATCCAGTCCTATGCCCAGTTCATTGATTAATGCTGTGTACCTGGTGAGCAGCCTTTTGTCAACTCTTCCGTGACTTTTTTTTCCCCTTGTTCTTAGAAGTAAAGCAAATTTAAGAGAGGCAGAAAGAGAACACTGTTTTCATGAAACAACATAAATCTGTCTTCCTGTGCCTCATTATTTTCTTCTCTGAGACATCTGGAAGAAAAAGACCATGTATTTTTTATCCCTTGCGCTGTCTGTTGTGGATCTATTTGTTCTGGATGGATTGGGAGGTATGGTCTCACCAAGTGGCATTTTTCAGATTTATCTTGTTTGCCCTGCAGATGAAAGGATTCACACTTTTGGGTTTTATGATATTATTTGGCAAAATTTAATTTTACATATGAATAATATTCTGATATCTGCACTCAAACAGTTCAAATTGTGCCTTGTGTGGACTTTTCCTTACAAGGAGATAGTCTCTTTGGTGTTCTGGCTGTTTTATTTCTTCCTGTCTTTATAAAAGTGCTCTTCTGTGGCCAAAACCCTGTCCGGTATTCCCAGAGTAAAGCAGTTGGAGTAGGAGAAAAGATGTACTGGCCCTTATCTTAGTCTGGGACTAATGGTATGATGAGTATTTTTAACAATGCATTGGCCACAAAGGTGTGGGAAGCTTCCTTTTGAGATCCTCAAGAGTTGATGTAAATTTAAATGAAACCTATGAACAGGTTTTGGTAAGATATGTATCCTTCCCTTCTTTCTCACTGGGGTGCCTCTCCTGAAAGATGCAGTTCAAAGATGGCCCAAAACATTTGTACTGGTCTTAACAGCTGTAAGGAACACCATGTTGGGATCTGTAACTTCAGTTTCTAGTTAGACTAAATACTAAGCCATTTTATTAATAACTATATGGTGTGTTGCTTAAGTTATCAACAAAATTGTAATTGCATTTCATTGTTTTATTGAGAGTTTAACTAATAGGACAAGAGTGTATTTAAATTCAGACTTTTCTCTCCTCTGGTCAGTAAATACATTCTGCTGCAGGTACAACCAGACTTCAGTTTTGTGTGATTTATTCCATAGCTAGTTTAGCAGTCAGAAAATGAACATTGGATACCAGCTTTCTTTAAAAAAAAAAAAAAAAGCCATTACTAGTCTGGGATCTGGACAGTCTTCTTTTGTCATTACTGCCTCCAAAATGATTATAGGCTGAATTCATGTACAATCTATCACATTATCCAAGGGCATTCTATGAATAGCTTCAAGCCAGTGCTAGCTTTGGTGAAGATATAAAGGCAGAATATCAAAGTCAGCAGTAACTTTCAATAATTTGTTCCAGGGTTAGCTAATGCAGATCAAAGTATTCATCTATGTGATATGTCAAGCCGCAACAAATTATATTATGGATTATATATCTTCTTCAGCCACAGTAAGATCCAGAAATGAAATGTTTGTGGATGTGTAAACAGAGAAAATAAATTGGTGTCTATATGATAGAAGGGGTATTTCTTAGCAAATCAAGAATTTCCAATTTCACTTTCTCACCTCTGATTTTTTTTTCAAAATAAAGAAATAGTAGATTTGCTGTTTCCCATCCAAATTGGATATTCATGTTTTTCACAATAAACAGACATTTTCATGGCTTTAAAGGTGGGGGTTTTTTTCCTTAAAATCTTCCTCTAGTTACTCTGCTTTTTGAAGAACATGGAAATCTTCTGATCATTTATACTGGTCATACTTATTTGGCTGTTAGAGATCTTCTGTCAGCTTTTTTCCCACATTTCGATAAGAGAGATAAGAAAGTAGAGCTCAGAAGATTTTATCCTAATTAAATGTAAAGAAACAAAAGTGTCATCGTAGGCACTGATAATGTGCATTTACCTAAGAAATCTTGGAAAAACTCATGACTAGGTAAGTGTAGTATGTGAAGGACTTCATGCATTGGGCTTTATATGGAATGCACATGCATGTACTTACACATATTGATATGCAAATGCACACATACATCCAGTGTTAATATAACTGGGTTTTGCCTTATCTCTTATCTCAGGCTCTGCTTTCATTGTTAGTGGCTGCCCTTCAGAAACTGACAGACCATTGATAAAAATGCTTGGTGGAGATCTAGATAGATCCTTGTGGTTTAAGTAATTTTCCTCAGTTCCTTGGGATCATCAGTTTGTCTTTCTTTCCCATCAGAAATACTGGTCATCCATGCTAACTTTAAACAGGAAATCTGGAATATATTTCATGGCTTTCGTGGAAGCATCTTTATTACCGCAGTTGTGAGTCACCACTATCATTATCTCATAGGTTTATTTGAATTACTTCAGAGGCTCTGACATCCATTTTCACAGCTGGACCAGGAGCTGACACCAAACCATAGATGTAGGGCAAAGGCACTCTCTAGGGACCTGGAAGCTTTGAAGATGAGGGTACAGAAAGTCCCAGAGAACTCCATCAGCGATTGCCTCTCTCCCTCCATCTCTTCTTTCCTTTTGAGAGTTGTTGGCTTGGACCGGGGAGGGGTGTGAAGTTTGCAGTCTCAGAGGATGCTTATTTTGACAAATTGATAGCAGCAGCAAGGGATGGGAGACCAACCCAATGAATGAGGTGGCTCAGGGGGAGCCAAATACTGTTTCCTGTGCTGTTATACCCCTCCTTGCATGTGGTGGGAGTGATGCTGACCCTGAGGAAGGTGTGATGTCTGCAGATGCATAAAAAGTGTAGGTATGTCTCTGTTTCCAGTTTCCAAGGAAGTCCAGACTTTTCACGTAAAAAATCTGAGGTATGGTAACAAATGAAGTGATACCCTGCCAGGGGTTCCTTCCTCAGGAATTACAGTCAAGGGAAAAATGGCAAGTGCCAGGGGCCTGGGCGCTTTGAGGGATTAATGCTGATGGTATTGATAACCAGCTAGTCAAGAAAGATGCAGTGTAAACTGTGCTAAGAGCTTTGGGGGAAAGGAGGAGAAGGAAAGGTTTAGCTGTACAAATCCAGGGCTGGTTTTGTGGAGCTCGGTGCATGAGGAGGGGAGATAGACATCTGTTTGTGACAAATCAGGCACTGGAGACTGGGGTGCAAGAGTTAAGAGGAGTGTGTATACAGGGAAAGGAGAACATTAGCCACTATAGGAAAGAAAGGTCAAAAAACCTGAACGCTTTGAATACAATGGGCCTGATAATCCTAAATTTTAGTAGAAATCCTGAAAGCACAAACCTGAAAGCAAAGCAGCCTGTACAGACTGGGAGGAGATAATTCAATACTATTTAAAATTTTATTACAGTACCTGTCTTCAGTGTAGTATGCATGGGGAGGGGGCTATCTCTTTTCAAGACTGTGACCTCTCAGATCTCAGAAAACTGAAAGGAAAGGAATGCTACTACAGATTGTCTCTGGATGAAGAAGAAAACTCAACCGAGCTCCCTTTTCTTTACGTAAAAGAGATCTTGGAAATCTGCACAAAAGCAGGGTCCTCTCTGAACAGAAGAAATACTTAAAAATCCTTCATTTGTTATCCAGGAGAACTCGATTAATGAGTACAGTATACAGTCAAGACTGTTACGTTGTTATGACTTCGCAAAACTCTTCCACTGTGGTGGCCATGGTAGAGATAGCAGGAAATGGCCTGTTCTAGACTTATTTTGTGGTGCTGAAATGGTCTACTGTATTAGCAAGACAGTTTACCAACTACTTTATAGGAAATAGGATCACCAGTCTAACAATAGTTTTCCTATTAAACTGAGTCTCCTAAACAGTTTCAAGCAGCTTTAAAGAGGGCTTGGCCAAACAGTGCATGCATCTGCACCACCTGAAAAATAATCATATTTTAGATGGGTTTATTTGGACCTATATGTAAAAGGAATTAAAATTCTGCTTTCAAATAAGCATCAAAATAACATCTCCATAGATACACCTTTATGGCTTTGTAAGCAGCCTGCAACACTCCTAGCTTCACAGAAGAGTTTCTTCTAGCCATGATAATGCCACAATATTTTCCTTGCTGGCATTGGTTTCTTGATTTCTATATAGGTTCACTTGGCAATTGTAATGTAAAAAAACACTAAAAAAACCCACCCAAAAACTCACCGACCAAAATTCAAACCAAAAAAATTCCCCAAAACCAATGTCAGTTTTGTAGGAGACAAACCCTTACTAAAGCAAATCTCATGGTGGACAGCTGGGCTCTTGTGGGTAGAATTTCACTAAAGTGTGGGAGATACTGAAGTCTGCAAAGAAGCACAGCCCAGACAAGTACATAGCGAAGGCAAAATGATTAAATACTCTCCAGGTTTGTTTGTTTGTTTTTGTCAGAACAGAGCTGGCAATTATTGCCCAAAATTTAGAGATGGTTTAGAGACCACAGTATAGTAGTATTAGACAATCTCAGTAACCTCTCTGCTCAAGGTTAGTGGTTCACTGAGTTTTGTCTAGCAAGAGCCACCCGTTTTTGTTTTATTACACCTTGGGATGCCTTCATCCTTTAGCTGAGGTAATTTCATAGATGAAGTGCTGAATGCGGTTGGTGCACTGCAGTTTGTCTCCTGTTCAGATCTGTAATATGTGGTGTCTCCGCTGCCTGTTGTTGTGGCCTTTAGCCTGCTTGTGCTCCTGTGAGTCTGCTGAGGAGCATCTTCAACGAAACCCTGCTGCCCCTCTGTGACCATGGCAGGTGGCTTTGCCACCTCAGTGGGCGGCTGTGAGCCTGAGCAGCTGCTGAGGCTCTCTCGTGCCCCACAGAGTTTTGAAATTCTTGTTGGCAAAGGAGCGCTCCAAACTGAATTATGCTGGCTGCTGCAGGAAATGAACGGTGGCTGGAGTCTTGCCACCCTTTTGGTTATGCAAATCGGGAATTATGCAGAAGAGCTATTTGAGTCTTGTTTTATTTTTGCTTAATCAGTTGTCAACATGTTTATACAGTTCAGTCACTGTCACTTGCCATTGTTTTGCTCTGACTCCATGTTCGCGGAGGAGTTTATCATGGGGAAGGGCGGGTAAAGGGGCTGCTCCTTTGAGAAGCAGCCAGGTGAGGCTTGTAGGCATTCCCCAGGGAAACCACCTTCCCAACTAGGCACTGCAAACCCCGTGAGGCAGAGAAGAAAACAGAAATTGCCAACTCCTAAATCTGCATATTAAGCCTATGTCAAATCAGTTCCATTTGATGCTGGCTTGTCCTAAGAGAGATTCCTGTCTTGATGAAAGTTGGGCAGATCTAGAGTAATTTTATCATCTGCAATTGAGTTATTCTGAATTTGCTCCACCCTAAAGTTGGTATTTGGTGCAGGGCCCCTGAGGCAGAGCCTCCCTTATGTAGGAGGAAGAAGGATGAAGGCAGCAAGAAAAAAATGTAATGTCTGTACTGCCACCTACCTGGGTGCTGTGGCCAGGAAGGACTGAGACAGGTATGAGAGCTGCTCCCATTAGGCAGTCACAGAGTGTAAACCTATCATTCTTATGGGGAAATGGCTGAGTTAAGCTAGTAGTGTTGACCCACTTGTTTTCATTAGAATGGATCCCATTGGGGCTCAGTGCTTATACTGGTACAGGAAGCTATAATTCATATTTCACAACACTAGCTCTTGTAAATATGATGTAGAAATCAATAAGTTGATTTTTTTTTAACTCATGTTCCAGTTTTCAAGTTATTAAAAAGTTCCTCAAATCTGACTTTGTACAGATCTTACTGTGTGTTCTGTCATCTCACCTCTAATTGTGTGCTGCACCTCAAAAAGACATACTCACTTCCTTTCTTCAATTACAGAAACTCTGAAAGAAAAGATTAATTCTCAAATCACCATGAATCATGACAGCTGTGGTAGCTCAACGAGGAAAATTGATAGTGTGTGTTTTTCTGGTTTTTGGGGAAGTTTTGTGGTCTTTTGGGTTTTTTTTCTCAGTTAAGTTTACCATAATATACAAGTATCTTCAAACCATGTGTCAAAGATGCATCCAGTGTCTACTAAACAGTGGTCCCTCACTGAAGAATGACTATGGATTGATACCTACTAAACCCAGGGCATGGGGCTTGTAGAATATATAGAACAATATTCCCACCCCTCAGCTAAAAAGGGTGGGAATTTTTTTTTCTTTATTAAAAATCATAGAATTGGTGGCAGGTAGGAACAGCACTTTGTTCTCATAAATGAGAAGAGCTGTAAACACTGATTAATCTTCATGTAAATTCCTTTTGCCACTGCCCTGCTGACAGATCATTATCCTCTCAAATGCCTGTCTCTTTAGCCATACAGCCTTGTGACTTTGTCATACTCTATTAAGTAAACTGTGTTGTGCATGGCTTGGAAAGGAGAACAATAGAGATTTGGGTGTTGCAGTTGGGGCTGTTGGCAAATTAATAGATGATTATTAGATGCAAGAGAACTACTAAATCAGTTCATCGGCATACGGCTCAGCAGTGGTATTTTGGCTCATGGCTGATGAGACACGAAACTAAACTGTAACAGTTGCTCCTTGTGTGATTGTTAAGCCTGGTATCTTTGTCAAGTTCCATTTTGAGTCATTATGTCATCCTTTCTGCTGTTCCCCCATAGTTTCAGCTGGATTAATTCTTCTTTACTTCCTCTTCTGGAACCTCTATGTTGGGCTGCTGGCACTCTCCACGGGCATCCCAGAGGCTGACTGCATGTCAGTGGTAGGTGGATGTGAGGAAGTAATCTTCATCTAAAGCCTATAAAGCACTTGATCTAAAAAGATGAAAGGACCCTAAATAAAGGAAGAGCTATCACTGTTATTCAATCACAAAGAGAAAGTAGTTCCTATTATCATCATATTGAGGTTGACATCTGGTGCTCAAGGAAAGGAAAAAGTCTTTTGAGTTGGTTTTGGTTTCCCTATTCTCCCATTCATATTGTACCTTAAAGCCTGCCTGACAATATTGCTTTTATCTAGTCACTACTGACCAATAATGCATTTATCACATTGCAATATCTCCAAGGTAACACATTGCCAGCTAGAGATGAAAATAGTTGAACCAAATTTCCTCTACACAAATGACATTCCTCAATCAGAATACACATAGTAAGCAAGTTATTGTGCATCCAGCACTGAGGAAGGACACCACCCTGAGTTCTTGGTAATGGGAACTTGTATATATGAAACAAAGGCAGACTCATAGACCAAAGTTCCTGAAGTACTGTGGTCTTAAGTGCAGTGAAATAATACTAGTTATTATCTCCAGTAGGTAGTATATGAGAAATGGCAGATTAAGTAGAAATTATTCCAAATACAGCTATACCAAGTAATTTACATATACTTACAGAATATTTCTTTTGTGTAATCCAATACTTAACATTATCTAAAAGCCTTTTAGCTTTCAGTGTTGTCAAATGCCTTTGTCCATTATAATACGTTGTTAAGCAACCTCTTCTGTATTTTCATAAGCTTCTTGCTGATACTGTGAAATAATGGTCTTTGTCCTTTAGCTGAAGGTGTGGGACAAAGTATCACTAGAAGAAAAACAAGGGGAATGAACATGCTGACCTCATTAGAGCATAAGTGGTTACCAAAAAAATATTTCTAACTTCTTCCTTGGAAACAATCTGATAAGAAACAAACAAGTATGACTTCTGTTCAGTCTGTAAACACTTTGCATATGTGTAATTAGGATAAACTTTTTCTTTTCCCACAGTCAATTTTAATTATGATAGCCTTGTCTTCCAATGTCCATAGTTGTCTTACTGAGTTCATGGGTTGATTCTAATATTTGGAGGGGATAACAACAGAACTGAGATCCTCTATGGAAACTGAGACGTCAGATGATTTTTATCATAGGCCACATTTTACTTTAGAGTGAAGATCCAAATAGTCAATCTTAAGAGATGGCATTGCCAAAAACACTTTAACACACCTACTCCCCCTTTTACTTCCAAGAACTCCTACTGTAATTTCTTCCTTAAAAGGTACCAGAAATTCACAGTAGTTAATCTTGGGAGAGTAAATTTGTTGGGAGGGAAGAGGGCAAATTGAAATGTTAAGATGTTAAACACTATTTTACCTATCTTTTGTTGAGTAAAGCTATAATATAAATAAAATTATATTTTAAAAACTTTGCAGAAACTTAGCACATAGGATAGTTTAGTTTGGAAGAAACATTAGTGCATATAGTAAGAAAATATACTCTTTGGGCAGTGTTTATATGAAGACTTTGAGCTGACTTCTCTAGGATTATTTTTTTTTTCTCCTGGAAAATAAAAAAGTATGCTACTTGTCAAGTAATTCTAGTAGTTATAAAAACTTGCTTTTAATATCTAATTCTAGAAAAACAGGGGAACAAGTAGTGAAGCGGTGGACAAGATCATGATTGTATTGTGATTAGAAGTTTAAGAAAAAATACCCTAACAAGGCATAATTCTTTAAAACCATGCTATATATAGGTGTAAATATATATTTACTAATGTGTTTGCATTAGTGTGTTTGGGAATTTTCTAAGGCTGTTTTATAAAAATCAAAACTATATCACTTCATCTCACTAAATCACATGTGCATTAATGAAAACTGACACTTTTTGAAATCTGGTTGAAGAGTTAAGAGTTCGGTTTATGGTAAGGCCAAAGGATGTATGGTGGGCTAGTAATTTTATTTTGATTTCTTGAGGAAAGAATAATAACATAGTCTGTAACAATTTATTATATATTTGATGGGGAAATGTGAGTGTTGCTAAGGTCGGAGGAATAGTTCTTAGGAATAGGACCGAAGACCTTAAACAGAGGCAGAAAAATCTGACTTGAACAGTGTTAAAGCTGATACATCTGGCAAAAATATAACACAGTGCGAGTATTGAAAGGTTCAAGGAATGCTCTGATGTTAGTGAAAAGTGAACTAGACTTACTGTGCAGTAAGGAATGACTCATTTTTGCCTGCCCACACAGAGGTGTCATGTAGCAAGGTTGTGGAGTGTAACAATGTCTCTGTTACAGCTACAAAACTATTTAATCAACAGAGCAAATACATTAGCAAATGAGAAGGCGTCTGAAGAAGAATTTGAGCATGCTAAGAGATAAATTGCTCTGTCATGGATAGGTCAGGCCTATGCACTGTAGGCTGCCTTGCCTGCCAAATCTTCCTGGCCTACTTCTTTGTCTGAGTGTTCACAGGAAAGAAAGGGGAAAAATTGTGGGATGGATTTATTAATCTGCCAGGCTGATAGCCTATGTGCCTGTGGCATGTTCTCTCTCCTTTCCTGTACTTCTTGTAGGATGTGATGCTTTTGCAAAAATGAATGCATGCTTATGTGAATAAAATATGCATAGGAGGAGATCCTGATAAATGGCACACGATCCTGGTCACATGATAGCAGCTGGTATGTGTCAAATCAGGTGACTTAGTGCTTAGATGCTCTCTCACAGCTGACACATACTCATCATATGATAGGGGCATACTTATGTCTTTGCAACAGGTAATCCAGGTCCTAGGTATTGTTTTCCAGATAGCTTTTGCAACCTTGATTAATCTTCTGGAATTAAATGGCTAGACTCTAAAAAACAGAAATATTTCTATCCCTGTAGCATTTTTTCCCTGCTCTTGTCCAGCAATTTCTTTTTTTTTTTTTTTTTCCACTCCTTATATATGAGATATTAAGCTCTCTTTGATTGCCTGTCAGAGGTACAAATTTGTATCTTTCGCTGATGAGGTCATAAGTGGACCTCAGTCCTGACATGGTTTTTGGTGACTGTTATAATCAGGACAAATGTTATTTCCCCTTCAACTAACTTCTTACAGATAAATCTACTAGGGCTGTCTAGCTAGAAGCTGGGAAGTAACTACTTTGAAAATCCTTTGAAAAATCCAACTTAAATGTACTTAATCATGGGAAACAAAAACTGAAAAATACCAAAATTTCAGTAAGGTAAGAAGCTACCAAAGCAAGCAAAGTTCACAGAACCCTGGACAATGTGCTGGGTGTGTAGTGAGAAGACATTTTGTTGCATCAGAAGAACTTTAGGATTCAGAACTTGGAGTCCATCTCCATAAAGAAAACTAAGAAATCCTTAGGGTATCAGGATGCTTCGAATCCTTTGGAAGGAACGTCATAGATTGCCTCAACTAGAAATCTGAAAGATCCTAATTCCCTGTGTGGACTGTCAGCACTGGCTGCCTTTTATAAGGGAAAAAGAAAACCAAACAAAGAAAAAAAAAACCCAAAGCCAACAACAAACAAACAACACAAAAAAAACTTCCAGCATTTGTGGACTTATGCTGCCTAACCTGCATGTGGATCCAGACTTGAGGTGCTCCAAGATCTAGGGAATGCCTGAGCAGGTTTTGAAGTTTTGGGCAAGGGTAACTAAAACAGAACTTAAACTGTTCTTTAGCCCATCTTGCACAGAAGAATTGGCTGTGTAAGACACTTAGAATGCCAAGAAACAGTACGAAGGAGAAGAGGGTCTGCTTTCTTCTGCAGTCTTTGTTTACAAACACTGGCAAGTAGAAGTGCCTCTTGTACCACAACTATCCAGTTGAAGCTGCTATTCACAGACACACACATAAAAATAACAAACAACAAAAAATCAAAGCATCACTTCTTAGAGCACTGAGTTTTGGAAGCTGTTAAAGGAAAAACCATGGAGGATGCTAGATAGAACCGCTTTATAAACCTAGTTCCTGGCCTTTTCCTGCCTAATGCCACTTTCTACATGGTGGTAAGTGGAATAGTTATTAGGTATTACCTTTTTGAAAGTAAACAGTCAGCCAAGCATCCCAGGGATTCCTATGAACATAGCATAAACTTCTGGCCCCAATTGGTCATTTGATGTGTGTTTGAAGGATGACTTTTAAGGGAAAGAAAGAACAGGGAGAGGCTTACAAAATACAAGGAGAGTGGCCAAGTTTAATACAACCTGATTCTGGAAATATAAAATTGATAAAGCTTGGCTAGGAGTGGTATATTGTTATCCTGTTTAGCTTTTAAGGGAAATCACCACTTGGAAGTTAAGTGGTGTCTTTGAAAATCTCTCTAGACTACAAGAAGATATTCTGCTAATTCAGCATAAATTTTAGATTGAGCCAAACTCTCTCCAAGTCTCTTATAAACTTATACATCTTTGAGTCAAATGCTGCAATTTAGATTGAGTATTCTTGGGGGGGAAAGGAAGGACTGAGAACTGGCAAATAATAGAAGAGGGAGGTGAATTGGCTTTACTTCTTCCAACATGCTAGAAACAATAATAGTATTGGGTAGAACGAGCAATGGAGAACTCATCCAGAACCGAATTTGGCATTTAGACATGAATTCTAGCAATGCTTGCTGTCATATGCTCTGAAGAGCTTTCAGTAGTAAAAATAGCATCACCAAAATTATAGTCCATATTGAGACTGAATCCTGTAATAATTATAAACTAAGTTAATGTTCTTAGATGTGGAGAGAAACCAAAAAGAAGTGAATCTGCATGTAAGTCCTGACATAGATCCCTGTATTTGAAAAATGTATTGTGCTTGGATGCCTCTACTTTAAAAGCTATTGATAAAAAAAACCACCTACTTTTACAGTTAAGATATGAACATTTCTTTGGTCCACTGCAGGCAATGAAAGGATTAGCTATAATCATTACTAGGCAACAGTTGTTCTGTAGCCTTGGAATTGTAATGAAAGTCCCTAATCCACTTCTTTTCTTGCAAATCCTAATTTACAGATGTTGGTAGGAATTGGAGGTAAATGTAGTTCTGGCTTAATCTACTTTCTGTCAGATATCCACAAGTACAAAAGTGAATGGAAGATTATTGTATTAGGGAAGAATTTTTTTATTTAAAAGGTCTTGTTATCAAACAGGTTGCTTTAAAATTTCTAGCACTTGCAAGCTTTCCCCTTCAAAGTGATGGAAAGAAATTGAAATCACCTCTAAAAGCTTGCATTTCATGTAAGTTGCTGGAGAAGGGGAACACTACTTTAGTTAAAACACAAGGAGCTGGGCTGTTGGGGAAAAGCAAGCCTCCAGCCCTAATAATGCAAGTCTCCTTTCTAGTGAAAGAGACCATACATCAGCTTTTGTTGCATCTCACAAGCCTATAAACTCTCCTTTCCTCTCTCCCCCTTCTTGTTTCAAAATGGATGTATATCAGAAAATAATCTTTCATTTCCAGAAGAAATTGTGTTAGAAACAATGACCCAGTTTCCTCATGATCAGACTTGGAGATGTGGGTATTAAAAATTATTTCAGGTATGGTTCCTCTTTTTATATGCTTCTGATTTCACCAGAGTGTTCTTCAGATAATAAGATGGATTAAGTTGTTCTCATCCACCAAAGTTTAGGAACATGTTGTTAATGCAGCTCATTTTGACTGGAAAGCCTTTATTCTGAATAATTATGCATTCTGTCCAGAACCTCACTGATGGGAAGCAAAGTGTTTCTCTCCTTCATTTGCAGTGCTTAAGTGAAGAGCCAGATGGGTTCAGCAGCTAGAGCTATAAAAGAAGCTCTCCTATGCCTTTGGTTGGATGTTCTGTACCATTGCATCCCTAGTAGTAGTTGCTTCTGTTTGAACTCAGGGTTATGAAAGATGAACTGCATTAAACAGTAAATCATTAAATATCAGCTGAGTAAAAGTACTGTGGTGTGTTGGCCTGCCTAAATCACCAGCACCTGTCTCCTCACTGCAAAGAACTACTCTTTAAAATAATGCAGTGGAAGACTGACAGAAGGACCAGTACTCAAGTCACACAAAAAAAACCCTCAGACTCATTTTTTTTTTGTTTAGAGTTTCAGCCAGTGACTGATCAGCATATACGCAGCTGAGGAACTGCTAAAGCAATGTTTTGTTAGAATTCCCAATGTGTGTGCATGTGTGTGAATAGACATACATACATAATAAATATATAGAAATTGGTAATTCTGTTCTTGTTCAACTTTCTTTCTGTTGTGTGATTGTCCTGCCTTAAAATCTGTTTAAATTGTACCTGCCTGATATCTTAGCTTTCTTGTAAATGCTGCATTTGCTTGTTTTATCTTGCTTTTATGCTGGATGTGAAGACCACAAACAGGAAAACATATGCTATTTGAAAATCAGATCAAATCAGGAAGGATGCTGATGGCCTAAAAAAAATTGTTCCAAACTAGACCTTTATTTGTCTGCAAGAATTGGTTTCTATAAAATGTCAGAACAGATTAGTACTAGAAAGCTCCCTATTGTGTGTAGTCTCACAGTGCTCAAACAGATCAGCTGTGGCTTGTGAATCTTTGCAGCATTAATTTTTTGCTCAGCTTTGCTGTTTTGTGTGTTTGCAGGGTATTTCTGACTGCTTTTCCCAGTGTTTTAGTTGTCATTCCTTGATTGTTTTGCATTGTTGTATGCTCAAGAATGATATAACAAAAAAGTAATCATTACCATACAGCTTTCAGCTCAAACTTCTATAACCTCATCTATACCAAAAGCCAAGAAAAACATGAAATGCCCACTCCCGAAGTTAATGATATTGAAATAAGGCAAAGTCATGTACATATGAGAGAAAGGGATTACTCCTGCCCTTTCTTACAGGGAGAATTAATTGTCTTATGAGGTGACTTCTAGGTAGAATTTGTATGAAAACTTTCAGTGTTATACTGCCATTTGTATGAAGCGCATAGCAGGTGGTTCTTGGGTTTTTAACTCAGAATGCAACTATAACCACTAGTAATGTTCACTCATTAATATAATTCCATTGAACTGTGTGGGATAAACATATGGGATGGGAAATGCCGCATGAAACAGTAATGCTGTCCAGACTTATAGATACACAGATGCACTGCAGACTTCTCCATAGCTTAAGTTTACAAGTTACAGAAGAGGAATTCAAAATCCTTCTATAGTTTCTCCCATATCCTTCTCTGCTTTCTTGATGTAAGATACAGGGTTCTGAAGCTAGTATAGAAGAACCGCTACACAAGCCAGTGCTACAAAGAACTATACTTTTTTTACTTCATTCTCTTCATACATTAGATAATGAAAGCACAAAACATCAAAAATAACAAATTATATGGCTACAGCTAGAGAACATATTTTTCTGGAACGTGAGATAAATACTATTTAAATAAGTGAGAGTATTTAAGGGTTGTGAACCTGTGATAAATGCAAATATTACATATTCTTTGATACGTGCTGAGACACCAGAGAAGAGTGGTGTCTTAAAGGCAGAAATTCATGGGAATCGCTGTCTGCACTCTTGGCGTGGGTGCCTAGTGAAAATAGAATCCAGAGGACTTCTAAGCAGCAAGAAAGATGATTAACCCTCTGGTATACAGCATTAGCATCTCTTTCATTTCTAACACTCAGACATACAGTTATATATGTCATTGTGTCAAGTCTGAACCATGGATGTTCCCATTGCTCTCTGTGGTCCGAAGGCTTATTAACTGATTAGTGCAGGTTAGTTGGCCACATCTGACTGTCCTGATCTAGCAAGTATGTTGTCTGACTGCGCCGTCCAAGAATAAATGAAACAATAGGCACTGCTAAGTTAAGATACTGGAATCAGATTTTCTTGGTAGCTTGCTGTCTCTAGAGGTGCAATTTGGGAATTAAATGCTCAATAAATGAAGCTTTTGTACAGGCAAACTATGTGGGGGTTTTATGTTGAAAATAAGTAGCTGTGATCCTATCGATTATAGGCTCAGGTATTGTACACAGAGTGCTCTTTTCCCTTACTGTACTAACAGTTGAAGGGTAACAGAAAGAAATACAGTATGAAAAGTGACTGAAATGGGCCTATCTCTGTCTCTAGCAAACACAGCGATCTGGAGGTCCTTTAATTCAAGATCTGTAAGTGGTTATATAAGCTGTATTCTGTAGTAGCCAAACGTGGCTACTGTTAGTAAATAGTAAGTTGTATTTGTGAAAGTTAATTTCTGTTAAGATTATTTAAGAGATCTTAACTTGCATAACTTCATAGAGGACATAAACTACTGCTGAACTGTAAAAAGTAAGTCCCTCTTCTGACTGTACCCTCATGCTGTCATGGCATTATTCTGCTATTACTTCCAGTGTTAAACCTAGGTTTAGGCTTCAAGAATTAGATCATACTTCCTAGCTTTGGTTTCCCTTTCATCACACTGGAAGGTGTGTCTTGCTTACATAAATACTTAGTTAAATATCCCCTGGCTGTTCAGCAAGGACTGTTGACAAAGTGACGTAGCCCATATACTTACTTTCATCACTATTAGGGTATAAATTACCTTGCAAATCACATCATTCTTAACACTAAAAAAATAGGCTTCATAGTGAAGGGCATCATCAAGTGTTTGTGCAATTAAACACATCAGGTATGCTTGCAATGATAGTCTCTGAACATCCTGTATTTAGAATCAATTGTGCTGGAAACAGTATGAGAAAAATGTAGCTACCACTCCTAGGTCAGGACAAAATACCAGTACCCACCGTTCCCAAGAAGTCTTTCTCCATCCCTATGATTAAGTACATGAATTTATCCACCTCTTCTCTCTCGATCTGTTATCTCTTGTTTGTTTTTATATTGGGAACCGAAGTGACTGGGATTGAACCTTGGGAAGCGTGAAATGTAGTCCCCTATGTGGGACACATATAAGGATTATCACAGTCTCTCCATACCAAGTAATTATATTAGATGGTACTATTATAAAGCTGTTTTAAAACAAACAAAAACCCAAACACACACAAAAGCAATCTTATGTCTTCTATTCCACAAGCTGCTGCTTCTTCCAATTTGACTCTAACTATATAAAAAATGCAATAGTAGTAAGCTTTAGAAACTTAATTTAAGATAAAACGCTAAGCAGCCTTTATGACCTGAAAAGCTCAAAGATACTGTGTATCTTTTAGCTGTTTTCCTTTCTTTTTAAAGAAGTTGTGCTAATCAATTTCTTTTCAAAGTACTCTAGTTCCTAGCAGTTTCCTAAAACTGGAGGGAAATTGCTGTTCTTTGTAAGCTAAATCAATCTCTGAAGAGCCTTATAAGAATAAAATAGCTTAAGGATGAAACAGCAGTAAGAAAGGAGATCCATCTACCAATTTATCAGTCTATCTATTTTCTAGCCCTATCTATCTATAATGGTTAAAAGTTTTAAAGGACACTAAATTTAAGTATTTTATATTGCTTTTCATAAGGGCAGTTCAATTTATCTCTATTCCTTTAGAAAGATGAATATTGTCACTGTACGTTGTAAGCTTGTGTTGGCTAAAAGGAGTCAGGGGCATGACAGCATTTATAGAAGGCATGAGCTCAAATGTCAGTAAGGCATCCAAAAATGGATGAAGCATCACCCAGCCACTGCCATCTGTTGAGTGTTTCATGACAGCTGTATCTCCTGACCAGAGCTGGTGCAGATAATCATGAAAGGCACAGAGGAAGCATACAACAGTTATACAGAGAGAGGAAAGGGGGAATTCCACCTTTAGCATTGTTTTTAATTGCACCATAATTATTTTTTTAACAGACACCATGGTATGTAGCTTAGGGTCTGGCCTGATTGAAAGCAAACAATAAACTACAGTGCAGTTGAAAAGCAATTGAAAATTCCTCTGCAAGAAGGTTTTGTGCAGGCTAAGTATTTAATAGTGTTTCTCCCAGAAACTTTGCCCTAAAGATACTCCTGCCATAATAAAAAAATAAAAAACCCACCTGCCTCAACTATTGTGTGTCAACAAGACTATCAAAGCAAATATTATTGTTATTGACCTACTAACGTGAAAGTTTTCAACGTTCTTTCTCTTAAAGAGAGGGAAACTTTTGGCCATCAAAACTGAGGTACTAGCACTATAAGGTGCTTAACTTAATGCCAGCTAAATCACTAAATTAATTGTAAAACAGAGTAAAATTATTCTCATTTTTCTATCATTTTCTCTAGCGTGTGGATCTACTTTCTCCCCTAAGGCATACAAAACTGCCATCTGACTTTATTGTTTCTGATACAACCTCTTGTAAGCTGGGGAACCTTCTAGATGAACTGGCAACCCAGACAAGTCATGAAATCAATGGCACAAGCAGTAGCGAAGGGTAGGTGTCATTGCGAAGCAACATCTTTGATGTGAAAGCCTTCTCTTATCCTCTTATCTAACCCTTGCCTTCCCATAGCCATGTCTCATATTGTTCTGTCACTTCAGTATGTCAGGGTCTCTGTTACTACAGCTCTAGGTTATCAGACAGATGTTGCTGTAAACTGGTATAGCATGAACAATGTGAGTTTAGTTCATCCTTTATATAATGCTAATAAAACATACCATTTGGGAAATAGAATTACTTAAAGATATGTCACTTATGAACACATCTGAAGTTAGGAGCTGAGACTTTTGTACAAGTTCAGATAACTTTATAGGCAAATTTAGATAACTTTAAATAAGCTTCCACTCCTAACTTATATAAGATGATAGTAATTCAGCTATTGTAAGTATAAGGTTTTTAGATCTTTATGATTTAAAAGCAAATTATGAAATGACAATCATAGCATAATGAATGCAAAGAGATATGTCTGAGGTAGTCTGAGATTATTCAATAACTCAATGGTTTGCTGATATGGTTGAGTCTCAACAGATATTTTTTTTTTTGTTTTCTAAGTGCAAAGAAGGTTATGGCTGCTGCCATGTAGCTTAACAGGGTCCTCAATATCTCTGAAGAAATGATCCCTCCCAAAGCCAGATAACAGTTGTCCATGTAATCTATCCAAAACCAAAATTGTCTTGAGGACATACAAGCCAAAGG
Source organism: Falco peregrinus (assembly GCF_023634155.1). Classification (NCBI taxonomy): domain Eukaryota; kingdom Metazoa; phylum Chordata; class Aves; order Falconiformes; family Falconidae; genus Falco; species Falco peregrinus. Next base: position 20,609,216 of record NC_073730.1, on the reverse strand, counting down.
TCACTTGCAGGACTGGTTCTTCTGTTATTAATCCCAGAAAGATGTCAGGCTGCAGTATGGCTGCAATATCCTTTAGGGCAGCCTTGTTTGTTTTTTACATCCATTCAAACACTAATAAGATGAGGAAATGCATAATTAATAATAGTATGAGCAGGGGTGCCGAAAGCCATGACTTACCATCGTGATGCATTGTGTTACATATCTGAACTGGCTCTGCTAGTTCAAATACCTTACACAATGTTAACCTTATCTGCGAGAAAACCTCTGTTACTATTTGAACAAGGAGTGGGTAGGAGTAATTTCTGAAATGTGTGTGATTCCATAGTGTTGGGTTACATTTAGAAAAAAAAAATTAAATGTCAAATATGTATATGTATAAACCGTATGTTAAAGCAGTACAGGTTTAAAACACAAATCCTGCTGCTAGATCAGTGGGAGGCTCTGGTTTACTGCTACATTAGCTTTTACAAAATTGTTTGGCATTTACATCTTCTTATTTTACAAGTTTACTCTGAAAGAAGCTAGTGAAACAAAACATAAGTCTACCCTCCCCCTGAAAGGCACTTTTATGTTCCTCCTTTTTTAACCTGGTAAAGTGGTTGTAAAATGTACTCTTGATTCTTAAATAAAACAGCATGTAAGTAGGATAGGTATGGGAAGTGGGCCCCTTTCTCAAGGCTTTATAGACCGCACAGGACCTCAAACAGAAACACTGATGCTAAATGTAGATTTTATAATTTCTTTTTTTTTTTTTTTCTTTAAGGAATTGCACAGGGTGCTTCATATTACTGAGAGATAAAAGAGAAACAAAAAGAGCAGATATTTCTAAAATTGTTAAGTCAAGAACTATTTCTTAATAATCAAGATGACAAAATGAAGTTTAGTTGTAATACAATTCAGGAAGAAATGGGTGATTTCAGAACAGCTATTCAGATTCCCGCAAAAATTAACAGGGAACTAGATTGCCACTATAAGAACAGGACAGACCATATAATTCAACATCTGGGATCCAGGAAGACCCCCAGTTGAGGGTACTATTGAAATTCAAAACAACAACAACAAAAAAATGATGTGTGTGAGGGAGAACCCTGAAATATCCGTAGTTGTGATGCCTGCCTTGTTTATGATTAAGACTCATTAAAAATGCAAAAACTACATTTCATTGTAAAAAACAGTGAACTGGAAGAGTGGAAAGAAAAGGTTCTAGGATTTGATTTTGCAATTTTTAAGTCCTAGGATTAAATGTGGAAAGGCATAGAGCTGCAGCATTTTGGGGATTGGGTTTTTTGTTTAAGACTGCAATTGTGTGCTCTTTTTTCCAAGGTAAGCGAATGTTAAGTACACTGAGATACTATTGCTCCGTGCTTCCATGCTAATAAGGCGTGCTTCCCACAGTGTGTGACAGAAAGGATGAATGCCGTGCAGTGCTAATGGTTAATTTGTAGTGGCATGTGTTCCTTGAATGTTTGTGAAGTTTCATGATTCACCATCACACAATTGAATCGCTCCTTTTTTTAAGATGTAGTGATATGTAGTGAGATGAAGCAATGCTGACAGGGTTTTTGAAATGTACATTGTCCTCCACAGCATATTCACTGTATTATAATAATAATACCACTCCTTAAATTTGTTAATTTCTCACAATTTGGGGGATAGAGTCCTCATCAAATAATTTCAGTATTGACCATGGTTTAAAACGTTAATTACTGTGGAATCTGTCACAGATAGCGTCAAACCACAGTGATGCTAATCTGTGACATGGATTTGAAACTCCTTTGGGAAGCTCATATTTAGACTAACTGCTGAGTGAACATGACTGCTAGGATTACAGAGGCCATGGACAGTGAAGAAAAGCAGTAATGCTCCTTCTAACTAGAAAGTAAACAATAGGGTGATTGTCTGCTTACACTTTGGGGCTAAACAGCCCAACTGCTGAGAAGCTCTAGGTAAAAAACTGCTATCAGCAAGCAGTCTTGATGTTTTCTTCGTGGAGCTAGATGTTGTCAAGGATTCAGCTGAGCCACCCTAGTGAGTGTACAGGAAGCAAAACAGGATATTCTTGTATAGGCCCTGTTTTGTGTAATTATGCAACACTTGAACTCTTGTGTATATTCCAGAATGGGTAACACACCTCTAAAAGGAACAGGGAGCCAGCAGCAGCAACTAGCAAGTGAAATATTCTTATGAAAAGTGCTCTTGATTGAAATCAGTGTGTTTACATTTTCAGTTATCTTTGGTAAGGATTGTTCCACCTTAGCGCACCCTCAAAATTAAGAAATTATTTTCATCCAGTTTCATTTCCTGTGTTTGTTTCTTTTAACAAGCAATCTAAATCATTTCAGCTGTCTCTTAAAAAGGAACAATAAGGGAAATGATCAGGGAAATGTCACTTCATCAAACATCCCCAGATATTTCTCAGGAATATGCTGAATTTGATGAAACACAGGCAAATTCCCTAAGAGGCAGCTGAGGATCTTTCTTCATTTTAGCAGAGGCTGCTCTTGCGCCCGGTGACTCCCAGATTTGTACTGGGGAGCCTGGTTACCCAGAAAATCCTAGCATGTGCACTAGGTTTTTTGGGCTCATTAGGTTCCTACGTGTAATACCAGGAGCCAGAACACACAGGAAGCTCTGACTGGGTGTACATGTGTGCGCACGTGTGCATCTACATAAGTATACTATCTGCATAAGTAGTATGCTGTTTTCATTTAAATGACCTGTTTCAATTAGAGAGCCTTTTGTTCTGTTTCTGTAAATAAAAAACACATGTTAACTTTTGAATAATCTCTGGGTTTAATAGCTTGAATCCTGCCATGTCCTGTTTGTACCACAGATAGTAATGAAACTACTCTTATCAGTAAGAATCAGGGTTGAATACTGGAAACTAAGTTTTGCTTTCAGCAGTATGTTGTTGTTGGGGTTTTTTTCTGTATCTGGCAATAAGGTTGCCCAAAGAAAAATCTTTGGCTAAGGCAAAGCAATGGACAACCTTTTGTGGTCTGTGGATTGCAGCACAAGCACAGATTTTACTGTCCATTATAAAAACATTCAAAAAGAAATCTGTCCCACCCAGAAACAGAAGAGAACAAAAGCAGACCCTTTCTTTAAATAATAGTGGTAATGTCATGAAAACAAGGAAAGTCTAATCTGTATACACAAACCCGAATTCTACTGTGAGGGGAAGCTGAAGCAGTGAATATCAACGAGGTTGTAAGAGTATAAATGAAGGCAGAATATGGCAAATTATTTGTGATTTTTTTTTCTGTTCTTGGTCTTTAGTCTATCTGATGCCTGATAGCCTGCCTTGATCTGTGCTCAGTATAGTCTCAGTCTGTAGTGTTGGAAATCAGAGGGAAACTCACCTTTAGTTCTCATATCCTGCTTTTGCTAGCAGTTTGTATAGGGGCCTATAACCTACCCCTTTGCATCATTTGTATTAATTTATGAGGTGTATGGCACCGCATTTAATATTTGCATTTAATGAAATGGGTAATAGTAGAATGAGCACAACAGGCACAAAACACAAATGTCTGTCTTCTCCATAGTTCCAGGAATGTATTAAGGGTGAGGTTTCATAGAACTATTAAGCAGCCTCACCTACTTCTTCTTGATGCTTTTCTTGAAAACAAAAAATATCTGCAGAAGAAAAAAAAAGTATTTTTTTAAATTTAGGGAGTGGAATATCTTTTACTGGGGTGTCAGACAAGTGCAGGTTTCAGCACAAGGGAAGAAGTAAGACCACATGGCTGGGAACAAAGCACGGGAGTGAGGCTGCTTCCCCAGTCAACAGTGGCAAGCTGTCAAACTGGCTCAACTGTTGTGTGAAATCTCAACCTAAAAGGATTTAGGCAAGAAATCTCTCTTCTTTTTTTTTTTTTTTTGTGTGTGTGTGTGTGTGTTGGGTTTTTACTATGCTTGAAACTTAGAAAGTAACAGTTGTGTTACACTGAGAAAAGAGAACAATGTATAAAATACTGTATAAAATCCCCCAGTGAAAGTATGCATAAGCAGTCTTACTGTGGTAATAGATAAAGTAAGGATAAAGTTTGGGGGTTTAATCACATTTTTCCCCCTCTTTATAAAACACTTTTTGTACAATGTTTTCTCTTCCATATTTGTCCTTTCGGTACTCTTCTTTCATATTTTAATTGGTTTTCCTCCTTTATTTTTATCTATGATTGAGATTCAGGCAGTTCCTTCATATTTGCTTATTCCCTGTGCTTTTTCTGTAGTCATCAAGTCTCAATATCTTTCTACAAACTTTGTAGTAGTTCAGAATTTTATATTTATTTATTTGTGTTCTTACCCCTAGTTACTTACCCTGTTACTTCATTACCCTTTCACTGAATCTTGTTTTCTTGTTGATTTAATATTTTCTAAAGAAAAGTAAGCTCAAAAATGGAGGTATGACCAAAAAAGACCAAAAAAACACCCCACAAACAAACAAACAAAAACCTCACAACCAAAAAAAACCCCCACAACTCATAAATGCAAGTTTTTTCTGCCAGAGTTTTAAAGTACTGTCATGATTCTTAGGTACCTGGCACAACATTTTTTAGTGTTTTAGATGCCATCTTCTAGGCAGTGCATTACTTTGAGGAGTTTTGGGCTTCAAATGTGGATGAGAATAGTTGGGGGGGTGGGGGTGGGATGTGTAACGGTTTCTGCCAAATTTACTGCAGGGGCATAATAGGAAGCCTTCTGAATAAAATTTTGATTTGTTTTCAATCAGATACAGCAGTCTGAGTTATAGTGTAGGTTACAGTGAAGTCTGTGTGCTAATAACTTTTTTAAAGCGTAAAAAAACCTTACCATCTCCCATCCCATACCCAAGGTCTCTGGAAGAATTACCCTGGTTTGTATTCAACTCTTGAAGTCATTGTCACTTCTTGGGGTGCCTATTCACTATCACAAATGTCACTCGTATGTCAGCAACCTTCCCTGAGCGTTACCACTGCAGGTTCCCACCAGTAGGTGTGGTGGACAAAGTACTTTCAAAAGGTTAATCAGCAGCATTCATTAATAACTAGGTAACAGTATCCCGCCTGCGGGCTACTGGTTGTTGGCAAATCACTCGCATGGTGCAAAGCTTGTAGTTTTTGTTCAACTGGTTGAGTGCCTTGTTGCCAGGCATCCTGCTGGAGGAGGAGTTTGGCAGGACCACTGCGGCGTTGTGCAATGGCATTCATTGAACAGCTTTGCTGCTGGTACCTCAGGGACTTCCTCAGGCTTTGCGTCTCCACGCTGAGCTCACTCGCAGGAATTTGCTATTTTAAGCAGGAGCAGAATAGCCTTCCTAAGGATCCTGATTAGCTCTTGGAGTGCTTCCACTTGTGCTGGTGTCCAGCCCTGTTAGACTGAAACACTAGAAAATTTGCTTGATTGTTGATAGTCTTTTGATACTTTCCTATGGTTCCCTTTCATGTGATTAGGAACACGGATAAACCCTCTTACAACTCACTAAGACACATAGCAGAGACCAGCTTACAAAGGCACAAAAACATCTACAGTATGCACTTCTGCAGCAGCACAGCAAGTCTCCCTCTTAACAGTGTTACTGTCACGTACCTATGGGTGAATGAAGCAACACAAAGATGCAGTAAATAAATGATGGCTTTGCGTCAGGTTAATCACTGGGTAGGCCAAATAAGGTGCTCAGCCTGGGTTAATGGCTGAGATCGTGTCCTATTACATTGCTGACTAATGTACTTTTCAGACAGAAGTTTGTACTGTAGACTTGGCCTCAGGTTTTACTGTTTTAATATCTCTGTCAAAAAGGTGCTAGTTCTTGATATATCTTTGTATATTCATTGCATTTTCTAGGGTTGACAAAACATTAATTTTATAGCTGGATTCTATATTAAAATGAAAAAACAAAACAAAATAATAACAAACTTCCTGTCTTTGTTTGGAAGATAACAAACTGCCTTAACAACAACAAAGAACAGAACCCTTTTTTAAGGCCACATAATTACAAAAATAATATTTGAATTAGCTCTTAGGTTTTTTAGCCTTAGTGTATCAGACTGATCTTTGTCAAACAAGCTTATGGCTTACTCAGAGTGATTTTTTAGCAGCTCCAGTGGGGCTAGTTATGGAGTGAATTATTACTCAGCGTGAGTAAGGAGATCAGAATTAAGCCCAGATACGGTCAGAAGGAAAGAGGGTTTTGTCTGATTTGTCTATGATAGATCTGCCCTGCTGCTAACTCCCTGGTCTTTCATTTAGTTTCTTTTTAGAGACTTTTGTTAAGACTTCCAAGGAGTCCTGAGAGGACAATTGAGCTTTTATGGGTTTTTTGCAGAAGCAGGGAGAAACAATCAAGTTGCTGGCTTTCTGGTAGTGTTGATTTATTTTCTGTTCATCCTGCAAATATTTTTTTATGAAATCTATTTTTTAAAAAAAGAGCACTAAACTAAAAACAAACAAACAAAACCAACAAACCCAAACAACCAAATAATATAAGTTGGGCTTTGAGGGAGCAAGAGGGGGAGCTTCAAGGTTAATTGCAGATAAGGATTTCCCAAGTATACAACAACATTATGATCAGCCCTTACAGCAGGGAGGGTTATAGCTTCTGTTTTCTAAAAGAACAGATTTCCATCTACACTTGTCCCTGTTCAGAAAGGCTTGGTAACTAAAGAAATGGGATGGTTTCTCACAAGATGCTAAAAACATGAAACAAACTGGTTTAGACTCTGAAGTTAGTGGGCCACTTGCTGGGCTCAGTGGTGCAAAATGACTCACCTTACTACCTGAAGGCTTCCCCTCAGGCAGACTCAGGGTCCCGCTTTCCCTTTGCACAGGGAAAGGAGCCTGGCCAGACCCCGCCCCGCTGGCTGTGCCCATGGGGGAGCCCCTGGGACCCGCATACAGCAGGCTGGGCCCTTCCTAACTCAAACGTGCTCAAAGGAACCCCAGTTCTGGTGATGGGGATAGCTTCATTTTGCCAGGAACTGCCTCTCATTCTCCTGCCCTTTCTAGCATTTCTATTAAGCAGCAACAGCAGACCAGGGGATCTGTGTGTGCACTGCAAGATGGCCAAAAGAATTTATGGCCTTTGGAGCTGATGGGACTAAGTTTGCTCAGGATCATGCCCTTAGTTAGCGTCCTGCAGCAAAAAGGCCTAGAGTTTAGAAAGGAAACTCTCTCAGGGATTTATAGTATTGATGACTGTAACCAAACCTGGCAGCCCTTGGATCTTACAGCCCTCTCTGGGCCTAATCAAAGGCCATTGACGTAAACTAAAACATTTGACTTCAGAGAGCTGTGGATCAAACTCTGCGTCTACACTGACTGAATTTGCCCTCCCCTCAGACACAACCTCACTTTAAATTCTTTTCTTCTGACAGGCCTGTAGCCTCATTCCTCTCTCTTAAGCTGGGAGGGCATTTCATGGTTCTCTAAGATGCCCAGAAGTGACTTTTTTTCTTCTCACGGTGCAGTTTCACATTATACCTAATTCAGCATAACTGCTGGCTGACACCAAAAGTCCCATCCCTGTTTTCCTGATGTCAGGTTTAGGGATCATACGATCTTGGCAGGATGACTTGACAAAATTAACCCACTCCAACATGCCCCACCTCCCACCCCCAAAAGAAGCCACTGTCCTTTCAGCAGTTTTCCACATTTGCCATGGATTAGTGTAATGTGACTCCGTGCCATGAGTCTCAAAAACTTGGCCAGGGGCATTACATAAAAGCAACGTTAATTTGGATTAAGGCAGAGAACGGAGACAAAGAAAACATTAAGAAGAATTCAAATTAAAATAATACGAAAAGTATTATTTTCTATCATACAAGGCCTGGTCCAGAAGTATCAATTAGATACTGACCCAAAGATAATGGTTAAGGTGGAATTTATGAAAACTATCCTTAATATATGTTGTTATACTTACTATGATTCTCCTCTTTCTTTTTTATTTTTTTTCTCAACCCAGATAGCTGTCAGTCAACCTTTAGCATCTTGTTGAAAGGAGCTTGTTCTTGATTTTCAGCCAAGTGTTCCTGGACCACTGCAGATATAATGTCATAGCAAACAGGGGAACCTTTCTCCATTCTTTCCTCCTTTTTCCAACAGACCTTGGCATTTGCTTTCAAGCCCAGTTGTTCAGTTTTTGTTAGCAAACTCTTTTACTACATTCTTTTGCCCAGACATTGATACATAAATAACTTCATAGTTACATGATTAGCTTAATTTTTTCTTCATTTCAGAAATAAACTCATTTTCATATCTTTCTTCTAATTTAGGCGGTGTAAATGTCATCTACTCATATATTATCCCCATTTCAAAGTACACCCTTAAACCTCACTTAGAGGCTTGAACTTTTACTTTCAGTATGCATGTTTTGAAAATAAAAACTCATAAAAGGACTACAATATCTATTATTAACTTCCAAGTTTCAGTACTTTCAACATGTCTTCCTACCCCTATTGGGAGTCTAAGCAAATGTTCTCAGTTTCCCTTGACACAGTAATGAGGAATTCTCCCTATGTGTCCTCTCTTCTCCATGATTTGAAAATTAAAGCTCTGTCTTTAGCTATAAGATGTGTAGCATATCTTTCTGAAAGATAAGTTCATATCAGATTCAAGCTACCCAGCTGTTTCAGGGCTCTGCTTCTATGTCAGGTGTTTGGATTTCAAGAGGTTGGAAGCAGACTTACATATCAAAATTCATAGTAATTGTATCTTTTAGTGATACTCATAGCAGAGGTATTATTCTTTATTTTTCAGTCTGAGGGGGGGTTTTTTGGTTTTATTGGGGAATGTGTTAAAATTCTTATTTCAAAATCACTCAAAAATAGATTACTTACAACACAAAAAATAGAGGAACAGTTAATTTTTAAAGCTGGAAATGAAACAATTACTCCTATAGAGCTCATGAGCATCCTTACTGAAATATGTTTATGTTCTGCTTTCTCTCAATGAAATATCTTACATTTACTAGATAGTTTTCTAGTGGTTGCATGTTCTGCTGTGATGTAAATTAAGTATGAGATGTTGTAAGCTAAGCTGTGTAGGTATTGTCACTCTGAGCAAAGGAGCTGCTAGTGCCTTCATGAAAAGATTCGTAGGTGATGAGAGATAACTCTCTCAAAGTCACCAAGAACCAAGCAGGTTTTTTATTTAGCATATCTTTTTCACTTTGTACCTTCTGTGTCAGCTGTGACCGACACAAGTCCTCCCACTTTCATCAAGGCAGCTAAAGGATTAGATTGTATGCTGTGCAACATAGCTTCTTATTCAAGTAAATGAAAAATATATTGGAATGTCTTCTGGTTAATTGGTTGGAAGAAGCTGAGGTCCTTGCACTCGGATCCTTTGGAAAATTGCAGCTACATGATTTTTGTGCACTCATGGCTCTGAAATTGTCAAGTTGGCATTGAAATATATAACATGAGGAGTGAGAGAATGTACCAGTTCTCATGACAACAGGACTTCCCATCACTCTTTCTTAATAGTTATTCCTGTCTTACTTTATGAAGTAAATATACCATAAATAAGGATTTTCTAGCCATATACTATTTAAAAATTATATGGGGGGACTTAGGAGATCAGAGAATCTCTTGCTGGTGTATAAGGGTGGGGGAAATGTAAAAATATTTTCTTGATTGTCTTAATATTTCTGCTTCTGGAATTTTCTGTATCCATATAATAATCCCAGTCTACTCCTCCAGCTGGGACCTCTGCAAAGAAGTACAGGGGGGCACCAAGGCTGGATGGGACAGCATGAGAAATGCATGCTTTGCACAAGGTCTTCTGTGTATTCTTTCTCTTCTGTCTCTCTGTCCTTACAGAAGGAAGTACAGTGATGTCTTTATACAGAAGTGAAAATTCCCCAAAGACTGAATTTTGTCTGTAGCATCAAAGAAGAAATTTGTGTTGGGCTGGCTTCAGATATAAACACAATAGGCCCACCTGCACGATTTGGCTCCAGACTGGGATTAAGGCCTTTAACTCTGTTGACCATGTGTTGTCTCAAGCTCTCCTAAGTCCCTAGCCTTTCTGTCTCCCCTTTCTTCTGTTGATGTCTTTTCTCAGAAGCTGGGGGGGATGTAAATGAGTGAATACATGCTGTTGCAGAGGAGAAACAAGAAAGTGGGGCTAGAGAGAAAGCCTGTGCTTTTCAGAAGGGGAGAGAAGTGGAGGAAATAACTGTATGTTTTGAGGGGCTTGAGATAGACATCTTCTACTGGTAAAGTGAAAAACTTAGGTGAGAGACCTCTTCATATATAGCCCCCAAAGCCCCTTGCATTTTCCTAGGACACCTTTAACCAATTTGACCCAATCACAACATATGCACATAGTGATCTTTCTAGGATCACAGCATCTCAAAAATTCCATTGGTCCTACCATGCCAACACCACCCACATGAATTTTTGGCTACATCACTGTGGAAAAACTTGAACTGTGGACTTCTCTGTCGCATGCAAGTAGGCCAAAACATGCCATCTCATAAAAATCCAACTATAGAGACTGTTAACATTCTGTGGGTTATGGCTCTGGCCTGGGAAACTTATGACCTAGGTTCAGCCTTATGTTCTGCCAAATGCAGTGTGAAAACTCTGGTCAGAATGGAGCATACCCAGCAGACTACCCTGAGCCTCAAATAAAACACTTTAATACTCTTGCTTTTGCAAATCTTTGTAAGGCTTTTTATGAGCTCAAAGCTAGGGCAACAAGTTTCAAAACCACAATGTTGCTGCAAAAAGGATTTTCTATCTTCCTATCAGTTCCAATTATGTGGTTTCTCAAAACGTATTTTCCTTCTCAGAAGCCATGTTAGTGGCTAAACACATGGAAACTAAGGTTCTCAAACAGCCATTTCTATCTGAAAAATTCAGATAGAATATCTGATATTCATTTCAGAATATCAGATTCATTTGCAGCAATTCCCACTTGATTCTAAATATCTCCTGCTGAATAAATAAGGAAAGGAGGTATCTTGCATGCCGAAAGCTTTTCTGTATCTCCTTATTTACAGGGATATGGAATCAGTGTAACGTTTGCCTTTAAGAAATTAAAGAATTGCTATTAACAAATAAAAACTTAAGCTAGAAGATTTACATGTTGCCTTGATTTTTCTCATTTTTGTAAGAAGGGATTCTTAGGACTCATTCTGTGAGTGTAAATTTCACTGTTAAGTGCAGCTGAGAGCACATTATGAGGTTTCCCAGGGTATTTTGCTCTCCTTACCTGATTCCACTGGGTCTTTTGAATCCATGCATTGCATTCATAGCTTCTAAAAATCCTTTCTTTAAAAGTTTGTTTGGGGATTTCTTTTTCTTTTAATATACTAAAGTTTTGTAGTGCTTTTTTTGTTTTGTTTTATTTTTTAATTACTGTTGTCAGTGTGTACAATCAGTGAACAAAAAGCCCTATCAATTTCTCCTCTTTATTTGCAATTTGATTCTGAGATGGTTGTTCCCAAAGCTGCTCTGAACTTTGTCCCTTAAGACAAACAAAATTTTCTCTTCAGCTATGGAAAAGAGTACTGCTCTCTTATCCAAAATGAAACATTCCCAGAAGAAATACTGCCTTGTATTGAGAACACTGCATTTTATCATCTTGAGAGACAGGCATCCAGGCTGTCTTACAGCTTCTATTCTAAGATGAGCTTTAGGACTTAGTCACAGGGCTGGGTTTCCTATTGTCCTAAACTCAACATACTCCTCCACATGAGTCCAATATAGGTGTAAAAGGCTACTATATCAGAATGGTTGAAACATATTGGTCTGAATATAAGGTGCAGTTATAAAAGACTGGGGTGGAGGGGCGAGGGGGTGGAAGCCTACTTGCTATAAATCAGGACTGAACATGTGACCTACAACCATCTTCTATTCCATACTTCCTCCACCACCACCCCAGCAGCACTGAGTTTTAGGTGGGAGGAGGTAGGAAAATAAAACTGAGTCTTGCACTCAGGACACCAGGTCTAATGCTGCTTTGCTGGGGATCAACATGCCAGGCAAGTGATCAGCAAAGCAGGTAGGCTTCTGCGCTTCCTGTGGGGCAGACTTGGTATGGGCAGGGTGACAAATAGATATTTTTTTTATTTTTTTAATTTAATTTATTTAATTAATTTTTAAAAATATTTAAAAATAAATAAATATTTAAAATAATGCTTACCTTCAGTAATAGAAATTCTTTCTCCATCTGCTTTTCAAATTGAAGGAGATTTCCCCTGATTTCCAACTAACGCAAAGGGTGCAGGCAGTACAGGGGAAGGTGTAACTTTTAAGGGGAAAGGTTGTACCCATTTTCTGGAAGAAGGAGCACAATAAAATCATTGTGTTCTATTCCTTAAAGTCCTGTTCACGTGTGTGGTGTATCTACAGTAGAACAACGTAGGCATAATTTTAGCAAATTCTAAAGCTGTTACGTTTAAGCTGCAGACATATACATCTCAATCACTGTAACTTTCAGTGAAATGGACTAAGCTTTCCTCTGTTGTATGAACACATAAAAAACATTGTGCCTTTCCTTTGTTATTAAATCTTGCCTAAAACTGTAAAATAATACACTGAAGTAAGTTACATGTATTATTGAATTGTTAAAAAAAAAGAAATAAAAATCAGCGTAAAAGAAACTGTCCTCTATGAACTTCTAAGTTTAATGCTGATATGACTCTCATGTGATACATGCAAGGTAAAGATATATTAAAAAAATCAGCTCCTCTTCTGTGCTGCTTTAAAAACATAATTTTAAAATAACTACAGCCTTTAATCCATGAGGAAATTTCTTTCTACATTGATACTGGTTTATGCATTTATACTTTTAATTAAACTATTACATACTGAAGTATTAAAGAAAATTGTTGAACCCAACCCTTTCTTTTCTTCCCCACACTTTGAAAATAAATGATTTCTAAATAAGTGACCATTGCCAGCCTGAGCCAGAGGGCAGCATTCACCACCTTATGGTACACTGCAATTCCTGATGAATCTCAGCTACTTTTAAACTCCTCTCTTTCTGTACAATACCAATAAATGTATTACAAAAATAATTGCCTCATACAGTGTATTGTAGAATTTTTAAAGTGAATAAATGACATTGCCATTAGCGTTCAGTTATAAATACATTTGAATTTAAAACTGAACATATGCTACTTCTCTCCTTGAAAGTAGTAGCTTTTGCTTTCAAAAACCATGCCACAGACTCAAGCATGCCATAATAATAATACTTAGTGTCAAGGATGTAAAAGCTCTTTAAAGAAGACAGTATCAATATCTTAATTTGATCCATTAGATAGATATTAAAGAAGTTTCCTGCTTGAAGACTGCACAGTGATCAAAACTGATACAAGAATACAGGTCATGTATCTTAGCGGTGAGGTTGATTTAGTTTCTCATTTACTACTCTGGGTATCAATTCCAAGCTTTTATTCATATGTTTGGGTTTTGCAGCAAAGCTGTTATTCTCTTTTTTTCTCTCCTTCGATAATATTAAAGATCTTCTGTCTCAGCTTAGAATCGAATTCTTGTAACCAATTTAGGCTGGAGAATTCCTTAAGTGCTCCACTATTAATAACTCCAGTTTCACGCTCCCCTCCCCCATAACCCTTACGTAATTATTTCTTCCAATAAAATATTTTTTTATCAGATCAGAAATGTATGAAAGAATAGAGCACACTTCTTGGCTCCCAGACACATGCAAATCACTTATTATTTAAGACAGAACTACAGATAAGATAAACATGTTTAAAAAAAATAATAAAAGTGAGTAATGAAACACTTGTCTGCTTCATTTGGCAAAGAATAAGTCTGGCACTGTTATCAAATACTAGAAGCAAGTAGAGGAGAATGTAAGAGAGGGAGATGCATGGAAGGATTATGTAGGAACGGGAATACTGTGTTCTCACTTAACCCTGTGGAACAATTAGCTTAACCACAAAGCCAAATCCTGAAGTAACTTCACGGAATCCAGTGAAAATTTGCTTGATTGCATTGGCTGGGAATCTAAGGTTCTCTGTGTTGATTTCAAAAGAACATCTCCAGATTTGAATGAGGATAGCTGAAAGTAGGGCTTGACCAGGATTTCACAGATGGTAATGAGAGTAGTTTCACTGTGTTTTGTTTCATGACAAGTGATGAGGGAGTTTTGAACCTGCACAGGCTAAGATCATTAGGAAGGCAGCCTTCCACTGAATAACCTTAATTTTCATGATCAATACAGGCAGGTGGCAACAATGCTCTCTTCAGATAACTAGCTGTTGAAGATTAAGATTTGATTGTTTTAGTTTGGGTTTTGTGGGTTTTTTCTATTTGTTGTTGTGTTGGTTTGGGTTTTTTTTTTTATTAATCTTCTCCTAGTGCTACGTGGGATTTAGCAGTCTCTTACCTGCTCTCAGCCACAAAACTGAGCTCCTGAAATCATTCAGCCACCTTTTTCTTCCTCCCTCCCTCTCTCTCTGTCTGCAGCGCTATTCTCGCACTCCTCAAGGTTCACTAACCAAGAAAGAAAAGCCTCCCACATTCTTCCTTTTGCTAAATAAATACAGATTCATTTCTGGCCAAGGATGTGAATTGAATTTACCATGTTTTGCCTTTTTTTTAATGGTTGTAATGTTTGTATTTTAAATCCACTAATATTTTGTGCTTTTTCGGTTTTGTGCTTCCTGCAGGTGACAGCACTCCAGGGTTATCACTTCAGATGAAGCTGGGCACAATGAGACCTAATCTTGGGTAAGAGACCCATAAGGGACTGGAGGGCATACTGCAGCAGACTTAATTTGGCTTCTTCATCACTGTTTCCTTTTATGATTTCCTACAAGCATTTCTCATCAAGTTGAGATGAAGGTAGGTCCCTCTAAATTTCACATGTGCATTTTTCATCTAAATGAATTAACTCTTATCTTTGGCAATTTTTACCACTGTTATTCAATGCAATGCTGCCTGTCAACCCTCTGAGCCTGCAAACTAGCTCAGGACCCGGGCTCAGATCCCAACATTGCAGCATGACATGATGCCACTTAAGCACTTAATTATACATAAGCAGACAACGATCCACATTGTACCCTTTACAAAAGAGCCACAAGGAAAAATAAAGTCCCACTGCCTTGCCAGCCAAAGGGATGTTTGCCAGCACCAGGTGGTTGGAAGCATGAGGCAAGTGAGGGGGTGACTTCTGGCAATGCTTGTGCAGCCACAGTGACAATTGGGGGGGGGGGGGGGGGGGGAAATGCTTCTTTTGAGAGAAAGGCCAGTAGCATTTGGTGTTTGGTGTCAAGGGGCTGAAAAGGGTGACACATGAGGCTGAAAAGCCTTGCAGGGGCTCCTAATGAACCATTTTCTGTGCTCCCCCTCCTACTTGGATGATTGTACTTAGCTGGCTACTGTGCTCTTGTGTCCAGGTTTTGCCAAGTGGTTATCTTCCTGCTTGCATCTGTTTATTCTGTATTCATCTCTCTGTCTGGAAGGGTGCAACCGAATATCAATGTAGCTATTGGGGTTTTTCTGTCTGATTGAGCTAATCTCTCCTGGAGTTCTACCAGTGGTCTAATTTAGTTACCTGATTTCAAATACAGTTCTAGTAGGAAATGCAGAGGAACATGAACATGAAATTCATCTATATACATAAACATATACTTGTTTTACATCTTCTGTGATATTTATACACAGGTCCTCTTTTCTAGTAACAATGGACAATCTCTAGTTCATTGGGCAGGGACAACTGGGCAGCAAGTGAGTTTAGTGTTAAGTGTAGACCTTGCAGACTTTCTGAAGTGTAATAGCTTCATGTAAGCTACAGTAGTACTCACTTTCTTTTGAATACTAATAACGTCATGCTGTAAGCTCATTTTTTGTGCTCTCCTAATAGAAGAAAACCTGTCTTTATATACTTTTATTTGGAGAATCAAAGTATCTTATAGAAATTAATTTTGTGCTAGTTAGATAAATGGTGTAGCTGAAAATGAATTGTTAGAATGTTTGGAGTGGTTGAAAATCTATATTCTGCATAGCCACTGCCTAGTTTAGAAGGTTGAGGTATTGTGATTTGCACTTCTATGTCTGTGGTTCAAATTTATAGGAGAATAACAGCAACACATTTGATGGAATATCTGTAGTGAGACTCTGAAGCCATGCTGCAAGGTGTTTAAGGCAGTAGTAGACAAGTGTCACTTTAAAAAAGGAAGATAAATGATCAGTGAGGTTACTCCTTTCCAATATATTGTTGAGCTTTTGTCACATAACCAACATCTTTAACTATGGAACAAAATATTATTTGAAACAAGTATTTATTTTCAGGAAAATGTGTTTGTATTGCATGAAAGCTAGATATGCAAATGGAGTATGTGCTTATAAATTCTTGTGGTCGTTGAATAAATTTTACCTAATTCTTTTCTTTTTTAAAAAAAAGTATAACAAAGAGAGAGATTTTAAGCAGATGGCTGGGATCCAAAGGATAGGTAATGCAGGCTTCAACAGCATTTATAATAGTTCACTTCTCTAAGTGAAATATGTTCTCTATTTAGAAAAAGAATGAGAATATGAAAGATGTAGTGTCAGTGATTCTTCAGATTTTCATTCTATTGATCAGAGTATAAGAAAAAGTCTTTCCATACACCTAGCTCTTTTTTTCAAATTCCCAGTCTCAGTACTTTGTGTGCTCCATGGAGAGGCTGTATACAATTATGCCTTGCTAGTAAAACAAGATAAAATAATATAATCCCATTGCATTGTCACTGAGATAAAGCGTATGATAACTTATTGTTTTAGTTGATCAGCAGGGTGGCCTAGTACAATGAATTCCCTTCTCCTGGCTTTGGCTTATCTTCTGATTTTTGAGAGACACAACAAAGAAAAATAATAATAGCAGTAGTCTTTTTGCTTTCACCTCTTGTGAATATTACAATAGTGGAGTCTAATGACAGAAAGGACAATGATTATATATAATACTACCTGAACATCAATGGCATCCCATGCTGCAGCATGACTGTATTGAAATGTTGGACTTATGTAATAATAATTGTACAGGATAATAAAACCACATTTAATATGCATTCACCTCTAGCTTGGTTATAATTGGTACTGTACCTAAAGGTCTCCCTTCCTAAATCAGGCCTTCTCTAAGTACTAAACACAAATACTGTAAGTTTCTTCCCTAACAACTCAGTTTCAATATTTTTGTTTTTCTGAATGTGCCATTCTGGACAATACCTGTCAGTTACTGCAAACATTTCCACAAAAGGAACAAAGGTTCTGGATCTCATCTAGAAAAAATTATCTATCCAAGGAGAGCAGTCAAATCCACAAAATATTATTTTCTCAGAAATAAATAATAGGCAGCTTCTGCACTTCATATATTTGATTTGTTAAGAGCGGTTTTCTCCTCTCTTGATTTGAGCAATCAGAAAGCAAACAGAGCATCTCCTGCATCTTATCTTGCTCTGCATGAAAACACTTCCCTGCTACCAGCCAGGGGTTTAGCTCAGGTCATAGTGGTTAATTTTTGAAGAAACCCCTTGTTAAAATATTCTCAGCACATAACTGATAATAGGGTATTAAGAGAGATGATGCGGTCTGTTCTCCATACACTCTTTTTCCCTGAGGTGTTGTGAAAGAAATGTGAATTTCACAGGTGCAAAACGTATTCACCCACCTCTGCCTTGCACCCCAGAGGCAGAGTACTGCACAAATCACTGTGCAAAACCCCTCAGAGCCATGCTCAGGAGGCTGAGTGCCTGTGCTGCAGTCTCAGACAAGGGCTTTGCATCTTTCTTAGCAATTCAAATTAAACACTCTAAATTTTGTGGTGAATATCACAAGATGGGATCATTCAGAGAACTTGCATCGCACATCATAGTGATGGCCTTTAAAGCGTTCACAGTACCAGCTTCTTCCCCTCCTCCCATCCTTCAGTAAAGCAGCGTAGCGGGACTGCCACTAGGAAAGGCTTTAACGATCAGCCTCACTGCAGTTCTTTAGGAGGGGATCTTGTGCCCTTCTGAGGTCACTGAGAAGCAGCAAAAGCTATATTCCTGAGCCTATAATAGATGCAAATTGTGCAGATGAAGGAGAGGAAGCTCTAACAGCCGTTGAATGCAATCTGTGAACACTACTGTTTCATTTATAGTGATGCTACCCAGGCATTTGCACTTAAAAGGAACAATAAAGAGTTGTCAGAACAATCGCAACTGCGGCAAAGACGTTTTGAGCCATGTGAAATGTTGCCTGCAAAAGATCTGCTTTTTCCTTTATTTTTTGTTATTACTGAAGGCTGTACTAGTTCTCCTTGTTTTATGACACCAAATGGTTCATTTGCCTTCAAAGACTCAAGATGCAAAGAGGGAGTGAAACAAATTAAGTCAAAACTGCAATGACTGGTAAAAACTGCACAAAATATGTCACAGCTTTTCTTTATTTCTTTATTTAGTTTTGAAGTAGCTTTGCTATGCAATGAGGTAGTTGATTCACTAACTTGCCAGCCAACCTCTAGCAAACAGCAGTAGAGTTGCTGTAAAGTTTCCATGTTATTCTTGCTTACAGGACAAAGGGCCAGTCCTCAAATGATGCAACCTTTGTAGGTATGCATCTACCATGTTGAGGATCTGACCTGCTGTTGCTTTTTAGTCTCGATCTGGAGAGGGGGTTTGGCACAGGTGAGAAACTGCACACTAAAAATTTTTAATAAAAACATCTAGTGGCTGTCAACCAACAGTTACTGATTAACAAAGAATAACTGGTTTGCATTTAGTGTCCTGTTAAAAGCACAATAAGCTGTGATTGTGAACATGATTATCTGTGAACGTTGCTACTTACCAACTGCAAATGTGAAAGCTATGAGGGCCTAGGAAAAACAAGGAAACATGTTGTTGTACCACAACAGATGCATTCAAAGTCCCTAATACTACTGAATAAGAGTAAATAGCTGTTGAAGGGGAATGTGGATACTAAAAAGAAGTATGTTCAGTTTATACAAAAAAAACCAAAAAATGTTAAAAAAAAAGTTGAAGTAAAGCTGTGTGAATGTTAGGGTAAGATTGGCTTTGTAACTACAGCAGAATAAAATGTATTATAGGACCTGTTGTCATTCTGGATCTTCTAGACTTCCTCTGGGATACTATTACCTGATTTTTATTAATATAATTCATTTGAATTACATTAGTGTTCAGAGGCCCTG
Source organism: Falco peregrinus (assembly GCF_023634155.1). Taxonomy (NCBI): domain Eukaryota; kingdom Metazoa; phylum Chordata; class Aves; order Falconiformes; family Falconidae; genus Falco; species Falco peregrinus. Next base: position 20,590,094 of record NC_073730.1, on the reverse strand, counting down.
GTTGAGACTCAGTCATAGTCATCTAGTTGTACTCCAAAGATCTCACAGTTTAAATATACAACATAGACAATGAGCAGGTAAATGCCCCACAGCTGAAGAGAATTCAAATTGCTTAAGACCTTGTCATGTAATAATGTTGGTTGGTTTGGTTTTTTACATCCCTCAGTAAAATGAGTGATCTGCAAAATGAGAACATGCTGTTCTCATCTTTCAAAAAAGTTATAGCATAACTAATGATAGTAAAATGCTCTAAGAGCCTTCTAATTGATATATTAGAAGTTCAAAGTGATGAAGTTTTTCATACAATATGGATTTGAACTGTGTGAGTCTTTTGAATCAGTAGCTTTTAGTGAAGTTTGTATTTCCCAGGGAAAAAGGGGGGGGGGGGGGGGGGGCGGGGGCGGGGGGGCAGCGGGCAGCAACAGTGTTTAATAGTTCTGTCTGTATGTGTGTCTGTACATTTGAGTGAACAAGAGATCAACAGGGCAAAACGTACTATAAATGCTGTAAAGTCTCATACAATTTTGTCAAGCTGTAAACCCAAATGAACTTGCAAAGTCATGCACTAGTTCAATTTTGGAAGGGAAAACCTGGCTTTTAAGCCAACTAAATCAATCCCTAGTTCAAATTAAATTTGGAGTATCCTGTGAAGCTCCAATACACAGCTCCAATAACAATCAGCACTTAAGGTACAGGCAAATAATGTTTCATTTAAAAGAAACTGAATGAGGATTACTGACAGAGAAAGTTTTTGATGCTGTTTTGTCATTAAAGACAAATTATAGCATTATTGTCTTAATCCCATATGTCTCAATCATCTCTCACTCCTCCTGTCTCTCTTTAATGTACAAAAAGCCCTGTGCATGGATGGTCTTGTGTCTTCATCTCATTAAAACCTTGCCATGCAAATGTATTGTAAGTGTTGCCTGAAGACTTCTGTCTCATGCAAAATTTAGCTTAAACTGTACTGGCATCAAATAATTTGTTATGCACAAACCTTCTGTTTGGTTTGCTGACATTCCTCCTTAGCTGGCTCTCATGGTGATTCATTATCTTGTGATATAGATTTCCAAGTATCATCTTTGTATTGATTTTTATATCTTTAATAACCACTCCACAGAAGATGGCTCCACTTGGTGTCATTGATCGCATCAAAAATTCAAGGCTTACAGAAATACTAGAGGGCTAATTGGTAGCAGAACATTTCAGACTTAATCTTAATGCAGTCTTAATCTTCTGCACTAACCTTACTTGAAGATTTCCTTATTGAGGCTAAAGGGAAACTAGTGAATAACTGGAAATTACCTGGTAAGAGCAGGTAAGACCATGAGGACTGTAAATGTGGAAAACAGAGATAACAAACATTAGATCTGAAAAACAACTTTCTTTTGTCTCTCCCCTTCCACCCAAGTATTCTCCTTAAAAAAAAGGCAGTACATAATTTTCCTGTTAACTCTGTGGAAAAATGTATGTTCACTGCATTACATACTGTACAGTGGGCCAAATGGAACTGAGTTCCTGACTTGATTTAAAGGAAACTAGTAGGTCTGACAAGTTCAAAAACATGTGTTGTAGGTCACTCTTTTCAAAAAGAAGTGATCAAGATAGGTAATTTTCATCTTTAATTTCCTATGTAAAAGTTAAGGGCTCTATTTATAAGCTTAAGGCCTCAGACAGTCACATCTTGGCTAGGTTTTAATTTAGAAATTTGAAAATGTGGGCCAGAACAGCAATCTGGGAGTCCTTCAGTCTCTTTAATTTGCTCTAATGTGTTGTTTAAAGCTTCTACCTCTTGTTATGTTTTTCAGCAACATGATCTGTCAACGACAAGGAGGTGATATGTGTGTCTATATTTTTTCATGACTGCATTTGTGACACTTTTTCACCAAGTTATTTTCCAGGATTTTGAACTGCTGAGTTATATTCTAAAACTTCAAAACAACTGAAAATAAACCACACTGAGATACAAGGGATGGTTTTTTTTAGAAAATCCAGTGATAGACGAAGAATATGTAGAGACAGCAGCATGTTAAAATCAGGAAAGATAATTTCTCAAAAAAGCTGCCCTTGTAAATTGTTAAAAAACTGTTAAAAAAACTGTCTCCCAACAGCCACATGGTCTGTGGATTAAACATAGCAAGGCAGATTGTCCAGCTAGTACTAAGAGTATCAATCAAGGCTACTCAATCAGTTCTTGCCAGTAAAAGGCATTGAGACAGCACCAAGTCTGCTAGTTCAGTCAGGCACTGCGTGCCATCTGTGCAATGGGAACTGCTTGGTATGCTTCCTAAAAGATTAGAAGAACGGTTAGAAACATGGGATCTCCCATAGGAATGTGAAAGACATCATATGTCTGGGAACTTGATGAGAATAAAAATGGAATGTATTCATAGACTAGGTAGGAATAACCTTGGTCGCTTTTGACCTCTGTGGTAAGCAGACCTCTTTTTCCACTAGACCTTATCAAGTCTGTCAGCTTAGCACTAGTTACTTTATGAGCAACCTAAATTTGGAGCAGGCTGTAAGAAACTCACATTATTCTCACAAAGTCCAATCGAAAACACATTACACGGTTAATGCATCCATACACCCCTCATGCCTTTATTATGTTTGTGTTGTCACTCTCAGACCAATAGGAAATTATCCACATCAACCAAATCTTCTCAAATAGGAATCTAGCAGCTCTTTTCATTTCATATTTTTGTTGTGTTTGTCACTATAACCCAATGAAGGAACGTATTCATGGACTAAACCAATCAGTCAGGGAAAGACTATCACCATAAGACCAAACAGAGGGCCAGAAAATACAGGGTCAGTTATGCACCTCTTATTCACAGCAGGGAACAGTGACTCCCAGAATTTTTGTCCATCCCTGCAGAACAATTCCTATGAATAATTATATATGAATATATTCCTTAGCCATCAGCATGGTTGAGGGATTTATGGTTCTGCCCAGTGTCAATAGGTAGGTTATTTGATAAGGGACAGTGATACAGCTAGAATGTAGTCTAAATCTACTAACTTTCAGCCTCGTATTTTTCCTTCCTTTTAGTTTAGAATTGGTTTCCATTTAAAAATAAATAATAAAAAACCAGTGCACGTTCAGTGACATTTATTATGGGCATGGTATACAAGATATGCACACAGAATTGAAAGATGCAACATACTGACAAAAATTAGATGGCTGAATACTTGTACCTGAATACAAATATAAACACTGGGGAAACCTCTCCTCTTTGTCCCCCACAGCAACATAATACAAAAGACTCCTAAAAAAGTACCAGACCAAACATGATCCAGATGTCTATCGAATCTCTGCCTTTCTGTTGTCTTATGGCTTTTTCCATAATTTTTTTTTTCTAACTATGTTATTAATTTTTTAAGAATGGAGAGAAAGTGCACCAAAAAAGCTACTGGTGTTTCTAGTAAAAAGCAAATGCTGAACAGTAAAAGGTTAAGAGATCACTTGTTTGCTTTCATTTCTGCACAAAATGTTCTTACTCCATTCATTGTTTTGTTTTCAGGTTTTAGAAGAAAAGACCCATGGTCTCATGCCTTAGTTAAGTGTTATGAGAAAAAGGAAATAAACAAAGTATAACTTACAGATTTTAGCAAGTGTTGTTCTTCACATATATCCTTCACTTTGTCCACCTGCCAGTGTTCATAGTTCACGACATGTTGCTGTGAGGCCTGGTTGTGCTGCAGGACGTAAGAGTAATTCCCATTGATTTCAATGGGTATTACATGCATCCTGCAGCGGGAGAGTAGAGCCCTCAGGTTTCACTGAATAGCAAATAGTCATGTAAAATCCACGGGTCCTATTCTTTCACTGCAGGATAAGTTGAAGTCAATGGGAGTTCCTTGTTAGATGCTGTGATGGAAAAATCTTATCCTTCTAAGATAAGGTTGCCCATTCATTGTTGCATTTTAATGATTTTTTTACAAAGATACTAGCAATCTCATTTTTTCTATAGAAAATATATGAACTTCTGACTGTCTTTATTCCACTTCATAATTAAAAATTAAGCTAACCCCAAAGAAAACCCATAGAAAGCAAAAACCCATGGAAGAAATGGGAGGAAACGGAAATTATGAAATCACCATGATTTTAGCATAGATGTTAAACACTTCTGAGAGACTGAAATGTGGTTATCTCTAAAAATGCTCTCTGCTCACATTAGTTATCCCAACACAAATATCCACTGTTGATGTTACTGATCTAAAGTGATCTAAATAAGTTTGTAAATCCATACAGAATTTGGAATCTGTTTCTTGAACTTTTTCTTATGGCTTGAATTTTGAGGCTGAGTTCTCATCAAATCAAAGTTTGCACCCAAAGCAGAATTCAAATATTTCCTTCATTAGCATGTTATAACATTAGCTGAAGGAAAGGGTTTCTTCCCCTCCCCCTGCATTCTCCTACACCTCCACCCCCAAGCGCTCTCCTTGGTAGTTTGAAAGCAGCAAAGAACTTACGAAATCTGGGCAGTCTATCAGTTTGCTATGGTTCATTTTAGCTAATCCAGACATCCAGCACAGCAGGGGGAAAACTGCTGTATCTAGTGAAACAAGAGCATGAATAATTAAAACTCTGTTATTAATGAACTTCCAGTCGTTATGTAAATGAAACTGATTTCAAGTCTAATTTGTCAGCCTGAATTCTTTTTCTGTTCTCCTTTTGTCTAGGACAAGAACTCATCATAATGGACTTGATAATAAAACACTGGCAGACATGCTGTGTGCAGTGCCCATCTGAGTTAGGGCTTTTAGCACGGTTAATTGATACAGTTACTGCAGGATAAGTCTATAAGGCATTTTGTATGGCTTTACGTTTTACAAGCTTGCTTTTTTTTTTTTTTTTTTTCTTTTCTTTTGCCAGTGCTAGCTGTTCTTTGCACATTCCTCATTAGGGTTTACCTTTACATGAGTGGTGGCTTGTAATTACTGGCTGGTAAATACTTTCCTTTGCATTTTGTGGGTTGTTCAAAGACAGCAGAGTTCAGAAAGGTCTGTGGGAAGGGAAGTCTGTAGTTATCAAACAATGGCTAACAGTCACCAGGAGAAAAAGCCTGTCAAAGCACAAGGCTAGCAGGCACTGGGTCTTACCCCATTGTCTTGAATCAGGTGTCAGTCATCCTGCCCACTCCATTTACTTTGATATGAAATAACCTGTATTGAAGTTATGTAGAAAGGACAGGCATTCCATTGGGAAGCTTAAGACTAGAATCCAGAGGAAACCTCGAATCTTAACTTTTTTACTTCCACTAAAACGAGGCAGAATCCTTTGAAATAGTCCATACCCTATATCGATCAAGCCAGTGGTAGACAGCAGAATTTGTTGTGAAGTTGATGGGGCCGCCAAAATTTAATTTTCAAATAATGATTTTTTTTAAAAAAAAGTCCTCTTACTATGTGTCCCTTAGTTTTCACCAGTTAAGTCTCTTTTTTTTTTCTTTTTGTCAATATATTCAGTATATATTTTGGCCTATTAGTTCAGATTTATATTGTTGTCAGGATCAAGTGTTTAACAGGAAAAAGATGCAGTACATGTGTAGGAAGTAAGGAAGGAGAGGAGCATGAGCATATATTTCCATATGTACCTTTTGCTAAGAAAAGAAGAGGTTAACAAAAGAATCATCAAAATAGGCTATTAAGAGAATTAAAAAAAAAAAACAAAAACAAAAACAAACAAACAAAAACCAAACAAACTAAAAAACCCCAACAAAACCCAACCCAAACAAAACCAAAAAAAAAACCCCAAACCATGGAAGAAACAGTGTCTTCAGTACCTTGGCACCAGCCTAGGTCTGACATCAGGGAAGGGACTGGAATCCGGCCATTTTACTCACAAGAAAACTGTGAAGTAAGAAATGCTTATCTTATTCTGTGTCAGAAACAATCCATCTCTTTGTTTGTCTTTTGCTCTCTTTTTTTTTCTCTCTCTCTCTTTTTTGTTATAATAAGCGTGCTTTTTTTGTGCCACATTTTTTTTTTTTTTTTAATCAGCATGCTATCTTTAAATGAGACAAAAAGCAGGGAAGGATCACCAGTTCTACTCATAGGAAATTGAATAAGGGTGAAAAATTCTCTGTATGGAAGTGGGAAAACTTATACCTTAAAGGTTTATTTTCTGGTTTTTCTTTTTTTCCTCCACCTTAGGCTTTCTCTCTGTGCCATGTTTGTGCAGATGTCTAACTAAATGCATACAGGGTAGTGTTTAGAATTATCTTCTGAGACATATTTAGACTGGCCTATTGGCCCTTCCTTAGCCTGGCAGACCAATTCAAAGAATTAAGGCAAGAGGAAGATAAGAAGTAGGTGTGAGTATGTAGAGAGGTAGCATTTCCTTCAAATGGTAATGCTGGCATAACAGGAGTATCATAAACCTGGGAAGCGATAAATCTATGGGTAAGGATAATAGGGAAGCAGAGCTGAGGGGTATAGGAAAGTGTCATGATGCATGGAAAGCCTGTCAGGCAGAGACCCTACAGCAGGATTTTTTTTTTTTTTTTCCAGCGGTTAGAGACTGATGGCAGATTTTACAGGAATGGGGACCTGAGTGATTTCTGCTGTTCAGCTTTCTTAATGATCGTCTTGAAAGTGCAGATTTTTTTGCAAATCTTACATTAGGTATTAGCAGGACTCTAAAGAAACTGCTGTTAACTGGAATTATATTTAAATAAAGCTTTTGCCCTGAAATCATGTTCATGCACCTTATTCACACTAATATACAAAGAGGCTGGATGTAGACTGCTACATGAAGGGGACAGAAAGATCTGTCCAGGCTTTTGGGGCACCTCTCAGTTCTTGGCTCAACTTGCCTTGTTCAGCCTCCAAACCCCATGGAGCTCACCTGGAGCCAGCGAAGGGAATGCTGGTCTGCCAAACCCCTGTGTGGCTGGGAGGGCTTCCAAGTGTACCCTCAACCCACTGTGTCACACACTAAATTGTGATATGTAAGTTAATGTTCACAAAACTCTGTCCTGCCTGAAGCAGGTGCAAATGCCAGGAAGGAAGAAGTTCAGTGCTTTCAGCCTCTCGATGGGTGGGACAGACACCAACCTCGGGCTTTGCTTTGGATAGCTGTTGGGGACATTTCAATTCTCATACTTTCTCTTCTTTCCTGTGCAAATTGTAAACGATAGGGAATATTGTGCAGTTTCTGTCAAAGGAGAAAGAAGTTTTAAAAACAACTCCTTTCTGTCACACCTTCAGCTAGAGCTGCATGGTGCTTTGAGCATTCTGTCAAAGATGTTTGGTGTACTCAGTGTATGCATTAAAATTGCTGTGGGAATATTACTGGTTGAGAATATCTATTAGATGTATATTTTGAGGATGTCTTTTAATATCTGCTAGCTTGACATTATTATTTTTACAATAATAAGACCTAAAATAAATTACATACTTGCTGAAGCTTTAAAACGTTCTTGCAACATAAACATAATATAAAATCTAATTTACATCTAAGGGTAGAGCTGAAAAGAAGGAAAAAGAGAGGGGAGGGAAAGGGTTCCAAGTTTCAGGGAAACAAGTTTTGTACAACAAAGCAGGTGTTTATAGAATGCTTCATTTTAATTCAGTACAGCTAATATCCCAGTTTATGTTGTTTGGAGTAATAACAGTGTAACACAGAGCTGTAGCAAAGATTTGCAGGTTTCCTTTAGGTCAGTAACAGTTGCTATAAACACGTCGGGCTATTTTTTTATTATTATTCTACTCCATCTACATCCAGCAACTGGAGGGGAGGGGAAAGGGAGAGGGTTAACGTTTTTTACAGTTTAGAAAGCTTTTCGTCTTGTCACATTTAAACTAAATATACACAGGTGGCTAGGTGGCACTGTGGATTAATGTACTTCTGAATTAACGTGCCTAGAGTGGCCTGTATCACAAAGTGAGGATATCTGAAGTGCAAGTTTGCTTCCCCTCCTAGTTCACCATATGTGCAATCATTTGAGTTTCATTATTATTTGTACTGAAATCAGAAATCCAAAAGAATGGGCACTGTAGTCATGTGAGAAGTATATTGATGAACCTGTGTTTTGGAGCTATATTTTTTTCAGTCACTGTGCTGAAGCGTTCTATTTATTTTAACTATAAGAAAAAGAAAGTTACCTAAACTGTAAAATATGTTTAAAAAGGAAAAATAAATAAATAAATGAAGTTTTTCAAGTGTATGACATTAAGTAAAAAAATAAAGACGTAAAACAAGTACATCTCCAGCACTACAGGCACCGAGTGTGCTACAGGAGCACTCAGTCTGGGAGCTGTGGGTTCCTGTTGAAGCAATTTGAATTTTTTGTTGAAAAAATTCAGAATTGCAGGCTGTAACCCTACTGAAATCCAGCCATGCTAAGCAGGCAAACACACATTGCACAAAGCATATAGAAATCATGCCTCTCTGCAAAAAAATTTTTTATATAATTATTATAACTTTTTCAGGGATGGCCTTTTCACTGCAATAATCAGTAAACGTAGCTTCAACAGCAACTTTGATAGAAGTTTCTGAAAGCAGCAGTGTCTGCCGAAGCCAGATGAACCTTACTTATCTAAGAAGTTTTACTCATTTAAAATATTTTGCTTCTCTGAAAAACAGGAAGTAGAATGCATATAACCAATAGAAATCAATTATTGCACATTCTTTGCCTCCTCTAGTCAACTCCAGAGGTAATAATCACTATAGGGATTTCTAAAAGGTAATTACTGTATATTGGTTAATTATAGTTTATTAAGATCAAACATACTTCAGTATTTAGTTAATCTAACAGGAAAACAGTGTTTATAGTTTTAAATGCAAACAGCGCAACATGCACTGAAGCTTAAAAAAAGTGGGCTTTAGAATACAGCAGTTTAGATGTCACGAGTACAGAATTACCCACCTCCCCCTTTGTAATATGAAATACAGTTTCTGTGACCTGAGGCAACAGTTCTTTATGATGCATGGTATATACTCATTGTAACTACTTCTTTCTACCGAAGTTGAATGTTGTAAGAGGGGGGAACTGGTCAGGTACAGGGTATTAACAGCAAGATATCATTTCATGTGTATTATTAGTCTAAGATGTATACAATTAGTTAAAGAAACAACTTTGTAAAGAACTAAGTGCCTGTAAAAAGCAAACTGATTAAGAAAGAAGTACCTAACATCTGACTAGATCTGTTTTCCTTAAATTGAAAATGAAAGCTGCCACTTCTACTAAAGGCCCTTGCAGCCAAGAGATTTCACAGCAGTTCAGTTAAAGCCTAGCTAATGAATATAAGTTACTATGGTGGATTTTAGCTGACTTTGAAATTAAAGTCTGAAACCGTTGGGTGCTGTTAGCAGGGCTAGACTACAGCAAAATGGACTTAATAAACTCCATTGTGCTGTTAGATCCCTAGTGAGATTTGCCTTCCATCCATGACCAATTGGTATTATTTTTTTGGTGACTGGTACTTTTGTCTGTGAGACTAGGATTTCTGGGAGTGATTAGCACTTTTCAGCAGTGATTGACAGGTTGTAGCAGCAATGAGACAATAGATGGAATCATTAGGAATTCAAATGCAGATTTTTGTTTGCATGCTTTAGGACTGATTTGAGTGGAAGTGAAATCTAGATATGAGGGCAGAAATCAGCTATTATTTCATCCATTTTTATAAAATACAAAAGGAAAAAATGAAAGAAAAATGGAAAAGAGAAGAGGATAGACAATAAGGTCACATTGTTGAACAGGGCTCTTCTACTACATCAGTTCGGTGGGGTTTTTTTCTTTTCTTTTTTTTTTTTCCTTTTTCTGGGTAATCCTCTGTAAGCATTTTGAATACATGTCAGAAGTAACAAAATGCTGCTTTAAAACTCTCAGTTTGTAATTGAAATATTTTTTTCTCATCCTGAAGACAAAGAACATGTAAGACAGCAAAAAATAGTATCACTTTGCAGAGGAAATACATGTGTTGGTGCTGTGCTGAGGCTTGATAGAATTGTCTCTGTTGCATCTAAACAAGAGGCCGTAGGGAAATAATTATAGTGACTGATTCCAAGCATTGACCGGCAATTGATAATTGGCCATAAATAATTAGGAAATAATGTCATGTCAGCGGTGTAAATTATGTAAATGTAGTATCTGTGTCCCTAGATACTGATTCTGAGTGCCTTATAAGTGATTTTCTTATTCAGACTATAAATTTAATATACTGTACATGACAATTTAATCTTGTATGGCATCAAAGCTACCAAGATAATACAGAATTATACAAGCCTAATCAAAGAGGGAGAAATCAGATGAACGTCATTATTTTGGAGAGCTGGTTTAATGGGAGTTGACATTTTCAAAAGAGCATGGATTCTTTTTTTCTTTTTTTTTTTCTGAGACAACAATTAATCTGAACTGGGTTTCTGAATCAATAGGCTAACAGAACAAAACACTGTCTGAAATTACAGATGTGAAATCGTGCTTCATATCTTATAAGATATTAATTATTTAAAGTATGATTCTCATAACCCATACTGTTTACATAAAATAATCAACAATTATGGCTCTGAATTTTTATTCCTAAATTGTGTGCTTTTCAGGACAATGGATTTTTTTTTTTGTGTTGTGACTAACTTCTGAAGTTTTCATCATCTTTTCCTTTTCTGATGGTATCAACAAAGGCCTGTGACTTTGATATTTTGGATCTTAAAACACTCAGATTATATTACACACCCCATTACATTAGTTAGCATAAATTGCACAATATGTGTAATGCCTCCCAAGACTAAAATTTAGAGCACAAAGGGGAAGGTTTTTCGTGAAGGCTTCCATTCTATGTAGCTTGGTTTTGCTGGACTTGTTAGCATAGGAGCTGAAAGATGTTCCAGAATTAACTGTTATCAATGAAATTTAGTCCTGATATTTTATCCCACAAACTACATGAAGTTCATAAAATGATCATTTTACTACATACAGTTTTCAAAATGCCTAATACTAATTAGAAACAGGTATTTGTCAAAGTCAGTTGATTCTGGAGTGTCAATGCAGTATCATTTGAAAAAGCTTGTAAAAAGTGCCAGATAAGATATTCTGATGCCAAGCTGATGAACCAAATATATGTGGCTCTAGCATAGTATGCACATACACAGAGTTGTTGCTGCAGTGTTGTGCATCTGCATTAGCGTGGGAACGGTTTCAACTTTCCTCTCTATGTTCAGATTTTCATTCTTCTTAATTGGATTTTGTCACCCAGAATAAACAGAACCTTTGAATTTGCTCTTAATATTCAGCAGGTATTTGTCTCCCACTGAAGCCAGTAACAAGTACATAAGGGCTTTGCTGATTCAGGACCTGGAGAGATGTAGTGATGCTACATTTGCTCAGTAAGGATAGCAATAGTTAGAATGAATAGATAAGGTGGAAGAAAGGGGGGAAATGTGGGGTGGAGGGAAAAGCAAGAGAGACACATTTGTGAGAATGCTGTAGTTATCTTCCTGTGTCCTGCCAACCCAGCTTGGAGCACCTGCTGTTGCTGTGTGAGCAGTAGCTCCTGCTGTTACTGGAAGTGAAACCACCCTGCCTGTACTTGCCTGTCAGCACTGCTAAACATTTCTGCTTTCAGTCCAATTAGAACAAGATACTTGCCAAAAACAGCCGGCACTTCAACATCAACATTATTAAAAAAGACCAAAAAAGCACCAAACTCACCTGCCAGCTAAAGCCTCCCCCCACTGCTTTTCTTTTTAGTGAAGAACTATTCTAAACTCGGACCTATTCTAAGCATCATGCTTTTAGATTTCAGTGCAGTTTTTAATTTCTCTTTTGTGTGGTCTTATTCATATTTCTCATTAAGAAATAGTTATTTACTTCTTCTCACTTAGCAGTGGAAGGTTTTTCTTTTTTTTTCCCTTATGGGAATTAGTTATAAAAGGCAACTTTAAAAAAAAAAAAAACAACTGATTGCTCCTTCTGCAAGAGTCTAGACATTCTAAGAGAACTAACTAGGGAAAAGATGTATCTGCATTAAAAATAAGGTAATTTTTAAATAACGCCAATATAAAGTGGACATATGGTATGAGATAAAACATGTAACGTAACCATATAGACATTTGGATTCACACTGCCTTTTTCTGGCTCTGACAGTGCTCTGTATGGGGAGATAAGGGCGGACTTATAAGGCTATGATTCAGTAGAGGCTATTTCGACAAGTTTCCACTCTAAGATTCTGTTCATCAACCTCTAATTAGCACTTCATCGCTTTCAGCTTTGTGTCACCCAGCTGACTAGAGGAAGATGACACCTCCAACTTGAACTGGGCTTTTTTCCATTTTCTTGGAGCTCATCAAGACATGTGGTGCTTTCTTAAAGTGCAGCTGGTGCTGGCACTTTCATTGTAAATTTAAATCACTGTGTTTGGAAAAAGGTGATAAGAACAGTTTGTTTCATGTCCCTGGTGTTTAGCCTGAGGCAATTCTCAGCAAATTTATTCAAGGCTCCTTCTGGTTTGATCTGCTATACTTTTTATTATTATTATTATTGTTATTGCTATTATTATTATTGTTGTTGTTGTTAATAATAATAATAATAATAACAATAATGCTAGAAAACACACACCTAAAAGAATACCCTGCACAGTGTATAATTTTTTTTCCCACAGTCACTAAAGTTTAAAGTTTAAAACAAAAAAAACACTTTAAACTTCAATTTAGATAAATAACAAAAATATGAACTTCATGTATATGTTTGGAGGAGGAGGAGTCAGGTTTCTTCAAGTGTTGTTTTGGGTTTTTTTTTTAATTATTCTTATATTACCATGTTTTGGAGGAAAAGACATTTCATTTTTCTTCAATTTACATTCCGCTCTATTGCTCATGTTATAGATAACATATACCTATACTTTATTACACATTTTTTCATCTATCCAATTACTGAATTACTTATGAAATAATACTAATAAGCAATGGTATGTATTTATATTTTATATAAGAATCTCAAAGTATTTATACTTATAGAAACATGTCTGGAAAGCCAGCTTCCAACATTTTTAGATGTGTTCATTATACTCTTCTTATGTGCTTATTTGTGTACATTCACACTGTGAAGATCTGAAGGTATACTGCCTAATTGATACATTTTCTGCTTTTTAAATCTTGTGCCAAAATGAGTATAGTATTAATAAAATAGATTAAGAATTTGCACATTAACTCTATTTTCAAAATTCCATATTACTATGTAAAGCTTCTGTCTTCTGAATATATACTCTATATTCACAACTTAGTTGCATAATCAACCAAATTAGAGAGATTCCATCTCAAGAGGGCAGCTATTGTATATTTACTTAGGGAAACTTGGATGCTTTTCAATTTCACAATTAAAATAATGTTTCTTTTTGCTATATAGTAGGAATCAAAAATCATGGTTGCTAGTCTTTTTTCCTTGCTTCCAATATTTTTACTAATTTTTATCAGACACCGATATAACCTTTAGAAATAAAACACATACTAACAAAATTTCTATCAAATTTTTACTGGGCTTTCCTGGTTTGCTGCTGTGCATTTCAATGCTGTTTAAGACCCTGGTCATAAGTACGGCTGCACCACAATAAATGGCATTAAAAGTCTAAGAACCTTCTATAATGACCTTACAGAGTAAGCACAAAATTGTGCCTTTCTTTCTCCAGTGAGGCAGAAATGAAAGCACACGTGAGAAAAATTTAGCTTTTAAAAACTTTTAAAAACTGAGCCAACACATTGGCTTAGATATAATTTCGCATCCTGACTAATAGTTCTAGTGTAAATTGCTGTATTTCCATTGCTATAGAAATTAAACTCTCTGATTTCTATATATATGGAGAAGTGCAGCATATGTAGATAATGGCACAATCCTGTATTTATGATATTCAATTTCTCTATAAATATAGATGTTCAGTGATTATCAATAGAGCTGCTCATTAAAATTCAGACTTAGATACAAAACGATGCCGTTTTTTCTTAATATTTGAAAACCTAAAAATATCTCTCTAGCTCTCTGAAAATCTGTATTTTAGCATTTACATTCAGCAGTTTATTGCAGTAGGAAATATTTCAAACAGAAGAAACAAATTGTCCCATCAAAGTACTCTAATGATTCAGAAGACCATTTTTTTTCCAGCAAACCAAACATTAGGAATGAAGTTTAATCAAAGATCTAGTGCTGCATTCCCACTGAAGATGGGAAATAACTGATTATTTCTCTGAGTTTTTGAGAATCTGCCTTGTTAAGAATAAGATCAAGCTCAATTGCAGTCTTGCAAAATTGATGTTCCCTTTACTGCATCCCTTATACAAATGGTTTTACATTGTGAAAGGCTTCCTTTAATGATTGTTTGTTCCTTTGACAAACTAGCTAATTGTCCGCTGCTCTATTCATCTTAATTCAGGCTCATTACCCTTCATTTTTCCTCTCTACCCTTCAGCAGCTACTGCTATGGCCTCACACTGCTATCATATCCAGCAACATAAAACCATTTTGCTGTAGTGCCACAGGGAGCTTACTTGTGCTACCTGCCAAGTAGATATGAAGTAAATGGGCTGTCTCTGTTCCACATACTTTAAAAGCTCTTTCTGGAGCTTTCACTGTTACCTTCCCACCTTAATACCCAAAATCCCACTTTGGGAACTTCCTCAGTCTTGTTACTGACTACCCTAACTACCCCTGACCTGAGCACTGAGCTACCCCCACGGCTGTCAAACTAACCCTCCTCCTTTAGCATTTGAGAGGTTGGGTATGGGCCAAGGTATATCCTAGAGAGACACCTGTGACACAGGATGAGGGGGTTTTGACTTTGAGCCCCTGGTTCCTGCCTTCCACTGCATGACCCTACATGCCAGACATAGCTGATATGGTACATGCAGGCAGTGGAGCACAAGGAAAGCCTCTGCACTGATTAACAAGTGCATTTGATTAAGGTCTACGTACAGGGACTTTCAGGCAGTCCCGTGCATGAATCTCATGTTCAGTATGTAGGACTCGACTGATCTGCATCTCCTTGCCTCCGTATTGCCTTGGTTTTCTGCCATTGGCAAAAGGCTGTAGATTGCAATTTTGAGTTTCTCCCAAATTTCCAAAGAGAAAATTAGTTAGATTCATCTTGTTCCCTGAATTGGTGCTACTTTTGCATCTCCCAGCAGCTGTCAGAACAAAGGTATTTTATAACCTTTGGCTGTATGAATAGTTATGTGAATAGGAGTTGCTTGCAGTTTTCACGTATTTTGACTCTCCCTATGTCGTGCACAGCAGTCAGTCTTTCCAAGAATGGCTAATACATAGGACTGGATGGAGAGGTCTGCATGTATTGACAATTGGTGATAAATGGGGATCTTCTTAAGTGGGTATAAGAGATACTTCCTGGTGAGGGCCCCATTCTCCACATAAAGACAGACAAGAAAGGAGTAGTAGCATAGACTATCTGTTAGTTGCTAGGCACTTAATTCATCCTTAGACCTCAAGGACTCAGCATGGAGAACAACTGAGATAAATAATTTGTGTTGGCTGTGCCATCTCTTGCTTTTGCCAGAAAGTGTCAGTTTTTCCTTGCCTAGTAATAGCACTGATGGCAATTAGTACATTCTCGTGTGTTTGGTACAGAGTAACTGTGTATAAATGTATATTAAATAAATGGTACAAAACCAACTGTGATCATGAAAATGCTTGTGTGAGCCAAACCCTATCAGATAAACAGATATGGTTTTTATAGTGTAATTCGGCACCACAATGATAACCCAACAATAAAACCAATATAAGTACAGATATAAAGGTATGAAACAACATATTGTCAGAAGCAATAAAAAAGATTTAGCAATACGTAAACAGAATAGATCCACAAGAGGCCAAGCATGGCAGTGGTTTATTATACAAACCTACCTACTGAAAGCCTACTGAGCAGAATGTAAAAGAGAAAGAAGTGGTGGCAGTTGAGAATTTGTGATGGCTGTTTTTATTACTCTGCTCTTTAAGAGGGATCTAATTCGGAATTTGCATTTCACAAGAGTTTTGAGGTTTTTGTGATTCTGATTTTAAGAGCATTTAGCATTTATGTAACTCTTAATTCATCAATGTACAAACATGAACTCCAAACAGCTGCAGTAGTGGCTCAGATGAAATACGTGAAGGTGTACCGTTGTGCTCTAGGTTATTACAGCACTAAACATGGAATGGGCATGAGGATACGTCCCTTGTACCCCTGTGCGAGAACCAGCTTTGGTATAGTTATGTGCAGCTACTGTTCTGTTCACTGCTCTGTACTGGCAGCACAAACCTCCCTAAAGCCACGGCAGAGATACGGGATGACAGTAAGACAATTGCTGCTTTTGCTCTCTTTTGTGTAGTGAAGCTAGCTTAGTAGTTGGGGGGAAAAAAAAGTAAAAATCACTGACTGCATGCTTTCCTGAAGCTCTTTCTCAGTGTGCATTTGCTTAGAGTTCCAAGAAGCAATCTCACCAGTCCCAGCTTTAGCAAATTAAGGTGGCACATTTATGCATTATGAGATTGGCTTAAAAATCATGAAGTTACAGAAGGGAGAAAAGGGAAAAAAAAAAAAGCTTTATTCCTTTTTATTATTATTTTATTTTTATGAACTTGTAGGATATACTAGGATGATATTTTCAAGCTTTTTCTAAGCTGATATTTTAAGAAACTGGGGCTTTGAAAAATAATGAGTATTGGGAAATCTCAATAAAACCATGAGTCGTCAACACACGCTGCAGCTGAGCTGAGCCAAATGCTCCTATGGCTTCTGGAGCAGTGTAGGCTTCTAAGCAGTGGCTGCCGTTCTGCCTCATCTAAGTGAGGCTGTGTATTTCTGAAACCCTTGGAGACCTCTTAGAAAACCTGAAATTTAGCAGTTGCGGTGGACAGAGTTTTAAGAAACACACTGAAAGCATACAATTGCCATTAATTTTCTCTTACCGCTTGCTGAGCATACACACAGTAGTAAAGAATCTAAAGGAAATGGGTATAATTGAGCCACAGAATAATAATAATATGGCCTTAATTGTAAACTGTAATGTGTGATGATTTTGAAAGAATTAAACTGAAAGCAAACACCTTTGACTTTTGAAGATTCATACTACTTAGGGATACTCTATTTAAACCCATTGGCCAATGTAATCTTGGTCTTGTTCAAGTATATGGATTTCTCTGGAACCAAGGTTTAACCAGTAAGGCATTCAACTATTTTTTTATGATGTTTAGAACATGTTCTATCCTATTGTTCTTCTCATGGATTATATTATGCTATTTTTACCGTGACCCAGGGTGCAGGAGAGTTTATTTTCTGAGGGAGATGAGAAGTTTTTGGTATTTTCTCTAATAATGCTAATTATCTCTGCACAAAGCATGCTTTGCTTAAACTTGATGGTCTGATATATGTTTTACATGTATACATCCTGCTAGGGAATCAGTTATACATATACAGATGAGGATAACTTCTCTTTCTCCCTGCATTGTTCTGCTGTTGGTGAAGCTAAGCTTCTGCAAATAAAAACTTATATGTTGAGTATTTATCCATTATGTGCATTTACAATCTGCGTATAAAGATAAATATTCTTAATTCTGAACTTTTTCTATTTCATAATGTGATTGCCTTACAAACCAGAAACAAGTAGTAATGGCTTAACTGTGCCAACAAAGCACTTCACATGGGGCACAGGTTTGGAAATGAACTTCAGCACAGACGTTGTAGACATCTGAACTCTATAAATCCACAGGTGTTTAAGTAGCCCTAAGGGCTAGGTCAGATAGCAGACTTGTTTCAGTATGACTTTACAAGGATTTAGTACTGTGTAAACAACACTCGCAAGGTTTTCTCTTTACTGCTGAGTAAAACCAGTAGCAGGAAGAGCCACCTTTGATTCTTGTACCATAAAATGTTTAGTGTTCTTTATTCCACGAACAGTGTTTGCTAGGACGTTTTTGGGCAAAGACCACATACAAAATTAAACTTTCTTAGCCAGTGTGTTTTGTGACAAGATGATATAAAGTTTACCATTCTTGAAAAGAAATTGCAGGATGAGTGGAGAGTTTGGGTTTTGCTTTCTTTTGTTGTTTTTGTTTGTTGTTGAAGTCAGTCTTTGTTTTGTGTGAAGTATTCAAGTAATTCTGGAGAAGGATAAATTAGACTAGTTTTATATGCTCATGTACTCTGCAGATCTTAGGTCTGTGCATTTCGACCTAAAGTAATGTTGTTGTTAAAATTTTGTAAGCAGATGGGCTTATTTCTCAGTAAAGCAACCCCAAAGCATAAGCTAGCTTGCACAGAAATACTGCTGAATTGTTGGGAGGGGGGGAGAGAAAAAAAAAAAAAAGACTGGGTAATGTAGAGTGCTGAGAACAGTGTTCTATTTTTACCCCAAAATCTGGTCTACTAGTAATAGTGAAGGATTTCCATTGGTACCTAAAAAAAGAGAGAGAGACAGAGACAGACAGAGCTATACTAAATGACTCCCCAGAATAACATGGTAAAAGAGCTTGAATGGGAAACTAGATCCTAAGGAGGAGGAGTGAGGAGCTGAAAGGAATAAAACAGCACTCAGAGAGGGAAAACAAGATAACCAGAATCTGAGTGGAGTACAGTAATTAGGAACTGGAGAAGGAAATTAAAATCCTTAGGGAATTCTGTATCTGAGAAAGGAACTGAGAGAAATCTGTTGAGGTTTATGAGAGGACAATTACTCCAAAAGCTTTAATTAACTCACATAGAAAGCTTGGTTGAGGATCCTCCTTGTCCTTGCTTTTACACTAGTGTATGACTCAAGAAAATGCAAACCATTTATTTAGTAGTTAATAAAAGCTTATTGATCAGTGTATTAATCTATAGGAGTGGTATCTAACAACTAATTCAATCATGTTTTCATGTTTTCCTGCAGCATTTTGGCTTCTGCTTCTGTGCTGCTTGTTGTTTAGATGTAAATGTATTTTGAGCATAGATAGGATGGCTGGCATTTAAAATGCCCCTGTTGCCTAAATTATTAAATAAGTATTGCTAGTTAACCACTATATTTATGACGTGAGATTCTTTCGTACAGAGATTTACAGGAATATATTGTAGAGATTGCTAGATGTTTGCTAAATTTTGATGGCAAAGAGGCACAGAGAGACGGTTTTAGTTACCTTTAGTCTGTCCTGGATTGTGCTTTATTACAGAAGTCTAGTGAAGTTTTTGTTATGTGACCTTTTTTTGCTGGACTGGAGTGTTTGCCACAAATGTACACATTTAATCTGGTATTCCCTGCGTCCTCACGCTGTCAGCTATCCTGACACCAGTCTACTGCTCCCAAAGTCAGAGTTTCCTATCTCAGTCAATGACTGTCCATAATATACACAAAGGTATAATTTCTATTGATTCAACTTAACTGAATTACTGAAACTGTTTCTTGGAATGTGATGAGGAGAAAATCTTTGCACTTAACTGTATATTACATAAATACAGTTCTATGGAAACATCCCTACATCTGCATTATCCAGAAAAACTCAGTGCTGAGAAATGTCAGGAATTTAAGAACATGGTACATATTTCATGCAAAAATTTTGTCCTTTTTCAAAGGAATGATGAGATTGTACATCTTGCAGTTCCCAAAAATATAATCTGAGAAAATTGTCTTCTCTGTAACCGGACCCAAACTATGAGACCATTCAAAAGATTTTGAACTGAGTCTTATTTCTGTCACCAGTTCATCACTTTTGCAACATAAAAAATGTATATGTTATGTTGTCTGGGAAACATTTGTTTTGAAGCATTGTAAGACAAAAATTTTCTTCCTGTCTTCACCACTCTCCACACCCATCCCTGCTTTCATTCTTCAGGTTATTCTAAAAACCTGCCTCTTTACAAATCACATTAGGTATGTTGTATGCATTAAATGAAAGGCTTTTAAGTTTCAAGAACAGGCTGTATGAACTTGTATGTCTTGTGTGTACATCAGCTAGCATCTTACCTAAGTGCAATGAATTTGGTTTGTTATTACAAGATGCATTTGACTGTGTCTACACGATAGATTAACAGTTCCGAATATCATCATATGCAAATGAAAGGAAATCCTTTTTCCACTTTATAGCACAAATGAGAAATACAGTGTATTCTGAAAGAAAATATAAATGCAGCTATGCCAGTGGCTTCCTAGTTGATATATATCCTCTCTCGCCAATATAGGAAAATATACATGAAATAGAATTATTACAATGTTTATACATGGTGATGGTATTTGGGTTTTTTTTGTAGACTTCAAAGAATAGTTCTCAGTCTAAAATCTGAATGTTAAAGAATACACAAGAAAAAATAAACTAGTACATACCATTTTAAACTGGTCACAGGGACATTATTCTACGTTATCCATATTTATTTTATGGAGAAACTCAAAGAACAAGTGTATCTGGATCTCATTTGGGGATTCCAAGGTAGTTTATCTGATTGTTTTCTGATGCTTCTTTTGCTGGTTTTTTCCTTGTCATTTTGCATTTTTCAGTAATGGAAATTCCTCTACATGTATCCATCTCAAATTCAAGGGAGAAAAACTGTAATAAAAAGTATTTTCTATTACTTGTCTATTGGTTAAAAGAAATTGCCACATTTATCAGGATTCACTAGCAGTTTAGGTCTACAGACTAACCATTTTTCTCTCTTTTTCTGGGTGTTTTTTGGGTTGGTTTGTTTGTTTGTTTGTTTAGGTAAAATATAAAATAGATATGCAGCAAAATTGGATAAAAAATCTGAAGTCTCATCTTCATCACTAGTATTTCATATGCTTGAATAAATAGCTATAAAGATCTCTATGCTCTCAAACATTATTAGGACTATGTAAATTGCCTGCAACAAATGGTGTATTCATGATCTGATTATGTCAACAAGGGCCGAAATTTTGTCATACACTGACTTTATTGTAAGGCAGCCTATAAAGGGCTAGCACAGGGGCATTGCATTTCCCCCCAGGTACTTGAAGCTGAACTCTGTACAGTTGTCATTGCAGAAGTGGAGATGTGGTATTTTTAATTGGGCTAAATATAATTGTTAGACCTTCCTGGATTTACTGGCTCTTCATATGGGAGCAGGTTGTACCTTTCAACTGGACCTATTCTGCAATTCTCTGTCAAGAATAAACATACTACCTCCCTTACTTCGCCCTCAGCTTTTCAAGGACAGTGCTCTGTTTTTTAGAAACTTCTTTCTTGGAGAGGTAATCATGTTGTTGGGGATTTTTAGTAAAAATAAAGAGCCTAAAAATGGTTAAGACTGCAGAGGCACATTGAGGAGGAGATTAAAATATTCCTACTGCACTGTGAAGCTGTGTACTTAAAGAGCCAGAGCTTCATGTGGTAAGTGCCTTTAACCATGAAATAAGCAAGCTGTGTTGCATGAAGTTTTAGCAGTGAGGCACGCTGTCATTAGGAAGAAAGAGAAATACAAATGCAAGACAAGATAAAATGTTTCTCAATTAAAAGGACTTAATATTACACTATATGTGTTTTATGTGTAGTAAACTTGACCTGCAAAATAGTGCAATGTCTATGCTGTTATGAAAAACAGCGCTGCTGTTTCTATGATTTCTTTTCCTCTGTATTTCATTGGCTACCTGCCTATCTTTAATTTGGTGTTAAGAATTTTGTCTTATGAATTATTAAGATAAAATCCTGCTTTTCTATTTTTATTCATGTTTCTCAGAACTGCTTGCTTTGTACAATACATCAAAGTAAAAATAAGGTTGAAACCGGTCCTTGAAATTCATGGAACCACATTGACGTTGATTATAAAAACGACCATAAAAATTAAATCTGGTTTTCCAGTCCTCTAGTGAGATATGGAATAAGGAATTTCAAAGATTGATACATCTTTAAACCAAAAGAAACTGTAGTCGCCATTTCTAATCTCTAGGATGACCAAGCCACAAATGCAGTGAGCCCTGTAATTTATGGTTTAGTTTAGTTGCACCTCTAATTAAAAGCAAACACAAAGTGTGTTTCTAACTTCCTTTCATTTGAATAAGAACAGAAAAACCCTTTCTCAAATAACTACTCTTTCTTCATACATGTTGCAGCTCTCTCTGAGAGCTCTGAAAGGAGTTGAAGTTAGTTGATAGAAAGTGGCTCCTGGTAACTAATTCTAGCAGGGAGGTCACTGCCATTTCAGTCTTCTGTATTGTCATTCTATTTTTAAAAAGATAAGTAGAAATCAGAACACTAACCAACAGGGGCTGCCAGAAAAGACTATTTTTAAAAAAATCAGTAGAAATGGTAGGCAGAGGTTTTAATGTCTGTGGCCACACCAAAGGAATTGACAAACTGTTAGGTTTTTATAATAATTTTGCATTAGTTTAAGTTTCTGGTTTCAAAAGTAACGAAATGGGTCATCTTGTGCTTTGGAGATCATTATGTACTGTTTGCTAATCTAAAGATTGTCTCTACTTTTTTACAAGGGTCTCTATTTTCATAGCCATTACGAGCTAATCTATAAAACAGATTAGAGAGCCTCTCTTTTTCTGTTCATTTACAGTATTTCTGAAATAAGTATAATAAAGAAGTTTTTTATTCCAAAACACTGATTTTCCTTAACATTTCAAAGATTATTTGCTTGTGAAAAGACTACACTTAACTATTCAATACAATTCTCTGAATTCCATCTATGCATTCATCTGTGCTTAGTTCTGTCTTGCTACAGTGTCGTCTTCTTGTTTATTTTCCATTACTGTTGTACAAAATGGTCTTTTGGCAATTAGCAGTGCTGTTTTAAGCATGGCATGTACATATAAAGCAGCAGAAAAGTGGCATCCTATTAAAAAAAAACCAAACATGAACATTATTATCACTGTGCATGGGAAACTTGTTATATAAGGACAGTACTTCATTTGAGAGAACCATTTAATTGAATTTTGATACAGCTAAATAGCACCTTTGTTAAAATCAAAATGACCTTGTGTAAATCACTTCAGAAATGCACCCAGGTAAAAGAACAGGTATAAGAATTCACTAATGGTAGTGCATTTTGCAAGGTTGTATTTTCATTAAATTGATCACAATTTTGCCCTCTATTTTTTCCATGTATGGAGGGGAGTAGATTAACAATTTCCATTTTTGAAACGTTCTTGCTTTATAAATTAGTTCCCTTTCTTTCAGCTTTTATACTCCACGCTCCAGATAATAAATGTGCTCACAAAAGACTTGTCTGAAATAATGAAGCTGTTAAAGAACATTGTAATTTTTTACTTTAATAAAATTAATCTGGCCCTCTAAACCATTGGAAGGCAAACTTGCTCTTAGAATGCATCGCAGTACTACATTTGTGACACTGATAGATAACTATTAACTCCTTTTAAGCTTTAAAATGCTTCAGAATGCCAGAGTAAAGAATCTAAAACTGCAGATCTTATTCAAATGAATCAGGATAGAGCAGATGGTTGAAGAAGGCACACAAGCAAGAAGTAAATCTCCTGTTCTCCCTTTCTGATTGCTTTGCCCACAGAGGAATAACGATTCAAAGAAAATCAGTAATCATGGCGGATGTCATTAGCATATTCCCAATAAGGGAGCTTACATAAAAATTCCCAGAGAAAATGAATGGCTGCTAGTATAGATCAGTGTGCAAACAGTGCATTTCCAGCTGCCTCCCAAAACAGATTTTCCAGGACTTCTAGAAATGAAGTTTGAAAAACTGAATGAAAAGAATGGCACATTTGCTTAGAGAAGTGACGGATATTTTATTAACTAGCTATATTTAACAGACTTGTCAGTTGTAATGCTGAGCTGAACAGCCACAAAGAAGTTCTGTGCTTAAAATTAAGATTTCATCCAACCTTTAATATAATATAGGAAGAACATTTTGCTACTTGGTTGTTTCTGTCTGGAGAGGAGTGTGCAAACTGCTGTAAATCCCTTCCCTGACATGTTTTCTGATTGCATTATTGTGAACACTTGTGGTAAATGTCTGTTTCCTTGTTGGTTCACAGTAGTTATTAAGTTGTTCACAAATCAGTGGCAAAGCAAAACATTTTCTCAAAGTGTTGCGGAAGGAGTACTAACCTAGACAAATGGCTGTTTTCTTGTCTGCCCATAAGCTATGGGAAGCCCATTAGCCAGTGTAAATGAGCATTACCCTATCTGAACAGTCAAGCTGCTGCCTTTCATTCATACAGAATTAGGATTTGGCCTCTTATTTTCAGCTTTTCACTTGGGATATTTCGAAATTATTTTACTTCTTTTTCCAAGGAAAATGAGCGCAAATTCAAGAATTGCATGCAGGTTTGTCACATTCTCCTACTTAATATAGTTCAGAAAGTAGCGTGATATTATGTTGTTCTTATTCAGTCTAATTCCATAGTATAAGCACGATCTAAGGGTAAATCATCACCGCTCTGGCCTCTGGATTAGGCAGTCAGCTGCCATTGTTGCAACTGGAAAATGCATGTCTAATTTCTTGTGTACCAGGCTGAATATTTATCTCTTATTGGTTCCAAATACAACAACCAACCAACAGTCACTAAAATAAGTACCATCATCAAGACGTTTGATAAATCTTAGAAAAGCAGCCATGAGACATGTTATTGACAAGTTTTGTTGCTGAAATAAGAGAAAAACTAGGTAAGGGCGACCATGTCCCTGCAGATGCCATCATTGATTGTGCCAGCAGGAGGCAGATGGTTAAAGGATACAATGGGAACTGTCACAGTAGTTTCAATTTTATTATTGAAACCCAAACTTTCTGTGGCAGCGGACAGATTGCCTTCATTTTTCATCCATGAAACATCTTCAACATTTCCTAAAGAAAAAAAAAATCTTTTAAACTAGCACTGCAACCAATAATGCCTTTTATGTATACTAAGATGGTAGAAACCATTAATAAAATGCCTGTCAACAGCACATCTCCCTTTTCTTTTTAGCAAAAAGAGGAGAAATCATTAATTACAGTTTCTGTCACACACAAAAGACATGTTTTTTGTTCTGGTCTCTTAGCACTTTAACAGCATGCATTCACCTAGTGGCCACCTATTCTGCAAAATTTGAAAAGGGATGTGTCCTTATCCATCTATGCAAAACCTTCTGAAGACATTGCATGTGTCTGCCTGGGCAACAAATGCAGTATTTTGGGTTGACACTGAAAAGAAGGATTATGAATATGGATAGGATGCAAATACTCCATCTATCTTAATCAGAATACAGGAATTCAAGCTGTTGGAGGGGAAAGGAAGCGGGAGAAAACCTTAAAAATCTAAGCTGTAGCAGCCTGATTCTGCTCCTACCGCTATCAGCTGGGGCTTTAACACTGAAGTTATTAAGGTCAGGATTGGGGAGTAAATTTACAGGATCTTTTGTAAGGTGAGCATTTTACACACAGCTCTGCCAAACACGTTGACTTTGATTGAGATTGCTTGCTCTACTGAATTTATGTGTATTTTAAGTATTTGCTGGAAAGTGGATTTAAAAATCACTACTACCCATTCACTTATCACATCTGAAAAGTATATAATCATATAGAGCTTTACATATATAAATTAAACCCAAAAAATCTACATATTGCAAATTTGCAAATAATGCATAGGGAGATGTAAGTAGTAACCGTTTGTTGGGGCAGACAGTTGTTATTTCAATTTATTAAACCAGAATGTCAACAGAAAGGTCTTAGTTTCTAGGTTTTTCCCAGCTCACCGTTTCCTATCAGTTTTAATGGATGCCTGTAAAAGCAGAATACTAAAGAAATACCTTTCAAAGCATTTTTTTCAATTTAATTTATTTTTTTAAACTGTGAGAATTGCACTTTTGTACTTCTGTGTTTCTGTTCTATGCTATCTAAATCTATCTAAATGCTATCTAAATATTTTGAGACCCATACAGAGGATTCCTCTGTCTTTTGAAAGAGGTCATCACTGAAATCTGGAAAATCATATCAAAATATGTTTTCATTGTGAGCATATGAGACTTTTTTTCAGCCTTCAGATCTAATGAAACAGAAAGCAAATAAAATACTCTCATTTGTTCAGAAGGTAAACATTATATCTATTAGAGACTTCTGAAATGTGTCATTTATGTGTTTCAGTTTCAATATGTGTCTCATCAATTGTAAATGAAAGGCCCAAACTGTCTATTTGGGTCTTAAAAAAAAGTCTTATTAGAATAGAAATTTAAGAACAAATCATCATCTCATAAAAAAAAGTGTAGATGAACAGATTTCAGTATGTTTTACATTATAAATGCAGAATATATTTCTAGAAATGGTGAGTTTAGTGCCTTAATGCCCCTACATTTGGTATCATCACTTACTGTTCCCCTACATTTGGTATCATCACTTATAGTTCCTTGATTAAGAAACATTAAATTTTACATTTTTTTTCTGATATTGTGACTACAAGTACACCAATTTTTTTTTAATAATCCAATGTACAAATACAATATGTACTAGAACAAAATCCATTTTAGTATCTAGCAACTTTAACACCAAAGTTAAATGGATTACCAGTAAAAACCATAATAAATAGTTTGGGCCTTCCATTATTTGTATGCTTTTGTATGGAGAAGGACAGTCAAGACCTTTAATCACCCATAGGAGTGTAAACAAGTAGTTTCAGCTCACATGTTCCACATTACCTGTTTCTGCGATTATGTATCAAACTCTGTAGCAAGGATTCAGTCCTCCACAGCTGAAGTCAGTAGAAAACTTACCATACATTTTCAAGTCATGGAAATTGCAGCTCTATGTTTTTAAGATTTGTCTGACACTTAAATGTATGGACATAGTCTATCAAAATTTGCCTGGGCTGTAGTCCTCTTATAAGGATGATTGATTTTGAAAGTAGCTTAATACTTTTTTCCCTTGGTATCGCAGAGTCAAATCTGTGATGCTCTTGCTCCGATGTCAATAAGAAAGTTTTGTCAGAGGATTCATTCATTTGGAGTTTATTGCCTGAGTGTAGATGAGCTATACTATAGCTTTTAATGCACTAAAATACATAATTCACATCACTGAGACATATAGTATGAACGTAGCTATTAATCTGTTGTCTCTGAAACATAACAACTGACCAGTCTGCGAGCTACATGCACTATTTTTACCCTAATTGTTTTTAAAACTGTGGTGAGCAGAATATTTTAGTAGCATTGGTTAAAAATGTCATGTCTGAAAAATCTGGCAAGTATTCAGA
Source organism: Falco peregrinus (assembly GCF_023634155.1). Lineage (NCBI taxonomy): Eukaryota > Metazoa > Chordata > Aves > Falconiformes > Falconidae > Falco > Falco peregrinus. The sequence goes on along the minus strand of NC_073730.1, from coordinate 20,562,988 downwards.
GTCATTTAATCTTTCACCAAGATTTAATCAGAATAGTCTTATATCTCTTTTGTGCATTGTCAAATGCTCACCACAATTTGTCTCCCCCCATGGTGGACTGACAGATTGAGCAAATAAGCAAAGAGCCGGAACATTTGACTGTAATTGCAATGTCAGCACTGTTAAACTATATTTATGAGAAGAAAGTTAACACTGCAACATTAATAATTTCATTAGTTTTACATGTGTTTGCTTTATAAACAAGCAAGCTATTTTTTATAAATTGTCTGTGAACAATACTTTGTTCTTCTAGAAGAAGGCTACAAATTCCTGTTTTGAAAGAAAAGTAGGCACATATAAAATAGTTTGGGTCCATATTACTATGTTTTGGGAAGAAAAAAAAGTAAAATCTTTAAAATATTTGCCCTGAGCCAGACTCTATAAATTGTGGTTTTCCTGTCAATAAGCAATAAAATAATGGCCAGAAACATACAATAAAAATGGGCAGGGCTAGGAAGAGTAGTATTTTGTCTAGCTGTACTGTAGCTCTAAAATCACTTTAGACAAGTACATGAAGTCTTTTAGCTTTTCTTGACTTTTTAAGCCACTAGATGCTCACCTGCACTTTCAGTGATTTATGGCACTATTCTAAATGTACTGGCTACTAAAGACAGTTTGTCGCTCTCTAATTTTGGAGGGACATAACACATGAAACTGCAGCAATCTCTTACCTACATAGTTCACTCTATAAGGGGAAACTAAGAGAGAACATGACATATTAAAAAATAAATTACAGTGTTATACTCCTTGGTCCAATAAACCACTGTGGCTGCCGTACCTCTGACTATTGAGGTGTTGTTTTGCACTACAGCTTAACCAGCTGGGCCTGGGCTGCTCCTTGGTGTTCATGTGCCTTAGGCAGCATAAATGCTGTGATTCACATGCACGATCACATGAGCCTATGCTGCTCATTTTATACAATATCAAATAAAATTATTTGTTAGAATGATTGATCACATACTTCTTAGCTATTTAAATTATGAGAACATAGAGTTTAAAAATATATCAAGTGATTCACAAAATTTTAAAGTCATTTGCATGTGCATTTAAATTCTGCTGATGATGATTCTAGCACAGGTGAGATTGATTCAATAGGTTTTCTGGCTATGCTGGAGAAAAATGCAGCTGTCCAAGCTATAGCATTTTTGAGGTGGTAGGAAACACTGCAAAAATGAAACAGTAAGTGATGATGTTAATTTAGTATTCTTACTGTCATTTTAATTTGTAAATAGATGTATATGTATGCATACAATCAAAAAAAATCAACTACTTACACTTACTGTGCTTCCACAAAGTTGCAAACATTCTGTCTTCCTGGCAGGGAGAAAGACCAGTCTTACGTCTGTTCTTTTGCTGTGTTCTCCCTTAATCAGTTATCAAAAGTGATTAATAGAAAAGGAACAGTGAAAGCAGAAGAGGAATGATATTAGGCGGTCATATATTACGAGCATCTTCATTTCACTAAGATCTGGTAATTGCACCTCCCCATGAAGTTTCTTACCCATACCTCAGTCAGAAGAACAGGTAGATGACAGCCAAAGACTACTGGGGCAGTGTGCAAGAGACCAGTTTCCATAGGATCTAGCATCTTTCCTTTTGGCTTTAAAGCGGCCCAGATGGTATGCAGCTCCTTCAAGAGACTCAGTAGTGTACTGTGATAAACTGAGCCATCTGGACCCTAAGGTTCCTACAGTGACCAGAGCAGATAGTGTAGGCTTGTGTGATCATTGGCAGATCACACGTGTGGAAAAATTAAGATTTCTACTCATTAATAACTATAAATCATTAAGAAACAATGATGCCTTAATTTTAGTGGAGCATCTAATATCAGTGGCAATAGGATCTTCCAACGGATAGCCCACAGAAAACCTGTCTCCCACAACCTCAGAACTGTGGGAGTCCTGAGATACCATCTTATGACAACACAGACCTCCTTGGCAGCTAACACATCTAGAGATCACTTTGAATTTTTCCATGTCTCCTTCAAGCCCTGACCTAGCACATATTTCTTCCCCAAATGTAAGTCTCATTCATGTCTGGAGAAGGAAGTCTGACTATAGAAAAGAATAGAAATAAAAAGCTACGGAAATTAATTTAGCAAACTTTTTCTAATGAATTGCCATTCTCTGTGTTTGTGGAAATGCCAGGTACAGTATGCCTCATTGATGCTGACAGAGTAAGAATAAGTAATATTATGCACATGTGTATCTTTTACATCTACATGAAACCTGGAATAGAAATTTCAGCACCAGACAGACTAAGAAAAAGCCTCTATAAATTGAAGAAAAAACCCTCATGAAATAATATCCAGATCACCTTGCACAAAAGTCAAATTACAAAAACAGGCACAGAGGATATAGCATACTTCACAGAGTGGGCAAATCATGATACACTTATTCCAAGGGCAGGATGTCTTGCTGGATAAAGAATCTGTCACTTGCCTTTCAGGTCTCTGGAACATCATCACCTCTTTTTTAGGTGAGTTTTAATACAGCTGAGCTGTCCGAAATTTGACCACATTACAAAACTAGGAAAGCTTTGCAGTATTTGGTGCAATTGATGTGTTCAGGTGAGGTCAGAAATGAGTACGCATGAAGAGTGAGTCATTTGTCACCAAGAAGAGATTCCAGTGGGAAAGTAGAAATGTATACAGTGGGACAGTAATGGGGAATTCACATTACAGCTGTCTGCTTTGTACCTGGTCTGTAAATGATTTGAAAGCCGCTTTCTGTGTATGAGCTTCCCAATCCTCAAGCTTATTATGTCTTTTCAAAGGAAGATGGGTTAGAGGCTGTTTGGTCGGAAGACTTGTTAAACTTTTACTTTTACAGATGAGTATCTCTCCAGCCAAGCAGAGTTCACTGGCAGGGCAATACAGGGAAACTCTTTACTGAGATATTCTTCATTTAACCTGGCATGTAGTAAACAAGGTTGCCTCATTTATTTCCTACTCCTATGTCTGTTACCGACATAACCTTTAGAAGGTGAAATATTCATGGGAAATATAAAAGCAAATTAGTTTGCAATTAGATTCAGATCTTGATTTGAATAACTAGACTCTTTTGAATATACTAATATATAATGATTGAATTTAGTGAACCTAATCTAGATTTGTTGTGTATTCAATCCAGTCGGACCAGTATACATACACAATGTGCTTATTGTATCTGCAGTGTGAAGTTCTTACACATCTACCATTTATGCAGTAGTAATGGTAAAATGCCTCTCTTTCTCCTTTCTGCCTTAGTGGAATAATTATTATCCAAGCTTTGTTTTGGTTATGATACTTAGCAGACCAGTTCTGACATTTTCACATATTAATCTCTCAAAATGATTAAACACATGAGAAGTAGATGACTGTATATGAGTTCTGAAAACCCGGACTAATGAACACACCGCACTGAATAATTTTAACACACAGCTGGATGGCACCTTTCCTTCTGCCTGGTGCCATTGCTCTGTCCTCAAGCGTTACGCAGCCCTTTGCTCGCTCTGCTCCGTGTATGTTGTCTCTGTTTCATGGAAAATTGCTGAACTGAAAAATGCACATGACTGGTGGGGGGAGAAGAGTTCATAAGAGGAAGCAAGGATCCCCACCAGTGTGTTTCTTTCCCTGTCCTATTGCCATCATGCAATTACCTTGACCTCCTGCCCCATTCAGATAACTGCTTTGTAGCAGATACAGAATGGATAGCTTTTTGACAGACAGTTTTATATGAATATACTGTGAATCTGTCTGTTTGCACTGTAGTAAAAGCCAGGTAGCCAGCAGGACCTAAGCAGTGGTGTTTGGTGCTGGTTTCTCTCCTTCCCTGCCTCCCTCCCCAAGCTGAGCCTATTTCCACATCCTATGGATGACCATTCAAGCAAGAAAGCCCTTTTTAACCGTCATTCATGGAAAGAGGCTGCATATAGTTGGACTGGCACACTCTCTGGCTGAGCCTCGCTGATCAGATGAATTGTTTGAGCCAGCTATTTCTTACATGCAAACAGGGAGAACTTGTTCAGACAGTACAGTCACCCTAGAATGGCATGCAGGGATTTAGCAAAGTGCATGCATAGGACGGCCTTTTTAATCCTTGTTAGGCTCTTTCTACAACAGAGCACATTCAGGAACGATGAGAAATGGCTCTCAGTCTTTCACAGCCTGAAGAAAGAAACAGAAATTTAGAGTTTGTTGTGGTGGTTGTAAGTGTGTTTATATTTTCTTTATGTTAATGCCCCTATTGAAATAGAAGGTCTTTTTTAACCTTTTCCTTAAGACAAACAGCAACCCCATGTAATACACACAGATTAATGCTTCCTGCCCTTTTTAGACTGAGCACAAAGTAGTGAGTAATGACCTAATAGCAGCATTAATTTTATGTACTCTGGCAGTATTATCTTTGTTTGGGAAATTAATATTAATATAAAGAAAAAATACACAGTGATTATTGTATTTAGGAGCACCTATCTGTTGGCTGAAAACAGAGGAAAATATACTATCATATGTACTCTAAGTAATCAAAAATCTTATCAGAAAACTTTCTGGAAACAGAGGGGCTAACTAATTGTTCATACTCTTCATAGCTGGGATTTCTCATTAGTTTATGTAGTATTAATTTTCTCTTAAACAAGAACCACAAGAGAGGCAATATGATATTTAGAAGAACAGAAATTGGAGGTGGACATGCATTTTTGATCTTACTGTTTTAAAACAAAATACAACAACAGTAGAAGAGCTAGCAGCTGAAATATCATAATTGCTTGTGTGTTTTAGTGACACAGAAAAGTGAGAATTACCAATAATCACAACAGTTTGGGGTGGAGTTTTGTTGTTCAATTCTGTTATTGTTGAGGTTCAGAATGAATTAAAAAATACTCCCTTTTTAGTACAGTAGAACACTTTAGCTTCACAATTGTTTGGTTGTCTTTGTTCATGGCTGGGGGGTTTATTCAGGACACTTACAAAACATTTCATTGTGAGAATGAAACGATTTTATTCTTTGCCAAAACAAAGCAGGAAAACATATTATTTTCAAAATAAGTAATAGTAAAGTTTATTTTTAAATCATATGGAAAAATATAGGAGGACAAACTTAACCAGCTGCATTCAAGTACCTACAATAAGAAATTAGCCTTTTCCAACAAAATATGCAGTTACATTTTGATCTTTGATCCAAACCCCATACCTTTTACGAGAAATGAGGCACTGAAAAACATTATTAATTAATATTATGTCCAACTCAAAGTTACATACAATATTTTATTTTACTGACAAACATTGTTGTTCCAATGTTTTGAACATGAAATCAATCCTTCAAACAAATTACAGTAGCCAATCTGAACAGTGCCAGTTCTGTGGGAATGTTAATCTGTTGAGTAAAGGGAAATGTATTTATTTGGAGACTGTGTGAAAGAAAAAAAAAGTAGTTGGAGAGTGAAAAGTGAGAGAAAATAAGAGAAAGTGAAATACAAAGAATGGAGTGTCAGTTTATTTATTAAAATATTAAGCAAGCTTTGCTGCAGGTTTCTTAATTTTTATTGAAACTTTTTAAAAATACTCCTTATTTGGCATTCTTACATGTTAAGAAGTTTCTTGTCCAACACTGTCAGAAATTAAGAAGAATCATGAGAATAATTTTTCTGTTCTTTAAAATTAAAATAACTTTTAATTTCGTCATACTCTTCACATGCTGTTTTTGTTCTGTCACAGTACCTAAGAATATCAAAATAAGTAACAAATAAAGCCTGATTCATGTCGCTGCTATCTGGAGCACTTTTAAAGAACTGTGTATCTGGAATTAATTTTTACTATTAAAATTTTAAGATAGGAGCCATATCATCAATGAGTATTCATTACCATGGATTTATCAAATTATAGTGGAGTTGATCCCAGTTCTCTCAGAAGAGAACCTGAGTGGGAATGTCAGTCTCTGCTCACACATCCTTTGGCTAAGGACCCCAGCTGCCTGTGCACTGACTAGCATGATAGCACTCAGGGGTACTCCTTGTTGGCTGGCAATTTATTTTAAGAGTTGAATCAAAAGGAAGATTATTTTAAATGACCCCAGTACCAGACTCAGCGTTTATAGCTGTATGAAATATCTTCTTTTATGCTCCTTCTTTTTTGATTCTTGTCATTCCTTTAGATATACCTGCTCATTCTAACACTTCTGGCAGTACCATGCAACTCTACCAGTAATCTAATGGATCTGTGGACATCTGTAGGAAGGACCATAGCATTAGTTCTGACCAGATGCCCCAAAATCCCAGACAGGTGGCTGGAGAACATGCACGGATTGGTTCTACACTGTGTGTGGAACTGAGTCCAACAAGTCACATTAATGTTTACAGAGCTGCAAGATTCAATGGGGACACTTTGTAGATTATTGAGTTTTAATAAGTAAGATGAGCAGCAAATATCATGTGTATACCTGGGAAAACCTCCAGCGTGTGTACTGCATCTCTTTCCATGCAGGAGGATTTGTCTCATGTATGCATTCTTTAAATGAAGGTGAATTTTCACCTGCCATGGTGTGCTACTTGTTTAATTCTCTCCTACGGTTTGTAGTGCAATGTTCTACATCAATTAAAAACAGATGAGAGAATGGTTTAGCTGAAGAGTTTGTTTCCTTGTAATCAACTGCAAAAAAGACCAAGGTCATGTAACAGATTTCTTCTTCACTCTCACTTAGCAAAGAAGGCTGTGTGAATGCAAATTGCTTTATTGGTGGAGGGAATTAAAATTACAAAAAGCTAGGCTTAAAGAAGTGCAAAATCAGGACTGTGTCGGAACAGGGACAATATAATTGTGGTATGGATTCCCATATGGGACTAAATTATCTAGATTTTAGTAATGTCAGCAGTTCTATGTGACTGCTGGAATGCAGCCAATGTGCCACATTTGCTTCATTTTTTAAGATGGTTCTGATTCTACACAACTTTAAATATGCAGAACGCTAAATTTGCTCTAGGTGTCATAGTGGCACTTCTGTGCTGCATAATTTTGCATGTTAATTTTATTTAATAGAAACATGAAAGTAGCCTAGAGTGTATCCAAATCCAAGGTAAAGTTACTATGATTTTGGTCCAGCTTATGGTGTCCTCAGAAAAAGACTGTTTAGTTCTATGGGCACATATCAAGGCTGTCTCCCTTTACAGTGCATTCCATTCAGTAATACTATTTTGTAGCAACTCAATAAAGCTGATAGTTTTTCTGGGTAATTACCCACAGCCCCCTGCAGGACAAATTAGCATTCATGACCTGAATAATGCTTACTAGAAAGAGTTCAATGGAATTTACTTAATCAGAATCATTGCTTTCTTGTGGCTACACTATTTTTAACCTAGTCCCTATTGTCTGCTAATAGCAAAAATCCTGTCAGTGCCAGTTCCAACTTGGCACTGGGTGTATAAGGAGAGAAAGATTATCTTCCTCAAACATACACAGTATGTTTTTAAAGTTTATGGACTGTATTCTGCCATCTTTACTCAGACCTCGCTTAGGTAAAAAGTGCATTGAAGTCAGTGGGAGATTTGCCAAATTACAGTCTTGAATCATATATTATGAAAAGAAGTATATATATGTTTGCTAGGCAGTTCATGATTTATAATTTCTGGTAACCATGAAAGGCTGCTAAAGAGAACTTTCAAAGGTGATTTTTCTTTTCTGGGTTTGTGAGAGGAGGAAAAGTTCCAGCCTATTTCAAACCATTTTGTAGGGTTGGGCTTTTTTAATTACCTCTGATGTTTTCCAAATTATTTAAAATAGAAATAGCTATTCCTTTGATGGTTTTGATGGTTTGTGTTTTGCCTTCCACTTCCTAAGACTTTCTAGCATGTCAAGGTTAGTGCAACACAGGTGAGCCCTATAATGTCTTAAACAGAGGCTCACTAAAGCAGACTAGGAGCATTGGAGAGAACTTCTGAAATATTATAGAGATTAGGTGCATGCACATACATACACACACGGAGCCATCAACAGAACCAGAAAAATACACAGCAGGAAAGTTATATGAAGTTGAGCTACTACTTCCCATGAAATAATTCATGTTTCAGCTGTGTTTTCCTTGCACAGGGTGTTATCAATCACAGTAACAGGAAATGAGAGTTGGACCCAATTCATACTCAAAGGTTTTGCCAGTGTTGTCTGATGAGTGACTTCAAACTATGGCCAAATGACTTTCAATTCCTGGCCAAAGCTACAATGTTAGAAAAATCATGTGCAGAATTGTAGTCCTCTGATGTCCTTTGACCTTTTAAGCAAAGGTCTTTTACTGTTCTCAGTGTGTGTTTGTATAGTAAGACATAGCTAAAAGCAAATTTTAATGACTGATTTAATGGCACTGGAAATGGATGTTGACAATAGGGATGCTGGAAATATAGAAAACCTTGCAGAACTCTTCAGTCTTAGTGAAAGGGGGTATATGAATAGGTGTCAATATACAACACACAAATAAAAACTAATTTTCACTTTGGTGGCTTTCTCCAGCTCAGGCTACAGGAGTCAGAATAGTCCCAGGTGAGATTAAGCAAGAAAAGAGACAAACTGAATAAAACCAATGAGAACTGTTGAGTAAAGAGAGACTCATCAAGACCAAATTTATACTCTGCTGTATATTAGCACAATCCAGTTCAGGATGATCCTGACTTACTTGTTTTTGTAATTATCAGGAGGTATTAAGTAGTGCTGCTCTGTGAGGAATGGAGTAATAGCACTGCAACCAGAAGTTAATTTTATTGTTCATAGGTGCAAAAAAAAGGGAGTTTTCCTTTAGGTTTGCATTTCTTTTACTTTAGGAGTAGAGACTATGCCAGGATGTTGCAGGCAGAACATTTCTTCTCTGCCATCACTGAAGAAATAGAGTCTGCTCAAGTAAATCAGCAACAGTTGCTTCTTCAAGGAGAATGAGTACTCGGGTTTCAAATGCAATAGATGAAATAACAGGTTAATTTATTTTAGATTAGCATCATATTGTTTATTTGAAGAGGAGATGTAATTACAATGGAAAACTTAACACTAGCTGAGTTTACAAAGAAGTCTTAGTCACTAAGGTGGAGTTTGTGCAGTCAGTTTGGCTTTGGTTGGACTGACTCATTCCCAAAGCAGACTATGAAACCTTCCGCTTGGATAGCACCACCCTATCCCACACCCATCAATTATTTAAAACTTCTGTTCTGGATCTTCACATTCATCCTTGAATTAAAATTAAAACCTTTCCAGAAGAAGGCTAAAATCAGGTTCTAAAATTCTAAATCGTCAAGTTCAGGTTTTACTTTTAAAATTCCTTTACTAGATTCATTTAAATTTGAGACTAAATGTGGTTTTCCCCAGCTTTATATCCGTATGCAGAAAGGTTTGGAGAGACCATCACAATTGGAGAGTTTGGTTGTGAAAGTACTTAGGAAGCCTGAATTTTGCGTTTCTTTCAAAGTGACGTCTCTCAGCAGGAAGCTGGCCAGGGCAACTAAACAACAAAAAATGGGCAAGACAGCTTCATAGGAATGAATTTAACTGTTTCACAGCAGTATTTCCTAGCTCTTTGCTTTCACTTCTGCTTTTTACAAAATGTTGCTAAATCAGTCTTTCACATTGCACCATGATATTGACAAAAATTGTAAACTATAAGTGTAATGCATTTAACATTCTTTTGATTTCTAGTTCATTTAATTCTAGTTCAGATGCTTAAGAGAGAAACTTAAACATTTTTTAAATAAACATTAAAAAGTAAAACAGAGACAGAAAATGGCCAGACTCCCAGAACTTCATTTTTTCTTTCATGTTAGTGTAAGAACAGGTCACATATGCAAAACATCAGATTGAAGCTCGAATTAATTTATTAAAGTAATGAACTTGATCAACCACTCCCAACAGGAGTTGAAGATTATTATTTGTTGAAGACAGTACACCGGACTTGTAGTTGTATTGTTGGAGGAACAAGTAATGAAACTTCAGTCATTTCAAATACTGTTTATTGCCTGTGGATTCAAAAAAGGGGTTATTGATAGTGTTGAATATAAAACAATTATAATCCTTCCATAGGTACAGGTGTGTAATGCAGAATGCTTCAGCAATATCTGTCTGTATGGGATCGTGGTTCTTTGCCCAAGAACTGTTTATTCATTCTGATGCAACAGTAATTAGAAGTCACCCACATAGAAACTCTGAATGCCTCGACGATTAAACTTGCAATAGCACTGATAACCAACAGTAACTGTGAATACTTTATGAGATTCCTAAGACCATTTTGCCTGAAAGCACTGACCTCTGGAATTAAATTCTGAGAGTTCCTTGCTACTGACAATTTGTGGAGTATTCCACTACCTACCTTGGGCTTGAACCGAGGCAGCAGCACTCTTATCTAGTCAATGTAAGATCATAATTCTCAACTGTAGTCATGTATAAATCACAGAATTAAAAAGAAGCCTCTTAACCACCGCAGAAAAGTCTGCATTTCCAAGGGATGAGGAACAGGAAGGTATCAAAACCACAGCATTTAAACTGGTAAATTAGTTCAGTAGTTTGCAAGCACATAGGAATTAATGTCCTCTCTGATATGTGCCAACCCAGGTTATATTCAGTATCCTAGGTGGAGATAAGGGACTGGTTTTGCTTTGTTCATGAAGGAACAGGAACAGCAGGAGCACTCTGCTGGCTTCTAAGGCAGCCATAGTCTGGGAACTGAGATATAGCTGCTTGATTAGAAGTGAATAAACTGAGAGATTGACATGACTTCAGTCTATCTTGCTCTATGAGGTGTTATGGCATCTGACAAAACTGAAGCAAAAAATTCCATTGGCAAGACACTGTTGTGTTTGCTGTGTATTTCAGTAGAAGACAAGTTGCCAATATCCTGCCATCCAAAACGGCCAAGATCAGAAAGATGAGGTGATGGTGAGCGGAACTATTCATCACAAACTAGAGTTATGCTGTTCCTTTTTGACTGTATGTAAAGGAAGCAGGGATTTGGGCAAAAGAGATACTGAGGGAGAATCAGGCCTTCTTTGGAGGCTATGAGATTTAGATTGGCAAAACCAGCACACTGGAAGTTGTTTAATTGGCTTTTCCTGTCTGCTAAATGTGTGTGCTTTTCCAGGAGGGTACCAGTATTCATGTGTCTATGATTTTTTTAGAAAAAGTATGAACTGTCATTACTGAAATTCTTAGTTTATCTTGAACAGTAAGCAAATATTCTGCTGTGACGTGAGAGAAACAGTTTAATATTTTACCTCCTAAATCAGTGGGAGACTTAAAAATAAATATTCAGTAGCTCTCTAATGAGTTTGATAAACACTTCTGTCAGCTAAAACCTCAGCTTAGAAGTGATGTTCTGACACTGGTGTTCTTCATAAAATAGTCCCAGAACCTTCAACAGTTCTATGCATTGCATAGTGGAAGGATGTGGTCCTAATAGATTAAATGGTTCAATTTAGACATTTATTACTGCTGTGTGGAGATATGGACTCCTGCTTCCAAGTTGTCATGATGCCAGCTTCTTTATTTCCTACTGGTTATTCCTGCAAATGGGAATTCTCACAGCCTCCACCATACTGTTGCTCATGCTTCAGAAGATATCTGATTAACATCCACAAATGTGTTTCACTAGCCTTCTTTTAACCCCCTTTTAACTTCTTTTGTGATTATATTACAAAAAATACATGACAATATTGAGGGCACTGGGATTTTCATGCCAATTGTGCTAACCACTATGTTTGCACACATGCACTTTTTGTCTTTTGTTTGGAAGATCATAGTCACAGGGAAAGATGGTCACAGTTTTGTCCAGGGCCAAAGGATGTGACAGAAGGGATGATGGCGGGTGGAGCCCTACACATAAAATCCTGTATTTTCACTGATGGACAATTTATGTAACTCAACCTTTCCAAAGAGTGGATATATTTAGTGTTATATTTGAAAAGCTCATTCTAGTCATTAATAAACTTTATCAGTGTGTGCACTGTTAAGATTTATTTATATTTTGGTGAAGGTCTAAAGATATTTGAGTGGTTTTTAACAGAAACAAATGCTTTAGATTTGCAGACAGACTGACATAACATTATCTTTGAGAAAAAAATTTACAAGTCAAGCAATGTAGTATGTCTTCTATAATATTTGAGTGGGAGCTTTTTTATCAATAACGTAGCTTTGTGAAACACAGAAGTATGCTGCAGACTGTGACCTTTGGAAAATAATATTTAGTGACATTAATCTACATCTAATGGAGGGGTTTGTATCATCACTTTGGTTTATAGCTGCATTATTGTAGCACATAGGCTGTCACCTGCATTTATATAACATGAGACTGATTATTCCTTATCATGCACAAAATGCAGACCTCAGGGAAGAGTTCATTTTGGACCATTTCCAGGGGTATGTGTAACATGCTACAAGCAAAGTACTGCTTTTAAGGCTATCGAGTGCAATTTGCACTCTTTTTTTTTCTCTTCAGTATGTCTTACGCTTGACAAGATAATTGCCCCCCATAACACACACACATCCTAGAACACATTCATTACAAAGCCATTGTATTGACATATAGATACAGATATCGGTGAAGGAATGTAGTTGATATTCTTTATGCAGTACAATATATGTGGAATATATCCTCATAAGTAAAATAGAAATTAGCAATTGTAATAAACTGAAGATGAGGAAACAGAATTGAGAACCTTGCACGTGTAAGCATTCCACTGGGTAGAGAAAACAGAATGCTCTATTTCACATAAATAACTTTAAAGAAGTGGTGGTGATCAGAGTTTACTTTTTACAGTGAAGTTTCTTGGGAATTTGTGAATATTTTAGAGTTTAGACTATTGTGTACCTATATTACCTATGCATAGATATGTACATATATGTGCTTTGAGCGTTTATATTTCTGGAACATAATCTATACATACTGGAACATCTTACCTTAGTAGTTTATTGTTTATTATTATTACAATTATATAAAATAGATATAGAGAGAATTTGCAACAATAGATATATAGAGGATTTACAACAAAATATAAAAAGCTGTCTTTGAATGTAAGTTACAAATGATCTATCAGCCTCATTATGAATCTCAGTTCAACACACTTCAGAAAATACAAAAAAATCTATTTTAAATTAATTTTGTTAATTTGTTTCACATAAATTGGTAGGGACAATAACTTTGCACTAGGATTATGGTGTTATAAGATATTATTTGTTATATTTACCCTTTTGCTTCTACAGTTACTTGGTGACTTTTTTTTCTTTCCTTTTTTTAGCAGAGATTATAGTCCATATATTTACGACTCACTAGCAAAAAAAATGGGCTAGATGCCTCATATTGGATTTCTCCATCCTTTATTCTGAAAATTCTACACTGGTCTTCATTTTCAAAGCACCTAACAGAGGCTGCTGGTCCTTTGATATGGTTGTACATAACTTAAACATTGTTGAAAAGTGACAGAGGATCAGCTGTGTTGTGTTGTACTTCCTATTTCTTAAGCTATAGTTTTTATTGAGTGATATAATCAAAGAAGATCCCATTATAGCAGCATCTAGATCTCACATTCCAGTTTGGTGAGAGCAGTATATATGACAAACAACAGGGCAAAGCTGGTCATGCAGAAAGCAATCATTCCTTTTAACCTCTGTGATGGATTGTGTTAGGTAAGCTGTGACCCGCTCTTCCTTTGGAAAGCAGTTTGCTTATATCCATTCATGATGGTAACAGTATATCCTGTGGGTAACATTATTTTACATTACTTCCACAAAAGTAGGTTCAAGTAATGTGAAATAAACATATATCAAACAGAATACTATATGGTATTGTTCCACTGAAACTCATATTGTGCAATTCTGTGGATGGAAAGAAACCTTTCTTCAAAAAGGGCTGAATTTGCGTGTGAGATGCACAGTATTCCTCTGTTTGGCAGTTACAGGAATTATACCTTTGCTTGGTGGCCTTGATTTGTAGCAGCAGCTAAAAGCAGCTCTGTTCAGTGAAGGACGTTTTTGTTCTCCTCTAAACCTAATACAACATGTATGAAATCAGTGACCCAACATACTCAACAAAATTTGTTTTATAGTAAAGAGTTCCCAGCCAAGCAACCTTTTTTCAGGCCTTGCATTTGCAACACCAGCTGTAACAACAATGAGGAAGTGTGTTCAGACACCATTCTGCTCGCTTATGGCTACTGAGTGACAAGACCATGGTGAACGATAGAGGGTTTCGAGGTTGCATTACATCAGTCCAGCCAAAAACTGTCTGGCTAAGCACAAAGTGAAAGTGAAAGATTGACATTCTCATGTAGTGACTCAGTTCTCTGTTCTGTTCATTTATATATATGTCCATATATAAAATACAGAGCAATGGAAACTTGGCGGGGAAGGAATATGTTTCTTACATTAACGATGAAGTCCGTGTTTAAAGTGACTGCTTTACAAAGACAAAGAATATTTAAACATTTTTGTTTTCAACACTGGCATCTTTAAATAGCTGTTTCTTTTGACTGATACCCTAAAACTAGACCCTGTTTCTGACTGTTTATGTTGCTGAAGTTCCTGCTGTACTTCCTACATATGTGATCAGGGGAGTTTTCAAATGCACCTTCTTTGTGCTGCACCTTCAGTTGATTTTCAAAGAGGTTGTGTTTCCTCTTTAAATGTGAAATTTACTCATTCTAGCCATAAGTATTTTTCAGTCTATCATTAATGTTTGTTTCATATCCAGAAAAGTAATTTTTGATGCATTAATATGTGATTGAAAATTATATTATTTAGAGAAATGTGAATCTTTGATAACTCCAGTGAAGTTGGGCTTGCTTGAAAATAACTGAGAGTTCACACACACAAATGAGTGACATGGCATTTTACATCCACAGACTATTGAAGTGTATTATCTGTCTGCTTGTGTGCACTTAAATTGTTAAATCCAAGTTAGCTTAGTCTGGGAAGAATAAGGTCCCAGAACACTTTCTTAATGAAATTTGGGGCACGTAAGGCACATTGACTAGGTTTTTATTTTGCTAGCAAGAGTATTTCTCAGTTTAATACAAAACATGTTGTAGATCTGTCCTGACAACAAAGATCTAGGAATATACAAATAGTGCAGTACTATACATTTAATTTGCCTGTTCAGTAGTTTTTTTGTGGGACCAGCTGGATGTAAAACTGGACAGTAACATTGCAAAGGTAGCTGAATTGCATGTGCAAATTGCAGTAATTATACGTGAAAATTAAGACAGTGCTACAAATTTCTTTTTGTACATGTAGATGCATGCATGAAGTTTAGAAAATCAGTCCAGAAAACTTAAAGCACAAATGAACCACATGGATCAGTAAGTGAACAGCCTGAAAATTCTGCTGTGTATGATGTCATCCCTTTGCTGTAGGTCAGAAATAACTTCATGCTGTTAATTATAGGTATTTATCATAGTTCATATGATTTTGTGGGGCCTTGTCAGTGATCAAAGGTCGTTCTTTGGATGCCTGTCATCAAGTGAGTTAGTAATTGTAAAATAGCTTATTTACTGAATCTAATATGCCATTAAATAGACTTATTTTCCCCTTTTCAGCAGTTTATGTTGTTGATAAAAGGACAGTTCTGTTTTAGTAAAGTTGATTTGTTGCAGTCAGGTACAATAATTATGTACTCATGTATACTATATGTTTGCACATTAACACATGAAAGTTATATTCCAGAAACTTTAAAAGTCTATCATAGACTGGTAATAGGCAGGGAGATATGAATTAAGGTGAAATGGCTTGTGGAAAGTTAATTTTTAAAGGAATAGCAAACATAACAAAAAAAGAAGACAGTGAAATCACTACCACACATATTTACAGTGTGCCCAGACTGATTCTTGAAATATTGTAAAAACGTAAGCTGGAAATTTAGACCTCAGACAAAAATACTGCATTTGAGAGATGATGACTGCTCTTATAAATCATAATGAACATACGGAATATAAAAATAGAGAAGGATTTGAACTGGAAGTGAAACAAATAGTGCTACTATTAGATTGTATTACAGGTGGGCACTTTTTTGCCCCTACTTCTCTAAGCCTGAAAGTGCTTGTGTTCTAACCTTGCACCTGGATTCAACCTACTTTCTCTGACTTGCATTCTGCCTGGGAAAACCATTTATGTAAAGAATGACCTCTCTCCAGGTTTTGCAGCTTGGTTGTGGTGTAGATGAGTGTGCCAGTTCAGAGCCCTCTGTTCAGTGTTGACTAAGACCTTGAAGAGTTCTTCAGCCCCACTAGGCCACAGAACAGCCTATTGAGACTGTCAGCCTTTTTTCCTGCCAGCTACTTTTTTTATTAGGCTGATAAAATCCTGAATTGTTGAAAAGCAGCTGCTCTGAGGAGGATTTAGCTAATTCTCAGGGTGCTTCTGGGTGTGGGGGAGATATATTTACGTCTGGACTATGAAGGTCCTTCGCATTGTTAGACCTAGGTGACCTCTTTCTAGATCAAAAAGAGGTTGCTGGAATGCAATTAAAATGCAGTGTTACTTTCTTGTAAAGCCCTGGTAACCCAATCAACAGTTCTCTTTCCCCACCTTTTTGTCAGTTTTTTGCACTTTCAGATTTTATTCCAAGTTTTGCCTGCACCATAATTTGGTTTTACCTTATCAGAAAATGCCTCAGATAGTATTAATAAAACTCTCTTTAAAAAGAAGAAAGGAAAAAAAAAAAAAAAGAAAGAAAAAAAAAAGTGTCCTGTCTTTTAACAGCCAGTTCTGCGGAGGTTCAAACTATTAATTTTCACATATTGCTCAAGTAAGCAGAACTATGTGCATTTGATTTTTCCCCTAATAATCTTAGATGTAGTTTTGTTGTAATGTAGTACACAATTCATATTGATTAACATGTCTGTAAGCGAGATACGCGTTTTATAGACACATTCCAAAGTGAAGCATGAAATCGAACTGTAAATAATTACATTTTTAAAAAGGGTGGGTTTTTTCAGTTCTATGGCAAAATTTGTACTTACTGAAACAAAGGTTTGATTAAAACTAAAAACAAATTTACATTTGTGGGAGTTTCAGCACTGTTTGCAATTTGTTATATGCCTTTACCTGGCATGCTATTTCACCCTTCATGACACACATCAATACCTTCTTTATGTCTGGCTATTACCACTCATTTAAAAATCTATTTTACATGATTCTTTCAGCCAAAAATGGACCATAATGACATAGAATAGAGCCTGTGCTTCATAAATTCTCCTGGAATCAATACTTTGGCTGGGAATTTGTCAGTCTCACAAAGCTATGCATCATTAAACTTTACTATTATTACAGTGGACTCTGCTTCAAAGTTCACTACCTAGCTGATATTGGATGAACCCATTTAAACCAAGGAAAAGATGTGAGACACAAATGCTTCTGTACTGACATGTATTTATCCAGATAATGTTTAATTTATGAAATATAAGTAGCTTTTAAACTGCTTATTGGTTTATGGGCAAAGTTCAGCAATATCATCATTAAAGATTATATGCTGATTACAAGTTATTGGCAAATGACTTTAAACTGAATCCATTCAGATTATTTCAAATATGACTTATTCAGCCCATAGGATATTATACATTAATCACACAAAATGAATTTGTGAGCACAAACATCTATTTGAATTCAGAAGCCACAGCCAGCCAAACCACGTTAGCAGGAGTTTTTATTGCTATTAGATGTAAACAGAGGGTTTTGCCACTGTATCTATTTGTAATATGAGTTTTCTTACTAAAAATATAGGTATTAGTACAAACAAAAGTATTTTTTACACACTGTTTATCATGTGGTATGCATCAGTATTTTGTGTGAAATATTTTAGCTCCCTTACCAAAGAGCGAGGATTTTTACATGGCTCCCAGAATAATGAACAATCAGTGAAATCCAGGAATTTATGGATGACACTCAGGAGAACTGTACTACTCCAGATTAATCTCGAATACTGAAAACATACCCATAAATGAGGATTAGCTTATAGAAGGGTTAGAAGCAGAATAAAACCTAAATTCAAAAGAAGATTATTTGCATGCAATAAATGAAACAGGCTGTACATACTGTCTGCCTCACATGCTTGCTTGCTTGCTTGATGACCAATTCCTGGATTTTAGAGCTATCAGACCCCTTTGGGTAGCCTTCCTCTGCTCTTCTGGAGTGCTCCTGACCACGGGTCAAATAACAGTCTGCTCAGCTGAGGGTACTCGTGCTGACACCCATGGACATCGCACTGTATCTGTCGTGTACGAGTACTTGAGAGAATACTTAGAATCAGGATTAGCTAAGTATTTGCTCAAGTACAAGGATCAGGATTAACTGAATTGGTTCAAGGGGCTTTTGGTTCTTCTTGCCTCAAAGAAACATGGATGTATACAAGGCTCCAGTGAAATCACAAGCTTCTAACAATGCAAGTATTTTTGTTAATCTCATGAGAAGTCACCTGCAAAAAGATAAAGAACAAAATCAATGGTTTGTTGGCAGGCACACACACAGGCACATGCCCTCTCTATCCTCTCCTTGGGGCTGCCACACCTGCCTGTCTGCTGTCTCAGCATCATCTTGTGCACTCAGGAGATCAAAAAAGGAGAAAACAAAAAGGGTCATTAGTTAAGAGGCGCAGGTGTGAAGAGACTTTCTAAACCATAGACTTTGTGCACCTGCTCCAGGGAGCATTGTTGGGAATTGGGACAGGTGTACTAACCTCCAAGCCTTGCCAGGCTTGTGGGGATTGCTGGCTACGGACACTGAATGTTGTGTGTATGCAGGAGAAAATGCTCGTGTCACTGCACCTTTGTGTTGTGATCCAGTGCATTCATGATCCAGGGCAAATTATGGTACCGTGATCTCTTACATGCCTGTAAATGATCTGCAATATGAGCTCTCGTTTAAAGCTAGGACAAGTTCTGCATGTCTCCGATCATCTATAAAGATTGCATTTAAAAAAATGTGCTCCTGCACTGATTACCTTGTTCATTTCTCTTTAGTCTTAAATACTGAAAAGAACCAAAATACTCAAGAGTAGGCTGGAATATTGCACTCCAGTTGATCAGGCTTCCCTCAAACATGTTCATTTCAGTTGTTTTTCTAACAAGTATTGGGTTCCTCTTACATACTTTTTCCAGAGTAGATTGTGTTACTGGATTGTTTGCTCATATTTTGATAGTATCTTAAAGGTGCCTACAAGATCAGGTTTATAATTCTAGGCCCGAGTTTATAAGAGGACTTAGTCAGGTGCCAAAGTAACTGTGCTGGGATTGATGTTCCAATAGCACAGTGCTAGAGGTGCTGTTTGGAAATCATTAATGCCCCGCCAAAACCTACTGAACATATCATTTGAAGTGTTCTCACAGCTGAAAACCAGACATATCTCTGATCTCTCATGCATGCACTGTCTTTATATATATACACACAAACACACACAATCTGTTATATAGGTTTCTCATCACAGAGGAGAATACTTGAACTAAATGTAATTAATATGGTGGAAGCTGAAAGTACAATAGAGAATGATACAAAAAAAGGATGACTTACGAAACAAGGATGCTCGTAGCATGGCTGATAGGAGTTCCCTAAGGTTTTAGAGAAACTATTCGGCTTTTCATTAGTATTGAGCACTTCCTCAGGGACACAAGCTACACAGAACTGGAAAGATAAACTTACCCTTTCACACACAATCCCATTCAAAAGCTTTCACAGCATTTCCAAGTCAGATGATATGACAAAGATGCAACTGCTGTCTTCATTATTTTCTTAGTATTATTTCACTTATAACACATACTTACATGTCTGGCATTTCACAGATAAAAGACAGTAATCCAAGGCTCTGTCCTTGGCATCTTATAGTCTAATCAGCACAAATCACATCTGAAGCAGAGCCACTATAAACATTTGTATACCTCTGGAAAAAATAAATTATGACAACAAAGAAAGGTTCTCCAGGAAAATTTTTTTGTTTAATTTTTGTTAACCTAATTGCTTTAGTAATACTGGCCTGTTGAGAACAGTGGCAGTGGGCTTTTCTTAATAAATGATAAGAGGTGGAAAGGCTGGATAACGAAAATTGAAGGAAGAAAATGAGGAACTGGAGGAAGGGGGAATGAGGTCATGGGATGCACTGGGGAAATGTGGAAAGGGGTTGACTGCTTGAGGCGGAGGCAGCAGCCTGGAAGAGACCATCAAGTCACAAAGAGACAAAAGGAGCACAGCACAGGGCAGAGTCTGCAGAGTGAATGTGGAGTGTCTGGGGAAGCAATAGGAAGCCAGAAAGGAGATGGACATGGATTAGAGTCATTACAGGGATCCCTGAATGTGAGGAGCAAAAATCACTGGTTGTTTTAAAGAAACAGAAAGGTGTTTTGCAAGGTAATTGCTGAGGTTTTGAGCTGAGAGTGCAAGAAAAGGCTTTGCTAGCTTGAGATATGTGGAAGTTTGTGGGACAGATTTTTCCTCCAAAGCACCTCTATAAATGGTGCAAAACTATTGCTACAAGCTTTAGGTTGAAACAGCAGATGTGTCTTTGCATCATCCTTTTGAGTCTAAGACGCTTTGTGACACATGCTGAATCTACATTTGGCCAAGCCAAAAGAAACATCTCTGCTGTCCCTCCCATAGCCTAGTCACCCATTTGGTCGCTAGCTGCCTAAGACATGTGACCTTTCAAACCTTTTGTGAAGGTCATCTTTTTATGCATGAAGTACAATCCTGAGCCTTTTGAACATTAATAGTAAGATTCCCATAGATGTGGTGAAACGAGAGTTTCATCGAGGCTGTCAGTGGCTACCAGCAATCCCAGTGTTGCACAGTGTGTTTTTTTCAAAAAATGCTACCTTGTAGGGGGTGCTGATATACTTCTCATTGACTCCAGCATGTCTAGTTTTAGCTCTCTGCATCTATTGAAGTAGGCAGTCCTACCAACGTTGCTTTAGTCCTTCAAAGTTCAGAATTAGAAGTGCTTTTTTTAACTGTCTGCCTAACAGTCTGTTGTGTTGACATCTGAGGAATATCTAGTGTATTTGAAGCAAATATATTCTTATGGGATATTCCTGTTGGATTGCATGAAGAATATTTTTTAATATGATTTTCTCTAATAAATGCTCTGCTGTGCTTTTAGAATTCCATATATTTGATGTAACTCTATATTTTATTTTGTAGGGATTTGGAATAATTTCTTCTCAGTTATACTTACTGTCCATACAGCCTTGTTTTCTTCTGTAAGATACTTGTCTTTTAGGATTTAGGCACCTGTTTTTATGATAAACCAAATTCTCTTTGGTTTTTATTTCATGTCCAATGTACTGGCAAAACTTTTAGAGGGATTTATAGATACTGCATTCTTTATGCAAACAGCTCAGAATTTTTAAATTGTTTTTGAAGTGTCATTCAGTAAATAAATAATTTTTTTCTCTGCCATTCATTAAGAGTAAATGGTTAGTGGGAACAGTTCCTTCTCTAAATCTACACTACTTGAAGTCCTTTCTATGCTGCCTTTATCATCCTTGCAGAGTTCAACAACTACATATTTGACTTCAATTTATAAAAGCTTACCACTGGGGTAAAGGTAATATATTTGTTGTTTTGATATAATCTATTTTGTGAGTACTACTGTCAATATCTATAAACTTCTCTCAATATACCACATGAATGTTAACATTTTCCTTTTGACTGCTATTACCTCTAAAGCAGTAAGGCTGTTCAGGAGGGAAGAGGGAGAGGGATGTTTTGGATGATTTGCCAGTTACAACCCAGGGGACTACAGATGTGACTAGTCTTATTTTTATATTTATTGTAAAATTAAATGTTGACATAAGGTCTGAGGGATTTGCATGAATACAACAACGTCATTATTAAACAGCTGGGATCCTTGAATTTTTCAAAACTAATTCCAGGGGAAAAAAAAATGAAAGCAGAGCTCATGTGATAGAGTGTAATGAATAGTGCCTCTTGTTTTCTCAAGAAATTATTCTGCACTCTTGAAAAATTATCGGCAGTGGTAATTTCAGTGCTTCTTTCACTTAATACTTTTTGCATTATTCACATGAAGTCTGTAAAGCCATGTAATGTGCACATTGATATCCTTTTTGCTATACCAGGTGCCAATTTTATTGCAGAATATAAACGTGTGCTATACAGAGGCCTATTTTTCTCCTCAGACAATAATGAGATATGTTTGTGTTGTTTTAAATAGCGCTAGTTGTGTTAAAACATCTGGTTACAGAGAAGGGTTGTATTAAGCAAAGCGTTATGCCTGTCTCCTGGCATATCCGGGACACAAGGTCAAATTTTGCATTAAATGGCTAAAGAAGGGTGAGACGTCAGAGACAGGTGTCCCTGGCTGTGCTGTCAAATATTTAAAACCTAACATCTGCTGAAAAAGTCTAGCCAAACCCAGTAATGGACCAGAGCTGTGTAGTTAGTGCATGTGCTAATTCCTTCCTCACATAGCTGGTGTGTCTTTTGTACATCAGTCCATAACCTTAACTGCCCTCCTCTGGTGGAGCTACAGTGCAAAGAGCTTTTGCTCACCATGAAGGTGGTTCTCCCCAGAGGCCCAGTACACTCGGTGGTTTAAGTAGAGCAGCATCAGCTGGCAGCTTTGTGGTCCATATACTCACCACCACAATAAGCAACTTTGAATGAGCCAGCATGTATATGTTAAAAGCACGTACACTCATTGACAGAAATTCAGAAAGTCTAGTAAACATCCTGTCATCCAGACTGAAGATGATATATAATTATCCTTTTTATACTACTGTGTGCCACCCAAATTGTGGTTGCATCAGTGTAAGTAGTTTCATTAACTCCTGAAAGAGTCCTGCTGAATTCCTTCCCTTTTCATTAAGTGGGCCACTGAAGGGTCAGTATAAGTGAGAAGCCAAAGACAGGTGCTACTAATTGTAGAGTCAACTATTAGAAACAGAAACTCCTCTGTCAGGGAGCACTGAGACAGATGCATGTCCACAGCTGTTCCTACTGCTATCAAACACACACCTTATTCAGTAAGTGCTGCATACAGAATACAGACAATAAATGGTCCTGCTTGTCAGTAAGACATCTTTAGCTAACATTAGTAGCCACATTTCCAAATTTCTATCATGAAAGATTTGTCAAAGATTTGCAGACAAGTTTGCTTCAAGCCTTTTCTCGATTTTCAAACCTACATTTTTCTTCTGTTTACTGAAATGGCAAAGGATGCCAAATTACTATTCAAAGATACCGAAGAACTGACAAGAAGCAGCCTATTAATTTTTTTTTTTTTTTCTGTCTGTCTGTTGTCAGTCTTTCTTTCAAGCATGGAGTTTCAGCATTAACATTTGGAAAGCAAGGTCTCCTCATCACAGCTTGCTGGATTCCAAGGAAGACTTTGCAACCTGTCAGTAAAGCTTCCAAAGTGTTGGAGGCAATAGAGCACAATGCATCAACATACTTCCAAATTTCATTCACTCCCATCTTTGCAGTTCTTAGGAAAATGGGAATTATATCCAAATTCTTGTCATAACCCTTTGCACCTATTCTGTATGTCTTGTATTCCTGCTTATTCAGCCAAGTAAGGGAACAAAAGCTAATGCTGCTCACTCCCTTTTTCCAGCTGTCCAAACTAAAGGCTGTACACTGAGCCAGGCTATTTCCTCATGTCCAGTTCTTCTTTATGTGTTACAGGATAGAATTAAGGACAAATGTGGCCCTTGTAGCAGCACTCTTCTCCCTCCCCCAGATAGTCTCTGTTCTTCTCTAGCTGATTAGAACAGCTAGCAAGCCAGATGAGGGGAAAAAATGGACTTTCACAACTGCAGGAATGTAGCTATTGTGGAGCAAAGGGAGAGAAAGTGAAGAATGATGTATTTCTTAGCAATGGAAAAGTTTCATTGCTACGTCAATTATAGAACTAGAAGAGACCACTGTAATATCCTATGTAACACAGACTGTAGACTGTCCCTGAACTGATCCCTCCTTAACTGCCATGAATCTTTCAGAAACCTGTGATCTTTTATTTTTAAAATTCCAGTCTTGGAAAATCCGCCGCTATTACATGTTATGCCTTATTCATGACTACACTGAAAAGTTCAGTCTTGCTTTTAGGGTCTAGGAGACATTTATCCCCCTTAGTGGTACAAGGAGCCTTTAATAAAGCAAATGCTTTTCCTCCACTGAGCAGAAGGAAAAAAGGAATGACTGGAAAAGGCTTTAGTGAATTGGGGCACGGTTCTAGAGAGGTCTCCAGGCTTCAGTAAGCAGAGCTGAGGAAAGCTGGGACAAGGTTGATCTAATGAGTGCATCATGACCCAATGAATCAATTGGTTGTTCCAGCTGTGCTTTGCCTCTGCAGCTTATTTGAACTGATTTGTTCTGCCAGTTTATTGGTAGAACTGCGTGATTTTCAGAACCCATCCTTGTTGTTTGGACTCCCCACAATTCCTTCCTAATTATGTCATCTCTGCAGTCATCTTTATAGTTTTAGTGTGTTCATACCATTTCCTATTTAAAGTGGCTAGGCCCCTATTTGTAGTAATTTGAATCACTGTGTGTAAAACTGGAGGGTCTAAGTTAAAGACAAGCTGTATTTTACTGACGACGGTACTTAACGTGTCACAATCTTTTGAGTACTGATAGTATACCTCTGCTCAGCAAGTCTTCTGGACAAGACAACCACAGTAGGAATTAACTTTCTTAATGGGAAAGAATTTTAGAACATTTCATCATAAACAACAATTTGTACGCCCTTGAGATGTGTGGAAATAACAGGGATGTATAACACAGAAAGACCTTGCTGTGGGAATCCTTAAACCTAGGCTGAGCTAACCTGTGAGTTCAGATGTAGATGCCAATCATTTGAGCTAGCTGTGCAGTATAAACATCCTGGGAATTAAAGTACAAGTGCTAAGGCACATCCCAATCTTTTTCTCCAGGTTTCAATTTCCGCTGACTTCCAGTAAAACTGTAAGATTTTGTTACAGCCGCATGCTTATTGAAAGCTAAATCAACTAATCTGTCCTATTAAAATAAAAAAAAAAAAGTCAGACTGATAGCAATGTGTTATAAAAGACATAAAAGCAACTAAAATCTAAACTGAAGACAAAAATTAAAATTAATGTCATCATTGGCTCTTCGAATTTCCTTGCTGGAAAACTAAAGCAAGGAGATTTTTGAAGTCTGAGGGTCCAATCTTGCATTCTTTCAGTGGGGAGGGTGTTTCGTATTTAGGCATCTTCTGGAATTTCACTGTGAGTCCTCTTACATAATTTTTCAGGTTTTGATAAATCAGGAAAAATCACCACCTCATAAAATTCAGGATTGTTTTATAACCTTACACATTTCTTTGGCGTGTGTTAATGTGAGCTGTGACTGTCCCCATGAAATTAATTTTACTTAGTGTATAAGAAGTGGAGAATATGGAAGCAGAAATAGCTTTTTTTATATTATTCTTAATAAGTGCCAGTGTAGTTCTAAAGATAATAGGATTATTCAAAATGTTAATTAATTTGCTCCAGTTTGATAAGAAGTAAAGTTCAGTATTGCTTCTCTCTCTTTCCCAGAAATGATGTCACTAAGTATGTCTCTGAACTTTTAAGTATAAATATTTTACTGTTAAGATTTGTGAAAACACTGGTTTTTAGAAGGTACATAGTGCCACTGAAAAGAGGATGTCTTGTGTGAGTTCACACAGAGTGGAGAAAAGGGAAGAGAAAAGAAGGTTCAATGATTGATCTTCAAATCCTCCTTCAATCTCCGAAACTACCTAACTCCAACTCACATTGAAAGCCAGTGGCAGTATTTAACTTTTATTCAAAATGTTTAAACTTAGGTTTTTAAGGTAAACAACCAAACCTATACTTAAGCATCTGGGATAAAAGAAAAAAAAAAAAAGGAAAAAAGGTGAGTTGACTGCTTAAATACCAAAATTTTTCAGTCTCCTTTAGCTTAAAATCAGCACCATCAGAAGTAGTGTGATTTCGTTTCAATGCTAGGATGTGGACTACATTTACACTTGGCCCTTGAGTTTGGACTTGGCTCCTACACTATACTGTTCTTTTATTAAGCTGCTTGCAGCTTCATAATATTAAAATATAGGAGTTGGTGAGATAAATTCTGGTTAGCAAAATTTTTTAATTATCAGTTTTATTTTGCTTGATATGCAGCTCTGTCTTTTGATTGGTAGAGGAGGAGTTGGAGATCTGTATCTATCACTTAACTAAAAACATTTTTGTACAAGTGTGATCAGTTGTTCCTGGAAGTAAGGAATTATTTACATGCAAAAAGACGACCACATGAATTGTAGGAGGATGTTGCAGGTTACTGACATTCCTTCCAAACTTTCAGAAGCTTTATTTTTTTAAGAGCTGATTAACATGGAAATTAAAAACTTTACTGTCTTCATCTGGCAGACATACAACTGCTCCCCGCTATGGCTGAGGTAGGTTGTACCTCCAGATTGGTGTCAATTACTGTAGGAGCACATGCTACACCAGCTGATGCTAATGAGAGAGGAGGCAGGAGGTTTAAGGAAAGTCATTTAAGCCTCTTTTACCTATGAAAGCTATGTTCACAAATGTATCAGCAATGTAAACGTCTCCATATTTCATTCTTTACATACTTCAACACCGGTCATTTTATCTAAAAAAATCACTGCTAAAGGCACAGAGTAATTAATTTTTGACCTTTCAGAAGACTGCAAATATTTCTAATTGTGTGATGGTTGTTTTTATGGTGGGAACACTTATTTCCTGAAGTTGGATTTTGATTGACAAACTCATTTCATGTTAAAATATCGCTTAGCCATCAGGTGGTTAAAAGCTTTCAGCTGTTTCTAGCCTTGCCTGGATTTGAACCAGTGACCTAAAGGCAAAAAGCTTTGTATCTCATTAGCAAAACCCTCAGCTATGCTGTGCAGCCATTCAATTCAATTCAGTTCAATTTAAGTGAAAAAATTTAGCTGTGATATGAAACATAAGAGAAACATTTTACATTTAATTTTCTGCGTGTGTGTTTTTTTTAAACACTGGTAGATGGAGTTTCAAAAGGGAGATGATTTAAAAAAAAATAATGTGTAGCCACTGCCATGACTATTTAAACGTCAGAAAACTCTAATCTAAGCAGTGTTATTTCCTGCTGTGACTAAAGAAAAGCAGAAAAAAGCAACTTTGCTTCTTTGCTGTTCTAACATATTTCTAATAATAAAGAATATTGTCTTTGAACTCTCCCAACCTTACTCTGCTCTCCTTTGCTAAAGCCATTAAAATTATTAGAACTTCAAGCAGGGTTACAGTGTTAAAATGCTTGACTTTCCCCTTCCTCCAAACAGAACAGGCTGGTTTTAAATATGGCACACATCACAGTAATCCAGTCTAACTCTTCTATCAGTCTAGCTAAATTTCTTCAACAGATTTTCCCAAAACTGTGTTAAAAAACATAAATCACTGGATTAAACTTGTAGAGAATGATGAAAGCTGAATTCATGTATATACATGTGGTGGTACAAATGGACTCTTTTATTATTTAACCTGAATGAAAGCAATAAATTTGAAACAGGTTTAACTGATGATATTGGTAATCCACAACAGATTTCATGAATGTTGTTGAATGAATATTGGTTTTGTTGAGTAATCTCTCAGATTAAAGAAGGGACAGATAACTCAAACAGTCTGTTGAGACTCATATTTTTTTCCTGTTTTAAGTTTTGTTCTGAATGAAAACTATAGTAGTCATTGCATTTTTCAGTTATTAATAAATAGAATACTTGCTTTAAATACTTATTAAATGTCTAGAAAGCCCATATTAATCCTCTCTAGAACAGACATTCTCAACAGCAGAGAAATTTTTAATTGTTGTTAGCTTAGCTCCACTAAAATGTGGAAGTTAAACTCAGATTGGTAATTTTTGGGAGTCTTTACAGACTGTGTTAATTCTCCTCTTGGATTGTAGGGAACATGATTCTCCTATAATTTATTCTCTCCTATAATTTAGGAAGCCCTTTCCTGGCAATTATGTGAAAGCAATATTTAGCTGCAGGGAACCTTTATGATGATTTGAATTTTCTAGATGAGAAGGATTTGAGCATAAGCAATTGTGGGTGTGTGCTGACACAGGCATCATTACTACCTTTTTCTCCATTTGATAATGATGGAACATGTAATACAAATATACAGCAACAATACGTTAATCAAGAATATTTCACCAATGGGGGGAAAGGTTATACTGAATAATGAATTATCGTATCAACAGATTACTGAGATAACCAAGCTGGACTGAAACATTCAAATTGAAATCTCAAAAACAGCAGTTAAGATTTGCCCTTGCTGAAATGAGTGAAAGAGAAAGAAGCAACATTTACCATGACTGCAGTAGAGCTACAAGTCTTTTAAGTCTTCTACGTGGGTGTAATTTGAATGGGAGGAGAGAGATTTTGAATCAACCCTATGGAAGTTGATCTTGTTAAGGACATGTTTTGACATTCTTAGCCTTCTTTGTCATGTCTGGGGTTTTTAATAAGATGCACAATACTATGCTTCTGGTTTTATATTTTAACCAACCCACTTGGCGCTCACATCTGAAGAGATAGGTTGGTGTGTAATCTGTGAAAAAGCAAGGCAGACTGATTACTAGTAAAGTGCACATGGAGATGTACATGTATTCATGCATACTACAGCGAAACTGCAAGGAACTGCAAACATGGTTGATGCATTGAGCTTTAATATTGCCCCACATATTTTATGTATTACCTTAGAATGATGTTCTGCACAGCCATTCCTATGCTTCTCATCATATGTCATTGATGCATATATTTAACACATTTGGTTATTTAGATGTATGTTCATCTGTCAGTGAAAAAAATCCCTCAAATAACATTTTTCTTTAATACCAGTTCAGCAAGATACTTAATCATTACTTACTTGAAATATCCACATTGTCTCATGTAGAACAATGAGAATCCTCACATGGTTTAAGTTAGGCAGGTGCTTAAATGTCTTCATGAGCTCAATGATAACTATGTAACTATGGCACAATATGTCCAATGACATAGATGTTCCTTAAATTTTACTTGCCTGTCACTAGGAGTAAAATTTGCCCCATGCTGCTTTTTCTCCTGCTGCGTATGTTTTAATTCCTGAACCACACTCTCCACATTAAATATTTCTCTATGACAATTCCAGTAACATTTTCTAATCACAAAATAATATTTACCATCTTCCCCCATGTGGTTTTCAGAACAGAGGGAGCTGCTGCAGTTCTGTAGAGGTCGTGAACCTGCTTGATGAAGCACAGATGAATATAAAGTATTCTACTGAGCTTAACAGGCTTTATTAATGTGCAGATCCAATACACATTTTTATTTAAATTCATCTAAAGGCTAAAGGACACGTTTTTCAATTGTTATTTTGCATGTAGTTTTGTGAGATTAGATTTGCATGTGTTTTGTTTTTTTTTTAAGTATGATTAGATATCTACAAATTATTTTCTGTTAATTATAGTCACTGTACCTCATAGTGCTTTTGGACTTTTAAGGGAAGAATCAGCTAGCAATTTAATATGAAAGAAATTTGCACAAAATTCTCTGCTTTTTGCCCATAATCCATATATTTAATCTCAGTTTTGACTGAAATTCAAACTTTACATTTCTTTTCCTTTGAAATATATAAAAAATAATTATTTTAATAGAATTTTTTCCCTTCTTTTCTACTTCTTCTACTCTAATAGAGTTCCATCCATAAACAGGAATGTTTTCCTGCATTACCATTGGGGAAAGCATTTGCAAAGAGTCTAAGTCAGTTCATCTGAACCTTAGTCTTTTTCTTGCTTGATGCACGACTAGTTTTTTAAAGGTACTTTAGTAACTAAAGATTGAGAGATGTGATGACTGAGATTTTTCATAAATATATGTTGATTTCAGTGAAAGACAAATGTCTTAGTTCGAGTGGATATTTCTGTAAATTCCCAGATAATATGTATCTTTAAGCACCTAAGTCTTTGGCACTGAAGTCTTTGGCACACATTTCCTTTGCAGTACAACTGCTGTGTGAGATGTTATCATCTTCCACTGTTTCGCCACTGCTGGAGATTGCTGCTCCCACTGGAGAGCAGGCAGGTTGGGACACACACCCACATCTCAAATCATGTCAGTAAAGAGTCTGAGGGCTTTAAACTGCTGACCAAGGGGCCTTTAATCTAGACTCTGAAAGTTTGCATTTAAGCAGCCAAGAAGCACGTATGCATTCCATTCCCCATACTCAGCAGAGGGGCAAAGCAGATAGTGGGAGAAGGTATCTGGCAATTTTCTGCAATTACATTTGCTGCAGCCTATTGGTAAATGCCCTTAGTCATCTGAATTCCCATTTTCAAAAATATCTCAGGCATTCCTAAAGGATTGGCTCTTCTTAATATATTTAGGTGCTGAAATTATAGCAGGTCATTGCCAAGGAGAGGCATGCTACAGATCGTACCTGTAAAAACACAGCTGAATAGGCTTTAGGTGCCATTTCTCTCCTAGTGTTCAACTTTAGAAAGAAATGGAGCATTGTTTCCTGAAAAGTAGTAGTGAGATGCCCACTGAGTTGCAGATGCCAACTCTGACATCTGGCGCAGCCCTACACACTGCATGCCAGCCATATATCCCAGACACAAGATAAAATGAATTGCATACAATATTCCAGTTCTCCTTTTATTTATCAGGAGAAAAGATATGTGTGCCAATTAGGATTAAGCTGTTGTTTCATAATATAAAGGAGCCAGCCAAAACAGCAGCACTTCTGCTCTATAACCAGCACCATTTTCTGAAACTGATGCTTCAGCTGCTCACTAGTTCCACCAGTCCATTTTTCTGATGCCCTGATAGGGGCAAACTGGCATTCATTTAGCTTGCTCCCAATGCCTTCTCATTTGTGCTGAATCTATTCCTAATAAACATACTTAATTTCAGTATGTGAACGTTTCATTTCAGTGAAGTTTTAGCTGCTTAAAATTTAAGTCTGTATTTGTGAACTCTTGGCACTGACATCTGGATAGTTAGTTTATGGGACCAGATCTTCAATTTCAGAAGGAGCTGGCACAGCTTGGGGATTTTAAGTCATCTTTATACTTTTTGATCCTGAAGTATTCTAATTATGAAGCATGTCAGACCTGTTCTCAGGCTTCTCTGTGGCACCAAGGAGTCATTGCATCAGCCTGAAGCCTGCATAGGTGCAAAGTCATCCTTCCCTCTAGCCATCTCACCTTTGCTAGCTGTAAAGTTTCATAGCAGAGTTAAGGGGGTTTGTTGTCAAAGACAGTTTTAGAAGAGCTTTGCATCAATGCAGGAAACCCTCTTCTTTTGCTATCAGAATGTCCAGCATTCTATTCTTTGTTATTCTGTTATACACACTTCAAGAAATAAGCAGAAGGCAAATGCCTCTTGTGGCATATAACCATTGCAAGCAAAACCAATTACAACAAGCTTGCCAATCTGATGAGGAAGGCTTTAAACTTATGTGGACCATGATATGGGGAAACAACTTTGTAGTTAAGTGAGGGAACAGAGGTTGGGGTGGTTAATATATAGGGTACGTTAATGGGAGGAAAGCAACCACCAGAAAGGTTAAATCCCACCCTGAGGGCCAACCTCAAGTGCCTATGCACAAAAGCACACAGCCTGGGAAAAAAACAGGAGGAGCTGGAACCAGACATGTGGTTGCAGAAACATGACGTCTTTGGGATGACAGATGCAGTAGAATGGCTTCTAGGACTGGACTGCAGCTAGGGTGGATAGTACAGGCTTTTTAGAAAAGGCAGACATGGAAGAAAGTGATGGGGGAGTGCCATTTACATGAAGGAGCAGTTCGAATCACTCTTCTAGGAGCTTTTCTAAGGAAGAGGTGGTAGGCTGTTTGGATGACTTTTTGGGGGAACTGGTAAGTGGGGTCCCATGGGAACCAGTGTTGAAAGACAAAGGAGCTCAGGAAAGCTACCAGATCTCTAAGAACAGCCTCCTCAAAGCACAATAACTATCATACCAATACTCAGAAAAATCCTATGAGGCGAACATCTTGGTTAAACAAAGATGACTGAAACTAATGACTGAACTCCAGTGCAAAAAGGACATACACAGGAAGTGCACATATACGACAGGAAGGAGAGGATACTACAGAGGAATGTAGAAGACTTGCCTAGGCAAGCAGGGAAGGTATAAGGAAAACTAAACCTCATCTATAATTGAAACTGGCAAATGAAGCTGGAATTGGACCTGGCAAAGAATATCAAAGTCAACAAGAAGAGCTTCTACATCTGTATTAGCAGTACACAGGGGTAACATGGACTTGCTGCTAAATGGGTGCTGCTAAATGCAGCTAAATAACTAAATGCTAAATAACAGCAGATGCAGATAAGGCTGTATGTAGCTCATTGCTCTGCTCTTCACTGACAAAGTCTCCCATGACTCTGACTAGACACACAGGATTGAAAAAGGACAGGATCTACCAGCAGTGGGAGAGGATCAAGTCAGAATTCTCTTGAGAAACCTTGACCCATACCAATCCATAGGACCAGATGGGAGGCATCCAGAGGTGCTGAGGGAACCTGATGAACTGGCCTCATTGTGGCCAGTGAACTGGCCTTTCTCCATCATCTTTGAGAGGTCATGGAGGTCCAGAACAGTCACCAGTGACTGGAGGGAGACAAAAGTCACATCCATCTTCAAGACTATCAGGGAAGACAGCCCAAGGAACTTTAGCTTGGTCATCCTTATTCAGTCCCTTGGAGAATAATTGAGGGATCTTGGAAGCAATTTTGGGCCATGTGAAGAATAAGAAGGTAATTGGAAATAACAAATTGGAATTTACAAAGGTAACTCATGCGTTACCAACTTGATTATCCTCTATGGTGAAATGAGTAGGTCTGTAAGTTATAGTGACTGTCATCTACAATGATCTTAGCAAGGATTTCAAAACAACTTCCCTGTATCCATCTTGGGATATCACAATTTAAATGAGTGAACTACTGAGGTGAAAAACTGGTTGGATCATCCAGCTTGAAAGGTAATGGCCTATGGTTAATACTTAGCTTGGAAAGTGTAGTTCCTCTGTGATCTATACTGGCACTGTTTCATATCTTTACCAGTGACCTGGAGGAGAAGACACTCATCAATTTTGCAGGCTTAGGAACCTGGAGAGACTAGGAACTGGGACAATGAGACCTAATTAATTTCATCAAGAACAACTGTCAAGCCCTGAACGTGGCAGGAAATTAGGGTCCTGCTTCAGAATAGGTTGTGGACTGCTACACAGCAGCTCTGGAAGGGAGCTGGGGATTTTGTTGGACAATAGGCTACACTAGGCTACACCAGAGTCACCAGTGTGTCCTGGCAGTAATGAGGGATCACAGCATAAAGAGGTTGTATAGCCAGGAGCTTAGCCAGTAGATCAAGGGAAGTGATTATACCCCTTTAATTAGCATTTACTAGACCAGTTTTGAGCCCCCCAGTACAAGACAGACATTGAAAAACTGGATCAAATTCAGTGGAAGGACTACAAGATGATCAGAGTCTGGAGCACTTGGCCGATGAGGAGAGGCTGAGGGACTGGCGTGTGTTCACCCTGGAGAAGGGATGACTCCCAGGTGACCTAACAGCAGCCCTCCAATATCTGCAATGAGGTTACAGAAAAGATGAAGCCAATCTCTTCATGGAGATGTACAACAGGATCAGGAGAGTTAACAGTCATAAACTGGTATAGGGAAGGTTTTGACTAGATGCGAGAATGTGTTTCTTCTTATTCTATGAAAATAATTAGTCTTTGGAGCAGGTTGCCCAGAAAGGTTGTGGGATTCTCCAAAAGAAGACGTATTCAAGTCGAAATTCCTGCTTAAGGATGAAATCTTAGTTGCTTGGTCTAAATTCAGTGTTGAGACAGCTTTAAGCAGTAATTCAGACTAAGTCACCTTGCCAGGTCTTTTCCAACCTGAATGTTTCTATTATTTTTCATTTTCAAAGGTTAGACTTGCAAACTCTAATTAAGCAAATTGTTAATCTTTACATGTTGTTGATTTGTAGGGCTGATCACGTGTACAAAATCTGCAGAATCTGTTCCACTTTGCCTAATATACAAATATACATCTGAGAAAAGAGGTAAAGAGAAAAAAATTTCCAAGGGCAATAATTTGGTGGTGTTTCAGCCTACCTGCTTCTCTGTGCTTTATCATTCAGCCACCATATGCTAACATTGCATTTCTTCGCATCAAAGAAGAATTGATGTATTTTGTTGACTTCTGGGATGCTGAAGATTTTTGCAGTAGCTCAGGAAGGAGAAGCTGTTTAGCACAGGTGGTTCTGTAATTCTGATGTGTTGGGAGAATTCGGTGTTAAATGATCCTCTGACTAGCACTTGCTCATACATGCACTCTGATGAGGAGTAGGATTCAAATTAGTACATTGCCCTGAAATATAAATTATGGAAGAGCAGAGGCTGGCTCAGGTGCCAGATGGGTCAGATAGATTACACTTGATTAACCACCTGGGTCAGGTACCCTGGTACAGAACCATTCTTAGCTGCAATACGTATGACTAGAAGTTGAATTCACAGTGGAGTGGGGATCTTATGTTGCAGTGTCCTTGTCATTGTCAGTTTAATTCAGACCTGTAGCATTATATTATTGTAATTCAGTGTAGTTGTGCTGGAAAAACACAGATAGGTGATTTAGCTTGCTGTTTGCGAAACTCAGCTGTTAGGAAGAGCCCCAGCCATGTGGCTTGGAGCAATGTGATGCTGCCCTTTGCTACCCAGACATTGAGACAACCGAGTTTAGGAGTAAAA
This sequence comes from Falco peregrinus, assembly GCF_023634155.1. Lineage (NCBI taxonomy): Eukaryota > Metazoa > Chordata > Aves > Falconiformes > Falconidae > Falco > Falco peregrinus. The sequence continues at coordinate 20,528,221 of NC_073730.1, read as the reverse complement.
AGAGGGAGGGGAAAAAATGAGTTGTTGTCTCATCCAAATTCTTGCATGAAATGCCCAGTTAGGAGTTGTCAGCTGCTTTGAGGTGTCTGTGTTGCTCCTCTCCACAATTTCAGTTACGTGGGCATAAATCCATAAAATGTCTAAATGCTACAGAAGCATTTTATGTCCTCTTACCAGCAGTTCCAGCTCCTACTTTTCCATATCGTGACTGAACTACCCACCCCACGGAGTTGGTGCACACATGCAAGTATCCAAGGATTTGATTTTTAGGGGGAAATCTTTCCCTATCTTTGTAGGTAGTAGAAGTAATGCAGATTCTAGGGGCAGCACAAAGGAAAACTGCTGTTCGAGAATCCAAATCCAGGTGGCTCTTCTCAAGCCAATTTGGCACTTCAGCAGCAACTTTTACTGCTTTGGCATTCCTCTTCTTTTGGACATGTGTATCTGTCACGCAAAATAAGTTGCAGAGTTCTCAGGCTCATGAAGCTTTTAGAGATTTTGCTATCCATTAAATCTCAACATAATAAGTGAGATGTAAGTGCTAAGTTTGGATCATGGTACCAAACATAACTGATAGTAGCCCCGCGGCTATTCACTGACTTTAGCTAAATTTAAAACTTTCATTCATAAATACAGATTAAGAGAGCATACAGACCGTTACAGCATAGCTACAGTCCCGGCACACAAATTAATGTGTGTCTGCACATGAGCACACAATTAAAAGGTAACCTCTAACTCAGGGAAGTTTTATGCTCAGAAGTCTTTAAAGACTCACTGGCGCAGTCCCTGTGATTGTACAGCTGAGTATCTGCCATGGTGTTTTATCCAGCCACTCCAGGGGAATCTTAAATGCATGCGGAAAATGTCTGCCTACACCTAACAATCTGACTGCATCCACTAAATGAAAATGAGGATATTCAGTCTTAAACATGGCATTTTTTTATTTTTATAAAGAAATCAAAACCAGTTGCAATTAAATAGCAAACAAAGGAAGAACTGGAATCCATAAAACATCAGGGGCAATATTTAAAGCAACCAAACTAAAATCAGTATTTCTCTGCTGTATTTATATACAAGTGCACTTATTTTTAAAGTACCCTAACACTTAATTTTGCTTTCAGTTGTATTTTTTTATTTGGATTACATATGGTATTGTGATAGGATGTTTCAGAAAGCCATAAAGTGTTCTTGCCTGTAAAAGCAATGTCCTTTCTTGTTAATGCCAAGAATGCTTTTCCCAAAACACTCATTCCCTGTTCAAGACACTGTAGCTGCTAATGAGGAAAACACTGCAAGTACCTCATTCAAATGTTTTCTTTTGTTTATCTACAGGGAGTTTACTCTGTAATAGTGAAGAATCCCTGAGTATCAATGAGTCTGAAAGTACTCATATTCTGCCAAGAATAAAGTTGTAAAGCTTTGTGTGCCAACACTTTAAATTAATCTAAAATAATGCAAAGGGGACTTCATCATCTTGGAAGGCTTTTTAAAGCCTCATCACTATTGTCTCAATTAATAAGAATATTCCATATCATTCACATGGCTGCCTTCCTCTATTGCCAATTATAGTTTCAATGTATGAAGTTCCTCTGAGGATGTGTGTCACAACTGATAGAAAGGATGATATCGTCATGCAACAAAATATACCTTCACACCAGTAGCTTTGTAGCATGTTGCTAGTTTCCTAGGCAGCTCTGCTTACTCACAACCTTCTTTCCTAAGCATCACTTAGTGCCCAATGCTAATCAGTCCCTTTAGATGGCTTTTACGAAGTAGATAGCGCATTAATTTGGCATACAAATTGAGAGACTATCTTTGATGGTGAAACAACATTAAAATACCCATGCTCACATTTCAGTTTCATACATAAAACATTAATGCAGTAACCCTCCCCAGCATTACAGACAGCATCACATTTTCTCTGTTGAATAGTGTTTCAAATCTAAATCTATTGCAAACTTAAAAAAAAAAAAAAGAAAAAAGAAAAAAAAGGTCATAAACAAAATATCATGCCTGCCAAAAGGCTTTCTTTATGTTCCCATCCACAGGGCCCTCAGTCACAGTTCTGGCCCAGGATTTCCTCAAGAGATGCTGTTTAAGAGCTTTTTAAAAAAAACACAATGCCATTCCCATGATATATGCCGTTTTAAAATTTGTATTTCTGTATGGCCAAGGCTGCTGTGTTTTGTTATAAATATGTGAAATCAATAGATTGACCAGGTCTCCATTTTTACAGGGGATACTGCATCATTAAGTACTGAAAGAATATAATGTAACTATTCAAACTGCTTAAAATATTTCGTAACCATAAATTATTAACCAAAAATATTTTTTGAGTAGATAAAAAGAGTTGTCAATTCTGCATAGTGAATGCCTCATAAGGGGCTCATTTATGGTTGAAAACTGAATAAAAGCAGTAAATTAAGAACAGACGTAACCATAGAGAAGCTGTAATCCACAGCAGATTTCCTTGGTGAATGAAGTATTGTTGTGTGGATTTATCCTCCTTGCTTGTACAGTTAACCAGTCACATCTGTGGCCAAAGTGCTGTCTGTGCACACAGACAAGTTGGGTTCAGTAACCCCATGGAGGTAAGCACATGCTGGTTTACACTGTATTGATAAAGTGCAAAATAAACTTCACCGGCTGTTTCATTGGGGCATGCTATGCTGAAGGGCAGATATAATATTGAAGCTGAATTCCTGTGACTTGGAGACATAAAAATGCTAGGGCATTTGAAAAACTGGAAGCAATGGCATGTTTCTCCTAGATTTTATATCAACATGGCAGGCCTTGTTTTCTGGCAAGTTACGACAGACTGTGTCGCTGACTCACAGAATTAGTGTTTGTACTTCCTAAATACGATAATGAATGGGAGCTGCTTGAGCTATAGTGTTTGTGAAGGGAAAGCCACTTGTTATAAATATTCATTTGACAAAATGTAAATAGTTTTATAGGAGTGTAAACTGTTGCAAGTTATTTGATTCAGTACAGTTGTCTCTTCCATATTGTTTGTCATAAATGCACATAATGAACCAGCCAGGATGACATGTAGACTTGACAGTGAATTAGTTTAGCCTTATTGCTGTTTAACTTAGTGATTACACACCAATCAGATAACTCATTTCCTTTGTTAGAGAAAGCCACAGCAAGTTCTGTATTTCTTATGTATCTCCATTTCTTTGCTTGTTCAGTACTTCAGCGTATCATTGGACACTAATTTTGATTTTACATCAGGAGGTTGTATCTACTGCAAGATCACCAGCTTATTAACTCAGAACATCAAAAAAGAAAGAAAGATCCTTGTGAATTTCTTTTTATTATGTAGGGGGTTCTTCAATTTTAATGCATGCTTTCCTGACAACAATAGGTTTCATTTCAAATGAATAAGCTTCTTTCTAGCTGTGTCTCAAACAGAATTTAAAAAAATACTGTAAAGACAGCAACAAATGTTATTTAAAATTCATCACTGGCCATTTAGAACCCACTGACTTCATAAAGATTTTATTTTCTTTATCTGTGTAAAAACACATCAGGATTTATGTTTCCTCTTTAATTCATGTTGTAGAGAACATAGTAAATAATTATGATCATCTCAGCATCAAAAGTGAACTGTAGTACCTGTGTCTCACAGAAGACAACTACAAAGTTTTGTAGTCTTTGTAGATTCAGCTTGCGTGTGAACAGAAACATTTGTATAAAATCAATCTCTTGCTGGTTTGAAGTGTGTGCTCGTGTCAATGTGTGCATACACATGCTTAACCATTATTACTGCATACATGTGTGTAGGCAGAGGCTTACTATATTCCTTTTTATCATCAGGAAATATGAACTGTCTTTGGAGTTCTGATCCTTAACTTGAGATGAGTGAAATAGAATTTGCAAACTCTTCTGTCCCTTTAAATTAATCATGGACTTTGAAGGTAGTATGTATTATGTTTGATTTTGCTCCTAACATAATTTAAAGTTTAAAATCATTGTTGTCATTTTGTACTGAGCAAAGAGGTCACAGCTCTATGCCAGCTACAATCATTTATACAACAACAGCAAATTTGGCTCAGGGGCAGTTTTGCTGTTTGTTTCGGTGGTCAGAGTCCTTTTGTATCTATTGCTTTGCTCTAGATTATGTTTTCTCAGAAAATAAAGAACAAAACCCCAAGTCTGGTGCTTTAGAAGGTTAAGTGAATAAAGTATTTTTTCTCTAAGTTTTGTCCCAAAATCTTGTCTGGGAAGTTTATAATCTGGAGGATTTAAATAGATTTCTATTTTAAGGCCTCTTCCAAGGACTTCAGCCAGCTTGCATCAGGCCCTTAAAGACTCCTGGGAAAATAGAAGATTACATGTTTTAAACAGGAATTATTTTTTTCCTAATGTTTACTGAAATTTATCTGAATACCTTACTATGAAAAATTTAGAGCAGCAAACTTATTCAGTGCTCTAAAAGATAATTTTCTGAAATGAATGGAATTCATGTAGAGCTATCAAATGTAGAGGGTTTTGGAATTTGTTCGGGTATATTTTTTCATTTAGTAAGATTTCTTTACAAAGAGGTCAGCAGGACTTTTCTGAAGGGATTTAATTAAAGTTAGCAAGTAATTTTGTGTTCTGCAGCATGTTATATATTGTGAAAAGGTTATGAATTTACCCAATGCAGTGCATCAACAGTGTAAAGGTGATAGGTGAAATTCTTTTTGTTGCAAGTGCTGAGATACAATCATTTAAAAGGTCAGTTACGCTCAAGAAGAGCATTTATTTAAGAAGTACCTTGTTTTGGGATATGCTGCATTTTTAAAGGTTAAGATAGTGTCTTGCTGACCAACGTGATCAGTGAGAAGTACTTTTTTTTGTTTCTTTTAAAAGATTTCTGCATGTTACTTCACTATTTAGATTATTTATTAACATCCTGTGCAATACATCATTGATTTGAAAGCTCAAAATACTAAGATTTTCCACAGAATTACTAAAACTGATACATAGAAGCTTTGAGATCTAGAATTAGTTTGTTTAGATTGTTATGTACATTGGTATGGTAGTAAAGCTCTAACAATTCTAATTGTAAGAATATAGGAGGCAAGATTTATCACAGTGAAGTGTGTGTTACTTTGTGTATAAACAGTAGTTCTGATAGGAAATGCTAACCATCTAAAGTGAGGGGGGGAAAGAGTGATTCTTTTTTCCTTTTATAAAATGACTTAGGACTGAATACACATACAGATTATGTAGCTATGATAAACAGACAAAAGTGAATTACATTTTAAATAATAACATGAAAGACCATAAAATCAGAGAGGATTTTTAGGGAACTTGAAAAGATTTTGTTTAAAACAATTATTTGTTACTGGATTTATGCAGAGAAGTTCATATGCAATTAAAATTCTTGTGTGTTTAAAAGAGTTTTTCCCTTTTCTTTAGATAAACTTTTCAAATTGGCATTAAATTTCCTTAAGTCATAGTGTTCCTTCTGCTCACACTGCTCAATAATCCATAAACATCAAGGAGGAAAGAGATCTTTTGTAACCGTTCTTTGCTGAATAAGTTGTTGTTACAGTCACTCTTTTCCTTGATCTTAAAGATTGCCAGTACAGAGCAGCATTTTGTTCATAATTTGTTTAAAATGCTTTTGTTGCACCGTTATCCTGTAGAAATTATACTAGCCATGAAATCAAAATTGTTTTAATGAAATTGTATTGATCACTTATAGCCACTGAACTTTGTACATTCCAGAGTAAATTATGTAAGCAGGAAAAAGTTAAAAAAAAAAAAAAAAAAAAAAAAAGGTGTACATAAGGAATTAACAGTTAAAAATGAATTACTTACATTTGTTTTGGGATGATTTTTACTCAAATAAAGTCATCCTCTTAATTTGCCTTGCTTTCCATTTGAAAGAGGGCAAAATCTATTTCCTGGGCAATTTTGCACAGCACAGATATTAATACATTGGGGTTTAATTGTATCCTGTGTTTAAATACACTGTGGGTGAAACCCTAGACCTCTGCTTAATTGCTGTGAGAAAATAGCCTGATTTCTCTGAGATTAGGCACACGCTTATGTATACTTTGACCCACGAGTGCCTCCTTCAGAATTAATCTTCTAAGGTACTGGGATTTGCTTTTGTACGTGCAGTAGACCCATTCATGACAAACGGTGCCTAATAAACCAAATTCACCCTCCAGACCTCTCTTTTGCTGTCAGAGTTTTTCTTCAACTATTCATTTCACACATCTCTTGTCCAGTTGCTTATTAGGAAATAAACTTTAAAGCAGGCAATAGGAATAAATTTAATGATTCCTTTTAATTAGAGAGGCTTAAGGTTTAAATAATGTGCTGTGGAACTGGAAATGTAAAGGATTTCCATCTAATTGTTGGGCAAAAATATTCTGAACCTGATCCAAATATGCTGGCTGTTACAAGACAAATTTCCTCATATTTATTTTTAAAATTTCCTCTGTGCTATTCTTCAGTTGAGCCATCTATTCCATAAAAGCACTTTTCCCTCTGTCGTCTGCATTAGGATTGTTTCTATAAGATGTAACAAAAAAGTTCTGGTTTTCAAATATTTATATTAGTCCAAGTTAGTCCTGTTTATACTTTTTGGCAATATAAATTTTTACTTAAAAATGAAGTACTTCAGTTTAACTAAACAAAATGTGTTGAAATGGATGGTCTTATAAACTTAAGTACACTTGGCAACAGAAAGGACTAAGGCTCCAACCACAAAACACTGGCTCAAGTGAGTAGCCCCTGCCCATACAAATATCTCATTAACATCAAAGGGACAATCTGTGTGAATTGGAGTTTTCAAAGTCTGGCACTAAAGCACCAATCCTGACTACAAACACTGAGACAGATGTAGAAGTTTACTTCATTTTATTAATGCTATTAAAATCATGAGTTGGGATCATTAGCAAAGTATTCCTTTACATGTTTTTCTACAAATAACATTTGTAGATATTGTTTCTACAATTAACGCTTGCAGAAGCCTGTCCTAAAATTAGAAGACAGAGACATTTGATTCAGTTTTGAGTTAGCATTAGACAAAATGATCTTTTTATGTTTTCATAGTTCTGCAAAGCAGCTATCTGTATTTGCATTAGAAATATTAAATCCAACATCCACATATTACATTTATAAAGGTTTAGCTGGAAAGAGTTTGACTTCACTTTTTAAAATCAGTAACATTACAGTAGCAGAAATAATGATGTAGCATAAAAATAAAATCCCAGATGAACTGATTCTTTTAATTAAATAACTGGATTGAAAATTATATTAATAAAATATTATTTAACTTCTGCAAGTTTACATTTGTTCAAGCAAACTTTTCACTAATTATCAGGTACTTTGATTTTTTGTCTGTTATTTGTCTGTCATTTTCTAAATAAGTGATCAGAAACAGATGGAAATGAAAGGGGTTTTTTGTTTGGGGTTTTTTTTTCGGTGGTGGCTTCTTTTTTTTTTCTTTTTTTTTTCTTTTTTTTTTTTTTTTTTTGTGGTAAACCCTCCAGCTATTGTTAAGACAATAAGCCTTGGTTGGCTGATACTGAACTACATGGTCAGGACTCATATAAGGGAAATGCAGTCTTCGTTAAACAAGCCTTTTAACAGCAAGCCAAGCTTGATTAAAATCATATACAGATGAAATCATTTCTTTACAAATCCTTTGTAGTTTTGTGCATTCCCAATAACACTTTAGGCTTGATAATACTTGGGAAACAGCTGGGTTATTACTTAAGATTCTGTTGTTACTTCCAGTTATCCCTCAGAAGTCTAAATACATAGTATAATTTCTGTTCAAATAACTGCAAGTGTATTAATGTTATATACAAATGTAAAATGGGTTGGGCAAAAGTAAACATTACAGAAGGCAAGGAGTTATGGCTTGCTGTCTTATATGGAATTCCTCTGCTAAAACCTTAAGGGGCAAAACTTTAAAAACAAATGGAAAACATTCTGTGAGCTTTGTTATTGTTACTCTAATCAAGCTGTGATAGCATACGGCAATCCTAAATTACTTCGTATTGTAAAATGTAGCTACCACTTTGTTTAATTTATATTTGAACAGTCATTAAGAGTTTACACTTCCTAAATTCAGAGGCATAATGTAAAAAGAAGCAAACTTCATTAAAAGCTTAGGAAACTAGGAATTCTTTTTTCCTGGCATCTAGTCAGAGGAAAAATATTGTTGGTAATACTAAACAAAAGAAAACAAAACAACTGTTTTAAATCTATTGGGTAATTTTATTAGCCAAAGTCCAATTAAGTAACTATAATCCTGTTGGTCTTTATTACTAATGTGCATTCCTTCCATAGCATAAATCTCTATAGGAGAGAGCTTAGGACTTCATGGATGGCAGAGGCCCATTGCAAATGACAATTCACTACTAAACAAAGCAAGAAAACAACTCAATCAAAAGGTCAAATTCCTTTCTGTGGGTGATGACAGAAGGATGATAAGAGGAAAGCCTTTTTCTTTCCTTCTTTTAATGCATCCCTTCCTCGCAAAAGCAAGTCTTTAAACTCTCCCTAATCAACAGGACCTCAAAAGTGGGTCCACCCTACCCTGCCAGCTAACAAGGCAATCTGGGATGTCAGCCACTAGCTGTCAGTACTGGTAGGATGAGTTGATATAAAGCTTTTTTTTCAAGGACTTGTAATATTTGACCTGTTCTTTCATTCCCAGCCCACGCACGCACATTTCTTCTTCACCTTACCAGCTGTTGGGTTCTGTATACTGTTCCTGTGAAGCAGCCTTAATGCTTAGCCTCAAAAAGCATCATTCTGTGTAGTTTTCCCAGAAGAAGGATTCCTGTAACTTATTCTTAAGACTTACAGGATTTTGTCTGTAGCTGTTACCAGATAGCATGTTTGAGCATGCAGAATGCCTGTGTATTTGCAAGACTACTCCCCATATTTTCCCTTTGGTAATTCAGATACTGAACTGTTTCTGCTGTGGGTCTGCACTCCACACTCCCTCCCACAGACCAGCTATTTCTGTCTGAAGTAGGGAAGGGATTGCACCTATTTTCATTTGATTAAAGGAGTTTGTGTGCAGTGCAATTGTTGTGGATGAATTTTTTTACTGTGTGGAAAGAACCAAAGACTTGAATCATATACGTTTCTGGGCACTTTCAATGGGATCAAAAATAATGCTGTGCTAATGCACAAACTCTTATGAATCCCACAAGAATGTTGTGAACAACCAGTGACAAGTCACAGCAGTTCAGAGAGCAAGTTATGAATCACGGCAGTCCTGCTATTCAGTATTTCATGTATTCTTTCTTTCTTTCTTCCACCTTAAAAAATACAGACATGGGTTTGCATCTAGTAAACCTATCTAATCTATACACTGCTGGAGTATATGAATGCTATTTCACAGGCATTGCTGTTTGTGTTTACAGCCAAAGCAATCTTCTGCTGCAACATTCAATAAAAAGAAACACGTAAAATATCAAGATTGAAAACGAAATATTGTGGCAGCTTCTTAGCTACTAAAAATCAGATAACACCACTAAAGCCAATGGAGCTGCACCAATTTGTATTTGTTCCAAGTCTGACTTAAAGTTTTAAGGAATAATGCTTTCTGTTGTCCTCTCTACAAAATATTTTAGTATATTCCATGTCACATGTATATGCATGCAATAAACTGCCTTAATCTGGAAAGATTTAAAAGGGGAAGCTAGACCGAGATACATATCAGTAGATGGGAAGATACCAGTAGATAAAATATGATCTTTTCAAATAATTACCCAATAAAAAAACCAAAGGAAGGGATATAGGCCATTCAAATTTAGCCCCATTTTAGATAGACAGTCTGTATATCAATAAATATTAATAGCTACAGTTTAATGTCATAACCCAAGATTTATAGCATTAAAATTAAAACTCCCATACAACAGAAAGCAAAGAGAGGGTAAGTCATCTGCAAGTAAGGAGCATAAAAAGATCCTATAAAAATAGTCATCTAGCTGTTCAGCATTCAAGGAGTTTACATGTTCTGTTAATTTTCTTTGAGTCTTTAGCCATTTATTTTGCTTTCTGACTAAATTTGCAAGGTTTCCCTAGATATTTAACCTGCAGTTTCAAAATCAACACCAGTACTGAATTTTTTCCCAAGGAATAACTTTTCTGAAGAAAGTCTCCTTTTGATTTGCCTATATTATTGAATAGATTGTTGTTTATACACCTAAAACTTTGTACTTTTCTTTCTTTGCCACTTATTTACTAATGCATGCACAGATATTACTGATCCAAGACAGTATAGTCTCATGACACCTTACTAGCTACATGATTTTAAGTGATGAATGTACTTAGGTTCTAGCCCAACATACTCTTTCATTCATTGTCTTTTTAGGTTCTTAGTTTCATGCTTTAAAAGTATCATGATCTTTTATCAGCTCACAATAGTGAGCTGCTTCATCAACAGTAGTCCCTGAAATGAAGGTAGATTGTAAATCGCCAGGCACTCCTAGACAAAGAACATACTGGGGAAGGAGTTCTGAATAGGATTGTACTCTCATAGACTTTCAATAAAAGAAACTTTTAAGTTCACTGTCAAATTCCAATATATTAAGCTGATTGGATATAATTGAGAAACTTGGTACAGTTCAGCTGGCCTTTAATCACACTTCAGTCTGCCATCAACTGGGCTTACCAAAACTTATAGATGTGATATTTATAAAAAACAGAATTATTTTTCTGTGTACAGCATGCCAAATTCTAATATTACTTCATCCCACAGCTAAAGTATTATTTGAATTGGCATCTGTTTGCTCATCTGTGAACTGTGTCCATCTCTCAATAATATTGTTACAATTTCTTTTCACGTATTGATAGAAGAATAAGACTGAGTTTTATTTGCCATACTTTTTATGGTAGGTCAGTTCAGCAGCTCATTTCTGGCTAAAACAAGATAATCCAAAGAATGTTGCCATTTTGAAAGCAGATCTGTTAAAAAATCTTATTTTGTAGAAAATTGCTTTATTCCAGAAGAAACAATGAACTTGGAAACTGTGTTTGAAATTCCTTCAAATCTTCCTTCTTCCATTATGTAAGGCTTCCTATGGTTTAACTTACACAGGTGCCATAATGTCATTAATAATATCTGCTTGTATTATACAATAATGACAGCCTACATGTCATTTTTGATATTTAAATGAACAGGTTCTAGCAGTAATATTTCTGAACAAAACTACTAATAAAGTGTCTCGATTATAGTAAGATCCAACTTTTAATCTGACATTTGCAAGTTCCTTTTTCTACTTAGGGTGAGTGTCTCCTGCTTATCAACTGAACCAAAATTTTCCTAGTCTTGTTTTTCTTTTTTCTATTTTTCACTTTTTAGCATGCCTTATTCCTAAATTCAGACTGCAGAGACCGTATCATGCTTTAAACCACCTTCAGTTATCTATGGCGCACAACAGATCTCAGAGTTATGACATAACATTTCTTTGCTGAATAATGGCAAAGTTGCCCCACACATTTATAGGTCTCGCTATGTTAAAACTTGAACAGGGCTAACAAGGTAACTCTGCTGTGCATACAATATGTTGCCTGGTACTTTGGCAAAAAACTGCAAGGTTCCTTTCCATTTATGTAGACTTTGATAAATATTACTCTTAACATCCAATTACTTTAACTGCTCTATTATCTCCAATTTTGTTTCCACTACAAAAGTTTATCTACATAAAATTTTAAAAGTTCAAGTTTATAATTATATATATATATATTTGAGATCTAAATAAAAAGCATAGGAAGATTTTAAGTATTTTGAGAAGCAAACTTGAGACGTTGCAATTATTTATCTATGACATCTTAATTCTTGAAAAGAGTATCAAATTACCTGTTGAAAATAAATGCATTGAAACAACGTGTAATTACAAGCCTATTTTGTCTGTATTTGGATAAAACATTAGCTTCTGCTGTTTTTCCTCCAAGACTGATAAATACAAATCAAATGCCATCCTGACCAAACAGCATTCAAATGTCCATAAAAGTAAAAGAAACAAAATAAGGCAGAGTCTGGCTCTGCTGATTTTACCATTTGTTTCAAGTTGTTTGCTTAAAATTATCATAATAATTGAAAGGTTACCAGAAAGAATGTGGAAGACAGAGACAACTGCAAAAGTGATCCATGTCAGAGCAATGTGAATACAAATGCACCTCCTCCCTAGGTGATCAGGAAAGAAGACAGACCAGTTTCCCTGGAATAGGGGTTTAGCACAGTGATTGGTAAACTACTCACATTAATTTAAAAGAAAAAACATTAATTAAACATAACAGTTCACGATAGTTCTTGTTCCCTTTTTTACATCTCTTTTATAGTTAGTAATAGGTGTATTGTTTCTAATAACGTACTGGTAACACTGGTGGTGGTATTTGAGGTTATTTATTTATCACATAGCTCATCATTTGTATGCATTTTCTATCTTTTCTCATTCAGAGAAGAGTGGCGTTCCTCTAAGTTTCCCAAACAAAAGCTTCAGTGAAGCTGCTGAAAGGTTTTCCTGTACTTTGTAGCTTGCATGTTTTTTTGGACTCCAAAAGTTTGAAGCTCATGCTCAAATCCACCTTTAAGAGTCTGATAGAGATTGGCACCCATAACATTTACAGCCACTCAGGTATGCAGTATTATCAGACTGTTGAATTTTAGTAATGGAATGGACAAATTCAGAACTAGTGTTACAGAGAACCAACAGGTAAAATTACCTAGGACCACAGACCAAAAGGTCTCCACCAGTGTGAGTTAAATGATGCCATGAGTATCCAGCATGTCAGGAAACAGGGTCACACTTTTTCCTCTGCCTATATCTTTTTCAGAGGGTAGTGCAGCTCGGAAAGGGAATTAGATGACAAGTCGTGGGAAGCCTACACAATTGCAGGTATTTTTTATTAGAGGACATAAAAAAAAAAATTTAGAGTAGCAGGCATTACCGGTATACAGCAAAAAAAAGAAAACAACCTAGATATATGTTATTGAAGGGAACAAAGAAGGGGAAAGAGGAAATAAATTGGTGACCTACTTGAGAATCAGAAATTCCTATTTTGACATGACGGAGGGAAAGAGTATCAAGAGAAAAGTCGGGTAAACAGCATGCACGTCTAAGCTCTTGCACTGAGAGGGGTAGCTAGATTTCCACAGAGATGTTATCTGGGGGTTTTTAATGAATGGGTTTACTACAATAGTCTTGATAAGTGTTTAGGAGAACGTTCCACAAACCTCTGTCTTACAAATGTAAAGCTTCTTAGTAACTACTTCATGTAAGGTTTTCTCAGTAATTTCTCCTTATGATACATCTGGAGCATTGTCTGCTGTGGTTAGATTTTACAGTCTTAGGGGGAGCAGTGCACATTATCAGTAAAATGTTTATATTTAAGAACAAGAATTAAATCCTTTCTTGGACAATACTCTGAAGTGTATATTCAGACTTCCAGCTACTTTTAATCACTTTCCTTTTAGAACTTTAGCAAGTGGCATCCCCTGTCCCAGCCCCTTTATTAATGGTCAGTTGTAAATGACTTTAGCAAATGGAGCACCATTTGTCACGCTGTAACAAGTGACGCACTGTACTGTATTTCTAGCTCTACCACTTAATTTAAGCATTGAGATTTATAGCTTGTCATCATCCTCTCTATCTTCCTGTTCCTTCTTTGTGCCTTCCCAAATGCTAAGACAGGTTGTTGGGAAAGGGGTTTATAAGTAAAAGCAAAGACATTTCTACCTAAACTCAGAGCACTGAAAACATTCATTCAACTTTCACCTGTATAGTGAATTCTCCTGGTGGTTTTTCTTCTTCTTTTTAAGTCCTTCTCCACATTTAACTAATATTTGATTAAAAGATCCCCCTTTTTTTACAATTTCTCTCAAAAGAATCCCACTGTAATTCTATTGCAGTCACCTGTGTATACACTATGTTTGTTTATTACTTTGAAAGACACATATGGTACAGACAGCAGCCAACTTGTACTGCAAATTAAAAACTTTTATTTGAACTTGAAATTAGTTCTTTCTTCAGTGTGCTACTATGCTCCATGACATCAGAAAATTTCCCTGGGCTACAAATTTGTAGCCCATTCCTTTGTCTAGGCCATATAGATTTTTATATAGATTACAGACTCTGTGTGTAATTTATATACTGCCACATGGAAAGTGGCAGGCGTCCAAGAAGTGACCCCACCGGTTTAAAGCTCCTATGAATCAAACATCTGTTCTGTGTTTGTGTGCATTTGTTTGTTTGTTTATTTAAGAGCACTGAGCATTGGCCTTGCACACGCTTACCGTGTTTCTTCTAACAGAGCAGATATGTTGTTGGGTTTTACTTGTAATTATAGCAGATAGCAGACTTACTTTCATGTCATCCTTGTACCGTTAGTAGTTGAGTGCTTGTTTCTCTCCGAACTGGCAAGACCACTGGTCTCTTGGTCAACACTATGGATGTCTAGCTGGACATGAGGGTCCTGAAACAAGTATTATGTCTGCAGCAGTGAGTAGATTTAATATAACCAGACTGCAAACATTTAGCCTGTTTCCCTACTCTCCAACATCTTGTGAAGTAATTTCACTGATATAAAGTGAGTGCAAAGCACAAATTCAACGATACACATGCAGAATTTCCAAGTACACTCGTGATGTTTTGCACTGTTTCTGCACAGCTGTAGCTTATCAGAAGAGGCATAGGTTAGGAAAGGATCAGGACCAGTAACATATGTTACGCATGCTGTCTGACAGGTCAAAGACTGTGAAATTAACAGTCCATGTCTCAGTCCTTCTGTAACAGTTGTGTCACCCGATGTGACCATCTCTGTTTTCTGTACTGAAAGAATGCTGAAAACATTCCAGTGCTTCTTTCCTGAATCCTTGCAGCTACAAGCCTAAGCAGAGGCTTGTCATGTGAAAATGGTATAAGAAGCTTTCAGAAATTCCATATAAATAATGTCATATGACTGTAACTTCTCAGAACAAAGGCGCTAAAGATCAAGCAGAATGTTTTAGCTGGAATTCTAGTTGCACATGCCTACCTGCAGCAGCCAGAAGGGCAGGCAGGACCTACCTTCTCCAGGTGCCTGCAGTAGGCTGCAGCCTCCGCTCAGACCAGCAGGCTCTCCATGTTTACCAGTAAGGCTAGGCAAACTTGAGAGTTGCCTGCAGTCTTTGCCTGTTAACAGTTGGGCCCGAAACATTTTCAGTTTCCCAGGGGTCCTTAAAAAATCCTAGCTCATAAATTAGGAAAGAAACCGAGAATAGAACTGGAAAATGATTCATTGACCTGCTGCTCTCCAATGTGGCCTTCTTTAAAACTCCAGGATGAATTCCAAGGAGTCTACTAAATTTACGGGAATTAAGAAGTCACAGAATTACTGAACAAAATGGAATAAATTCAATTCTAGAAAAAAAGAGGTAAATTTTTATTAAATCCTATGAGGTTGCACCTGTTCACAAAGGTTCGAATTTTAACCCAATAAATCGCCTTGTATACCCCTATATTAATCCATTATTTTCTGCAGCAGATTCTCAAATACTTTGTATCCTCTGATGCAATTCCACTGCTTCACTTTGAATGTGATCCCTTTGTATATGCTGGCCAAAATCACATTTGTTTGTTTTTCCAGTGCTGTATCACATTGCAAGCCCTTATTTAATTTGCTGTTCACTACTAGCCCTAAGTTTTGTTGGTTTTTTTTTAGTGCTTTCCAAACATTATCTTCCTTCCATAGTATATTTGTGTTTCAGATTATTTCCCGTAAGTATTTGACTTTTTAGTTTTCATTACTGAATGTTGTTTTGTCTTGTTTTTCAGATTTGCTCCCCAGCTCTTGTAAGCTCTCTAGGTCTCCCTGTCATTTAATGTAATTTAAATAAAGCTTCATAGGTAAATAATGCGCAATTAGATTGCATTCTCCTCCTCCTCCTCCTTTTTTAATTCATTTATAAATAAGAAAGAGGAAATGCAGAAAGGTTGCAAGGGTAAAAGGGGAAAAATATTAAAAATGGAATTAACACCCACAGTATGTCAAATGTGTATATATGAAGGTTAAAACTTAGTATGATACCTTCATATATCATCTGACATTTTAATATATTGAAATAAACATCTGTTTTATGTTGGAAGGAATATACCACAATAATATGGAATATTTTCTTCCTTTTGAACCTCCACATTATTATTTTGTTATGTACAGGAACATATTCAACAGATACTGCATAGAGCAATACTGTTCCCATTACTAAAAATGAAAATGCTAGCATTTTACCTCTTTTCTGGACAGAGCTGTGTGTTTTAGTTAGCGACTGCATTAACTGTGCACCAGGCTAGAATGAAACTTCAGTGCTACCATGATGTTTCTTTAAGCAGTGTTTTTTCAATTTCAGACACAATTCTAAGAGCATAATCTAAGACATTCCCTCTGGAGCTGCCTCCATACACAAACACACTTTAATAAGTGAGACCTCTGCTGGGGTCATCAAGACCGAAATGAACAACAAAAAAATCTTCAGTACTGCTCGTATTTATTTAGTGACCCAGCCTTACCCTTTAAATATAGTAGGATCAACATACTGGGGCATGACCTTAAAGAGCTGTCACGTCACTTTTACTCTGCTTTTCTTTTAAAATGTTATGTAAGTTGGGGAACTCAGCTGCAATGTGTGCTGTATCATATATCTAGATTTATTTCTCTGGATTATGGGAAATATCTGTGGAGTGGGTGTCTTTAATTATTTTCAGATTTATATTGGTATTTTAGGACTGAAATGGAAATGCTGAAAAATAAAAATGTCACCAGTAAATTTTTAGCAACCGAAACTGGTCACCTTATTAGTATCCAGTAGTTCTGTCCAAATCCTCAGCTATTCTTTATTACTGCTCTCAATCCACCCCACTTTGGTTCAGACTTGGACAAGTCTTTAGCTAAACAAGAATTATTGTAGCAGGATTGCCAAAGCCTTTTTCCCCGTGTAAAATCATGTGTCTTCAACACTTCCACCCTCCTTTTTTTAAATTATTTTGAGGGTCTATCTGCTGCAGTATTAATGGCAGTAACATAACTATATTTTTGTTCCAGAGGTTTAGTTTGTGTGTCACTGGGATTTTTTTCACACTGGTCTGAAGTTAGAACACTAAGGTGAAGTGCTTCTTTTTGTACCTTTAATCCCTCCAAAATCTTGCATTTCTGTTCACCTAGCAAATAACTTGATCATATCCAGACATAAATATGGCACAAATACAACATTTTGTGATTCTTTGATGTAGTTATAGCTCATGATGAAAACAATTTCTTCGTAACTAAATCTGCAAAGGAAAATTCTGAGCTAATAACTCACAATCATCCCATCTTGCTTCAGAATGACTAAATATTCATTTTCATTTCACTGATACACAGTTGTTCTTTTGACAATAGGCAGGAACAGCATTTGGTAGCATGAGACAGTATTTCAGTTGTTGTTTTAATGTCAACTGACATTCAAGGATAAAAGCAGAATTCCAGTTGTGGAATAATACATTCTAATTTATTGTCTTAAAAAAAAAAAAAAAAAAAAGTGACACTTCTGTGTAGACATTTATTCTTTTATTAACTCATGTGTTTTAAAACATTACTCTCTAACCAAAGCCAAGCATCTGTTGGGAAACAGAAAGTGTAAAATATAAAATTTCCTTGTGTGCTTAATGTTTTTTAATGATAATAATAATAATACAACAACAATAGTTCCAAGACCACATTAAAGCTGCTATTCTGATACCATGGCCACTGTTACAGGTGTGGTACACTTTAGGAAAGCGTACCAAAACACAAAAGATAGCCAAAGGAATGGGAGAGGATAACGCAATCTGACAACTCTAAACACAAGAGTGCAGCAACACTTACATTTCCTTTCCCCTGAAAGGCATCAGGATCTAGCATAAGAACATTTTATTTCTGGCTTTTTCCCCAATATCTTTTTCCAACAAAGCCAACTACAAGGTAAGAAAAGGCAGCAATTAACTGCATTATACTAAATAGAGCCTTAAGGAAAGGTTACATTCTGTGCTGAAAAGACAAGGGCAAGAGACCAAAAAAGAGCCAGAGTATGCTCTGGGATGGTTCATAGCACTGCATGGGAGTGGTGATGTTTGCTCCTTTCCACATGGGATGTGAAAGGCCAGTAACATTTGCATCTCATAGGATAAACCAAATCAGGCACAAGTATAGTTTTGAAAGTTCTTGGTTTGATTTTGTAGCAATGTGGTTTTTCATCAGTTTTTGCAGAGGAAGCCTTTTATTTTTAAACTACAGATCACCGTCTCAAACCCCAGTGAAAGATTGTGATTCAAAGTTTAGAATATATTGTGTTTAGAACATATCTTTTCTTCCCTACCAATAAAGTATCTTTTTATTTTCTCCTATACCAATGTTTTCGCATAAAGTTTTCAGTCCTTTCTGTTTTGAAATTTGTCCACTTCTGCTTTTTGAAGTTGCTTTTTTTCCAGAGGTACCTTTAAAAATGTTTTTTAAAATGCCATGAAACATTGCATAAATTGTAATAAGAATGGTTAGCTGTTTTGTTGGAAACAAAATTATGGCTGAGATTTTTTTTTTAATATAAAGAATAAATCACCTTCAAATTTAGAAGCACGAGTGATGTAGGCTTTATTTATTCTGCCTTTAGCAGGGAGATGAACTAGTTCTGGTTTTCTCAGTATTTTGTAGTCAAAGGATCATCCAACCTTGTTCTAAAAAGTTCCGTGGACTACTACATGTCTCCAACTCTTACTCAACAGCTGGGGAAGGGGAGTAATAAATAAAATACTTAACTTTTAGATTAAACTGTCTCTAGGATTTTAAAAAATACATCTTAATTCCATTGCAGTAATTACAAATACAGGTTCCCAACTGTGTCTGCCTGCAGGTACTGACTGCGGTGGGAAGCCAGCTCCGGATTGCGGCCGCCTGCGGGTATTGACAGCAGTCAGGAGCCAGGTTTTAACCCTGCCTGCCGGGAGGCGTTTGATAACATGGGGAGGCAGCGCCTGGCGATGCCTGCTAGCTGGCACAAGCAGCAGTCCTTCTGCAGCTCACCAGTGGTCTACAGGCTGTTGAGTTATACTGGATCAGATTAACCTCCAGAGGTCCTTTCCAGTACTGTTTTCTAAAATAGTATGATATGACTTGCAATAAATTTCAGGGATGTCAACAGGATTTTAGGAGAGGCTTTGTTTTAGAAGATGCTAATGAGCTCTGCTGATAGATGATCCCACTAGAGAGGAGAGAATGAATTTATTATGTCAACTGGAGACTTCCTAGAAAAGTTAGATAAATTTAAGAGCTCTGCAAATTATCCTCTACTAGTAGGCTGAGAAAGGACTGTTAGCTGAATAAATTGTGTAGGAGCCTCTCATGGCAACTACAGAAAAGTCTATGCATGCCCACCTCCATCATAAAAAAACAAATCCTGCACCAGATCACTGGTGATGCGAGGGCTAACAAAGGCTTGTTCAGTAATTCAATGACAGGAATAAAATCCACAAAGTCAGAGCTGAAGTGTGAGAGAACGGTGGGGGGAATACAGGCTCTTCAACTCCGCTCCCTCTTCTGTCTGCCATAGGTTTTGCCATGGAGCCCTTGAGGTGGCAGGAGGACAGCTGGAACTGAGTAAATGGCAATGCATTTCCTGTCTTGGTGGAGCTGATAAAAGGCATACTTGCACTTAGTGTCCTGAAGCAAATACATACAAATTCAGACAGTTTTTAATTCTGCTACTGTATATTGGACTCTAAAGAACATATGTTCTTGATGGAGGGTACAGTGTTAAGTTTTGCTTCTTTTCTGAAAGATAATTAGTAACAATTTCCCCTTAATGAAATGTGATCAGCCTCCTCTTTTCCAGATATAAATGTTCTGCAAAGGCTGACACAGTTGAGATAACTAGACTAAATGCTGTCCTCCAGTCCATGGTTTCAAGATAGCTAATAAGCCTGATTCTTCAGAACATGGTCAGAGAATAATAAGCAAAGTTTGCATCCAGCTTTCTAAGTTCATCAGTGGTATCTCTGTCTTAAAAGTCACCGAAGGGTCAGGATTTATTCCACAGAATATGTGGCTCTCAGCAGTATAATCAGGTGCTTTACGAGTCTGAAATCTAGCTGGAAACTCTTCTAATAGTAGCAAGTAACAGCTATATAATCATATTCAGAATGAGAGGATAATACACAGCAGTATTTGAAAGCAGGAATTGTGAGGCAAGGTGGGCTACAACATTTTTCCAAGAAGCTGGCAAAAGAGCTTCCAATGAAGGCACTAGTTAGCATTAGCTCATGATATTTCTGACCAGGCCACATAGACAGCACCTGTTATTGTAAGGTGAAAACCATCAATGGCAGAAAGATTTCCATTTTGAAATAATGCTGTACCTCAGTCAAAACAAAAAAATTAGAACTTTATTAAGTTAAAATTAGAAAATTAGAACAAAAAAAAAGAAGGTCCTAACGTCGCAACAGTGCTTTAATTTTTTGTCAGCCTGCGCTAAACAGTGCTGTTACATAGTATGAAATTACATGTACGCCTCTCATAAAAGTAGTCAACTCCTGTCTTAATGAGGTTGTACAATTTTAAGGGACAAAACACACAACAAGAGCTCATTAAACATTTGCATGGACAAGAAACACTTGTCAAATTTTTGAAGCTCTGAACTTGTGTTTCAAGATAAAAGGAAGCATTGATTTGAAGAAAAAGGTTTTCAAAATGGAGACTGGCAATGTAATTTTCATTTCATTTATTTTAGAATATCAACTACAAATGCACAATGTTTTAATTTCATACTTCTGAAGGAAATTTGTTCTTCTTGAAGTAAACTTCACTTTCAAATGAAAATAGCAGAAGTTTATGGTTTTGAGATTTCCAAATTATAATTTCTTTTTAAAAAATCATTAATCTGTAGTTATTCATGATATATATTTATTTCATATGTTTCAACTTTTAAGATTTCAATTTTCACAATTTCCTGCAAGAATTAATTTTGTTTTGTTTGAAATTCTCACACGTGAATTACTGGAAAGTACTTTACCGTACATAGATGAAGTAAAACCCAGCAGACTTTAATACGTAACAGACTGTTGAATGTAGTTGAATATACATTTGCATCTTGGGAAAAAGAGTAAGGTTATAAGACTAACACTAAGGACATATAAAGTCATTAACTACTTCCAGTCATTAACTACTGAAATCAACATAAAGTCCAGTGGTGTCTGAGCCTCTCTAAAGATTAGGAAGGCTCTTTTCTTAGTTACTTGCCTACTGACACATTTCCAAAACAAAAGCATTTTATGAAAAGGTTTCCTTATAGAGTAAAAGGAATAATTAGTTGCACTGAGTGTGAGCAAGTTGCGGGCTACAGATGAATACAGGTTTTAGATGTTGTTTCTTCTGGGCTTAGTATACATATCAAGTTATTTCCAGGGCTGTGATTTCTGCCAAGCCGTCAGTGTTGTGCAGGCTTTAAAGAATATGGTAGTAGGAATACCACTACAAATCTGTCAAGTTTTAGTCTTTAGAAGTGAGACTCATTTTATTGTTTAGAAAAAGTCCAGTCTTAAGTTGTCTTACTCCTTCAAAAAGACATTCCCAGAGTGCTCTAATCAAGTATTAAAATTTCATTCTTTCCTTCCTTGCAAGTTTCCTTCTTCTAGCAGCAGTTGCCTACATAGTCTGAAAACACATCAGATAAAATTAAACTAATATACCCCTATCGGCTGTAATTGTCTTGGGAGACTTATGATGCCTAGTAATAATGACATGAATTACAAAATATTTGTAGTAACTGAGTTAAAAATCTGTTATTCAAACACTACTGTCGAGAAGTTTCCAGAAGAATGTGGTGTCTTTCCTTTTTATCCATTATGGTTGTGTTCAAGACAATCCTTGAGGGCATTTACTTTCACATGTATAAAATAATCATTAAGCATTTTGAAAGCAATAGAAATCAAAGGCAGTTAAGTTCCACAAATATAACAAGTATTTATCTCGCTGAGTTCAGAAAAGAAGCAGATGGAATGTATTTCCAGTATTATTAAGCATTACAACTTGTTTAAAAGCTCCTGAATTTGCAGTGCAGTGTACCTGAATCACAGATTGTATATTATTCCCTGGTCTCATTAGAGCTTTCAAGGAGAAAGCCATCCTTACTTCTACAAGCTACTGGTGTGTCTGCCAGTGCAATTTATGGTGCAGGAGTGACCATTAACTCCTACTCCTTTAAAACATATTTCCTCTTAGAGACCTTGACAAGTTAGACATAGGACAAAAGTGTAGTTTATTGACTTCTGATTGAAGAAGATGGAAAAGTAGTGTACTAAAAACAAAAAAAAAAGAAAGTAACAAAAATAAACCTTGAATTATGTATACTGTAAGGTAATAAACAAGATGTCATAACTACTAAATTCTCCCATGAGCATGTATTGTTATTTATTATTTCTATTACACAGGAGAAGTTAAAGAAGGAGTAGGGCCCTGTTGTGCCTAGTGCTGTATGGATGGAACAAAAGCATATTTGTCTGAGAGAATTTACCAAACACATTTTCATTAAAACATATATTCATAATCCTAACTCTGTCATATATTTAAAATGTTAGTCCCAGCAGTCACCCATAATTACCTATCAAAATGAACACGTAGGTCGCCTCTCAAAGCAACATTTGCATTCCATTCATACGCACAGACCCTAAAGGAGATCAGGGCAGCAATGTGCTGTCCCTGCACTGTACCACAGCATTAGCACGTCAGGAATCAAGAGAGGCAAAATGTATGGCTACACATCCCAGAACAGAGCACCTTGGAGGCAAGTAGAGAAAGGGCAGCCTTCTTCCAGATCAGCTCCCTGTTGTGCAGATCCCTGTGACGGCCATGAAGCTTTGCTTGGACCAACACTGGTTTCCTCATGCCAGCACTTACCCATGGCAGCGGTCCTACTCATTCCAGTTTGACAAACTACTGCCAGCACACCATTTAGTTATAAATATTTGCAGTATCTGGCTTTATTCATGACTAAGTAAGTTTAGTTAGGAAAAAATGCAATCAATACTTAAAGGGACGCTAATTTTAACAGTACATTTTCTATTGTAAGTATTTCTACTGCTATCAGTGGGAATAAGATTAGATCTTGTTTCAGCTCCAGCCCAGAGAACATGACTTCACTGCTGAGTTACAGCCACTACCATGTGGCTGTGGGGATATTTACAGCATATAGTGTATTTCTAAAGACAAATACAGGAAAAATAGTAATAGACAAAGAAAAGGCTATATAGTGCTTAGTCTGACAAAGGTGTGAAGCCTGAAACACTTAGCTATCTGATCAGCTTTCCCTGGAAGGGGCTTAATTGTGCTTTCAGTCACATTGCATGGCCTCTATGTATTCCTTCGTTCCCCAACAGAATTGTACAGACTTTTGGATGGAGAAGTCCAGAAAATTCATTGTCTTGTAAGAAGTCTGATTTTGATAGTGGACAAGATGGTGAATAGAGCCAGTCTAATACTTGTATTATGACTTTGCTGTCTCTTCAAATTTATTACCTTGTGAATTTCTAGTGAAATGTTGATGCAGATTCCAAGGAAATGTTGTTCAAAAAACTGGGATCTATGGATAGGAAATGACATCTTACTTTCTTTTCTCATTTAAAACAGAGATTTGGCAACCTTGATAAAAATGTCAAATAAAAACCTGAAACTATTTCAAACAAAAGGTGTAATCAAAGCTTTGAAATTAACCAATAGGAAAGTCAGAACCTTTATACTTTACTGCTGTTATGTTGCATCTCAAAAGCACAAATTAAATGTCAGAAAAGAATTGATTTTCCCATCTTGGGACCGACAGCTACTTGATTTCTTTGATATTAAATATAGTATTAAAGTCATAGGAAACCCACAAAAGCTCCTTAAGTTTCACAGAGATCTCTTTTTCTATTTGTTTTGCTTTCCTCTCTTCTTGCTGAGCAGTAAATGGGAAACCACAAATTCCACAAATCATGACAGATCCATACAGATCTTGAATATTGAAGGTCTTGTTCCTGTGTTCCTACTCAAGGGCACATAGGAGAAAAAATCCTAACTTTACTTGCCGAATTGCTGAGCAATTGCTGCTGAGGAAAGAGATCTTGGAATTTTAAAAGTTAGCTTCCTGAAAAAAACCCACCAAAATCAAACACAAACCCCAAAACAGAACCAAAATAATAGCTCAGTGCTCAGTAGTGAGCAAAAAACATTAAGAGAGGAAGAGCAACAATCGATACATCATGAATCCATGGTACTCAATCAAACCAAAGACATTTTAGAGACTTCCTTCCCCTTGCCTGGTTTTTGGGGTTTTTTTAAGTAATGTTAGAACCTGAAAAGTTACAGAGAAAAGCAGGTAGGCTGATCAGAGGTGTAGGACAGTTTCTGTACAAGGAATAACTAGATGCTTTTCAGCTGGGACAGATGACTGATGAGGGATATGATAAAACTCCATAAAACCAGAGTAGCATGGAGAAGGTGATTAGGGAACAATTATTCACTGTCTCTCACAATACGAGGAAAATGGGCATCAGATTATATTGTCAGATAGCAAGTTAAAATCAAACAATACATAATAGTATATAATAATACCTCATATATCTGAAGGGCTGTAGGTAATAGAATTTGCATGGATTCAAAAAGCAGCTAGAGAAATTCATGAAATCCACCGAGAACTGACTGCAGATGGCTGAGAGATGGAACATTACAGGAGACAGGCATCACTAGATGCCTGTCCTGGTATACTCTTTTCTAAGCATCTGCTGCTGAGCACTGGACTATAGTGACTTTTGGTCTGAATAATTACTATTATTCTTACGTATTAGATGGTGCTTCCAGAAAATACAGCCATGTTGGAATTCTCCTGCTAGGGTTTTCTTTTTCTTTTCTCTTTATGTTTGAGATGTAGAATACCCACAGCTTCACCGAAAGCTGTGGTGACGATGCTCAACACACCTGAAGACCAGTCCTCAAGGTGTGTTTTACAGGGATTCTATACACAGCTGCACCAAAACTTGGTCACTTGGTCTCTTATGCTAGAAACAAGGGACCACCTCAGTTATGCTCTGTTTATCACTTAATCTACATTAGCAAATCAGATATGGATTAAGCAAGGGAAAGAAGAAAGAGGTACAAAGAATCTAAAGAGAACAGACTTTTTCTTTCCCCTGTTAATTACCACCTGTGCAGGGTTTTGACCACCCAGAGATGTTACATTGCAGCTGCCCCCAATCACAACTGATGTCAGAATAGTATCAGAGATATCCAGAGGCATTTTTCTTACCAAATGGTACAGATTCTCTTTCAGTACTCTTTACCAATGCCTTTCTGGTCAGTTGATCCAGGACATCCAAAATCTTGAAACTAAAAGGGAAAGCTGAAGTAGTTGTTGGACTAACCCTTTGGATTTGTAAATTTATTTGGTGCCTTTCCCTTTCCCTCTCTCCCCCTCTCCAGTTGGTGCCTCACTAAAATACTGTGTTGTCCCAAAGGCGGGTGTTCTTGCGTTACTACTGGAATACTCATCCCTCATGTTGGTTTTGCCCATAATCTACCACATCATGTATATGCACAGGCTGTGCTCTTCTAAAAGGAGTCCAATGCCTTTCAGTGAATGAATAGTGCAAACCAAGTCATATTTTAATTCTAACACTGCAAGTGTACAGAGTTGGAGAAAATCTTCACTGCCAAGATTTTCTCTCTTCTTGCTGTAGTCTGTCCTCATTTCTCAATTCTTCTCATCCCTCTTCCACTTTGGCTTGGTTAAGGTATTTTTTGGTAGAAACGTGCATAATTTGAATTAGAGAGTATGCTGTGTCGCATTTTCATTAAAACTACAGAAAAAAAAAACTTAGCTGTGTGGAGTATAAGATCAGAAGAGTCCCGAATCCTATCATTACATCTTACCTTTTTTTTCCCCTCTAGTGCAATAAAGCAGATGTCCTGAATTTATAAAATAGAGTCGAAAATGTCTGTAGTAAAAAGAGAAATGGAAACATACACGGTTCTTTTCCCATTCCCACATTTTGTCTCATGTTTTTATAATACTCCATCTGTATTTCTTCAAATAGTTCTGATCATATGATATAATAAGGTTTCCCTGCTCTTCCACTTCCTTTTACAATGCTTCCCTGAACAGTAATGGGAATTTACTTACTGGCTTGAGAAACATGTCCAAAAGCTACATGAATTTTTTCAGTGTCTGAAATGATATACAAAATGCTGAAGATTAAGTTTCTTCGAATTACAGAAAAATATAGCAGTTATGCTTTCTCTTGCCTATAAAATATCCATGCCTGTCTTTGGAGACCAGAAAAGGCTGAAGTTTGCAAGCCTTTTGCCTCATTGGTAAATAGAAATAAATAAACTATATAAAGCACACCACGAGAGCCCACTCCATCATTCCTAAATCCACTTTCTCTACAAATAGGCAGGTGTTTGCTCCATATACTCTGTCAGGCTAAACATACTGCACTCTAAAAAAGTCCAAGGTACTGTTCATACTCCAAATATACTGTAATGCCTGAGACACAAACTGAGAGGAAAAAAATTCAATTTTGCTGAATTTTTTTGACAGATATATATTCTGTGATATGGACAGCAGCACTATTTCGCCAACCTTTTGAATATAACTATAAGAAAGATTCAGGGCAGCAAGCCCTGTTCAGTTTGGTGTCACAGTGGTAGCCTCATGGTCCCCATAAAGCATCCTTCCTCCTAACACGTAGCGAAAGAATCAAAGCTTCTGTGTGTCTTACCAGTTGCCAGCTGCTGGTTCAATTGCTTGTCGCCTTCACGAGCTATTACTTATTCAAAGTTATAAGCCCAAGATGGAACAACTCAGGACCAAAGAAACAACAAATTCTTCTTGTGTTGCCCCCCACAATATGTGGTTTGCCACTTAGATGTTGGTGATTATTTGGTTTCATACCTTTGTATCTTTTTAACTCACTGCCTCATGCACATTTCTTATACTCTGTCCAACTTTGTTGCAGCTTGTTATGTCTCATCATGTTTTCTTGCAATTCATCACTCTAGCTTTCAGCAGCCTAATTGGATGCCATGTAACTGAATTTAACACAACAGAATGTATAAAAAATATTTTTTTCAAAATGTTTTCATCTGCCAGCATGTTAGGTACTGAGCCATGAATCTGTGCATAATGGGGAAATAGAAGCTCTATGCCCAATGAAGTACGTCTGCTGTTTGTGAATTAATAAGCAGATCTCTCCAAACTAAAAGAGTATTTCAATTTACAAACATTTGCTGTAGCTATTGGCATGCCATTGCTTCATATTCCTGATATTCACAGATCCTCAAGCCAGTGCCTCCCTCCCTCATTGCCCATCAACAAAGGAATGTGTCAAAAACAAATGGTAGTCCATAGTTGTGATTTCCCTTTATTTCTACAAAATTGCATTTTTTATTTGTTCATTTTTTCTTGTTTCTGATATTGCTGTACTAAAACTAAGAGGTAATTGCCGTTCCAAAGGAATAAATTAGGTGCACTGCACAAGTCAGCTGTACTTCATTTTTGACTAAACACCCCAAGGCTTGGTACAATTCTTGAGGTACTTGCAGTGTTGTAGTTGTTGTCCACTTCACTTTGTGATGGATTTTTCTTAAAATGAAAGTACTATTGAATCGTACAATGAAAGTACTACTCTTCACATTTTAGGAGAGGAAATAAAGGTATAGAAAGGCTAAGTGTCTGAATAATTATACATAAAGTGTGTGTCACAGGACAGAAATGAACCAAATGCTACTGAATAGTATTTAAACACCTTAACTCCCAGAACACCATTTCATCCTATCTTAACTCCAAGTTTCTACTACACCCCTATCTGATCAGTTGATTCTCTTAAAATATTTCTAGCATCAGAAGGATAAATACAGAGCAGTTGTCTGATTGAGGGAGGTTGAAAGTATTAGTCTTAGAAGTAGAAAAATTGAAAACAAATTAAAATATGAGAAGCTCACAAAAGGAAGGGTAGGAGCAACCACTGTAAAGTAGATGAAATAACACAAGAGGAATAATAATAATAAAAAAACCAAAACAAAACAAAGCAAAAAACCAACAAAACACCACTGCGTTTAAAATGTTGTAGAAAGTTGAATTTGACGGAATAAGATAGGGAAGCAAGTGGAAAACACCAGAGATAATGAGGTCAAGGGGAAGGTTGGTTTCAAGAGCTGCCCTAACATTTGTAGGCAGGGGAATTAAAAAACCTGGGATAGAGAAGAGTGGACAGAGAAAAGCAATTTTCCCTAGAAAGAATTGGGAGAAGGCTATAGACTTGTTTCAGCTGGAATGAGCAAGAGTGAGTTGGTATTTTGGATCTACTCTGTTTTAAAATACAAATTTTCATAAGAACCTGGAGGGTTTGGAAAAAAAGGAAGAGTTGAATACAATTTCAAATCTAAGTGGTGCTAACACCATTTCCTATAAAAGCAGAAAGTGAGAGCATTCTTGGCCTATCTACAGCCAATTTTTGCACCCTTTAAATGTCATATATTTTAATACTGGTGAGAATTATCCCACATTTGCTAGTTTTACATATATTACCTCCTTAATAAAAAAAAATACAGAGAATGGAGTGACTGCATATATTTGCACCTGTAGATAAGTAGTGGCCCCTGGACCTGTTTTTTCTTATATCCACCTTTAATATTAGAGTCTCTAGCACAAATAGCAATGCTCTGTGCCATTGTGCCTGCTAAAACACATTTACTTCCAGCAACAAACAATAGGAAAACTCCACGTGGCACTTTGATTACACCAGGAACCCAAATCACTAAAGAGACGCAACATCACAGATAAGTATTTGTAAAGGTTTGTCAGCCCCGATAAAGTTATACTTTCCTAGACTCTGCTTTTTCCATGTACCTCTGCAATTACCCACTTCACAGAAAAAGGATGATGCCGCTAAAATGATGAAACCTTAATATAACCTTTTCAGCAAGAGATAAAACATATTGATTGGTGACTGCTGAAGGACATCATTAAGCAGTTCAATGTTTGATTTCATTTCTTCTTTCTTTCTTTCCTTTTTTCTTATTTATTATTTGGTTGCCCGGCAGGCATCTCTGTACTGACTGACCCTGCCAGTTCAACTATTAAAGAATATATCTCTCTGAGGAGGCCTGATGTAAACATGATAATCTGTTTGGCGGCCCTTATGATGGCCTATGAATAAAACATATGACAACACAGTTTGAGCTGAAGAGCTTACTATCTGTTACCAAAGAGAATGTTTGGAAGCTCCCTGATGGCTCTGCCATTCTGAATCCCAAAGGCTGTCTACTTTGCACTCCTGCTAACCCACTCAGACTACTCACAAAAGGTGTAGTTAACTATTTTTCCCTGCCAACATCTATTTTTCTAATGGCTTATTAAAAAAGAACTAAAGCAACATATTGGGGATTTCAGTTGCATATCTGTCTGGGATGAGAAAGAAAGGATTTTCCTGAAGCCAAGACAGTGCTTCTTGGGAGAAAAGCAAGAAAGCAAGAAAGGAAGAGAGAAAGACAGAGAGAAAGAGAGAGAGAAAGAAAGAAGCAAACAAACCCGCTTATTTTCTTTAGGGAAGATCCTAAGTTCTTTATACTAGAGTGTTAAAATAGCCATTTTGGCTTCCACATAGAATACAAGCCAAAGTATGGCAGTTGAACTCACAAAATGTGTTGCTCAGAAGCACTGAGTTTGTAAACTAGTTTAAATAAGTGAACCTTTTCCTCTGACTGCCTGATGAAACCAAGGAACTCTAATTCATGATTCTACCCACAAGCCTGAGAATCACATCTCACCAAGTCGAAGAGGCAAACCCTTTTCCTAGTTCTTAAGGTGGATAAAGCCAGAGTGGAATTGTTTAATGTGACCTTTCCAGCACAAGAGAATTGTTGTTTTTCTATTTTCAAGGGGTTTTTTTAAACCTAGTCATTAAAAAATGTTTATAACACACTTTTTTCCCCTGGAAATCTCTCCCTTTATGTAGAAGCTTTGGCCATTAATCCTTTAATTATGTTCCTGCATATATTTAATTTTTGATCTTCTGTACTAGGAACTATAAAATGTGCATTTTATATAAAACCTATTTTATACTGATGCCCAACAGCTGCTTTTGGCCAAACAACTTTCCAGAGACTGTCTCTTGTCCATCAACAGTTCTCTTTTCAGCAGCAAACGTACACTGTGCAGAGCACTTTTTACCCTGTAGCTTCCTCCATTCTTGTTAGTTGTTATTGGATGCCACTTATTCCTTCATGGTAGCAACGTCTGCATAAAGCCTAAGTAGGAATAAATAGGTTAAATAGATGAGGAGGTTGGGTTTTTTTTTTTTTAGTAAATTCAGGCCATCAAGCTGTGCAAGTGAAAAGTTATTTGAATAATCAGTGCAACACCGTCAGTGAATGTCAAGGAAATATCTAGTTTAAAATAAATAAAATTAATGCCTAACTAAACTTTATTTTGATCACCTTTCTGCTGAGTCTAATTTATTGTATGAGATATTTCTGATGTTAAAACTCTCCAATTAGTATTTTAGATGTAAAACCTTTTATTCTAGATTTTTATTTCAGGAACACATATTAATATAGAAAAGCTCTAACTCCAAAGCTTGCAGAGGTAATTATTTTTAATAAAAATATAAACGAAAATGACATGCAAGTGATTGATTCACCTTTATGTGGTCTTTTTATTCCATCTTCATTTGGATCATGCATGGTTGGAATGTTCATTCCATATGTATATTTTCTAGTATCTTTCAGGATCTGTTTTTGTGGTCATTGTTAATACTTTATCTGAACATATGGCTGCTTATCTTCATCAGGAATTTTGAAATCTGTTGGAAATATGCTTCAGTTATGAAAAGTAAAGAATATTTCCCCTCAGATCTGAGTCTGCCATTGATTTCAACAGTATCAGGATTTGATCCTCAAGGCAATCCACAGCTAATATATGCTGACATTAAAGGAGCTATAAGGATTTAAATCAACAGAGAATCAACACTCGTTAAGTGATTGACAGCTACTGGGTTTTACCTGTCTAGATTTTCCATAGCTCTTTCTCTTTCTCTTTGGTTTCCCCTATCAGGTGTACTTATTTGTTCAGAAAATGCAGACTGCCTTAAATGTGGAGTCTTGAAGAGAATAGAACATAAATTTCTGAATCTTGTTTACCAGTTTCCAGTGATAAGGGACTTTAGGCTTCTTTTTCTTTTTTTTTTTTTAATGGAAGTCTGTCTTGTCTCCTTCAACTCAGAAAAATTGTTTGTCACCTTTGTAATGTAAGCCCCTCTGCTTCTTAATTTCAACCAAAATCTTCACTTTGACTGATGCATCAAGAGAAGGGCAATAATTCCCTCAGTGCTATGCTTGTCTGCTCATAATTTTGCTTGGGAAAAGTTGTTCTTAATCTTTCTTTGTTTTCTTCAGGATATTCCCACATAGAATTTTTCGATTATTTCATTATAAAAGAAGACTAGAACTGTTAAGGCTTATCATAATTGTAGTCCCAGTTTAGTTTCTTCATTATGTGCTTGTATGCTTGTTGTCCAAATATTGTTCCAAGATATCAATTAGAGGTATCAAAAAAGTATGCATAATAAAGTACTATATCTGCTAAGCACTTTACCTGTGAGAAGAAATGGTGTGATAGGATAAGTGCATTCAAAGCTATCCCAATTTTCTTGTTTTGTTTGAGAAGTGCCTTTTCAGCCTTTGAAAATTAGTTCTAAATATTTATTATATGATAGTCGTGCTCTGATACAAAAACTGAGGGGAAGACATGACAAAAAGCATTGAACATGAGAAAGGAAGTCTTTACCTCTTTCAAGTGTGTGTAATGCGTTTCACGAAGGAAGGGTCAGGTTACATATTGGGGAAAAATTATCTATGCAAGAGCTGTGGAAGTGCTACATTATATTGCCTGTGGAATCTCCTTTACAGGAATTCTTTAAAAAGAGTTTGGACAAATATCTGTTGATAATTACAGAAAACAGAGGATCCCACCTTGGACAGAGGATTGGACTAGATGAGTTGTAAAGATCCTTCTCAATCTTATTTTTAAATCATAATTTTCTAAAATACAGCTATGTGGAAATACATTACTTTTATTTTCATTCTGAAATAGAACTCAGGCTCAAAGGTAGGAGACACTAGATCCACCATCAGTGAAAGCTACTTCAATAAGCCAGCAGAGCTGGAATGTGACCCTGCAGAAAATAGATACCATTTTTTTTATGCTGTCAGCAGCAGTAAGGCAGTAAAAAAAAAAAAAAAAAAAGAGAATGAAAAAGAAAATGGAAGATAGAAAAATTGTTTCCATTAGTCTGACCCAATGCAAATAACATTGTAGGCTGGATTAAGAATGAGACATTCCACTTCACAGCAATTGCATGTGGCACCTGCAGGTGGATTTGGAAGGACTTTCCATGCTCGTGGACGATTAGTGGGCCCCAGATTATGTCTTTGTGAAGTTTTTTTACATCATGGTAGTAAGACTGAAAAATTAAATCCACTTAATAAGTAATGTTTTAAAAAAGTTGAAGTGAAGGGGAAAAAACATAGATTACATGCTTATCATAACTCACCTTAGAAGAAATCATTCAGCTTACTTAGAGGTTATAGTATCTGACAACTGTCTTCTGTGTCTTTCTGTTCTATATATCAACATAGCATCCATGATGTAGGAGAATATTTTTGTGAGGATTCTCATGAGGTGCTTCAGTGATATTTTGAGACACAGAACATTTCCAGAGTATATATTAGTCAAGGTAGGAGTAAAAATTTCATGGAACAGAAGAGCAGTGGGGTTTTTGATGAGATATGAACAGCTGTCACCTTTGAAATTTCCCTTTCCAAATCACTTTCAGCTCTGAATATGCTTTACACAGGCTGAACGACACATCTAACTACTAATGTTAGGCATGAACTGCTGCAGGGAACCACCACTTAACAAAACTATTTAATGAGCATCTTTTTTTACGGAGAGCAAATTAGGTTTTGAAAATTCAAGAGAATCCAATTGAAACCTAAGAAAACAGCATTGAGTGAAATTAGAGGATATTAATTTAGGACTAGACCCTTGTTCTTAAGATACACTCTGTAGTGTCAGATTCAAAGTGTCCAACAGTGACAGGAAACTTACTGGTGACATATGTCAAAGGCAAGCACAGATCCTCCAGAGAAGGTTTTGATCAGGGAAGCCTCTTTACAAGACATGAGCAGTCAGGACAGCTCCACCGCCTAATGCCAAAATAGGGTAAAGGCACAAGAGGTCTTTTTGTGCTTGTTGTATACTCAGGAGAAGGTTTTGTCTGAAGTCATGTCTCAGCTCTTTCCAGCTCTTTTCCAATTTCATGTGTCCCATCCAGTACAATTTTCAGTGTTACGCACTCAATTTAAAGGACATTAACTTTCATGTCTCTCTATCATATCCAATATTAAATACCAGTAGAGACTTTACTGCAGGCTTTACGATAACTGTTAGCCTATGGTGAACTTACATGACCTATGTGTGAAAGGCAAGACAGCTTGCTATCGTGTCAAACACAGTATGATGAAGATTATTTGGATCCTATGTACGCAAAGGTTGTGCATTAAGTTACATATTACATACCTTTTTACAGACACATGACCATGTAGGCAATTAATGAGATGTTTACTTCAGAGTAACCTAGATGAGTTGTCTATACAAACCTTTATGGAATGTTGCTGTTGCCTTAAGTAAAACATCCATGTTATGTGATCCATACAATTGGATTTTTGGCTGTTTTTTCCTATGTTGACAAAAACTATTCAGTTTTTTATACTTACTCTGAGAAAAATAATACCCAGTCTTTAGATCTGGCTGGAAAAATAACACCTGCAAAATATAAATCTGAGACTACAACCATAGTGAGTACTATGAATACCTGAGAATGTTTTATTTTAAAATTACAGTACTTCTTTCTGTGGTCTTTTTTATAAAAACTAGAACTGTTTACAAAAATCCAAAAACTTGAAATAATTCTTTCACAAATAATTTTGTTCTCTTCATGAGGAAAGCACTAATTTTTTTTGCCCCTTCATCTTGAATAGACTTAACATCAATATAGCTGTTTTTTCTAACTTCAGCTTCTTGAAGTGAACAGCTTATCATGCCAGAAAACCATTTTTTGTTCATGCACCTGCACAATGATTAATGGAGGTACAACCCTGGAAATAACATTTGGCAGTTAACAGCTGCTACCAGCACTCTGGAGAGTGCACAGAACCTTGGAAACTTAAAGCCACAGATTTGTTCTCCTCTAAAAAGCTGAACAGAATTCCTGAGTCATGTGTGAGGTGTAGATTGTGCATCATAATTTTAGGTATGCTTTTTACCTCTTCGTCCAAGAGTGACAAGTTCAAAGCTAGCTGATATATTACAACAAAAGACCTCTCAGAAAAGTGTCAACACACACCTGGTGAATATTGCCAAAACAAGCAAAGAAGTTTACAACAGTCAAGTTAAAACAAACTTAAAAAGTTGCAGTATGAAGCATAATCAACTGGCACACCTCAGCCAAGAAGAAAGCACCCAGTTAGTCTCAAAAGGGAGTACATAAAAGATAATGAAATAAATTATAAATAGGATAGCAGCACCAAACCATCCCTTCTTGCCAGATGTCAACATCTGTATTGCATATGCAATACAACATTATGCATATGCAAGTTCAGTATTGAAGCTGCAGCTATACTTCTGTGGAGTGAATGACCCTATTGACCTGCACCTGTGGCAGAACAGTTGGTGACAGCTGGTAAATGACAGTCAGGCTTTCTGATTACGTGAAGCAGGTATGACCAAAGTCTTGGACTTATAAGTATTCAGTAGTAAATGTTCAAGGTCAGCTTCAAAAGAAAACTAGAGCTCTTCTTCTTGACCCTAAAATGACCTGTAATACCATTTGCCACAGTAGCACACTAGACAAGACCCCAAGAAAACTCACATATAGATTGAGATCACGTATCTAAAGTAAATATTTTCAGGCCAAAAATTCAGCACCTGAAGGTTCTCTAGAAAGCTAGAAAGTTTGGATTTGGCACCAGTTTGGTTCCCATCAATTCATCAAAGCCTTATTGACCTAGATCTTCAAGTGGGTTTACATATGCTTCCAATATCCATTTAGCCTCAAGGTATTTGTAATTACCAAGGGACTGAGTGGAATGTGAATGCTGATGTCAGTGCCAGAGGTGACTGTCTCAAGAAATGAGAGACTAAATCCAAGTTAATCTAGTTTTGATCTAGCACAGTTACATTGCAAGAGCTCTGTGCCAAGCCTGCTCATGACTTGCTGTGGAGGATGTTACATACATGTTAGATACTGATGTCAAACTTGCCTTGGACTCCCTAGAAGTCTGCTCATTGCTGGATCAAGAAAATCTAGCTGTTTTGTATTAAACCTGGGTCTTCTTGTCTTGCTATACTGATTGCTATAAATAAACACTCTTTTTTATTCAAGTCAAAGTGCGGCCATTCTCAAACAGCTTATGTTTTCCAGTTCTTGCTGATCCCTAACAGTGGTAGTAAAAGGTTGGAGAGAAAGCTGGCTCTGTGCACTTGTGGACATCTCACTCATGCTCTGAAGCTTTTTATGGTTTATTAAATAAATGGATTTAATGGATGTGCTGGCCCTCTGTTCCTTCTTCTTTATCTAATACCTTTGAAGTACTCTCAGTGCTCGCTGTCAACTAAGAAAAAAATATCAGTCAGACTAATGAATAGGCCCAAAGTTTCCCTCCCTATTCTTCTCTCCTGAGAAAAGGCCATGGCATATTGTCAAGGCAGCACAATCCAGATTTACTATTCTCCTCATTCACTCTCAGCTAAAAAAAGCTTGCACCAAATTGCAGATTAGTAGAGCATCTGAGAACAACTACTTGTCAGGAAGTCAGAGTAAAACTTGGCCACGGAATCTTTTGGAAAGGAAAGGAAGAAATTCTGCTTGAAAGATCAAATTCAGAAAATGTCTCTGCTAAGGAATTTGTGCCAAAGGGGTAGGGTAAGACACTGTGTTACAAAAGGAAACCAAGGGCTAGAGACACTGAAAGGAGAGGCGTCCCACTGTGGAATGACTGGAATGCCCCGAAAGGGAAGACTCTGTATTGACCATCTTGCTTGATCTGCATGTCAAAAGCAACTTCTGCCATATAGAAACAGGCTGCTGCTTGGAAAAGCGCTGTGATAAACAAAGCACTCGAGGCCGTGCCATTGTTCCCTTCCTTCACTGTTTTCAGGACAGGTAGATGGCATGAAATAGCATGTCTTTCAGAAAATGCCATGCACAAAAGGGGTAATGGAAGGAAACGGTAATGGTCGCTTTGTAATGATTGAATCTACCAGAAGTAGGACTAAAGCTCGCTAATGTACCATCGCATTTTTTAACTGCTAAGTCCCATAAAACTAGATATGATTTTTCAAATTATCTTCCAGTTTCACAGAATTCTCCAGGCAAACTCAAAAGTACTGGAGTCCAAGCAGGAGAACACCTTCCCTAAAGAGCAGCTTACATAAGTTAACAGGTATTTGTTGTGTAGCAAGGATGAAAGATGTTGGTAAACAGACAACCACGGAAGAATGTTCTCTTGCCTGAATTGTCCAAATGTTTACTATACGTGATGCGTGCTTTTTGAGCACTTCCTGACATACAGAAAACCACATAGCTTTTGGAGATATGCTCATCCGTTAAATAAATACATGTCCCAATTGCTATGAAGACAGGATCAATTCTGCAGAAAATTTAGAAGCACGTTGATTTTTGTCATTCTGCCTTCCAGTTACATCCATTTACACTAATTAGTTCTTTTCCATTTCATACTGTGTCATATAGATTGCAATTTGTGAGAGAATACACAGTAATTTCAAACCAAGTACTCTCAGGTAATTTATTTGAGACAAAATTCTTAATTTTTCACTTATCAGTTCTGCTTATCTTTCTGCTTTTTAGAGCCTTGAACTGCCCCCATTGGATAGGATCTTTGTCACTGGCTTTAACAAGAAAGTTATCAAAAAGCAATGGCTCTTCAACTTGCCTACTAAGGAGCTTTGTAGGTTTCAATATAAGTGAGCTGATGCTGTTAATCACAGAATCAACAGCAAATTGATCAATGAACTATCAACATAGACATAGTTTTGTCCCTCTTTCATCCATATTTCTGTCTAAAGGATAAATCTGTCTGAAGCATCACTTAATTTCCACTCAAGGTTTCTGGTACCAAAAAGATAGGTACAGATATAAGTACAGTTATGGATACATATTGTTTTCCACTAAATAAATGAAAGTGTCATGAAACTAAGAATTCATTTGCTATAATTAAAAAGCAAATGTATTTGTCAAGATATTTAGCTAGAATGGAAGAAAAAAGTTGTCATTCAAAGATGAATGTTTTAAACTTCACTCAGTTGAAAGCCAGTAAGCCAATTTACAACTGTCTCAGTGTGGTTCAAATGCCATAATCAATGTTAACAAGAAGAAAAAAGCTTTGTACTTGAAGTAGATTGACATAAGATATAATTATCTCTGCAACATCTTTTTTTCCTCTCCAAAATAAAATAAATACTCTAGAAATAGAAACTGTGAGTTCAGAAATAGGGATTGTATTATTAATTATTTTGTAAGCAGAAAATATTACATCATCTAATGACCAATTCCAAATGTTACTATTATTGAAGGCTATGGTACAATCAGTTGCTGCACTGTACAAACTTTCCCTAAAAGTGAAGCTTGAGAAAGAAAAATTCCCAAACATGATCCCACAAAAGTAAGACAACTAGCACTCGGCATGTTTGGTGGGCTTTATGGATGTACCACATACGGTACTCTTTTGAGAACTATCATTACCAGCACCGGGCACCATGGCTGCTCAAAGAGCCAGCAAGATGGTACTATGTAAGATGGCTTCTCTGAGGCTGTTAATTTGAAAGGCTGATTTTAAGAGTCAGGCATGAGCTCAGAAGGCGATGAATTTGGTGTGAATTGAAACACTGAGCCTTGGTGAGAATCTGGAAATTTCCAGGCTTTAACTTAAAAAATAAAAATAAAAATCTTGCCACAAATTATATTTGTTTCTTGTAAATGAGACCCAGTTTGCTAGTCATGCAAGTTCTGAATTGGGCAGAATCCATCTTTGCCAGCACCTTGTAGCAGTTGCTTGCATGATTAAACCAACATTTGTCCCTGAACTACCACATTCTGCCAGTCTTAGACATGCCCCTGTATCAAATGGCTTTTCAAACTCACAGGGACAACTGAGGTTGGGTTTAAACAATATGCAGGGTCAGTTTGAAACCTCTGCTTGGATTAGTGACCCTTACTGTGTCCCAGTTTGATGCACAGAATGTTGAGCAGTAGCACAACACTAGTTGCACATACCTTACACATCCATGCATGTGAAGTGCCTAGGTTAAATCCAGACCTGGTGTTAGTGAATTCACCTCCTCTTGCATTCAGTGCAGTCACACCCACACAGCCAGGTAGGAATTTGCCCCAGGGCATTAGAACTTCCCAGGGAGTAAGACAAATATTTAAGAAGAGGCAATTTGTTAGTAGCAAAATAGCCAAGGTACCTAAGCAAATGTTATTTTGTATTGGATATCTTGTTTTTAGCTGAACAAAAGCAAACCAGACAAACCTAAGTTAAAAGAGGAAGCTGGGGTTGTTTGTTTGTTTGTTTGTTGACTGTTGGTTTTTTTTAGTTATCAGTCATTAGATAGGGACAAAAAAATCACAGTGGGAGACTTGTAAAATGGTTCTTGGGATCCTCAAGGGCATTTCTTTCAGTCTTTCAACAACATAACTGGTCTATATCATAAGTCTTATTTATAAAGAGGCTTTCAGGCAATTTCACACTGCTTTTCTCTGATGCCGCCCAAAAAAACATGTAAACCCGAGGGATTAGTAGTGACTTAGAGGGAAAATAGTGTAAAGTTACAGGATGAACTGAGCCAGCGCAGCTGGCTTGATGCACTGTTCCCTTGGGCTACTGCAATGAATGAAACTTAGATAAGTGCCCCAGTCCACTCCCACACCACCAGTGTACTGACTCTTGTTATATTGTGCACTAGAATTACTTGGTCTCAGGGGGCCATCAAGTCTTTAATGGCCTGTAGTGTGGAAAGAGAGGAGTTCACTACCTAGGAGCTGAAAGTTAAACCTCTTTTGATATTTCTTTTTTGACAGTAACAATTGGGAAGCATGGTAAACAAAATGTTTACTCACACATTGCGGTTGGTAGCCTATTTTGATTCAATTACTTTTATGTTATAGTATCTTAGCATGCAAAATAAATTGTGACATTAATTATCCATTGTGGGTCTGTCCTGAGTTACAGGTATCAAATATATTGTGTAGCAACTGGTTAATGACATTGTACATCCCAGAGCCTTATTTTGAGAATATATTTTTCATTTCTTAAATTTCATCATCAGAGGAACTATCAAATACATAATGAGACTGTATCTGTTTTCATCTTTCGTTTACTATATTAACTGACTTGCATCTAGTTAATCCACTTTACATTTAAATTGTTACTAGAAGCCTCATATAAGCGATTGCTGTCCTGTAAACACACAAACGAAAAACAACACAAATTTCACTTCAGTCTTCAATATGCACAAGCTCTGTTGAAAAATAAAGGTCTTAAAACCCCAGCACTTCTGGAAAAGTAATGTCTATATAGCTCATTCCTATTTGCTAAATGAAATAGCAATTCATTTTAGGTTTGTTGTTTTCAAACAATAAAAGTGTTTTTGCACAGACACTTCCAATTATTTCATACATTGGAATGTTTAGCATTCACTTGTCAGAAGGAAGTGTTGT
This sequence comes from Falco peregrinus, assembly GCF_023634155.1. Classification (NCBI taxonomy): domain Eukaryota; kingdom Metazoa; phylum Chordata; class Aves; order Falconiformes; family Falconidae; genus Falco; species Falco peregrinus. The sequence goes on along the minus strand of NC_073730.1, from coordinate 20,488,373 downwards.
GAAAAAGGGTAGGAATATATATTTAGGTCCTTCTACTATTGAAGTCAATAGCAGTATTGTCTGTCACTTCAGAGTTGGAACTGGAATATTTTTAATGGCTCTGTAGTCCTTGTGATCTATGTTCTAATGTTCCTACTCACTTTTAGTGAGTAAAAGGCTACTGAGGGTGTATTAAGAGTAGTTTTGCTCCGTAAATAGTGCAAGATCAGACTTACTCCTTTCCCACTGAAGTGCCATGAGCATTAATTTGTTAATGTCAGTGCAGCACTTTGAAGACATAATAAAGAAAATAAAGTTACTCTGGTGATGAGTGCCACAGAAGTGTCTATAAATGAATAAAGTGCTGTCTAAGTGCTAAGTATTATTATGATTACTGCCTGCATTTGCAAAGAAGTGGTTAAATACAGTGGGATGTGGGTGTAAAATTACATTTTAAATGGATCTATTTTTGAGATTACTTATCAGCATGATTAGTGTGATAATAATTACATTTATCATTAATAATACATTTTTGAAAAGTTAGGCAAAAAAAGCTAACAAGTTTGATTTTGATTTTGCCAGAAATGCACAGTGCTTTCCAAAAGCAATCTGTGGAACTTGTCTCTGGAATGCAGCTGTGTAAGATTTCACTAACATCTTGCAGGTGGAGCCTAATTTTAGTTCAGCCTTGAGAAGGGGGAATTGTTTTCTCTGATATGCACAGCACCATAACAGCAGCAAAGCAGGTGGAGCTTTAGACAAGTACTTGTTTACTTTCCCATTTAAAAAAAAAAAAACACAACACAGATGAATCATATCGTTAATCATACAGTTTCAATTTGGTTTTAACAAGTCTAACAAAATAGTCTGCAGCACATTTGACCTACTGATTCTCAAATGTAGAACAAACCCAACAGAATGGAAAATGTTCAGAAAACGAGCATTCAATCCTAAATATAGTGGAGAAGGAGCTGGTAAATAATGGGAAGGAAAATTTAGAAATACATCTGCTCAGTCACAAAGACTGAGCTGCAGAATCAGTCTCAACAATTTCTCTGTCAGCTTCAGCACTCTCTTATTAGAACTTTTGTAGAGCTTTAAGATTCTTGAGCTGCAAAACATGGATATTTAACAGGCAATAAAAGCTAAGCAGCAACTCACTGCTTTTAGTCAAATTGTTGAAATAGCAATTAACTGAATGATCAATAGCTGGTGACATTTTCATCAGTTGTTATGAAACTTCTCAGTTTGTACATGGCGCGGCAGAGTAATCGCAATAGTGTCCATGGGGTAAACAGCACACTATTTGGTTAGAAAGGCTATTTTGCTATACATACTTCTTTTCTAGAGTCCCAAATTTTGGATTAATGTAAAAGATATATTGAGGTTTTCAATTTATTGCCTTGAAAACCCAAGAGTCCTTTCCAGGCTTGTGTTCCACATTTTTTTATGTGGTAGACTGTGGAGTTGTTGGTAGCACACATGCTGTATCTAGTTGTTTTTTTCAGATGACATTAACTGTGATATTTATACCTTGGGTTAACTTTACGCATCTCACTTATTTAAACTTATTCACTGTAAGGTTAGTCCAATGTAAGGTTTTTCAGGTCTACCACAGAAAAAACAGCTGTGCTTTAAGTCAAATACCACCTGTAAGGAAATCATGGCTACTTGATTAGAAAATCTGCAGCTTTCTGACTCTTCTTGATTTCTAGTGGTTCTTTTAAAATTAACTGAATGGACAGGAGCTGGATCCAACAAACAACATTGTTTCATGTCTTGTTATTTCCAAACATCATTTTGGGGAGTTACACACTTACTACCCTTAACTATATAGACCTTGCCTTCCAAACATCTGTTTTGATGAACAAGAAGAGGTGAAAATTTTTCTCCAAAATTTTTGGTGATTTCTCAAGAAGCATAAGCTGCTCCTGCATTAATAATTAGATGATCTCATTTAAGGTCTATATTCAGAGTTCTTTTCTTTTGCTCCAGACAGACATGGAAATTCCTGAGAGGGGAAATGGTTTACTTAATCCATTCAGTGATGATCTATTTATTTCTTTGTAACAGTGGTAAAAACATAATACTTTTTATCAAACAGTCCCACAGTGCTTATCTTTTTTTTTCAAATGGCTCAGCCACCTCAGAAATGCGGCACACACTGGAGCGTAATGGTAGAGGCTGTTGACTTCTCTCCAAGTAATTCTAGTATGAAAGTGATTGGTTGTGACATGCCTGTGAACCTCAGAGATGGTGAAGAGAGCTCATCTTATCTTATATCTCACCTTATCTTAGCACTTACAAGGGGTCTTCCAGACCTCAGAATAGAAGAGCTCCTTATACTGAAGGCATGTTTTCTCGAATTGCATGTGTCATCTCCTCCCTCAGCATGTACAGGACCTGTGCGATGGGTCAGCAAAGAGGTCTTGGCATCAGTGACTGACCTCTAGTCTCATTCCTGTCTATTCCAACTAATGCAGTTGCACCTGGCTAAGAATGAGGTGTGTGCTAATCTGAGGACGTGCTCTGAAGTGATCCTGTTTATCAAGGTTTGTGAAGGGAGACCTGGCAAGAATAAGCAGACTAAGAACATGAGTTCACTGGCATATTTGAGAAAGCAGTAATACCCCAGGAAGGATTTTGTGGTCAGAATCCCATTCTTACTCTGCCACTGAAACTGTGCTGCCCCAGTTATAGGGCCAATTTATCACTGACACTGAATGTCTTCTTCTGAAATGTTTAATGGAGATTATAGCATTTATAGCCAGTACCATGAAAACTGAGCTTTCAAAACCATCAAGAATGATATTCCCAGTGTTGGAGAAGGAAGGTTACACAATAATTCCCTTTAGTCTATCATTTTTTGGTATTGATCTATGCCATCCCTGGGAGCAAACTCCAGCTACATGTGTAAAAAGGTTTAGTCTCTCAACTGGAGTACTAGCAATGTTGGTACTTAAGCCTGTATAGATTAGCACTGTAGGCATAGCTCAAAGAATGTTATTACCATGCTATAATAAACAAGAAACTCCACAGAATAATATTTCTTTCTAGTACTATCTGAACTGCAGCAACGCTGGTAAGGATGATACTCAGACTGTCAATAGAGACAAGTCTTCGGGCCTGGCATATCCAAGTAGAGAACAGAAGTATGTGAATATACTGTAGCATTTGAAAAGCAGCCAACATTTAGAAAGATATGACCTGGCAATAGTTTTTGCCCTTGCCTGGTTTCAGTGTTTCTTGAATTTAATGGGGACTTACAGAATACATAGCCATTGCTAAATTTTAAAAAATTATTAAAGGCATTCTAAATATTCTTCTTGCTTAACCTCAATTGATTCTGCAAATATTTGCCAAATCTATATTTATCCCCCTATATTTATGATGTCTTCAGTTTTTGTTAACCCAAAATAAGACTTTCTAGCATTTCTTTTTTTACTCTGTCAAAGAAATTTGAGCTGACATGTCTTGTTCTGACTAGTATTTTTTTGTAAGTGATGGAAATGGACCTCGAATCCAGAAGCTGAAAATGCTCAGCACTGAAGGAATGAGCATAACAGTGATGGCGTTTCAATTCGAGCTAAAGACAGTGGCTTTTGCTCCTCTCCTCATGGTATTTCAGGACTTCCCGTGTCAGCTGAGGGAAGATAAGTTACTATGCTGATTAATACTGTTAGCATACGGAAGTCCTCCTTCTGAACCAATGTTTTCCAGTGTAAGTCAGGGTAACTCCTTTCAAGTGATGCATCGGCATGATATCGAACCAAGCCTTTTGTCATTACTGCCACAGTTAACTGTATTTGGCAAACGAGAACTGTCTGGGGAAGTTAGACCTTGTGCTTTAGAAAAATAATGGTGTTGTGTCATAGACTTCTCCCCAGCACCTCACATTAAAAGTAATTTTAAAAGACCATATCCTTCCTTTAAATTGTTGACAAGGACAAAAGTAATGAGTAAATGCAATGTTGCAAAGAACGAAGTGATCACGGTAGCAATTGCTGCAAAGCACAAAGTGATCAGGGTAGCACTGATGGGGGGAAATATCCTTTTTCATTGCCTTTTTCAGGACAACATCAGCTACTTTATCAAGATATCCACTTGCGCATTTCTCTTTGTTAATATTTTGAGGGAATCGACTCTCCCTTTTCCTAGGGCCAGGTTATGTGGAGAAAAAAAGACCTGATCCTACTTGGAAGTGTGCTTTCCAGTTTAGTGGAAGGGTTAGATAATTTTTTGAAACCATTGGTGTCCCTCGCTATGATACATCTACTGGTACAAATAGAGGAAGCTTTCAGGGATTGGCTCTGTGCCAAGAGCAGTCTATGGCTCCAAGGAAATAAAGTCATAAACTCTCTAGGAGTACTTTAGTTCTGTAGTTGAAGAAGCATTCTGTATGAAATTTTGCAAATGTAAAATATCAAAGGGATTGATTATATTATTTTCTGTTTCTGATGGTTATAGGAGAATGTGAGTCCTATTGCAGACATTTTTGTGAGATAAAATATCACTATAATATTTTAATTTCTATGCTGAAAATTTGCATTAAGGACAGATTTCTTTCAGCCAAATTTTAATACCAGAGCAGACAACAATTTTGAAAGAGGCTGGAACTCAGCACTGCCCCAGAAGTCAGCATTTATGGATCTGTGCTGCAAAGAACTGTTTCTGCTGCAGTTCCACTCTATTTGATGAGGATTCCTGAAATCTAGCTGTCAGCTTTTCTGCTCTGCCTCCCCAATTCCCTATTCTTGATCATCAAGAGCATGGCTTTTAAAAATAAAAATCCATTTCAGGGAAAAAGAGAAGGAGTTTTTAAATTAACATTGAAATTGTCAGAGACTAATTGTATGTTAGCATCAAACAACACTGCTGATGTTGTTGCTGGGTTTTGTGTTTTATAAGTTCTCTGTAACCCCTAATCAAACATGGGTGAGTATCTGTTGAAACAATGTATGTAATTTGTTTACATTGTTAGTTGAGATAATTACAAAGCAAGCACAATGGAAATAGCTGGTTTCTTACTTTTATGTGGAAAGTGTTGGAGGGGGGGAACTCAACAACTAACCAGCCGTTGTCAGCTGCTCTCTAAAATATTGCCTAATTTACAGTTGTTGCATATTAGCATTGCTAAGAATGCTAGGGACATAAAGTGTCATGTTGAATATAGGGTGATGACTTCATACTAGAGCAAGTCTGGGGATATGACCAGTTTGCAGTCACAGAGAAATCAGCTTTAATTAATTTGAGTGCCAGCACTGTGTATAATTACACAGCATGAGAGTTTGCATGTAAATTCTAAAATGCTGATTGTTGAAATACTTGCACTTACTTATTAATACATTGGGACTAAGCAATCCTGGCCTGTAAGCAAGGTGTAGAAAGAACACACAGTGCTGTCAGGGTAATTTGCACTACCCTATAGTTAGCAAGCAGAATTCAGATAGTCCTGCTTCTGGAGTGATAAGCATAACGTATTAGTCATTCTTGTGGGTGACATACCTTGTAGCCCACTCTCAGTGCGCAACTAAAACAAGATGATCTATTATTATTAAAGTTGTCAGAAATATAACAGCAGGATTTGAGCTTCATTTATTGTAGACACTAGCTACAACTCAATCTTGCTTTTCAATTTCATTTTTTATTTACTTATTATATATTGTCACTTCTTTCAATTAGAAAAAACGGTTTGCAGGCAAATGTAATGTATAAATTGTCAGAGCAAAATTAGCCCTCTTGTGTGATCCTTTCTACCTTTCAGAGCTAATGACAAAAGACCATATGTAGCTTTTTATACCCTACCCAAAAATTAGCAGTGCAAGGCTTTTTTCTGGACTGTACAGTTGCCAGCGTTATGTTCTGAGGCATCAAAACTGGTAACCTGAGAAATGAAAGTCATATATAGTCTGTCCAATTTTTAATCAGTATGTTGGTCTTAGCTATGTGTGACTAATCCTGTTTGCAATCAATTTATCTCAGTATTTTACTGCAGCGATGAGTTTCACTGATTAACTGTATCCTGAATAATAAAATAGCAGGAACACTAAAACCACTGTTCCTTAATTTGGGTGTTTTTTCTTGTTGTTCATTAATTTATAAATCAAATATATAGACATGTATAAATATATACATTTATGCATATATGTCATATATAAAGAGATGTATATACACCTATATATTTGTATACATAATATATACATATATCTTTCTATGTGAAAAATCCAGAGGTCTTTTCTTGTCATTCATTAATTTATACATCAGCAACATATGCTGCTACCTTTCTCCTTTCTAAACTCAGATAGTCCACTCTTTAGTATCTCACCATATGGAAGCTTCTTTGTATCTTTAATCATGCTGTTGACCTTCTCTGGGTCTTGTCAAAATACATTCATAATTCAGAAAAAAGAAGTCGGAATGTACTTGAACATCACACAATGATTTTTGTATACATCTAAGCAGAATAACAGAGGTTAATATAGGAGTTTACTTCATATGTGTCTGAAATTTTGCTGGTTTTTTCTGTTGCTTCTTAACGAATGTTTCTCATTTGCAAAACATTAACATTTGTCAGGGTTATTTCCAGCCACACAGAAAAATATCCCTTTGTGTATTTTGATTATTTAAAGCAATTTTGTTTTTCTAATCTGTATGTGCATCCAGCACAGCATGTTCACTGCTTTGAATGAATATGTGGGGAATGCTGTTAATTTCCTCATGTGCATGTACAGGAATGCTTTTATTGTCTACTGCACATGTTGAGATGGGGTTGCTTTGTCTTCTCTTCCACATTATTTAGTGCAGACTTCTTTATATTTGAAATGTAATAACTACCATAGATTACAGAATTGACTATAAACAGTACATGCTAGACACAGTTATGGTTTGGGGCTTCCCAGGGTCCCCAAATAAATTCCAGAGTGCTCTGTTAGACAGCAGGGCTTTTTACCATGTTAGGGTGCTAGGTGGTTCAGAGGGGAGTCCAATATAACTGAATGGTAGCCGGAAGGTTTTACTTAGATTACATGAGGAAAAATACTGGCGCTTTAAAAAAAAATTCCGATTACTTGATTCCAGGAGTTTAAGAATGCTCTAGAAAGCATTAGTTCCAAATCCTTCCCCTACAACATACATTTTCCTGAGCACAGCAGATTCTGCTGCATAGCCAGTGAAAAGTGCTCCAGGAGGTCTACACCTCCAGCATCCTGCAAAGTCATTTCTGCATGGATCCAGGGACTAATAGCTTGAAACGAGTGTCACAGAGACAGGATTGCTAAGGTGTTGTGAATTGCTCTATGACTGTATGTGTTTTCACTCACCAAGCTTCAAGTACAACTTGAAAATATCATGTTGAGAGGATTATGTGCTTCATCCTGCCTTACATTTAAGCATGTGTCTAATTTTAAACACATAAATAGTTCCATTCACTTTACTGGGATTATTCTTGTACATAATTTTAAATATGTGCTCAAGTGATTTAGTAAATTGTGTTCACAGAAGGCATCAGAGGCAGCAGTAACAATGAATGTGATGGGCCAGCTGGAGACCAACTGTCCAGTGGAAACATCTCTTTTCTGTGTCAAAACCACTAGGTCTATTCTTCTGCAGTTTAAAGAAAAATCCCAGTTTCTCAGGATTTCTCACATCTTCCCATGTAAGGCTGTTGTATGGTTTTTCCTTCAGAAGGAATTCTTACAGCAGCCCTCATGAGCTCTCCTAGCTATAAGGAGATATTGTTCTGTGGTCTCAGTTCAAGCTTCATCAAATGGTTTATCATATTTATACTATCCTTCACTGTGTATTTCAAGCAAACCCAGGTATTTTTAAAAGTAAACAAAAAGACATTTCCCCACTGTTTTCAGGAGATTTCAGTACAGGCTAGTGCTGAATAAATAATTGACAGTACAGAAAAATATATTTTTCTTTTCCTGAAACACAAGTCAAGCACAGGACTACAAAGCAGATAGCTATGATTTAAAAAACTATAACTCAGTATTAATGTTTAATGGATGTGGCACATTCCTTGCTGTGAAATGTTATAAATCACTCATTGAAAGAAAACAACAGAATATTTGAGGAGCATGTTGAAGAGGGTTTTGTGTGGTTCAAAGGTGACAGGAAACAATGACCACCTGAAGACAGTATTATATCTCTGTGACAAAGAGCAACTCGATTCTGATCATCGCCTAAACACAGAAAAAAGAGTGGTGCTTTTATTGTTCTTTTGATTCTGCTGTATCTTGGATGTATTCTTATTTCTTTTAGCAAGAAGTAAGATTCTCCACTCCTCTTCTGTCATTCTTAATTAGAAGCTTTTTTTCCATTCCAGTTGTTAGTCTATCAGACATGAATGCTCTTCGCTGTGTTTGACTGTAGCATTAAGCGAACTGGCTGCACCCAGAAGACTTCATTCTGCCATCCTTATTCCTGTTGAGATTGATTTTGGTACTGCCTTTACCCATCCTCGGCCATTTCTTTCTTCTCAATAATTATATTGAAATAAGTGGGACTATTCATACTAGTAACTGCTCACCATGTAATGAAGTTCAGAGCATGGCCCAGGAGGACTGACTGATGGCTAGTATGTTAGTCTGCATGAACGTAGGTAGCTGAATCCGGTCCACTGAGTAGTTAGCTTAATAGCACTTTCCAGAGTAACAACTGCTTAGTATTATGGAGGCAGAGCTGGATCCTAACATGTTTTCTCTCTGTATTGCTTCTCACATTCTTTTTTATTCCTGAAGTTAGTGTACTTGGCAAAATGTTTCCCTAGAAAAAGCAAGGTATGTGTTTATAACCAAATGAGCAACTTGGTACCACAAAAAAACCCACAAATCACATTTGTTTATAACTTGTTACTACTTTTGTTTGTTTCAGAAAAGCCTATTACATTTACTCTTAAATGATGCAATATGACCAGTGTGATCTTGTGGTCTAAACAATAAGAATAGCTGTTTCTCAGATTTTACCTTCTGCAGCTTCTCAATGTTTTTCATTAAACAAAAGGACTTGTAAACTTTAATTCATAAAATCACCTTTTAACCTCATTGATCATCATAATGAACCTTAATAGCTAGACATTCGCATCATACAAACTCTATTGTGGTTCAGATCTTGGTGGATTTCTTTTTTGAAAGATTTTTGGTGCACTAGTTGGTTTCTATTTTGATTATATGCATTGAAGGGAAACTTTATTGTGTATATTCCTTTTTATTTAAATAAATAGTTGATTGTTTGAAAGAAAACTTACTTAGACCAAAAGGTCATGGGGAGGTTACTATTTTAGACATAAATGGCTCTTCTATTTTATAATTTCTGAATTCTGCTAACCTTTCTACAGGTGTAGTTTAGATAATTGCTAATAATTTCTTTCCCTCAGCTTCTAAAAGTGGATATTTTTCCCTTTACTCTAAGACATTCATTTATATCAATAGGGTAGTTGTGTATAAAAATACAGAGTGCTATCAATATTAGCAGTACAGTTTTGCCTTGAATGTTGCTACTCAATATTCCCGTTGAGCGCTGTGAACCTGACTACCACTAATAATAGGTTAATACTAAAATTAACACACAAACCCCAGAAGAGAAGTACCCAAAAGCCTCACACAGCTCTTAAGTAGTACCTGTGTATTATGTTCTGTATTGGCCCTCCCATGATGTCTTTTGTCTTTCTGCTATTTAAGCTGACTGATAAACCCGATGGCGTGGGTACTTTAATGTAGTGGAAGTATTCTCACTGTATATTCTTTTGTGCCAGAGGTTTTCATATCAGCTGAATTGGAAGAAACGTAGAACTCGACATTGTGAGAGTATTTCTAGTCTAAAAATGTTTAGTGTGTGCTTACGTATGTTAGGTCTTATCTATGTACACTTTTACAAATATACACATATTTTAATTTTATAATCAGTTAACATATAAATTTGAAGAAATATCAAAACATTCATCGAGGTTCCAGTTCGAACACACTATGATCAGAGCAAATACTGATAAGTTAAATTCTATATGATATGCAGGAGAGCAGGGTAGAAGACCATCATAATGCCCCCCCTTGACCCCAGACTTTTCTTATTTGAAGCTCGTTGATACCAAGTGCTGTGATGTATTCACAGACAGTTGTTTAAAGCTGATGAGTTGAAAATACTTTTTTTTCCCCCAAATATTTGGCTGATTCTTTGGTAAAAGTTGCCTTCAGGCAAACACATGGAAAATGATACAGCTTATTAGAGCTTAAACTGAGAAAAACTTTTGATAGCCGATGTTCACACATCACTAATAACCTGAAAAGCTACGGGTTTTAGACAGTGGTATTAAAAGCAAATTCCATGTGATACATTGCACAAATGCCAATCCTATTCATACAAGGGTCCAAATGTTAAAAATGTATTAAATCAGCTTTCTGAATGCCCTTGTTCATTATTTTGCTGACTTGGAAACCTTGGAGTGTTTTGTATCCATTTCATTATCTCCAAAAAGCATGAATTGTAATGGAATTTACATAAAAATCCTGCTGGAGAGTGGAGACTTTACTACACAGTCAGCTGCCCCCCTAATCCAATCTTCCTCAACACAGTTGGCTCGGTGGTTGCCAAACTCTAACAGTGGGGATCTCTTTTGTTAAGAAAAGTATGAATTTGAGCTTTAAAATGAGCAGAAGTCTTTTCTATTACTCAGGATACCTCCTCTTGCTGAGTTTACATGAGATGTCTAGCAGGAGGTGTTATTAAATAGCCTCAAAAATTAGGCAAAACCCCCAATTATGTAGAAAAGGGACACAAAAGGCTCAAAGAAATGAGCATTTGAATTTTCATTATTGAGTATCCATGGGACACCACACCACTATTTGAATTTTGTTATTAACCCTTTGCATAAAAAGGATTTAATACTTTTAATCAGTTTGAATTACACTTTGAGGAAAGCACAAGTTGGGAATTTTAAAAAGCCTCCTTCATTTCTTTCAGTGTTATTTCAGTGCTCTCATGTTTGCACTTATCTCAAAAGAGTTTTAACTTTGTATTAGATTTTTTGTGAAGGTTGATTACATGGGCATTTCAGTCTCACCTTCATTCTTTATTTAGCTGAAATTCCTAATCACTTCAGTGGGTGGTAGACAGGACTCAAGTGTTCCTTTAGATGAATTTCGGCTTCTAAAAAATCTTAGGGGTTGAGTAATATATTCTTGTTTATTTTTTCCACTTTGCAGATAAAATCTAGAGAGCATTCATCATCACCTGGATAGAAGTGATTTAAAGCAGTTCACAGTTTAGGCTGGCAGCCATTTTCTGAACTTCAGCAAAACATCAAAATCAGAATGGCGAGAAATAATTTAATAGTGATTTCATGTGACCCTTGCAAAAGGGATACAGACACAGATACACATACTGCTAGGGAATTCTACCTGGATCAGCTCTTGCTTTATTAACAAAAAGCATCCAGCTGCCCCTGCCTTAGGAAAAATGTTTTCTGTAAACTAACATTAAGGAACCTATGCTCTTTTATTCTCCTGAAAACAAAGTTTTATAACCATTCTACTTTTTTATTCTGATGGATCCACTCCCAGCGCCCTTGTCTGGTCATGAGGCTTTCCCACTTTTCTGGTCAATTTACTCCTCCAGTTCTGATTCTTTGTTTCCTTCATCTTGTTGCAGTCTTCATATTATTTTTTCTGTTGTCATTTGCAATTCTTTTCATAAGCTTTTCTTTGTTGTAATCCCTCTAACAGTGGTGTTCAATTTAAGTATCATTGAAAAATAAAAAACAAGCTACTATGGCAGAACATATGTAAGCTTAGAAGTCATACAATCACTAACACAAATCTTCATTTGGTTTCCTTTGTTTTTACTGGGGTCTATTGATTTCTACTGGAGTACCAGTCTTCCCAAGAGCCAGAAGAAGAGCAGTCATTTGGCTTTCTTCCAAAACTTGTTTGCCAAATTATGGCGTTAGAAAACTCCTGGACTTTCTCATAGAGAAAATAGCAGTGTCCAAGAACTGTAACCAGGATCCTTTGAGTCTGCCTATTTAGCCACTATGCCAAACTCTACACTCATTTAGGAAGAGATCCACTGAAACCTCTGACATCAATGGATTTACAAGGGCTGGCTTCACTCAACATTAACAGCACTGGTGAGAATGACAGGCTATTACAAGCTTTCTTTTACCATTTTTAAAAAAGTTCAGTTTCCAGGTAAATATAACACTTCACTTCAGACCTATATAGAAGATATATATTGGTGTGGCAGTAAAATTTGGCAAATGTCATTCATTTTATGACCGACCTTAATTTTTTAATATCCTTTTATGTGGATGGAATTTGTTTTTCCATCTGAAAGAAACTCTTAAAAATGGACTACAGCCTTTTTATTGAGGTAAATAGAGGTTTGGCCTTTGTCTGCTCATTTTCTGACATTGTAGTTACTTTTTGGGAGAAGAAATGAAGGAAGCATATGGCCATTCATGGCCAGGCACCCTTGAACATTACTGATGAGTACACAGTGCTAGTGAACTGAGAAGGAACTGAAAGGACTCACTATTTTTTTGCTGCAGTACTACAGAATCCACAAAATAATGCAAAAGTCAAATGCAAAAAAGCACTATTATGAGAGGAATAAAATATTTTGGGGCATTCAAAAAAGCCCTACAGAAAATCAGATCTGCAAAATCATTGCTTGGGAAAAGCTCTGTTTGAAGATTTGTGGAAGGATTCATGATTGATCCTTGTATAGAAAAAAATATAACAGGGGAACCTTTAATATTTGTGTCCACATCTTTAGCTGGTGGAGAGGATGCAGTTTCATTAAGTCAATGCAACTGTCCTAATTTGCACCAGCTGAGCTTCTGCTTCTTTGTTTGTGTAGCCTTGTTGGCACCCCTTCCAAGGGAAAGCAAACATTCATTGTTCTTTCCTGGGTCAAAGAAAAGTCAGTGCAGAAGGATCCCAAAGTTTCCTTACTTCTTCTTTTTTTCATTTTTGCAACTACCATTATTCACATATAAACTACTTGAACTTATAGTGCAGAACTTAATGCATGTGCTTCTGAATATACTTGACACTGGCTGACAGATTAGTAATTTCCATGAGTGAAATTCATGTATTGTCATTGTTTTATGCAATATAATTCATGCTACATTAATTCAAAATGTGTAAACTAAAAAACCCAGCACAATCTGAGTCACAGTTTATTTCTGATTAAATTAAAATCACCTTTCCCCCTAAAGACTTGCTTCTTAATCATTTATTTCTTTTAACAGTCATCTTAGACCCTTTATTATTTCATCATTGTAGTGTCACAGAATCTGTTCACAGTGAGCTGCTTTTTCACTCTAGGTCCAGGCAATGTAATATCTGGATCCATGCAACACTGTCTGCAAACAGGCTATTAGTGATTGAGGCATGATCACAGAGAGATAGATGATGGTGTCTTCATTTGCATTCATATCTATACCTTCTTATTGCACATTAAGAATTATATTGCTAGCTACAATTTTATTATTTCCCATACAAATACTTGCTCACATTCTCATAGGATGTTATGTGTTCATTAGAGTAAGAGTAGCTCTTTTGATTAAGTTGAAATCCATATCATGAAGGGGCTTGGAAGTTATTGAAATAGACTTTTGAAAGCTGTTTTCCAGGAAACAGTTAAGGAGAAACTCCTTCTCAAATGTTGGTAGGTATCTCCAGTCATCCAGCTTCTTCCAGAATTAATTGGGAGGTCAATACTTATTCACCCCTTAATTAGCTAATGCTAATTATAATGTAAGAAATATCACAGCAGAACTGGAATCCTAGGATCCATCCTCAGCTGAGACACTAGAATAACTGTCCGGACTCTGGTTGAGGGTTTGGTGCTGAACGTTCCTTGTGACTGTCTCAGAAGGGCTTGCAAATCTCATTAAAATGCTGTAACCAGAATGAAATGTGGTTTGGAGTGATTTCCTTGTCCCTGATGGAAATCACCCATTCCCAGGATATTGCTATCTCAGTTTTGCTAGGGACAATATATCCCTAGGGCTCACAAAGCACTTGGGAGTAAGGAAAATGTTTGGCCTTTAAAACAGACAAGGTTGTGTCAAAGTCAGTTATTTTAAAAGAAAAAACGAAGTCCAAGAGAGAGAATCTTTGCAAGTTTAAAAACTTTCCCCTTTTCAAGTGGTGCAAGCTGAGCAGCAGGCTCTCTTCGGCTGTGCATTCAGCACTTTATCCATTAACAAAGTATAAATATTTCCAGAAAACCTATTTCTATATTTGTTTTTAGAGTGATGTCACTTCCCGTCTTTGTACAGCTGGTAAGAGAGCAGGTTTTTATTACTGGGGGACTTCAGTCCAAAGCGAACTCTATTTTCAGAGAACACAGGGACACAGAGCCAGTGTGCTAGCTCTGTAACTGCAGTGGTTTTCACTGTAAATGAAACAATGCTACTTTCCAGATCCTCACACAAATTCTCTGTATTTTTTTGGTTTAGTACAGGCTAAAGAGTACATTTTTTCGTGGGGAGTCTCATGTGAAAACACTGACAGCCAATCACCAGGCAGACTCCAGTAGTAATTACTGTAAACTGTGCTGCTCCATCCAATAACATTAATATTTTTAACAATTCTCTTTCCAAAAATAACTACACTTTATGAAGATCAAAACTGAACAGAACCATATAGTTCTCTGCTGTCTTCAAAGTATTTTCTGAAACCAACCATTATTTAAACATATTCTTCAGAACATAAGTACTATATATTTGATGCAGTAAGTTTATCCGAAACTCTGATCGTGCTTTTATCAGTATCAAAATATGGTTTATGACATTTTATAGAAATGTGTTACATTTATATACCCTAGTTTACCCTCCACCACTTTACCCCTGAGAAGAAGCTCTTTGAGGCAGGGTGTTGAGCAGCATCCTACCCGTGTTTCAGCTGAAGGGTGTGCTTCCCTCAAGGAACAGGAGGCTGCTAAGTTTGTAAATGTCTTCTCAGCCTCTCTCTTTTGAAAGGCCAGTGCTGCTGGAGCTCAATCACCGGCGGACAGGCAACCTTTCCTGCCTGGCTATGGTAAACAATCATCAGGTTTTACCTTCTCCTGCAGGAGTCTGAGCACATTAGCTGCATGATAGACCTATGCTTGTGAAAGAAGGGATCTGCAACTGCTTTTACATCTGCAAAGCGCAATTAGCTGTATTTTCTGAGCCCTGGCTGCATCGTTAACAATGCTTTTTAGAAACATTTTACAAAGAAAAAGATTCTGTTTGTTTGCCATTTATCTACACATAATGCTAAACTTGGATGGTATGGCCATGGTTTTCAGAGCAGGGCTTCTTATCTAGCCCAGTAAACTGTACGATGCTTTACGGAAGCCAAACAGTTCCTCAGAGTCACATATTCCTCTGGTGGCTCAATCAGGATAAAAGCCAGGGTGTTCTTACTCCTTCCTTCTCCCCACTTAATTACGAAGCCTCCGTCACTGCTGAAAATATGCATCTGAACTACATTGGCTGGAAAATCTGCTGCAGACAAGAAAGAAAACAGTACATCACACATCCATAGCCTTGGGACTTGGGGCAGGTCAAGACAGGGTTAGCAGCTGGTTACAGGTGATGCATCTTTGCACCAGGAAAGGTCAATTTAATGTGAGATCCCTATCAAAAATGCTAACTCAGTGCCCTAAAACTCTGTTTGAGCCCCTGAAGAAGGATTTCAGTAGCTAGATCCTCCATATTTAACATTTTAGTGTTTGGAAATTGATTTCCTGGAGATTTAGATAAAACACCAGGTATCTTAGCTTCAATACAAGTTTTTAGAACTGGAGTTGATATGGGAATTTTGTGTTGTGCTTTCCTTATTTTGTGTATTGTTAAATTACACCCTTTAAGGTGCTCTCATCATTAGTGTCATTTACTCTCAAATTCTTATGAATGTTATTTCGAAGCGCTTCAGATATTTTCATGTTAATGACACATGATGATAACTACCATTATTTTAAAAGACACCCCCATGCAAACCTAGTGACTTTTAAAGAATCCTGGAGTTTCTTAGAAAAGCAATAAGACAATAAATTAAAATAAAATCTATGCTAATTGTGAGCCAATTTAAAAGCCAGCATTTTAGTTTGCTATTTAAAAGTAAGTGTTTTCATAGTCTGACATCTAAAGGAAAATAATTCCATTGATACAGCAATTTTAGAACACAGAGGGCAGAAACACCCAGGTTTTGGCAAATCTTTGGAACAGCTAGCAAAAGCAGTGCCACAAGAAAAAAAGAAGTAATCACTTCCATAATATAGAGAGTGCTAAGATCATGTACTAGGAGTACTCTAAATGTTAGTTACAGAATCTTGAAGTCTATTCAGTATTATATAAAGAATTAATTCAATGACCTAAGATCAGATGAAATATGAAAAAGCTTCTTAGTGTGCCTTTGTACCCTGATGGAGCACTTTCAAGCGGAAATAAGTATATTCATTTACTTATAAGGAAGTTATTCAAAAAGGGAACTCCACTGTGAATCATCTATGGACAAACTAATCTGGTGTCTTTCCAGGAGAGGCAACCATCTAATGTCTGGAATTCACAAGATAAAAGACATTTTTTTGCTGATACATAGATACATGCTGATGGTGATTGACTATTAAGAGATATAAAGGAACAAAAGTTTTACCAGAAGCTTTTGGTGCTGATAGAACATATGTCAGTTCTGGGGAAGGACAGGGGATGTAGGAGGAGCAGGGCAAATCATAAAACCACAGCATGCATGTTATGGATAACAACTGAAATACACAATACAATAAGAAACAACCCAGAATACAGCAAATATTAAAAATTCCACCAAACTTCATATAACATTAAAGCTTTGAAATTATCAGTGAATTTCCCCTAATCTGCTGTTCATACAGTATGATCTCAGTCTTGCCAGTGATTTCATTAGTTTAAAGCAGATACGTTTTGTAACAGCATTTTGAGTATTATTCTAAGAGCCCAGCCAAGCATCTTCATTTACCTTTTTCTGCAGTGTTTCTGGATTATCTTGTTCTGTGGAATAGTCCAAATGAAGCTGCGATAAGCATGAAGTTGTAGAAATCAGATATAATTAAGGGATTTGTTCCATTCACCTCCCATGTTCATCCAGTTGAGTTTCACATTGAGCTCCCATATTCAGCCAGTTTGTCAATGTACTTGAGAAGACCTTCAATATGTCACTTTGGCATTCATTTTAGAATACAATCTAGATCTCTTCTAATGTCCTATCTCAGTACCCTCAGCAATTTACCTGAAGAAAATAAAACCAGGAAGGAGACAGTGTTGGCAAGCGGGCAAAGCACAGAGCAGTGCAGTTTCAGGTTTTGTACCCGGCTTAGTGGCTGAGCACTGCTTTGCCTTCCTGTGGTGCCATTTCTATGAAATTTCAGTTAACTGATTTCTTCAATTAATTGTTCTTGGTGATCTACATGTGGAATACACTATGAAAGACAGATAGTATTTATTATTAAGGATATGTCTACTCAGAAATTAAATATTTTCATTATAAATGTAAGTTTATATTGTTGTACAAAAATGTTTTCAAATCCCTTTTTTGATGTTCTTGCATTGATCTACAAGTGGCTGTTTTCAATTTTGCTTAAATTGATTAAAAACAAGTTAAGAAGCTAAACCAAAACAGAACATTCTTTAACCTGGGTTGTACTTTTTTAATCAAAGCAGTTCACTTTTTTTTTTTTTTTTTTTTTTTAACCTATTGAGGCAGTTGATGAACATGAAGCAGAAAGAAAGAAGGCAGAGTACAGGACAGTAAAGAGGTTAATGACAGGAAAGACTGAGAGACTGATAATGGCAGACCAATGTAAGTATGGAAAGAGAAGTTTGTGGGCACAGTAAGACATCAAAAAGTTTTCTATTTAGAAATATAATTTTCTTCTTTTTGTGCATGTGTAAATGATAAAGGGGAAATATAATACTCAGGTCTAAGCTGTTGAGAGCTCAAAGTATGCAAAGCACCATCAGTAGAAATTATGTCAAATAAAAAATGATAGAAGGAAAGGATGTGATGAAAGGTGATGTGAAACTCAAAGAAATTATATGACTGTATATTTATGTTTGGAAACCCAGAAAGAAAACAACCAAACAGAAACAAAAATAGTATGATTGGGAAAAGCTGTTCGTACTTGCTAAAATAGAGTGAATTTTGAAGGGTTAAGTATTTTTTGTTGGTATTTTCTATATAAGCTGAGTAAACTAGTTCAAAGGGAGCAAGAATTTTTTAGGAGTAAGAACTTTTCACAATCTTTTTTTTTGCTGTTTTGTGGGTTTTTTTCTTCCTGGTCTAGTATTTCTTACCTCTTTAGCTTGTGTAGATTCAGAACAAACGTTTGCCATTTCTCTGCCTTGAAAGTCAACATAGCTACATTTTGATAGGAGTTTTTTCATGGTACATAGGGTTAAAGAATGTTGTTTTGTACGGAATCATGAAAGGATATAAATGCTGGAAAATAATTCTGTAATTAGATAAGGGTTATACTTGTTCTTGAATGGAAACATATTGTTAGCATTTTCTAAACAAATTATTGCGCTGCAAACTACTGGGAATCTATCATCAGCACAATGTTTACCAAGAGCTCCCTGGAAACACCCCGGCTGATTACTGGTATTCAGGGTGAGGTTTACAGCACTGTTTCTAGTCTGTGTGCCTTGCTGTGTACCTGGTCGATGCAGCAAATGGTCACTGCTTAAGTTAGACTCGTAAAGGTTCTTTGCTTGTTTGAGATTTTCCCATGGAGTTAGCAAATAATTGGCAGAGCCTTTTATGTATTAGGCAAACCACATCTCAAACCACATTTCATATACAAAATTTTCAGCTTTTCATCATTCCTATATGCACACTGTTTCTGCAATATGATTTGTCTGTATTGATACTGCTGTGATCAGGAGGGGCTGTTTGCTTCAGGTTTCAAAAAGAGGATGTGATTTTCCTTTTTAAATGCTCTGGGATTCTTCATAATGAAAGGTGCTTTATTACAAGAAGTTTTTGTATAGCTAGAGCATTGTATGTAAACATAAATCACTGTATTATATTGACATGTATAGGTACGTTAGGTATAATCCTCTGTCCACATCTGAGCAAAAAAGTAACAATATATCTGTGAGTTATGTTGTCATTGGGACAGATGTAACTGCAAACACATAGCCATAAACATAATTTTCTTATATCAAGGAAAAGCCTGGGAAAATTTATGCAGCTCTTAACCACAAAGATTTCAATAAGCCTTCACTAAAGTTACCTCAGGATAACTGAGCTGTATGAGTTTCTATCCTGCAGGGACTTACCATGTCACAACAGTGTGTGATAGAGCAGTTCCCACAGATGTGCTGCAGCCTTGCCTGTGTAAGGCAGCTGGCAGCGAGGGCAGAGATGGGCCTTCCCACCACCGTGTCCCGCACAGTTCAGATCTGGATGATATGGGTGCTGCTCAGGTCCAGCTGCAGGCTCTGTGGCTATTTACTACATGTGCGAAAGAAATCATAAATCGTAACTGCTTGTCTTCGATAAGTGGAGAAATAGCAAGTATGTATACTATCTGTATAAGAGATTGAAAAATTCAAAGTAAGAAATTTAGGTTAACATTACTGTTCTTAATTCAAAAGATTCTTTAAAAAGATTGAAATTTCTACCGTAGTGTGCATATTTACAATATTCCTTAATGTAGCACCTGTAACATAAGAAAACCAACCCAGGTGAACAGAACAAAGTGTACAGTACTTTGGGGGTCATTCATGCTTCAGTTTCAAGATTTCTTGGTGATTGTGTATAAGTTTGTTTTGAATTATTATTTGATCAAGACAGGACTTACACTGATCTGGATGCCTTCTCCGCACTGAAGAGTTTACATACCTTGTAATTGCCTCCAATGTATTCCAATTTTTGTGTGTGTTTGTAACTATGACATCCGGGGTTTTGCCAGACTTTTTGGGTGGCATTACTATAGGCTTCATTCTCAAAGTGCTGAGTGATACATTCATGAAAAATACCTCCTCTTTGCCCATAAAAAACCCCAATCATATCAGAGATATTAAAATTTATGCTAAGTCTATTCAGTGAAACATAAATAGTCATCACTTGGAGAACCTGCTATGTGAGGCATGATCCTGCAATATGCCAGGCTCTTCCCAGATATTCTCAGCACCCTCAACTTTTAGTGAGTTGCCTGATGCTCAGCACCTTGTAGGATGTGGCCTCAGAGGAGCATGTACAGACCCAAAGCAAACTGGCATACATTCAGCTCTTCATTGTACTTTTCTTCTCTCTCAAAAGCAACAGTTCAAACAAAGGATTAATTTAGAAAGAAAAAAATAATTAAAATTGAAAGAAAAGGGATGTGTGAAAAAGAATGTTAATAAGAGTACTTGAAGAGGCAAAGAAATTAGAGAGATGGAAAACCTAATTTTTCTTTTAAATAACATTAGGAAGGTTGTAGATGTTGTTTAATGCTGTCCTTGAATATGTTGCAAGTGGCACAACCACTTCATGAGATGCCAATTGCTGAAATACAGAGTTGTGATTTAAAGTGAGTGTCACCTTAGTTTTAGTCCAAGTGATGGATTTTGTTTTGAAATGGGTTTTACCAAACCTAACATCGAGAGATGTGTTTTCATTTGTTTTAATTTCAATTAGAATTACTTCGGTTAAAAATACCACTTCCATAACTTTTTATTAACATATTGTATCTTCTGATGTGAACTCAGATTGGCCTTACAAAATACCAAGTATTCAGGAAGAGAGCTGATACACCTAGAAAGCCAAGACAGACACCAAAAATCCCAATCTGTGTAGACCACCTTTGGACATTTCTTTCCCTTTTAACTGAATGGCTATAAACAACACAAAGAGGTTTTAAAAATTGAGGAAGCATATTCTTAATAGCTTGCACCTGGTTTATGTGAAAAGTTAATATGGAATTCTGCAATACTGACTGATATCACTTTCTTTTCATTTTTTATTATGATAAAGTGTAAAAATGGCAAGGTGATGGAATAGGAAGCCTTAACTCTTTATTTCATTTGTTTTTAAGTAGCAGATTGCATAGTAAATCAACTTAATTTATGTACCATGTTCATTGTGAAATTCTCCAGATTCATTAAAGCCCTGGAACTGCATTCATATAACAGAATATGACCTCTTTTCCTGGCTGCTTAATTCATTTTCAAGCTGCATACACCTCTTTGAATATGTGTTAAAGTAGTAGTCTCATTTGACAGGGAGATTTCATAAAGCTTTGAAGTGTATCATTAAAAGGGACGCTGTCAATTTGAATTTTTTCAAGATGACCAATTAAAAAAAAAATCTCTTGGGTGTTGGAGGGTTTTTTTCTAATTCCTAGAAAATGTTTACAGGTTTTTTTTCCCTGTGAATGTTTGGAAACATCATGTAGAAGGCCAGAGAATATTACTATCATAGCCATCATTATTAATCATGAACACTTTCATATTCCCCCCAACACACGTCCTTTTCTCTAACAGGAATTAGCCCAGTGCATACAGCCAGCCTGAGCCCTGTGAATCATTTCTGCATTATTTTAAAACTTTGAAAGGGGACTTTGCTACAACATTGCTTTGCCCCGTGCACGGAGGCTATTTTCATTCTTTGCTGCCTGTTGTTTGAGGAGGTTTTTTAGGCCTGAGCTTTCCAGCGCCTCTCTCCAGCAGACCCCTGCCTGCAGAGACCGCGCTGCCAACCAACCTTTCAGTCATGGGTCTCTGACAGACAAGCTCTGCCAGACGTAGCTGCCATGATTTCAGATATTCATGCTCGCAGCTGTCCATCTTACAATTCTGCTGGAAATTACTGTCAACCTACAGGGACAAGAGAGAGAAGCATGTGCCTGTACTTGAGCCACTACATTCACATCACTGGTTAATTTAAACTGCCAGTGAAAGAGCCCTTGCCCTAATCTTCTGGGCTGTCAATGGGATTATGGCCTTCCAGCGGAGGGGCAAGGCATAAAGCTGGGAAGTGGTAACATCCAAAATTGTGGCAGCTTTCTACTTCAGTTTATGTGAGCCAGAGCACAAACTACCTGCACTAAGTAAACAGGGAAAAAAATTGAGAAAAAAGGTCTTTAATCTTTCCCAGCTACACCGTATGACAAGTTTTTAGATGAGAAAGTGGCATTTGAGTTCCCAGTGTCCTTTTAATGACTCCGTGAAATGTATTTTATTTTCCCAGTGAAGTTTTTAAACTGTGAATATTTTATCCAAGCGATTAAAGTTACTTTTTACTCTTACAAATTGGGCACAGAATATTTAAATGTAAGAGGGAGAGGGAGCACTAGATATGATAATATCTGACAGTTTATGGGAATGTGTTTCAAATTACAAGCAAAGCATGTGCGTGCACACATGAATATAGCTGTGGTTTATCTTCGGCATTAGGTAATGTTCTTTCATAAAAGAAAGGAGTGAAGGCTCCTGCTATTCTGTTCAAAGGGAGGACGTTTATATATTTTATATAGCATGCTTTATACTGCTGTGTTATGGTATGTAATATATTGGAAGTTCTTAGTCTGTGATAGACCCCCAAAGGGTAGACATGTAGGTCTAAGAGATGAAAAAAATCAAAGACATGATCTCTTGACAGAATTATATAACCTTCTCACACTGCCTCTGAACTTCACTGAATCCTCGAGGTGACAGAAAGCTGGCAGGCTAAGTAGAAGCAGCTGCTTGTGATGGCATGCCTAAGATATATGAATCTGTTCGGTGTGATCAATGGCTGAATGCTCAACCGCCCAAGTCATTGATCACCACGATGACCCCAGTTCCTGCTAAGTCCATCAGGTTGCTGTGGAGGCTTTAAGGAGGAGGGAGTGAAAAACGGAAAGCAGGGCACAAACAGCAAAGGAAGGAGAAAGACAGAGGCAGGAGCTCTCCTCATAAAAGCTATTCAGGAAATTGCAAAGCTCTTTACTATGTGTGTGGTACTGATCACACTGAAGTTTTGCTTTAAGGTGCATACCTGAATAAATGCTGAGCAATTCTGTTCTATACATAGTCTGAGATTACCACAGGAGCCTGCCTTCCATCAGGTCTAGGGGTCTAGGTTCTCCATACTCCTTCAGCAGTCTCAGCTACAATATGCACATGCACCTTATTTTTTATATCCTTTCCACAAAAGTTCTTTTAAATATTGCATGTAATAAACAAAATATCAACCTACATTACATGCCAAATTATGCCAAAGAAAGCAACAATGTTATAGCATAAGCAGGACGTTTATTATGTGAACGTGTTATGTGTAAAAAGGGTACAAGTGAGTTTTATTAAATGTGTTCTACTCATATGCAAAAGCAATTTAACAATTGAACTGTTTCACAAAATGGACTATTTTAGTGTGGTTGCGTCATGAAAAATTACTTTGGTAGAATGGCAGAACAGGTTTCCACACATGTTGAGTCTCAGAGGATTTATCTAATTTCCTCAGTTCTCTAACAAGTATCTTCTACAGCTTTTAAATACAAAACTTGGAAAACTCAATTGGGCTGCAAAAGGGCAGGCTGGGTTCCTTTTATCTCATGCATCTCGTTATTACTAAAGATGCTCCCAGTTAAACTTTAGCAGTTTTTCTGCTACCCTTCATTGGGATAGTTCAACTTTAGTATAGCACAGAATCTAAATGCACTGAGACTGCATAAATCTCATTGTTGATAAAGTAAGTAATGCCAAAAGAGAATTCAGTTCACTCCATCAGAACTAGGAATAAAGCCACTTTTTCCACTAAATCATATGTGAACGTGAATATACACAAGGGGCCTGATCCAGAATTAAAAATCTCTCCCAATAACTTGGAATCTGGATTTAGTCTGAAAAGCAGATCTGTTGAATGAAACCAGTACATTTCACATTGGCACTTTTAAGCTTGGAATTGTCCTATAAAGGCAAAGGTCTTTGAGGCTACTGTTTAATGTTAAGATTTGCTTCACAGAGCTCTGTTCTGAAGGAAAGATCGTCTCACATATACAAATTGTTTAGTTTCATATACCAAAAAGTTATATGAATGTCATCTACTTGCATTTAGTATTCATGAAGTGGTGGAAGTGGTCACCAAGCCACTCTCAATCATTTACTGGCAGTCCTGGCTAACCGGGGAGGTCCCACTTGACTGGAGGTTAACTGATGTGATGCCCACCTACAAGAAGGGCAGGAAGGAGAATCTGGTGAACTACAGGCCTGTCAGCCTGACATTGTCACCAAGGAAGATTACAGAGTGGTCAGCTTGAATGCCATCATGTGGCATGTATGGGACAATGAGGGGATCAGGCCCAGCCAGCATGGGTTTATGAAGGGCAGGTCCTGCTTGACAATCCTGATCTCCTTCTATGATAAGGTGACCCACTTGGTGGGTGATGGAAAGGCTGTGGATGTTGTCTACCTGGACCTTAGTAAAGCCTTTGACACCGTCTCCCAGTGTTCTCCTGGAGAATGGCTGCTCATGGCTTGGACAGGTGTACTGTTCACTAGGTAAAAAGCTGGCTGGGTTGCCAAGCCCAAAGAGTGGTGGTGAGTGGAGTTACATCCAACTGGTGACTGGTCCCAAGTGGTGTTCCCCAGGGCTCAGTGTTGGGGCCGGTCCTGTTTAAGATCTTTATTGACAATCTAGATGAGGGGATTGAGTGTAGCCTTAGTAATTTACAGACGGCACGAAGTTAGGTGGGAGTGCTGATCTCCTTGAGGGTAGGAAGGCTCTGCAGAGGGATCTGGACAGGCTGGACCAATGGGCCAAGGCCAATTGTGTGAGGTTCAACAAGGCAAAGTGCGAGGTCCTGCACTGGGGTCACACCAGCCCCACGCAGCGCTACAGGCTGGGGGAAGAGTGGCTGGAAACTCCCTGGTGGAAAAGGACCTGGGGGTGCTGGTCAACAGCCAACTGAACATGAGCCAGCAGTGTGCCCAGGTGGTCAAGATAATGGCATCCTGGCTTGTCTGTGAAACAGTGTGGCCAGCAGGACCAGGGCAGTGATTGTCCCCCTGTGCTCAGCGCTGGTGAGGCTGCACCTCGAACACTCTGTGCAGTTTTGGGCTCCTCACTGCAAGACAGACATTGAGGTGCTGGAGCGTGTCCAGAGACAGGCAGCGAAGCTGGTGAAGGCTCTGGAACACAAGTCCTATAAGGAGTGACTAAGGGAATTGGTGTTGTTTAGCCTGGAGAAAAGGAGGCTCAGGGAAGACCTTATCATTCCCTACAACTGCCTAAAAAGAAGTTGTAGGCAGGTGGGTGTGGGTCTTTTCTCCTAAGTAACAAGCAATAGGACAAAAGGAAACAGTCTCAAGTTGCACCAGGGGAGGTTTAGATTTGATATTTGGAAAAAATTCTACACTGAAAGGGTGGTCAAGCATTGGAACAGGCTACCCTGGAAGTGGTTCAGTCACCACCCCTGTGGTTTTTAAAAGATGTGTAGATGTGGCACTTCGGGACATGGTTTAGTGGTGGACTTGGCAATGCCAGGTAATAGTTGGACTCGATCTTAAAAGGTCTTTTCCAACCTAAACGATTCTATGATTCTGTGATGTACCAATTAGATTATATGACTCGAGCTTAGAGTCAAAGTGCTCAGAGCAGAAGAGATTAATTTCCATTTTCACCAGAAAAAGCCATACCCTTATTTGTTGTATTATTCTGATGCATGCATTAATATTTCTTTGTTTTCATGTTCACCTATTTCCTTTCATTGTATAGCAGTTGGGTTATAACCACAGCCATTAGTAAGAGAGAGTTTCCAAGTACACAGAATCAGAGGAAGTCCTGTGTTTTTGTGGGTTTTTTTGGCAAATTATTTGGCATAATTTGGAGGTTCTGGAAGACCAGAATTTGTTCTGGTGCAAATTTGGAGTACTTCCAGTGGCACCGTTGGGATTACAGTATTGTAAAAATGAGACATTTCCTACCATGCCTCCATATCCTCATCTCCAGGTCAGCAAAACTACCTGTCATCACATTTCTGACCTGGGTAGATCTCTGTCTTATTCTTACCTTTTCTGAGCTCTTCTGTTATGTATTCCCACCCTACCTCTCCATTCAGTCCTGTAGCTTAATGCATTTGACAGAAATTCCCTCCATTTTTATCTTAAAGGCAGACAAAAAAATGTTCAAGTCATTTTGCTTGGAAGTCACAACACCTATATGTATTTTTTTTGAAATTGCATCTCCTGCAGCAGAAATGGGAGCAGTCAGTTGGCCCAGAGGAACTCCTAGACACACAGCTGGACAAATTCATGCTGTTCACTTTCGTCTTATGCCTGTAGGCATTTTTTAACAGTTTTCAGTTTGAGTGCACTTTTACCTCTTGTTTAGTTTTAATTTGTCTAACAACATAATAATACCTTTAAGGAATATTAGTCCTACAGCAAGAACACACATAAATCCTGTGGATACATATATGTGTGTGTGTGTATGTATAACATATATAAAAACTGAGCAGTGCCTCCTCTGTAGTAGTGCCACTCTCCAGCTTTGTTAAGCTGTAAAAAAAAATAATAATATAGTCACTTGCATAAACAAGGGAAATGGACTTTGTATTGATTAGGCTTTATAGAAAGTTTCCTTAAACTTGAGTAGAGTCAAAACTAAGTGGCTAGAGAACTGAGTAGAAATTTCTCCATGTAATATACCAAGCAGTGAGTCTTTACCCTGGAGAGAGGGAGAAGCAGAATGTGTTGAGCACCTGGGAGTGGGAATAAAAAAAACATTAAACTCTGGAGAGTTTTACTTAGCTTTTGAATCTTACTGTTGTGCTATCCTGTCTTTCTGTCACACAAAGTTCTCCCTTCCTTGGCAACCATATGAAAAATGGAGCTGCAGCAGCTACCTGTGCCAGACTCCACGTTCTCTTCTTGAAGCAAGACATTCAGGCTGCAGAGAGCTGGGGTCCGGGGAAATGGGTGGCTCTCCCAAGAAAATGTCGGGTTTGGTGGCTCAGGAAGAGGCTCTCCGATGGATAGCTGGAGTGCAGCAGCTCTTGGAGAAGGCACCTGCAGAGAGCAGGGTGGTGCTGGGCAGTAGGAGGGTGCCAGGAGCTCTGCTGGTGCCGCAGGGAAAGGGGATGCTGCCAGACTGCTGAAGTGAATTTTTGGAGGTTAAAAAAAATGTAGGCTACTATACTCAGTGAGGGAAGGTGTGGAGTTTTCTTAAAACAGAGACTAAGGGAAAACCTACTTGGAGAAGGAATGAAAGGAGGGAAGGAGACAAACTGTTACTGAAAATTACAGGCAACCCATGGCAAAAATGTGCAAACTGCTGATCAGAAACCTAACAAGAACTGTGTGTCCCCTACAGAACTGTGTGGCATGCCATAGTTTATAGAGATTACATTGTACTGTACTCTCTTGTACCCTGCAGAAAGCACACCCTCACCAAAAAACTATTTTGAAAAAGTTAACTTTTGCTTAGTGCAAATATACACAAATGGGTAAAGAGCTTGATAAAATTTATAATTCTTTGTCTCTAACAAATCTGCTTTTTTTTTGTATAGGTAACTTATTCTTAATATTTGTTGGGTAGGACTTTGGTACAATCCTACACAAGAATCAAAAGGATAGGAAAATATTTTCCAGAACTGGAATATTGATACTGGAAATGTACATGAATATTCCCAAATATATCAGCCTTTAACTCAGTTATTTTTCATAAATTCATAAAATTAGCAAATGAAACAGGAATGTGCACAGGGGAATATATAACAACTTTGTCAATTTCTGTATTGTCTGATCATTTTTATTCCACGCATCTTTCTTCATATGGTCTTTGAGCCCATAAAGTCAAATTTCTTCTCTGCTGCACTGCAGTAAAATCCCACAAGGTCCAAAAAGCATCCTCTAATAACAAGGCACTGTTCTGGGGGCAGGAAGGGTGTTTGCAATATCTTTTATCAAAGTCTCCAGTTTATAAACTATTCAAAGAAGGAATATATTGTTTGGAAGAGATTTCCAGTTGCATATGGCATAGATAATTTCAGCACATTAAATCATTATTATAAAGACTATGCACCAGACTCTCAGCTGGTGGAAATCAGCATAGTTCTTCCCATGTTACATGAACTAACTTACGTTAATTCTTTAAGTGGAACAAGTTATTCTACAAACATTTTGAAATCTTTAGCAATGCATGCATATTGGATTTTTTAGACATAAAGTTTCGGGGGTTTTTTGAATTTTAATTTTAGTGGAGAACAGCAAACTCTGTACTGTAAATGATCTTTGCAACCTCTATGGCACAAATGTCATTTGGATACATTATTAAAGCTTACAGTTCTATAATTATACATAAAGCTTATATTATATACAGAAAGCTGCATGGAAATACCTATTTTAAACTACTGGGACCAGCCTTGCAAACATAAATAGTTTTCATTTATAAGATCAGACCCATTGATTTCAAAGGGTATATGTGTACATCTTCCAAAGTACTAATGTGAAAAAGCATTGTAGATTCTGTAACTTGTAGCTTCTCCTTCAGAACTCTAAAAATACAACAGCTTCACTGATGGATTAGGAGACGGTGCTGTCATATGACACGGGCCCACAGATGTTAGGCTTTAGCATCTCAGTTGGAAAAGTCTTCCCAGATCCTCAACAGACATCCCATGTAACATGGACTTTCATGTTATATATGATCAGATGCCCCATCATGTATGGAAAGCATACTGAGCACATTTTTTCCTGTATTTTCTTAACCAGGCAAGGCTTTTACATTTTTTTAGTATCGGCAGTTAGGAAGCCTCTAGAAAAGCTGCCTTGGCTCACATGGAGATAAACTGCAGAGAGTGACTTTATACTGCACAGTCAGGGGGGCTGATCAGACTTCATTACCATTGACAAGATGTAGAGTGGCTCTGACTCTAGCTCCATCATACCTCTCTGGGACAACAGTGGCCCAAGTCAATTCTGTACCTACTCAGGGTTTCCAAAAATCTTTAAGACAGCAGTAGTCTGAGACCTTATTTGAAATGAGTTGTGATAGTTTTCTACATTTGAGTAGATGAACAGCTATGAAAAATGCACATAAAAGCAAAAAGCAGTGTAGAATATTTTCTTTAATGCAAAAAAGCAAAATCAACTAATTGACTAAAGACAATCTTCAGAATATGCAGAATTATGTTTTAATGCCTTATGTTTATAATTTTTTCCTATATGTCTGACTGTAACCCAATCTCATTCAAGCTATCTAATGCATTTCTGATGTGTTTTTTACCATAGAAGTTAGGCAACCTTATGAACTTACCTCTGTTCCCACTTTACCTTGTGGGTGATGTGTTTTCAAACCAGATGATACTCTATGCCAGAAATATCAAGCCTTGCCATAACCTGAATTTAGTAACCCCCATGTACTTCTAGCTTCCTGACTCCTCTTACTGTCTGCATTTCAGTACGGAGTCCCCAGTATCTGCTCATCACTCCTAATTACTTTTATTTTAGCCTATGTTCCTGATTTCTGAGCCAAGAAGTTTAACGAGCTATGATGTACTCTGACGAAGCATTTAATCAGGGCTGAGTAATCAAACAAAAAGCTTTTCAGGGCAGGGTGCAATATGGGAGGAACCATACTGTCTGCCTGATTACGGTGTTTCCTGTTCTCAGGCCTGAAAGAGTCCCTGCCCATGGCTTGACGGGAAGAGCTCCCCAGTAGAAGCCATGTAAAAAGGGAGCAGTGGCAGAAAACAACATGAAATCAGTGAAGTAGGAAAGATTTAAAGTATACACACTTTTCATCTCCTAAAGCCTTTGTCATCAGGGTGCAAAACTCTCTAGAAATATTTGTGGCTATGGGTGAGGGGCAGGGGAAACCTAGCCATTAATTCCTAAGAGGTGTTATCAGATGCATCAGGGTTTGGCTGTAAATTTGACTACATTGCTGTGGTGCACAGAGAAATGAGTGAGGAAATATCTGATTAAAGTGTACATTGCTGCTGAGGCAACTGAATGTTGCCATAGCAATTGAGATGAAATGTGCAAAGAAGTGAGATAATTAAATCTAACCCCTTTAGTAGTTTTGATAGTCAATGCACTGCCAATAGGAAAAGTTATCTACAGTGTTAAAGATAAAACATATTCCTTGTGGAAGTACTCCTTGCTGGTATTTTGTTGCTCTCTTTCTAAATGCATTGCTTCAGGTAGCTAATTTGAATGTTCTCTTTAATAATCAAATACAGTTTTGACCTTGGTCTGTAACAGCCTAGAACTTTTGCTGACATTTTATCATGGGAACTGTCTACACAAAATATCCAGAAAGTTTTTATTCCCCCTTCCTCTGTGTGCAGTACAGTAAAGCCCAGGTTGTCATCTCAAAGCTTACAGTTCAATAATATCTAGAACGTGCTGCCCTCTTCAGGAGCTAGCGATTAAAAATAGGTGATTTCATTTATTGATTCAAAAATTGTAGTGAGCAAACGGGATCTACAGAACTGAATAAGCTGGGGGTGGTGGTGGGTGTTGACATTTGCAATGCCAATGCCAGAGACACTGAAAGAAGTTGCAACATTAACATACAAATCTGATTTTAAAAAAGTAAACAAAAAATGTGTTAACATTTCTTCAAATTTGAGAACCGGGTGGTCATACTCGCATCCACTCAGGTTATTTATTTCAGCCAGTGAAAGCAAAACCTAGGAGAAGCCTTGAGTCACTTGTTCTAAAGTAATAATTCCATACTGTACATACCAGCAAATAGCCTGTTATTAAAAATTATTTGTGTCCCAAAAGAGCTCCTACAGTACAGTCACACTAAACTTACTTTACTTTCAGATGCTATGCTCATCTGAATCCATGTAAGAATTTAATCCATGATTTAGCAGAACATTAAAACGTACACTTAACTTTAAGCACAAACATTGCCGCAATGACTTCAGGGGGATACTCGTGTGAAAGTATTGGACAATTTGTGTATCAGCCCAGAGGCCTGCATACATGGCTGCCAGGTAGGTGATAGGCACACAATTTTCAGTTCATATCTCACAAAATCATAAGCCAGGTTGTAGAATCTTAGTTAAGCAGTGAAGAACTAGAGGCAGAATCTACCCTTTTGTGAACGTAATTCCTTTCGAAGTCAATGAGAACTTCTGTTCATTTATGAAATGGTGGTATTTTATTGGTTTACAAATAGCTTTTGAAAAAAAATTATTATGGCTTTGTGGCAGGGGAATTCCAAAGCTGTGTGGAGGAAGGACAACTACTACTTTGCTGAAATGAATGGATTTTTTTTATGTAGCAGTTCTGAACAGGCAGTGGATTAATGATCACCTCTCCCAAACAGCAGTTTGCAAACTGTGAAGGCTGAGGAGCAAAGATCTCTAGGAAGGGTGCAGAAGCCAGTGCCTTGTGGGAACATGGCTCAACTGAGATGGATGTTCAAAGGTTTCTTTTTAAGTTTACATGAAATACTGTTTCTTTGGCTGAGGGGGACCCTATTTTCCTGCATTTCATAAATGAAACAAAAGAGATATTCTGTGCTACATCTCACATGAAGCACCATGCACAAGATTTAGCCCACAAAGAATAGAGCAAAAGTGTCTTTAAGACATCTCTGTAGATGCTCAGATTCAAGGCTGGATACAGGCCAATGAATCTCCAGTAAATTAGAGCAGCCCTCAGGGGTTGCTCTAATTTACATTAGCTTTATCCAGGCTTCCCTATATCTTGTGCTGTGCTGCAACCTAGATTAAGTCTGAATTTCTGCAGCACTGAACACCCTGGAAACTCCCTTTTTGCCCAAGCTGAACTCCTTGAACAGAAATAACTCCTGCACCGTACTGGGGAATTCTTCTCTATCTGGACACTCCCTTACCTGTAAATACCTATATTTCATCCAGCAATATATGCAGTCACGGTGAGATCCTGGAATCAATCTATCATTTATTTTAGCTTTTAGGTTTTTTCTTTAAAGGTAATAGCCCTACCTAGCTAGACATTACATTTTTTTTTTTTCTAAGTGGTTTGTGACTCTATCTCTTGGTTATAGTACCATTTTCTAAACACACT
This sequence comes from Falco peregrinus, assembly GCF_023634155.1. NCBI lineage: Eukaryota > Metazoa > Chordata > Aves > Falconiformes > Falconidae > Falco > Falco peregrinus. The sequence goes on along the minus strand of NC_073730.1, from coordinate 20,456,392 downwards.
TTTTTAATTGAACACCTTAATTCTCTCCCTTGAATGTTTACTTTAGGTTTTTATGCATGTGTATTTTTCTCAAAGAATTAAACTAGTTAAGAATTAACAAGTGGGTTTTAAGTGTTGTCCCTTCTTTGGCATAAATCTCTTTTACCTCTGAAAACTATGTATCAGGCAGATAGGCAGATTCTGTATCTAACTGGCCACTTCAGCAGGAGTAAAGTTGTATTCTGTGTGAGAAATGATCGCAGACATTAGCCTATTGTCCTGAAAACTTTTTATTCTCAAACTGCACAGTTGGGACATACAGCACAAGATGTTATAGAAAAGTGAAAATCCTCACTGGGTGAATATTGAGTGAAAGAGATCATTCTGTTCAGCCTTTAGTTAAAGGAACTGGTAGCAGTGATTTATTTCTTTCTAAAGAAAACAGAATAGCTACAATGTCAGGCATAAAACAGACTGAAAGGGATAATAGAAAAGAAGGAAGAAAAGGACAGTTAACTAGTATCCATTTTTTCATTTCCACATCAGAGTTAAAGCACGCTGATGAGGTGTGTGGTGTACTTAGTACTTTCTCAGTACCCCAGTCTAACCACTGCAAACTTACAACCCATGAGTAATTTTTTTCTAAAGCAAAATGTAAAGGCAGTTAATTATTTTAATAACCGTGAAAAGATTTTTTAAGAAAATCATAATACAATTTTTTTAATGAGTTAAGAAGGAAATCTTTAATATTTCATTGATTATTGTCTCTTCTCACCTTAACCCTTTATGCACATGCCTTACCCTGTTTTCTCCCACTCTGTAACAGTGACAGCAAGCCCATGGTTTTATTTTCAAAATCACAATCACAAGTTGGATGCCAAGATCCTATGTCTGTATTTTATGAACACTATGCAAATAAATTCCAGCTGATATGCAGTTCTAACTATGGATATACACAATAGCCTGTGCTTTTTTCTAATCCAGTACCTGTTAAATACATGTAATGTATATTCAGAACTGCATTAAAATATTGATCTATGATTTGAACAGATATTTTCATTTTTTGTTTTGATGCTGATGCATTTTTTGGCACCTAGAATCCCTGCAGATAACAGTATAATAACCAATAACATTTTCTTTGCTTTCTAGGGTCTTTATGGCAGAATGATGAATTCCATCTTTTCCAGAATGGTAAGCAGAAAGCTATTTCTGTTTCTGATAACACAAAACATAAGGTAAATTCTTGTAGGAAAAGATTGCCAAATTGCTTGAGAAATAACTGTACTGAACAATTTCATAATTATATGGCTTATACAACTGAAAATATTTGAATATTCAAATCCTGTAAGCTACCTAGAAAAGATTTGCAGAACATTATGCTAATTATTCAAAAGAAAATAAGTTAGGATTTAACATCTTTTTTAGAAATGCTGCTGACCCTGGCATGCTCAACTTCTTATTTTTCTTAACAATTTATTATAATGTATAAATTCTCATAAATACAAATACGTTGTTTTATCAGTGAAGAACATAAATATGTCTTGTCTTTGGGCTGGAAAAGGGTGAGTCCCATAGCATGCATTACTATTTGAAATGTATAAAATTGATCTTTATTTATGTTTCACTAGGGCTTTGCTGTATCTGTGAATTTAAAAATATGTAGTTTCCAAACGTAGACATCACTTCTGCACGCTATTGTGTTGTTTAAAAAGGATGGTTTCATTTGTCGTTCTTTTTTTTTATGGCTGAAAAAGGCAATATTTATTTTTCCCCTTGATCATAACATCTTTACAATGAAATAAAAAGAAAAATTCATCATACTGTATGTGTAAAGGTCATCCTAAAATAACACTTCTGAGCAAACTATACTGAATCCTATGAGTACGTTGCTAAGGAGAAATGTTTTCCGACAGGTCTTGGGCATTCACTTTACAAAAAAAAAAAAATTCTTTCCCACTACATAAAAATGTAGTCTGAAATCAACATGATGAAGACCATCATGAAGTGAAACTACTGTTAAAGTGGAAAGAAATATTACTCAAAGAGTATCCCATCAGAGCACAAATTCTGACTCAAAATGTGACTGCTTCTTAGGGTTACACTTGAAAGACCTTCCCTCTAATCCCAAAAGGAACTCAAGACCCTTTAAAAAAGGACATTATTCACAAACTTTAATGCATAAGAGCTTAAAACAATGATAGATTTAAAATACGTGGGACTGATTTCTTGTTGTCTTTGATAGAAACAGTATCAAAGTTGCCAGTGTTCAAGAAAAACCAATAGCAAACCACAAGTTTTATGATTAACTTTAAGAATGATGACTTGATTTCTGATGAACATGGAAAGTCAGAGTTGTTCTTTGAAACTTTTTTCTAGGAAAGCAAAACCTGCAGGTGAAGCTGTTTTGAAATACTTGTTTATGACTTGTAGATCTAGTCCTCTGACAATAACAATGAGGTCTGCTTTGGCAAAGTCTGCAATGTATTTTGACCTGCCTGCTAACAGAGGGAATTTCAGAAGTATCAGGGCTGAGGATCCTTCAGGGGCATATCTATGATTAAAGAGAGGGAAAAGTCATGTTGAACAAAGGGGGGGGACGGGGGACGGGGGGGACTAGGGTTGGGGAAAAAAAACAACAAACCAAACAAAAAACCAATCCAAACAGGCATGAGAACTACATTTAACCTCCTTCATCCACAAACACAAAAATGTTCGAGAAGAACTCGAGAGTCATTTTTAATCAAAAAGATTAACTATGTGACAGTTAAGTATGTTTGGGATTACAGCATCAAAGGGCCTGTCTCTTGTGTATATTTGCCTATTAGCAGTAGGTACTTGGCACAAGGATCGTTTGTAGGTTGCAGCCACAGACAGACACTTGGGCTGCATACACCCTTTTCTGCAATGTTCATTAGGCAATAATATTGTCAAAAGTAAGTGTTTACCAGCAGATTTAGTCTACTTAAAACCATTTTAGCCTGAGGCTGATCTTGTGAAGAAGGCTTGGGGGAAGGGCAGAAGAGAGACACAACATTTCATTTTTCATGAAAACAAATGTATTCACCCAGTATCCTGATTTGAGGTAATTTACACCTCTAAATTTGCACGTTAAGTGAAATTATTTTTATTTTGAGGCCAACCGTGTGATTTACACTATAAGCAAAGAAGATAGGACAAAAGGCTTGGACCTTAAGGGTTGCTACAACAAAGACAGTACTAGACTATTTTGGGAAGAATTAATTCTTGTCTGTATAAACATGTACACCTAAATGAATTTTCCCTGACTTGCTCCAGAATACAAGGTTACTTTGCCAATTATGGATTTCCTTTATGTAAATATTAATTAAAATATAAATATATTTTCAAGTCGGATGTCTTTTGTTTATGGAATGGGAAACTGAGCTTCCTCATATTACTCCCTTTCAACATTTCAAGGCTTTTTTTAAACTTAAAAACAAGATAAATATCACAGAAGAAAATAAATTGTTGAATATAATTAATATCACTTTAAGAAAATAACTTTCCCTCTCGTTTCTAACTCTAGCTATGTTTAATGAATAAAGATTAAATACACATTACTATGAACAGTCACAACATCTAGATTTTAATCTAAAAATGGACTTTTTTCTATATATGTTAATAAATTATCTTTTACCTCAAATTATTCCTAAATATGTAACATTTAGCGGTAGCATTTCATTATATATATCATCATATAACCATTTTGTCATGAATTTTTAATTCCACAACTTTTAATATATGGAAAATCATGTTAGATCAACTGAGAACATAAAAGACTTACTAATGTGGAAGACCATCTTGGCTAAAAACTGAAGAAGACAAAAAGTAGTTCTCATTTTCCTCTCAATTAAAACTCTGTGCAATTATTATTTTATATTATAGATCGCTTTTGGGATTCTGGTTACACAAAACTTTTTGGTTCATTTCACAGGAATAATATTCATCTTAATTAGCAAAAACAATTGATGGGCTTTTCTCTTTTTTACAAGAGGGAGTTCACTCAGTGTACTGATTACAAGTAGTAGATTATCCTGATAAATGAAAAGTTCTTGTCTTTCTGAACAGCAGCTGAATATGTTATCTGTCTTCAGCCTTGTAGCTTCTTTGTTAGACGTCACCTTGTTGAGACAGAATGACTTACTTGGTAAGTGGTTGACCCGATTTTTTGTCTGGCACCCTAACGTTGCTGGGCATTATGCCAAGCTGGATTCTGTAGCTATTTATGACTGCATTCAAGGTTCAACTATGCAAATCACAACTATTAGCCAAAAAAGCATAGCAGATTTGTTTTTTAAATATTTCCATAGCTCACAAGGTCAAAGCATTTGTTTTCACAATTTTAAAATATAGTTTTGTAAGTAATGATCAGTAATGTTTAAAGAGATTGTCACCCTTTAACATTTTATTTAGACTGAATTAGACAGAACATAAACATTTTTCCTCATGTGCTACAAAATAATTGTATGGAGCACAGGAAGAAGAGACATGAGCTGAAGTGGAAAAATAGATATCATTTTGTCTGGTTATGAACAGCTTAGCTGCACCATACAGAATTACAATAAAATGAAGATGGACTATGACAAAAAATCTTTGGGGAGTGCAGTGTTCCTCCCAAAGGCCACCCTGATAAGCTGGCTGCGGGGAGCTGCAGGGACGGGCAAGCTCTAAGGCTCACAGCCTGGGCAGCTCCACGCTACCTGCACATCTTCTGTTCCCAGTTGGTATGAAATCAGACCCAAAGCCCAACTGAATCCCTAGTCGGTATGCATTCACAAATATTTTTGCCTCTCTTAATTCTCAGGCCTAAATCCATCCAGCGCCTTGTAGGTGGATTGTGGTTGCAGGCAGATACAGGGTGCAACGGCCCCGCAGACCCGATCCTGCCTGAAGCTGCGGTGGTTTGTGAGCCTTCCTTCAGCTTGGGAGGCTTCTGCTGCCTTCAGCGCTGGCTCCCCACCCCTGCCCCCTGCCATTCCCATGACACTTGAGCAACACCGAGGCTGAAAAGGAAACCTTGTGCAACTTCAGACGGAGGCAGTACTATGAAGTTCTTTGGGTTGGGTTTGCCCTTTGCTCTGTGCGTTGTCCAGTATCAACCCTGATTGAACCCTTTGATAATCATACGCACAGGCTGTCCTTGCCACTGTCATCCCGCAGATCAGCTGTTGATTTGTTTCAGTTCTTGTAAGTAACAGTGAAAACATGTTTACAAAACTAGCAATGGTATATGTCAGGTATTAAGAACCATCTACAGAAAACTGAAATGTGATTTAAGCACATACAAAATGGTTATTCATAAGGAGAATTTGAAAAGAGGTTGTGTGCACAAGATGTCGCAAGACAGATTTGAAAAAGACATACATCTCTACCGTATCCTAATTTCCTGACAAACTTAATGAAACTATTAAGAAACCTTACACACATATCAACAGGCTTATCTATAAAACCCACACAATTAAACATAATAATTTACTAACCCAGTACTTAAAGATTATTTGACAATATAACAAATAGGCAATAGATAACATGTAATATGTAATATGTAATATAGAATATAGAGAGGCAGGTATAATGATAATATAGATTATATATAGTAGACAAGATAGTAAATTGATACATTTCCTCTTAAAGAAAAGGGAAGTAGATTTAAACACGAGCAGTGCAGATTCTGTTTTCTAATACAGATTCAGGTATACTTTGGATTAGGTCCACATTTTGTGACAGAATCCAAGGTGGGAGCACATGTTCCTTCATCAGGTGAGCATCCTTCACATCACACCAAGTGTGGATAAAGGCTGGTTAATTTATTGATTGTAACATGAAATTATTAACAAGGCTGAACCTCTGGTTCAGGGTATTTCTTTGTATGAAAATCAAGGATTAACATTAAAAAACCAAAATAAAAAGTTTATCTGTTTTAACATCTTGCTTTATCAGTTTGCAACAGTTCTCTTCATAGTTGTAAGGCAAAAAGCATTTTGTTAAAATTCTATTGACTAAGAAAAACAACCTGAGTGTGAGCTAACAGTGGCTGAGTGTAGTTTCCATTTGTGAGATACTTTTTATTCATCATCTGAATTTTATGGGTTGTAGTAAAATAAGTTGTTTCATCAAAAGTGAAAGAATTATGGGAGAAATTATGTGAATGAGTGCAGAATAGAGCCAGTTAAGATACACTAATCGGTCAAAGCCTGATTTCTCTGTTTTAGTTACCATCCACTCAGAGGAGAAGGATGACTCATTGATCTTATTAAGGTTTCTTCCTTTACTTACGAACTGAGACTGTAGGGCTTCCCTGAGTCATCTATAACAGTATTTCCCCACACTTCACCTAACAAGGTGTGAAACAGTCTTCCAACAAAGTAGGGAAAATATATTAAAGTGGGACAAAAAATAAAGGTTGAACTGGGAATATGGAGATATTCCATCGAATTCATAGGGTTTGTACAAAGAAGTAGAGTTTGAGCCTTATTAATACAATACAAAGCCCCAGAATTTATTCATGGTTAAATTTCTGAGCTTTTGCCAATCCTTTTTTAAAGATGCCCTTCTCCAATAAAAGGTACACGACACTGTGTAAAGGTAAACACTAGCAACTCTGTCCACAATCAAATCTAAATAATACTTTAAGAAATTAAATCCAAAACTTTACCAATAAAAATACCTAGCATGTATTTCTTTCCTGGGAGCCTACATAGAAATTGAATTCTACTGAGCTGCGCTTACACAGAACAGAATTCAATTAAAAAAAATCCGCCTGGATTCCATGCTGTGAAAAGCCCTTGCAAATTTATTTTAGGGACTCTGGGTGTGGAGCCTGGACATAGTTTTATTTTATTTTTTAATGGAATCAGTCTTAATGTCTAAGGTTATTCTTTACTTGCCTCTGCTGCACAGTTTTCACATACAAGCCAACTGAGGACAACTCGTTATTAAAGAAGTCAGCAGGTGTCCTGTGTTCTGAAACATATTAAATAAAGAACTCAACGGGATCATGTTGACTGTAAGCTCCACAAAGAAATTAAATAATGAAGACAGAAGCTCTTCAACAAAGCCCAGTTCTGCATAAGTAAAAAATGTCTTGTCAGAAGATGGAAAGTTCTCCTGCCGATTTTTACTATTGTTTTTCTGAAAACAAGCAGCCCATAGATTTTAGACACTTAAACCTTCTGACCTGAGACTTATGCAGTAGAGAGCGATCAGAATGATGGGAACTGAATAGTCAAAATATGCCCTTCTCTACACAGCTTCATAGCTCAACAAAAGAGCCATTGCAAAATGGCCTTCTTATCGCTCTGAAGTTTGTTGCATTGTCTTGCCCATGTCAGTATTAATATGAAACAGCTCCAGTAAATACAAAGAAAAGAGTAGAAAAGGGTCTGTTGTATTTTTAGTTAATATTTGTCTAATGTATGAAGCCTTACAGCCACAGAAACGTTTAAAATACCGTTCCATTTGAGATTTAAATGTATTTTGGGATAAGGTAATTTTAAATCACATTATGAAGGTTTTAAACTAATATAAATACAGGTTTGAACTTCCCACTTATTCTGAGTTGCTAAGTAATTGCACCAAACAAATGTTTTTAGAGTGGGCTTTAATATAAGGAATCACAACATTTATTGGATTTTCAATTTTTCTAAAACGTCATGAAGCAATTGTTTGAAGAAAATTGACAATTAAGAAATCTAACCAAGTCTGGTTTTGAAGAAAAATTAAACTTGATTTAATTCTCTTTGAAAAAAAAAAAAAAAAAAAAAGAAAAAAGTTGACTTCAATAGAAGTAGGTCTGGGCGACTCAGAGTCGATTGGAAAATAAATTATGCTAAGTACATCCAGACTCACCGAGCATCTTTAAGAAACAGAGTGTTCATAATGAACCAAAGTCTTCCGACAGCTTAATATGACTTTAAAATAACTAATATGAAAAAATATTACAAAACCTTTGTTGACCAGGTGTTTTCCCTTTTTATCAATACAATATATTCCTATAATGGCCATCCCATGCTCTGTCATTAAAATGTGAGCTTTCCTTTCAGGTGCTTTGCCTCAGACATATGGAATTCTCATCTGCAGTTTTTACTTCCAGTCTCCAAGTTAGTCACACAGGGCTCCTTGAGCAACAGTTTGCTGCAAACACAATTCCATACTTTGGGGCTCAGTGAGTTAATATGTCTTTACCAGAACAATTAAAAGCTCCTTCTCCAAAACTCACCATCAATTTTAATGCAAGACATAAAGAGGACACATTTTCCTATATCTGAGATTTCCAAATTAATATTGTTGATAAGATTTAACAGGCATATTTATAGGACTGGGGATACAGTCTTGGTTCAGCAAAAGTTTGCTCACCTAAACCTGTGCACTTGCAGAAGTGGGGCCTCAGCTTATGTTAAGTTACAGGTAAAAAAGTAAGTATGAGGTTCCAATGTCCTGATACCATTCATTCCTATCAGTAATTTATTCCATATACATATTCATTTTTTTCAAGAAGGAAACAATTCTATAATATTAATTCTTCCCTAGACACAACTTAAACTTGAATTAGTTAATATGTTTGCCAGTCTCTTGTTGTCAGCCTAACGCCGCTTGTATGGGTAATTATGTGTTTAATAGAAATATTTCCCAGAAAGTTCACATGAGACCACAAAACTAGTCCAGTTATATGCACTTCAGCCTCCCATATATGACGGAAATCTTTTCTCCTACCGTTTTTTCATTCCAGTTGCTGTTGTCACATGCCCCAGCAAAAATTCATAGTGATCCTCATCCTTTCTTAAAATGAAATATGTGCACATCAGTCTGCCTGGGTCAAAAGTTGTACCAGTGCTGCATTACGCCAATCCACAGCCAAATGCAAAAATACCTGTAACAGACCATATGCTATAGCTATCAGGGGGTGCACTGGTAAAACTGAAAGCTGAATTTGGAGCAACACACAGGCTGAGAGCTATGCTTGTGGCTCAGCCTGTACAATTGTCTAACACTGAAATCCCAAGTCAAAGAACATGGCAGGAGGGTGGGAGCTTACCCTTGGAGATCTCTTGAGCAAAGCACAAATGGCAGTCTGTAAGTGCACTGCAAGAGTGAGTGACCAAACAAACTGAATGCATTCAATCACTTTTAAGACATCTCATCTGTGTGTAGCGTTTTGATCCCGTGCATGAGTAAATGTATGATTAAATTTTTATTAAAAGGTAATGCTCCTGTTTTAATGATAGTTAATTAAATATAATTAAAATGAAAGGATTAATAATATTAAACATTTCATCAGAGGTAAAGATAAATATAAATACATATATTGTAGTATGATTCAATACGAATATATAATACTCAGCCTATATTATCTTCAAGGCATTATGTAAAATAGCAAATTAATAACACAAAGCATGAAATAATATAATATTCCAGGTACTATGTAAATTAAAGGCCTGGTTCAGTACTTCTACATTCATAAAATCTATTTGATATTTGGGGGAGCAATATGCAAAGAATAGTTGAGGTAGCCTTAAAAATTATTTTAGAAAGTCTCTATGAAACAGATGCTTACACTTCATTGCTACGTCACCTTTCCATGTGAAAAGTAAATTACAGTGCTGAATGACATATATTTGGGCCACAATAGAAATCCTTTTTAGAGTCATAGATTAGAATTTGGAAATACTTAATTTCTAGCTAACCCTGAACCCATACATCCTTATGGCCTGACTTACTATTTTCGGAATCTTTGAATCAGGCCTTAACTCTTCATACACAAGGTATTCCTCTCTCATGGCACTTACTTCTATCAGATATATCTAATCTCATTTTGCCTCTGTTTGAAAAAAAAATCAGTATTTAGAGCAGCAACATGTTATGTCTACCCATAGATACCCTGTGTTTTAAACTATAACACTCATTCCTGTTGTCATTTCTGCCATTACATACACCAAACCCATATTTCCAGATGTATATCACTATGAACCTTTGACCTGTAAAATTTTGTGCATGAACATATTATAATAAGTAGAGAAATGTGTTAGCTTTTCAAGCAGATCTTTAAATTGTGTAGTTTCAAATCAGAGACATTTTTAGGTCTCTGCAGACTATAAGGAACTAGTATTTTTCTAACAAGATCTTAAGACCCTCCGAAGAATTTTAAGGATTTTTATGAACCTCTGTATGCATTCTTTAGCTAGATTTTGGCATTGTTTCAGTGTAACTCCAGTACAGCTCAATCAGTTTATTTTATAATTAAAACCAAGGAAATAGTAACAAAAATACATAATATATGGTACTCATGTTTATAATAGAAACATCCATAAAGAAAGAAACATGTTCTAACTCTTCTCATTACCCCAAAGGGAATTGCATCTTTAATCACACAAAGCACAACGGCTTTCTAATTTTGTTTAAAGTGTTTCAGTACTTACAAAAACCAGATCAGGTTATTGTAAATCTAGAGCAAATTAGAATCATTGGCCTCTGCTCAGCTGTATTCAAGAATACTATGTAAATCATAAATTTAATGGCATACTAAGACACACATCTGTTTCTATTTTGTAGAAGTTAATAATCTAACTTCAGAGTATTTAAACATTACTTTCATTAACTGGAAAATTGTGAAAAATAGAGACTGCTATAAGTCACAATGTGTTGCTGCATTATGCTAAGTGAAATATAAAAATTGCAAGTCTGTACAGTGAAGCATAATTTTCTGAGAGATATGTGCCATTGTCTGTTTCATGACCTTGCAGCTCCTCTGTTTACTAGGGAAAACATCACTTACACAAACAGAGCTGCATTGCTAAGTAGAATCTGCACCTGCACCTTGTAGATTTCTATTTATATTTTTAGTAGCAAATGTCTTTCACAACAAGGAATAGATGATGCCTTAATTTCCCAAACCTATACAGATATTGACCTAATGGCTTCTGTTATAGCTAGCGTTGTATAATCCAAGTAAATAATTAGGCTTAATATGCATATTACAACCTATTTTAAAGATATTTTTGTCACTAGAACTGATAAAAATGTTGTGCTGCATAGATCAGTTTTCAGTATATAGGTTTTTTAATAAAATTTACTTTTTGGTCCAGGGTGTACACTATAAGTTGCTTCCTTCTATAATTCTTGTTGATAAGTTTAGTTTATTAACAGATTAATACACTATACTATATTACACTGTATCATAAATTTGGCATCATGCACAATTTATAGGACTTGCGAAGAACCAATTGTGTGCGATTTGTTGGAGAAATGCATCACTGTTTTCAACTTTTGGTTGTAAACACACTAGTTTCCCCAAAGGAAACAAATCTATTACCATATATTTACTAATCTTTTTGAAAACATAGTTGAATTCAGTTGCAAGGCAGAATGGAGTTGGTCTGCCAACTTCAGCACTGTAATAAAAGGTCTAATTTGTAAGGTTTACTATGATAATGGACTGTAAGGTGATAAATTTTGACCAATAAATTCCTTGAAAACTCAAAACTGGGTTGCACTAAGTAGTGAAGTTAAGATATGCAGAATATTTAAAGTAAATCTTTATTCATAAAAATTACAATGTCAAAAATGTAATTTATTATAGAATTTTTTTCTCTTCCAATAATCTGTTTATTAAAAAGACTTCCAGTCTTTGGGAAGTCAGATGTCACTTAAGTGCTGTTTTGCTTGTGCTAAAATTACCTGCAGTAGTAGATGCTTTGCATTAAAGCTTAGGGTGCATAAAGCTGAATGGGATTTATGGAAATGACTGTATGAATATGTATCTCACCTTTTACCAGTGCTAATTTCAATGAGCTGTATTTGAGAGAGGAATTACATTAATATATACAACTGATAGGGAATTTGCACATTAATTTTAGTATCAACAAAAATTCTAAAGAAAGCAAATTAAACCAATGTAGCAATATAGAGAGGTGACGGGAAAAGAAAACAGAAAGGCCAAATTGGGCACCTCAATGGTACAGTGCACATTTACGGTTTATTCTTCTGTAAGATTCGGTGGTTGCATATGCAGGAAATTCTCCCATTCCTGTGTAAATGCATAAGGAGTTATCACTTTGCTTTCCAAACATGCAGTAAAAGCTTAAGTGTGTTGTCTTAAGGATATATTAAATGTAGTACTATGATTTACCAGATAGAATACGAAAAGATCATATTTTGGTGCTGATTATTCAACAAACGGTAGCCAGTGCTCATAGTAAGGTAGGGAATAGCATCCTAATTAATTATTGACTGTATTTTAATATTTATAATTAGCAGTAGTACTAAGCAGTCTATCGATGTTCCTCACAACAGGAGTATGGTAGTAATATCATTCTCTGACTGCAGTGTTTTTACAAAGGCGTAACCATACCTTCAATCAGATTCAAATACTATTTGTCAAAAACATTGAGGTCTGTCAGAAGTAAATGATCGTTTAATTAAAGAAAAAAAGGTGGAATATCTCTGATCCCTATACTTTAGTGATATTAATTCCCATGTGCTGCAGGTGTTTGTAATGTATAACAAATCATTACTGAAACAGAGGCTTTTATATGCAGTTTCAGTGAAGGAAAATGACTGTTCTTACAGCTGCCAGAGTTACACCTGGCATGTAACACAAGCATGACAAAATGTGAACTAGAAGATGTGAGCCTGGAAACAAATCTGGGTATGCCCCTCCATGCTCTGCCCATGCCAGCTGAGATGGATTGCAAAGCAGTGCTGATGTTAAGAGTTGGTGGGGAGGGGGGGAGACTGAATTTGCTGCTGTTTCTAGGCCCTCTGACCAGTGATCCATGATGCATCTCTGGTATCTGCTCCAGAGGGAGCCAATCACATAACTGTCGGCATTTCAATGGCAATCAGTACCAAGAGGCAAAAATACATTCTTATAAAAAAATATAAGGGACCAAGTCCTTGGTTTAAACTCCAAAACAAAATCAAAGCAAGTATAACCAATCAACTCAGGTTATGAGCACTTCCAGAGTTGGATGGGAAACTGAGAAGCAGAACCAGATGAATTGTACAAAAAGCACAACTTATACGTTGTCTTGATTAAAGGTACCAATTGAGTATTCTAAATTAAAAAAGAAAATGACAAAAAACCCCACTTATTCTTACAGATTAACACCTAGTAGCACACTGGGAAAACAGTAAATGGGAACTGAAATATGCAAGTTTGGAAGCAAATATGGCTCTCACGCCTTGCCATTTGATAAGGGAATTTGAAAGTTACAATCATGACGTGTGGAAGTCCCAGTGGGAGATTCTTTTCTGTTCCTGATTGATTGATCATGAGCACCCTGTTCTTTCTGGTTCATAACCTACTACCGTATCTCTGAACTTGATTATTGTGACTATGGACCAGATTTTCATGTAGGCATCGTACAGAATTCCAACAACAAGACTCCTAAAGAGAAACACGGAAGGAATTTAAGCTCTTAAGTTGAAAAAACCCTGTTTCAATGCTGCCTACCTGGGGAAGATGCCTCTGTTCAAAAGGCACTTCCATGTTTTTACATTAAATTTTCCTACAGTGGTAATGCTCATCATGCCAAATATTGCTTTAGTCAAGATAAACCAGACTAAGGAGCTCTGCACCAACATCATTGCCAATGAGCTGTAAAACAAAGCTGAGCAGTTGAAAGTGACAGTCATACTGTAAGGGCACCTGACACGCAACAACACAGTTAGCCTGTCACTAAACCCAGTGGTAATCACCACTTTCTTTTGAAGGTGTAGCTTTATTTTACAACGAGCAGTTAAGAGACTTGTCCAAAGTGTGTGAAACAAGATCAGTTCTCTCCTCTGCCTGAAAGGATTCAAACGTGTATTTCTCCCCAGCTAAACAGTTCTCTAACCCACAGCCTGACTGGAGATGGAGATACTCTCCACTTCTGCTAAACTCATACACCCCGCAGAAAATTATTCAGGATTCACTGGGCTAGAAAGAGAGAGCACCAGAGGGAATACAACTCTGTAGCTCAATGATTTGGGCAATCAATTGGAATGGGGAGGCCTGTGTTCTGGTTGGTGGTCCAAGAATTTGATGTATTTTATCCCATAACTTCTCAAAAAAGTAAATTTAACCTCACCCCCAACGTAGGCATCTAAGTCTTTATGAGTTTGTACAGCTGTGCAGATAAAGATTAATATCTCTTTAAATCTTAGCCTATGTCATCAAGGACATGGATTTTAATAGTGCCTAGGACGATTGTATTAGATGCTTGGGTAAGAAACGAAAAGCCTTCATGGATTCATACTTGCAAATACAATGGTTTGCCTTTGAATTCTCCATTTTCTGTTCATCTGTTTTGCATCACCTTCCAGTTTGCGGCACACAAACAACAGAAGAGTGGCCAAGGACCTGGGTAATATTATAGTTAAAAGCAAGCTAATGAGTATAAGTTCTAGATCTGCAACTGGAGTTTGATAAAGGAAATCATAGGAGGTATAGGGGTTTAGTGTAGACACCCGGTCTTTCTCCCATTATGTTATATCAAGCAGCTGTGTAGCAAGAGCTGAGGAGAGGTGGTGAGAATACACAGTGACCTCCAAATAGGCCAGTCTGAGATATCGGGTACTTCTCTGGCTGCAAATTACCAGGTGAAAGAGATACAGAGATTTAGCAAAGTCATAGCAAAATTGTGTAATATAGTTGTGTAAGGGGGAGGAGGAGAAGGACCTCCCTACCTGCCAGGCAAAATTACATTTATTTTAAATAGAAAAATCTATTTAATTTGTTACTATTCTCTTGAGCTTTGCTTCTTTCCTTAAAAAACATTTGCTGCCGAAATGCAGAAGTAATGCCTATGCAGATACAGCAGTTGGAGAAAAGGGAACCTAGAAATGTGCAAAACTATTTGGAGAATTGGGATCTCATGACATATCTCTTTCCCCAAAAGCTCAGCACTGCAGTTCCTTTTCTGGTATGATCGTTTCAGCTTCTGTGCTGAGCTTTTCATATGAAAACAGGGAATTGTACTCGTCTCTTTTTAAACGTGTTCTGCTACGTGACTCCTAACAGCTCAATCTTGAAAACTCTTTGGCCTTTATAAATGCCTGCAGCACTAAACTGTAAACTTTTCTCCACCAGCATACACCCATAAATACCCAAAGCCCAAAGTAAGGAATGTACTTCTTCAACAACACTGAGCTCCAGCGTTATTGAAGCTCCCCCAGATTCACTTTTCAGAGTAGAAAGGCAACTGCAGTGTCTTAGCATGAACATAAAAACCTGTATCTAAAGTCACTGGTAAAAATCACATTGATCTCTTAAAATTATTAATTATAATTTTAAAAAATAGTTTATTAATTTTATACAAAATTTATTAGCATGATACAATTCTGTTTCAGAATACCTAGCTAATATGGCATACGCATGCTCTTGTTTCATAGCTGCATTTTCTCTGAACAAGGTTGTTTCTAATGTTACTTAATTAACCAAAATCAAATTAATTTCTGTCTAAGAAACAAGAAACAACAGCTTTGTTGAATGAAATTATCTTCATTTTCTTGAAGCTATTTAAATTAAAAACATGAGTTTCTACAGTTGGGAAAAAACCATCCATGGTTAAAATCTTTGAAGCCCATCAATCTCTTTAACCACACAGCTAATGTGTTCCTTCTGTTTTCTTTGAATGAAATCACCATGAGTGGTTAGATGTTGATTTAACATAAAGCAAATGGAAATGGGTGTTTCCTTAGTCATGTGTAGAATTTATTTTTAAAAACAATTACCAAGTGTTATGAGTAAGTCAGTGATTTTGTCATTTCTTAAATAATGATATAGATTATGAGTTATTAAAACTGATTACTGAAGTAAACTATGTAAAATGCAAATTCATGTTACATTTATTTGTTAGGAACAGCTGCAGAATTCTCTTCTTTTATTGATGGGTTTCATTTTTTTCCCAAGCGACACTAAAATCAATTACTTAGTTTAAAAGACTGGTAATTGTCAAGATATTTTTCCAAACTTTTAAGACAATACACTGGATATTTTCTTTTATGGGTTGTATCATTCACACTTTATTTATATAAATTTGTCCACAAAATTAATTGGGGGTTTTCCTAAATAAAAAAAACCAAGATTTTGACTTTTCAGTTTTGTGTTGAAATGGTAAAATCATGTAATGTTTTGTTACTTTTCCACGTACCATGGAAAAAACCCCATGTCTTTATGCTGTACCAATTAAACCGCATCTTTATATCACACCAACTTTAGCTGATGCTACTGCACTACATACATACAACCTCTTCTGTCAGTCTTTGCTAACATTATGTCTAACAACATTACAACTAATATCTAATTATAAGTTCATTGATACGCTATTCAACAGGGTATGCACAGATAGGGAGGAAATGTCAGTTGCTAGTATTTAAAGTTCAGTCATAAAACTCCAGTAATAAAGAAATAGGTTGCATAAAATCTGTGTAAACCATTTCTCATGGGAGAACTGACACTTACGGCAATACAAAATATTATTTATCAAGATATTTAAACGTTTTAAATTAACCTTTTTAAAAATAGGCAGATGTAAACTGCAATTCTATGGCAGAAAACCTCTAGTTGAGTCTGCAAGTTCGTATTACAGACTTCATAATTTGGCCAATTTTTTTCTGCAAGTTAAATCATCTTTATCAGATGCATCTTCTTCAAGTACAAGCTGACAGTGAAATTTTTTCCAGTTCTCAGTGTCCTACATGTTGGCCCTAGAAATGCTAATTGATACACAGTTCTTGTGATTATTTAAAAATTTACTATGAATTTGCTTTTATTTTTTCAAGGACATGATCCAGCAGTTTCACCAAAGCAATTTGAGAGCAATACACAGAACATACATGAAAACAAAAATTTAACATTAGTAAAAGGGTCAAATAAAATACTATCAAATTATTTTGCTAAGCTTATAAGAGTTCTCACAGTGTTTTCAAGCTAGCTATTTTGCACTGTTGCAGCAAAGCAAGGTTTTAAAGGAAAATCTACTTGTCTGTACTTATTGGGGAGTATGTATGGAATGAGATACACATTTTATAGGGATATGGCAAAAAGTAAATAGGCAGCTTTAATGGTGAAAAGAAACTTGATTTGTTATAATTCTTTTTTATGTATTAATATGCAAATCTTGCAATAATTGTGGCCGGGTAAAAACTAAAGGATGAGATTCAAGTATGCCATGGGTGTATGTGTCTACAATTTTCCTGTTCTAAAGAAACAGATGCTGTTTCATGTGAAGCAAAATTAATCACTTGAATAATACTATTTTACTTGCCAAAGCAACATACACCTCTGCCAGGTATTCTCATATCTTAATCCACATTTAATGAGAATTAATGGGAGCATGTGTTTTCGAAACAATGGCTGAAAGGTCTCTGTCTGCATTTTTCCCAATTGTTTAAAAATCAGTTTTACAACTTGGAGATGTAAAACTTACAGTTGTAAAACTCCATTTCTGCATGTAGAAAGAAATATGATTCCAGAAGTTTTTGATGAAAAGGGGGAAAATAAACGTCAGTCCTGCCGTTGAATCCACATAGGTGAATTCACTTCCACTTCAGCAAATATTAACACAAGGCCTAGTTCTGCAGTTCTTTTCAATCTTTTTGTGGGTAAAAAATTTCTACAGAAACCAACACACATTTTGCTCGAAATAGAAGAATTCCTCTCTCTCACACCCTCTCAAAGGGAAACTGCCAACCCTATGTAATTCTTGTACTCTCAACTGTTTTGTGGCTAAACCCTGCTCTCACCAACTAAGCAAAAGGCTGTTACTTCCAGGCTATCACTGCTTATCTGCAATTACATTTATGTGACATTAAAAAAAAAAAAAAAAAGAAAAAAGTAGGATTTGTTAATGATATGTTTTAAAACTCTGGTAAAATGATAGCCAATCAATATGTATGTCTTTCTATTTCTGTGACCCTCTTTTAAAGAAGCATGTTTCCATAACAGATGCATCCAACCCTTTCACTGAAAATCAGTTTCTAATATAACACATTAAAATACCTGTATGATTTAATTCCATTAGAAATGCGTAAGAGGTTATTAAGGGTTTATAGAGATATTTATGAGGATATTTTCAGTAAGACAGGGCAGTTAGCTATACTAGGGGTACACAAAGGACTTAAAGAACTAGGGAGAAAATAGAGAACCTGCTCTTTTCTACATTTTGCTCTCACAGTAACCTATATTTTAACTATATATAGTAGGTACAAACTATCACAGGGACACAGGATCTCCTGCCCTGGCATGCTGAGCGTGGCTGCCAGGCAGCGTGCAGGTTTAACCCCACTGACAGCAGCCCCAGGAAGATGCGCCGCCCGCCATGGCCGAGCAACCTCTCCGGGCCCACAAGCCTGGGAGTGCTCTCCCCATTCCCGGTCCCCTCCACAGGCACGGTCAGCGGGGAAGGTCAGTGAGGCTATGGCATGCCCATCTTGCGGTGATTTTTCAGTACTAATCCCTGGGATTATTGCTAGTGCTGTTGAAAGTTTAATGTGCTCTCACAGAGGCCTGGGCCAAGGCTATCCTCCCCACTAACACTTCAGGTCGCAAGGGCTGATAGATCCAGTTTCCTTTTAACCGTGTCACGTCCCTCTTCATACACATTGCATTTTGCTAAGCAGGAACGTTAATTGCACAGGTATGCAGAGCAGTCGAGGTAATTATGTTAAAAAGTAAATCTTTGTCATTAACAAAGGCAACGATCCCGATTTCCTGCAGTGGTGTGGGGGTTCCGAGCCGAATCGCCAACGTGCTTTGGACCCGGCAGAGCCGATGGGGCCCCATTGGTCCCCTGCCGTGCGTGCCACGCTGCGGGCAGGCGCAGCCCAGCGGATTTCATCCCAGCGCCGCAGCCAGGGGAGGGAGGGGGCGGCTAAAAAAAGCCCCAAAGGGCGGCGGGGGCAGGGGGGCGCTGCCAGGCCGGGGCCGCACCTCGGTCCCTCCCCGCGGCCGCGCAGCCCGGCCCTCGCCCCGGCCGCGCCCCCGCCCGCCGCGCCGCGCCCACCGGCCCTGCCTAATGCCCAGCTGCTTCTGCCTGACCTTGAGAGCTGGGGACTGGGCATGTTGCGAAGCCTGAAAGGTCAGCGCGGATCCTCAGTATTTTGCATCAACACGGGGGGGGGGCGGGGGAACAGACCGAAAAAGCCTGCCAACAGTCCCAAACCTTGGTTTCTAAGAGCAGATTTTTGCAAAGAAACGCAACAGCGCTACTACTCTGCGTTTTGTATCTGAGCGCAGGAATGAGTCAACTCAGTATCCTTTAAATCGTTTCCAAGTGCCGTTTACCCTGTCCTGACACGCTTTCCCCAGCGCAGCGCGGTGCTTAGCAGCGCCGTCCCTGCCGGCTGCTGCGGGCGGGCGGAGCGGCGCAAGGAGGTGGCTGGGCAGGTGGGCGCCGGGCAGCCTCCGTGCGGGGAAAGGCGGGGAAGGGGCCGAAAGAGCCCTGGAAGCCTCGGGGAGCCGGGAGCCCCCTGCCTCCCGCCCCTCGCCTGCTCTGGCCCGCTGGGCGCGCCGCCCGGTGAATTATTTTTGGGTGCAGACGCCGGGGGGGAGCACGCACGGTGGGTGCAGCGCGTTGGCCCGGCCCGGCAGCACCTGAGCAGGGCCCGGCGCACAAGTTGGGGTGCGCGGTGGCGGTGCGCGGTGGCGCGGCAGGGTACGGCCAAGGAGAAAGTGCCGCGGAGACGCCTGCCGGCCTGCGGCGCGCCGGCAGCCGCCGGGAAGCGTGAGGGGGGGGCGGCAGGCCCGAGGCCCCAGGCCCGGCGAGCGCCGGGGCCCGAGGCGCCGGGCAGGGGCGCCCGGCGGCTCCGCGGCGGCGGGCGGGCGGCTCCGCGTCGGTGCGCGCCCCGCGGCAGCCGCGGCGATGGAGCGGGGAGCGGGCAGCGCTGGCGCGCAGCCCATCGGCTCGGCCTGTGGTGCCGAGCGGCCGGGCGTTTGCTGTTAGCCTTCACCCCCCCAGCTGGAAGAAAGGGAGGAGGGTGCGCGGGGGGGGGGGGGGGGGAGGAAAAATTGTCCTTCGTCGGTGCTGCTCTACGTGATAATATGTTTATATGATTAGCTGAGCCCAGGGGTGGGGAGCGGAGGGAGAGGGGGTGGAGATTGGAGGGGGAGGAGGCTGGAGGTGACTCCAGTTCAGCGCCGGCGGAGAGTCTGTGTCAGGACTTCGCAATCCCCAGTCACACACGGAGAGGTGCATGAGCAAAAAGGAGGCTGCGATACAATTCATTGGGATTTTTTTTTGTGTGTGTGTGTGTATGTATTGCGTTTTTCCCATTGCTGCGCGCGTTACTAGCTCAGCGGCCGGCCTCCAGTCGCTGGCGGGGCAGCAGCACCGGGAGGAAGAGGAGAAAATCCGAGGAGGGGCCGGACCCGCACCCCGCCAGAGGCCAGAATGTCATCCCGGGAGATGTAAATCTAGTCGGTGCGAGCGACAGAGACACAGAGGAGGGGGGGTCCATTGTAACATTTTCGAGTTGTTCCCCGCTACTCCCGCTGCTGGCATCGCCTCCCGATCGTTGCACAGAAAGGACTCCGAAGGCTGGGCACACACTGCGCGCTGCGCCCGTCGTCCCCTCCATTTCGTTTTTTTTTAAATTTAATTTATTATTTTCGTGCGTGCGGGCGGGAGCCTGGCTGCATCGTGCGTTTCGTGCGGAGCGGAGTGTCGGAAACTGCAGGAAAATGTTGACTTAGCCCCAGAGAAGCCTCCCGGCTGGCTGCTTGGAGGAGAAGCCGCCTTCTGGTCTGCGCTGCCCCGGCCCGCCGCGCCGCAGAGCCAGCTGCCGCCCGCTCCCCGCCCGAGCCCGGCGCTCGCCCGCCCGCTCCCCGCTCCGCCGCCGGAGCCCCGGGACTAACTCCGCCGCGCTCCCCCGCAGCCCTGCGCTCGGCGGGGTCACCCGGCTCCCGGGTCCCGCCGGGGCGAGAGATCCCGGCCCGCCTTCGGCTCCCAGACAGAGGTAAGCGGAGCCCCGCGCTGCAGCCGCGCCGCTCGTTTCGTACGGCGCCCGCTCCCCACTTCGGCCGGTCGCCACCGAGCCGCCGGCGGGGAAACGCTTACTTGGGGGTCTGCCTTGTCTGCCGGTGCCCGAGGCCTCTGCCCACCCCCGCTCGCCCGCCGGCCCCCGCCGGAGCCGGAGCGCGCCCCTCGCCGAGGCCGCGGCCCTGGGGCGGCAGCAGCGCGGCGCCGCCGACCCGCACGGCCGCTGTCCGCCCGCGCGGAGCCGCCCCCTCCGCAGGCCGCCCCCCCACCCCCACCCCTGCGGAGGGGCCTGCGGCAGCCGCGGCGGGTCTGTGCGGCCCCCGGCCGCTGCCCGCCCCGCCTTGGGGCCGGGGTGACCCGCGGAGCAGGCCCGGCCGCCGCTCGGCTCGGCGCGGCGCTCCCCGGCGCGCAGTGCGCAGCGGGGAAAGTTGCATCCGTTCGGTAAATAATTACCTGTTGCGGGTTTATTTTTGTAACTCGGCCCCGCGGCTGCCCACCGGCCTGTGCGGGGCGGGGGGTGGCCTCGGGGAGAGCAGTAAATTGCCCTTTGTCGGCTGTGGAGTGAGAACAACTTTTTTTTTTTTTTTTTTTTTTTTTTTAATTTTATCTCTATTTATTTTCACATGTAGAAATCTGGGGCCATCTGGAGACAGAAAACAAGAGTGTGTCATGAGCCTCAGTTGCTGTGTCTGGCTCTAAAAATAACATCTCCTTGTTAGTCTGCGCTAGCACTGCTGGGCTTCGACGGTGGCTTGTCGCACCGGGACCCGCCGGTGCTCAGGTGCGGGTCTCCCGGCACGGCGCTGCCCGGTGCGGGGTGGGGTGTGGGGGGGCGCACAACAAATGTTCCGCTGTTTGGTTTCCTCAGACGCCCCGGCTCCCTCCTTTTGTTGCTTTGCCACGAAAAGAGGTGCCATTTCGCATCATTCCGCAGAAATTGTTTGAATTAATGCAAGTGTGAATTCTTACCGTTTGAAGGAGGGTATTAGCATATCAAAGGTTTCTCGGCTCCGGCTCAATTGAGAAAACTTCAGCTTGTCTTCCATTTGCTTCCCAGCAGAGGCCCAAAGGGCAGAGGGAATTGTAAAGGGGTAAAATGGGGAGGTGGATGCGGGCTATGTTTCTCAACTTTCGCTGTTTGGCAATTATGCGAGCGAAAAACAAGGTCCCATCGCTGCAGAGCCCTTGCGAGCGCTGGGACAATTACACTCCATTGATTAATGGCTTGTTCCGAGGGGAAAAAGTGACCTTTTCCGCCGGGCAGGGCTGCGTGGCTCCTGCCGCCCCCCTCCCCTCGCCAGGGGGGCTTGGGAAGCCCCTTCCCCCGCGCCAGCGCGCTGGGCACGGCCCGCACGGTGCTGTGCGGGGGCTGGGTGGGGAGCACCTTCTAATTACTTCGGAAAACAAATGCAATCTTGTAATGAAAGACCTATCGATTCCAGACCTTTGAAACAAATACGCTTCCCTCCTTCATGGGTGGGTAGGCTGGAATAATAGATATTTTTATGGAGAGTTGTAGAAGAAGTTTTGAACGCCAGCGGCCATATGCTTCCATGTCCTTTCTGTTCTAGAAAAAAAGTGAAAATGAGTGATTCTTGTAATCTCATTTAATCAGGGATAGAGTGTTTACAAAGATAACCTAATTTGCGGTTAGTATTACCCTGTAATAAACAATTTGAAACCAAGTATGGAGTGCTGTTCTGGTGGCTGTGTAGAACATCTATTCCATTGTAAGTTGTTTTACACGACTACGTATTTGCAGGTTTTTAGTCTTTTGTTACCATTTCCTTGAGCCTGAAAGGGGATGTGGCCCGGCCTGCCCTTTTATTAGCTTTGCAAATCAGTGTTCATAATCTGGCAACCCAAAAGCCAAGCAAAATCCACTTACCTGTCAATAAGTTGGGACCTTTTCCAGGGACCAGATGTTTCTTGGGGACTGTGTTCTGGTGTATATCTCGGGCAAAAAAAAGAACTTTCTATCCCTTCCTTGCCAATGCTGTCCTTCCAAACCTTTTACTTGAATGATGCAGGTACTAAAACATAAATTTTGTGTTTTTAAAAAGTTGGTTTAAGTGCTTGGTATGTAGTGTTTGGTCTGTTTATCTTTTTGGGGTTTTTTGTTTGTTTTTTTTCTTCCGGTTCTTCATTTGATGGTTTGGGGTGTGTGTGTGGTGGCTTTTTCTAAGCCATGAAAGTGATGTGCCTTTAGAGTAGGTCGTCTTCACTCATGCTTCAATTTCCTTTCATTTAATGAAAGAACTGAGTGTATATGGTATGTCTTGGCAAAACCCCGTGCAGTTAATTAAACAACTTTTATAGATTTCTGTTGTTCTTAAGTGGACACGACCATTTTTTTAGTGGTCCTAAAATCGTGTGTCATTACTTTCCAGGTAATTTCCAGCAGTTTATTTACCTAATGTCTTCAGCTGTCTGAAGTAGTACCTTTTGGTGGTATAAAAGGAACATATTGATGTAATTGCCATTATCACACTTAAGTTACTGTTAACTAGTGTGCTTTGAATGTAGAGTGCTATAAAGAAGGTGCTTTCTTTCAGCTATTAGTGATAATCTAAAAATTGTCTTGCAAATGTTGCTTTTCGGTTTGTATGATGGCAACCTCAAATTCGACAAATCTCTAAAGGTATATATAAAAAACATTTAGTGGAAAGAAGATTTTCAACATCCAGATGACAAAATTGGACCACTTAGAGAAAAATTAATGTGCTGCAGCAGCACTTCAGCTGCCATTTTCAATCACTGTGGGTTACTATGTGTTGGCAACAGCAAAAAAGCATAGACGTTCAGATAGCTCAGGGAGCTGGTAGTTGGGGGAATCAGGATATTGAATCATGTGGGGTAGAACAAACCAATTACTTCAGATTTTGACTTGAGAATTTCCAGTGAACATTATTTTCTGGCTTTTGGCTCCCCTGCTCATTAATAGACCAACATCAAAGCAAGCAACCAAACTTCGAAACGTTATAAAAACTAATGTAAAGATACAGATCTCACATGTAGTCTTGCAAGTCTTAATTTAAGACAAGCAGTTGGAGTTTTTATTGCTGCAATTTTCACAATCAGCAGAGACATTAACACCAGACTTCTGGGTGTTTCCCTTCTTCAAATGAGCAAGAGGAGAGCTTTAAAAAGACCCAAAGTTTGCTTAGTTAGTTCTTATTTGATCGCTGCAGAAGCTTTCTCAATGTTTTATTTATCTCTTACTGCTTTTAATGCATAAAGTCAGGAAAGGGGGTTACTCAAGAATTCTAGTTTGTAGTAAGGAAGCACCTTATTAAAATTTAAATAAGCAGGGTAGTGTAGTCTTAAGAGTTTGTAGTCTTTATGGTTAATAATACGTCCTAATATGATGATTTTTATTTCTTAAAATGCAATATATAGACATGACATTTTGATTTATGTCTTTTAAATGGAGGTAGTTATGATGAAGAAAAAATGCTACAGTCTTGAATGACAGCTTCGTAGAAAGGTCCATCATTTTCACTTAAGGCTGTTGGAAAGAGAAGTTAGGCAAAATATTTATCAAAGTTACATTTGCAATACATTTCTATATCGTGTGTCACAAATTCATACAAATAATAATACCCATCCAGTATAAATAATTGTTTAATGTTTAGAGAGGTAGAAACATAATCATAAGTTTTAAGGAATTTTACCAGTCAAAAAAGTTTTATGTATTTCCAAGCCCTTGCTCATCCTGTGTCCGCCTAAGATGTTGACATACATGGAAGAAAATACTGTTAACTTCTAGTATGGCTCTTGCTGAGGGTAGCACCATGCCTAATAATAATAATAATAATGAAGAAAAACCTACAAATAACCACTTGGAGATATTTTATATCAAAAAATGCTTTATGTCTCCTCTGCATTTCCACTGAGGAATATCTGTGGATGACTGATAATACAAGGACTGGAAGCAATGATTAATGATTTTACCTGGTCAGCTGCAAGAGAAGAAGTTAAACTGCGTCTGGTATATAATTGAAATCGTATTAATGCATAGGTAGACAAGCAGTCAGTTATAAAGCAATATACTTTAGAGTGCAGGCTAGTGAAATTTATAGTCAGGCATGTTACTTGGAGATGTCATGTTAAAAAGACTCTTTCGAAGCATTTTTTAGGATTGATGTTTGTGATGTACAAAAGCGATTTGAAATCGCAAGAAATTCACCTTTTAAAGTATTTATGTGCAGCTTTTAAATTTAAAAGCTGTCTGTTATTTTTTTAAAACCCTCAGTTTGAAACAAGTAAAAGATTTAAACCATCATAGTTATAATCTGATGTCAAGAAAACTGGAAAAAGGAAAAGCTATTTTAAGGCCATTCTTGATACTCTTCACAATCATGTTTAATATTTAAATAGTTTTCAAAGATAGCTGCATTCTGTTTCCAACAGTTCTTAAAATAAAAGTAGTAGGTGGAATATCGGTAACTTGCAATTTAATGTGCATATATACCTGGTTTAGAAAATACTTCCAGTCTTTATTTAACAAATATGATTCTTTCTAACCGTCTTCATTTAAAAGGTGAAAGATGACAGGCTTAAAGCCCTTTTCAATAGATCATTTTCTTGGAGTTCATTTTTTTTCAACCTGTAGTGTACAGAGATGTGTTTCTACAGCACAGGCTTTGAAGATTGTGTCGCTTTCTATAAGCGATGTAGTTATAGAAATATACTTACTGAATGTTAAAGTCTTACAGCATTCTCTAGATACAAATAGGTAGCTGACCAGAAATTGATTCCTTAGGAAAAGAAACCCAACAAACAACCCAACCTTCAAATGCCAAATCATAGCATCTCCAGGTTATGGATCATTACATTAAATGGATTATTTTATGGGTTTCAGAAGATTATGTAATCTGCATATGTCATGATTTCTTTCTTTTTGATTTTCATACGGTATTGTAGTGATTCAATTTACTCTAGCCTGCTGTTTACCCAGATTATTTAGAAAGGCATGATAATCAAAAACATTGCAGCCTGACTGAAGCAAGCACAGTGCTTAATACCTGGAGGTGGAGTGCAGTCCCCAACAAAATGCTATTGATTGTTACCCTAGCACAAAGCAAGTTTAAATACAGCTTGCTTAATTTAAAAAAATAGGTTTTATGAGTGACGTACTTCATGTTTGGGGAATGTTTTGTGTGTTGTCTGCTAAGTAAAATCCCATCACACTTACATAAATTCGTTCAATTATCAGAGCAGCTAAGGGGGAGGAGGGGAATCAATTTACCCTGAAAAGCACCAGAAATAAGATTACCTTGGCTAGTAGGAACTTGCCAGCACTGTTTAAATTGCTTAATATTGTCAAACGTTGCCATTTTTTATGTTCAGCAAGAAGGATATTTACTATTCTACATGTCCAGGTCTGCTATTCGGCTATTTCTTTATAAGGTATAAGCATGTCTTATTTTTATTCCTACAATAGCAGTTACAGATAATCGGAAGATCTAACAATAACTTTATAAAATAGATGGAATAATACCATTCACTGGAGAAATAGTATTTACTTGAGATAAGTGATCACAACTAGTTTTTTCTCCTGTCTAGCTTGTTGTTCTTGTAACAGACAAATGTAAATACCTTAGCAGACATTTCAGAGTGAAAGGCAGGAGATAAAATGTAATTACTTTTCAGGGTGGCCCTGACGATGCCCGTGTTCTTGTCTGTAATAAAAAAAAATAAAAAGTATCTTTGCTCATCACCTTAGAATATGAAGGCCATTGTTACTTCTGAATATAAAACTATTTTCTGATTTTTAATATTGACCTCAGTATTTATCTTTAGCTCTTCTGTGTAAGGTGGAATCCTTGTAGCCATAAATCCTAGTTGCTGGTGTCCAACTGAGCATTTAATAGAGCACCTAATGGACTCTGCTCCTGTATTTTTCTTGAATGCATAACATCTTGCTTCATTCAGTCACCAAAACTAACTTTGCCACAAGGACAGGCAACAGGACAAGTTAGAATCAATGGACCATTTGTAGGTCACAAAGTCAGTTTACTGGAATTTCAGAGGAAACTGGTTGAAAAGAGAGGACAAATGTCACTTTGAATAGAGATGTTTGAATCAGGCTTCTGCCTTAGGGTAAAATTTAGGTCTGTTGTAGCCTAGATGTAATGTCTCCCTCTACAGAGCACAGCATTAATCATGGCTTGACAAGTGATCATGGACTGAGAAAAATAGGGCCTGTCGTGGTTGTGTGTTTTGTGTTTTTTTTCCACCTAATCTTAATCTCTGAGGACCACATTATAAACACTAACATTTACACAAAAAGATTTAAGTGTCAATGTCTGTATTTCAATACTGAAAATAGCTAGCTTCATAGAAAATCTAGTCATAGCTGATAAGAAGCTATTTGGGTTTCTTACGTAGATGCAATATTAAGAATGTTTTCCTTTTAATGTAATGCAGTGTTTTGTCATAGGAAATTTGTCTTACGCCATTTCCTCATACAAATATGGTAGGATGTAGGTCTGCCTGTTTTGGCCTTTGGTATGCTAAAGACCTCTGCAATGACTGTGTTTTTGCTTTAACAGTGTTTTACAGTGTGTTTACCACCCAAGGAAGAGACTTCCTTTTGCTCAAGTGGCAATATAGGGAAAAAGTAGAATAGTTTTTAAAATGTAATGCAGATTGACTTGACACTGATCGATGTATCTGAGTGTTTTGTACTATGTTTGTATTTTAATGATGTGTTACTTGGCCACAATGAACTACAAAAGCTGGAATGAAATAACAGAAATGAAGATTGCTATTTAAGATCCTGAATTCTGATACTGTACAAATAAAAGTGTGTTTAATATGTTAATTTTTAAATTAGGGATGGCTTGGTGCATAAATTAGGTGTTGGGAGTGTTCATACCTTTTATGGCAAAGAAGGGAATTTTCATATTTCTTGGGCTTCTTCACTGCTTTGTGTGGTGGGGACAGTGCAGGGAGCAGCTGAGCACTGTGCATCACCGCTAGAGAGGTGCATCTCCTTAATGTACACTTAGATTTCTATCTACAACTGTTGAAAAAACCCCAGATAAAATCAGCAAGTAGCAGCAAAACAATTTATCACTGGAGAATCGTGCTTTAAAAATTAGGCTCCTTCTGTTTATTTAGTTGCCTCTGGACATGATAAAATCCCAAATCTCTCATTTGGGGTAAGCTGCTGCTTTCCTTTGTGCCCTCTGTTGGTATTTTCCTACCAGTCGACACCTCAAACCGATTATTGTTCTGTATCTAGATGGCAGAATGATATAATGCCAGTTATGATTAAAAATTGTTTCTGGAGGCTGGGGAGGGGATGACCGACCTTGTTTCTGACTATCATACTTGCTTTGCTGTTGGTGGGATCCGGTGTAAATAGAGCGCGAGCCTTACCCTGAAATGAGGCTGCAGTGTTGGAGAGAGATCACATACCAGAAGGAGACTTTAGTTCACCTCCCCATATATTCTCTTACGGTATCATATTTGTCCTTTTTTACGGCATAGCAGTCTACGCTGGTGTGAAGAGTGTTCAGAAACAACTCCCTCTCCATAGGCAGCGTTGCTTCTAAATAAAGTGGCGCTTTAAGAAAAGATTCCCAAGAACAAGTTCTGCTGTTGACTCTGCATTTCTCTGGGAAATTCCCGATGTCTGTGTTGACAGTAGGCAGGATTCTTTTCATCTGATCCAGGCATACTTGTATTCATTCTTCTAAGCTTAATTTAGACTTCTACGCGAAGCAACCAATGTGGAAAACTTCGCTTTCCCAGAATGAACAAGGATTGCATCCTCAGTTTGAACAAAGTGAGACTTCTCCAGAATACCGATCTGTAACTATTTCGTTGGTAAATTCGTCATTTCAATATTGAAGGGCAGTGTCTCCTGAGGCTTTGATTCACTTCATGCTAATAAGTATTTCTTAAACGCAGACTGTCAGTCGGTGAGGCTGATTCTTGTGTCAATCGGTATAAAAGTGCTTAAAGGAGGGAGGTTGCCTGGGCAGTGGAGGCATTCTTGGCTGAGCTGCTGTGCCGGGAAAATGGGCTGAGGCTGGGAGTTTAGAGAGGGAGTGGAGTTGCATGCTGACATAATTTGAAAGTAAGAAGAAATCCTTTTGCCCTTCAGGCAATAATCTTACCGGGTGCTTGAATAGAGCATCGTATCTTCAAAATGTTGCCTTTTTTTTTTTTTTTTTTTTTTCCCTCTCTCCTGCTTTCTTTACTTCCTCATTCTTTCCCTCATTTGAGGAGGTGTATAATAGTATATGATAATAACTGGTTGTTGAGCCAACTGTTAAAAGATATTCCAGCAGCAAAGAAGAGCTCAGTGTGGAGCAGTCTCATTGTCTTGAAGTGAACACCCCAAATTTATCCTACGTTTGTCCCATGTAATGGCTGTAGCCATACTAGAATATCATGAATATTTTTCTACTTTTTTTTAAAAGCTGACATTGAAACCTTTTGGGGTTTTTTTGGAGTTTGTTTTTTTTTTTTTTTCCAAGTGGAAAGTCAGGTCACATGGGGCATATGTGACTTTATGCCCTATACATGTGTATTTATTTTATGAGTATTCTTCATGAGTCTAATGGCACTACTTGCAGAAGTAAAGAAAGTGGGATTTGGCTCTGAAGAGAAACAAAACCACAGGCATACTTTCATTCTTTCCCTGTTAGAAGGGAAATTAATGTTGCCTGATGGCTTTCCAGTTTTTTGAGTGTGTGCTAAAGGTTAGGTAAGACGAAGGCTCAATTTTGATCTGCTTAATATTTATAGCTTTATTCATTGAAGCTTTTTCCCATTTGTGTTGGAGGGATTCTTTTCTAGAAAGCTCATGCTATTATGGCGAACAACCTGAAGACATTTTAAGGTAAGGGTATTTTGGAAGAAAAGCATTTTGCCTCCAATTGGATGAAAACTACATTGTTACTTCATAATTTGATATAAATGGATAGAGACTTCTTTAATTTTCAAGATAACTTACCATTCAGTTCAATTACTTTTTAAACTTTTATGGGAGTGCATATGTAATTGTATCTCGAAGTGGCATTGGATTTTATCTCCCAGCAGTAAATAGAATGAGGGATGCTGCTGTTTGTTTGGTTTGGGGTTAGGGAGATGCATCAGATAGGATGAATTTGTTTTCTTGTTTGGGGTGGTCTTTCATTTCTATTTGGTGATTTTTTTCTTTCTTTCCTTCTCTTTTTTTTTGCTGCCTTGAAAGCATTTAGGGGACTTTGAAAAAGAAATCTGTGTATTTTTATTAAGGAGAGACTAAAGCTGAATGTTTTAAGTTTTCTGAGGGGACAAGAAGAGACACAGGGCTGGAAAAATGTTTTTTATGTGAACTCCTTATTTCAGATAACATTGGAGAAGGATTTTTGGGGGAGTTTCTTTAAAACGATGATTGATTATTTGCGTTCCTATGCTGACTTTACCCACATTTTCCACATATTTTTGCTCATTCTTCTTATTACCTGCAGAGGGAGCTTGTATATGAGATAATCAGAGTAATCAAGGCATTCAGGGCTGAGCTGTTTCCAGTAAGTACAATTCCATTTCACAGTGCCTTCTCTGTTATGCAGAGCAGAAAGGCTCCGCAAGATAGCTTTTAAAAAGCCTGTCCGTCAGTAACAGTAAATAACGATGGGCAAAAATGATAAAGTGTCAGTAAGCAAAAGCTGACTTTAGAAATACTTCATATTTCAAAGTGCCTTTTTATTGGAAGTTTAAAAAGAAACTGTGGAAAACAATTCTTATGTGTCGAAGTGCAAGAGGACAGTTTTGGTACTCTGTATGATGGGAAGCAGATTTTTCTTGCATAAACTGTCTTCTCTGAGTCTAAAAACGTCATGTCAGCATGAGAGAGACAACACAGTACTTTCAGGTCTTCAGTACATCTCGTGCAGTGTAGTGTGCTAGCAAAAAGCAATAGGTAAGTCTTTTCTATTTATGCAAGCAGTGTTATCATAATCACGTTGATTGCAGATGCAAGGCTAATTCTCAGTTTTGCTTTTTCTCTATTAAAAAAACATAAAAAGGTGAATGAGCTTTCATCCAGATATAATTGATGAATTCATACAGTCGGACTAAAGCAGACAAACAGTGGTAAGGATAGCTGTCTTGAGTTTTTAAAAAAAACATTGACAACAAAGAGCAAGGAATATCATAACCTAAGTTTATTTGTAAATTGTAGCTTAAAAACTAGCTTGAAGAATCAGAAGCATTTTAGATAATGATCTTCTTTAATCTAGTGCAATGAAAGAAATGATCTGGTGTATTGCAGGTTTTGTAATTTGGATTCTGGTTATCTGGATGATGAGAGTGTACAATCCTTCAAAAAGTTAAGACTTCAGAGAAGAAAATAATTCATTTATAATACAGTTTTGCTTGCTGAGCAAGAAGCATAATAGACAGTACTTAAATGAATTCTGCACTATTTATCTCTGGAAAAATGGTGGCAATCCTTTTACTGTAAAATATTTCAGTAAATTTAAAGATGATTTGCTATGATGCTGTTAGGAAATAAAGCAGTATGCATGCACATTCCATAAAGCAGAAACAGCTCTCCATAACATACTGTTTTGTAATAAATCTGCCCCATAAATTGGTTTGAGAGTTGATCCCCACCCCCCCACCCCCCCTTTTTTTTTTTTGTTAGTTTAAACTAACAGAACTTTACACTTAACACATGTTCAGGCTAACACGGTCTTAGGGTTTTACTTTGGATTCTCTTTTTAAACACCAAGAAAGATTTACCATATCTAATAGAGCAGCAACTCTGTGTCAATTTATTATTTATACTGGCTAATCCTTGCTAATGTGAAAAGTCAGCTTGTTATTGTAACACCAAATGGCCCTCTAAGTAGGCAAACAGTTAAGTAGATCTCCTGTAATAGGTTGTTGTCTAATAAAGAGATTTATGGTATTGGCAAAGGCTATTGTATAGGTATTACCCTCTCACAGCATGATCATGTATTATCTTAACAACTCAGTGCCACATTTATGTTGAACATTTTCATAACAGGGTAAGAATATTAGCCACAGCAATTACACTCCAATAGGATTATAATGGTAAGATTTACAGAAAATACATAAATTATGTCTTTTGTAGAGATTTTGATAGGTGCTACGAGTTGAAAAGTTGCATCATCCTTTTTGCGTGGGAAAATACCGATGTATTACTTGTGATGAAGAAAGAGAGGTTTCTCAGTTTAATCTTGTTGAGGAATTATGGGGAGGCACTGGGCATAATCTTTCTTTACACAATGTGTCTTTTTCTTTCCCAGTGAGGTAAAGATGTTTCAGAAATTCCATTCAGTGGAGATTGCCGTACAATGTGAAAATCAAGACATGAATGTAACTTTAATTCTGTTGTGAGGATAGTACAGCTGGGATTAAGATATATTTTTTTAAAACCTTGTATTTTGAAGGTAGAACAATGGTAATTTACTTGCTGCATTGGAAGAGCCTGCTTGAATAAAATCATGTTACATTGTTTTAGCTGTAGCCTAACACACTTTTTCTGTTTCATTAGCACCAGGTTTTTCTGGTGATAAGTAACTTGGATACTTTTAAAAATTACTACAAGCAACAAAAGTGACAATAATGCCATACTTGTACAGTTTTCATGTTAAGTGACATTCAAGCTGTTCCTTAATTCTTAAAATTTTCCATCTGTTTTTGTTTTTTTTTTTTTTTTAAAGCAAGAAAGCGAGACATTAGTACTCATTTACTTGGCAGAAACAATGTACCAGTAACATTTAATAAAACATAATTATGTTTTATCAATAAAAAAACCAGTTATGGGGTCTGACTGAAGAAAATATATTAGGTTATATAGTAATTTTTGAATAGATGCATTGAGCAGCAGTCTGAATGGCACAGTGTGACAGAATAGCCACATGTTTTAGGATGATACCTTGAGGTATAGTTCAGTAAATACTGGAATAATGAGTGCTTAGACAAACAAAATACTTTTCTTTCCCTGATTTACTGTAACAAAATGATAATTAGGTCATTCCAAAATTCAGAAAAGGTATAGATGGCAGTTCTTGCTGTAGAAGAACTTCCCAATACGTATTCCATGCCATGTATAGTGTACAAGCATGAATAGTGTTAGTTAAATTTGTAAGACACAACAGTTCCTGGATGTTTTGGATTAATTCTATGTGTAAGACTGTATGTAGAAAGGTCCTGTACCCATCTGTTTTAAATTGTTATTAATTACGAAAAGCCAGAGGAAGGGTGCACCTGTTTCTTTTGACATGAAATATTCCACTTCTGAAAATGTGCTAATAGAAGGTAACGTTGCACATAGTTTCATGTTCTCTGGTGGATTACTGGAAAATAATTGGGGCCTCAAAACTGCATTAAACAATGAATATTCAAAGCTTGAATATTTTTGTAATGATGACAGCAGTGTATGACTTCATCTGTCATCAGTAACTCATACACCTTGTATTTACACAACTAGAGCGAAATTCTGGATCTTTGTCTTCAGTCTTGTGTTCAGAACAAGAATTATGACCTATAGAATAACATTTTCTATTTTAGAAAAGCTCCTGTATGTTCTTAGATTGGCTTCACATTTTATTTATTTTGAACTGTGGAAAATGATTGTATCTTTTGTCTGTAAGTAAAAAGAAAACACAAAAGGACGAATGTTACCCCCTGATGAACGTGGAGCTCCAGCCGATTTAAGAGCGTGAACTGTGACTGCATTGTTGAGGGCAGTGCTTGTCTTGTATACCCTAAGAAGAAGCCAGTACTTACAATAAAAGGATGAATAATGCATAAAAAAAATCAGTAAGAGGTAAAGCATTTTTATCAATGCTTTAAATATTAAATTATTTATAATTTTTTTAAAATTTATTAAAAATAGGGTACAGTGGATTTGTTTTACACATTTATCTTTATCAAAAAAAGTTTTCTAATGCTTGGGAAGGTAATTTCTGTGTTTGAAAGAGGAAAATATATGCAGAAATATTCTTAGCAAGTTGTTAGCCTTATGTGCTGAAACATTTTTTGGAATACGTATATATTGCTGTAAGGTAAAGGTAAAGATGAACCATTTTTATTTTTGTACAAATGCCATAAGGAATGGATTCTTAAAATTAGTATTCTTCTGTTGGCAAGACAATAAGTCAAAGCACAAATCCACACTGTAGTCATTTTACTTGTAGTGCGCATTAAAAATGAAGCCACACTAAGTCATACTTAACTGCCCACAGACAACTAACCCTGAAGAAGGAATAAGTCTGTCTTTCCCCCCCGCCCCGTCTTTTTTATTATTATTTATATCTCTTTGTCTGTTTGGAACAGCAGTGCTGTTATGACTAATAAAGCTTTTGTGTTTGGCAAATGGGATGCAAGAAATCAGCAGTTCTTGGCTCAGGACTGAAAAATCTGCTGAACAGAGCACATAAAACCAGTATAACCTTTGAAGTATACCTGTGAATGAAATTCTTTCTTATACTTCTGTCATCTGTACAGAATTCCTATATTTTTAGTACAACTTCACTTCTAATGATATTATTTCTGATTATAGTGACATTTAAAGCAGTTTGGACAGACTCATGATTAGAAAGTACTGTTCTCAGCTTGCTTCTGAACGTATAGTCCCTTAGATTATTATTATTTTTTCAAAGGTACTAAGATAGGGACTTACAGTGAAATCAGCATCTTTCTGTTGCCTATCTAAATAATGAAAAAATTATTTGGTTTATTTTAATTATAATTAGCTTAATTTTTTGTCCAACTTTGACTGATCTTTGTATGTGATAGATTTCTAAGATTCTGTAAACAATTAATTTCATAGTTCTTGTGTATTTTTCACAGAAAAACACTCTATATATGAAACAGTTATTTAAAACAATTCTTCTTGTGCAATATAGGTTGTGTGTATATCTATCTATCTATATATAAAAGTTACTAAAGTAGTGTATCTTAATTGAAAGAAAGTGAAATAAATGAAATTGTATAGTAAGTCTGCTGGAAGATAGGCAGTAAATTATCTCTATTTGTGTTTTAGATAATAATAACAAATACAACAAATAAAGCTGCAGCATTAGCACATTATTGAAACTAATCAGTAAGGATTTCTGAAAAATACGTGGAGCAGTGGGAAAATCGGTTGCTGTTTCAGTGCTGTGGTTAAGCAGTTTGCACAACTGTGTTCGCTACTTTGGCACAGCTGAGAGATACGATTAATATCTCCTCAATCACTTAATTACAGCCATTATTTAAGTTACCTAACAGAACAATTGTTCAGGTATTGTACATATAGGAGATATTAGCTGCTGCTAAAGCAACAGAGCAAATATGCTCAGTGGAATTTTATTATGGCTCACAAATGGTATGAAGAAATAGCTCCCGGATTGTGCTCTTAAAATTCACTCAAGTCCATCTGATGATTGTGCAAATTCTGTTTGTACTGCAGTGTTAGTGAATAACCGTGAATGACAATCTGTACAAGATGTTTCCATCCAAAAAACCCACAACTCAAACATCCAGAAACCCCAACTTTTTTACTGTAGGCTTGTGATTCGGAGCTCTCTGGTGACATGGTCTGGTACGGAGCTGTCACCACCCTGCCTGCAGTGGTGGGCTCTGTCATGGCTGCCGCACAGGTCTGGGGAAGTGCGAGTCCTGTGCCACACATCCAAATTTGTGGCTAGATTCCTTCAGTTGTTTCATAATGAAAAAAAAGGTGTAATTAGGGCTAATTTAGCTAATCATCAGAAACTGGAGGTAGTCTCATCTGCCCTTACCCCTCAAAAATTGTCTGTGATATGAAAGCGCGATCATGGCAAGACAAAGAGGGGAGCGTTGTATGTGCTGTCTGCAGGTGAAGATCCTGGGAAACAAGGTTTGTCCTTTTTCTGCTATTCACAGCCAAAAAGTCAAAATCTCCATTTTAATGAAGACATTTCAAAGAACAGACGGGTTGAGAAAGATATTATTTCTTTAAATGCTCCTGCCTCTTAAACATGGAAGTACCCTTAAGCTATAAATTAGAGTATTTTACCCTGTGCGGTTGATCTCAGGCTGCCCAGTAGCAATGAAGAGTTAAAGTTTTAAAAAAAAGAGTTGTCAATGGCTTGGTGGTTTCATGTTTTTCAGTCTGTGGTTAGCTTATGTCCCCCTTATGTCCTGTTTTTGTCAATATTTTCCTTTCACCTAAGAACTATAGCAAGTGGGAGGAAAAGTAACTTGAAAGAAAATAATTATCCCAGAGATGCATTTTCATGTGGGAACCTTTATAATGCCTTCATGTAAATGACACTCACTATGGAAAACGTAAGAGCATTTAAGAGTAGAATGGTTCATCCTGTGCTCCATGGGAAACACCATTTTGCTTATCTCTCTTCCCGGAAAGGGCACACCTGTGTGCCGGGGCTGGGGGAGGCTCCGACCAGCTCCCCATCCATGGCTGCTGGTGAGCAGTGCAGGGACCCCAGGAAGCTTGCAGGAGCATCTTGAGTAATGGCATGTCCTGAGTCCGTGCAGTTTTACGAATGTGTAGGAAATGGAGCCACCTTAGAGGATTGTTTTATTTTGCATTTTTAATTTTTGCATGGTGGGTTGTTCTTTGTTTGGTGGGTTTTTTTTTTGTTGTTGTTTTTTTTTTTTTTTTTTAAGCTATGTGTTCTCAGGCATCCTCGCTAACATTCACTTTAACTGAATGCCTGCTTCTGGTGGGGGAACCTACAACAGAACAGCTTTAAGATCAAAAAACCCTTAGAGTTGTGTTGACAAAACCTTATTAAGCGGTGTAGCACAGTATATGGCACAAAGTACTCCAGTGCATACTTGGAGCAGCAGCCTGGGTCACTCACTGGTGATGCTCATAGCTTTGCTGGCTGGATTCCTGAGTTGTGGTTCCCAGAGTCCAGGCTTTTTAACTTGGAACAAGAAGAGATACAGATTTATTTAATTCAAAGGCTTTGTATTTGTAAGCTTTGTGGATAGTTCTTGTAAAATTTAAAATTGTTCTGTGATGGTTGTTGCTATCCTCACCACCATCTTAAAAATTAATTGTTTTGTTGAATAGTGTTTTCCAATCAGCTTGAATTATTGATATTTTGGTCCTTAGTAGAAGGGTAGTGGTACTTTTCCTCCTATACCATAGCCTGTTCCACCACAGTTTAATGAGTTATATCCCTGTATCTGTAATAGAATAACAACATGAAAAAAAATATGTAATTGTGGCTTATTGAATGGGGCTCAAAATGAAAAGCGGGAGATGGACTTTTGCATTAAGTCCAAGTTTTAAGGAATTGGTGCTTTGAATGCTGAAGCAATTGGTACCTGCTGTTTGGAAGTTAGAGCTGTTAGTGGTAATTGCAAGATAAACAACTTCGTAGAGAGGAATGCATGTTTAGTTGGAATATTTGAAACTATGTAGCCGAATATATTCTTAGCTATCTTAAGCTGCTATTAGAGACTGTGTTTTTTGTAAATATTTTTGAAAGTGACGGAAATAATAACAAACGTTGGAAAACAGCAAGTGAATGTCTGCTTATGAATATGTGTATGGTTGAGTACAGGTGTGTGGGAGTGTTTATTTATATCGTACTTACTCATAAATGCAAAGTGTCCAGTTTATCATGTGCTAAAATTGTGAGGCAGAGCAAAAGAGGTTCTTGTCCGGTCATGGCCAAAGGGGCTGCCAGCCAGGAAGAGCCTGCTTTCCTTTGTTCTGCTCCCGGCCAGCTGGACTGTACCTGTACATGTTCTAGTTAGTAAATAACACCACTGTGGAAAAGCTAAAAAGTGGTATTTACTTAACTGTTATAAAATAATATTGTAACAGTGAATTTGGTTTTTATTTTGGTGACCTGAAATCATTGAGGTGAAGTGTCTGGCTGTTGAAATCTTAAACTGTGCTTGCTGCAAGCTCTTCTTGTGTTGTGCACCATAGTAGTCTTGAGTTAGATATTTTTATTTTCAGAAGATCTATAAAGCTGCTATTTTTAGGTCAAAAACGTCAAATCGCCTTTTGACTGAAGAGATGTTAAAGTAAAACTGAGCAACTTCTGCAGAGTATGTTGATAACCAGACAGCATCAGGTGAAGTATTCTGTCATGCCTCTGTCTGTCGCTTCTTACGTATCTGAGAATATGCGCCTTTAGGTAGGGTTGGTTTTTTTTCCCCTTCCATTTTTGTCTGTGTTATTCATCCTTCTGTCTGTCTTTTTCTCTTCCAGAAACAAAATCTTAGTTCAGCCCAATAGTGACCTATAAATAAGCTGTATATTTATTACTGTCACAACCTCTTCTGTATTTGATTTTTAAACAAAAAAAAAAAACAAACCTGGAATACGCAATAGATGTGTGGAGATTGTGGTCATCTTTTTAAAATTAGTATTATTATTCTGGGACTGTGAAATCATCAGTCACTTATAGAATATGATTACTTGCAGAACAGCAAATGTTTCTAAATAATTGTATGCAGGTACACATGCAGACGTGCATCTCAGTGCACATGTGTGCTGGCCCCTCTTGTAGCATTTAGTGCCAGCGTTGTCTTTTTCTGTCTCCGCATTTATTACTCCTTTGACTCATTCTTCAAACAGATTTGTGGCTTCTGATGTGTATTGGTGGGCCTTTCATATGGATTAAAAAGTGAGTATTTGCAGTTAGTGTAGCTTGTGTTTGTGTCCCAGATAGAAGAAAGCCTTGTACGTTATGTTATGAGAGTGCGGCAACTGATCCTAAATGCTGACGGTCCACTTGAAGGAAATCAGATTACACTCAGATATTTCATAATAGCAAGTCCTTCCCTTTTCTGTACTGTGCTGCATATTTTCTGTTCCCTGTTGACTTGCATTCCTTCGTTGTCAGTCTTCCTCCGCTCCTTCAATTGCCTCTTTATTTTGCACAGGCTCCCGGACACATCCACCCATGGCACGGCAGGGCGGGCCTGCCCGTGCTGCTGCATCTTTCCTTGGGCCTTCCCTTTTCCATCTGCCTGCTTTCCTTCTGTGCCCTACCCAGAGGCTTTCCCACTTCCAGTGCACTTGAAACTAGCTAGGGGGGATGCCATCTTCCAGCTCTGCCTGCTCCCTTTGCCTTTTTTTTTTCCCTTTTCCTTTTTTTTATTTTTTTTTCACCCTTTCTTTTTTTTTTTTTTTTTTTTTTTCTTCCCCCCTGGTATTTTTTCCCCCCTTTTTTTTCTTCTGGCCCTATGGTGTGACTCTCACTGATTTCTGGTGAGTAACTGACAGTACGGGGGAGTCTACCTAATGATGATGATTTCATTGTGCATCTGATTTGTAATCTATTGCAGAAGTGCCTGCAATGCAGAAGGCTTGATAAGTGTTATTTAATGTTAGAAATCTAAAATTTTAAGGTACACAGATCACCAGTTAAATCAAGGTATCTTGTTGACTCTATGTATAACTTGCACGGTTTTGTGATTGTGAAGGTTTTGTGCAGTACGGTACCTTTGGGCAAGCTGCGAAATACATTGATCCAGACTAAATCTGGAGTTTTTCAGTTTGCTGAATGAGGAGTTGGTAAAATGGCATGCATTTTCTAAACAGGGACAACTTCTCTTAAATTTACTATCTATCTGTTGAGCTGTCAGCCACTCTGTCACTTCAAGGCTTAAAACTATATTCATGAAAACAAGTTTTCTGGATTTCAAAGAAAATTCTGTTTTTGTTAAAAGTAGCAATCAGACCAAAAGGTTAGACTATCATCAAAGTGTCTGTAAAAATATGTTTAAGACCTTGTTCTGTTCATTGCTATCACAAGAGAAGATGACTTGTAAATTGCCTTTCATAAAAGTGAGCTTGATTTAAGGTATTAATAAAATCTAAATTTGTGCATTCTTGCTGTAGGGACTGAAGATTTTAATTTAGTGAAATGCCAGAACAATTTTTTTGTGCTCAGTTTGATGAGTGTTATGTGAGAATTCCATCTTACTAAATTAGGGCAGACATATATATTACACTGTTTACAAACTGTTATGATTAAAATCTGTTAAATTTCATATTGAATATTCAGTCATCTTTGAGCAAAAAAGAGACACCTCGTTTTCGTCTCAGGGCTGTTGAAGTCTTCTGTTAAAATAGATTAAATTGCAAATGTTAATCTGAGTAACTGTGGGAAGTTGTGACCTGGATTTGAAATAGCCATGAGACTACTATAGCAGCAGTAAATCTTCAAGAACATGTAAGGCTAGCACATAACAGGGGATATGTCTGATGCGAGAATTAGAGTGCGGGTGGAGGAATAGCCTGAAAACAAAGTCGTGTGCCAGTATCACGTTTTCCTATTCTTATTAAAAAAAAAAAAAAAAAGAAAAAAAAGGTAAGAATTTTTCACTTTAAAGCTGTTTTTTTTACAGGCAGTGCACAGGAACTTCACAAAATTTTATTTAAAAATGGTAATCTAAAATTTAAGCTGTATTTAAGGAAGACTGTTTGTGGCACTCAAGGCATCCGGGTTCTTAATCCCCATGTGCTTCCTTCAGTGACAGTGATTCCAGTCTTTGAAATATCTATGGGAATTGCAGGTGCAGACTTCAGCCTAAGGAAAGCATCTGAGGAAGTCTGAGGAGGAAGTAGATACTAAATGTACTTACCTTTTGTTTTAGGTTTTTTCCTTCTGTCCTTAAATAACCGGTTTATTTTTTCTTGGCTAAGGCTGGCTTCAGCCCTAGTTCTGGGTACTTTAAAGCCTAATAGCATCAAAAGGTCCCAAGTGTTAGTTATCAAGCACTGGCATTGCTGGAATCTTTTATTGTCTTATTACTTTTGATTTGCTTCATCGCTGTTATAACATGTCAAATAAGAATGTAGGCGATGTCAGGAGAATATGATAATAGTAATTTTTAAAGCAATGTTTTGACTTAAAAAATAATGTTAAACCAATCATTTTTAAGCAATTCTTAATGAAAAAATCAGGAGAAATTAATTGCTAATTAAAAAAAAAAAGATTAAATATTTTTGACATACTTATTTGATCCAGTTTGCTGTACTCTTATATCTCTGGATATATTTGATACAAATTTCATCTTGCGTAAAAGAAAGAAACGAGCTTGCAGATAGTTGCCCACATGTGTCCACGCACCAAAATTATCTTGGAGTTCTGTACGAGGGTATTGTAAGTGTTACAATATCTATTATTGCAAAATTGACTTTTTTTTTCTTTTTCAGTTTCTAAAAAATACTAAGATTGTAGGGCTTATGAAGTAAGCCTGTAATACTTTACCTCTCCATTTTAAAAAAGTCTTTTAAAAACTGCTTTATGATAGAATGTAACACCAGCTAGACTATGACTTTGTTCATTTTATTTGCTGCAGAGGAAGGGTGATTGGCAGGCTCTGGCATTCAGCTGTCCGTGGCTGAACTGCAGGGCTTGAGTTGCATTGGCAGGGCCGCGCGTAAAACTTTGTACCGTGTTTGCCAACTGTGTTCTTGGCTCAAGTTGATGTTACATGTCTCTCGACTCCAAAGCATGCTCATTTGCCAAATTCTATCTAAAAATGTATGCTGGAATTCCTAATTAAATAAACCCCTTGATATTTATTTTATGCCTTGGAAAGGCATGCATTCTTTCAGAGTAGATGCTGCTTTGGTAGAAATACAAATAAGAATTAAAAAAACCCAAGGTGGATTAAAAAGCTGTAACCAGGGTTAGGAGAGAAATGGTCTCTTGCAAACAGATTGGAAGCTTTGGTTTTTTGTGTTGAAATTTTGGGACTTTACCAAGTTCTTACCTGCAATTTTTTGCATACCTACATTATTTGTTTATTTCTCAAGTGTTTTTAAAATTGTTCCACTACAAATGATAATTGCAGTCAGTATATAGTGTCATTGTTCTTTCCTGCTACATAGCAATATAGCTACCTTATTGTTGCCGTAAGCTAAAGTTACCAGTTGAACGGTAAAGGTATAATTTATGCCAAACCGGTCTAGAAGCTGTTTCAGAAGACTGATAGCAACTGCTTTTATACATATTGCTATGTAAAATGCTTATTAATGTTAGCAGATGTTGCACTTTAATCCCCCAGAATGATTGTTTGGTAGCAGCGGGAGATTTATTAAGCTTGAGTTGTGTGAAATTGTGTGTGCATAAGCTGCTATTTAGATTGTAAAAATGCCATTGAAAACTGTTAAAAAGTTCTAACTGTAATTGGCAGAGAGGTATTAGCTGTTCTAAAAGAAGTATATGTGTACCGTTGGCCCTTATGCTGTAACCTCTTTATCATTTATCTTCTTGTATTAATGTCACTGAATTATTAATTCATGAGCAGGGTTGGATAGGGTGAAGGCACTATTTAAATGTGTGGCACATGTATCCTTATCGCTGGAGACATGAAAAGAGTCATTTTGTGTTATCTATAAAATGGAAAGGACATTTAAAATTTCATTTATGGTAATCCACTTCACTTCCCAGTAAAACACCTAGATTATTGCTACTATGATATAATGTTCTTATTAAAATTTTGTAATCTTTCCACTCTGTTTGCTTATAAATATTGTTGATAGACAAATGTAGGCTTACTTTATTTTTCTTTTTAGTTGCAGATACAGTTCGTGAACTGCAGCAGAACATATGAAGAGCAGGTTTTTTAATACAAAATAAAAGCCATTAAGTGTATGTAATTGTGAAAGGGGAAATATATTATTTAAAATCAGAGCATAGCCTAAATAACAAAAAATACAATTTTTTTCCAAAGTAGCAGTGTCATTGTCACATTGAGCTACCAAGACTTACATTATTTAAAAGAACTGTAAATGAGTGACACAGACATCTTCGTATGCCTGATGAAACCACAGAATATCAGAGGTCATGTTGCTGTTAAAATATGTGTTAAAAATGGATCTTAAATTTCATCTATATGGATGCTTTAAAAATGGTTTAAATATGGTGCTATATGGATGATTTAAAAAATATTAAAGTATATGGGAAATACAATGTATTCAGTCACTCCAAAAGAGTAAACTCTTTTATTCATTGAATACTTTAAAAAGTATCAGTTCTTTCTTAAAATTCTTTGAAACAAGCAATTTAGGGATACTTTGTCCTCAGGTGCTCACTGTGGCTGGTGTGGCAGTGCTGGAGCTAACCCATATTCCATTTTGTTTAATAGTTAGAAAATAACACTTCACAATTCCCTTTTCACAGTGCATGGAAAAGGCCCTTACTGTTTCTACAATACATTTTTGTTTTTCTTGTTTTGTCTTTCCCCCCCCACCCAAGGAAGAGAAAAATACTGTGTAGGATGCTAGGGAGAAGAGCTTTAAACAATGGTGCGTGCAAGTAGAAGGAGCCTTCCTTTTGAATTACAATTTAGAGCTCTTTTTGTTCATAACTTCTCCAGATGTAATCGTTATCTTTTTCCGACTTAGCCTTTTTACAAAAGGAATAAAAAATGAACTGAAATACTTTTATATTTTTCTATTATAGTTTGAATAAATAAGAAAGCCCACAGTTCGCGCCAGTTACAGGAGCGGTACAGCTCTGATGAATGACTGGTAGTCATTCAGCTGCCTTGCACAGTTAAGGGTAGCCAGCTGAATGTTCATCGCTTATTAAAATGTACAAGAAAATACTCTTGACTATAGTTGCACCATTAGATGCCTAGGCAACTCGTACGTCTTTGCAGAGCCCATCACCCTGTAACAGAAGTGAGTTCTGTGTTTTGTTGCAGAGTCAGGCCCTTTCTGAATAGATACTGAAGATTTATTTGCCATATTTATAGCATATGTTTTGCACGTTCTTGGTGACATGCGAGCAATAGTTACATGATTTGGCCATGTATCTGTGGGCAGGTGCGAGGAAGAGAGTTAGTGCTGTCTGTGCAGTACTGTCATGTATGGCTTCTCACCCTTGAGTTCCTGTTTTCACCATGAATATGTGCATGAGAAAAGGCAGTTACAAGGGAAAAAACCCAAAATCTTCATGATATTTGAGTTTTCAGCCTTCTACTTTTAAGTGCTACTGGTATGTAAAATTGGTGAACCTGAAAGATATGGCTTCTGTCAATGTGTGCTGCTTATTTGTACTTAATATACATACAGAACTCCTCCAAAGGGTTAAGTAAGTTCATTGAAGTTTCTACCTGTAAGTCATACTTGCCTGGAGAATCTCTTGTATGCTTAGAAAGTAGTTAAGGACTATTCTTAGTTGATTATTCTTCCAAAGGTGACATATCTGAGGGTCTCCATCATGCCTTCCCTTCTTTTGTTGTCAAAATGATGAATTTTGATGTTGTTTATGGCCATGTGGGCTGGCAGTGCACAGCACTTCTTGGGTTTCTCTGCAAGACATGATCCACTACCTTCTAAATAACTAGATGGTTGGTGAATGGTTTGGAAAGTAAAGCTTTACGGCATTACTCTTAGGCATTTGTTTGTTGTTGTTAATTTTTAGTGGAACTAAAATGTGGTCTTCTGAAGCTCCTGACTGTCAGGCTG
Organism: Falco peregrinus; assembly: GCF_023634155.1. Lineage (NCBI taxonomy): Eukaryota > Metazoa > Chordata > Aves > Falconiformes > Falconidae > Falco > Falco peregrinus. The sequence continues at coordinate 20,412,010 of NC_073730.1, read as the reverse complement.
CTTATAAGAAAATACTGTTCTCTGATCACTGTAATATTTATTAATTGTGCTTCAGGGAAAAAGAAACTTCTTGAAAGTAGAAAAAGATGCTTAAGCACAACATGTTTTAAAATGTAATTAAAGGCATGCACTATTGATATGGTCTTTCATAAAATGCATTATTGTGAAGCTATTGTAAATTTTAATACTTAAGGTTACAATGGAAGAATAGGTATTTCAAAATATATTTCTCCTGCCGTCTCTGTATTTAGTCACAGGTTTTTCACATTTCTTTGCACACTCATCTGATCTATTTTATCCTAGATTACCTCATTGCTCCCAAGAAATCCCTTTTGGTAATATTGATAACCTAATATGTGACAGATTTTGGTCATTATTATTTCATTTAGTGGTCATATGTATAGACCAAGAGGGAATCTGAATATTGATTCACTGAATGGCTAGTAACAATGATTTATGAGTCAAGGATTCAGTGCAGTGAGCCAAACACAGCAGAGATTACATCTTATGTGCCACCATTGATTTTGTTTCATATTTCACTGCACAATGATTAGGCCATGGTCTCACAGATGTTAACATCAGAACCATATTCTTCTCTAAGCAAAAGATATGCAACAAATTATACCCAGTGCATTGTGTGTATGTTCCTCCTGCTTCTGCTTTTAAAAAAAATATAAATATTTTCTAGTTACTTTTTAAAGAATTGGTATTTCTCTGGTAACAACAAAGGGTTTTGATACGATTTTTAAAAATCAAAAGTGACTTTGCTGCCCACACAAGCTATGTCATTTATATTGAATGTAGACCACACAGACCGATCTCAAATAGAGCTGATAGAAAATGGGATGCTTTAAGGCAGATGCTAAAACAGCACCTTCATGAATCTTTCTGATAATATGCTTTGGCACATGCCTAGAAAACAAGTCTCCAGCGCAGTAGTTTCCAGGGGTTTCATGCTACCAAACTGGGGTTTCTGCATGAAAAGCAGATGCCAAGGCTGCAGCACAGCCATCCCCGACCGTGGCTTCATTGAAGATCCAATGTATTAGGGCTGTACAGCCCCCATTAACCCCGTTACAGCATGGGTACAAGTGCTGTAAATGCATACATAAAAATCTGGGGGTTTTCTACCCTTGTCTGTAACTTGATTTTGTTTTGAAAGTTAGTACATCACGGTTTTTGTCTGGTGGCTCTGTGTTGGTCTGGTGAAGTTGTCTTACTTCAGTGTGTCAGCTGTGAAAGGCATACCATACTAGAATCATAGTGGTTTCAGTTGAAAGCAACCTTAAAGATCACCTAATTCCAAGCCCCCTGCCCTGGGCAGGGACACCTTCCACCAGACCAGGCTGCTCCAAGCCCCATCCAGCCTGGCCTTGAGCACTGCCAGGGATGGGGCAGCCACAGCTGCTCTGGGCAACCTGTGCCAGTGCCTCACCACCCTCACAGGAAAGAATTTCTTCCGAATATCTAAGGTAAATGCCCACTTCCAGTTCCTATCACTTCACGCCCTTGCAAAAAGTCCCTCTCCAGCTTTCCTGCAGGCCCCCGTTAAGCACTGGGAGGCTGCTATAAGGTCTCCCCAGAGCTGAGCTGCTCCAGCCTGAAGGACCCCAGCTCTCTTGGCCTGTCTTCACAGCAGAGGTGCTCCAGCCCTCTGATCACCTTTGTGACCTCCTCTGGGCTTGCCCCAACAGGCCCATGTCCTCCTTATGCTGGGGGCCCCAGAGCTGAGCGCAGCACTCGACATCTGAGTTCCCTGCTCAAGCCCAGCGGCAGCAGCCACGAAGCAGACGGGGTGCGCTGAAATCCTGGCAGTCAGCTAGAGAAGCACCACGCTGCTGCACAGGTACGGGCATGTCTGACCACAGTCCCAGGATTTAGTTCTGGTTGTTTTGTTTTTCGGTCTACTTCCACTTCAAACAAGTTCTTGGCTGTGAAAAACACTGGATAGGAGGAGAAAAAAAAGAGATCAGTTAAGTGGCAGAACAGCTTTGAGAAATATGGGCCTTTGCAAAGCCTTGTCAAGGCTGTCAACAAACAGTTTACTGTCTTACAAGACTGCAGTGTCTTTGGTTGATGTTAGTCTAGTGATTTTTTTTTTTTTTTTTTCTTCCAAGGGAAAGGAATGATCTCTTCTAATACAAATAGATTATTTTGAGGATTTCTCTTCTTTGAGAAGTCTGAAAAGCCTTTGAATTTTCTCAGCTGTTACGATTGCTTCTTCTGATTTGTCATATGGTTCTCAGTGTTTTTTATAGCTATTCATTATTTTCTTGTTTATTTTTGATGTTCGTATAATCTGTCCTATGTAGGTTTGAAAATGAGAGCTATTTGTTTTGTAGTTTAATGAAGGGAATGGCAGACAGCCTCAGACTGTGCCTCTGGTGTCCAGAGTGATCAGCATATTTAACATGCTCAGCATGACACTAAGATATTAGCTGATAACAGTTGTAATTGACTTACAGCCTCTCTTTCCCTACCCACTTTGTTGGATGCTGGGGATTTATCTTTGAGACCCCAGGAAGATGTAGCGCACAGAGGGCAGAAGTGTTAGAGGGGTTTTACCTGCTCTGTTGGAGCGGAGGTGGTCTGATGTAGTGGCACGGTGTCGATCCGGGTGAAATGCAGGGAATTCGCAATGAGGACTGAGTGACAACTCCCCCCACCCCCGTTGGTTCTGAGCATTTAGCAAACGCAAAAAGAAATTCAGACTTGGCAAAAGGAGAGTGCCTGGAGCCAAAAAAAGCCATTCTTATTAGCGTTAGCAAAGGTTTACTTTGCTGGCTTATTGAATGAAAACTCCCTAGAGTGTCCAGGCTTTATCCTGTGTTAACAAGAAGGGGCAAAGCTGGCTTGTCAGGAATGGACTGCCGTGTAAGATGTCTGTAAAACACCAGAGTGAGGCCAAGCCGAACTGGAGTGCTGATGAGAAAAGAAAATCTTCGTCTTTTCCTCTCAAATCCTATTTATTTTCTCTGTGAATGATTGCGGTAGACCACTGGGCTGCTGTGGACTGGTGAACTGAATTGTGATGTTGCACTGTTAAAACAGTGTCAGTGAACTGTTCGGTGCCATGCCTTGCATAGGTGGGTCTGGCATTTTGAATGATCTGCTGCACTAAGGAGCTGGGAACCTGGGCTGGGCTGGGCTGGGCATTCCTGCAGCCATTCTCTATTGGGGGTTCACATTCACTGCACACCGTTTCAGGTGTTCCTCAGACGTGAGTATGTCACTTCAGAGCACAATGCAGCTGAATGTATTGAAGTAATTCTTTTTGTTGCAAGATTGGATGACCTTGGTCAAGTCTTGTTCTTACTGTATTATTCCCCTCTCTGGTACTATATTCCTTCCGTGCGACTTGGGAAGAGATGTTTTGGGTTAGAAATTTGTGTTCAAGGTGACAGTTAATAGGGACTGTTGAATACAGAATTGAAGGTAAGACTCTGATACATTTTAAGCATTGAATTGCTTTTAATGGAAAACAAGCTTTTGTTAACCAGTTTTAGACAGAGCAGAGTAGGCTTTCCTTTCTTCTTGCAGTATGCAACTTGGTTTAATTGGAACAGATGAGGCATTGATTTTTTACCATAGGTAGTAGAAGGATGATAACTAAGTCAGCATGGGGTCTTGCTTGTCTTCAGTTTTTCTTGTAAAATCTTTTAACTTTGCAGATTTCCTAGGATATGGTGCTGTTACATTAATAACTTCGCATTAGTGCTAGTCAGTTTTTGGATAACTATATTGAAGGATTAGGATTAACTCAAATGCATCTGAAGAGATGTTCAATGTTGAAAACTAGAGCTGGGTCTTATTGCAGGTACATATAAAACTGTAGCTGTTGGATCATAGTATTAGTCTCATTCTAGTATTTTACTAATGTGGCTTAGTTTTACTAATCACACGGCACTAATTAAATTCTTATGTTACAGATTATGGGAAGTTTAACTTCATTCTTTTTTTAAATTGGGAGAGCCTCATGATGGGAAAGCACGTGGACACATGATTTCTCTGGAGACTAAATAGTCTATTATATTGTATGAATATATACCTACTCACCCTTGCCTCTTCTTCCCCCTGCTTTCCTCTGCAGAGCATCTCAGATATTACAGAATTACTTAGTTTCATAAACTGGGTTATGAAAGGCGGTGGGGGTGCTGCATATGTGGCAAGATAGGTCATACAGGATTTATAAGAAGGACTGACTGGGTCATGCTGGTTCCTCGGTGCGTCTGAGCTATGCAGCTATGACTGATGTTCCTTACCTCTCTCTGCCTCATCACTGTAAAGCTAGTGTAAATTTTATTTCTGTAGTAGGGATGCTAAAGCTTGACCAATGTCGCAGGTGCTTTGTGGTGGTGTTCCTAAGATGATTCGGAAAATTAAGCATCATATTGTAAAAAATATAGTTATTAATTCAGTGTTAGTCTGAAAGACTTTCAGCTAAAGAAAAACATCCTTGCTTAGCTGGAAAGATCTCTGCATTCCCCTCTGTCTTAATCACCTGGAAAGCTGGATGGAACAGGAGGAAAAAGGCAGCTCTTGAGCATGCTGTGTCGGTTGCCCGGAAGCTCTTAAAAGACCCTTTTTTGGCTTTTGAAAATAAAACCTTGGGAAGGTTAAACAGTAGAGTCAGGACGTGGCAGTCTTTTAGAGGTCTTTCTCTTCAAAGATGAAAGTATATCAAGGAGCATGCTTGGAGCAGCTTTCTCTTATCTCTGGGGTGCTCTTGAGCAATGTTGCGGGGAGAGGGATGGCCAACAGTGGCATGTATTCTGCAGCGCTTGTGTTTCCTCTGTAAGAAGTTTCAGAAGTACAGAAGAACAAGGAAGCAAGGCAGGGGCACTAAGATATTTAGAACTTGGAGCACAGCTTATGAATACCGTATGAAGAGAGAGAGGCCCAATGCCTTTGCAGTGTACGGGTTTGAACATTAACATTTCCATTACTGATCTAGTCATCTTTAACAGCAAATGGGCAAAGAAACTTAACAAGGTGAACTGCTCTGTTTCCAGCAGAGGGCTGGCTTTTTTTTTTTCTATGGGAGACTGCAGTATGGCCCAGAGGTAGGGATTTAAGTTACAACTGAGTTTTTTCTGGGCAGCTTTTATTGTGCTCTGAAATTCAAGCAACCTTTTGCTCTAGGGAGTTTCTGCCTGCCCCACCCACAAGCCCAAGCAGTCAGTGATCCAGAGAAAAAGTTTATTAAGGTCTGAGGGGAAGTAAGTTATTTGTGCAGGACAGCTGCTCACCATGGTCTCCTTTTTCTGTTTACAAAGAAGTAACTTAACACAGTTTTTCCTGGTCTTACTTGTTTAGTTTGGGCTTTGTTGTTGTTGTGAGATGCCACTGACAGTCTCCGTATCGCTGATGGATGGATGGTCAGAAGGACGTGGCTGACAGCAGTGTCTGTGGCCCGAGTGTTCTCTGGCTCCAGCTCATGTCTGGGTACCTTTTTCAGCATTAGCTTTTGTCACACTGATGATTAGTTGGTTCAGAACTGCACTGTTCTTTTACTTGGAGCCACATAGAGTTTCGTAAATATGTAGGTTGCATTAAAAATTGTTCACTGTGAAGCTGTTCATTTTTATTTGAAAGAAAAGAAGCAAAGCCAAACCCTGTTGCATTAGTTTTCAAACATTGCTTAATGTTTTCTTGCTTTTTTAGAAAAAACATGTTACTGATAATCTGGTATGGGCTGGTTAGTTTATTTTGAATTCTTTTTGCAGCAGCACACCGAGTTAAATTCTGAGTCTGTAGGCTATGACAATAGAGAGAACAATATATTGCACAAAGCACTTAAATTTGTTCTTAAATTGTTTTGCATTTATTGTTAGTTGAATAGTTTCTGCTGGTTTTAGTATCACAAAAGCATCAACATTCTTTCAGAAACTGTTTTTTTATTAAAATAGTTAAAATAAATCCATTTACAAGGTCAGGAACTCTTACCGAATTTAAAAGAAAAAAAAAAAGTCTCTGCCATAAAGCTTGTAACTGTTTCCTAGAGACACATTGGGTACTGCAAGTGGTGCTTGATTATTGCTTTTGTTTTTAACACAACCCTTCCCCCCTACCTCCAATTAAAAAAAAAGCCCAAAAGGAAGCGATGAATTTAAGCATGATAAAGCACAGGTACGTCGCTATCCACTTGAAGGTGAAGGAAGATGTCTCAAAATCCGGGTGTGCAGTGATATGTTATGGAAATAATGATAAAACTTGAGTCTCAGGAAGTCAAAATCTTCTGGACAGACTGGGAGCAATCAGAAGGCTGACTTAATTTCCCTTTTAGCCATTATTGTTCCTCATCTATTCTCTTGGATTATTCTGATTGCTTACTGAAATTATGCTGATTAGTCTGTAGTGTCTGTGAAATAGTTTTATGATTTTTCCTTTGGGTGCTACAGGTAAAAAATTAATCCAAGCTTGTCCCAAGCTTTTAGCTGAACTATCTCCAGGGTTTTTTTTTTTTTTTTTTTGATATATCATGGTGGCAATTTTTCCTTCTTTACTCGGCAGGAGCTCCTTTGCAATTGTAATTTCTGCTGAATGCAGTGCATCCTTTGTGAATTTTTAGATTTATTTTTTTTTTTTTAGTTGCAAAACTCTTATCAGCCCAGTGTGAAAGATCTAGTGATAAAATATGACTGTCTCTTCATAACTGCTTCTGGCTTGTCCTGTAGCAGCTGGTGTATCACCACCTAAATTGAGGGCACATCTTTTACCCCTAGGCACATGGGTCTGTGCCAGGGAGAGCCGTGCTCTGGCTGTCCTGCACTGAAGCACTGTGTTTGCTGTTGCATGCCCTTTGTTGAAATATGTGTGGATAAAAGCGCCTGTGATTGAAGAGCACCTGCCTGTAGCTGGAAATTGGGAAAAGGGTTTGTTTTTATGTATAAATAAACATAAAATCAGTCAGCCTCAGATGTCGGTTCTCTTTCATTTCCCCGTGTGAGAAATCACAAACATGCTTGTGTTGTGTGCGCTACACTGAAATGGCATCACTCCTCTTAAAGAGGAGCCAAGTAAAGAAGCCTACTTGGCTATTTAATAATCTCCTGCCACAGTCACATTACCTTTATTGAGAGCCAGAGAAATTGTTCCATAATGTTTTCTGTTAATTCCCATCTTTCTCTCCTTGGGGAAAAAAGTGAGTGTCAGTCTTGTTGCTGTCTGTGTGCTCAGGGAGCAAACTTATAATTGATTAATATTAACAGTGACTAATACAAAAGTTACACATTCTACTTCTGAAAATGATCTACAGTTCACAGAATTTCTTTGTCTGGCATTTTGTGCTCTTCAGCATTTCTAGTTCTCCTTGTCAAATGGGTAAATGTATTTTTAAAGCTCTCAACATGCTCCAGTACTCGTAAGGGTCATAAGTGGCCCTTGGATCCTGCCACTTAAATGTGTACATAGTCATTGTTATGTTTTTAAAGTAATGTTAATTTCAGCTATCTCAGAAATACTTCCACACAGTTCTGTCTGTTGGTCTTGGAGAGACCAAGCCAACGTGGCACCAGACTCAGCTCTCTGGATCTGTAATTGCTGCAATGAGAGTCATTCTTCCAGAGTTGTTCACACATCTGTAATATCTAGAGCCAGCTTTGTAGTTAAAAATAATTTGGGTTTGTATGGATGTTAATTTTTCTCTGTCTCCCCAAACTCTTAATAGTAGGGGCTGAAGCATGATCTGGCCTCAAACAGTGAGATGTAGAAGAGGATGTATGTAGTCACTCAGTTGTCTGGTGAAAGAATGAAGTCATTAGCAAAAGGGAGCACTCTGCTGTTGAATCTTCTATCACAGCTACTGCACTCTATCACTGTAATTACATTTTTCAAATGCAAATGATAGCTTTAAGAATTCTTCCTTTGGTACATCGTTTACTGGAGCAGTGCAATTCATATTTCTCAGTCTGGGACAAATCTCGTCAGAGGCTAAGGACAGGCGAGTCTCATCCATTGTCTGAAGGTGTTTATTGGGTAGAAATATGGCAAACTGTAGAGTCATATGAAGAGGATTTCTCACCAAGCAGAGTATTATGCAAAGTTGCTGTTAATGCTTCTCTTCAGAGGAGTGACCTACACGTAGCAAAAGGGAACGCCAGAGCCGTGGCAGGGAGGAGACCTGCAGAGCCCTACTGTTAAGTGGTGTTGCTCTGTTGTTCTTAGCCACTCCATGTTTTGAATCCCTAAGAGATAAGGCAGTGCCCTAGATTTAATTTTGTTGTTCTTTGAGGTAGAGAAATGCAGGTTGTGTCAGATTTGGGGAGTGGGAAGAGCTTAGCCTAGTCATCTGCAAATCCAGTGCCTTATATTCAGAGAGAATGTTATCTTCCCCCACCCACCCAATGTGTTTTAGTGCAAGTACGTCACTAACATTCATACTTCCAACTTTAACACGTATCATTATTTGGCATTCTGTTTAATGATCACTGACCTTGCGTGATTACATCCCACAAACCTGCCAAATTCCCAGCTACAGTACAGGTGTACTGTCAGTTTTTATTAAAAATGTCTGTCTTCATGTCAAGTAAAATTTGGTATTCCAGATTATTGGTGTTCAGCTATTGATGGATTTTTTTTTTTCTCCTTTTCTTCCAAACCCTCTGCTTCTCCAGGTATGAAGATGAATAATGCAGACCGCTGGTTTCGATGATGCTGGGCTTTTATAACTGGATTCATTAAGGAATACAAAGAAAATTCTTACAGGGATCAATAATGGTGTCTTCTGGCTGCAGAATGCGAAGTTTCTGGTTTCTGCTCATTATCAGCTTCCTGCAGTGTACTGAAGGTAAGCTGTAGTTTATTTTTTTTTTACTTGAGTTTGCAGATGTGATGAATGGTCCGTACAGTTAATTTCTGTTAGATGATTTGAACTTTTAGGATGTTAAACTAGAAGTATCTGTAGTGTGTTCTGGGTTTAATTTCTAAGACTCAAATTGTCTCTTTTAGAATGAAAAAAGAAAATACATTTTTTGGTTTTGATATAGTGTGGTATGTTGAAACTGAGATGCAGTGTTCAGGCAACTGAAGTGACATTGTTAATATCCTTGATCGGTAGGTGCCTTGTTTTTGGACTTTCCCTGTTAATTCGTTTTTCTGTTCTCATTGTGCAGCCATTTATCAACAATGTATAGATATGTTAAATGTGATATAAAATAACTAAAAAGTGGAAATGAAATACCCGTTTTACTTTTGTAATTTGGCTGGCTGAAAATAAAATGGAAAACACTTCATTAAGATTAGAACTATGCAAGATAAATTTCAGGAAATAAAAATCTAAGTGCATACAGAAATAGCATCTACTTAAAAATATTTTTGCTTTTTTAAAAAAATGGGGAAAATGCTTCATTGCTATCAAATGTGGTGTTTAAAATAGCTCTTAAATTGAAGAGATGAGGAAGGAAAAAGCTTTTTTAAAAAAGTATCCTCTATCTCATTTTCTTCATAAACTTTATTTCATCCCTTTAGTCTGTCTCCCCAGCTGTTCTTGTGGCCCTTTTAATAGACAGAGAAACACAAATGAATGATCAGGAAAACATGGTTTATGAATTTTTAATTACAATTATTTGTATAGAACTTGAGGTTGTTCCTGGGTGTAATCATTTTGATTGACTAGATTGCAGGTGAAAAGAGTGGTTGAGTAATAAAATAGCATCTCCATGCCTTATTACATTATTCAGTAGTCAGTATATAATACATAGGCTTCTTTGGTGCATCTGTGGTGTGATCACACCATCTTTTAAAGCAGATCCATACCTTACCCTGTTAAAATTCTTTGAATTTTAAGGCTAAATTTTCAGAGATACTTCAGGAAAGCTGCTCTGCCTCCCCCTCTCTTCTTTCTGAAATCTATACAAACATAAAGGATCTAGTCCCCAAAAATGGCAAACCCCAAGATTAAAAATTTAAATATTGTATACAGTCTTCCACATTCACCATGTAATTTCCTAAGCATTTATTCTAGACTAACACAGCTCGGGTCTTGTGTCGTAATGATAGACAAGCTTTACTGAAATAGGGTGTTCATATCTATGTGTGAACGTACACATGTACCAGGGAGTGAGTCCTAGGCGTCTTCGTGGAGGTTTCTGAATGTGGGGAAGTCTCATTTCACTTAAATAGCATTCACAGTCAGTTTTTCCTCCCTGCCCTCTTTCTTCTTAAATATTGCCAGAATATATTAGAAAACTGGCATTTCCCACAGCACACTGCTGATCTTGGATGGTTTCATCACTGGTGGGGTTTCTGGTTTGCTAGCTGCTGTACTGACTGCTCTCTTGGTGTCTGTTGAGTCCGTGGACTTGTGTAAAATCTCACTTTTATAGGAAAGTAAGTGCCAACAGCTGGGAGGCAAAATGCTTTTCAGCCTCTTTTCACAGTTAAGGAAGGTAAATGTGTATTAGGAGAATAGGATTATAAATCTTAGAACTGGCTGGTTAGGTAATCACTTCTGTTAATTATAAATGCACTTACATTGCAAAAGTGGTTGCACTCCTCGAAACCAACGGTATAGGAAGTAGAGGCATCTGTTTATGTATTTTCTGAAGTTTTAAAATACTAAGGATTTTATTTGTTATTGCAGTTGTTTCAAATCCCTATGTCTAGTACATTTTACAAAGATTCACGTACTTGCAGTTTCATGCTATGTGGTGGTTGAAAATATTTGAAAACAGAAAGGAAAAGCAAACAAACAACTCTTGGTTACAGTAGCAAACAGCATGCTGCAAAGAGTGTTTTATCTGCTGAGTTTGGAAAGGAAAAAGTCAACTGAGAACTTCTGCAGATTGAATTTTTGCCATTTCAGAAAGCTAATTTTCATTGTCATCTGTAATATTTCAAGTTCATTTTGTTCTGTCCCTGTTTTTTTTTGCTTTTAGTAGCCAGTAGCAATCTTTTGATGCTTCAGTTGTGAATTTACTTTTTTAAAGTCTATACAAGAGCTGCTTTTTCAGCTAAAAGAAACAGGGAAGGAAATTGGGAGCAGATATCAGAATCGTACCAAATTAATTGTAAATTCTTAAAATAAATGAAATACTGTGTCTGTGTATACTGGAAATGAATATTAATATAGAGTTGGCTTCCAGCCACAGAAGCAAAATGAATACCGCATTATTACACTTTCTCACAAGATTACATTGCCTTCTGCTTCAGTAATAAGAGATGCCAAGTGTAACGTGCTTTAGTAGCACTTCATGCCTGGAAGTATGAACATGAACAAAGGTTAAAATAAGAGCAACTAACTTTTGCTAGAAATAAAAAAAATATCTTTAATTCTCTCACTTGCAGCTTAGGGGTTTTTCTAGAAATCTTATGTATATATGCAGGTTGTTGTAGTTGGTGGGGGAGAGGAAACGTGGCTGAATTCCCTACTGTTCTATTTTAATGTTTCTGTGCAATTAGATGGGACGGGGGGAAGATCCTGGATGTGGACAAGTGAATCGTTTGTTCACATAATGAAACATTTTCCAATCAAGATAAAGACTTTGTTACTTTCACAGTGCCTTAACTTTAACTCAGCAGGGAACTAGCAAGCAGGCACAGTTATATGAAGGCTGCAATTTTCTTTTAGTGTCAGCTATCCAAACAGGAATCGTATCTTCAGTTAAGAAGGTCTTGGTTTAGCCTTTTTTTTTTTCCTGGCTAGTGCAGTCCAGGTAGGGTTGTCTTTGAAGCAGTCCACTTGTTCAGGTAGAAGGAACCTGGAACAGATGAGTGCTAGCAGCTGGAGGGGAAAGCTGCACAGAGTTATATACACTGCTGGTATATTGATCAACAACAGGTCAATATTGTTGTGTAGAGAGCTGAAAAACATCATTGCTACCATCATCAGCAAGCATTGCAGCCTTAAATAAAGAAAAGATGAAAGGCAGGAAAAAGGAATGAAAAGCTAAAGTTAAAAGCTTGAATATGAATGTCATTTCCGAAGGTATCTTCTGTCACTTTTTCTAGCATACTCTACTATAGGTATGTCTTTAAAACTACAGTTTTATTAGAAAAGACAGACTGAAAGAACTACCTTGGGAAGTAGTTTGAGTTGGAGTTACAGAGGTAGCTGTGCGCAGCCTGGCCTCGTGCTGTGGCTGATGGCCTGGGGGAGACGGGAGCTCCCGCTGGCGCAGTGTCCGTCCCCATCCCTCTCCCCGTCCCTGTTCCATGCCACCCTGGCTCTACGGTCTGGCAAAAGAAGGGTGCTCGTATTCCTGTGGGTTCCATGCAGTTGAGCCCCGCACCTTTACTTACCTGTTTCCTACAAACTGTAGGAAATGAATTACTTCTGACACCATCTTTTCTTTTTTTTTTTTTTTTTTCCCTTCCTAATTAGGTGAAATCATCCATCAAGTTAAAAATTATCTGAGAAAATACAGAAAGTCAGAGAGTGAGATCACACATGCCTTGTTTCCATAGCAAAGCAGAGTAAAAAGCTTATTATACATATTATTGGTTTCTCTTCCAGCAAGTTAAGACAGATAGACTAATATGCATATGAAAAAAAGATGTCAGAGCTAAACATTCTGATTAAGATTGGTTTCTGGACTGTACAAGTTTAGATATTTTAAGTTTTTATCTTGCTTACAAAGTCCACCTTTTTGACTAGCTTTAGATGCCTTTTGTTCTTATTGTCTACTACTGCTTGAGAAGCACAAGTGCTTGGGAAGCACTGAAATAATTTTAGTTGCTTGCATTTTATTTTAATCAGGTTTTAATATAATTTTATTCATTTTATTATGAATTATTATCTAGACTTTGTCCAAAGAAGAAGCATCATGCTGTCATTATCTATTCTGTTTTCCTAAATGGCATTCATGTTTTTTAAGAAATCCATCCTGTCTTTGCCTCTGAATGTACATTTTACTTAACGTTATGCCAAGAAATACACGTTCTTGTAAATTCCGATTGTGCCAGCCAAGGAGCTGAGTGTTAAATTGGAAGCAGTTGTAAGTGTATATCCAATGTTAGTGCATTTACTGAAGAAGACATATTAAATACAGACAATATACACTGGGCCAGTACAAAGGTATTTGATATTTTAGTGTATTGCTTCAGGTCTTCAGCCTCCTGTCAAGCCACCCAGACTTAGAACATCTAAGACATACAGCACAGGTACTCACATTTACTAGGAAGTATTAGTAGGATTGCCCAGGATAAAAATTTAAAAAATCTTGTACCCTGGACTTGAGAAGAAATCAACTTCTGTTAATTAGTGGATTTAAGTTCTGCAAGGGGTGAAACCCATTACGGGGTCATGCAAGAGCAAATAGGAGCACTAATTTAATTTCTAGCCAGGGAATTTGTCACAGTGAGAGCTCTGTGAAGCACACAGTTAGCAGGCAACTACTTGGTTTAACAGAGGTTGCAAAGCATCCGTAAATGCAACCCAGCGTGCTGAGGCCAGCCAGTTATTGCTCACCCTTTGGAGAGTCAATCTAATAAGCCTTCCGATACTGTCTTAATTTTTATCGTGTATACCTAAAGTGTTCTGTGATTCTTTAGCAAGTGTTTTTTCTTAATTGGCTGGAACAGATTATGCAGAAGAAAATATCTGGGTGGAAGGAGCAGTTAGGTTTCTGCAGAAAGCAACTGCTGCGCTGAGTCCTGTTTTCTTTCTGGGAAGAACATGCGATTTTTCACTGGGATATTGTGGTGCATACTTACCTGGGACATCTCTTTTTTAACTTTCCTGAGGGGGGTGTAGGCCCAATGTATTTTCTAAAAAGGAAATTGATCTAAACAGTGAGACCAAACTTCTTGAAGAAGAGTGTCTGTTACACTTCGCAAGTGCATTTGCAGCTAATAGAGACTGACAGACTGCCTGGAAAAGCCAGAGATTCTTTAACATGCTGGCAGTGAACATCCTTTTGTATATTCCCTGAACAGTGAGGTCTGCAGGATCCTGTGCTGTAACGTTACATTTTTGAAACCAAAGCCAAACCACCACTATTTTAAATTGAGAAGAACTGTGTACAAGAATGCGTGAAGAACTATTTTAAATATTATACTAACATTTCTATGAGAATTGCTACAAAATGTTAATGTAAGGGTCTTATAATTTAGACAAAGGAAAAAAGCATAAATGCAGAATAACTATGCAGAATTACTATGAGATGAATAATAGTACTACTATTTTGATATGCTGTCCTTTTTCTCAGTTACTTAAAAACATTCTCCTTTATGAGGGGAGATTTTGTATCTTCTTGAGCTCTGTATTCAGAAGAACAGAACCCTGTACGGTGTAAAGCAGTAGAAATGCAGTTGTGTTGTGCTAAGGGCAGATGCTGTATTTTCAGAGCCCTCTAAGCTATTACTTCAGTTTACCATCTTCCGTTGCTGTAACCTTGGTGAGTCTCGTGGTGAGGCGAGCCATGCCGCTGACCACTGCAGTGAGTAGAGATTGACTTAACCTTCAGCTAATCTGCACTGACACCGCTGCCTAAGGGGCTTTTCTTTTATTAAATATAAATTCAGGTATATTTTAGATTAGTTTATTACAGGAAGGTGCCTTTCCAAGAACACAACGGCAGAATTTGGACATACATGTCTTTTAAAAAACAAATAGGCTTCATTAGTATTCTGTTACTAAATATAGAAAAAAAAAAATTATTTTTATTAATAGTTGTATTTTAAAGTGTTTAATTATTTTCATTTCTCTTTTCTGTTAAGTGGAAGAATACTGTTTCTATCATAAAAAGGTTTTTTATATAGCTTTAACAACATCTGTCTTCATATTGTATTTTTAGGTCATGGTGTAAAATGGAAGTATAACTGCCTGAAGCATCTGCTATCAGTGAATACCGCAGCACTGATTTCTTAGTACATTTAGTGTCCTTATGATCAGATTATAAAAATTACCATCAAGTATAATGATTTTAGATTTAGTATTCGTTGACAAGTTCTGCAAGCACATAATGGGTTTTCTACTTGCAAGTAGATTCATTGATGTTCATGGTCTACCTCTGTGAGTAAACGGTACATAAAAGTAATACGTTTTGTGCTGTGTGTTATACAGATGTCTTAATAGCAGCAAGTGTACGTAGGATGAAAGGGCTACAGAAAAGGGACTTAGGGGAACAGCTGTAATATGTTTCACGTACGTGTTACGTGCCTGCCTCCATGTTTGTAATAGCATTCCAGGTCGTGTTATGTGAGGAAGGGGAGATAAAACAATTCACAGGGAGGAGTTTTTGGCTTGTTGTCCATCCATACTCTTGCATAAATGCACTTAATAGTATAGGAGCTCCCAACATGTTGTCATGCAGTTGTATATATTTATACAGTAATCTTCATGGAAGAGACACTTAAAAAATGCCTGGCCTTTTACAGTGGCTAAAGAAGTGTTGTATTTACTCATCAACATTGGTTGGTCAGAAGAATATTTATAGTTATTCCCTCTTATTATTTTTTTATTATATGACTTTCTACTTGGATAATACGGCTCTAAAGCAGCACTTCATTGTATTACATGCCGTCCAAGTATAAAATTAGAAGAAAGGAAAATAAGGAAATAAACCACACATGTAGTTCAGGTTCATGAAAAATTTTGTTGTACTTTCAATTTTACATGGTACTTCTGTATCTGTGTTGGTAGAATCAGTGCTGGTGTTTTTTCTTTCTAATCACTTCAAATTTGATAAGATCTCATTCTGTCAAAGCTGGATCAGCTCCAGTTTTACTCGCTTCTATAAATAGTACTGGTTTATGCATTGATGGTTTGTTTGGATTGACATTTTGAATGAGACACAGGAACGCTGGGTATTTTTCCAATCATTGTTCACTTTTTTTCCAGGAATATTAGATTTTTTACATTTTTAACCCAGGATAAATATTGTATGTGTGATTCTGTAAATAAGCTATACCTCAAATCCAAAGACACCATATGATAAATTGAATATGCCGTTCTTTCTGATAGATAGGAGCTGAAAAAATCCTTTTGCTTGAAGGTGTCCCCAAATTGCTGCCTTTCCAGAAAGAGTCTTGACTACCCCACTGGCTTTCAAAACCCAATTGTCTAAGGCTCTTTGTGTTTCTATAATCTCTGTCTCCTGGCTTTCTTTTGAAGTGTAGGGAAACAGAGATGTATGAATGTTGGCTCGGTTCATGGGTCCTCTTCTCAATCAAGGAGACAATTCATCCGTGTCCTGGTGACATTAAGGCAGCCCATGTAAACGTACGTGAGTGTGCTGGTGTTGGTAGGGGAGATTCCCTGGCTGTTCCTCCTGAGCTTGGACCAGTCCGTGTGGTTGGGAATGTTTTGTTCTTTTTGTTTTCTCAATTCATACTAGTATAATAATCACTGATGTTTTCTCGGTGTATAAAATGTGTGTGTGGGAGACTAGTTGGGAAGCAAAATGAAATTTTTTTTCATCTGTTGCCTGAGCAACACATACATGTGAGAAGCCCAGGGGGACCACATAACTTTCAGTTGTTGGATACAGCATTTGGCGAGTTTTATGAGGGATCTTGACAATGGAAGGAGAGCTGGCTTTTGTGTTCTCCCTTGTCAGGGATTTTGATGTCTCTCTCAGGAGTTTAGGTAGTTTTGTTCTGTTCTGGCAGAAAGTACAATTAATGCAAGGTGCTGTTTGAGCAATTTTCCTGTTAAATTTGAATTCAGTAATTCATTTAGTAAACCTGAGAGGAAGTTGACACTGAAACCGGATTCTCCTTTCTACTGCATTTTTAGTTGGAAAAGCAATCAGAAATGTTTGCTTTTTAAAGACTTCAGTGCTCTTTCATATCACTTCTGTTTTAACCATCTTCCTAGTGAGCTTCAGTTGCATTTGCCTGTTCACCACTGATCCTGTTTGACTATGCATGTGACTTGATCTGCCTTTCACAGTATTTCACATTAATTTCTTCTGTTTCTCCCTATTGAGCTGCCCCAGTTCTTTTCTCAAACTTAGGCTTGCAGGTTGCCTTTAATATTTTGTCTTTTTTTAATTATTATTATTATAAAATGTTACTGCACCATTGTTAACATTTACCATTGAAAGTCTATTGGAAAAATGTGAGTTTATGCCTTAGAACTGATCTTTCTTTTTAGTGGCTTAAGATAAATACGCTTTTCGTAAACAAAACCGAACAGTTTGCTGCTTATGCTTTTGCATCATTTAATTTGCAACAGATGAAGCTGGTGTGTGTGAAGAGTGAAGCATGGAAAGTACTAGAGGGCAAACGGGTGGTTTGTGATGTGGATTATTACCCGTAAAGATGGATAGAGTCCACAAAGCATCACTTCATGTATTAATGTGCCAGCTGGAAAAAAAATTAAATATATCAGCATAGCATGTCATGCATAAACTGTTTGGTTTAGGCCTTCAATTCAATCCCACTCAGTAATAAAAAAAAATCAAATCTTCTATTACTTTATGCTAGTGGAAAGAGATAATATATATCTTCATATGTATAAAAAGCATCTGTGCAAATACATTTAAAAAAATTCAGAATACAAAAGTTGGGAAGTCATCCATATGTAAACTGTCTTGAAGGTTTTAAAATATACAGTATTTTGTTCTGCAGTGTAAACTAAGTGCTGACAGAAAAATGGTTGAGAAATTAATCTAACCACCAGTGTTTTCTTTACTAGTTACACTGTAATCTAGTAATATAACAATTATTTTGTTATATGTATTTTATATAGCAGTGTAACAATTAATTTGTTGTATAAATTATTTTGAATTTCACTCTTTTAAATCAGCAATGTCCTAACTCAGTGGTGGCAACAACTCTAGTCCCAATATATAATCTTACTTTGATACATTATTTTCTATTCCTTGTTTTTGTTATGAATCCATTTTACAGCATTTTTATGTTGCTTTCTGCTTACAAAAGGTTTTTTGAAGTATGAGGAGAGACTTTCTGAATATTTGCTATTAAAAGTTTGTCATCGTGTTAATGCCATTTGTAAGACTCAATATTTACTCCAAAGCCTCATCTGTTTTTACTCTTTTTAATGCCTTTTTTTTTTTATTTGGCTGATTTTAAAAAAATAAAAATCTGGTGGTGATAATATGGAAAAACTTTACTAAAGAAAATCTTTGGTGAAGGTACGAATGATTGTGACCTGACCAAAATTTATTCTCTTGATCCTATTTCCATTTGGAGTAAGGGATGAAATCTTAACTGGGGTGGGGTGGGGTGTGTGTGGGGTGTGTCTTGCATTTCAAAGCATTCAAAGATGTTAAGCAACAATAAAACTCTGTAACTATTTAAATGACAGCAGCTGACTATTTGAATTAACTTTGTGTTTGGCTTAATTCGGGGTTCTAATTATTCCTAACTTACGTGAGTAGATTTCAATTATACAATACTGCAGGGATTTGTAGCTAAGGCAACTGAAGGAATCATTTTACATAAAGTACTTTTGTTCAACCGATTTGGCAGGTTGAAATGGAATGATAGAAAGTGGGAACTCTTGTCTGATAAGGCCCAATGAATTGTTTCTAGCGACACGATGAAGAAATGAGTAAAGCTTACTATTAAAGATTTTGAGAATTTTTGTGCAACATGTTTGTATTTTGATAATGTGGCATTAGTTAACCACTCATAAGCGGGTGATTCTCATGAGTATTAATAATATATCTGTCGATAAAAAGGCAGTTCACATTTGTGTGGTACCTTAGTTTGGTCTTCCTGAAGTGACTTTTCCTAGAGCTTATTAACTAAAAATTTCATTCTTAAAAAGACTTTAAATATGTATTTATGTATGACAGCCTTTTAAATAGGAAAACAGTTTACTGCATGGTATTTCATGTTTTACACATGAAAGCATTTTTAGACATACAGCTCTCATCTCCAATAGCCCATTTATTTGAAATTGCTGTTCCATGAAAATAATTCTCATTTATGCTACATCCTTAAGATAACCTAGGGGAATTAGAGGTAAAGGAGGTATTGGAATAAAAGACTCCGGAATCAGTTTCTGTTTGTATTACCCACATAAATGTATACTCTTCATTTGGACTTAATTTTTGAACAAATGACCTGCATAGTTTCAGCTTAAAACCAGATATTTTTAACAATGTGCACATACATGCTCAGCTAATATTTCATTTTTGTTCTTTGAGCATTCGTAAAGTCATGCTTTCTAAATGAGATCTGTGGCACAAGTTAGGTGTCTCCTTTTGATGATGTAGATTCACATCGCTAGACTTAGAATGCTTGGTTTTGTTTCTCTCTGGGTTTTCCACACTCACCTTTTTTGGTTTCTTCAACCAGAGTATTGAAGGTTACAAGAATGCTTATTCTGCTGACTCAGAGGAACAGGCAGCACAATAGCATACCTGCAACCTAAACTGATAAGTCTGGTTTTAGAGCTGTCAGATTTGCCTGTGTCATTTGACTATTCACCTAAACCTTAGAGACTTTTAAGAGAAGCATGGCAGTTGTTTTCTGTGTATGTTGAGTTTAGGAGATCAGATCTTGACATACTTCTGATGAGGTCAATATAAGACTTTGATGCTGTTTAAAGGGAGCAACAAAACCTACTTAGGAAGCATATGGTTAGAATGTATAACAGTAATTTCTAAATTATATTCCAAATAAATACTTTGGAAAAAAAATATTTACACAATAAATAGATCCACATGCATCTCTCTCCCCACCCCACCTCCTGGCCAATTTCAGTTTTCTGTGGAAAATACCTATTTTTGATCATATGTCTGCTGTTAACATATTAACACTACACACTTTCAATTAGTACTGCTGACAAGTTATTTGGGAAAGTCTCTGGAGCATGTGGAGGTGTGCACAGCTTCTCAGTGTCAGGTGTTTGCTTTCCAAAGTGAAGGTATTAAGATTTAATTCTCAGATGTTTGCAGCAGACAGTGTGCCTTTGGAAGGCTGTGAAGGGCAAGGCTGCGGTTGCCCTCCGTGCACCTGGGCAGGAGGACACCTGCGCCCGCCCCGGGAGCCAACGTCATGGCGGCTGGGACGGCTGCGCTGCTGGGGACACGCACATCAGCGGGGTGAGCCAGATAACACTGAGCTCCGGCATCCGTGTGGTGGCCCGATACGGGGAGCAGGGCTGGCAGGAGACAGTCTTTCTTTTAGGGAGATGTTTCCCCTAGTCACCTCCCTGAACAGTGTCACCTGGGCGCTGGGAGAAGTGTAGGTCATGGGAGAGCTGTCAGCGTGCTCCACCCTTAAGTAGATGATAAACACTGTGAGATCTGTGCGTGCACTGGAGCCTGGGAAACCATGGCGCAGATGAATGGGCCTTCTATTTTCAGGAGGGAAAACAGATGTAAAATGTGTCATTCTTTGGTCTAGTACCAGTTTGACTCTTCACAGGATTAATGCTACTTGGTGGGACTCTGTCATCTACAGTTAAGAGTATCTAGTGCCTGCATCTCCTTGATTTAGTTACAAAGGTGGTGAAACGTATCCCAAATTGTCAGCAAGTGTTTAAAAGTGTATATATGAAGGCTGTCTTTGTGGCTTCATAAGGGTGTGGTTGGGTAGATGTCAGAGTTATATCTGATTTTTGTTCTGAAGAGGGAAACAAGATTTTTCCCAAGGTGTCATTTCCCAGATTAGCTAGTCCTTTCAAAGGTGCATTAGGGCTTTTAAGATTGTGTACAGTTTTACAGGAACTGAAATTGCCTTATTGTATCTTGGTCCTTCTAGTTCAGATTTTTTCCTTTCACTAGTGGTCAGTATTGGAAGCTTCTGAGGAAGGTGCCAAAATACTAAAACGTGCAAAGTAGCCTGCTTACAGTGGACATTTAATTATCCTCTGTCATTGAGTCCCAGTAGATATATCCTAACTCATTGCTTAATTAAATACTTTTTTAAAATATCCTAAGTTGTATCTTTTAAGTTTTGGAATGCATTACTGTGGTCAGGAGTGCCCTTGTCCTTTGTAGACTTCACTCTTTAAAGACATTATCATGGAGCAGATTTCTTAGTCTCTCTCTTCTCACCTCATTTCCAGATCATTTAAGGAGCATACTAATACCATTGCCTTGTAAATTTTGTCATCCTGGTTTTCTCCCCCCATACTCTCTATCATCCTTTTCTGATGATCTATGCCACCTCACAAGCCTCCACTGTGCAGAGGAAATCATTTAGCTTCTCTGCATTGTCTTCTTTAGCCTTAGCTGGTCACCTAATTCAGCAAACTCGTCACTTCTCACACAAAAGTAGGCTTCCTACTTTTGTTGTACTTGAATTTCTGGTTATATATAGAAAATGTTTTGGAAAAACACCTGTGAGTTTAAGATGTGCATAGAACATAGGAGTAGAAAAAATACAGCACAGAGTCGGGAGACAAAGCAGTCATATTTTGCTGGTTTGGTTAACATTATATAGCAATAGAAGTCAGACACTTTAATTTTGCAGCACAGTTATAAATTTTGCTATATCTAATTGCAGCAAACTCTTCCTGCTCAGCAGATTTTTCTTCTTGCTGAGCAAGTAGAGTGTTTATATGAATGATACTTGGGTATATAAACTTGGTTTATGGATGTTTAAGGACTTACAGTTTTCTCTGTAAAGTCAAACTTAATTTTTTTTTTTTTTTTTTTTTTTTTTAATGAAAAGACTTTATGGCCAACACATACCCCGTGAGAAAAGGAAGAAGTTACAGATGGTCCAGAGGAGAGGGTCTGCTTCATATATAAAACCTTCATGTCAGCATTTCAACAGAGCATTTTCTTAGGAGATCTCTGTTACCACTGACACTTTCACATTGACAAGCATATGGGATGTAGTGCTGAATGTGTAAATTGAAATGATCACATCTAGCATTTCCCTCTACCAGGTGCCAGCTTGCTGCTGCAGCTCTGCACTTAATGCTGAAGGAGGAGTGCTAAGAGTAGTTTCATTTGCTAATTACCTCTTATCTCCAGTACATAGTCCTTGGGCAAACAGCTTACCCAGGTGTTTTTGAGAACACCTATCCGGACAGTGCAGGATTGCAGGTGGTCCTGTGGTGACAATACAGTGTGCAGAACATGGAAGAAATCTCCATCCATCTGTGGTTTTTTTTATTTTTTGTTTTTTTGGGGGGTTCTTGTTGTTTGGGGTTTTTTTTAAGTCTTCAGTGAAGAACAGAAAACAAATTTGAGAGGTATATTCTGTATTTATCAAATTTGTCAGTGTGAAAAGCAGAAGGCTGCTATTCTTCATCCCAAGAAAAATGTGTGCACGTGTTTGTTATGTTGGTTTTTTTGATAACAAACCTGATTTTCCTGTCGTGTAATTTCAGCAGCAAGGAAAGTATGTACATGCCAGTAAGAGTTTTGCAAGGACCTGCAAGTTAAAATAAATAAATGTGGTGGTTTGAGGAAGTGGTAGACTCTAAACTGCCTTTCAGTACTCCTTTTCCAGGAACCAGTTTAACAGGATTATATAATTTTACTAATACCACTTTGATCTGTCATTTATACAAAAAGGCAGGCTTTCCGAAACATTTGCCTTACATGTTCTTTTTGGGCTAGACTTAATCACTTGCAGAACTGATAATATTTTCTCATTCTTTAAGAATTCATATTACAGTCTTACACTTAATACGACTGTGGTTTGAGTACAGAATGGTAAAAGGAGCCTTTTAATTCATAATCCAGTAATTCAGACAGTTAAATTATGCCTCCCTTTACCTGATACTTATTAAAATGAATCCAAAGAAACTTTAGAAGTGTTGATGTTATCCAGTTGCCCTTTTAGGTTTCTTTAATGTTGTTTATAGAATTGATACATTCTTTACTATGAGTAAGTGCAACACCTGTTTCTTTACGATTTTTCCTTGCATTTTTCTCACACTTGCCATAAGTCACAATTTTTAATCTCAGGCGTTTACTATAGAGTCCAAAATTCATGATGTTCACTTAAGCATCTCAGCTACATATGTATATGCCCAAGATAATTTTATTAGTAGTTGCACCTTCACGCTTGTTTTATTTCTTGCCTCTAGTTTGCAAGTTAATATTTACTAGCACTCAGGAATCATTATATAGAAACACATCCAAAGAAACAAAACCAAGAAAAAAAAATAGAGAAAACAACCCAAAGGAAAAAGGAAAACCACCATAACAGTACTGGGCAACAGTACCTTCCTCTTGAATGGAAAAACTCAAACCAGAGCTTAGAATCCTGGTGAGGACATTTTAGGTACTAACAATGCTCTTTTTAAAATCAGTTATAAAGAGTTAATAAATACTTTAATACATTGTTAATCGATTACAGAATCTAGCAAATGGACAGGATTTTTTTAAACTAGCTTGAAAATAACTCCTACCATATCTTGATATACTCTTGTTGAGCTCATGCTGCTTTATAATTATATATGATTTTAAACATGTACTCATTTATGTCTAAAAGTTATGGTCTTAAGTGTATTCAAAAAACATCAGTATCAATCGCAAAGCCTATTTTGAAGGATCTCTGGTTGTTTAATTCTCATATGTTTCTGTGAAAACAAATCCACGCATATCTCTGTCTTCCTCTCTTTCATTTCTTCTGTAACCTATTTGGTTTGTAATGTTACTGCAAGAAAACAAGGAAGTGCTTTTTCAACAGCTGGAAAAAAATTGCCATTTCATTATCAGTTTGAGTAGGAGTAAAACTGTTCAAGGTAATAACTCTAGTTAATAGATGAGGCAAGGCTGACAATTATGGGTGCATTTCTGAATGTGTTAGGTGCCTAACTTCTGTGCCAGTCAGGGAGAATGAGGTGCTTTAGAAACCTTAAAGAAATATAGCACTTGTGAATTCTCACTTAACTGAGAAGTGCATCCTCATAAATGGATGAGCTTCCCTCTGCCTCTCTTTAGATTAGGAAGACCAATGAAACTTGGGTTGCATTTGTCATGCACAGGTTATGCTGAATTAATAATTCCCTTTCACTCTTGCC
Organism: Falco peregrinus; assembly: GCF_023634155.1. NCBI lineage: Eukaryota > Metazoa > Chordata > Aves > Falconiformes > Falconidae > Falco > Falco peregrinus. Next base: position 20,388,162 of record NC_073730.1, on the reverse strand, counting down.
TTGGCTGTGTTCATCCCCTGCTACTCTTGTGCTGGTCCTGGTGCTAACCTTGGAGGGGTGTTGGCGGGGCTCAGCAGAGGCAGTGTGCTGCAGGGTCAGGTTAGCTGTACTGAGGACCTAACCCCGCAAAGGGAACTGAGCAGGTTAGCTGAGCAGCAAGGTTTCTGGAGCTCAGAAACCTTCCTGTGCGTGCTCTTGTTGAACCCATTAGCTGGTACGTTCCTCTTCCCTGTTTCTCTGTCTTCTGCATATGTCTCTGGAGAATAAAATAAAATTTTCATAGTAGAAGAGAACAGCTATGTGCATCCACTGAGATTTATCTCCCCCCTGCTAAAGCCTGGTCTTGTATTAGCAGGTTCTAAATTCTAAGTAAATTTCCTAACAAGAAAAACAAAATCCAAAGGAAAAGAAAAACAAACATAGCTTGAAAGCTTGGGAAGATGTGCAGTGGAGTAAAGCACAGCTCTCCACTTCATGGTGTCCTCAGAACATTTTATGAATGGGTAACTTCTTGTACTGTTGTGTTAACATTTCTTCATTTTATAAATGAATAAATCATGGAATTAAAGGTCAAATTACTTGCCCTAAAATACAAAGGGAGTAAACACTGGGACCCTGATGAGCGTTCAGAGGTCCTTTCCTCTCAAACTAAGGATGTTAAAGGAAACGTTATTTTAAAAATAAACAAATTCACTTACAGTCAAGTCATTTCCTCTGGCATCTGTTGCATAAAATATACATTTATAGATTAACAGTTTTGACTAAGAACTCAGCGGGTACCAAAAGGATGGTTATAAATATATGTATAGATATAGATGTCTTTTTGCCTCTTACAGGTGGGAAACAACCCTGACTGTAGTCCTAAAAGGAATGAGTCTGGAATAGTACCTGAGCGTGCAGTTACTCTATGCAAATCAGACTCCCTTAAAAATCAGTGTGTGGGTTTTGATGTCAAGGATTAGATCTTTCTCTTCTCTTTGCATATCTAAACTGTTGGCAATGCATGTTTCTGTTAAAGCCAGTCTAAAGTAAAATAATTATTCATGATAATTGGATCCAGCTCTCTAAAATTAATTTAAACATTCTTCATGTGCTTAATCTGTATTGTTTTCTGTCTCTGAGTTTGTAGGCAGCAATTCAGCAAGCTCAGAGAACAATTACTTTTTCAAAGGATTTTTTCAATCAATTAACTAATTTATAATCTTAATCTGATTCTAGAGGTAGAATTTTCTGGCTAATTTGTGAAGACTGGAACTTAATTGACACGCAACAGCAACACTGGTCAGTTTGCTTCATGGGCTTTGGGAACGTAAAATGGGTATCCTGGATTCTCCATGAATTCAGTGGCAGCAGTGGTCTGCCCTGCTGTTGAATGAGGGATGCTCCCCCTCCACCCCAGCCCTCTCCCCGGTGGGCACGGTCGCCCCTGCAGCCCTGTGCTGGCAGGAGCCGGGGTTCAGCCCCCAGCACGGTGCTGACCCAGATGGTGTCCCTGCCCTGGGGGTGGCACAAGTGGCTGGGCATTGATGGGGACGTGGAGGAGAACACAAGGCTACCCAGCGCAGTTTTATGATGGAACAAATGAACTCTGAAACTATTTCCTTAATCTCCTGTTGATGGCCTAGTTTCCACAAACCTTCAGTTTTCTCTCCCAAGAGCAAGATATTTTTAAAAGTGTTGATGTGCTTAGAGATGGAGGTGACCGCTTCATTGTAGGTGCACGCTGTAGGTTCCTAGGTGTTACAAGAAGGATGTTTATGGATGCCGTTAGGCATTGTATCTGTATTTTTGGTGCATAGGATGTAGTCATGGGAGACTACGACAGTGGCGTTTTCCAGCTCGTGTTTCTGCCGAAGTGCATGAACCCAAGGGGAATGGGTAAACTCAAATAGCATCTCGCACCTAGGAATTTATTTCAGGCCTCTGAAGAAGTCCTTACCTTGTTTGAGGGGTCACTTCTCTAGATGACTCCTAGACCAGGAAAACCAGTATTTTCAGCAAATACCTCCAGGCTAGGTAAGGCCACAGACCTTTTAACTCTGATTTTCATTATAATGGTCTCCCCAGTCCAGGCATCTGGAAAACTGATCTGTGCATCACGAAATAGTCTGAGCAGAAAGTGAGATCAGCCGTTTCTTGTCTTTCTGATACCTGTAGCTGTTTCATAAGTTTCAGTGTGAGATTTATGAGCTCAGCTGGGATTGATCATGTAGAAACTAACTGAATTTAGAGAAAACTGGACACTTCCATAAAACCATGATTTTTTTTCTACTCCTTTCCAAAATTCACAGCAGAAAAAAGTGCCTTCAAATGAAAAAAATAGGAACTATTTGTAGTGAAATATTTCATCTTTGAAAAAAACCGAGTTATTTTAATAGTAATGTTTATGACATCATAAGCTAAACAATAATTCTTGAAAAGATGAACTTCAAATAAAAATCAATGTATCATATTAACTGAATTCAATTTCTATATTCTGCAATTAAAATTTACTATTTGTCTTTAGTACTATACTGTGTAACTACAATATAATGATTATATGAAGAATAGTTTTGTTTTTTCCCATTTTTTTGCTACAATGCTTGTTTCTTTTGGGTCAGCTTCATGCCATTAAGACCATGTTCACGCACTATTTTGAAGAATATAAATATATATAGGGAGATAGAGGTTGAGCTAAATAAATAAACTCACTGTTTTCATCATAACTGATGTTTGTGATGGTCAGCATGTAATCTCCTTTGTTACTTGGTTTGTTGATGTATTTAAACATGTCATTGTGCAGTTTGATTTCTAAGTATAGTTGTCACTATTCTAGACTATCTTATGATTCGATTATTCATAAGGCAAGCTGTTGGTGCCAAGGCGTGGCGTTTTTTATGTATAGGTTGCCCTGTACCATGCAGAGGAGGCTAGATTCATGCAGAAGGCAGTAGATTTTGGGATGTGCAGGAAATATTTAAAACAGTTCAAAAAGAAAACCTTGCTGTTATTTTAAGAAACATGGACTGTTTCTTTCACCTCTTAACATGGAATATTTTCTGTTATTGGAGCTTAGCAGATCCAAATCTGAACAAAGAAATTGGATGTTACAACAATACCAGAATTACAGGTTTCTTATGTTTGGTGGTTTTGCTTAAGATTCAGCTGGACGTAACTGCGTTTTGTAGTGTCAAGACTCCCAAAACGATACAAAACAGTAATGGACAGTGATCTGGAAAAGGCGTTGTAGATGGTAGGCATATTATCAATATGTTGCATGTGACCTTCATAAAACACTAAAAAGAGGTATTAGGTAATAAGCCACGTATATGTTGAATACTTCTAAATACGCATATGATTTATAATCTGGAGTTGTACGTTACAGTAAATCTTGAATCTCATTTGAATGAAAGGTGATTCCCTAGTGCAAGGAGAGTGCTGTCCTACTTAATTGCATTTTTTTAAAAATATATTTTTACACCAGAAAGCAGGCGGGAAAAATACAAATTTCCACAGCCACATTTGATATGACTAGTGCAGGAAATTGTGAAAGGCAGAGATGCCTGATAGGAGACTAAGATACTCCACTTTGATGGAAGGGAGAGGAAGGTAGCCCTGAGCAAGTGCTGTGAGCAGCCCTGGGGGGACTCCATCTTTCAAAAAGGAACAGAGGAAATGTAGCTCGGAGTGACTCTCTGGAAGCGAGTTACAGCTGTGGGTAAAGGAGGAGCTCAGAACCTGCCGAGTGAACCAAAACAGTGCAAGAGCTAGGAAGGGTTTCCTTGGGAAGCAAGCTCTACAATTTTGCTTTTATATTTTACTTTTCTTTCTTAGCTCTTCCCAATTGTGTAATCAAGAACGTGACCTTTTCACAGTCCTCATTTTTTTTTTTTTTTTTTTTTTTTTAATTATCTACCTAAACAGGGAGTGTCCAGAACATCAGACCAGCAGCAGTGGGATGCATTTCATTCTAAGTTGCCAGTGTCAGCCTGGCAAGTGGTATTGTGAGTGTCAGGCAGGAGGAAGATGCTCCCCTGGCTGATGCCCTGCAGGCAGCAAGGTGTCCTGTTTGGTGAGAGGCAGGCAGCAGCAAGGCAAGATATTCCTGCAGGATGGGAGGAAGAAAATACTTCTTATGCAGGAAAAGCTGCAACCTCTCAGTCCAAATAATTATGCGCAAGAGACATTTATAATGAGCAATATGCAATTTCTCACATGGAACAGGAAAATAATGAAAAACAAATTTTGTACAGATTTTCTAGTTATTTTTTGTCAGGTTGAGAATATTTGGAAGGTGTCAGAGTGAGAAAACCCAGTCCAGGTTTCTCCACAGTGATGAGCTAGAGTGGGGCTGATGCAAAAACCTCCCAAACAAAAACATTTAGCCATAGGAACACAGAGTCCTTTTGAAACAAAGAGTAACTTTGTATCACTATAATGAAAATATTTACCTGGAATGTTTATTTTTCTACATTGTAGCTCATTGGGTTTGTTGATGCTATAAAGGGTTAGAAATGGTAACATGTATCTTGCATCTCCCTGAATTGGGTTGTTAGCCATAATAATCTCATGAGAGATCTGAACCCTCTCAATTCCTTATCATCTGTAGTAGTTTCATTTTCTTTCTAATTTCCCCTTCAGCTGTTGTTCTCTATTTCTGGCTTGTCTACAATTAAAAAAAAAAGTTTTTAGAACTGTCTTCTTGTTAATCCCTTTCTTTTGGAGTGTTTCCCTTTGGGGCAGTTCTTAATCTCCCAGAAGCATCAAGGCATTCAAATTAATGCTGGTTTAGTGGCCAGTCCGGATAAGAGAGCATTCTTTAGCACATGTTCTTGTATCTTTTTTTCCTCTCCCTTCATCCAGCAGGATTGTGGATTTCTAGAAAGGTTTGGAGTTGAGGCTGCAGATGTGTTCTGCTGCTAGTCTCTGCCTCCCACTATCCTTCCTTGTTTCCTTGCCAATTCAAACAGCACTTTCCAGATTTTCTTAATGAAATTCAGTTCACCTTACTCAGCCTAAAGTGAGTAGTAGTGGGATGTATTAATTTAACCTGGAAACTTGATCTGTGAGTTATCTTGGATCTATCAGCCTAGGTGCTTGTTGGGACTTGGATTCGAGTCGCAGGAATGAAAATTTGTTGCCAGAAATTCTAACTGCAGTCTCTAAGCATAGCTAGCATTATCCAAACATGAAACAATTAAGTTGTCTCATTATTCTTCACTTTGCAGAGGTGAGAAGCGTGTCAGCACCTTCCCACAATGAGTAAAAGTATTTAAGATCAGGTATATATTTTTCTTATTACTTAAATTTAATCTCTTCCCCAGGTGCTTACAATTTTTTTGTCGTCTTTGCCTGTTTAAGACTCACACTGAAATAAATAAGAAGACGTGCTGTGCATCTGGGGACAGTGCTTGGCCCGCTGGAAGTGTTTTGCTGTGTAGGGTTTCTACTGCTGTGGTACAGGTCTCATAATTTGAAATATCTGCTGTGCATATTAAACCATAAGAGAAGTGGGGAGAGGGGAAGAGGAAGACATGGTTATGTTGGTTTTTTTTTCATCTGTACAGAAAATGTGGTTCTCTCATTAACATTGCTAACACAGTTAGTAAGGAAAGAACCTGGCTGAAACAAAAATATGTATCAGTAAAACTCAAAATAATTGGCATCAAGGTAGTAAAAGAAAATAGTCACTGATATATAGTTTATTTTTTAAATCAAGGCATCGACTTTTTTAAAAAATTGTGAGTTTAATTTTGACATAATTAGGTAGACGTTACCAGCATTTCAGTGAAGACGACATTTTCTGAAACAAAACACACCATTTATACAGGCTGTTGAAAACTCAGCTCTCAAGTTATTCTGACTTCAGCGGTATGAATTACGCATATAAGCAGAGCCTTTAACATAAGATGACTGCGGCACCAGCATCATCTTTCAACTGCTTTCTCTCCCCTGTCTCAGACTTACTCCTTCATTTTGAAAAGGTCATATCTGTTAGTGTAAATGGTCTTGTACACCAGTACCAGTCATAATGGAAGGTAAAGGCAAAGGAATCCCTATTGTGGAGAATTGTCAGTACTTGTTGCCTTGTCTATATTTCAGTTATTATTAATTTAAAAAGTCCTTCAGCTGCTAAGAGTAACAGAAAACTGAGATTATACTTATTTGTGATTAAAACAAGCCAGTGTGACCACTTAAAAAAGCATCCTACCCTTCTCCCCCACCCCTGGGTACTGTTTCCAACTTCAGTTTGACTCTCGCTACAGAAATGTGGTCTGAAGCTCTGATCAGTTATGCAGCATGGGTGATCCACTTGCACTATGACAAAAATCAAAAACAAAGCACCACATCACAAAACACCTAGCCAAAACAAGGGAGGAGCAGCAAAGATGAAAGGCAAACTATTTTCTCCCCCCTTTTTGTGGCGGTGCTCGTTACACCGTTCGAAAAGACAGCCTTGGTCTTTTTACACTCGGTCTGTAGTTGGAGAATCGGATTTTCCCAGTGCAACAGGATATGAGAAGACAAATTACAGGATAGAACCCATGATATTTTTTACTCCCACTTTTGGGAGGAAATGAGAGATTTTTATGACCCTTTTTATTTAAGGAGAAGAATAGAACCCAGGTTGGATTTGATGTTGTAAGTATTCCCTTGCTTATACTTTTGAGGTATTATCAGTTTTTATTGGTGGGTTTAATTTCCATGGAGTAAAATCGGTGCTAATTTCAACATGTGGCAGGCTACTGTAGTGTTATTTCTTTTGCTGTTTTACAATTTCTTTTTCTGTTCTACTGCTTGATTACTTTTATTGTAAACCCACAAAATAGCTGGCACAATGTGCAGATTAAAATTATGCTTTTACAAGAATGATGAAGTATTAAACTACTTTTACTCTGACATTTGGGGCAGCTAGATTTTTAATTATTTGTCTAAAGTTGTTAATTCAGCTCAATAAAAGCCATTTCCACATGATAGATGTAGATGTCAAAATGCCACAAAGGGTTCTCTGCTTTTGATTAGAGGTGTTACTATGAAGTTAAACCCAGATTACAAGAACATCTTAAATTCTATTGATTCTGTCATCCTTCTTTTTAATGTGCTGTTAAAAATCAATATTTAGGGGGGGGGGGGGGGGAAAAAAAAAAAGAAAAAGGCAAAGAATGACACTGTATTCCCCCCTAGACCTAGTGGTTTCTCAGTATGTTACCAAGAGACAGTCTCCACGTCTTTCAGTCAAGAAAGGACTCAATGAAACAGGGATTTAGTCTGACTCGGCTGTCTTGCTTTAAGTTTCATTTTGTTATACATGCTTCACCCATCTTGGGACGTTGTGTCGGAGCATGTGCTTGGGGGATGCAGCTGTCAAGCATTATTCCAGATAAACAGAGCCCAAGCTACATCCTATCAGAGGAACTGTCCAGAAAATCAGATACTGCTTCTTTTGGGGTTAGCTTGACTTCTGCTTACATGCAACACAAAGGAGCTTACAGAGAGAAAACACAGTCCTTGGCACATTTTGACTAGTTGCAAATTCATGAATACTCTGTATTCTGTCTTTGTTTAAGGCTTAGTCCTTATGACCCCAAGCGTTAAGTTATTCCCTTCCCTTTCCATTACCTTGCACTTCTTTTCTCAGGGAGATAACAATGGTAATTCTCCTATGCAAATGACACAATTCTTAATGGCAGTATTCTTTAAAAAAGAACTGGTAGTATTTTAGGAATAACAAGAGAGTAAAGAATGAAAAAGGCTATCAGTATTTATGGGAGTAATCCTGCAGAGGACAGGTCATACAAAGTGGTTGAATCTTTTGCTTTAAGTATGTCTTCCAGTGTGTTTTGTTTGAACCTTAAGGGCATAACCTTTTTAGAAGTTAAAGTTACAGTTTATAGGATAAATATACATATCAACTTTCAGCATTTGAAAGCAGAAGTGCAGTTAGGAAATGTGATATTTACTGTATTGAGCAGAATTTTTTACTTTTAGTGTATGTGGTTGTAATCTTAAATTTCTATATCCTGCAGAGAAGACTAAAAATTGGAACCAAATCTTATTCAGTTCACACTATCCTGCTTAAAATGAAAATTTCTACAATCTGATTTTTTTCCTAAAGACAAATACTAAATCACCATGCCTAACTTTTAAAATTTCTTTTACATAGGAATTCTGCAGAAACATAATGTACATGTTATGTACTGTGACTTGGCATTTATTGCATTTCAAATTTTATGCCTCAAATGGATGGTTTCAATAGGAATTAAGACTTTTTTTTTTTTTTTCTTTCCATTTAAGTAGTTGCTGGGAAAGAGGGAATAGTCTGAAAATACCATCTTGTAATCATGAATTAGAAGGAGTTATGCCAAGTAGCTGCAGAGGCCATTTAGTATTTCAGAAACACAGCAGGGGAGCTTTTTTAAAAGACATAATTAAAAACAACAGATGATATAGGCTGTTATGGATCTTAGGTCCCAGGCTTCCAGAATAATTTTAAGTTCCCCTAAAATACCTCTTGCTGTTGTTGCCTATTAGCATTTATCTGCTATTTCCCTTCAGTCAGTGTATTTGAATAGGGAGATTTCAGTAGGTCATACCTGTGTTGGTCACTTCCATCATATTTTGGTCAAATACTGTTTGTTTGGTTTAGGCAATGGACCTTCTGAGTATTTGAATAACATTCATAAGTTTCGCTGGTTTGAAAACCTTAGCTTAACTAGGAGAAAGATGATACCATACCAGTGTAGGTGAAATTATTTCTATTGTTATAAATGACAAAGTTGTTTAACTGACTAAAGGTCAGTATTTTTCTTCACTAGTTACCAAATTGTGCGTGAATTGTTTGCAATCGGCTTTCTAGTGATTTATGCTTTAATACGATTCTGCATTAACTACACAGGCATATATCTTAAATTTCCTTGTAGTATCAGCATTTTTTACTAGGGATTTCAGTATTTTCAGGAAAAATGCTTTGCCACTAACAGTGAAGACTGATGTGCATTTTTAAAAAATATGGAACATAAACCCATGCATAACCTTTTCAATACTATAATGATATTTCTGAAAAAAAACCCGTTAAATAGGATTTTGAATTGAAACCATATTCTTTTCTTATTGCAGTGTTGATCTGTAATCATTACATACTGTCCTCTAAATTCCAATGACATATTCACCACCGTAGACGTGGGTCAGTAATGCTGTGACATCGACCATTGGCATCTTTAAACAGGATATTGTCTAATACAGTTTATAGCTTCATTCCCTGTACCATTAAATAAATAAAGCATTCAGTGTGTGCATCAGTGCCATCAAGCATGAATACCCTGGTGGACTGGGAATTAAATGCCAAGTGAGGGTCAGAAGCAACAAAGGCTGAATAACACTCAGCAAATGTATACATATTAGGTAAGGAACAGTGCTCCTGATGCAGAAGAAATTGAATAAGCACCTTGCAACATCTAGATGGAGCATAAAGGCTTCTTTTGTTTGCCTGAGCTGCCAGCATTGACCCAAGTAGAATATTCCATTACTGAATGAACTGAACAATAGTTTATTAGAGGTAGAAGGAAATCTTGGGATCCCAGATTCCTCTATGCAAAACAATTAGGCCTTATCGTTGTACAGTCTGAACATGGGCTGGTAAAATATATTTCGCAATATTTCTCTTAGCAGGCAAAAAATATTATAATGGTTTTGCCAGATGTTCTTTCTGTCTTAAAATACACACCTATAGCTTTATATTCTTACAGATTAGGAGTAACTTTGACTGTGCTAATTGTCCTGGTTTCCCTGTTACTAGTAGTTCAGTTTTGGTTCTAACAAGTACTTCGCTTTTTGCAAATACAAAATGTATATGTAGGTGACAGTATTGCATTCTGGTTGACCAGCATGAGCTTACAGCTGAAGCAGCTTTTCCTCATCAAACTTAAACATTTTTTCAGAAAATATCAATTACGTTTTATGATCTAATATAAATGTAAAACAATGTGTCTAGCAAAAGTTCCCAGAGGCTGAATATAGTTTTTTTCTTTCTTGGGTTATGTTTGAACGGTTCCCATAAAGAGACATATTTTTATAAATACTTAAATTGGTTATTCTTCATTATTATAGTTTGGCTTGCTTCATATTACTCTGTAGTATACAAATATCCTAGAAATATTATTTTTTTTCCTAAGATTTAACAGGACTGAGTGCTTAAAAGAGTTACCTTCTTTGCTCTCCTTGCCTGAGGTACGAATAATGAGCTTTTTGGCTCATCTAGTATAGATCATTTTATTTTAGCATTAAAATATCCTTTGTAAGCAACTGAAATGAAAAGGCAGAAATTGTATTATGAAACCTTCATTAAAACAGAAGGACAAAAATTAAACAGGTGACTTCCTGGTAAGCTGAATCAAGGGATAATTATTGCTTTGGATGAGTAGTAACTAGGAATGTTGGAGTACTGATAACTGTCTGTTCCTGTAAATTTTTTTTTTCCAGTTTTTGTATATAAAAATTAAGTTGATTGTAACGCTGTCAGTGTGTTGGGAGAATAATTGCCAATAGTTAGAAGGAAAAAGTGTGGTTATGACAGAATTTTCCACTCAGTTACTTAAACGTGTTCTGCACAAAGAAATTCAACAACCAAAAAAGTTTGTGAATTGCCTGGGAATTAAATAATGAAAATTAAATGAAATTTGTTTTGGAAATAAAAGTGGAAAAAAAATCAATAATGCATCAAACTGTCATAAGAGGCTATTCAGTTTCTTGCATAGTTTTAGTAATTTATCTCCTGAACTAAACTGGTGGATGTGCTGATATATGATACTACACACTTACCAAATTCTGTAATTTAATCCACACTGTAACTCAATAGCCTTCTGCCTAAGATGTTGTAATCTCTTTAGGATGTGCTTATCCATGAAAGTAGAGCCTCCCAGCCTCTGTGAGACTATATGTGAGTGCAGAATATAGTGCCCATTTAAGTAGGCTGATGCTCTTTTCTTTAGGTAGTTTAAGAGATCTGATTTTGTAAAGTTTTGTTTCCTTAAAAAAACCCAAAAAACAACACCACCACCTGAAATTAAATTAAATCAAAAGAATAAAATTAAAACATCATGTTAGTTGTTTATTCCTGCAGGTGAAATATTTCAGACCAGATCCTCATTAAATTAGAACAAGTTTAATTGCAATGACTTCACTAGCCATGAAATCAGTGTTAGCTTTCTCTTATTAAGATTCATTTTTATGACTTTGTGTAAATATCTCCTGTTTTCCTGAGAGCCTGAAAACATTCATATGAACCCTAGAACTGACAAGCATTTCGTGCCTCCACTAATTCCTACCTCTGTTTATGTGTTCAGAGCTAACAGAAACATAAACAGGTATAATGCTGAGGACTTTCAGGCTTTCCTGTAATCTCTTTTAATGCTCTTTATTTGTGAATTGGATAACGGTTCGGAAAAGGTCAGGCTATTGTCTTTTGATTACTCAGTAGCACAGTGACTTCATCCAGAGTTACAGTAGGTTGGCATCTGGTCACGCAAAAAAGGTATTCAGTGTTCATCACTCATAGCAGCTGTGAAAGTTTGATTCAGATGTTGAAACACAGTTATTTGTGTGGTCATAATGAGGGGTGGGTGGTGTTGAAAATATAATAAACCAAGACTTCTATGTGATTAGGACTGCTCACTGCCTAAGCAGGAAAAAAATTCAGGTCCTCCATATTCTCCCATTTTAATGATTATATTAACAGTTTCATGGAGTAACTGGACTACTGGAGTACAGACAATTATAACTACAGTAACTGAAGTGACTGGAATACAGACACATTTGTATTTGAAAGTAAATTCAGAGAAAGTAGATAATGAGGTTTGACTATTTTAATCTAATGAATAAATTAAAAAATTACTTAAAAATGTAGCAGTAAGAATAGACAAAAAATAGACAAGAAAAGAAATTATCACTTGACTGGATGTAAATGCAAACTGCAAAATCATGTAAGATTATTTTTTACTCTGTATTTGCAAAGTCCTTAAATTTATGAAACAAGTAATGCAGATGTAAAGTGTTTTGTGGGAGGACATCATCAGGGTGAGTTTGTGGACGTGTCCCTTCTCCATCTTCACCAGGGTCCACTGCCTCACATGGCAGGGCTCAAATGTTCTTTACTGTACAATGAAACTCTGAAGAAAGACTATAAAATGGATTTTTAGGCTCTACAGTTGTGGGTCAATAATATTAAAATGTGCTATGTCTTCACTTAGAAAGACATTTTCCTCTTAATTTTCAACCTCTTCAATCTATGTGTAAAAGAAGGTGCCATTTTTGGAGCATTTTTGTGGAGCTAATAACTATAAATAAAAAAACTAATTTGTGTGGGTTCTCAACAGCATGCAGTTTGACCCTATTAGATTCCTTAGACCCTTTTGTCTGTCTACCTCCATTTGTACCTGCAGTTGTTAATCTGTAAAATGATAATTAAGATTTTGGCAATTAATTTTTTTTTAAAGTTCTGATAAGTGTATCGTACCACAATAATGAACATGCTCAATTTGTGCTTGTATGGCACATTTTTTCTTAGGCATCTTATAATCTCTGCTTCATTATCCAAACAAGATTTCAACTTCCTTTTCAAGTACATCCTCATGATTAATTGGGCTATTAGCTCGAAGGTACCTCATGCAACTGAAAGGGTAATGTAGCGCTGATGTTTTGGGCTGTGTGTGGTGTCGTCCAGAGACCAGAAGAGGCACCCCCAGGATTATGTCTATGACAGGCTTGAAGATACCCTGTTCGTGCTTTAATAAGCAATTGGAATGGGTAATCCAATAATGCGTCATTCTAAGTAGCAAGTAGTAATTGCTAGAAAATAAACGGAGATCTTACAGAACAACTGCTTGCATGCACTTGTGGATTTTCAGTGTAGATCTGGAGCCAGGTGTTGAGGCAGTCCTGTTCATAGAAGTCTCTTTCTACTGAGAAAATAGAAATAAACGTAAGTGACTAAGCTTTGTAAAAACAGTGTTGTCTCTTTAAGATTGATAGTCTGTGTCTGAATTTACATTTTTTGTGAAAAATAATGTAGAATAACAATAATTTTCTCATTTATATTTTCCCCAATTTTAGGAATAATTGAAATGCTCATGCATACATTTAAAAAAACAGATAACACTAAAGTGTATCAAAAAGTATTTTATGAACACTGATCGGTATCTCTTAAAATACTGATAGGGTTTGAATTACTTAGCTGTAGCTATAAACTATACTAAAATATGTCTTATGTTAAATAACTAAGGAAAGGTAATTCTGATGTTCTTTGCTATTTTCTGCTGTCTTTTTTTTTTTCTTTAACTTCATTATCAGGAGTGGTGGGCTCCACCACTCCACTGAAAGATCCTTAATCTGATAATTTAACAAAAAACCTCTGGGACTGTCTAACACTCGCTCCCCAAAAAGTAGCCTTCTCGAATCCTGGATAAGGCTGACTGGTTGGTTGGTTGTCCTGTACAGAGAAGTTCAGGGATTTATATTATACATGCATATGTCAAGCGTGTATCCTGGATGGACTTTGAATTTCAGAACTGGTCAGAAGGAACTGCTTGTCGTGTTCAAAGGACGGTGAGTGTTCCTCATTGCTTGAAAGCAGGATGCTTCTAAACATGCACAGCTCCTGGTGTCCTTGTGCTGTGTTGTGCTTGCCTCTGCCTTCGCTTGCTGTGTTTATGAGGATGGTTATTAGCAAGCTTTTCCCTGCTGTAGGTACTTACACATAAATCACCTCTTCACCCTCTGTTGGATTGATTTTGGTACCCCATGTGATGGAAATTCATAGATTCTGAGCCATTTCTGTACTGTTGTAATAGACGTTTTGTCTCAGAGGAGCTGCAGGCTTCCCAGGCGGAGCCCCTCTGCCTCTGGATGCTCCCTGCGACTCGCAGCAGCCCACAAGCTCTTGCACAAACCAATTTTTTTTGGTGTGGTTTTTTTTTTGAGAGGGGCCTCGAAACCCATCGGCATCCCAGCAGAGGACAGTTCTGATACTCTCTCCTCCCTTGTTTGAAATCCTACCTCCTGGCTGGTGTGTTCAGCCTTCTCTGATCAGAAACTTCAGTGTGGATCCAAGAAAACTTTTCCAAAAAAATATTTAAAAAAGCCCAACAAACAAATCAGTAACATTTACAATAAGTAAACTGTCTCAGCCCCAGCTGCATACCTGCGTCCCACAGTCCTGCCCTTCCCAGTGCAGCAGAAATGCGGCATTGCAGCCGGCCTGGCCAGGTTTTCTAAATGTGGGCAAGGTTTACTTTGATGTTGACTGTACAGTTTTATTTGTCTTGGTTTACATAGTAACTTGAACAGCTGCTGGAGTATACTATGGCATAAAAGTTGAGTGTACCCAGAGCTGCCCAAGTGTGTAACTACTTGATGTTACGTTGTGCTTCCTCACCCTCCTTCAACCTTGAAGAAAGGCACTATAATATTTTATAAGCTAATTGTGCTTGATCTTGTCAAACTGTAAAACAATAAAACATAAACACTGATTTTGAAATCCGAGCTGAACAACAAGCAGTTTAAATACTGTCTGATTTTGAAATGGGAGCCGAAGAACAAACAGTTTTGCCCAGGCATGCAACCTGGAGTGCCGCATTAATTCACCCGATCTGTTCCCGACTGTTCCCTCCTGAGGTGTTGGGGGCTCTTGTCTGTGTCATGCCAGCTGGTGAGGTACACTTGTTGGGTTGAAGATGGCTCTTGGCCAACCTGTATCGCTTCCAAACATGTTGAAGTGACTAAAATTTAGATTTGAAGTATTTAGTTACTCTGAGCCAGCTCTTTAAGGTTTTCTTTTTCTCGTCCCCGGTGACACACCCTTTGTTTCTTTGTGCTGGAAGATGCAAAATTTGTGGGCTGCTGCTTTGAGACTTGAGCAAAAGTTTCTGATGAACACCAGATGAAGAAAAAGTCATCTTTTGTAAATGTTTATGTTACAGTTAAGAAATAATTTCTTCCTAAGCACCTGCAGTTTTAGACAGTAGAGTCTACTTACAGTTTGGGGATTTTTTTTTTTAGTGCTTATTTGTGCTGTTGTTGTGACTCTTGGGCTCTCATTAGTTTGGCAGATGCCTTGCTCTGAAACTGTGTGATGCCCTCCTGGATATATAATCGAGTCATATAAAAACGACTGTACAGATTGTTTGAGATACTGTATGGGGTGTATTTTTAGGTTTGGCCTCTTTTTGGGGCATATATATGTATACAGTTAATCTTTGCATTTTTTCTTTTCAATATCACTCTTTATCAGTAAATAATTGATAATTCCAGAAGCCGTATTAGACATTTTCAACATTAGCATGGGAGATTGTGTCATTATATGTTCAGTTTTGTTCTTGCTTAATGTTAGGTATGTGGTCCCACACTCTTAAGATCACTGTGCTCCTTGCACATTTGGTGGTACTGCAAGTGGGATCCAGAGTCACTGGTGGCCTGACCTGGAGCTGTCCACTGCTAGCCAGTAGGAAAGGTGTTTTTCTGGGACTTAGATCTGAGTTAGTGCTCAGGACTACTTGCAGGCATCTCCTTCCATCTGAGATCTGGAAGTCAACACTTGTTTCCTGGATTTAACATCTTTCTAAGGTGAACCTGCTGGGAGTGGTTCTGGTTTTGCTGCTGGTGCCATCTCCCACCTTTTACACAAAAATACGCCTGTGCAGGTGTGCTTACACAAGGAGCTGGAAACTTGGGGAGTGTCTTCTGTGCTTGACAGAGGATAGGTGAGTGTTTATCTCTTCTGAGGCCACCCTAAGCTTCAGGCTGAAGGGGTCTGCTCTGCCCCTCCTGTCAATAATTTGCTTGGGGAAGGTGCAAGAAATCCTGCAAAATGCTGTTCTAGAATAGCCTGATGCTGGTGTTAGATACATATCCTCCAACCTCAGTCAAATATAAATTGTCCTAAAGCATGAAGACCTGCTGCCAGTGATCTCAGAAGAGAACAAAAGCTTCTAACTAGGTCGCTCAGTTCCTGGTCATGCTCCTGATACGATGCAGTATTCTGTCTGTGCTCAGTTCTAGGCCAAGTTACAGCAGTAGTCATAGCCAGAATTATTTCTTCAGTCCTAAAATTAATGAATCCTCAACTGCCTTTGGGTTAAACTTGTATAATAAGTCTCTGGAACAACCTGGTGTTGAGAACTCACAATGGTATTAATGTGTTACCGAGGAAATGCTAATTAACCCACACATATAATTTCCACGAAAAGCAAATGCTGAGTGGTTTATTAACCTTTTGTCTGAGGGAGGTGGAGAGAAAATGTAGGCCTCACCATTGATCTACCCTCCAAGAGAGATGGGCAGAGAAGAGGTGGAATTGCAGAGTTTATTATTTCTCCCCAGTAAGAGTGCCAGTGCCATACACAGAGTTTATTATCAACTTCTGCCCACAGGGAAGTAGGAGAAGGGGGTGGGGAAAGAAAAAAGTCATTAGTGTCTGCTTAGCAGTAGTGATGTCAGGTGTCAGCGCTGGGTTTGTTAATTCCCGGGTGCCTGGGGAGGGGGGAAGGTGGGCAGGGGGAGGCCAGGGAGCGGCGGGCAGGCACTCCACTGTGCCGCTGGCGCTGCTGTGGTTCTTGCAGGCACCTCTTGGTTTGCATTTAATAAGAAATGTTCAAGCGCTACCAGTTTGCTTCTTCCTTCCCTAAGAAAGAGGAATGGTGAAAGCATCGATTTCATCTGGAACAAGACTCTGGGAGGTGCTAAACTAGCTTTAGCCATGAGTACTGCGGTCTGCAGGCATGGAAATAGTGGGGGATTTATTTTTAATTTCCATTTATTCTGTTTTTCCCACTTCTCTGACAAGTTTGTTAAAAGTTAAAGTTTTCTAGGAACACTGAAAGCAGACAAATCTTTTTTTTTTCTTCTGATCTCTAAATTTTTGGATGTAAGAGGATGAGATTAAATTGGTTCTCAAATTTTGCATGACTTGGTCACCAAACCCAGACAATTCAGATTTTTTGTTCCAGAAAATGCTGTGCTTTTTTAGTATGTACATTTGTAATGTAAACAAGTTGGATAACTTAATTTAAATGGCAATAATCCACCAGATTTGAAGAAGTACATGTTTAGTTGAATTCCAGTATGCTTTTCCCTGAAAAAGGTCCAACATAAGTAAGGGTAAGATTTTATACTCATTTAATTAAAAGGAAAAAAAATACAGTATAACAAAAGAGGAAGAATGTAAAAATCTCAGTGGAAATATCATTGAGGTAGATGTATCTACAAATTGGCAAAGGGAAGTGCAAATTCAGTTTAAAATCAATGTTTATCAATATATTTGGTAATCGGTGAGCTATCCTTTCTTCAATAGTAAAGATACAGATGTAAGGAAGGATAAATTGGTTGTCTAAATATAGGTTTCTTTCTGACAATTTAAGTAGTTGAACTTTGATCTAAACAACAATTAAAATGATTCTAAACAGTTTAATTTACATTCATCTGTTCTGTTTTTAGAGGTGTGGACGGCAGTGGCTCTGCATGCCACCCATTCTTTGCCCATGCAGTTATTCCTTGGCTTAGCATTTAATTATTATTGTATCAACAGACTCTTCCCAAATCTCCAGTATGTAAACAAGCACAAACAATATTGCATATCATACACAGAAGCACCATATGGTAATCGAAACCAAAGACTTCTCTGAGCTTTACTCAAGGTTTCCACCTACGTGAACCGGTAAAGCAGAAGACCTTCTGTCCATCCTGGGAGTGTGAGGGATCTCTCAGACAATCCTGTCTCACTGCTTGCTAAGGAATTTCTGAGTAATGCTTGTCACCAGAAGGGATCTCTTTTATCTTGGTTGCTGCCAGCGGAGCTTGGTGGAGGAGTTCTGTTTTCCTGTCAGGTACCCTTGGGAATTTGCTAAGCAGCATGGAAGTGACCTAAATCTCTGCTTTTATCATACAATTAACATCATAACTTAGGCACGGAACATGCCTCATTGTTTGGCCCTTGCTTTGAATTCACCTTTTAACACCAAAAGCTAAAAATGACCACAGGATGTACTTACCAGGAGGCAGCAGATTTACTGTACAGAAGTAAAATGAAAACACTGCTTGTGTGTACCAGTAATTTAGATAAACTCTAAAGGGGTTTCTCTTATCTGTCTCAAGCCAGTGGCATTTTGTGCAGCCCTGTGACTGGGCATCAACCTTGCATACATTTGCTCAGTCCTAAGGTTTCTCTTCGTGGAGGAAGACCCACATGTGAGGATTGGTACTTAGACTGGGGGATGTCATTTAAATTTACATTCCATTCCCCTCTCCAAATTTCTGTGAGTGTAACTTAATTAGTAAGTTGATCTTAACCTTTTCCTGCTGCTGTTTAATTCTTAGAAATGCTAACAACCTTTGGGAATGGTTAGGTGGAGCGATTCCTGTCTAGACAGTAAATACAGCTTAATGACTGTCCTGGTCTTTAAACAATCTTTAACTCATTGTGAAGTGCATGCTCCCTTATGCTTGGTTGCACAGGGGGCACCTTCAGCATCCTGACCTCTTTCCAAACAGGAAAATCCCCTTCATATAAACAAATATGTGTGTGTATTAGCAACGGAACCTTACCCAAATCTTTAAATGTGAATCGTGCGTGCCAGTTTTCACTGATGGTTAACCGAGGCCAGATAGGCTAGTAAACGAACCCTCCCAGGCTGTAATGGATTTGTGGGGACCAGCCCTGGCTTCATCTGTCAGGGATACTGGGACAGTGTACTACGCTTTCTCCACCCGCTCTCCAAAATCTGGGAGCTAATTTAGCATAATCTGCGGAGTCTGGGGAGTTGTTACTGACCTCTGCGTTTGCTTTCAAAAGGCACCATTCTTTATAGAAGTTTGAAGCCAGACATCAAAGTATTAATCTTGGCGGACACTGAATTGCACAGAAATTCTGAGGGAGTTGTCAAAACGTGAAAGCAAACATCACAGAGGAAAAGCAACCGAATGCTGGTTTTAGTTACTTTAATCTATTCTGGTTTTGTATAAACACATTTGTGATGTTGCTTACTGCTGGCTGTGTACTCTTTTGGGCATGAAGATGTCCTTGATTCCTGTCTTAGGCAGTGTTTCTTCTCACATCATCAGAAATCGGTCCTGATTGACAACAGACATTTGTGTTTTTAAACTGGCTGTTAGGAACAGTCACAGCGCCACAGAGAAAAATAGGAGACATATGTCCGCGGATGTGTGTAGTGAATGTTATCTATTCAGAGTAGTAGCTTCCAGTGGGCTAGCAGCAGGGAAACTTAAACACATGTACTGAAGGATTCAAGCGTCAGTCTTCATCTGCTTTTCCTAAAAATGTGTGCTTTTTTTTAAAAAAAAAATCATCCATAGAAATCTTTAATAATCACTGCGGATTTTACTGAAACCTTTGCAAATAAACTTCTGTAACTCGCTTTGCTGAGGTGGTTATGTCTGTGACCGTCTTTGCTAACGTTCAAGATTAAGGTGTCTAGGTTTATGTATAAAACTTATTTTTTAATGTAGATTAAAATATGAACAAAGTAAGTGCCGTACTTATTCATGTTCTATTACAGCCCACACAAAGAAAACAGGAAAGTTAAGACTCAAGGTCTATTCTATAATTCAGGGTTTTTACTGAAATTTGAAGGCAATTTAAACCACCTACTTATTTCAAAGGTAGTATCGATAGACCACCTGCTGTTGACATGCACTAAGAAAGATGGAAGGATGTAAATGAGTTTTAGTGATTTGCCTGCTTTTGAATACTGATGAGGCTAACAACCTCCCATCCTGCACTCTGGCAGTCAACTACCAGGATTCAGCATGCCTTATTGGAAAGTGAGTGTTGTCATCATGAGCTATCATTAGACTCTGTTGTTGTTGATGTCTGCTTGTTAGCAGAGGATAATTCAAGTGTAATTCAGTTAGAATATTTCAGGTATGTCACTAACGATGTCTTTTATAACCGGCATTTGACAAGGGAAACTACTTGCAGCTGAAACTTGGGAAGACTTCTCTTCCCTGCACGTAGGTGGCTGTTGAAGGATTTGTTGTGAAGAGCGAGGTTTAAGCTGAACTATCTGAAAGAGGGAAGAGAGGAGAAGGCTGCCTATCCCCATCCTATGGTCATAAATGTAGTCTTCCAAGCTCAGTCAGAGTTTTCAGTCTATCCAGGGAAGATGTGTAAACTTGCCAAAAGGTTGTCGTGCTTTTTTGCTGAGAACACCAGGAGACGTGGAAATTAAATCAAAGATTACAGAAATGTCTGTAAGTTTTTCTTTCAGTGCGGATGCAGAGGCCTTTGTGATGAAGACATTATTTCTTCCAGTGGCCTAACAAAAAACTAGGAAGCAAACGATTAAGAGCAGGAAGAGTTCAGTCACTTTTTGGGCTGATGAGATAAAAGCCTGAACAATCGGGTGGGACTGTCCCTTCGGAATAGTGCAGTTGGCTGCCGGGGGAGGTTTTTGGATTGATTTCCATTCATTGTTTTCAGTGACCCTCCTTGAAGAGCCTGAAAGACATTTTTAGAGTTAGCACCTATTCTGTCTTCACTCGTAAATTTTGAAAGTGCTCCACTGTGATTCATCTGTGGTTGCAGACAGCCACTGGCTGTCTCCTCCCCTAGTATCAGCCATCCCTTTGAATATTTACCACCTATTTCTTGTTCCTGTATGGCTTCAGAAGCAACAGTTGTCACAAAGAAGCAGGCTGTCCTAAATGACAGCTTTCACTGTCTTTAAGATCATAGGTCAAAATGTAAAATGAAGGTTCGGGATGATTTGATAGCACCAGATACTATCCTAATGTCTTCGTCAACTGATTTTACAGTTTAATTCAATGCTATAAAAGTTACAAGTCAAAGAAACGTCTGCTTGTCCTTAAATGGGCAGCTATCATAGCAGTAATTTGCTTATGAAATGCTTTTCTTTCTGGAAGACTAGTCTGTCTCAGTTCCCATCAAAAATAAATCAATTTCCTGTGGAAACGGGCATAAATCTTTCAGATTGTTTCTTCATGTTTTTGCAGCGTTTGTCGGAGTTGCTGTTAGCTATAGCTGGGTATTGTCTCCTGATGAATTGTAGTAGCGGATGAACAAAACAATATTAATCTGTTTTTGTTAATCCTGTTTTGTAATTAAATACATCTTTCATATAAATCCTGTTAACATTTGAATGAAAGGGGATTTATGGAAACATGACTTGCTTTTTATAAGATAGTTTTAGGATTATGAAATCAACACAGGAAAAAGAAAAGTTTGACTTGCTCACATAGCAAAAGATTTTCTCTTTGTTATTCTTGCTTTGCTGGTGCTATGAAAAAAAATATAATAAGAGCATTCAAGCTGGGTTGCCTGTGGTTTAACTCTAATTCTATAGGCTGCATACTCTTTCTCCCCAAAATCCCCACAGCAAGTGACCTTGTCAAACAAAAGTGTGGAATAATGGGAGGCAGCCCAGGGACTGTGGCTCATTTACAAGCAGCTGTTTGCTACTGTCAGAACAAAGGCAAATCAAAGTTGCATTAACGGGGTATGACAGGCACAGTGAGCAACTCCCCAACAATGTTCATCCTCTCATGTTGTTCTGGTTATAATATTGGTTTGCCTGAAGGAGAAAATGGTCATAAGGTCAAGTCAGACATGTATGTTTTCAAAAGCCTTTCAAAATTGCACATATTTTTCAGCTGATCAACTATTGACGTTTTTTAACAAAATTAGCATAACGGCAAGTAAATACTTATTTATGTGTGTGTCTGGCTTTCTGTATGAGAATTAGAGCCACACAGAGAATTAATAATGCTGTCTTCACAGCAAGGTAAGTTTGTGCGTCATCTAGCCTTCCCCTCTTGTCTGATTCAGCCAGCCCGAGAACTAAGGCAATCGTAGGTAAAAATTGCTTTTGAATTCCTACATGGCATCCAAGCACGTTTGGAGGATCACTCCATCTTCTGCATAGCTTTTGCAGTTTACTGCTTGACTAGGACTTTTCTCTGCACCTTGCAAAACACCACCCAAATATCTGACCCTGTGGTAAAGAAGCTACATGAATGATGTACAGTCTTCCTTGAATTTCTATCAGTAGTGTACCCTGAATCCCAAGAAATGTTGTGAGCAAGGTCTACTCGACTAGTTGAAACCTGGTAATACATAGTTATTGGGAAAACTCAATGCCAAGAAAAGAGCACAGGAAATTTCTTGTGGAATAGTGCAAATTTTTAGGCAGAAAGGGCCAGAATCCAGCATAGGAGTGAGCAGTACTCCGTACTTGTGACTTAACGGAGTACAGAGTAGGTGAGTTTGTAGCCATGTGAATGAGGCTGTTGCATAACTTGAGCCTGTACTGCTCAGCACCAATCTGTCATACAAAATCATTAGGAATCAGTTAGACTTGCTGAGAACGTGTCTGAGAAAGGCATGGGAAGAAAGGAAATTCAAGCAGAAAGGGCAGAATTGCTGGACAGGAGCTTTATAACAAGGCACACAATAGGCAGCACATTTCTCAGTGTTTATTGTACCTCACGTAGGGTGATAAAGGCTGAAGGCAGAGCGACTTTTAACGGTCCCTGAAGTGCAGTATTCCCTGAGAAATACACAGTTTAAAGTGCCTTACTGCCATTATGAAATTTATAAATAAAAATAAGGAAAGCGGTAAGACTTACACATTTATTGGGCAAATAGATATGACTACATCATTAATAACTGGACAAAAAGATCTGTGTGTTCCAAAAAACAGCTGAGAAAGTCTTTTATATTTAGCAGGTATTTTACTACTAGTGTAAATTCCTGAATTGCTTGATTATTTTTTGATAGGGAGAGAGAGACTAGGAAGAGGAAGAAGAGAAAAATGCTTTTAAAGTAAAATATACTGCAGATTTAAGGCAACTGTGGAATACATTTTGGTAATGGCATTTGACATCTGCTATATTTCACAATTCAAGATACTATAAACTCTTTTAGAATTTAACAATTTGAAGTGCAGTTACTTCGTTTTCAGCCTAATTTGCAGTTCAGTTAGGTATGTTGAGAAAGTACAGATATGAATAATGTGGATAAAGACCGATTAAGATACGGCCGGTGTATCTCCTAACCTTTAGAGACAGTGTGCTTGAATTCTAAACATTTAGGGTAAAACTTTCAAAAGTGCAGTGGCTTGCATGCATGCAAAGTTGTACTGACAACATCTTTTAAAGTGCTAACATGAATGTGAATTTAATTTAATTTATTCTCACAAACTTGCAGTTCTAGCTGTATGTGTTACAGTATCATGTACAGGTGCCAGCCAAGATTATGGCTCCATTGAGCTCTACTCATCCAAAAAGTTCTATATTTATCAGCCTGGAGAGCTTGCCGAGTTCCCTCTTTCACTGCCATTATCAACTGTTTTGAAATATTCAAAACCTTAAGTGATACTGAAAACTTACCCGGTGTCCAAAGCACATTGTGTATTGTGAAGTGAGAAATAGAACTGTACTTGTAAAAGTGTGCTTGCATTTAGCTGAACGCTCAAAATAGAAGAACACAATTTGCATAGGAAATTTGATAATACTAAATTATTTCTTGGAAAGGTTCAGATTTCTTGTACTGCTCTAGGTGTCACACAATACACAGCAGTTTTGTATCACCAAGTATATTTAGCAGTAATTAAAGACATTGAGTTTTTATTTTGTTGCAAATCAATCTGTTAAACTCACATGACAATATCCTAAATTCCTCTCAGTTAATGGTCCTACTCTTGCTGGGAAAGGAGGACATTTTGTGCATTACTTTGCTTGAATAGTGCTAAGAGACTAGCAGATGGTCACTTTCCAACTGGTTTGCCTTGAAAAAAGAAATTAAAATATTATAGTGCCGGGGAGAGATGTTGTAATGTGTCCCTTTCAAATTAACAGGTCGTTTTTTCTACTATTTTATGATTGTAAAATAGCTCAATGTCACATAAAAGGTTAAAAGCTGGAGTAAATGGCATCATGGGAAATTTGAAATAAATAGGGTCTCATATGGTTTATGGCTCTATACTTGAACACACAAGGAATATATTTCTTTCCTTGAAAAGGCGTTCTGTAAAGAGCTTGCCATGTTAATATGAATTGTGGTCACAATGGATTCTATTTAAAGTAGTTTTAATTCACAAGGTATTTTTTTTTTGTTTACTAAATTACTCCTTGTAAAGGCCACTTGTGAAAACTGTTTGCAAGCCTAAGAGAAAATATGATATTTTCAGAAAAAAAACTTGAAGCCACAGATTCCACCTCATTGAATTATTCTGCTGGTGTCTTAGTGGTTACTTTTCATAAAGCACAGACCTTCAGAACTGATTAAGTTTTAGACTCCAGACTGTCAGGTGTTTCATAGTGGTGCCAAATTTGTTTTTTGTGGCCAAACTGCCTCGACTGTGATGTTCTGCAATGTCCTAGTTCCAGCAACCCTACTGAGCAAGACTTGAACAAATTTAGCTCCTGTCTCTGTCCCATGGGCTGGTTTATTGCTATGCAGGTGAAGAAAGCTGGTGGGAGAGCCCTCGTAAAGCTTCTCACTAGCTACCTGGGTGAGATGACCCTCGTTTCTTCTTCTGATACTGTCACCTGTGGCGGTTACAGCGTTAGTGTCCAAAGACTAAGAGAAGATGCTTAAAGCTGAACTGTAAAAATTGAAGGGCTTCTGATTTATAAGTCCGTACAATTCTCATGACAATGGGAAACATTTTGTCTTGCAAAAGCATTAGCAGTGGTAACCTTTAAAATTATCAGTCCTGTGTATCTAGGATGTTTTTGTGTTGAATCTGATACAAGGAAAATTTTTAGTTTTGTTTTGAATGGGGGATTGCAAACTATATCTAATTCCATCAGGGGCCTGGAAGGAGAATTGGGAAAGGAGAGTCACTGAAACATTGCCCTGTACCCAGAGCTTGTTCCTGAACATAAAGTTTATGCAGTTTTCACAAAGGGAAATGCTGTGGTTTGCTGTTTTGGAGTTTTCAGTCTTGTCCTGTTCTCCCAGAAAGAGGCCTATGGATAAGTTGCCTATCAATGAGCATCACAGCCAGTTTGTTTCAAAGTGCCTTTAATTTTTAATTTCTGTTTTGCTTCCAGCCATCTTTGCTTAATATAGTTGGTAAGCTGTGAGGAAATACAGAACGTATTGCCTGTATTTCTTAATAGGTGAATAGCAATGGTAACTGCAAAAAGAGGCTATTCAGATAGGTGATGAAGCCTGAAGATATAATTTCCCTAAAAGCTAGCTTAAGCCAATTAAAATTAATAACCATTTCTCATAACTACTGCAGGAGAGAGTTGTGGCTATTTCTGAATGATACTGTACAGGGACATATTAAAATTGCATTTCAGCTCAGAACTGTTTAGAAACTGCTTATCCACGGCATAGTAGTACCTCACCCAACCTAATAAACCCAGGTGTGGCCACAGTTGGTCGGCTTGGCGCTAGCTCGCAGCGCAGCTCTTGGCCACTTTGAAGCACGAACGGTGCACTGGAGCTTGCGGCAGGCAGGGAGGCACCGTGCCCGCTGCTGCACCGTGCAGGCTGGCACAGCCACCAAGGGATGGGACGCCCTCGGTTTTCACTGCGACAGGACAAACTGCCTCCGTGCCGGTTCATACCATACGAGTAACAAGTTGGTTTCAGAGTAAGACCCAATAATGCCTTACAAAAACTCCTCGCATAACAGCAAAGTTTATTGAAGTCCAGGGATTAGTGTTGCAGAGAGTAAGAGGGTTGAAGGCTTTTGTTCAAAATCGCAGGAGTCTAAGGAAAAAAGGTGAAGACAAACGATGATGGATAGAGACTGCTCAAACAGAGGACATAAAAATTATAAAGAACTGACAAATCAAATTGACCACCTGGAAAATTGTTCAGAGGAGAAATACCAGGTTGTTATGGCTTCCTACCAACAGAAGAGATGGAGGTATTTTTTTCACAGTGGATTATGATGGAGCAGGGTCTGGGTAATATTGAACTCCTTCTCCAGCATGTTGTGTCACTGGGAAAGCGGGTTACACCGTTCTTTGAATCTTGAAGGATGCAAAAACTCTTGGATGACAGAAATAGATTGTCACAGAGATGTTTAGCCCTAAAGGTTCAAGATCAGTGAAATTTAGCAAAAGACATAAAAATAAACTGGTGCTGTCACTGTGCTCAGGAATCTAGACTGATTTTTCAAATAAGAATAAAATAGTGGTAAGAGTGTGCCGTAGTAAATTATCTGTAAATCAGCTAAAGGCCTTTTTCCTTCTGATGGATGCTACATGTGTATTTTGCAAATGAGCATGTTTATACCCAAATGGCATATTCATTTGCTTTTGCATTATCTTTTCTAATGGAAACCTTTATTTATCTTTTTCATTTTTTTTTTCTTAAGGTGATCGAATTTTAGAGGCATATACAGTGATACAGATATTAATAGGCATTATTGTAATTTGCTATAATTAATCCATAATTGTGCCTTTTAAACAGGGATGACAAATATAGGGGCTTCAATTTTTAAATTATGTAGGAATAATTCTTCCTATATGTAATTTAGGTTTTATACCTGGATGAGGTATTCGGATTAAAGAATATTCTGAGCTAATAAGAAGAGGCAGGAGTCCATTTCAGCCTGAATTATCTCATGATGAACTATGATCCTATGAATTGTTTAGGAACAAAGATCAAAGATGAATTTGCTTGAGCTCTCATAGCTACAAACACCTACACTGTGCTTCCTGGGAAGAGGAATATGGATGGGATTTGGGTTGGGTTTGGGGAAGGGTTTATTGTGTTTTGACTGAGACCGCTCTGCAACAAGCATTTATTGCTTTTTACGTATTGCTTGTCTACAGATCTGAGGAACAAAGGTTTTTACTAACATCCTTAGCTTGTGTTGGGTTGAATATTACAGCAGAAAAACTGTGTGGCACCATACGTTTTCTTGAGATGCTTGGTTTATCTACCAACCAAAATCAAAAAAGGTACGACAGTTGCTAGAGTCAATAAAATGAAATAAATAGCTTTCTTTGAGTAGTAGCCAGACAGAAGGAAGCGCTGTTAACACGTTATACCCCTTTGAGTAATGGATAAAAAATAAATTTGTAAATGACATTTACCCAGGTGTGATGTCAAGATAAAGTTCAGGAATTATATAGCAGATATCCAGAACGTTCCATTGAAATGTGGATCTTGAGCTGAATCCTTTGCATTCTTTAAGTACTGAAAGAAACAAAGATCATTGGAATGGCATACACCAAAGTATTAAAATCACCGGGATTTATCAGCCTTGTTACTTTTAATGTATTTTGCTAACACTGAATTTAAATATATTAAACATTTAAATACATTAAAGAAATTGATGGTGGTGGTGTTTTGCTTGCAGTAGGATTAGGATTTGAAAGAAGATTTATCCATTGGTAAAATAACAAGGAGACAATCAACTAGTTGCAGCATTTCAAACAAGAATCAGTTGCAATTCTTCCTTTAGAAACCTATCTGATAATCTTTTTCTCTCTGTAGTTCCGAAAAGGAGATTTTAATTTCTCTTCTTTCCCGCAATCCTCTGTCTCTCTGGATTTTCTTTTGCTTGAAGTCAGCTGGGAACATAATGTACTTGCCTGTTGTTCCTCCTATTTCCTTACTTTGAAGATACTTCCTTTAAAACCAGCTTCAGGATTTCTTGAAGGATGAGATAGAGACACTAATATAGCTTTTCCCCCTTTTTGGCCTTCCTGGTGTTGAAGTACTGGGAATTGCTTATGCTCAAAGTTTGGTGCGTGTCCAGCGGTGATGTGTGATTACACCAAAAACAGAAGGAAAAAACAAGTTTGGTTATGTTTATAAAAGGTAATTATCATCACAGAGGAAAAAGACAATGATGCAGTAAGCTATCTGAACAGCTTGGCATGGAGTCAAATTTTAATCTATGTTACTGTGCTTTTGAAAGCATTTATTTTGTCTTGTACTTCCCTTTCCCTGTTCGTCTCTTTCACAAGCATCTTACGTGTCCATGAGTGAAACGAAGGGCTGTTTCTTGCTTCCAGAAGGATGTGCTCTGGGGAGCAGGGGTGCAAGGGAACTAGAAATTCCTGGGACTTGTGACAAGCTGCGATAACGAGGCTTAAGACGTTAGCAACAGTGGGTTAGAAGTGCCTTTCTAGTAAGCACAGCTGCTGAGACCTTCCAATGCCATGGCCAGGCTGGCCGGTCCCATTTCTCATCCCCGGAGGTGATGGCTGTGTGCCGGCGCTGCCTGCTCTGGTACCCTCTGTGGGCGGGAGGTGGATGGTGCTGAGCGCCGCCGTGGTGCAGCCCTGCTCGGGCGAGCTCCCTGCCGGTACAGGGCTGCCTGAGAGGAATGGAAAAGCTACTTTCTCAGTCTCTGACCAGAATGCATGATAAGGCTTGGTGTCAAAAAGGGCAAGATTGGGCTCACAGCAATTATGGCAGAGGCATACTGGTTTCCTTGACAACCAGATTGAGGATTCTTTGTGATTTATTATTTACCACTTCAAACTCTCATTCTCTGATTTAATTAAGGAGAGAGATTTCCATAACCCCCCTCCTGTCCAAATTTTAATACCCCCGTGCTATTGTTACAACCAGCTACACCTATCCCAAACTGATGCAGCTTTAAACCAGCTACAAATTAGGCTGGGAATTTAGCATTTGGAATTTTAGGCAGGTTGCTTAGACAGCAGTTAACTGAAGTTGTGGGTATTATGTTGGGTGATGACTTGTTAATCTGCCCTTACTAGCAGCGATAATAGACATCTGCACTCACCACCTGCCCGTCCACCTTCCCTACCCCCAGTTTTTCAAAGGCAAGGACTGCAACAAGTGATACTTCTCGATTGTCCTTAGAGCTATGGGAAAGATAAAATGGTACCTGCAAGTGCTAGTTTCTCTTGCTTGGGCAATTCACATTATTTTCTCCTTGAAGGCTTTATTAGCAATACATCAGCGACTGTTGTGTAAACAAAGATACTTGGGAGGCTTTTTACTACTACCGGTTGGATAGCTATTTGAAAACAGAAATTCTCTCCTAAAATGTGGCTAAAGGTGGGAAGTGCAGGTAGTCTGCTCTGCCTTCACATGTATTTCAAATATGCGTTTCCCACATTTATAAAGCATTGACTGAATCGTGATCTACAGGGCCTGTTCTAAATTTAGTAATTCAGAATAGAATTTTGAACACAATAATATATATAACAGAGATTTTTATTCAAATGTCATAGGCAAATCTGTGTCATTATATATCAAGACTGAAACTGGGTTCTCCAAAGGGCATTTTTTCTTAAAGTACTTTACTGGGTTGCATATTTTTTATTTCGTATTCAGCACGAGGTGTCTGCTGCATTTAATAAAATAAAATGAAGGTCACAGAAGATCACTAGTTTTCCCATAATGTGTCCCAGTAGATGACTGGAAAAAAGGTAGTGATTGAAATGGGTTGAGGATCCTGCATGCAGACCATATAGAAAAAATGTGTCATTTTTTAATTATAGGGAAGAATTTTAGTTCTAATTGTGTTTATTTCACTACGTGTACTCTTTCAGATGTACCACCCCAGTTTTAATTTAAAAAATTTATACACGTTTTGTCATCTTTACCTCGGGGAGTTCCTGAAGTGAGTCAAGAGGTGTTGCTTATCCCTTGGTGGGCTAAGCATGAAGCTCATTGAGCTTGCTGAGTCAATAAAAAGACTTGCAGTGACCTAGCCACTCTTGTGTCGAGTCCCAGTTCAGAAATGCACCAGTGCCCCATTAGGCTGTTGAGGGAAACTGGCTGCTGAAGATGCATCTTTAAAATGGAGTAGTCTAATGAAGCTCATTAATGCATTTTTCATTAGAACAAGAATATTGAGTGTCCAGGTTAAATTCTAAGGAATCTATCCTGCACTCATTGAGGTTAATGACAAAGCTCCCAGTGACATTAGTGATGCAGGATGAGAACTTAATTGGGGTAATTAAGATTTTGCTTACTGAAAATTCCCTATTATTTTCAAGTAGATAAAATATTACGAAATTACTACTATGAAGAGTTGTATAATGTTGGATCTCAACACATCCTTCAGAGATGACAGCATTTCAGTGAGAGATAATACTATTTCTGTATTTTGCACTTGATTCATAAAGTATCCTTGTAATCTTCTAGAGGCTTGTGTATGTGAAAACCATTGTGAAAAATAGGGTTCTTTGGTATTTTGGAGTTCAAACGTTGTCCTTATTGTGTAATTAAAGATAGCATGGGCCCTACATTGCTGAAAGCCGGTAAAGATCTGGACTTCAGGTTCAGCAGTGGCAGAGATGGAAAGGGCACTGCAGTAGTACCATGGGATAGTATAAGTCGCAGAGAACAGTTTCATTAAACACAGCTTGCTTTGTGGCAGTGTAGACTTACTAAAATTACTGTTTGTGCCGAAAGAAATGCAGCTTGCTTACTGAGTAGAGTAGATAGGATATCCAGCTTTAGTGCCTTCCAGGGAATCTAAAGCCTCCATTATAAATGATTATGTCAGGATTCCTAATTTAAATAGTTACCCTAACACCTGCTCATTCCTGCCTCCTTTGGACACCCCTAACCTTTTCCTTCCCTCCTTGGCATCCCCAGCAGATTAACAACTCCCTCCTCAATTACGCTGCCATAACGACTGCTTTGATCATGCTCTGAGCTCGCTCTGGAAATTATCTTGATTAATAAAACTCACCGCTGTAGAAGAAACAACAATGTAAACGGATCGATGAGCGCAGGGACCCGGTGGGTTCGAGCAGAGGCTGGCAGCAGGCTGGGCAAGGCTGGCTTTGCTGCTGTGGGGTGGCAAGGAGGCGGCAGCCCGGTGGGACCCGCAGCTCCTGGGCAGCCCCGCTGCTCCCTGCCGGCCCGGCGGTGAGATCAGGAGCTGTCCCCCCCTCTGACTTGCAGAAACCGTCTGTCTGTTTGTACGCCTAAATAATGTATCACGAGAACACGGTGCTTTCGGTAGGAAAGTGTTGGTTTAGTTGGTGTGGAAAAAAGTGGAGCAATCAGATCTTTTATACTTCACAGCTGCCTTCTCCTCAAACACTTGCTTTAGACACACAGGGAAAGATTTTTTTAAAAAAAGAATGGTGTGACCTGGTACAGTGAAGCACTATGCAAAATACGTTAATTACTGAGGAAATTACCTTCCATGTCTGTAGTAACGGTGCCGTACTTCTGTTTTGCTAGTTATTGAGCTTATACTTGAGCACCTAATGACGATTTTTCTGCGGTCTGGTGCAGAGCTTTCCTAGTCCTTTATTATTGGTGGTATGAAGATCAATGAACAACTTTGGAAGCACAGTCTTTCAGCTATTAGATTTGTGCTGCTAAATAGAAGTAATTAGCAAATGCAAAGTTTTCCTTTCTGTGTTGTTTTACAGTGTGTATTCATCCCTTTTGTTACTTTCTAATGTAAATAGCATTAATTATGGAACTCTTATGACATAATTATGGAAAATTGTTTACTTTCTGTCTTAGTACTCGGAGAGAGATTTTGGGGATTGTGATTTTTCATTTCTTTCATCTGAGCTCTCCTTAGCTAGTTTGCTAAAAGCTGAGAGCATGCTTACATCCACATTGCGACAGCTGGGGTGGGAGACACAAATTCCAGGATTAAAAACCAGAATCCAAATTCAGAAGCCCTGAATTTGAGTCCAGGTGGAATTTAGCTATCCTGTCACTTTATCTCCCTTGTCTTTCACATCTGCAGTGAGGCATATGGATATGCAGTTCCTTTATAGGTGATTAACAGCAGTTTGACAGGGTTGCTGAGGTGCATATTTCCTTTATTTACTCAGGAAATGGTACCTCGGTTGCCATTCTTGCTCCCTGCTGCCCAAGAAAGATGTTAGAACTGCGTATATTCCTTAGGACTTGTTGAATTACCTTTTTATTGATAAACAAATAGTTTTCCTTTCTTCATGCAATTTATTATTTAGAGCATGCTGTCAAGTATCAACATAGGATTATTCCACAATTCCTGGAATGAGCCAGAACTTAAAGTATGTTGTAAAAACTATGCATGGTATATACCTCTCCGCTCTATAACAGTCTTTCAGAAATCCACAAATGTTTCAGAGAAGGTAAGGTCAGAAAGAGAGCCTTTCGCTCTGACAGGCATTTTCCAAGATTGCTTGCTACTCTTGTCTCATATCTATTTGTGGGAATATTTGAAGTGACGGCACATTTACCTGAAAGTACGTTCATCACATTGCCCTTCTTGTTTTCAAAAGGTGATGGCTGTGTATTTTGGTTTAACAGTTTTCGCCTGCAAGATCTTGAGCCTTTATGTTTCCATGGGTGGTTCGAGTCCTCAGAAATGTTTCAGAAGCTATACTGAATGAGGAGGGGGATTGCTGTGCTATTTGCATACTCATAAGCACTCTTTAAGTGGCTTGCCGTCATTAAAATTAACCACATAATTTTTCCACTGTAAATTATACTGTGACAATTGACTCCACCCCATCATTTCATTGAAATAAAAGGGAGTATATGAACTCTTACATTTTTGCTTGATTCCATTTCTAATGTCTGTATAATTCTGTTTGTAAACAAGTAAATGCCCCTTTGTAATTTTACAACTGTGATCTCAAATATTACAATGTGGTAGAAATCATCCAATATTTTTAATTAAATCTGTGTTAATTTTTTTTTTAGCATTAGGTCTGTATTTGGTATTTTAAACTCTGGCACTTTAGAATAAGATTTTCTTTAAAATGACCTAGAATTATCAGGATCTAGTTTCTACATTCTAGTGAGATCTAATGTTTTGCTTTCATAACACAGGTTAGGGTATAACCCGTTCAGGAAGGCGATACACACAGCACACCAAGGGTTATTTATTGGCACCCAGTGTGTCACCTGCTGGAATGATTTAACTTTCACCAGTGCACATATTCCCAAGGAAATGGTACACCTCTGCATGGTTTCTATCAACTGCTGAAGTGACAAGGCTTTGGGTTTCTTAAAGATGAGGCAAAAACCCCCATGTTTCTTTTGTCAGCTGTTCACCCTGAATGCTGCTGATGGAAATTCCCCTTTCTTCCTCTTCCTCTGCCCCTCCTCAACCCAGGGTTTCCAATCAAAAATGAATAAGATAACTGGAAATATAAATTGTTGTCAAAATACGATTTTATAGAAAATAAAAGAATATTTATTTTTATTCTGCTACCAGTATCCTGTGCAGAGGAAATAATTCAATGGGAAATCCTGTTGACACAACGTTTCTGACACCAGCCTTTGTGTGTCTTACCTCCCTGTTTCAGAGGTTGTTTCTGATTCAGAAGCTTCTCCTTCCTGACAGGTGGTGTGCTCAGAGTTCACAGTTGGTAAACTGGAGATAACCTCCGTGAGGGGGATTTACAGAGACCATGGGACTTATTTGCCTTGAGAAATTTTGAAGATGCAATGTGTTTAACGGCAAGAAAGAAAAGGGTAGAGTGCTTTTTGCAAGCTGGCATAGGATCAAGCGTGTATGATCTGAAGGAAAAAAGGAAGGAGATTCTTGCAGCCTGAGAACAGACATCTGGCTGGCAAAAGAAAAGAAGTATCATTGACAGATGAATACTGTTTCAAACTGGGATAATTTTAGATATGAGGGCAAAGTTTTGCTCTCATGCATAGAGCTCCCACTGAAAGGGATGGGAAAGGTGCATACATATGAGAATAAATTTGGTTCTAAGTGAGAACTGAACAACACACATATTTTTACACTAGATATTTAGACTTTCATGTTTAGATCACATGGTTTCCATCTGCCTTATGTAGGCATTGCTAAAACGCTGCCAGGAACCAAGCTTTGGTTTGGTGACGTTCATTAAAGGAATTACTGGTTTCTGTCCCATTTCAGTGTGGCCGGTTTCAAAGTGCAGAAGCCTGTTTTCACGTTGAGCATTAATTAGCACTCCTGTGGCAGCCTCAGCAGGCAGGTGAAAGATTAAATGGGTCTGAAGACCAAACTCTCTCTTTTCCCATAGGCTTGAGACATGATGGACTAATGTGGGGATGTGTGCATGGCTGCTGTCTGGGCTGTTGTTGTTCCAGATGATTGAAGGACTTTGGTGTACTTGTCTGTCAATGTAGCACTCTTTTCTCTTCTGCTATTAACAAAAAAAAAAATAAACAACCCCAAAATCCCGATCACCAAAAAAATCCCAACAACAAAAAAAAACCCCAAACACCAACAAGAACCCACAAACCCCAACAAAAACACAATCCAAAAATCCCCTTAATTCTGCTACCTTGGAGAGGCATGTTCTTGCCCTGTTGAATGAGAGATGAGAGCTGTTTAGGAGAATTTGAATGAGATCCTTGCCAGTCGACGGTGTTACATTAAAAGCCTGAGGTGCTGCTGCTCACTTCAGGCTTTGCTGAGTCATTCAACAAGGTGCAGAAAGCAGGTAAGCCCTGACTCGTTTTTTGCTGAAGAGAGCCTCACAGGGATGTTTTTGAGAATTGCATGGAGACTGGAAAAGGTAAAAGGAAAATTGTAATAAGTTTCAGTGAACCTAGAAGGCAGGAGCTGTCCTGGGGTGAGTCAGAGGGCGTAACTCAGAAGTTTGTCCTGAATTTCATTAATCAGACATACCTTGCTTTATGTTTATGTACTCCGAGTATTGAGTATGTAATTACAGAAAATTACGTACAGTTGTAATTCTGCTGCTCACACTGAATTTGAAAAACACTAAAATTTGACAGATTTTGAACATCGTAATTTTTTAAAGGTTAAATCAAATCTAATAACATGTAAAAATATTTATAAAAAGCCACCATTAATTACTTAAAATTCCTAAAAGCTTTTATTGATAGCAATTCCTATTTCAATCTTTTAAGAGACAGGCTTCCAGATTTTAGCTAACTAAAATATGAAACGGGATGTCTGAGAAATTGAATTCTAGAAACCAGTGTTAAAAATCACCCCTCACAGCTGATTTGTTCAATGAAATAGTTGTTTTGCTTCAGTGCAATTTAAACTGTGAAGTCTGTTCCTTAGGACTTTGGACCTCCTTGTTGAAGTTCAAATAATGAGCATCCTTTCATGTACCGTGTTTTGAGTTAATTCCATTTCTACGAATGAGTTAAAATGAGGAAGATGTTTCTTGCTAGAAAATAATTTCCTTCACTACATAATCCCTTTTCTGTAGTTGTCCCCTCCTTCCAGCATCTTAAATGAAAATGGCAAAGAATACAGCTGCAGGAGAATATTTTGGAAATGATCGTTTCCTGCCTAATTTGACCCTGACTGAACAGTGGGGTTTTGTCTGCCGGGCGGCAGCTCGGGCTGGCTGTGCGCTGGCTGCCGGGTTTCCCTGAAAGAAGAGCTGAGTGCTGTGAACTCCAGACCTCTGTGCAGTATCAGAAGCTCTTACTGTGCCAATGTAATCTTTTAATAGACATGCTTGCCAGGATGACTTTTTTCCTTCAAAGATAGAATTAGAAAGCACAGTTGTCATTTAAATTGCCTCTATCTTTGTAGTATTTGGTAGTGATCTGTTGACCAGGATTGGATAATTTAAAAGCTGTTTAACAAAATAACACGCTTGTCTGTGTGAAATTTATACAGTGCTGAGAGATGGGGAGAAAAGTCTCCCTTGACATAGTTCATGGGTTTCTTTAGAAACTGCAGGGTGCTAAGGCTTTTCTGCGGAATTATAAAAGCTTTGTGGAGCCCATGTTGAGCATTTGCATGATTTTCAGATGGCAAAGTATGTTCAGCTGTCTCTGCACCCTCCACGCGCTCACGTACGCGCTTCGTTGGGAAAGGGAGGGGATTCTCAGCAGAGTTTTCATCGGGCTTTGCATTTGTTGAACATATATTATTGAAATGCTGCCCCAGATGCAGCACTTCATCTTGTGTAGAACTTGAATCATCGTGTTGCATGATTTCGTAAAATAAAAGAGATTGTGAAAGAGACAACTGTAAACATTCTGTTTGAAAAGATGTGCTCTTTTCAAAAGACCTTTCTGTTAGAGCCAAGTAACACAAGAAGTACTATTTCCTTGCTTGCAGAGACATATATATTTATTTCTGCAAAGATTTGTTTTGGATTCTCAGTTCTTCCAGTATCTGCATTCTTTGAAATAATTTTATATTTCCATGTTGACTTTCTCTGTGCTTTAAGTTTTAATCAAAGGTTCCTTGCTTCTGATGTTGAGGAGTACTGATGTTAGCCTGTTTACATTCCACTATTTTTCCTCTGTATGGGGTGAACATTCAGATGTGGTGGTGCCTTTTTGCTTTTATCTACCAAACTTAGCACACACTCTTAATATTGACAGCTCAAAAAGATGGCATGCTAGTGGGCAGGATGCTGTGAATTATTAACTTTTCTTTGCACTTTGACAAATTTAGGTTATCTTTCTAAAGACAAATCGTCTCTATGAAGGAACCAAGACAGTAAAATAGTAAATAAGGCATTGCAAACTTACATGAAACAATTTTTAGCCAAATGTGAATTTAAAATATCTCTGAAACACGGTTCTGAGCTACATTTCTTTCATGGGACTTGTGTTTTTTCCTTTCATGGACTAAAGTATAAGAGGAAAGAGTTTTGTTTGTGATGTTTCATTTACATTTTTTTCCTCTGTTTTTCTACATGGATTCTACAATAAAGCATTTAAGATTGTATATTGCCACTAAAAAACCCCTCTACCTTTTTTTCTTAGAAATGTGATTTTGCAAAAGCAGTTTATTTTTTTCTTGCAATAAAGAGTCTGCACTCAACTAATTTGTGAGCAGATAAAATGTGCAGGAAACATATGTTTGCCAGGAAGCTTTTCTATAATCAAAATAGTCAGCGGGACAGAAGCCATGCCCTTTTTCTCATTAGGTATTAATCTTCTTTCTTTTTTTTTAAAAAAAAACAACACACACAACACTGATTAATATATACAAACGCAAATGAATCCGAGATGGCATATGTTGCATCTGGTAATAGATGCTTACTTGAGTTAATGTTTAGGTTGCGCTGGAAGTCCCAGCCCAGGCACCAGAAAGGTCTTTGCAGTCGGGAAGCACTTTGGGTTTTTTGGGCGGCAGACAGCAGGGGCCGTGTCATCCATGGCACAGTTTGCCTTGAAGCAATTAGCAGGAAGATGAGGAATGTTGACTTCAGCTGCAGGAGGACAGCCAAACAAAATAGGTTTATGCAAGGTACAGTAAGGCAAGCTGCAGGTTGAACGCAGGATGGTTAGAAAATACAGTATTGAAAATATTCATGAGAAATTGCACTGGAGATAGAAAGTTACCAGTGACAGCAGTAATTATTGACAGAGCCACATACTTACATTGAAAAAGCTCTGGAATGATGCAGAAGCCGGCAATAGCATTCAGATGCTGGTCGTTCAAACTTCCATCCTGTGGCAGTGCATCTGTTTATCAGGAATTATCTCCTGAATGTAAATGAATTTCAGTCCTAAGTCATTGCACCTGTTGCCAAGAGGTATTTATTCCAATCACTTGCCTAAAGCGCAGGGAGTTATTGCTTGATGTTTTATAGCTCCAAAAAAAGCTGTCGTTTCAAAATCATTTGTTCAGAGAGGAGAAAATGGAGCAAAACAGTTCATTTTACCCTAAGCACTGCTATTTGGCAGTATTCACATTTGCACGGCACAAAGCTGCAATATTGATTTTTCGCTCACAGGGCCTCCCACTAGTTCTTTCTTCGATTGTCAGGGTTGCAAGATGGATTGAATTACACTTTGTTGATACGCTTATTTTTTCTTTGTTGATAGAAAAAAATTACAAATAAAACTTCACCATAAAGATCACGGCAGCTTTGTTAGGAGACTTTACATTTATTTCGTTTATTTAGTTAAAATTCTTTTTGTGCCATAGAGATTCCTTAGAGCAGTCTTCCCACCTAGCGCATGCTGCACTGTTTTGCTTTACTGCTTGCTGCTTTTGCAATCTAACACCTGCATTACAATCTCAGGTGTGTCACCTTTTGCCTGTGAAGCGATCTAACCTTGCTCTAGTATTTTTAATGTTTATCCTAATACAGAACTTCTCATGGATGTCTGCAGGGAGGAAAATTGCAGGATAAACCACATTTCTAGTACTTTTAGCACTTGCCATAGATGATGAAATAAGGTTTACAGGCAGCAGATCTCTGTAACGAACTGCGGAGGTCTTGTATTTGAATTCAGGGTATTTCCTAGCAGACATGGAGGCCGTGCTGCAGGATCTGCAGTAAGGGTTTTGTGCTTGTCACAGGTAGCTCGGTGTGGGTCTGTCAGCCCCGGCCCCGTAACGATACATACGTCTGACCTGCTGCTGCAGCCGCACTGCATGCGTAGCCACCGACACCTCGGTAGCTGCATCCTACCCACCCTGCCCCTCCCCGCCTGCCTTCTGCAAAACTCCCCTTTGGACAACCAAGGCTGCTGTTCCCCCCGCTTGCTGCCCCAAACCCAGCAGTCTGGGGGGGCATGGGGACTCCCCCGGCCAGGTCCTGCTGATGCCAGAGGAAGCCCTGTGGAGTGCAGGAGATACAGGCACCATTGCCGCGCGATGGAGGGGTGAGCTTTATGTGGACGGCATTAAATTTGACGGGAGTGGTAGGATGTAGGAATGACAGTCACTAGCAGCATTATATTTGGTCCCACCACGCCTGTCGTGATGGTAATTAATGAAAGGAGCTGCTACATGCATGCGTGGGGGGGGCTTTTGTGCGTACCCCTCTCTGTGCCCATTTCACGCCCTCACTGAGCCGTGAGCAGCTTCTGTCTTCATTGTATTAATTTGCTGCATGGGAGGAACATGTAGGGTGTTAATGTGGTGGATTCGTGTTTTAGCTCTTTCCAGCTTTCTGCTCATGATACTTCAGCAAGCCTCTAATAACAGTGTTTGCGATTGCACACGGCATGTGCAGCCAAACCGACAGCCAGGAGTGATTTTGAGATGGAACTCTGTGGTGCTTTCCACAGTGATATGGCTTCTTCCCTTATTAACAAATACTGAAACATATTGGCAGAGTGACAGTACTGGTTTCATGTAGGATATGGTTCCATGAAATGTAAAGTAAAGGCAGACCCAGTTACTGCGCTCTGGTCTTCACCTTCCCCTTGTGCTGGGGTGGATTCCTGCCTGGCCAAGGAGCTGGTCCTCAGAGACCTCATCGGTTCTTCTGCAGCAGCGGGAGGTTAGAGTCAGACCAGCCCCTTGCATTAGTTTACTACACAAGTCGGACAAAAGCTGGTGCTGGTGCAAAGGGGAAGGCAGGGCCATGCAGGTAGCGGAGGGGCAGACGGGAAGACGGGCTCTGGCTGGCAGGGAGCCACATCCCGACACTGGCGTGATCTTTTCCAACAGCTCGTCTTTGCAGTTCTAACAGATAATCGTCTTTGTACGGTAGGCGTTTTAATCCACACATCATTAATTCAATAGAAAAAGTGACAGCCTCTGGTTCGTGTGAAAGTTTACCATCAAGGGGTTAGTTATCTCAGGTTGTTCTTGATCTTTTTAGATGCTTGCTTCCTTGCCTTTTCTAATGCATCATACTTTTTAAGAAAAGTTTATTTTCTTTGCCTTCAAAACACTGTAGAACTCCAACTTCCCATACTTACTAGCTGTTTGGTGTCACAACTTGTCTTCAGCAGCCTGCACTGAAATATTAATGACCTTGTGCTGCTGTATTAGGATGATTTTTTGTTAAAATAGGAAACATAGGTAATTCTGCTGAAAATTTAGAAGGGATTCACTGTTTTAAAGAAATAGGTATTTAACACTACCACGTTACCCAATTTGTCTTCCAAAAGGCAGTAATGCACACATTTTGTGAGAAACAGAAATAATCTATTTAATAATAATCCACCAGTAGCTGTGTACAAGAAAGTGTGGTATACAGATACATTGTTCTAATGCTATGTATTTTTTGCATAAAGAGGTGTCTGTAAAAGACAAAACATTGGGATGAATATCCAAATCATTGTTTTCTTTCTAAAGTATTTCATACAGCTTCATTAGAGAAGGTACCTATTTTTAGGAATTCTCTCATGCAGAAAAACATGTTAAAAATAAGAATTCTATGAAACACATCTATCATTTTTGGGAGGGACAGGGAGATTTAATATAGTACACATCTGCAGTTTGCAGTACTGATCATTTATATATTTGTTCAAAATCTTACCTATCTGTGGTTTAATTTATGTAAAAAGCAACAGTAAGGAGCACTGAAGTTCGACTAGGTTAAGTTACAGCATGTGTGTTAGATCTAGTGGCACAAACATGTCCGTGCTGGGGACATAAAATAGCTATGCAAAAGAAACAGACTCTCCCTGGAGAAAGTAAGATACAAATTAAGAAAAACTAATGAAGTTGGAACTGTGGCTTTGGGTTTTTTGTTGGGGTTGTTGTTGGGTTTAGGTTTTCTTGGTTTTTTTAAAGTCATTCCTGCATTTTCAAATCCTGCGTGCTCTGCTGCTTCCTGCTTTCAGACACAGCCTGTCTGGCTGTGCCCAAAGAGGGGAGAAAGAAGTAGAGAGAAAAGAGAGGAAAGACGAACATGCAGTTTAGGCATGCAGACAGGTATTGCTGTCTGCCCTGGCCAGGGTTAGAAGAAGTGAAGAATTTCCTCCTTTCCCAGAGTAAGGACACAGCAGCAGCAGTGTAGGGATGTGACGGTTTCAAGAAAGATGCCTCACTTAACATGGTACCAGGTCACAGTGTTTAAAGGTGTACTTCCTTTAGCACACTGGTGAGAGTTAGTGCCTATGTGACAGAAAAGTTCAATGCAATATATCCTTTAGGCTCAGTTCGATTTTTTCCCTTTTTTTTTTTTTTTTTTTTTTTTTTTTTTAGGTTTCAGTCGAGCAGCACTACCGTTTGGTTTGGTTCGGAGGGAGCTCTCCTGCGAAGGCTACTCCATTGATCTCCGGTGTCCAGGAAGCGATGTTATTATGATAGAAAGTGCTAACTATGGACGGACAGATGACAAGATTTGTGATGCTGACCCTTTCCAGATGGAGAACACAGAATGTTTCCTTCCAGACGCCTACAAAATTATGACACAAAGGTAAATATATGTTGTTTTGAGAACTGAAGAGGGAAAACTTCTACATTCCCTGGCAGAGTTAAACATTTCCTATGAATGCCGTAGTTCCCACCTGTAAAATGCATCCAGTGGAAAATGCCAGAATTATTAAGTGCCAGGGTGATTATATGTCATTATGTATGTGTACAGAAGCATATATGCATATAAGCAGAAGTTACATTATGCCTTAGTGACAGTGACTGTCATTCAGAGCAGACAATCAGTCAGAAGAGCCAATAATAGAATCATAGAACTGTTTATGTTGGAAAAGATCTTTTAAGATCATAGAGTCCAACCATTAACCTAACATTGCCAAGTCCACCACTAAACAATGTCCCTAAATGCCAACACAAGTGGTTTTAGTACAAAAGGTGCATTGGAATGAAGATTCACAGGAATTACTGTGCTCCAGGCCACACACGGGCAGCAGTCACCAGTCACCTATACTGACAGTTGTGGAAAAGCCAGCACAAATCAGTCATGGGCATTGCTGCTGGCTTACACTACAAGCCTGAGTAAGTTCAGGATTGGTGGGAAGTATTCTTCCCAGTGCATTTTTCCTAGGGTGAGGAATCTGAACAGAAAGGGGATGGGAATAACCTGGGAGTTTCCTGGTGCATGTGCACAGAAGTGTCAAGTGAAACACGCAAGCTGTCCTGCAAGTTGTGCTCCGTTTACTGTGTTCGGTTTGACAGTGGTAGCACTCAGTAACATATAGTCACGTCTGAAAAATAATCTTCCATATTGATTTCCCAATTCACTCAAGTTGTCATGAGTGTGACTTTAAACTTTTTATCATTTTCCTGTGAATATATGGATGTTCTCTATGGTAGTCAAATATTTGGGCTAAATCT
The DNA here is from genome assembly GCF_023634155.1 of Falco peregrinus. Classification (NCBI taxonomy): domain Eukaryota; kingdom Metazoa; phylum Chordata; class Aves; order Falconiformes; family Falconidae; genus Falco; species Falco peregrinus. The sequence continues at coordinate 20,346,304 of NC_073730.1, read as the reverse complement.
CAGGCTTCAGTTTCAAATGCTGGAGGGAAATTAAGGGTATTGGGCCTTTTATTCGTGTTCTGTGTTCAACCTGTGACTTGTTCTGTGATCAGTAAGGGAAAGGCTCCACTGCTACACTAGTAAAAAGATAATATAACTTCTTTAAATCATGTTTGAATTATCTTTCTGTGGTTCTAGTTCGTTGTTAATTAGATCAAGCCAGATTTCCATTGAGACTGCAGCAGCAGTGTCATCATCCTCTAATCTGTCAACTCCCTTTGAAACCACCTTCAATTGCTTTTGTAAATGTAGTGCCTCTCTGTAGACTTCCTTGTTGTGTAAAATGCATGTTGTGTTTTGATCAAAGTCCTCCTTATGTTCACTGCAAATATACAGATTAAGGTAGTCAGAGACAAATATAGAGGCACAATCTTGCTTAAAGTGACATCGAACTGTTACTGGAAAGCTGAAATTTCAGTCCTCCCCTTTCAATTAATCAACTGTAAGTTTGTGATAGGAGAGAGTATTTTTTAACTTCCCCAGTCTTCCACTCCTACCCTTTTTCAACAGATTAAAATGCATTTGTGATCACGTGTGACATTGGTTCAGTATGTCTATGCTGAGAGAGTTTCTCATTTTTGTTCCTTTTTTTTTGTCATGAACAAATGGCAAAGATCATTTGACACTTTGCTTTCTATTTTTGTCTGGCATTTATAGTAATTTGGAAGTTTGCTTTTGTAGCTCGCTCTCTCAGATCCTGTCATTAAGTAGAAAAGCTGTCTCTTGCCTTGTTTAATCTTTTCTCAAAATTGCTCAATTTGTGCTGTATTGCAAGCATAGAAGAACGCTGCAAATTTCTTATGAAAAGTTCTTGTATCTCATTTATTTATAACTGCATTGGTGATCATAATTTTTTGTCGTCTAAGGCAAACTGTTGTTTGGTACTCAGCACATGTCCTTGATCTGCTATCTAAAAGTATCACATCAGCTGTATTTTGATGGCAGCAATTCCATAGAAAAATCTCACCTGAAGGACTATCAGATTCACTGGGTTTTCTTTTCTTTTCTTTTCTTTTTTTTTTTTTTTTTTTCTCCCTAAACTGACCAGAAAAATTATCTGTTAGAACATTTGATCACAGGGGAAACTTTTCTAACGTACCTTCAGCAATAAACAGCAGTAGTTTCTACGTTGCTACTTAAAATCTTACAGTGTTTAAAGACTGATGATATGTTTTTATCACTTCAGCCAGCAGTGTTTTTACCACTGCGTTGGACCACTCAGTTCAGTTTACACCTACATTTAAATGTAGTTCCACAGCAATTATTAAATACTCATCATTCATTTGTGACATTACTCCACAGCTTTTGTACAGCAACTACATTTGCTGCAGTTCCAACGTGAAAACACCAGCTTAATGAGATCAATACTGTGAAATCTGAAGACTGAAAAATAAGATGAGGTTTCCAGTTTAACACAAATTTGTGTTATCCAATGCCCTGCTCCCCTTCCAGAGAATCTGAGATACTAGCATACAAACTTCGCGTGTCCACTTGTGCATCATCTCTGCTTTCTCAGAACAAGCTGCTACTTAGCCTTTTCTCCCTCCCTTTTCCTTCTTTCCTGCAGTTCTCAACAGATTTTTAACTTAATGTTTTCCTAGGAAGCCTGACTTCATTGCTTTGCTTTTACCTTTGTAAAGTAGTTATTAAATTTTTAGTTTCTGATTGAAATTACATCCCAATTATTCCAGAATAAAGTCTTTCAGATGTATTTAGATTCCATGTCAACTTCAGACTGGCACGGTTAAAATTAAAGCTTTGAAGAAAGAGCCTAGACCTTTAGAAAATCTGTCTCCCCTTTCGCAGTTCTCTGATAATTAACCCTGGTATTTGCATACAGTCAAGTTTGAGAGATCCTACCATGCGTATAGATACTACCTTGGGTATAGAAATAAGCTTATTTCTAGAATATTTGGTGAAGGAGTGCTGTGTGTGGCAGAGGACCCATGTTTCAGGCAGTTAGATCTTAAAATAGCCGCTCCTTGGTGCTCCGCTGTCCTTTAGCGGGGACAAATCTCCTCTGTTTCCTCTTTGTTTAAAAAGAAATTAAACGAACAGGAAGCAGAAGATGCAAAGGAGCCTGAGGACATTGCTCTGGTAGTTGTGCTCTTATAAAGTGTGTTTGTTTGGCTGTAGCCAGAAACTGTCACAAGACTTTGAAGTTGATAAGGCTGACTAGTACTACTTTTTACAGGTATAGCAGATGTTTGAAAATTAACATGATAAAATTTACTTATGACCTAGTCTTAAGTCCACGTCCATTGTAAGCAGATTGCAGGTGGATTGTGTAAGTTATATTCAAACCACCTGTGTGTTTATAAGGACTTTCTGCTTCCAGTGTCAACTTCAAAGCCCTGCTCTGCAACTGCAGTTTTTGTTAGGACGGGCACCAGGGGTTACATAGATACCACGTAGTCTTTGGACTTCTGTTTTATTACCTTAAAATAATAACACATATTTATAGGTACTTGTAAATACATACTTAAAATACATTTCAAACACAAAGGCATGTTGTGTATGTAATTTTATAGTGGAACAATAAGGTGGCAGGATGCATTTTTGCATGGTGGGACCTTTCTCTTCTGAATAAAAATAGGGTTTTTTTAGTAGGAATCATTTTGCCTAGACCTAAGCTTTTTCTTCAGGAAAAGTTCCGGATTATTTTAAAAAGTAGACACCATAACTATCTTTGTGTTTTCAGTACAGTACAATTAGATGGATTTTTTTGCCTGTGTATTTAAATAAATACTTGGGTAGTATGGCAGATAATAATTTTAAATAACCTAATTCTAAATCTTGAGAAACCCTATATTAAAAAAAAAGTCAGGTCCATTCCAATCTATACGCATTATTTCTTGAGTAATGTACAGTTAGAGCTGTTGGTGGGGTTTAAAGAAAATTAACATTTTGCATTTAAAGAAAATACAGCCTATTAACTCGGAATCTATGGAATCATTTACTTAGACACAAAATTCAAGCATTTATTGTTGACAGCCAAAGTAATGTTAACTTCAGAGAGGAAATACCATTTCCCTCCTAATAAAGGCTGAAATTCCTTGAACTTTTAGATTGGAACTTCTGATCTGTGTTCTGATACTGAGAACATAGTTGTAATCATAAAAAAGAGGAAAAATTCAAAATGTCTGATACTGCAGTCTTTGCCAACCATGCAAACATCCACATTAAAAAGTATAATCTTACAGCTGGTCGGTTAATTTTTGATCTGCAACAGAAAGGAGGTTACATCAATCCTGCACTGAAATGGCCTTGAAATTCAATTTTCATTTACAATTTATACTGTAATTGTAGCTTTATCTTTACATCTTTACCTAAACATATTTAATCAGTATCAGTTTGCTTTTTAAATATGCACAAACAAAGCAAAACTCATTATATTATGTAAGCATAAATAGAAAAATCTGTTAGGTATAATAGATGAACTTAGGGAGCTAATTTTTTTAAATACCCTTCCCTTTTAAAGCATTGCTGCAGAAAAGGAAAAGTATTAAAAGAGGAATAAATCTTCAGCAGTGAGCGTTTTTTTCTGTTGCACATATCCTGTCCTATCTATAGCACATGCAACACATGTACCTTCAATTACCGTGTCCATCATGACACCAGTGAAGAGTTCATGCCTGGTTTTTTGTTACCATGAGCATTTCTCACGTGGTAATACTCTTAACCTGTTACGTCCATCATCCCTCTGCAAGACAGCTGTGCTTAAATGGAGGGTCTTCAAAATGTAAGCAAAGTGCCTCCTGCCTCACAGAGCGATCAAGGGAAAATGAAGGAAGCAGCATACCCATTCCTTCTCCTGAGATTCTATTTTTTTCTTAATCCTTCCCAACGGGAGAGTGGGAGAATGGAGACGTTCATTCTTTTCCACCTATTCACATGTCCAAGAAATATGTCATTTTGAAAGATCCCATATATAAATGACAGTGAGGCATTTTTGAAAGAAAACAAAATGAGTTCTCCTCTGAAGATGACACATCTCTCAAGCCCTCTGTCTTGTTCCTGCTTGTCAGGTCTGCCGAGGAACCACTGTCGTGCCGTATTAGTGTCCTTTCAAGAGAAAACAAGTTTGGTCTGTTCCATAATGTGAGTGGATAAAGAAAATCTTCCACTGGACTCCAGGCTTGGATGGATAGGGGGTAAATCTCCTGTAACTGATTAATGTCACATCAGAGTGAAAAGGTCTAGCCAAAAGCAAAGTTTGTTTGGGGTGTCCTTGCTGGTAGAAGGCAAACCCTGCTGTGGGGTCACTGCAGAGCTGAATTGGAGCCTTTGCAAGACTTCCATAAAGAAGCATTCTAGTGCCTCAAAAATAGCTTCCTCAGACAGAGCCCACGGTTGATGCAGTGTTTAAACTCTAGCATGCTTCGGATTTGCATGTCTAACGTGACTTGAAACAGTTTTCACGGGCAGGATTTTATCCTCTGCCACTCACAAATGACTGTGATTGTGGTAATGGCGCACTTCACTTCGAGGGGCTGCCAGGCTTAGTCAAGGGCTCTGCTGACCCCTGCTGCTATTCTTGCTTTTTCCTTTGCTTTTCCTTCTGCAGCCAAAGATTGCCTCCTTTTGCTAAAGATATTATGCAGTGAAAAGTGTCTCAGAATAAAAGATACACCTGGCTTTTTTCTACTTTCTGGTCATTAAGAGTTTGCATATCTGCCCTTTTTGTATCAGAGAAATACTGGTGTTGATGATGGTACGGGCTGATGTGGATAACGTGCGTTCTCGGAATTTATGCACACTGGAATTGCTGTGGTGCTGATGCTGATCTCATGTACGAGGTCCTTCCTTTGCTTTGGCGTGCCAGCAGTTTCTCTGTCAGCCTCCTGACAACTGCCTCACAAAACGTTTACCGTACAAAATTATCAACATTAGATATCTTTCTTTAAGCATCCTGTAAAAATGAAAGCTTCTACTCATCTGAAACAGACATAGGTCTTAGTACAGCAGTCACCCCCATGAGTGTTTTGATGTAGCAGAAGCTTAAAATGCTCTTTATTTTTAAACTAAGCTTTTCACAATACCGGGCCATGACCCAATTGATTTTTTTTTTCTGTTTTGTTTTGTTTTCTGTGTGTTAGTCACAAGACTTAGTTACGACTCAAATGTAAAGAAAAAAGCAGAAATGCATGTAGCCTGTTTTCATCAACTAGGCAGAATCACAGAGCCTAGAATATTCATGAAGCATACCATAGTCCTTGGCTTTATTACAGAAAAACACAGTAACACCCATGACTGAGAAGCACCTTATCTGGCATTTTGCATTTTCACTATCATTAATTCTTAATATGAAAGTAGTAGGTCTAGTTTACTCATTAAAAATAGGGGTTTTTATTCATGGCGTTGTTCCATCATGGCATTACTTAGTAAATTAAATACAAATCCTTGTATTACGAGACTCTGAGCAGTAAAGTAAGGTGCAATAGCTGTCAGTGGTACTTGATCATCTTTTTGCAGTATGTTCTATTATTGCTTCCTGCAGAAGAGAGTATATCACACACACACAAGCACATAACACGTGTGGTGCTGTAGTCACAGTATTGGACAAGCCACAAAGGAAACAACACAAGGGTCACTGATACAAACTAATGACATATAAAATTTAGATTTAGTTTAAAAAAGATTTGATTCATTATTTTACTAGGGTGTCGCTTCGTATTTTATTTAGTGTTTTCATATCTTTTATTTAAGTCGGGTTTTTTTTCCTTCATTTTTGGCAAAACTACCATCAAATCCTTTTTAAGTCAGTGTGTATCTTATCTGGCAGGATAGTATATACATATTCATCAGTCTTTCCTTGTTGTTCATGTGTGAAAATAAATATAAATAACTATATATATATATACATAAATTCTTAAGTATTATACGCTGTTTCTTGTATATTTGAGCATCATATATCATATAAAATACATGCTTCAGCCTGTGATGTTCTTGGGATTTTTTTGTCTGATTTCTGAAATGGGTTCTATTAGGTGCGCATAGCCTATAGTTAATCATGTATGTTTGGGGTATGCAGTTACCTCTCTTGGTAATTTACTAATGTTTTTAAGAACTTGACTGAGACAACATTGCTTAACCTTCAACACCTTTCAGTTGAATTTTGAGTTCTCTTGGACAAATTTCTATGAATTTTGTATAGTTTTTGGATTTCTAGTCTAGCCAAGATACATTCCTGGTTCAGTTGCACTCAGAACTTTATTATGAAAACCCTCTGATTTCCTTACTTATTGCTGCACCAAATTTAGTTCGTATAGAATAATACTGTAATAATTGAAGCCTATTAATTCCTCCTACCCCAATATATCCTCTATAATACTTAGCCAATACAGCTACATTATCTGATAAGTTGATTTAGGGCTTTATACATGTGTTCATATAGCCATTTATCTCAACCCTTGCTGAGGAGACCTTTATTAAGCTGTGATGACTGCTGAATATGAAATGTAACCAAGATTATTTTTTTATTCAAATATAATTTAAATATTCATCAAAGAGGAGTTATGCTTGAAACTGACAGAGACTATTACCATCAAAAAATATAATTAACTGCACTGGGTATCATGAAGCAGAGTTAGCCAAATAGCCGAGAGGTCTAATTGCTCTAGAGTCTGAGAAGCAATAGTTTTATTTTATACTGTTGCTGTGGAATTAATAGTGATGTGGTTTCCTATGCAAGGCAATTAAAAGCTGCCTGTTAAGGTTCATTGCACTATAGGAAATCTGTTGAATATCACTTAGTAAACAGAACTGACATGGAAAAGGAACATGAAGACGGGCAGAGCAGGGTATAGATCATAAATTAGGACAGATTAATATGAATTAAATATGTGTAAGTAAATTATGAGTACTTTCTAGTGTTGTAAAGTCAGCAGTAGCGATGAAAGTGAAAAGTTTTCATTAGTAACACAAAGGAAATAGAATTTAAAGATTATTACAGTGAAGCTATTTAATTCAGAAGAAAGGAGTAGAAGAGTAACGTGGGTTTAAAAATTTAAAAGTAGCTACAGACCAGTATAGAAATGAGTAGATCTCATATACTGGAAAATTCCTTCTGCCACAGAATAATCTCCTACTTACAATAAAATGAACCTTCTGACCTTTCTGGCTGAATTAAGCTTTTTAGTTGAATTCGACGAGAAAAAAAATAATATTATTAAATCCCATAGATTCTGCCTATGCCCAGGGTATACAATCTAAAAAGGGGTGGGCATATTCGTGGCATTTTGACGTCAATGACGTTGCTGAAATGGAGAAGTTTAAGGATCAAAGATACAAGCAATAACAGTATTTTACAGCCTTTCCTTTTTTTCTCTCTAACAATAAAATTGCAATCTAATTGCTTAATAAATGGTCCATGATTACTGAAAGACATAGATAATTTCCCTCATTGCATTTCCCCTCTTTGCATTTTGTTTTCTACATATTGCAGAACAATAATTAGCAAAAATGAATTTTTTTTCTTAGGCCACAAATGAAAGAAATCTTTTGTTTCTTTTTTTTTCTTTTTTCTTTCATGTAATAACTGTGAATGAAAAGAGTTTATGTGTATGTTCTTTAATTTAGTATGGTAGTCAACTTCTATGTTTTTTAAGAAGCAGTCTTAAAAACTAGTGTCATACTACTGGTAAAAAAAATAATCAAAGAATCCAACTAGAATTCCTGTTTTATATAAAGATTGGCTGCCTGTTTCATACATTATTTAACATGCTTACCCTGTTTATATCAGTGACATAAGAGTGCATGCTGCTTTCTCAGAAGAGTACTGTCTTTGCCGCTTCACAGCACAGCGTCTTGTACTCCCAGGCTTGCACATGGTGTTAGCAGATATTTAAAGCACTTCAGTCTAACATTTTATAGGTCATGATGAACTGAGCCTATAAAACAAGCTACTGCAATGAAGTTAATGCAGTCTTAAGAGTGTTACATAGACCAAATACTCAGTATTCAGTATATTTTTAGCCTGCTGTAGACACATCAATGGGGAGGAAGGGTTCTCACCAAGTCAAACCTGTTTTGTAGTACATTTGCAGTGCAGAATCTTTAGTACAAATTTACTGTTGAAAGACATATTTTTCTTCATGTTTTCACTATAATACAGTAACTATCAGAACCCCCGGATTTCAATTTCTTCTAACACACACGTAAACACACAAAGCAGAAAAATAAAAGAAATTAGGTAGCAGAATCATTTCATTGAGCAAGCTGCCCTGACCAGAGTCATACCATTTGAACACTATGGAGGAAGGAGTCTAATCTTACTAGTTGTTAGTGACACCGAGCTGTATAACGTTTCATCTGGCAAGATACATATTTTGCCATTGTATGTGCAATGGCATCTATATTCTTTTCTTAGTAGTAATCAGTGATCTTTAACCTTAGTGTTCGTTGCTTCTCAGATACCTTGCTTCTTGTGATATATAGCTATATGATCCAGCAATTTTGAAATGGATTTAATATACACATTTTTCCAGCACTGTAAAATTGTTGTTTCACCATAACTCAGTTTGTACTCTTCTTCCTCTATTTAATACATTAATTTAGGCTGAGTTGTAAGTGTAACAATAACATAACAGCTCTGAATGCATAATCTTTCCCTGTTTACTGAATTTCTTAACAGCATTGAACTCAACTGTGCTGTTACACTCATGAAGCTGTAGGTGTTTTCTCATCTATGATGTAGTAGGACTGATACTGCCTTCAGTATATTATTCTAGTGCCAGCATCACTGGTGGGTATGAAAAACATAATTTACTTCATATATTTAGCTTTCTTAGATAATTTTGCTGCCTTTGTGACAGAGATACAGCAAAAGAACACCTCCTGGAGTTGCATTTAAAATAGGAGCACTTTGGGTAATGTACTGTGGACAGAACACATATGAGTTAGTGCTCAGTTATCATGAATGCCATCAGCAATGCCTTGTTGCTTTCTTATCAGCCACTTCCTGCTGTCAGCCCAGTGCTTATTTCAATAGAAAAGGATTTGCATCAAATGTAATACAGTATTATGTATGGCTAACATGGGGTTTTTAATTGTGCAGGCACATGAGACTCCTTCAGTGGGAGATAGTTTGATAAAAGGATTAGATCATGAATATTTTTGACACAATTAAAGATTATCTGTGCATTGATGGAGTCAAGCCAGTGAATTTTCTGATGTGCTTTTTACAGCAGTGAATCCGCTTGACTTGGGTAAAAACCAGCTGCAGAATACACAGGATGTTTGCAGATAGAAAAAACAAGCAAACAGAAGCAGCCCCCTAAACTTTGTTGGACTTAAAACTGGAAGTTCCAGAAGTGCACAGATCAAATCAGGAACTTAATCCTTTTAACTCTGAATCACAAAGAAGAAAGTGGGATTGTGCTTTCCAAGTTAGAGCAAAAGGATACTTTTTCAGGGGAAGTCCTATACCTGGAAGCCCTGCAGACTTTCCAGATGATAATTAGATCCAGGCATCACTGTGGGTAATGAATAACAGTGCTTTTGTGACAGGCGTTCCTCTCAGAAGAAAAGAAAGTACTTGTAGCGAGGACTTTCAGACACATTTTAATAGGAAATGACACCACTGTTAGAGAGTTGATTAAAGACCTACCAAGGGACAGCACTTCTGGAAAAAATCAGCAGATGAAATAAGAAAAGTTGTAATTTTATTATTAGTTATCAGTTAAATATGTATAACTTTAAAGCCATGAAATCTGCATTAAAAATTACGAGAAGGAAGACTGTACCATCTTGCTAACAGATTGCACTTTTATAAATCTCATAAAATAACCAAGTTGTCTTTTGCCTCTTGCTCAGCATTTTGCTTTGAGATCTGTTCAGCCATAGAAACCAGTCACTCCATAGCCCTGTGGAATTGGTAGATACGCAGCAGTGGGCACATGGCCTCTGTTGATGAAAATTATAACCCAAAAAGGGGATATTCCCTGAGGCAAGTTTACAAAAAACAATTTATTCTTTTTCACCCTGTAAAACTCATCTTACATGCAGGATCTCTTGCATTATTACAAACTCTAATCCTCTGAGTGGGTAATTAACGGACCAGAAAAGCCATTTGTGGAAAGGAAGAGCCATAAGGGTGAAAAATATTTCTCCACTGAATGATCTTTAAGGAGTAAATAATTACAAGAGTGAGAGGTTTGGGATGACCAATCTAAATCTGAACATAATTAGGATGAACACAGTTTGAAAATCGAAGCAGTTGGCATGTGCAACAATTCTCATATCAGAAGACTAATTAAATATTTAAAAGCCCAAACCCCCTCACTATTCACAGAAAAATAACCTGCCACAAAAGGGTCTGTAACTTTGCAGATAATTAGGAAGGGTTACAGGGGGAAAAAATCACAGATTGGCTCCAAGGTTCTGCAAGGTCACGTCTTATTATGGTGTATCTTTTATATGGTCTGATAACGTTTCTTGCTAATTTAATCTAAGTAGGGCATCCCATAGCGATTTCCCATTTCCCTTGTTAAAAATGTGATCGTTTTCCTATATGAAAACTGCAATAGGTGAACATTTTTATAAATAATTGCTCCTAATTGATACAGGCTATAATACTTTTAATTATTCAGGGGGAATGCATGTGTAAAAAGTTCAGTTAGGGTTGCCCCAACCACACCCCCCATTTGAAATTGTCTTCATCCTCTCTGTTGTAGAGGGAAAGCAAAGTACCCTATGAAATCATGTTGCCTCAGCAGCCAATTCTGTAAATTAGTAAGTCTTACTTCCCTGTTAAGGCTAAGATACATTTATGTTGCATATGCATTTCTGCAAGCAGAAGAGCTGTGTTAAACTCAGGAGACCCATAGTGAGTCAAGCTGAATTTGCATTGAACTGACCTGGAGGTCCAGGCAAAGCATGAACATTAAAAGTGTACCATGGCTTCTACATTTCAGAAGCTGCAGTAAAAAATCACAACTGTCATTTGAAATACCTTGTTTTGGTAATTAAAGTGGGTGATTTTTTAAACCGTGTTGAAGATCTGTGCAAATTAACATGAGGGGTAAAGCTACTTATTTTCAGTATTGTAATTCTTCAGGTTACTCATTTAATAATGACTCAGAAGCTATCTTAAGTTACATAACTTTTAACTACATTATGAATATGCTGCATGCCAAGCCATGGATAAAAAAGATTGACAGTGCTGCAAAAAAGGGTTTTTACTCTTATCCTATGCTCTCTAGCTGGGAGTCTCTTCTGCTGCAAGTCTGTTGCAGTGTTATGCCTGAGGATCAGACACTGTGATTTAGGATTTTCACTTGGATTTTCTATACGCTCCACTCTCGCACTGCGCCTCAGAAATAAATGCCCCTTTGTAAAGCTGCGGTATTATTACCAAACCCTGCGTTTCTCCCCTGAAACCTGCTCAACCCACAAGGCATGACACTGCGCTCACGCTCATCCAGTGTGAATAATCTGTGTAAATCACTCAGATGTTATGATGCTGCACTACTAAAGTTTTCGTTAGTAAATAAGCATAGCTGCAGGCTATTTATTTTGTCTAAATGGTGAAACATTTAATTGGATCTTTTTAACTGATTACTTTTCAGCAGTGCGGATCTGCTTGGCTTAGTTGGTGTACGAAGGCATGCGCTGCCTGTAATCCCATGCTGCATTTTGCTTGCAAATACACATGCACATAAATAGTATGATAAAATTATGAATATGACTTTATTTCCATTTCTTCTTCTTCAGGCGAGGTCGCATTAGAAATGTTTTCTCTAAAAAGCACGTCTCTTCTGCTTCGTACTGTTACAAGGTTTGGGTCTGCAAACCTCACTAGGAGATTTTTCCATTTACTACACACACATCGTTGCATCTTTTGGTACCTAGCTTTCCTGTCCTTGCTTTACAGTCATCTCCTCACAGGCTCGGGCAGTTCTAGTAGGCCTTTCATCCATGTGGTAGAAAGTAGCAGGGATAGAAAGAGGGGATTATAAAAGCACTCAAAAATTTACTGTGAGAAGGCAGGAGTTATGTATCCCGCTGGAATCTAAATTTCCTTTTTCTTTTCCCCCCCTCCCTATCTTACGTGATGCTACAGTTTCAGGTTAGTAATAACGCCATAATAATAGCATTTGCACCAATAAACAAAGTACTGGAAGGAGGATCAATGGTAACAAGAAAAAGTACCTCTGACAGCTCAGATGTGAGAAGATTCATCTTTTTAACAGTGACTGCTTTGAACTTGGAGAACACAACACTAAAAGGCAAATGGGTCGTAACTAAATGTATTAAAATTGTAAGAAGAATTCGTAAGCAAGAAATACCCCATTAAATTAGTTTGCCATATAAGTCTGATACACATTCATTGATAGTAAGTCAGACTGGGTAATCCTAAGAAAGGGATTTCCCGTTGTGTTTTCTTGTCTATTTGGAGTTTTCATCCTCAGTGCATACCCCTAGACTCCCACAAGATTACACTGTGTAAAGAAAACACAATTAAATATTATTGCCTATTTATCGGGCAAACGGAAACAAACGCTGTGGTGCACCATCTACAATTAATTATACACTGCTCGGCTTCCTTATGTCATGTTTACTCAGTAATTAGGACGATTCAACAAACTATCAATATTATGTTTAAAAAGAAAATAGAAACAATTTTCGCAGTTCCCCCCCCCCCAAAAAAAAAAAAAAAAAAAAAAAATATTTTTCATCTGAAGCCACCAGGTTTATTGCTGTAGCGGTCATGTTGCCAAGTGCATAGAAAATCCCAAGACTGGGCTGTGAATTTTCAGACCGAGTTCCAGCATGCCTTACTGTTTTAGCAGTCACAGGAAGATCGCCAATATCTAGACACAATTCTTGTGGCCAAATTCTGCTTTCATATGTGCTTATTTATCTCCCATTGTTTTCTTAGATATGAAAACTACCACCACAGCACACTAAATCTGTTTTCCCTTTAAGCTAGGTAAAATTGGTGCTATTTTCTTTTTGCATGCTCATTTCCCCATAATAGTTTTGGGGATTGTAACTTGAAAATATTTTTCAGAAACGCTTACACGAGTAAGCAAAACTGCCAGTGTGGCATCCTGGGTTTTTAAAAGGCCGGTTGCAGGATTGTATGTCTGTCTTCAAGCAAGTGTAGCTGTGTAGGGATGCGTGTGCTCACTCTTCCTGCGTGGGTAGGGTTGTGTTACTGCTGCTGGAGCACTATGAATATTGCAGTGATGGCTGGCCAATGCTGCTCCAAATTAGGGCTTTATAGCAAGGCTGGTTTTTTTAGTAGGTCTTGGTTTTTTTCAGGCTTTGGTTACACCCAGTTTACTTACTCATTAGGTTTCAGTATGTAATAATGTATTTCTTTTGATTTGAATTTGAAACTCCAAATTTAAATACATTCTTTTAAATAATTTTATCTACTGTGGGGTGTGCGTGTGCATAGGTATGTATCTACACACCCCTGAAATAGAATCTCTGTTCTGTGGCTATTTTGTATGTAAGTTTTGTACACACTTTCTAAGACCAAATTAATAAAACATAGCATTTAAGTAATATCTGACATCTTCATACATATGTAACTTTCAGTTTAATAACAGGAGTGGAGGTCTAGTGAATATGCATACAAAAGCAGAAGCACATCTCATGTGGCTGTTGTAGACCATTAGGAATACATATGTAAAGACAGCCATTTACACTGGGTAAAGAGGTACAGGAATTTTTCAATTTAAAACATGCTGTTGTTAAAAGTCAATACACGAAGCATAGCTATCCGACATTCCCATCTCTTTTTACTCAGGCTGCAGCTCACCCAGGGTGATTAAGTAACAAGAAGACCATATGGAGTATGTGGTGTTACAACTCAGAGTTTACGTGCTTCAAGTGGTGTTTAAGCAGGTTGCTGCAGGCAATATGCAGGAACATGTCATCGTGCTAGCTTTTAAGTATTTAATCAATATGCTGAAAGAGAAATATTGTCAGATCTGACTTAAAAGTTTCAAAACATTCCAAGATAGATATTTTTAAATGTATTGACAGTTTTATTTAAAATTAATCTTATTTATTAAGCGTGGCTTTGTATTGTATCTTTTTTTTTTCTTTTTAAAGTGAAATACATGACTGTTTTCTGTGTTTTCCCATTTTACCTTACTTAATGAAACACTTCATTCACGGAAATGCAGCATTAGGAATACCCCAAATTATTTTGATGGCCCATTTCTGGTTAGACATGAACCCCTACCCTTCTCAAAATAACACGATGTTTCTTTTATGTTACTATCTTTGTCAAAGTTATGTATGCAAAACAAAAGCATTTTGAAGGACAAATTGTAATGTTGACATTATTTTCTACATAGCGTGATTTTGCAAAATACGAGAACCACTTGGAAAGGACCTGTGTGTATCTTCATGTGACGGATGTGACTGAGCCATAAAGATGACCTCTTCTCTCAGTCAGCCGGTTTGATCCACATAATGCCAATGCCTTTCCAGAATCTGCTGCTCAGATTCCAGTACTTTACTTTCTGGTCCAGTCATGATACACTGTTTTTCATTTTAATGCTGGAGTATTTGTTCAAGTCCATAGATTTTGCATTTTTAATCTTCCTTAGAACAGTGGTGAATAATGGCCCTTGGCAGGAGATAATGAAATTTTCTTAATTTATATTTTCAAGCAGAAGCTTCAATTGAAAATGGCATCCTATGGCCTGGAGACATAGCTCTAGTGCAAGTTTCAGGGGAGCTGTAATAATAATGCAGTGCCAGCGGTGACGGGGAATGATAGGACAGTGAAGAAGTAATTTAAGAAAGAAAAGAGAATGTACCAAAGCTTTATTGTAGCATATCTAATGATCTGCTGAAGATTCCCAATAGCTTTTGGAGCATGACAGGAGAAACTAATGTAATCTTGCCAAAACAGAAGCCCCTGCTTAATCAGCAGAACAAGATTATTGATTAAAACACCTCACACAATAGATTGCACATGGAATCTCATCTCCATACGTTGCACGTGGAAAAGTGCACTAATGAGCATACGATAATAAAAAACAAGCAAAAGCAATTTGTTGGGAATTGTACAAGTCAAGATTAGAGTTGAAATGCAAACAAATTATCATGGCAAGTGCAGCTGTCCTTAAAGCTGAGCACAGACGGAATGGATGCAGCAGGGACACGGCTACGCTGTGAGCAGAAGAAGGTACTTGCTAACAGGCCTGCTGGAGCTGCTTTACTTTCCTTTTTTTCTGTATTCATCTGAAATGTGAAAGGGCCATTCCTCATTTGCACAGTCTTCTTCCTGAGGTGAGAGGAGTTCAGACATTGTACTGTAACTGTTAATTAAACACTCCATTTGATTTTTAGATTAGTCTAAGTGATGCATCTGCATTATGAAAATGTAACCTTTCTTCATTCATACTAAAATACCGAAGAAACTAGTGTTACGAGTACACAATTGCTCCTTGCATTTATGAGAACGGTGATACTTTCTACATTTCCCCTTGCAAAACTCCTGCCGCTGCTGGCACAGGAACCTGAACTGCCATTCCTTCAGTGCTACAGTTAGTCTTTTGCTAAATAGGGTTTCAAATTTAATTCATGTATTACCTTTCCTAAATCAACTGTTACTGGGTTTGATTAGAGTTCTTTGCAGATCTGCTTTATTTCCTTGTAAATGACAGTCAGTGTATCATAAATCTTTGTGAATATTGTGAATGACTTAAGTGTGAAGACATTTCTCAGTGTGAGAACATACGAATTATAAGATTGGATATAAAACCTGAGAATCTGAGTATTTTAACATATGCTAGGGAAGTATGCAGTTAAGTAGATTACAGAACACTTAAAAGGTACTTAAAACCTACAGAACACTTAAACACTAGATTACAGACACTGATAAAGTATTTGTGATTTGACTTCTTAAATTTGCAGAAATTAGAGCTGGTTTGTATCATGTTTTCATGGGAACAATTCTAAAAGCATTTGAATAGATGGACCAAACTAATAGTATATTATGTAGAAAAAATAATGTTGGTTAAAATTAATGAAGGACTTGCCAGTTAAGGTTTATGAGGTTTGGATTATATTTTTCCCCCGATGGTGTCTAGGCCAATTTTGCAAATCGCCAGGTACTTCATTTCCACTATAGTCTGGTTTTGGATAATACCATGAAGTGGGTGCACTCAGAAAGGGCTTGCCCCTTACAAAAAAAAGTGAAAATGGATCACAGGATTGAGCTGAAGGCTGTAACAGTGTAATATCCTCTTCTTTGGGCGTAGCGTAAAGGTTTCTCAGAATTAGGAAGCTCTGCTATGGCAGTGATGCAGTTGCTTTAATAATCTGTAGCCATGTAGGATATTCTGCTGTTTAGTGCTATTTTATGGAGAATGGAGTATCTTTTGTCCGATACACCATGAAATTCAGTGCCTCTTATCTTAAAGAAGCTAAACGGAAACCTTTATCTGTTTGTAAAACGGTCTTTGCAGGCAGCAGCAGAACTGTAGGCCAGTAACTAATAGAGAAGTTGCTACCCCTGGTTTTACAGGGGAAAAAACCAATGCAGCAGGCATTCATTTTCTATCTGGAAATGAAAAGACTTTCATTTATTCAGAGAACGAACTGCAGTAGTGTAAATTCCCTGAATTACTTGTCTCAGAACTACTTCTACCAAGTCCACTTACTCTGCATCTCTTCTCTCTAACCCAGGAATTGGGATTGACAGCTGCTGTAGTTGCTGGTGGTGGTTTTTGAAGGTTTCCCTGGAACTGAAATATGACCACTTAACTATGAAACAAATAGTTACCTGAATACTGACTTTTTAAAATGTGAATATTTTAATCAAGCGCCTTTAATTTGAAATCTTAAAAGTGCATAAAAATCAGAACCTTATGTGGAAATTAACTCAGATTTTATAAAACACAACCAGCAATGCAGAAAAATCAGTGATTTGAATGTAAAACCTGCAGCTTAAAGCACGAATCCTTCTGTTCCTCTAGTTATCCAAGTAATTGCACTTCTTGGGGAGGTGTTGGTGTGCTTTGTAGCACTGCTGGGTGCTGCAGCAGTGGGCGTAGCTCATTGTTTTGGAATAGGAGTCTCCTTCATTTTGGCAGAAGGTGACCATCTGCACAGCAGGTGGAATCTCACACGAAGAAATAGTCAGAAATTTTCAGACAGTCACCAGCTTCCTGTAAACACCACTCAGTGCCTGAAGTTTGATGCTGGTACTTACTGTACAAAGAAAAAAAATACTGCCTTTTCTTCTGATTTATTATTATGCAACCTTTTGGTACAAACACGAAGCTCTTCGTTTCCTGACTGACGGCAACATTATGAGTCTTTCACTGGAGGAAAATGAAAGGGAAGAAAACAACTTTTTGTATGGAAACAACCGTCCATCTTTTTCATAAGATTTACAAATACTGCTAGTAGAACTTTTTTTCCCACAGCTAAATATGACCTTCATGAGTTTCATTCTCAAGCAATTTCTCCCAATATGTATCCATTTTATTTTGTAACAAATCAATATTTCTCTCTTAATTGCCACTCATTCAAGTGTAAAATGAAATTTTTATACAGCTCAAAGCTGTGGAAACCATTATACTGAATGATGCACTATGCAGTCTTTTTGTAGGAATTATTTTGGCTTCGGTGTAAGTTTTTCATTAAAGAAACAAAAAGAAATTTAAGGAAATTACTTACAAAATCTTAAATCTGAGGTTTTCTCATGCTGATTAGTCTGGCCTGAGATGTGTGGCATAAAAAATCCCGTACAGGGTTTAGAACAGAGAGACCTATGAGGTTTTGGGCTGTGTTGCCTTCTGCTTTTACAGCCTCCTCCTACACAACACATGAGAGCAGCACTTTGACCTTGGTGTGAGTACAAAAAAGGGACTGGATTGTGCATTTTCAGTATTACAGATTCAGTACAGTGATTTTCTCTGCAACTTGGGTGCACATCTCATCACTTCAGCACGAGTCTGAAAGCCACTGGATGCATCACACTTGTTCCAGACTGTAATAAACTGCACGAGCTGTTGCAGTGAATGATGGTGTTACTGGGGGTGGCACGGCGTGACCTGTGCGATGGCTGTACAGGGAACCTGCCTGCGCTCTCTGGAAAGTCACTGCCACAAGCAGCACAGAGGTGATAGGTGGATTCCTCACCATCTATCTGTATCCATGGTTGTTCATATATATAGAAATACCTGGCAATTTCCAATTAGTTCTGCAATTATGAGTCTTATGAGGCTAGAAATAAGTAGCTTAAAAAAACAGGGGGGGAGGGGGGGGGGGGGAAGAAAATAATTAACTGATCAAGTCAGAAGAGTTGTTGTTCCTGTGTTTGCTCAGCAAGAGGCACAGCATAATCTGACCAGCTGTATGCTAGTTTGATTAGTATATAAAAAGGAAAGTGATTTATATCAGAGTTCTCCAGATGCACTTGCTCTGCCTTTTATGAGGTAGCATGAATTATTCTTATACCTGTTGACAATGTACAGCTGTGGAAAACCGCTGATACAAGATAGATTATTTTAGCTTGGGATGTGGGGATGTGGTATTCAGGGCGTGTGGGAAGTAGTAGAGTAATAGAGAAGTTGATGTACAGCTGGAGTCAAAGGCTAGACTATTACTTTGGTTCAGACTTCTGTTACTCAGTTTGCTGACAAACAAAACTAACCCCTGAGAAGACCAGCCAAGCTCTCTTTTTCTTTTAGTCACCAAACTCTCTGACCTTCTTTTTTTTTTTTTTTTTTCCTTCCGTTTCCTTCTGACTATATTTTCTATATTACATTTTGACCATCTCTTCAGGGTTAGGTGGTTGTTTTTCCACTCTTGAAATTCCAAGCTTTTTTTTCCCTTTTTTTTTTTCTTTTTTCTTTTCTCCATCCCGCCCCCCCCCCCCCCCCCCCCCCCCCCCCCCCCGAATAGTAGTCTAAAATATCTTGGTGGTTATTATTATTTTAAAAAAGAAAATCTTCAAAAACCATGACATTCAGTGGACCCTTGTGGTTAGAGGCTTTGTTATCAAATTGTTCTCTGTATCAAAATGCATTGGCTTCCATTGTTAAGCAAATAATATATATGCTTCTGTGTCTTCTCTAAAATACATTTTCATTAATTTTTTTGCATTTCTTCCTTTTAACTTTTTCTTATATACTCAGATGGTCATTCCTTACTTCTTCCTGTAACCTAACAGAGGAAGCTTAGAGTCCATCAATTGCTCCTAAAATAATTGAAATGGAAATGCTAATGCTCTTTGTCTACAGTAACTATTCAACCAAAATAATTTCCGTGAATCACAACAAAAATATCTCTGAGATGTAAAACCATTCAGCAGTATGTCTATCTCTGAAGATGGAAGGAATTGCTCATTTCTGTTACTGTACATTTTTCAAAAGTACATATTTTTTCATTTTGTATCATCATTACATTTTGTTTTGATTTTATTGAACACTAGTATCAAATCAGTATATGCTCGGAACAACTGTCTCTACCAGAGGGAATGAGTAACATCTCCTCCAAACTTAACAGTGAAAAGCCTGAACTAAGATACTGTCTTGAAGTCTTATTTATGGACTTTGATGTAGTATTAATTAACTTCATTGTCGTATGGGTTGGACTGGCCAAGTGTAAAGAGAGTTAGCACTGCATATAGTACTTTAGTATGAACTTGCAGATTCAGTGTAATTTTAAATTAATTGGTTTGCTTTCTTTTCCCATTACAGGTGCAACAACCGAACACAGTGTATAGTAGTTACTGGGTCAGATGTGTTTCCTGATCCTTGTCCTGGAACATACAAATATCTAGAAGTTCAGTATGAATGTGTTCCTTACAGTAAGTATAATCTTTTTATTCTTGTTCACTTCCTCTGGCCCTCACAATTAAAGCTGGAGTGCTGTTACATGGAAAAGAAGCATATGTTTATGGCCCACAGACCCATTATGCATGCAGAGCACTTGCAGACTAGGGCCTCCAATTAGCTTCACGAAGTGTGGAAAGAAGCCATGGTGTGGTGCTGGCCAAGTGTCTGTCTGTGTTCTTAAGTGTTTGGCTTTTAAGGCTACTGTTTTTCCAGAAAACAAACTCAAATTAGCTATTCAGTAGGCCAGATAGAAATTTGTACTTTTGCCCGCTACCAGTTGCTGACAAATTGGCTTGGCTCACAGACTTCGAAAGCAGGAATTGACTTCAATTTTAATCATGATCTACTTGAAAGGCTACCTGCTGTTGTGCTGACTTTGGGTGCATAGCAAAACCCAGCGCTGACACTCAGAGGCGAATGCCCCAGTTGTGGGACATTGTAAGAGGACTTTGTGCTTCTGGGGCACATTATAAGTGAATGTAGATTCAGAGTAAATAATTCATCAATAAGTTACTGAAAGTTGATTCTTAAAAACAATGGGGAAAAAAGCGAGAAAGAAAGGTTCACTCCTGATGTAAAGAGAAAATATGAACCGTGCCTTGAATCAGCTGCCAAAACAGAATTTTTCACTGAAAACAAAGTAAATACTGAAATCATATTGAGATAGAAAAAAATGAAGTTACGGCTACTTCAGCAGTTTTGTACAATATTCTTTCTAATGCCAGAATTCAGTAGCTTTAGACATACTTCTTATTTCCTTGCAATAATTGATGTTTTTTTTTCATTGACATGTATGCATGTTTAGAAAAGTTCTGCAGATTCAACAATTTTAACTGGTTTTGCTTTCTTGTAAGGTCATTCTTTGCAGTGACTTCTCCCTCGTCCTGTAACTCAACAGAGAAATAGCTGTGTTTGCAATGGAATTTGAGCAGTGCACTGATCATTCCCTTAAGTTATTATTAAGCGTGAATTTCTTGATCTGCAGTAATCCTTAACCAAAGTCACATTTTCTGTTGATACAGGAAACAGGCCAAGTCTGAGATGCAAAAACACTGTGGTGACAGTATATATCCAAAAAGGAAGGAAATGAGTTCTGGCATAAGCAAAGCTATGTCAAAACTGTCCATACTGTTTCCTGCACAATTTTAAAATTTAGACTTCTTACACCGAAAAAATAATACTCTGTACTGTTTCACCACATTGAACCTTCACTGTTGTTAAAGGCCAAACACAGATCATCTTTTTTCTTCATTTCTGCTGTGTCACTGTGAAATGGTTGCTTGCTGATTTTTTATTTTTTTTCTGTACCATTTGTAGGATTGGAAGCCTACTGCATACAGTGATCCCTAGTACCATTCCTCCTGTGTGTAGTATCGGTGGCTTGTTGTAACTGTTCTTCTCGTGCCACTTTTGAGGAGTGATGATGTCTTACCCCAATCTAACCAAAGTTTTGTTCCACAAAAATCACTTTTGCTTTAGCGCTATTTTCATTCCCAAATTCTCTGAAAGGGGACAGTGCATCTGATTCCAAACCATGAGGTCAGTCAAATGGCAAGAGGTTACGTTTCCAGTTCCAGTAGGCTAGCTCATAGAGAAAAAGCGTAATGTGAATAATGTTCAAACACAACTTTTTATGCTGTTTTAGGAAGAGAAGTGTGGATATGTTCTACTGATTGGGTATTGCTATCTACAGGAATCTTTTCTTTTCCAGTTTTCAGAAGTATAGTGCCACACCGCGGCCTACCCTGTGCTCTAACATGTAGTTATTCTACTTCTAAAATGTTTATTTTTGTTTACTGTCAATTGCATTGGCCTACCATTTGTAATTCTGTGTCTATCATAACCCAGGATTCTGGATACTTCTTGCTTTTCAAAGTCTGTAAGTTTTGGAGTTTGTCAACTGCAGCATTTACAGTGGTGACACTATGCCCAGTTCCAGGACTGTAGGAGGCAACACCTGTCATTACCAGCAGTCATTAAAAAGGTTGCTAGTTACTAAAATAGTTTTGAAGTTTGATTTCAAACCACATTGTGCTTCAGTAGCAGTTTTGACTGTTGACCGTCTTTCTTCCCTGTCCCACAAAGCCTATCCTGGTATTTTTCCAAGTTTCTTTGACAGAAACTCCAGTTATCAAGTCTAATTTTTTCCTCCCTTACTTGTTCCAGTGCTCCATATCTAAACGTACAGAATGGCTGAAATCATTAGGTTTACAAATAGCAGCTGTCCCAGCATAAGAGACTTATTAGGAAGGTGGATAGGCTTTTGTGGGTCTAGGAAGGAAGGTTTTTAGTGATCACAGCACTTCAAACGAAGATTGAGTTCTGGTTCTTACTTTTCCTGAACTTCATTCAGTTACTGCAAGAATGCAAAATTTACTGTGTTGCACTGTGGCACCTTTCAGTCCACGAGAGATTACAAATAGCAATTGTACAGGTTTTGTGGTAAAACTTGGAAGTTCTTACACACTGGAGTTGGTGTCACCCTTGTACAAAATGCAGTTTATGAGCTCCTCTTATGGCTTGCTGGCCTCCAGAAATACATAGCTGCTTTGTTGATCATACATATTAATTGAGCTTTCTCTGGGTTCCCTATTCATCGCCCTCATAAGAAATTATTTAATAAAAAAGCTTCCTTTTTTGCATCTGAAAGTGTAGACAAAAAATATCTATTGAGATACTCAGTTGGATCTCCAACAAAACTAAAATTCTAGACAAATTTGATAGGCATTGCTTTGTCCCAAAATAACAGTGTTATTGATTAAGTTACAAAGAAATTGAGAGTACCATACTTGACATTTCTCTCAATTACGCTGCACAATGTATGTTGACACTTCGACTGAATAACAGAAGTCAGCCCTTTCATAAAGAAGAACATCAAAAGTACCGTTTTGTACATCTGTGCATTTTTATTTTAAGCCTTTTTTGGACTCAGGAATTCAGTAGAAAACATTTTAAAGTGTTTTATTCTCTCTTTGTCTGCATTGATTGGACTTTGCAGCATTTGTTTATTTCAATAAGCCCATCTGTCCCTGAAAAATGTACAGCTGTACACCAATGCAGGCAAAGCAGACATGCCAGTAATGATCTGAGTTATCCCTATCTTTTTCCTCCTCTCCTGTTATTAATTCTAAGCAGGTACATTATCAATATTGCTCTTTGGCAAGGAATAAACTCATGCATAAAAGTTCACAAACAGAATCATCTGAAAGTCATTAACACTGATTGTGGAACCCAGGAATTCACCTCAGAATACATCTTCTGTTTACTTGGATAACTCAAGAATTACAAATTGCAGAAAAACAAGTATTATACCTAAAGATGTATAAATGAACAAAGGCTAGGAGAACTACTGCTCATTTTGAGGCTATTAACCGCCTCCCACTCCCCCATAAAGTTTTGGAATTGTTCCCTGAAGAAACACTAGATCAGCTCAGCCAATACCATTCTCTCAAAATAATCATATGTAATTTCGTTAAATGAAACTGAAAATCCAAAACTTTATAGGAAACATACAAATACATTCTTCAGGATAATACTGTAATACTGAAACTGTAATAGCTGTGCAAATAGTTTTGATACACTTCCTTGGTATCAGCAGCTACTGTTACACAGATCGGTACATCTGTCATTTTCCAGGTCATTTTATGTAACTAAGGGAGCATACTTCAAAGGCTACTGAGTATATGAAATAGATTTTATTGCGAATAATTATTGGAAAGCTATTTACTAGCTGGACTTCAGCTATATGTCTTCCTGTAACATGTTCCTTAAAACTTCCTTGGGGAAAAATTGCTATAGTAATGTAACTTCGTTAATCAGGTTCGGTTTATATTTTCCATGTACGGTAGTGGGATGGATATTTGTTTTAAACACTTAGTATGACTGTTCTTGCATACTAGCTTGCTGTTTCGGGCTTAATCGATGATGCTGGAGAATATCTGAATGAGCTTAATGTTAATTTTTTCTTCTCTTTTCCTCTGGCTTACTGTGCTTTTGCTTCTTTTTTTCTAGATGATTTGCTTATTCCTTCTAGTCTGATTTTACAGTTACAGACTAAGAAGTGGCAAAAGTTCTCAAGAATAACATTCAGGAAACCAAATAAAATAAAGCCTAAGGAGGGCTAAAGGATGCAAGCTGCTTTCTTTACAAGAAAAAAAAAGCAGAGGGGTGGCTGGGGCGAAGATGGGAGAAGGTTTAATAAGCACACATACAAACCTATAAAATTAATATATTGCATTTTGAATTTATAATTATCTAATTAATATGTATATGTGCACTCGCACATATATGATAATGTGTCACTTAAAAACCAACTTGATAGCATTATACTTTGAGAAGAAGAAGAGTATGTATAGCATGCATTAGTAAAGCAATTCATTATTTATTCAGGTTCACTAAGTGAAACTACATGCCAACCTATCTGTATTGCCTCCTTAATCTACTAAAATGATTGATCCATGTTCACTTGTGTAACCGTAGAATCTCTCTCCTGCTAGGTTTTCCTGTTGTCTGTTTCTCTTTATCCAATATAGTGCAGTTCTTATTCTCCCTATATTTAGCGTCTGTTACTAATTTAATCTTTAGATTAATAGTCAATTTATGTTAATCTTCTTTCTTTTTTCCTTGCACTTTTTTATTTTTCTTCCGATGCTTAAAATAGAAGTGGAGCAAAAAGGTAAATAACGTATACAGTCCAAACCCCAGCTCCTTGTTATGTGCCTTATGGATGTTAACCTCTTCCCTTCCCCTCCCCACAACACTCTTATATTATGATAATCAGCAGGATCTCATAAGTACACCTCATAAAGAAGTCGACTGTTTGCAATAAAGTGACTTGGCTGCTTAAAGTAGGTGGCGGGGTATAGTGTCTGAAATACTTGGGCTGGAGGGAAGACTCCCTTGCTTTTTTCTCTCCCTTTCTCTTTGTCTTTCTTTCCCTCTCTTTCTCTCACCCTTGGGTAATTTCTTGTTAATCAAGTGTCATCTTGCCTGGCTTCCAGAACCCTCTCCATAGCATGCCATGGTTACAGGGTTTCCTGGTCTGTTTCATTCATTGCTTTGGTTGTGTTTTGTTTTCTCTGCTCCTAATTGCTTTCTCTATATACCTGATGATTTGTTTTGTTCCTTTATTTATAATCGAGGCACCTCCTTTTTCAGCCTCACCACTTCTTAAAGTTCTAAACAAGTCGATGTGATATTTTTTTTTTTGACTGAAATGACCTAGCGCACTGCTGCACACCAGTTAAAAGCTCTGGAGCGTTAATGCGTACTCACTAAAAGTCTTAAGACGAAAATGCAAGAGTAGCTCTACATTTTCAGCTGTCTGTGTATGCCATTGAGCCTTGGTCTGTACTAGTGAAAACAGTTCCCATCCACTCTCCATACTGGTACAGCAAGAACATGGTAACTTTAAGAAAAGTGGATGATAAAGGGTGATAATTGCATTAATTATAACATAAGGTATAATCTAGTGCCAATTAAATTGATTTTTTTTTCTTCCTGACACAGTCATTATGATTTACCTACCTTTTTTCTTTTTTTTCCCCTTTTTATTATAAGACAATCTTAATTTGACGTAATTCTTGTCTTACTTCTCTCTGTGACTGTTAGTTTTTGTTTGCCCGGGGACGTTGAAAGCAATTGTGGACTCACCGTATTTATATGAAGCTGAACAAAAAGCAGGTGCTTGGTGCAAAGATCCTCTCCAGGCTGCAGATAAAATATACTTCATGCCATGGACTCCATATCGCACCGATACTTTGATAGAATATGCTTCTTTAGAGGACTTCCAAAACGGACGCCAGCAGACAACATATAAACTCCCAAATCGAGTGGATGGTACTGGATTTGTGGTGTATGATGGTGCTGTCTTTTTTAACAAGGAAAGAACTAGGAACATAGTAAAATTTGACTTGAGGACTAGAATTAAGAGCGGAGAGGCCATAATCAATTACGCTAATTACCATGACACCTCTCCATACCGATGGGGAGGAAAGACTGATATTGACTTGGCGGTTGATGAAAATGGCTTATGGGTAATTTATGCTACAGAGCAAAACAACGGCATGATAGTAATTAGCCAGCTGAACCCCTACACCCTGCGTTTCGAAGCCACCTGGGAAACGACATACGACAAGCGGGCAGCATCCAATGCTTTCATGATATGTGGTGTCCTGTATGTAGTGCGGTCAGTGTATCAGGACAATGAGAGTGAGACCGGTAAGAACGCCATCGATTACATCTACAACACCAGGTTAAGCAGAGGCGAGCACGTGGACATTCCTTTCCCCAACCAGTACCAGTACATCGCTGCAGTGGATTACAACCCCAGAGACAACCAGCTGTATGTGTGGAATAACAACTTCATTCTGCGATATTCTTTGGAGTTTGGCCCACCTGATCCTGCCCAAGGTAAGAATTTGTTTTTTCTCATTTTTAATCTTTTTGTACTTCCATTCAGATAGCTATGTTATGATATCTTCGGTCCTAGATTTAGCTCTTGGCAGAAAGGTGAGGAGGGGTTCTTTGTGCCATGCTCAGCAGCACAGCGTTACAGTGATGCAAGGCAAATTTGCAGAACCTTTGAAGAGAGATACAATTATTTTATTTGGTTTACAGGCTTGTGCTTTTTTGTTTGGTTTTTTTGTTTTAATACAGGCATGCAGCTTTTCTGTGTTTGAGAATGAGATGGGGAATTGTCTATTCACTTTACACCATTAGTCAGTTTGACTTCTGTAGCTAAACTAAGTTTGAGTTCATTCACACTGAGCCAGAAGCCTGTTCCCATCCGTTCAGTGTTACCTGACTTCTGAATTGATTACAACATATATGTAGACCTTTTAACTTCTTGCCACCAGCAGCTGAGAGCATTGTCTGCTGGGAGGTCCCAGAGGAGATCTATGGGGTTAATGTGCAATACCAAGCATAAGTTTTTTCCCACAGCCCTATTTTCATGGGTCCTAATGCCAGGATAGACAATTCAATTATTATTCCATTGGTTATTATATATTATTCAAATGATTATTCAACACCTTTTTAGCAGGTTTCTCAATAAGTCCATTACAATTGCAATTCAGCTCACTTTAAGTTTGGAACAAGTACCTAAAAGGAAAGACACTGAAAAAAGAGGAAAGAAAAACGGAGGTCTTTAGGTCTCAGAAATCCCTAAAAATTATATGAACAGGCACAGCCACATAGTAACATCTGCAGAGAGTAAATACCAAGAGCAGTGCTCCGTGGCAGAAGATGCACGCAGGAAGGAACAGAATGTTGATAAGCTGCTTTAGCAATGGAGGTAATACTTCACTTCTCTCACTGGTATGCGTGTTTAGCAGCCATTTTTTTCTACCTCAAAAAAAGTAGTAATAATGGCTTCTCCACATGAAAAGTAGCTATCCTGCTTCGGCAAAGCTGATTCATGCACAGCAGGGCGATCTACATAGTGTGCGCACAGTTATATCAGCGTACATACAGCTTCTCCAGGTACAAAAGTACATAAGATGCAGCAGAATGAGGCAGTTTAGAACCAATACATTAAGGATCTCCAGAGCCAAGTGGCAATCTGTCCAGTCTGTCTCCCAAAGACCTCCCTGGCAATACATGGCCAGGGTTGAGGCAGGTTCCAGGTGTTTGAGGACCGAGCTCCAGCTGCGAGGGCAGCCGTCTTGGCAAGCTTTGCTCACTAAGTCAAGCTAGTCTGTTCCCCAGGGAGGCTTAGGGGCTGCACTTAGCAGAGACATACCCACCTAAGTAATTAGAAAAAATGGAAAGCTTTCGTATTCATACATTCTCATCCATGTCATTTTCATTCGGTTTAACTGTGATGAAAAGGCATTTTAAATTCTCCAAAGCTTTAATAGTAAGAGGGGAGAATGGAGGTGCAGGCTCTAAGTAGCTTTTGCAGTACAAGCAGCTGCCATGAATGTTGCAAAAGCTAGTCTTGAAATCATTGCATTGAACGAAAAGTATTAAGGAAGAGCAGGGAGAGAAGAAAAGGCTTTGTGGAATGCTTCCTTTGCTTTAGCAAACCACCAAAGGTCTCCAGTAAGACATTGCATAGTGTTTTTATTATGAGAAAATCTCCAGGATCCTAAGTTACAGCACGTGTGCTGGCCACATCCCATCTGATACCAGAAAGAGACCTGGGCATCCACCAGCACCCCATCACGTTCCTATGTTCCTTGCTGGCACGCAAGACAGAGAGAAATAGTTTGTTCCAACCAGACCTAGACGAGAAGGGGTCCAGGACACACTGCAGGGTGCTTGCCTCTCAGCTGAGCTTTTTGCCCATTCACCCGTGAGGACACAGAAGGAATATTTTTTGAGTGATTTATGAGCTTGGGTTTTAAATGTGTTACAACATCAGTAAATGTATTTTGATTATGCCTTTCTAAAATATAGAAACCATATGAAAACACCAGGTTTGTGTGAATATGTGATGCATTTATTCATGAAAGGTGTTTTTCCTGATATGAAGCCAATGCCCAGTATTTCAGTGTTGCATGGATCTGTACATAGCAGATCTAAGAATACGTTTCAGTTCATTTCCTCTTTTGCCTAGGACATTTGCCTGTAGTTAAAGACTACTACATTAAAGGAAAAATTACCTAAAATGATTGTCCTTGAGATGTACTGCTATAAAACCAAGAAGAGATTCTGTACAGTTTCTAACTCTATATTTTATTTGTATTATATTCTCAGTTCCTCTTTGTTTCGGCATAAAGTCTGTATAAAATGAAGATCAGTCCTTCTGTTGTTAGACAGTTAAAGGATCTGTATGTGTAATAACACACTTGAAGTTTTTTTCATATGGAATGAGATTAGATTTTCAGCACATTCAATGAAGGACATTTTTGTGTTTCTTTTGTTCTGGTTTGGTTTTTTTTGTGGTTCACTCAGATTTCTTAATCATCTACTCAAAGACACAGGTGTTAGGATAACATTCTTTAAGTCACCTAACACAAGAACCTTCTTTTAGTGTCTTTTGCAATGGTACTTTAATATCAAGTATTTAATGGTGTCATAAGGTCAGTGCCTCAAAATTGGAAGTCATGGCCTTTTCTGTTCGAATGGTTAACTTGGGACCATTGTGGGAAACTCAGCAATCTGTATTCCTTCTGTTGCCGTGGGAGCAATAATGATATATAGACACACACTGATTCTTTTTTTTTCCCTCATCTATCTGTCTTGGCTATCAGTTCTTCTCTACACCATAACACCCAACTACCGAGCGCTTCAAAAACAACAGTCTTTCTTCCTACATGAAAGATGAATTTGTCACATTTGAGTCACACTTTCGAGCTCAAGGGTTTACATTTGCTCCCAGGGCCAAAATCTTGGATTCATCCATGACCCCAAACCTGCCTTTTTTTCTCTTTGTTGTTTCTTTCATTTTAAAATCTGCCTATTGAAACCTCTGAAATACCACTGTAATTAACCTAATGTTGACCTTGCCCTTGCTGCAAACCTACACCGTTTTCTCCTTTTGCAACTGTCCATGTTATGTACTCCCCATATTCTTATTTTCTTAATCTTCAGGAGAACTCTTCAGATCTCTAGAACTGTAGATGCTGCAGCCTGGCTACTGTTTTACCCTGACAGTGGGGTCTGCTGCCCTTAGAATTCCCCCTTAACCTCATTCTTCATGTGTTGTTTTTTTCTTCTCTCTTCTCATGGGAATTATAGTACATAGATGTAGAAATGGTTTTCAGACATACAGCTGACAAGTACCACTCAGGTATTGCAGAAGAGCACATTTTCTAAGGGTAAGTGTAAAAATTGCATTTAAAAGTGAAAACTTTATTTTAGAAATAAAATAAAATATATTAGGCCTTGCAAAAAGCCACTATGAAAATTTGAAACAAACCTGAGGTTTTATATCCTTGGTAAATTTACTGGATATGTCCTGTAATT
Organism: Falco peregrinus; assembly: GCF_023634155.1. Taxonomy (NCBI): domain Eukaryota; kingdom Metazoa; phylum Chordata; class Aves; order Falconiformes; family Falconidae; genus Falco; species Falco peregrinus. The sequence goes on along the minus strand of NC_073730.1, from coordinate 20,316,530 downwards.
TTCTTTCTAAAGGAGGTATCTGAGGCACCAAATGAATCCTCACTGAAATAGGATTTTTAAAAGGAATTTTAAGTTAAAAGACCAGGAAGAATGAAGGGAATTTTCCCCCTAAAAAGTGAATATGAGCATTACATTGTAAGGTTTCCTTGGTAACAAAAAGAAGATAAATCCTTTTGTTCTGTGTTAGTCCGTTAGGGAGAGATTTCATCTACACTCATCCCAATTTGCGCTAACTGTGCAAACTGTTCAAACTGAAGTTGTCTCCCCCTTTGTACCATGATACCCATCATTAAGTTTTATTGGATCACTGCAGGAAAATATGGATGTTGTGAGTGTGGACAGAACAAAAACTCAGAGAATACTATCACCAAGGGCTTGAAATAATAGGAAACTAGTGCGACTAAATCTTTGTAAGACCAAGAATCTACGACCAAGTCATGCAGCAAATTGTTAAGTAAATTAGATCTTTACTGTTATATCAAATCTGATGCACTACAGGTTGATTAAAGAGTGGTTGTACAAGTAAAGACAACATAATGGGGACCAGATAGCACAGTTCTTGATCATAGATATTTTGCTAATTTTGTGGTGTATTTGTTATAAATTTCAGGGTGTAAATTTATAAATGGCTGTGTAAACATTTGGCTTTTGACTAAATGGAATTTGGCAGGGTCAATGGAGTACGGGCTAGCATAATAGCTGGAACCTATAGGTAATTAGGTGAGTCCTAGCAACTTCCCTGCTATTCACTGAAGCATGAAAACAGGCACACAGTGGTAATAAGCAGAAAGCAGGGAAGTCTGGATTTGCACAGGCTTCTGGTCGCCATTGCTTTACATGGCAGCTCAGTGTATGACACCTTTTGAAAACGAAGGCGGGCACATTGATTTTCACATGTCCAAACACAGTGAAATACCTCGCCTATAAAAGCATATACATTTAACTGCAAAATCCATGTAGCTGATTTCTAATATTACCTAGATGCCAGAGATGAAAATGGGACCATTAGTGTTTTCAGAAGTGGCACATTATCTGGGCATTTCAATACAATTTTAAATCGAAGGTTAGAGTTGTATTTTGGGTGCCGATTTTTTTTTTATTTGGCTTGGTTAGGGGTTGTTAAACTGTATTTTATGCCAGTTTAGAATAGAAACCTGTTGGCAAAGAATACTAGATAGCTTGTGTGCATTCTCAACGTCTGCTCTTCACTGTCAGTTGGGGAGACAAAGTTACTATTCCCCTGCTGTCCTAGGCAATTGTGTTATGTTTTTTATAGACATCACACTGTTAAACAGGTGTTAAGTTTTACTCCAGTGGTGTCTTCATTTTTAGAAACAGATAGTGTGCATAACTGTTTACATCAGCTGTTAGGAACTGCATGAAACAAATGTAAATTAATTACCCTCAACTTGAGTCTTTGAATTTACTTCCTATGGCTCTTCTTTTTTTTTTTTTTTTTTTTTTATTTTATGAAGACTGTCTTCAGCGATAATAATACACACTTATTCTTAAAAAAAAAAAAAAAAAAAAAGGAAGAAGGCACAAGAGATTTTCGTTTTCTTCTAGCTTGTTAAGCCTAATCAAAAAGTCCAAAATAGAATCTCACATTGTAAAAGTGGCTTTCTTGGTGTTGGACAAAAATTACATATCTTCAGCCTTGTAGAGGCTCACCCCTGCTGCTTGGAACAATAGGTTAATAACCTCAACATGGAGTATGTTCTTCTTTTTAGTTTCAGTATATTAATCATCACTGCCATTATCTTATACTGATAAAGCACTCCGCAAGACAGTGCATGGGAGCTCACAGATGCCATCACCCTCAGCTTTCGGAACAAGACACATCAGGTGGTGGCAGCTATCATGTGTCTTCTTGCAGCTTAGAAGAACAGCCTTGCAGATTAAGTTCCCCAACAGGTCATTAGAAACAAAATGATCTGCCTTTTAAAAGCTACATGTATTCCTTAAAGTGATGTGTTGGATCATTTCTTATTTTTTCAACCTTCTTCTTCCCCAGACTTCCAGCGCTGTCTGAAGTTTCCTGGTACATTCTTAAATATGCTAACTTGTCCATTTTAAAATTTAATTCAAGAGAAAATCTCTTAGAAATTATCTGTATTTATTTCAGTTTTGTGGGAGAAGTTGTCCTTCTAAAATGTGAGATTACAAATATATTTCTAAAATATGTACTACTACTAAGCTATGCAGGTCATTTTTGAATCATAGGTGATATTCTTTGAAATTTATTTCAATGGGCAGCATTAAAATTGTTCTACCTAAAGTTGTGTAATGACGGCAGGATATTTTAGCTCAGGGTGCAGCACAAAATATGTTCTGAAAATGGTTACTTCAGAACTTCAGAGAATTGTTATGAATTCTTACAGTGAGATTTTGCTCATGAGATAAAGCTATCCTAAACATTATAGGTTTTGAGTAGTAATTGCAATAATGCTAATACACATTTCAGTGATTAAGTATGTACTAATTAGCACGATATGTTAGGGGATGGATAGTAATAATTGGTTGTCCCCTGCATCGTTCTCCATCCCCAGCAGTCGCCCATTCTCCAGGACCTGATTCAGCAGACTTTGCCTGACACTTCTGCAAGTGATTGCAAATGCTTTTGACAAATGTTAATTGGGAAAGCACTAGAAGGCTGAATGCATTGTAATCAAAAGAAAATTACAGCAGTTTCACAAGATGTCAGGCAAGCACCTGCAGAACAGATCCGAGGATTTAAATAGGTTTCATAGTAGCTGGGCTGCACCACAAGTCCGGCACAATTACAGAGTTTTGAAGCAGCCAAGAATGAGACTGAAGAGAAGACAGCCGCTGAAGTTGTTTCTTGTTTTTGAGCAAAAGAAGGATGAGAAGCACATTGTTACATTTAGTCTTTAAAAACAAATCACGAAGTTCAAAAACTCCACTCTAAATTCATATGAAAATAAAGATAAATTCAGATTTGAGACTACGTATTATAACTGAAATACAATTGAAAAAGGATTTTGAAATAAATGTTATCTGCTGACCTGCTGAAAGTTAATCTTATTCAAAACACTAACTTTAAAAACATCTGCTGAAATGAAGTGAGACAGCTCTCCTTTTGGTTTTTGTTTATGATTTAATTTGGAGAAGTTGCATTGTCCAGTAAGTCAGGGTTCAAGGGCCTAGCAGAAGAACGAAGAAAGAAAAAAAGAAGCCACTTCATCTACTGAAGTTAATCCTAAAAATAGCTTAATTGATTTCTATATCAGTTAGGATTTAAAAAATACTTGATATGATCTTTATTCTCAGCACAAGGATCTGTGCTTTTGTGTGCCTATAACGCACTGTTAACACTAATGAAGATTTGGAAATAAATAATGATAAGTCTTTCAGTTGCTTTGCTCACTTGCATTGTTTCAGTCATTGCTCAGAGTACATTTGAAGGCCATGAATAGGAATTCCAGGCCGTCATCTCCACTAGCATTAACTGGTATTCTCTCTCCAAAGCCCGAGCCCTTGGCGCAGCTGGGGCTGCACCTCGGCAGCGCCCGCCATGTGCCCCTGCCGTGGGTCACTGGAGTCCCAGGCAGAAATGATTTGGCCTAAGCTGATCCTAGTGTTCTATAAAAGATTAAACTAGGCACTTGCCACTGGCTTGAACAAGTCGTGTCTTCATACCTGCTTTTATCAAAAAAGGATGTTAAGGCCTGCAATGTTCGAACATGAGAACACCACGTACATGCTAGCGCTGCCTCTGTTTGGAGCTAATCGGGCATGCTGCAGCTTTCTCAAGCAGAATGACTGCCGGGTAGGAAGATGTTATCGTAATTATTTTCCTGGAAGGTGTGTACCGAGTGACTTGAAGTTTTGGGGTCTGTCTTTTAAAATGTTCTCATTAGTTACAGCCCACTGCCTTTGTTGTTAAAGCTGGACTGCATTGTTTACGGCACACTGATTCCAATGATTCTGTCTATTGAGTTACTCCTGCAAAAGTGATTAAGTAATCTTTAATTGCTTTAAATGTGCTTATTATATACTGATAGCTCACTAGTACTGCCTTTCAGCCTTTAGAAATGTAACTATCAATTTTTATTATGGAAGGGATTATTTGGAGAATGTGCTGAAACATCATACTTGGTATGAGCTGGGAGTATAAAAAAAAAGGAATCAAAGTTGTATCTTAAGCACCCAGAATAGCAATAAGAAAAGAGTAATTTTAAGATAAAGGAAAGGAGACACCAGAGAGTCCTTTAAAACTACATAAATAACATGTAAAGAACCTTTTTTTATATAATTCTGAATTCACTGACTTTATTATTACTCTAATTTTCTCTGTGCAGTGCCTACCACAGCAGTGACAGTAACTTCTTCAGCAGAGCTATACAAAACCACAGTGTCAACCACTAGCACTACATCACAGAAAGGTCCCATAAGCACAACGTTAGCTGGAGGAACAAAGGAAGGAAGCAGAGGACCCAAGCTGCCACCACCCGTTTCCACAACCAAAATTCCTCCTGTGACAAGTTTTTTCCCTTTGCCAGAGAGATTCTGTGAACCGACTGAGGCCAGGGGGATTAGCTGGCCTCAGACACAAAGAGGAATGATGGTCGAACGCCCTTGTCCCAAAGGAACACGAGGTATTGCCTTTAAACATATATCTTGATTTCAAGTAGACATTTCAAAAGCAATGTGCCGCTCTCTCATGGTGAACTTTTTTTTTTTTTAAATCTCAAACTGTCTGTCACATGATTCTTTTGTTACTCGGAGAACGCAGTATCTACAGGCAATGGTCAAGTTTTAATCTGCAAACAGCATTTGAGCGTAGCCGCAGAATTACCTCGTGCATGCGCTTTTGAGAATCCAGGTCAAATTCTAGGGCTTTGCTTGAAGACTGTTGTGAAATATGCTTACAGCTGCCTTTCTCATTATGAGCTCCCCTCTGGATGAGCTCCAGGAAAAATCAAGGGCTTTTTGTTTGTTTGCAGAAAACGTCTGGTACTTTTCACTGACTTTTTTATTGCTGTTTGTAATCTACATTATTTCCTTACGTTTTTGTCAATTATTGTCAACTACTGCCATTAGCAGCATTCAGAATTTAACATTGCTTAGGAGCACAGTGCAGCCGATTTCCTGAATGCATGCAGAAAAATGGTTTCCATTTCACTGTAGTTTTCTACATCTGTTGTAGGAACTGCCTCGTATCTCTGCGTGGTCCTAACAGGAATGTGGAACCCCAAAGGCCCTGATCTTAGCAACTGCACCTCGCATTGGGTAAATCAGCTGGCTCAGAAGGTTGGTTGAAACCTTTTCATCTGGTGTACGCTGGTGATTAAGGATTTTAACTCTGAGCATTAATAATTTGGTTTATTGAAGCCGTCTTTATTACTCTGTGTTCATTTAAAGTAGGGGTTATGTGTACTTTGTGTGCAAAGCCCTGGCCAACAGTTGGGCTTCTATGTGTGTTTGGGTACACTCTCCCTCTAAGTTCGTGTATTGAATCTGTGATTACATGGTTTTATCGCTATTTAAAGCAAAGGAGCCTTGCTGGTGTTCAAAAATCAAAAGGTATATTTGCTTAGTAAATCAAATATTCTAAATCACGCAGCAAAAACTGTGGTATACAGCAAGGTTTTTTGGTTCAGCAAAAATTATACTGTAATAAATGGATCTTTGTCTGAATGCGTTAACAGTATGATTAGAGCACAGAGCCACTTTCTGTGTTTTCCCTCCCTACTGAGATTTACTAAGTTTATGAAAACTCGATAATTTGTTGTCAGTACCAGGCTACTTGACTTTCAAATGCCTCAAGCGCTAGTATGAACAAATAGATTTCTTACTGTCTGATAATGGCAGTAAAATAAAAGTGAGGATGAATAGAAGATCTAGCCCAAAAGTCCCAGTCTGATTTCTGGGTTTGATGGCTGTTAAGAACTGCTTTTGTGTGTCACAGATCTAAGAACCTTTAATCTTCTGAGATAAAGAGAACGTTATTGGTCTCAATTAGTTGCAGATTTCAATGTATGTGCAAATGGTTATTTCACCACAACAAAGGTACATGGGGAATTGGAATTAGGAGCCGCAAGCAGAACAAGGGACCCTGCTGAGATAATATAAATTGTCATTTCAGATCAGAAGTGGAGAAAATGCTGCTAGTCTGGCCAATGAACTGGCTAAACACACCAAAGGACCGGTCTTTGCTGGCGATGTTAGTTCCTCAGTGAGGCTGATGGAGCAGCTTGTGGACATCTTGGATGCTCAGCTGCAGGAACTGCGGCCCAGTGAAAAAGACTCGGCTGGAAGGAGTTATAACAAGGTACACACATCCTGTCACCTTCTCCTGCTGGGTAACCATTGCCCTCGGGTTTTTTTGTTTTTTTCCTTTCAGAAGTATTAATCTATACTTTGTTCCCACATGCTTATAGTTCTGGAATAAACATGTAAGAGAAAAGAGCAGTAAATATACAGCAGGAAGTTGCAATTACCTTCTTTAGGGAATAAGATATAATTCACAATAGCTGACTAGTCCTAAAATACATAGCTGTGTCCCTTATTAAAATCTGGAATGCGTTATAACTAGCGTGAGGGAAATAGGCATTAGCTCTCAGAAATTCTGTAACAAATCAGTGTGTTTATCCAGTGGTCCTTTTAACCCTGAACATATAATAAAATCAGTGGGATTCTGCATAGGTGCAGGGGTTTATTTTAATCTGACTTCCTGCAGAATAGTAGCACTTCCTTATCTTTTTAAAGACACCAACATCACTTGCAATTGAACTTTATGAATATGCTTTAATACGCATATCTAAAAAACACAAATAAGTGTTTTCTCCAGAATGATGTTCAGAGAAAACTTACGTCTTTGTGGTTTAAATACAAATCACAAATGTTACTACCATTCCTCATTTTCTCACAGGAAATGCTGTATTTCTTGGCCTCTTTCTACATCAGCTTAGTCAACAAGCTACAAATAAAACATTTTTTCAGCCTCCTTTAGAGAGAGAGCTCCATGCACTCCTCTATTGTTTTGGCAGTAGTTCTACGTACAATCCCTAGTGGCCCTTAAAAGAGTTTTCCCAGAGACAGATCAACTGCACATACAGCGATTTTCTCCTTTGACCTTTTCACACAAATCCCACCGTTTTGGCAAAGATACCTGGGCACCTGCATAAAGGTTGGGGAGAAACGTTTCCTGTGTGGTGTTTTTTTATAGTTGTCACTGGACAGAAACTAGCTTAATGTCCAGGCTGTAGTTCAAATTCGGGATTTGAAACACCAGACTAATTTTTTGATATTTCTGCAGCTTTCCAGAATGTGTCTAACTTCTGATTTTCTTTTTTCTTACTAAAAAGCTCCAAAAACGAGAGAAGACATGCAGGGCTTACCTTAAGGTATCTCTCCTGTGCTGTCACCCTGCTTTCTCCCTGCTTCAGCAACCTGCCACGCTTTATCATCTTGCTGCATGATCCTATGTATTTCAGTCTTTGATAAATGTGTATTGTGCCCCATATCAACTGTACAAATGTTGGCTTTGCACAGGTACAACACTCAGAAAAAAAAAAAAAAAAAAAGATCAAAGTTTATACCTCTTTTACCTCAACTTGTTCAAAACTAAAGAGCTGAAATGGTTATTATCTGAATTGGAAGTAACATCTCTCTCTCATAATACAGCTTTGGGTAGAGGGAAAAAGCTGGCAACTTAATAGAAATTATTTCAGCTTGGTAGTATTTTATATCAAAGACTGTTTAGACTTAATTTGCTTGCATGAAAAATGTACATTATACAGCCTGCTTTGTTCTTTGTGTATTGTTATACCTAGTAAAATTACTCTTTTTACAGTTTTAAGAGTTGTTACAAAGGCCAGATTCAGTGACTTCCGGATAAAATGTAAAGACAAATATTTCTCTAACTGTACTAGTAAAATGTGTGCCACATGTCCCGTTAACCAGGCTATATGGAAGGCACGCCACACATTGCTACCCAGCTTTCAGTTTCTTTCATCTGCTGTAGAATGGTTGTCCATAGTGGCCAGCTCCTGCTCTGCAGTACAATGCCAATAATGCTACTTCGTGCCTGTGAAGAGGAGAAAAAAACTCCTAGAACAGATTGTGTGTGGCTCTGAAAAATTTTATTGCACATAATTTCAGAGTTTCTTTTAAAATACTGATTTTTACTTATACCCTCTGTGATAAATGTTAGAATGATTTTTGAAAAGAACTTTGAAATATGTTGTAACATAATAAAATAATTCCGACTCCTACTGAAGAAAAATTTCTCTGCGCAGGGAACTTCTGTCTTTTATCCTGCAGCCCTGGAAGTGGATGGGAGATGTCCAGTTAAGCAAAAATTTGACAAAAATAAACAAAGATCTGGGGAGAAATTTTCTTCTCAAATAATAATAATTGTAAAATGGTTTTATGAGAAAATATTTTTTAATAGTAAAGGGAAATCCAGCAGGTGTGGTTTGAGTAGACTGAGCTTTCTTACTTCATTTTCAATGGTAAACATGAACGTCAGAAGAGCAGTAATGGGCTTGTTCCAATGGCTGCATCACAGGGCTGTGCGGTCTTCCCACTGCCCGCTCACCTCTGTCTGAGAGGAGGGAATGCCTCAGAAACATTACTGGGCAGGTGATCATTTCCCACAGGAAAAATGCAGAGTTAAGATGACCCCGTAATAAATAAAAAGTGGTCCATATTAATGAACGCATACCATCAGCACTATATGGCGATACACAGGAAACCATAGCGCAACCTTAATTTCCAACCGGTGTCATTTTCTGTAGGTCTCAAATGGGCTTCTCTGCTTAGATAAGACTGATAAACCTCTTGAAATTACAAATCAAAAGCTGACTTACGCTATGCAAATGAAGCAAGTGCCCACTTTGTGACAGAGGATTCATTTGTACTTCAGATTAGAGGCTCCAATCTGTATTTCTTGGTGACTAATGAATCTGGCCTCTGCAGACCAATTTCTGTTCCACTCTAGTTAATGGCTGCGGCAGTATCAGTGTGAGCATTTTGCCTATTCTGTCTCCCATTAGAGAAAGAAAAAAGGCTTTAATGCCACTTCGAAGTATCTTCCACCTGCCAGGAAGGTCATGGTCGCTCACAATGCAGGCAGAAAGAGGATATTAAAATGGATTAGGCTAATTAATCTTGCTCTGACAATAGCCTTGACCAACTTCTCCTATTCGTTTATTTGCACGATACAGTATTCCAGACCAACATCTTTCTGTTTGTACAATGTGTTCTGTTTCCATTCCCGATGCTTTTAAATTGATCAAACAAATTATATATATGCTTAATGACACATTATGACTAGGTAAATGGGACAGAGTAAACAGGGTGTTTCAGCAATGCATGGCGTACTCAATGCACAGCATACTCAATGCACAGCTACATTATGCATTAATGTAAGAGCCTGCCTTCAATTGATTAACTGATTACTCTGATTGATTGGATTATTTTGTAAAAATAATGTAATCATGTCGTTGAATTCTTCTTCTTCCTTATTTACTGTTACTTTATATGCAGCTTAATGAACCTTAAAACATGATGATAGAGTTGTTACAAGAAAGACTTTTTAAAATGGCAGCTTTATTCAGTTTTACAGTTTTGCCTTCACTGATAACAGGGACAGTCAGTGGACATCTTGTTTGCTCTATTGATTTCCTTTTTTAACTGACCTTTGTGCAGGAATGGGAGTTAGTAATCCTTTTAAGTATCTGTGAACAGGTACAGGAATAGGAGGGGGAGTGAGAGTGGCTGGAGCTAATTTATATCCACTGAGTCAGCTTCATTTCATGCCTCCTGTAATAAAGAAGGCAGTTTGTCATAGACAAGGAGTTTATAGTGCTATGGCTCTATGAGCTGGACTAAGTTCCTAGAAGAGTATTATTGTCATTTTAGCCTAAACTGCAGAATGCCATTTTTGATGTTCGCTTTTTGAAATACAACTTACACATTTTGGCATTAACTTTAAGATGAAAACTTCAGGCAAAACTTCTGGCATTTATTCTTACATTCTCCAGCACATTAATAAGCGTCTATATATCTGACACAAGACAAGTCAAATCTGCATGTTTACCACGTAGAGACCACACAGTGCTAGTGGCTAACTGCACTTCTATTAATGCTAATCCAGCGAGAGGATGGAAAATATTTTTATGTTGAAAATAGTTTTCTAGTGCCATTAAATCACAGTAAATCATTCTGACAGTTAAGTATTATAATTGTCACCAGATAACGCTGGAAATTTTCCCCAGCTGCCTAGGGCAATCAGACCTAATGATAGTTTTCTAATGAATGCAGGCAATTGTGGATACAGTGGACAACCTGCTCAGGCCTGAAGCTCTGGAGTCCTGGAAGGACATGAATTCTTCAGAACAAGCCCATGCAGCCACAATGCTACTTGATACGTTGGAAGAAGGGGCTTTTGTCTTGGCTGATAATCTCTTAGAACCAACCAGAGTCTCAATGCCCACAGAAAATATCGGTAAGTAAAATTCTTTTCAAGTGTAATTTAAAGCGCTGTGCGTTGCTTTGTGCAAAATCAAGATAAAGTAGTCCAGACAGAAACATACTCTTTGAAAGCCAAGCCGCACAACATTTGGTGGAAAGGTAATGCTCCTAAGCAGGGGAGACATGCTTTTCTTGTTCAGTTCTTCAAAATTAGCATTCTTCTTTAGTGTCATTAATACAGTGTAAAATGGAAAGTAGTTGATGTTGCAGAGTTGATTTACCACTGAAAAATCGTTAGCTGAATGTATGGATATGAAGGGTGCTTAAATGGCAGAGTATGGATTTTTTGAGGTAACTGCTTTCTGTAGAGCTGCAGAAATGCTTTCCTGTTACTTATAAACTGTTCCTAATGAATTTAAATTACTTTTTTGCAACATACACTGCCAGTTAAATATTTTAGGCACTCGGAACATAGACCAAATGTTTATATTAAACATGACTGCCTTCAGGTAAAAATGTGCTCAGTGAACTACATCTCCCATAATGCAGAATAACTATGCTCCAGAGACCACAAAATAGCTGAAGATAGTTGGAGCATAATTTGGAATTTGAGTGGTGACAGAAAAATGAAGGGGTTTGGTATTAGAGGTGTGCATATATTGGTACGCAAGATGTGTTAAAGCAAAAATAATTGCTATGCATAAAATTAAAATTCCTTCATCTTATTACAGAGATTAACGTAGTCTCAGCGAGGTACAAGGAATCTGAAAGTTTGCTATTTTAAGGGGTACTGAGATGGAGACTTGGAATAGACTGCAGAAATGAGGCTTTTCACATTTCACGTCTGCATATTTCTAACTGTAGAAGATGATTCTGCCTATTTTTTGAGTAGGAAGATACTGGGATGGGGAGAAGTGTTACAGTCCATTTTCAAAGTAACTGCACATTTATTTCTGAAGGAATGTGTGTGGATTCACAGAAGGTCTCTGTCTGGATGTACACAAACAGTTCCATGGACCTCAGTTGACTGTCTGAACATCACTTTTTGTGATAAACTGTCTTCAAGTCATAGTAACACATTACTGATGCCACGGAAGACTGAATTCACAGTGCACATACATATGCGTGGCTTAAAGAAAAAGAAATCATTCCCTAATTTCATACCTTTTGTCAGTCTATAGTTTAGATCTGTAGTTAGACCACTACCATTGAAAGCTAGATTTCCTGGGATATGTAAAATCATATAGGTCAAATTGACCACTCTGACCTATATGATTTTACATACCCCAGGAAATACAGCTTTCAATGGTAATCCCATGAAAGCTCCCTAATATACAGTGTCTTATAAAATTAATACTTAAGTAAGGCTGAGTGGCATCTAAGTTTTCAATTTAAATATTTTCTAGCAGAACCAATAAAATGGTTTCCTATATACTTTTATACACAATTAGATTTAGGGGAAAAATCAGATTTTTTTTTAGATAAAAATACTGATTTAGCTAAATACATGGCATAAGTATACTTAGGTATTCATTTTCTGACTTAAAAAACTCCTTATGTCTTAATCAGTATTTAAAAGTTCTACATTTGTTAGCAGAGCATAGACCTCAGGATCTTCAAAATTAACATTTCTTTGCAACTTGTGTGTGGTATTTTTAAGTCGATGTTTTGAGGGCATAAATTAAAACAAGGTTTGATTTCATTTTATTACTATTAAAGTGCTGTCATTTCAGTAGTGTGCACTGTGTTTAGCTAAAGAAATTAACTGTGTGCTTAAAACATGCCGTACAGATCTGTCTTACAGCGGCAAATGAGGACAGCAGTGTGGGAAAAAGAGTGGGGGGAAATATCGTCACATGGCATATTGCAATCTGGCCGAGAGACTTTCTCTATGTTCTCCTCTTTTTACCACCCTTTTTTTTCCTCCTCCTTTTTTTTTTTTTTTTTTTCTTTTATTTTTTTCCCCTCTGGTCTGCTTAGTTTTGGATGTCGCAGTGCTCATTACTGAAGGCCAGGTGCAGGACTTGAAATTTCCTCAGGGCAGTAAAGGAGGCAACTCAATTCAGCTCTCTGCGAGCACCGTGAAACAGAACAGCAGGAACGGTGAGTCTTGGGCACAGAGCACTGAAACTCCATTAACTTTTATAAAACTTACATTACCTCCCCTAGTTAAAATATCAAAACACAACAAAACTGCTCTGTGGCTTTTTCTGGAAGGTTGTGGGTACCTGGTTGTTTTCCTTAAATCCATAGCCTGAAAATGCGTCTCTGTTTACTGATGCTTTATTGTTAGTTCATTAGAGTGCAGGTTGCTGTCTTTTTGTAGACCTCTGTGGCATGACGATGGCATTTTTTTCTTCTGTAGGATTAGCAAAACTGGTTTTCATCATTTACAAAAGTTTGGGGCGTTTTCTCAGTACTGAAAATGCAACCATAAAGCTAGGCAGCGACTTTGCTGGGCGGAATAGCACGATCGCAGTCAACTCCCACGTCATTGCAGCCTCTATCAACAAGGAGTCCAGCCGGGTGTACCTGACTGATCCTGTGCATTTTACGCTGGAACACATTGATGTGAGTTACACTAATGAATTAATGGGAAGGTCATAAAATCAGCAAGAGAGAAAAGCAATGCAGAAAAACAACCTTTTTTCCATTTGAATTTTAAATGTTGGGCTAGGTCAGAGACACAAGCTTAGTAAAGTCTGTGAACATAAAATTAAATGAGCCTGGTTCAGTGATTATTAGAACTTAAGTGTATTCTTAATGAAAGCTAATTCAGTAATCAACATGAAAATGTAAATGACTAATTTGTTTCTAACTGAAAATTAACTCTTACCTTAGTAGCAGGGTAGAAAATAACAAAATTCTTGATTGTCTGCTGTAGCAAGTTTTAATGACGCTGTAATTTTTTACGTTCATTTTGGACAAAGTTCTGGAAGCCTATACAAATTGCTTAAATGCATTTATCCAGTGAAGAATAAATATTATATCCTGGCTTGTTATACTTTAAATTTGTGTATCTTTTCTTCATGGTAATTTATTTAATATTTTTTTTTGCTCATTTAGTTTGGTTCTTTCTGTTTTCACATCTCACATGGGGAAAGTAAATAATCACAGCCATGATAGAGAAAATATGGTTTGGTTTTGCTCTAATTTTGCCTCTTTTTATGAATCTGGTTCGATTGTTTTTCATCAAAATAGATAGGCATTGAGAAATTAACTTTTTTCTGAAGTCTGTTCACATGACCTTGGCCTGGCCAAAGGTGAGAATCAAAGGAGAAAGATCATGTTTTCAAATTCTCAATTATACGAAAAATATCTTCAGAATAAATTTGCAGTCCTAATGTTGAAGAAAGCAAAAATGGCTATAATGTACCATCAGTGCATAAAATCGTAAGATGGAAATTGTAATTGTTTAAAATTGGATCTACAGTAATTGAGACTACACTTTAGAGTGTTTCGGACTATAAAGTCCCTTTTAAACTAGATGTCTTCCTTGTATAACATAGTCCACAATTTTGCTGATGAAAAACTTTATTGTCCGAAACATGCAAAGTTTAATCTAAATTACTCTTTACACATATTAAACAATTGTTATTGCCATCTTAGTGTGTGAAATCCTCATTTTATGTTATCCTTTTATCTCCCAGCCTGACAATTATTTCAATGCAAATTGTTCCTTCTGGAACTACTCAGAGAGGACTATGATGGGATACTGGTCAACTCAAGGTTGCAAACTGGTTGACACAAATAAAACTCATACAACATGTGCTTGCAGTCACCTAACCAACTTTGCAATTCTTATGGCTCATCGGGAAATTGTGGTAGGTAATGATGTTTCTAGCCATTGGCAGGGAACAAACTTTTAAAGATTTAGCTTTAAATTTTTAGCAAGATTCAATATTGCTGAAGTTTCCTAACTATCTGTAGCTTCTACCCACTCTTGCCAAAGCAGTTCACTTTCTGTAGTACTTTTCTTCCTCATCAATAAAGTTACAAGCAAAATAGCAGGAAAGAAGATGAAGGAAGGACAAGAGTTTTCTTCAAGTCATATTTTAAAGTTACTGACCAACCTTACAACCATTTTACTGACTCCCCATCAGTACAGCTGGAGAGTATCTGTAGGGGCAGCTGTGCAGGCTGTTCCCTGGAAGCGCAAGGGCCAGCTCTTCTGAGAGCAGGAAGGTCAAGGAGCTTCCATAGGGGTTGTTTAAATGCCTGCTCATACTCTGAGATTTTGTTGTCTAGTTGAAGCACTTACTGGATGTCATGGGGTCTGGAGCATGCAATATTTGCAAGGATATGAGACTTCTCATAAAGCTATTGTATTCAGAAAGGTTGCTGAAAAGATAACCAAGATGACAAAAGTGATTATGTTCCAACTGAAGCAAGGAACCTTCTTTAGCTAAATGTGAAATTAGAGTCAGAATTACACACGTAACATATTCTGCATTTTGTCCTAATTGTGTGCAAATCATTGCTTTCTTCTCAACTTGGAGTTGCAGGTCTGTAGGAAAGAACGTGTACTTTTATAGGAGGTCCCAGGGAATGCTTTCCTCTTTGTTTATATCGGAGCCTAGAGGTACTTTCAAAGTGTTACTTCTACTTGTTTTTATCTGATTGTAGAAAAAGTAGAAATGCGATCTGATCTGGCTAAAATAGTCACATCTTTTCTCTCAGACCTGCTCCTCTAGGAAGCTGACCTGAAACTGAGAAATTACTGAGTACATTTTGCCCATCTCATGTAATGAACAAGTAACTTTTCTAGATGCTACCTGTGAAAATAGGTTTTTGTTTATACTCATAAAGAGTCATATTAATTTTCTCCATTCTTGGTTATTTCTAGTACAAAGATGGAGTGCACGAATTGCTCCTCACTGTCATCACCTGGGTGGGAATTGTCATCTCTCTTGTTTGCCTGGCCATCTGCATCTTCACATTCTGTTTTTTCCGTGGCCTGCAAAGTGATCGTAACACTATTCACAAGAACCTTTGTATCAACCTATTCATTGCTGAGTTCATTTTCCTAATAGGCATCGATAAGACAGAGTACAAGGTAAGTTTTCTCTGTGTGTACTGATCTGGTTCTCTGAAATGACTGTTTGAAATGGATTTGAATTAAAACATGACAACACAGCCAAGCTTTCGGCATTCTGACACAGCAAAGCTGAAATAAAATCTCAGTATGAAAATAAGACAGACGTGTTCATAAATAGTATTTATACCCATCAAAACTATCACTGTGGCCTTAATTTCCCACTTACTGCAATGTTTGTCATTTTCAGTTGAGAAACATTGGCTGTGAAGGAAGCAGGTGGTTAAACTTTTGAAAGAGGAGATGAATGTATATATCTTTTCTCTATATATTCATATGTCTCAACAGCTACTGACTACCTTATATATATATATATACACACACACACATTAGTACAGAGCCTTATCTATATATTTACATTTTCTACACTGCACGTTCATGCAGGTTTTTTGGCAGTATTGGTGAAATTTAATTCTGAAGTGATTCATTTGGGTTGAAATCTAGTAATTCAGTGTAGTTTCATCTAGAACTCAGCCAAAGGGGAGAGAAATTGGATTGATTTCTGTTACGACAGTAGAGGCTTCCAAATTGCATCAGATAAAAATGGCTTGGTGGCCGCTTCATAATTTTAAATAAGCAGTATTACATTATGCATCTAGAACCAACTGTTATGTCCTGGATTATCTAAACTGTAAGTCCTAAAAATTAAAGAGTGGTTTAGAAAATTGAAAAGTCTACTCTATAATTGAAGGGGGTGCGGGTGGGGGTGGTGGCAGTAAGGGCACAATTTCCTTATGTTCATTCACACTGTTTAGCGAATTTACTTTATGTAGCTACTGAGCACACACTAGTATTTTCAAATGTTCAGTATCTGTTTTCAGGTAGGGAAAATGCTCCTGAATTTGTGAAAGATCTCTGATAGAAGTATATCCTGTTCTATTACACACTATTGGAGATGTAACGATGTGAAGATTTTATGGTTCATATTTCCATCTTTCTTTTTCTTTGCAGATTGCATGTCCAATATTCGCAGGTCTCTTACACTTTTTCTTCCTGGCAGCCTTTGCCTGGATGTGTCTAGAAGGAGTGCAGCTTTATCTAATGTTAGTAGAAGTATTTGAAAGTGAATATTCTAGGAAGAAGTACTATTATGTTGCTGGCTACCTCTTCCCTGCTACAGTAGTTGGTGTCTCAGCAGCTATTGACTATAAGAGCTACGGAACAGAGAAAGCGTAAGTAATTGCAAGTGACCTGAGTGTTTTTCAAGTGAATAATTTTTTAAAGCCTATTAGCTGTCAGAGGGTCCCTGACAGACTAAAATACCATCTGAAAGCTTTATTGGTAAGAGAATGGCAATGCTGTGCACAAATTACAATCAAGTCTTTTGTAATTCTCTAGGTTCAGAGGATTTATACTCTAGAGAAGCCGATTCAAAATTATGGTCTTTCTTTTAACACAAAAGATTGACCTGAAACAAATTGAAAAAGTAAATAACTTTTTGGTCTCAAATGTATATTAAGTAAAAATTCTCAGCTTAAAGTATCTGACAGGCCTAACCACCCATTTTTAAGCTAATGCTTCATTAGATCTCTTTGTTCAGCTGCCCCTCTAGCTAACTCTTGCCCTGAATTGTAACAGTACAGTATTCCAAACCGTATGTTTCATTTCCATAATATTTTACCAGGCAAGTATAGCAGGATTAAAATTAGCCACTGCCTTTTATTTACAAAAATACGAAATAGAAAGTGACAGAAGGTAGACAGAAAAAATTTCTGAGGATCTGAGTTGCTGGAGGCATGAATTTGCCTTCCCATAGTGTTTACTTTGTCCTTTGATGAAATTAGTTACAAAATAAGAAGTTACTGTTGCCTACAAGAAAGCTGCTTGATTTTGCTACTGATGAAAGACAAGTAAGAGCAATTCAACTGGGACGTAGGCTGTATGAAAAAAGAATCACCAAGTGAAGTTGGCCCTAATAGGTTTACACGTCATTTAGTCTGGTATCATATGTATTCTTTCTCTACTGTTCAACTCCCGGTTGGTGCATTTTATTTATACCATTTTAGTTTTCAGCAGAACATGGCATCTGAACATTTTCTGTCTCGGGTTCCTCAGGAGTAAGCACTTTGGATATGATACAAAGTTAAAAGTAGGTTTTGAAGATTACATGGAAAAGCTGTGAAAAATATTTACTGTTGTTAGATTTATTAGTCCATGATAGCACCTGTGACCAAACCTTTTGACTGAAAGGAGAGCAAGCTCATTCTGATTTTGTTTCTTCTTATGTATTAACTATTTCTGATGATGTAGTTTCAAGTTCAATAGTGTTATTAAACAGGACTCATCAGAAGAGTTTCAGGTTGAGAGAAATTGTCCGTGGACTAAGTGGTACTGTGCAACCTCTATCATTTACTGACAAAATGTTAGCTTCAGAAGTATTTTTGCACTTTCCATGTACTGAACTAAAGTTCTAAAGCAATTCACTTCTCATTCTCTTTTTTTCCATGATAGTTGCTGGCTCCATGTAGATAACTATTTTATCTGGAGTTTCATCGGACCTGTTACCTTTATTATTCTGGTAAGAACTTTGTTTTTTCCCTTCCTTCTAGATTGCCTCACAGCAAAATTAAAAAGATTGAATAACATCTGTCAATACTATCCTTATTCACAAGACATTTCATGAAAATGCTTACAAACAATTTGTAATGTGACCAGTGGTTATATAAATGTTTAGAAATCTTTAAAGAGTGCTGACGAAATGATTAATTGTCAGA
Source organism: Falco peregrinus (assembly GCF_023634155.1). Classification (NCBI taxonomy): domain Eukaryota; kingdom Metazoa; phylum Chordata; class Aves; order Falconiformes; family Falconidae; genus Falco; species Falco peregrinus. The sequence continues at coordinate 20,298,278 of NC_073730.1, read as the reverse complement.
GCTGTGGTGGCACTTCAGCATAGCCATTTTTTGCTAATGGCTTGAACTCTGAAGGTCATATTGACATGTGTAGTCATAGTCATATGAAAAATCAATGAAGTACTAAACACAAGGGTTTTTTTAAAGAAACCATTGTTACTGCTTTCAATTGCGTCACTATTGTGCACATTCCAGAATTTAACTGCTAATTATCCAACAGAATTATCTCTAAAGGGCATTCTAATGCACTGGATAATTAAATGAACCTTATATTTCATTACACTTACACAGTATTTGTATGTGTATTTGCATATGTGTATGCATATTTTTCCATGACTACTTCTGTGTGTATTTATGCTACATGTAATGCATGTCAGGTACACAGTTCATCTGTTTTAGTATAAATAGTAGAATATTATGTAACCAGTAGAAAGCATACACATGTTCTTGCAGTCATTTGAGTAAAGTCGTATGCATGCACACCCATCTGTATACCCACAGCTGTGTGCCCCATTGTCCATTTAAGACTGAATGTTTTGTTCATACATCAATTATCCATTCTCTGAGCACTTCCAGGTAAAAAGCACATAGTCATCTGTCAACCCAGGGAAAAAACATCTCTCTGTTATTTCAGACTAATAATACCAACACCGCACAACATAAGAATTTGAAAGGAAAGTGAATGCAAGATGCACATTTTGGCTCATGTTGTTTTTCTCTGCTAGTTTTAAAGTCTAGTCTTTAAAGCCTGGCTATACGTGGGAAATATTCTAGAAGGCTGGTGCTGGGAACATAGACTATGTACATAGAGAGTTGATAGTTTGGAAGGATGAATTAATTTGTTTCCATGCTTTTGAAAGTCTAAATAGTTACCTGTTCCCCTGCCTTTATACAGTAGTAGAGTTGTGAAATGTTAACAGAAGCTCAGTTCCCTTGAATTTCGAAATTCAGAAATTGTATTCTGTCATAAATATCTTTTAGCCTGAAGTACATGCATCGGGCATAATTTTGAAATTTCTTTTATAGATCTATATGCCAGATGTACTCTTTCAACACTTTTTGTAGCTTACAGTTTACATTACTTTTCCATGTAAAAATAAACTGATACTTTGTTTATGGATCTTTCTGTAAAAAAATGTACCCAGCCAATCTATTGTAGTTACTTTATTCCTTCCTGGTATCTTCAGTGTTGAAATAAGCTTATGTATATTTAGGATGGTTTTACTCTTTGTTTATACCAAAAACTATTTCGATCCTTGAGCAGTCACTTCAGAAAAGATAGTTGTGCAGTGTAGAAGTTGCCTGAGTTCATTGGCATATTTTCAAAGAATAGGCATAGATGCCAACACTTGTGTGTATGAGTTGAATTAGAAAAATTATAGTGTTTGTAAGACTTAACTATAGGCCATAAGAATTGTACAGAGTTTATTCTAAATGCATTTAAATTAAATCAAATCTCAGGATGATAGGGATTCTTTTGTAATTAAACCTACAATTACAATTGAAAAGTATGCTTAGTATTTTCTATATGATAGTATTTTTCAACACAGAGTTGTTTCTTGCAGTTGTAATCATTACTAGAAAATTGTTCTAAGTTTCATGCCATGATAGTTCAGTTACCTCAAGTCTGATTGTGTGGTGATAATTTTGCTTTTTGTGTCTAGCTTTTTGTTTTATCGTTACTTGGGAGTATTTTGCTAAGTCACCTCTATTTCTCTCCTTTGCTTTAAAATAACATTTCACATGGGAGGCTTTGGGCTTTGCTGACGGCTTTTTCACTTCCTCATAACCAGGTCAGAGTGAGAATAGAGGTGAAGGACATTTAATCATATTGACCATGTACAGACATAGTTCACTATTATTTACTGGCCATGACATTATTATCCTCCAGCAAATCATTTAGGCTGAGACGCAAAAGGCCTTTGGGAGCAGTATTCCCAACTTCAAAAATATGAAACAGCAGGTAGCAATCACACCACAGTTCCTGGGAGTAATTCTTCTCTAGCAATTGCTTTGCCCTCTAATTGTCCCAACTGAGAAAGCAAGAGAGACCAGAGGAAGAAGTGTGAGAAGTGTAATGGCTGAAAAATAGTAAGTCAGGTGCGGTGCAACCGAAGAGCCATATTTGTAGTGTAGCTTACTTAGTGTCAGTAGCATGTGAGAATTTCACCTTGGTAAGCTTCTTAGCACGTTAATCAAATCACTTCTGATTCCCAGTTTACTAGTACTGTCAATGCACATGAACTCTTTTTTGACAATATTGCTTACTACTTTTATTTACAAATTCTTCTCTGAGTTTAGAAGCATTTGCACTTGTATACAGGTTTGTACAAAATGAGGATGGGAAGTATGAAATTCCTCAGTACGTCTCTTCTGAGGAACTTTCAACTTCACTGTTTCCATAGCCTGTCATGCCTTTGGGCACCAGGGTTATCATATCTATGAGGAAAGAGCATGTAAGTAATGAGCGGTGGGAAACCATTAGTATGCCTGAAATGGTTTAATGAAAGCTTGGATCATGATACGTCAGGAGCTGTTCTTATCATTTGGACAGCTCCATCTGCATCTTTAATAATTAATTCAGTTCAGTGAGAGTTCAGTGTGCACACTCATTTAGAAGCCTTCAGAGAGCACCTCTCTCGCTGCTAGTCCCAAAGAGAAATAGGCTTCTGCATGGCTAAGAGCAAAGATCTGGAGATACAAGAGCAGTTTTAGAGCTGCATTTGCCAGGTAACAAAAGCTCTGGGGAGTTCAAAAAGGGTCAGAACATGTGCAGTTCAGCTAGGTTACTTCAGAGTGGTGTTTCTGTTCTTCTGTCTTATCATATCCATGTCAGCACTGCAGGCTGTGTGGAATGAATTTTAAGCTGCTAAGCTCAGGCGGACGTGATTCAATTGAGCAGGTTCATGGCTATAAAACAAACAGTGCACTCCTGTAATCTGTGGTCAGAAAAGCCTCAGTATTTTGACTTCTGTGTAGATCTGTATTCATTCATATCCAAGGAATGGGTGATGTTGGTTTGACTTTTAATTCAGCCCAAACTACTGGAGTTTGCTTCTCACAGATGGAGCAAACATATTGGGCTACCAAAGGTTGTTTAAGCAAAAGATCCTAGGATGTTCTGTTTCATTAACATAAGAAAGATAGTTTATTTTTTCAATCAGGTTGAGGCATTACTTCACCAAAGTCAGTGGGTGTATACATACAGATGCACAGATAATCTAGCTCTGCATATGAAAATGGACTGTATTTGTAAGCTTATGTATATAAATAATACAAGTATATCTTTCTGTAGTAGACACTTGATAAATGGTATTTATCTATTGCTCACAGAGGGAAATTTATCATAATTATTGCAAAATCTAGCTCTGTTTGGCTACTAATTCATTGTACCTGCAACTAATTTGAATCCATTAGTCTTCAGTGCAGGTTATTACATTCACTTTTAAAAAAAGTTAATTTGACTTGAAGACGCTCCCTCTCTGAAAATGTCATAGGTTTCAGGTGCTAGAAAGACAGAATTCTTACTGATACCATTTTTCATGTCTAGTACCTTCTGATTTCCAAACCAGAAATGGCCCTCTGTGTGTTGGCTATGAAAGAAGCATGATCTTCCAGGGTGATGCATTTGATTATTACCTTAAAAAATTCTTAACATTTTGTATTTTTAAGTAGTTACTTTTTATTTTTTAATATATATCCAATTTATCCAATTGTCTTTCTTTTGCTCTGTTCTGTCCAATTACACCTGTCATACTAAGAAATAAGTAGGAACTGGTATCTTAAAAAATGCTCTTTTTTTTTTTTTTTTTCTTCATTTTACATACATTTTTGAAATCAGAATCTGGATTAAGCTAGTTCGCTATGTAATCCATTATCCTGTCTCATAGAGTGGATAATACCTTTTAGAAATTACAACAAAAACCTAGCATAAACATTAATGAAATTATCAGTCCAAGTTTTTGCTTATTGTTATCAGCTAATGTTTTAAGAGATCTCACATTATAGCTCCATCTACTGAAGCTGTGTCTTTTGTCACTCTCAGTATCACAGCAGAATCTTCAAATCCGACCCTGATGCCTGACCAGACTTAAATTCTCATTTTTAGCCTTCAAAAGAGTGTTGTTCTGATTCTCAGAAGTGCAGCGTGGAAGAGATTTTACTGACTATCAAGGGTATAATTTCGTGACTGTTTGAGATGTATACACTGTGGCTGTGGGTGTGTTTACACAATACATTTATATTTTTTATTATGATTGAAGGAGAATGGTACTGCTCAGGTGCAGGGGTGAATGCAGGCCAGTTGTCCGGATGAGGCCCAGCCAGTCACTAGCCCTTTATGTTATATGAAGTGATCAGAAAGCCCTCATTGTCAGAGGTCCATTTTTTCTCCTACAAGTTTGCTTTCAAAAGCCTGTCTTGCCGTTCACGTGGCCTTTGTGTGACCCCAGAGTACTGTGTGTTTTCAGTGAACATGCTTAAAGAAGGGTGTCCTACACAGACCATCTGTCAAGCTTGGAAAACATCTACAGATTCATTTGCTTAGATCAGTAACAGTTCAGTCCTCACACAGTCATGAAACAATTCAGGTTGGAAGGCACTTCGGGAGATCTGTAGTCAAAACTACTGCTCAAAACAGACTCTGCTCTGAGCTCAGACCAGTTTGCTCAGGGCTGAAAAAACTTTCCTTATACAAAGTTGGTACAAAAGAATGCAAAAGCACTCAGTGTGTTTCCTTCTCCCCTCATGTACTTCTCACCAAGGAAAGTAATTCAGCCATTCCTTCTAAAAGCAATTATTCTCCAACACGTTCTTTTCCCTCACTGCTTAGTGTCTTGTGTAATAAAATGGCAGGATGCCCAAAAGTCTTGAACTCATGAGTTCCTCCAAAGCAATCAATTTCTAGATGAAAAGCAGTAAGGGAGCCAAAAGAGAATCTATAGAAAGGTTTGGTTACAGTATTTGTAAGCAGGAAAAATAGGCTTTTGATAATGATATAATGTGCAACAGAGATGCCAGCATGTTTGAACAAGTGGCAAACCGCGGTCTTTTGACTGGTGAAACTGAAAACTATACAGTATTTCACAGTGATGGAGAAACAAGTATGATATGCTCTGATGTCAAAGTAATTTGTCTTCAAAGTACAGTATTTTGCTTTTTATCTTGGAAGGACTTCTTCAGCTACTGTGATACAGCATTTCTGTGGGCTGCTTTTGGGGGTCTGTACCTAAATCAGAATTAAAGCAAATTAAATTAAGAACTAATTTCTATTAAGAAACGGCTATCTACAGTTACCCTCTAGTCCAGCAAGGCCATATATACAGACAGAGCTGAGTGTCTACATAAAACCTGCTTAATACGCTGGAGCTTGGCTCAGGCTCTGGGGTAAGGCTGAGTATGCTTGCACGTCGCCGAAGGAAACTCAGTATATAAACACAAGCTTTTGTTTTTCATATGTCAAACCAGCACTTCTGTCACACAAAGAATCAGAGGATAAAAACCTTGCGTTTCATAAGGCAGTCATTTATGGGCTAAGCCATATCTATGAGTTTTTGATCCAAGAACGATGTTGCTAGTACAATGCAGGATACTCCAGGGTAGCTACTTAGGCAAGGATTAGCTTCCAGCTGTGCTATAAATACTATTCTGAACTGGATTGTGCACTCCCGTTTGCATAGGTTGCAGCCAAAGTTGATTTACGTGTTAGGATTGGCATGGGGCATGTGTCTTAGCTCTTAATCTGTTTGTTTTCACAAAAAGTAAATTGAAGTTACTTCTTGGGTTTGTTGTTTTTTTTTTTTTTTTTTTTAAGAAGGTCTGGAGAAGTTCATGTTATGTCAGCTACCAAAATGTGTAAGAAACTTTTTCAGATATAGAAAGTTTTCCTGCAAAGGCATGGAACTGAGGGTGAGGTCACTCACAGAGCCCCTGTCCTGCCTACTGCAAAGACCAGGGAGAGAAGCAACTTGTTTTCTCACCCAAGGAACTTACACAGTGCAGTGGGAACCTAGATAAGAGGAATAAAATGATGGCAATGATGTTATGAAGCGTTTCTCAGCTGGTTAGTCATTAAGTAAGAATCATAAAAGGTAATCAGCATGGTCAAGAGATACTGATGCTTCTGTTACATTTTGCAGCAATGAAAATCGTGCTTAACCTACCCCATGTACATACCTCCACTTAAAGGTCAAGTATTTTCTATCAGTTCTTGACACACAGACAGAAATAAATTATAAAAGCTTATTTTTGTTATTTGTATCACATGCACTTTTTGTATTAATCTCAAGATACAACTGTAAAAACGTTTTACTTTGAACAAGGACTGATGAGGTCAAAAGCTGACAAACACTGTTCTGGTGTTGAGAACTGCATTGCAGTTCATGCCATCCATCCTGATTTTAAGACAGCAGCAGCAGTGATAACTTGATTGCCCTTAGCAGTAGGAATTATTTCTATAATACATGTCATTATTAACAGACTCTGATCAGAGCCTTCAAAATACTCATCTTTTCAAGATTGTTAAGACCTGCTCTTTATTAGGAATTGAGTGACATTTATGACCATTGTGGCACAGCTGTAGGAACACATCTGATATGAACTGGTATCCTCAGTGTTACAAAAATGGTGAGGATTTTGATGCTGTCTCAAACCAAAGGCTCCCCAAAAGTAGAAACTGGGCTTCTCCTTCAGTAACCAGTTGCAGATGTATACGGAAGGCTGTAAGAATGGATTTATAATCTATCTAATATATGTGTTATAAGGATGTTTGAGCATATTCTCCCATCTTCCCTTAGCTATCAATTCAGCTATTTCTTGTGGACCATTGCAATAGTAGATGAGGAGGTGTGTCTTCTCCCTGAAAGGACATAGCTTTTACTGTTTTCAAATGTATGACTTTATTTGAATTGTTTGCATTGATACAGGACAGCATGTACTAATTACTCAACTTTATAACACTTTTCGACCCATATTCTGTCAGCATCCTTGTATTTGGCTGACCTGTGCTCTTCACATGCTTTGAAATTGATAGGAGAAAGGCACCTAGTATCTTTGGTATCTGTGATTCTGTTTCACAGTAGGAAAACAATATAAAATTATCTTTTTTATACTTCTGTATCTTCCCCGGTGTCATCTATATGAATGACACAACAAGAATGAGACAGCATAGTCCTTCCCTTCAAGTGGCATGCAGTCTTGCTTCAGCAGAATCCAGACTACAAAGGGAAAGAGGGCAGTAGGAGGGTGCACCACCAACATATGCCTATGGCACTGCTAAGTTTGATGCGTTTGCTACATCTTTGTGTTTCTTTGTCTTTGTCTGGTTTTTTTCTTTCTCTTTTTCTTTTTCTTCAGTTACATTTAAGCTGTTTTTCAAGACCCCAGTGGGATTTGTGAGAACAAAAGGGAATAAAAAAAAAACCAGAAAGGGAGAAACCAGCAAAGGTGAAAAACATTCCAGAAGCAGGACAGGGTGATAAAACGACAACTAGTATGGTGCAGTAAAGGGGTGACTGTAGTCCTCAGAGAAAGTCAGTGAGCTAGAGAACAGGGCCAGAGGTGACAGGCAAAGGTGAGCAGGGGTCGAGCACAACATGCTGGGAAGCAGAGCTAGGCTGACAATGACAGGTGTTGGACATGAGCTAAATACGGTCATTTGTGATGATGTGGTGAATTTGGAAAATAAAGTGAAACAAGGGCTTTTAACATTTTTTTCCTCTTGTCTGTATTTGCAATCACCTTTTACAGGCTGTTTGATAGAGTTACGCAGTTTCACTATATATTTGAAAATAAATTACAGAGTTTTTGTTTAGTCTGTAACATCATCATTATTGAGCCTATTACTTGAAGTAGTTTAATTTCATTCTTATCTGTTTTGACAGCTGAATCTTATCTTCCTGGTGATCACATTGTGCAAAATGGTGAAGCACTCAAACACTTTGAAACCAGACTCTAGCAGGTTGGAAAACATTAAGTAAGTGCTTTGTGTTCAAGTATGAGAACTATGATTATTTTCTGATTGCTGAACTGATTGAAAGCTACTCTCCATTAGGAGCACATGCCATTGTCTCCCAGCAACTGCAGATGTCAATTAGAAGCAAACAGAGCCAATCCTGCTTTCGTCACATTGTTGCTGTAATGTCACAAATGCTGGTCAAAATTAGATAATTTCAGCCTGGAACTAGTGCCAATAAACTGTTTCACGGAAATGCCACAGCACTGTAGTAATTTCATTTGCATTTAAAATGCAGTTCAAAAATGATGTTCCTGTTTGCATGGCTGATACGATTATATTAAGTTTGTTTTGTTAAATGACTTTTTGATTTAGGGATTCTGAGCAGTTTCTACTCGTAATCCTGTTCTCCCAAGAGAATTGACTCTATTATTATTGTTAACTTGAAGATTATCTGCTGTTTTCATGCTAATTTAACAAATGTTTATCATGGTGCTGTACTGCAGTATCCCTTTTGCAGAGTAATATTGTGTTATATAATTAACAAGGCTTTGGCAGCTCGTGCTTCTTTAGATAGTCTTTGACTGTATTTTGTATAGCTTTATGTTGTACTGAAGGTTTTTGTTATCAACACTGAAGGGATGGTGCAACTTTCTAACACTGAGGGTTGGATGTGAAAGGGTCTTACAGATTTGCTTTGAATGTTGAAAATGGTGAAGGGAGATTTTCAGTAAGGCTAACGTTGTGAACTAGATGTTCTAGATAGGTCAGTATCAGCTTCATTGCATGTTGCATGATGAGAGAGAGAGCTAATCTTTAGCATCTCTCTCTTTTCTTCCTTTTCCTCTTTCTGTCTTCTCATCCACACCAGTAATTACCGTGTTTGTGATGGCTACTATAATACGGACTTACCTGGGTAAGATAGAACCCTACATTAACAAATTTCTAGCATGATTTTTAACTTTACAAACTCGGTCAATATTGTGGATTTCCCTTAATTTTAATTAATTAGTTTTGAGATACCTGATTTGCTAAAGAATTTTTAACTATTATATGCCTTTATAATTTTAAATTGCTTGCCTCTGCATTTTGAATTTCCTAATTTTGACTAATTTTTATAGACAATTAAAAATGCTCTTATTAATTTCTGTTTCAATTCTGTCTAATAATTTTGTTTCTCTTTTCTGCTTATAATGCTTTCTAGCTATGAAGATAATAAGCCATTTATCAAGTAAGATCATTAGTTAGATGTGGAATTCACTGACTAAATTCCCTTTCCCTTTCATTCTGTGCCGTTCTCTACAATTCCTTTTCCTTAACCTATTCATGATGGAATCTTTTTTAGACTGTTCTGTAGAGCAGTATCCATATTTTTGTCACGTTTCAGCAGGGTTTCTTCATGCGGAAGTTAGATCATCTAGCTTCAGTTGAGCTGAGTTTATCGGAGCATTAAAGATTTGGGCTCTAGGCTTTTAATCTGCTGTTTAACCTTCGTGCATTTGTGTTACGTTATTTGGTGTCATATGGCAGCACCACTGTTTAAAATCTATGGTGTGATTAGTGGCTAAGCCAGATTTATCAATCTCTTTTCTAAAAGCAGATAAAGCAGTGGAGTAGCTGGGGCTTGCGCTATACTTCTGCATTTCAAAATAGTTTTGACATCCTATGCAGTTCTTGAGAAAGAAAAAGGTCTATCTACTCTTGCTGTTTTCACTGGAGACTAAAAGTGCTAAATGGAATTGTTCTTTCTTTAGTAGATAAAAGGTTAAACCCAAGGAAATTTTACATTTGAATATGAATCTAGTAAAAGTCAACTGCGGGAACTGAAATGTTAATATTGGATTTGGTGATGGGCATTCTCTTAAGTAATGTTACTAAAATGAATTTTCTTTTACAGATCCTGGGTCCTGGGTGCGTTTGCTCTCCTGTGTCTCCTTGGCCTAACATGGTCATTTGGCCTGCTGTTTATCAATGAGGGGACTGTTGTGATGACCTATCTCTTCACAGTATTTAATGCTTTCCAAGGAATGTTTATTTTCATCTTTCATTGTGCCCTTCAAAAGAAAGTAAGTTACTGAAAACACAGATGTGTGTTCCCTAACTCTTTTAAAATATCACATATATTTCTTTAAAAATAGCGTCAAGAACTGGAGTATTTTAAAGTAGTTTGGGGAGAGGACTAGGATTCAAAAGCAGTTCTTGCTGGGCATAATTGTGGGAGTCATATAACTCCTGCCTGGCCTGGGGGGGTTTAAAAGGGATGCAACATTTCCAACCTGAGCCTGGAAAGTTTTGAGGCTTTGGGAAGAAAATTGCTATAGAAAATGCACTGTTTAACATCAGTAATGTGGTACATATTAGTCTGGACTTACAGCCAAAAGTCTTTTATGTGCACCTGAAACAAAACCTTCCTTCGCTGCAGCACTGCAAACAAAGGATCATTTACAGTATCAGCCCATCTCAAACTGTCTCTCTTTCTCAGATCAAGACAGAGGACCTCTCCTGAGATCCCATTAAGTTGCCACATAAAGCTATGGGTGATAGACAGAGATTATATTATGAGTGCTTGTTCATTACCAAATTAAGCGAGATGTAAAAATTAATTTTATTATGAACTTCGACACACACATTTTTTAGAAAAAAGTAGTAATTAACACTAGGCAGCTGCTAACGGGGAGAGTTTTCCAAAGACGCCAGCATGACTAGTTGAATTTTCAAGTGTTTGCCTCCCCTAGCAATCCAACAGCTTCATGCTCTTAACTGGAAAAACTGGAATCCCCTGGCACGAGGCTTCCTTCATGAGCGGGATGTGCTAAATTTGTTCCGCTCCCCTTTGCCCGAAGGGAGCAGATGAGTCCAGAAGAAGCAGATGTGCTGGGGAGAGAGAAGGCTTGCAGGGGAGAGAGGAGCAAATGGCAGAGAAGAAAGTGAAGGGCACAACTGAGTGGGATTCTCTTTGGGTTCACTGCACCCCTTCTCTTACCCAGACTGAGGGTGGGGACTGCTTCCAAAGATGTCTTAGAGATTCTTCAGCGAAGGATGAAATAAAAAAGCTCCAAAAGTGTTGGAAGGCATGGCAAAGGAAAGTAACAAAAGTTGAGAGGAAGGGTAAACATCAAAAAATCTCTCCCCAAAAAATTTAACATAAAATGCATAAAACGTCCTATATCTGGAAATACCCAATTTGCAATATTTAGATTCCAAATATTTTTACCAGTTTTAGGCTGGAGACCTAGCAGTTATTAACTCCCATTATAATTAGCTCACCAGGGACATAATTAACTGATATTTATAAAATGGTTGGAGACCATTGGATATAGTATTGCTGTGTAAGTACAAAAATCACATTCTTGCATGTTCTCGACTGTACCAGCTCCAACAATCTCAGCATCTCTAAATCTGGTGTAGACAATGGCATTCAGCCATGTTTTAGGAAAAGATCTGGTAGACAGAAAGAATTTTATCCATATGAACACGGCAGTCCTCTCGTTTTGAGAGAGCAGAAGCACACTTAGAGAGGAGATGAAGCCTAAGAAAAGAAGAGAGGGAAGAAAATGCAAACATTCTCAAAATGCAAATAATTTTTAGATTAGGGCTTCATATAATGTTGCCCTTTCTACCACTTGTATTGGACTTGAAAATCAAAAACAGATTTCCTTTTTATTTCTTTTTACAGCTGTGCATTGTTTTTCTATTAAGTGGAGTCAGCAAAAAGCAATATTAAAATACCAGTCAAGTGTGAAAAAGCATAACCTAGAGCAATAAGATTTATACCTGAAAGAATGTTAAAGCTGCCATTTAAGATTTTTAAGTTTTGATGCCTTTGACGGGATATCATCCTATTCTCTGTCTGCATAGCTAATGTAGTCTTTTTATTCTGTTATTACTGGTTGGTCACTAAATTGAACAGAGAAATAGAATTGTGAAAGTGAAAACTATTATGTTTCCAGTTCTGACAAGATGATAGTGCTGTTGCTTCCATCAGTTTCCAACAAGCTATAATTTAGAAATAATGACAGTGGAATGCACAGTACTGACAGATAATGTACATTCACTGCAATATAGGCATTAGGCAAAACCAGCCCTGGAGGGTGGTATTTGGGTAAAAATACAGTTTTGATTGCTATTGTCTCTGCTATGTAGTGGTTTAGAGCATTTAATATCCATTAGTGTTCAGGAATGTATTTTCTTAGGTGTTATACCATCTAGTGATGATATATATATAGATTTAAGTTCTTCAGACTACAGAGTTAAAGATTATAATTCTATGTCTGTGCATTTCTCTTTCCATTTTTTTATGTGTCTTTTGTGCTGATATGGATAGGGCTTCACTTAAAATATGAATATATACTTTTATAAAAAGATAAGTTATTGTCCCTAGCTTGAAATTAAGGCTTTTATGTTCTTCATATGTTCTTCAACCTTCCAGTTTATAGAAACGTCACATGTATATTCCATGAGTAAAATTCTTGTAATATTGGAAACAACATATGACATGTAAATCTTGCATTTTCCCCTCTCCCCTTTTTACATGCACATAACTTACTTTCTATCTTGTATTTTCATAGGTCAAGCAGAATTTCCAGATTATCTAAAATCCCACTTTTCCCAGAAATGTAGGAGTCTCATTGATGTAGAAGTAGAAGAGACATTTAGAGTCCCATGTACTTGGGAAGATTTACGAATTTAGACCTACACATCTTCACGAATTTTATCCACTGTGTCCTTTTACTGATGCTGTCATGCTGCCAAGATGTGTATGCGCTCTCCTAGTACGCACTATAATAGCAGTCAGTGTGGCAGTCACTGAATACGAGAGAATTAACTGCTCTGTAAATTAATGTTGAATACTTTCATGACAAACGTTAACACAGAAATTGCAAAACTAATGTTTCCAGTAGGTCATTGGAAACAGGAGGTGAATAAATGCAGGCCAAATACTGGAATCATTCATCAGTTTTGTTGCTCTGTCAGACAAAAATGTCATATACGTAGGTATATTCAGTTTTCTAGGTTCAGCAAAGGCAGTAATTAGGATTTTATTTTTTGGTTCTAGAAGTGAAAGATGTTTCAGTTCCCAGCCTTACGATTCAAAATTTGACTCTGGAACACTGACGGTGCCTCTGCCGGCAGAGCTGGTGCTCTGCCTAGATTGGGGCAGCGGTGTTTGTGAGCTGTGTGCAATCCCAAAGCAGGTGTGACCATATGAACTGGCAGCTGTTTGAGTTACGCAGAGTAACTTTATATGAAAATGCCTTTATAGTCATTGCAGGTTTTCACACTTTCTTGGAGGGCTGACATAATGGGCAGTACTGAGTAGGGCAAAGGCTAGCTACCTCAGCCCTTCTTGCATGCTGGGATGGGAAGACAGGATTTATGTGGCTTCTTCACCAAAAGCTCATATAAAAGAGACCATTTTCAGCCAGCATTCAATTCAAATAAACTTAACTATATTAATCTACAACATGAAAACAAGATAAAAATAATCCCATAAATTGTTCAGTAACGGTAGTTCAGAAACATCTAAATGAAATGTGTATAACTTGGAAACAACTTGTTCAAAAATTCTGGATACCTGATAATGCTGCCACCAAGTAGGGAAAAGTACCTGATTTTGGTAACAGCCAACAATTAAACAAGCAAGAATTATCCGTTCGCTTGAAAAGTGTGTGAGTAGTTTTAATGCAGGACTCATGTGTTTTTGCCAGTGGAGAAATTTTAACACTATTTTTGTGTGCTAAGTAATCTTTTCTTCCCCCACAGGTACGTAAGGAATATGGCAAATGCTTCCGACATTCCTACTGCTGTGGTGGACTACCAACTGAGAGTCCCCACAGTTCAGTGAAGGCATCAACAACAAGAACTAGCGCTCGCTATTCCTCTGGCACACAGGTAAGAGAGATTTTGACAGCATCTTTTAATTAACCTTATTTATAAAAAGCCTACTGAGATATGTTCCAATCAAAGCACTAATTGTCTTCTCATTATTATCATTTAGATGGCAAGTACATACTTCTGCATAGTAGAATTGATTTCTTTTTAAACATTTCCTTTTACTTTGGTCTAATGCAAACACCTTACTTTTCTTGTAATTAGGGGCTGGTTTGTAGGAAGGTTTATACCATTATGCTTCATTTAAATGAAATTTAAAAAATTATTTAATAATAACAAAAGAAGGAGTTTCACTAAATGCTAAAAGAACAGCTTGCTTTAGGCCAGAATAAACACAAATATTCTACATAACTACAAAATGGTGCATTCTAAAAATCTTTTTGTAACTTACTATGCTTCCGTCTCGCTGCTTTATGTTAACAGAGTCGTATAAGGAGGATGTGGAATGACACTGTGAGAAAACAATCCGAATCGTCTTTTATCTCAGGTGACATCAACAGCACTTCAACACTTAATCAAGGTCAGTCACTGGGAACATTTCAGTTTTAGAAGCCTTAAATTTTATGCAGATTTTATATCATTTAATGCAGAAGAATTGAAAAGAATGTTTTGGAAAAAAAAAAAATCTGGAAAAAACGTTCTCTAAAAGCAGAGTTTTAAAGTCATCCACCAGCACCTTTAAACTGTGTTCCCTCAACTGGCCCCCTGTTATAGAAGTTTAATTCCTCCATTCGTGGGAATGTATTTAAATAAGTCTCATCAATAATTTAACTTAAAAGCAAGATCACAATTTTAAATCTTTCCTAACCTTTATAGGTTAAATCTGAAACAGAAATATGAGTGCAGTAACATTTTAATGCATATTTGACTATGATTTTTAGGTGCAGAAATTTTCCCAGTGAAAACTAATTGATATCATTTCTATGCAAAAGATGTCTGTGAAGCATTTATCTTTTCTATTTCAAAGAGCATCGTGTCTGTCACATGGGATAGAATCCAGATTTTCAGGCACAAAGAAGCCAAAACTCAAAATTTCTCAGCTCAAATAGGCTTTGAAATTTGTAACCTCATTCTCATGTCCAGTTAGAAAACAAGGGTATTAACTAAGACAGAATGTCCCTTCCTTTCTCCCCTTCCCCCTGTGTCTTTTTGAGGTAGTTTGCGCTAGCAGAGGAGGGAAGACTGCTCTGTGCAAGCCAAGTTCAAAGCCTGTTCTTCCACCCGCATCCCTAGAAGAACACATAGCCCTGATCTCATTGCGACCAGCTCCTGCTTAACTCAGGAAGTTTCCAACGGAAAATTCCCCCGTCAGGGAGCTATAAAGCAGTCATCAACCACAACTAGCAAGTTTTCTTCCCTTGGGTTTTTTTGGGGTTTTTTTCAAGATTTGGTAGTAGGGACATGTACTTAATTTACATTCACTTTGAAAGTAAAAAGTGTGGTATTTTGCAAAAGAAAAAATTTCAGAAAGCATGATTCTATTTTTGCTATTTAGCTTATAGAAAGTGGGTAAGACCTGTGTGTCTCACTGCTCCCCTCCCCTAAATCTTGTATGTTCCTCTGACAAAGTCAAAATAAATAAACCCTTCTAAGCAGAAAATTTATATTTTTCATGCCCAAGAAAGAAGTACATTCCCTTCCAGTGTCTTACTAAAATCCTGTAAATACAGTAGATAAAAGTCTGGGATTTCACCCTAACTGGATGTCTCTGAATCCTGAGGTTTGCTCTAATCGTGATGCACCCTCAGTTAATTCAGAGTTGAACAGAGGTCTTGGAAGTTTCTCCCTATTTCGGAGTTCTTGTCTCAAGCCACTGGCAATGTTCTGTCACTATTAGAAAAATTGATACAGTTTTTATTCAATTATAATATTGTAACTATCTCAGTGATCCATACATATAAGCTAGTTTAATAATTAATGGCAAGTGTCATTTTTCCTTAAAAGTCAAGCCTTTAATGGTGGCAAAAAATTTTGGATTGAAAATAATAATTCTCTTAACTATAAATTACAAGTAATAATTCTAACCAAGATTAAACATAGGACACAAAAAAACCTCCCGAACCCCAAGCAGAATATATTTCAGTTAGTATTTCTAGTAATAAGTATATTACAACTGAAAAAAGCTACGATAAAACCTTTTTAGTTGTTCACAGATACAAACTTGCCAGTGAGATCAGCATAATCAGGCAATAATTCCCTGAATCTTAGAATTTTCTGCTCGTTTCTGCTACTAAGTATCTAAAGTATCTAGTAAAAAGCATTAGTATTTGGAATATATACTGTCTCTTCCTTGCCAAATAAAAATATCCATACTATAAAAATATAGCTGGCTCTTTAGCAGTGCTTGGGTCAGTAATACACTGATCCTGATATACTGCTGTGCAATGCAATAGAAAAGAAAGTGGAATTTTACTTTAATGAAATGTTTAAAGTAAGTTTTAAATCACAGCATTTTACGTGGTTTGGTTTTTGGTGGTGGTTTTTTGGGTTTTATTTTTGGTCATTATTCCAACACATTTTTCTTCTAGTAGCTAGAAATCAGAGATTAATTGACTTTTTAATAATTTCTCAAAATAGTCTGATTATTTTCCTAATTATTCCAAGAGTTGTTTAAATGATGTTGGAATAACTTGTAAAATGGGTTTTTAAAAAAAAAATCTGTTCATGTAGTATTTTGCTTCATCTTAACTTTGTTTGTAAACTGATTGTTTAAAGAAAATTTGTCATTCAGGGAATTCTTTTTTAAAACCTGGCAGATAAATTTGCAGCATGAATGTCCCGGGAGAAAATGTGAATGCTCTGATTTCTTAGAGCAAATATTTTGCTTTCCCCTCAGCATGCATACTTTTGCATATACTAAGATATGCTTCTTGCAGTTTGTCATCCACTGTCTGTTTGAAAACAGCAATTCCCTTCCACTATCCGTGTGTTTTTAATAAAGCGAATAACAGCTCTGATCCTGTCATAAGAGATTTTTCAATACCTTTCAACTCAAGAAATTCAGTTCTCTGTATTCTGGACAGCAACGTTCCATATGATCATTTTTAAAGTTACAATAGCTTTATGTAGTACCTTGATCTCTACACATTTAATTGCTATTCTTGTGTAACAGTGATTGTGTATACATTAGTAAATGTCACTCTCACCAGATGTTTACTTTGGGGATTGGGACAGCACCTGTGAATGACTGGGATCTTAACTATTTTCCTGCTCCCATTTCAAATACATAGCTCAAATACATTCAGAAATTTTCAGCTGAATTACATTTGACAAGTCCTACATGATTCATGATGAATAAAAATATTCTTTATTGAAACTGTCAGCCTCAAATTAAAGAACTGACATTTTTTTTCTGTTTCTTTTGCTTTAGGAATGACTGGCAATTACCTACTAACAAACCCTCTTCTTCGACCACACGGCACTAACAACCCCTATAACACATTGCTCGCTGAAACAGTTGTATGTAATGCCCCTTCAGCTCCTGTGTTTAACTCACCAGGTGTGCTTATACTTCCTGAATAAAACCGCTTTTCTTGGCTTGCTCCAAATCCCTTCTTTTCCCTAGATAGAAACTCAAGTTGCAATACCCTGAATTTCTGTCAGTTCGAGAAATACAGTATTGCTGATGTCAGCTTGTAAAACTGCACTATATTATAGTAATGCCTTTGCCATAACAGTATTTACCAATAATTATCCATGTTTTTAACACAGGTGGCATAAATCTTAATATACTATTACAGGACTGACACCACATGGTCCGAGAGCCCATCTTCAAGATATTTATCACTTAGAGGTATCATGTCTATGCAATATAAGGTTGACTAAAGCTTGCTGAAAAAAACTGCTTATAGAACGGATTAGATACTAAAGCAGTGCAAGGCATCTTGACACCTTTGGATACGCCAGCGCAGAAAATTGTATCCAGCGTCAAACAGATCTAAACTATAGTATAGTGCAGCTTTATGGTAGATCATTTTCCTGTAGGAAAATCTTGAGATTAACATTTAGAACAGTTTAGTTCTGTAGGAATAAAGGGTGTCATCACTTACCTATGCAACATTTCGTTGTTGCATTATCTAGTTGCCTTTTTTAACTACGGTGCAATTCATCAGTAATATCTAGCAGTTACTGTTTGATGAGTCATAAGATCACTTTAGTATAACTGGAATGGTAAATCCTTGATAAAGAGATCATAAAACCTTGTTTCCAGTTTTTATTTCAAGTTTCCTTTTAACTGAACTGTAGTTTCTATTTTCATTCTCTTGTTTTCTTACTTTCCTTATGCTTTCCTCTAGCAACCTACAGAGAGACAAGTATGGGAGTAAAACTTAACTTTGCCTATCAAATGTAAATTTTTTCAGCATGATTTTTAATGGGCACAATTAAAACATAACTAGCGGTCATGAAGTAGACTCAGCGGGCAAGTGGTTCACAATTTGCAAATGAAATGTTTCCACATTCAAAAAGTACTTGCATATTGCTTTTTGGGAAACAACATGAGTCTGTAGCAAACCCTATTGGTAACAGAAGTTACGCAATGCTGAAATAATTTGCTGTTTAAAACCAAAGCAGTGTCAAGCAGAAATGCTTAACAATTTACTTACATTTTTAAATTCCCACAGTAATCTTGCTACAGGCTATGAAAAGATTTCAAATGAATTACCTGATCATGGGCAACAAAATTTACCTCGTCAAACCAATTTGAATATATTCTACCGTGCTTAACTCTGCAGTATATAATAGAAAACTCATTTTGGATTATCAGATATATTTCGGTATCTGTTTAGCAGACAAAAAGAGAATTAAAATTATAGAATTAAATCACTTTCACGAGGGAAATGAATGCCAGCATGTGGTCCATGTGTTGTCTACTTTTATAAATGCCATATGTTCTGCACAGCTAAATCCATTGCAAGAAAAATCTTGGAACATATATGAAATTGCAAAACTACAGAGTTGTTTAATCAAAGCTAAAGAGACCTTTCAAACAACCCTCATCACTGTTTAAATCAGTACACATGGAGAGGAGTTAACAATAACAAAAATACAAAATGATTTGCAAATTATTCAGAATTTATTTGGAAATTATTACTCTTATTTTTTAAAGTTGAAGACAAAAATCTTTTCATGAGAAAATGCAATTACTTTTTAATTGAAAACAATATTTCCAGAGAAGATTGAATTTTCTAGGATAAGCTGCAGCTTTAATTATGAAAAAAAAAAACCAACCCACAAAATGGGAAAATGTATAATCTTTTTCCAAAGCAACTTTTTTCTCATACTCCTCCAAGCCTTGCATATAATGCAGCAGCCTCACAGTGGTCAGTCTCATTTCAGTAAAGTCACTCCATTCTTTCTTTACTTCAGACATATCTGTAGATAAAGTGATTTTCTAGGAATGCTCTAGCCATCTGACTTTCCATGGTTCAGACTGTTTAATTTCTTTCAGTCGTCTTTTTTTTTTCTTTCTTTCTTTTTCCTTTGCTTGGGAAGCACTGTGCTGTCATAGTTTACATGTCTTTGTGTCTATAGGAAAGCCTTTTCTTTATCCTGTTACCAGAAAAAAAAAAAAAAAAAAAAAAAGCCAAAACCAAAAGCATAAAGACTTTAATCATCATAAGATTTCATTCCCCCCCCCCCCCTCCCCCCAAACTTCTTTTCATGTTTCCAGCAGACTTACCCAATCTGTCATTCCTCCAGCAGCTATGAGATATCAGCCATGGCTGATTTCCTCTTCCCATTCCACAACTAGTATTTATTCTTTGGTTTAATTTCTGTGACCCATACGTACAGAAATTCCTAACATTTCTGCATTTGACTTCCATGCCCATAGTAACTGTGGGCCTTACTCTTAATTAACTATTCTGTTCATTCAGTGCTGTCACTGTGACTGATGCAGACTGCAGGCAAACTTTGACCTTTAGAAGCCTGGGGCCGTTGTTGGCAGACAGAATATTAGTGCAAAAAAATTACATTAAGTGGGAAAAGAAAAGCTGTTATTGCTTAGTAATCTAATTTGCTGAACCCTTGCTCTGACTAAGTTGCTGAGAAGCTCAGTAATTCTTCATCATGTTACAATAAATCATTTTACTTTCTTTTATATATCAGCTACTCTTAGGCCAGATAGCCTGAGCAGACAGACATGATGTGAGTTGTCCAAAGTGAGTCATTCCACCGGCTGTCTATCGTGTTGTTGGATGGTGCTTGTGGGCCCTGGTCCCTGTAGTGTGAAAGATGGCTGTCCTTGTTTAACATAAATTCTTTGTATTTATCCATTTTTTTTCATTCTTTTCTTTACTTCATCTCAAAAAAAATAAAAAAGGAAAAAATGTTAGAAATGTTGTTAAAGTAGTTGCTTGCCAGTTATGTGGGTTTATGTTGTACATTTACCTTCAGTTATGTCTGTGATTTAATTCCTTTTTAGTGTCGTTTAGGACAAATTCTGTTAATTTTCTTTTTCTAAATCATGGTGGTGTACTTCAAAACATAGATGTTTCCAAATGAATTGCTTTGCATTACATATGCAAGGGCATGGAGTGAACGGTTCCTTGTGGAAGAGTCACAGGATTGACACTAAATTAAGAAATTAAAATGCTGTTATTCCCCACAGGAAATACACGTTATTTTAAAAATGCATCTTTCCTATAAGGTGTGCAACTGTTAGCATTTGGGAATGTTCAATAACCTAACTTTTCTCAAGTCTTACTTCCAAGTACAACTTTGTCCTGAACTACATTAAAGAATTTTGTTTAAAAAAAAAAAAAAAAAAGTGATAGAAATCACATCAGACAATAACCAGACCTGTCCTTTTCCATTTCAGGACATTCACTGAACAATGCCAGGGATACAAGTGCCATGGATACTCTACCGCTAAATGGTAATTTCAACAACAGCTACTCATTGCGCAACGGAGACTATAATGACAGTGTGCAAGTTGTAGACTGTGGACTAAGCCTGAATGATACTGCTTTTGAGAAAATGATCATTTCAGAATTAGTGCACAACAACCTGCGGGGCAGCAGCAAGAACCACAACCTGGAGCGCACGCTACCAGCCAAAGCTGTGATTGGCGGGAGCAGTAGCGAGGATGACGCCATCGTGGCAGATGCTTCGTCTTTGATGCACAGTGACACCCCCGGGCTGGAGCTCCACCACAAAGAGCTGGAGGCCCCACTCATTCCTCAGCGGACTCACTCCCTTCTATACCAGCCCCAGAAGAAAGTGAAGACCGAGGGAACTGACAGTTACGTCTCACAGCTGACAGCTGAGGCTGACGACCACCTCCAGTCCCCCAACAGAGACTCTCTTTACACGAGCATGCCCAATCTCAGAGACTCTCCGTATCCAGAGAGCAGCCCCGACGTTGAAGAAGATCTCTCTCCCTCCAGGAGGAGCGAAAATGAGGACATTTACTACAAGAGCATGCCAAACCTAGGAGCTGGCCATCAGCTTCAGATGTACTATCAAATCAGCAGGGGTAATAGCGACGGCTATATAATTCCCATTAATAAAGAAGGATGTATTCCAGAAGGGGATGTTAGAGAAGGACAAATGCAACTAGTGACAAGCCTTTAATAGTGTAGCAAAGAAATATTAAAGGCCACGTACAAGTATTAAAAAGACTTAATTGGCCCCATGCAGGCTCCCTCATATCTGCTTGAAGAGACAATTCTGTTGACCCTGTGGTTCTCCAGTAACAGGGATGACTGGACCTCGCAGTTCTGTGAATTTTTATAAAACAAAAACTTTGTATATACACAGAGTATACTAAAATGAATTATTTGTTACAAAGAAAAGAAATACCAACAAGGTATTTTAAGATATCTTCTGCTGCTGAATTTAACAAAATTGTGAAAAAAATAAACAAACACTTCCCAGCCATTTTACTGCAGCAGTTTGTGAACTAAATTTGTAAATATGGCTGCACCATTTTTTTTTCTAGGCCTACATTGTATTATATACAAGGCGTAGGCTCTAAAATCCTGTGGGACAAATTTACTGTACCTTACTATTCCTGACAAGACTTGCAAAAGCAGGAGAGATATTCTGCATCAGTTTGCAGTTCACTGCAAATCTTTTCCATTAGGGCAAAGATTGAATACATGTCTAACCACTAGCAATCAAGCCACAGGCCTTATTTCATATATTTCCTCAACTGTACAATGAACCGTTCTCATGAGAAAATGGCTAAAGAAATTATATTTTGTTCTATTGCTAGGGTCAAATAAATACCTTTGTGTCCAACTGAAAGATAATTGTCATTAAAAAATAATTTTAAAGGGTTTGAAGAAAATATTGTGAAAAGCTCTTGGTTGCACATATGTTATAAGCTGTTTTTCTTACACTCTGTTCATAGTACGGTAGTATGTTTAAAATGCAAGTTCTACCCATTTTCACTTACTTTTCACTGTAAACAGTGTTCTGCTTTGACAAGTTAGTTTTTATTCTTACATTTTGAATTTTTATTGCCAAAAAAAAAATTTGGGGAGAAAATTGTTTTAGAAGCCAATTATGCCAAGCCTTGCACAAATTTGGTTTAGCTAACAAAGATTGTAACTCAATTCCCTGTTCATTCTTTAATCGGGGTTGGGTGGTAAAGGGGACACTGGACACTTCTCACAAGCTTTCTCGTGAATAAAAGGTGCCTGTCCTTTAAAAAAATAAATAAAACATAACTATTACTCTTCCATATTCCTTCTGCCTATATTTAGTAATTAATTTATTTTATGATAAAAATCTAATGAAATGTAAATTGTTTCAACAAAATTCTGCTTTTTTTCATCCCTTTGTGTAAACCTGTTAATAATGAGCCCATCACTAATATCCAGTGTAAAGTTTAACACCTGTTTGACAGTAAATAAATGTGAATTTTTTTTCCAAATAGGTAAAATGTGCATTATTATGTACGAAGCATAATTGGCATCAGCAGTCCTTCAACCCAGCTGCATCCTGCTTAGAATGGCTTCTTTACATTTCATGATTCAAGTGTCGAGAATACAGTAGAAGCTGTCTATATATCTCTAGAGAAGAGAGGTCATTTTACTATTTATTACTCTAGGCACAATTGAATAGGATCAAACTCATTAGGAAAATGTACTGTAATATCATATATTTACATAACTTTTAAGTAGGCATCTGTACCAAAATTAAAAATAAGGTGGTAAACACCACTATCATATTCTCGGCAACAGTAATTAGCAGTTAATTATTAGTAATGAAGATATATTGTTGCAGTGGGGAAAACATGAATAAGCAGCATTTGGATAACACTCTGAGTGGTATCTAAATAATTAATCCATCACAGCACTGTTTTGAGTTAGATAAATAAGCATGACTGTCCCTATTTTTATCAGGCCTGAGAACTGCAGAAGGCAGCTGATGCCCAAGATGTTATCTACAAATCAGTGGCAAAACTGGAAGTCTGAAGTCTTTGTTGTGTTGATTCCCAAGCCTCTTCTGTCCCTTTCAACCAGGGCCTCTCAAACCTAACACCAAGGACTTCATTTGTCACCACTTCCAAAATGGTGTTCTTCCAAATAACTCCAAAATTAATGCCCTGTCACCACAGAAGCCATGGTTTCACCTGTGGCCACTGTGACTGTTTGTATGGTAACGGCAAAAATTCATTTGAAAGCTGTATCATTTGTTACCTTCTAATGCATTGAAAGACCATTTGGATAATAAATCAATGCACTTTGAAAACACTGAAAAAGAAGAATATTTTGGGCAAGACTCCCTGCTGTTGAAACAATTCAAATTCTGTGGAAAAAAAAACAATAATAAAATCCAGGTTGAGATGGAACTGTGGGGTTCAGGTAACCTCAATGTATCTGTAATCAGGACTGTGACACTGTAGCAACTCTTCCTGAAGAAAAAGGCATCTTTCACCATGGACCCTACTGGGAGCTCTTGCCAGTATGTTCCTTAACACTTAAACAGTACTATGTTTGCAATAGAGTCACTGGAACATTTAAAATTTAATCAGAAACTGTTTACTTCTGTTTAGTAGAGATGCTTTAAAAATCTGAAGTCTCTACGAAATAAGAATTTGTTCTGATTCAGGGTATACAGCAGACTTTTTTTGGAGCAAAAAATATTCCCTTGGACTGTCTGGCAACTGAAAAGCATACTTGCTTCCTTTTACCTTAGGAAATCATGTCTTAGGGATTTAAAAAATGTGGTGCTCAAGTAATTACAGTACACATGACCTAATAACATCACCAACTTTCAGCAGAATCTTCAACCCTAGTTCAAGCAAATACTCCTTTGTGTCTAACTAAAGGTGGCAAAACTACATGCTGGAAAAAGGTTTGTAGCATTGTGATCTTAACTATATATTCAATTGCAAATGTAACAAGTACTCCTAAAACAAGAAAATGTAGCTGATGAACCTAAGATGAACCAGCTGAACCTAAGTATCATAAGGGAATTCTTTTGTTAGCTTCTTTGTAAAGTAGATGTTGCTTTTTAGTGAGCCTGCTTTTTTTAATGCTATGCTAGTGAGTGTCCTGTGTTTAGCTAGCAGCCAATACCTTGCCAAATTTCTGTTGGTGTAACTTCTCAGTGTAGTAGGTTACAGTATAATTATATAGCTGACAGCTTATTGTAATTTCTTTATGTTCTCTTCTCACGTTCCTGCCATCTTGTCTTGGGATCAGAAGGACAGAAGAATTCAGAGGAAGAGTTCGAGAATAGCAAAATAATGACAGAAGAATTAATGGAAACAAGTGTTTCTTCAGGGTCATCAGTTAACCAGTTCCTATGATGGTGCCAAGGATATGCTGCTATTTTAGGCACTGTCTTTCAGAAGAGCTGTAATTTTTTTATGGCTAGTAATCTCCTGTTAGTATCAGTGTTAACCCTACTGGCTCAGTTCAATTCTTCCTTGTAACTTCAGTCCAGTTATATTAATTCCTACAAAAGATTAAATGGGATGTGCATTTAGTGAACTGTTGTATAATGGTGCTATGCATTGTTTAATATAAAATACATCTCAATTCTACACAAGTGAACCATAACATGAAGAAATGCAACACTGGTAATACCTTTATAGTTAAAATTAACCTTTATCTGTGAATTCTACAATACACCTTTGCTTCTTTTAAATTTGAAATGAAATTACTAATAAAGTTTACATATATTCACTTATGTAGGCAATAAAAGGTGTTTCAAATTGACGTAAGTTATGGATAAAATATGTGTCATATTTTATGTCCTAATTGTTTAGGATTTTTTTTCTGAACTACTCAGAACAGACATTAACAAAAGTAAACAGTCCCTGTGTAGTGCTGGTATTGCACTTTGCCTCAAAACTGACAAAACTTGTCCACTAGACTTGATTATACAGCAACATATGCTAGTGTAAAGTTTTATCCCTGAATAAAACTATTTTTTAAATCCAGAAGCTACAGGTAGACAATTATATATACACAGCATGTCCACTGGGGTTTTAACTCACAAATTCTAGGGGACAATGAAGAACGAGAAGTGATAGGACACAGCAGTATCTTCAGTTCCACCTTAGCTATAGCCCTGCAAAGGCACTTAGAGCAGGGAGGTCATTGTAAAGCATACCTTAGATTTTTATCTTTAAATAGATGGCAAGTGTCACTCTCCACATCTATGAAGAGCATTGCTACTGTTTCAGTAAGCAAGACTTGCTGTATGGCTGCACAGTGAGGTAAGGACCCCAGATTTATGGATGCCACTGGCATACTGGGTCTCTACTCACAACTACACCACACATTGGAATCCAGCTTTGCACTGAGCTGGGGATAAAAATTAGCACAGCCACAGCCCTGGAAGCAAGAGATCTGTGCCTCTCATTTATATGAACACTTTGTAAATTAGTAGGAATTCAATTAATGGATCCAGCTCAATAATCCAGCTCTGACAAAAAAAAAAAAAATGGAGTAAAGGTTCATTAGGACCCTGTCTTTTTCAACAGAGCATTTGGTTTTGGTTTTGTTGGCTTTTTTTTTTTTAGTAAAATCCTTCATGTGGTTTTTAGAACGACAACTTCCAAATCCTTTTATTCATGCAGGATAAATTCTCAATGGTATTTTCGTTAATTCATGCCTGAGAGCATTAATATCTCTTCTTACTGTATTATGTCACCATTAATCTCAGCCGCTCCCCATCAAAGTTCCTGGCATGTGAAACAGATCACACCATGGTGCAGCCCGAGTGGTTATAAATGCTACTGAAAATCATACAAGACTCTACTCAGCAGCAAGGAGATTTTAAAGGACCATTCCATATAATGCACCAGCTGCTGAAGTCATCAGTCCAGGATCCCAGACAGGGGAAGTCACAGCTGCAGAAATAACATTCAGAATAGGTGGTTTTAGCAAAAAACCTCTTCTACAGCAAAGTTTATGTAATTCTTAACCATTTCTTCCTTGGGTGCACACCTCCTTCTGTGTATTGAAGTAGGAGCTCTGGCACAATATAAACTCTGCACTGCCAAGCAGTTTAGAGACAGCAAAGCAGAGCACAAAAACATCTATGCACATTCAAAGGTCTGATTCACATATAGGAAGCAGCAGGTTAGCATCTGTACGGGCTTTTCTAACGGAGAAGCGGGATCTCTGAATAAGCAGCATTGAATAGCTATCTGGCATAACTGTTCCAGTCTTCTTGTAGCATAATGCTGCTGAACTTTCAGCCTCCATGATTGCTTACGAGAATGAATCCCAAAGGTTAACGAGGTTTTTATGAAAATAATTCATTTTCATTCCCTTTAAATATACCACTTTCTATTTATTTTGCTAATGCAAAAAAGAAGCAAACTTCTTCACTTGTATTCTTTATGCCACTCATTATTTTAAATACTTTGCCTCCTTTTACTTTACTCCTTTCTAAACAAATCCTTGTTTTCAGCTCCTCCATTTCTTTAATCATTTAGTTGCCAGTCCATAGAATTCCTTTTTGTCAGTATGCTTTAAAAGATAGGGCAAAGAAAAAAATTACAGGTGAATTGTTATTGTTAATCTATGGATGGAATTGTATTTTCTAGTCTGTAGTTCCCCCCCCCCCCCGCCCATGGTCTCACATCATCTTTTGTTTTCATAGTATGCCTTCATAACACAATTTTTTCCACCAAGCTGATCATAGCAAGTAATGACCTAAATAGTTACGGTTAATTTAGAACCCTGCAAAGCCTACAAATACTTCCGATTGCTCCCCTGAATGTGTGCCCAACCTCATATTTGTCAGCATTGCATTTCATCTGCATCACACTGTCTATTTATTCACTTTGTTAATCCAGGTCATTTACAATCTTCCCTAGTTCTGATTAACTGAAATAATTCTCTGGTAACAGCAAACAGTGCCACCTTTCAGATAGCATGTTCATCCCATTTCTCAGATAGCACCAGTTTGAATACAGCATGTTGGGGCACTATACCATTAGCCTTTTGCCATGATAAAAAAAATTGACCATTTGATCCTGCTCCACCTCTTAGTTTCTAATGCACAATTACTTTGGCTCTCACTTTCTCAGTACTGCTTCTCTTTAATGTCTTCTTGGTAGGGATATTTTTACAAGGACTTTTTTTTTTTCTTTCTAAAATCCAAATAAATTACATCAACCATTCCCTCTACTCTCAGCAGCTGCTTGATTGACTTAATTTTAGTATGTTAGAGAGGCACAATTTTCTTCTAAGCTTTTCTAAGCAGTTACATCTCTTTCGGCAATGTTCCCACCGCACTGTACGCCTGAATGTGGAGCTGCTAGATGTCAGACTCCAAAAGCACTTAACTGTTCAAAGTGAAACTTAGGTGGAATCTAGACACTGAAATCCCAAGGTACATCATCCACAGGTACAACAGGCATTACTTCAGGGGCATAATTAATTCTAATCTGTAGACACATACATTTTTGTTACTAAAGACATTTTTTCAGCCCAAGCTCTGTTACCGCGCATGTGCAGCCACATTGCCACAGCAGAGGTGAGCCAAGGCAAGCCAAGCACCACAAGCGGTGCCGCTGCCTCGTCCTGTGTACTAGCAGAGCCCATGAATGCCATAATCCAGAATTTAGCTTACAAAGGGGCTCCTTCCCTCCCCTGCTGAAGCTACTGTCCTGACAATAATTCTATTTTGTCTGGAGATAAGAGATAAGCCCTGTGAGTCTGTGTAACTTCTTGGTGTAAATGCCACCACTGAAGCCCTGCAGCACCTGCTATCTGCCCATACCTCAGCTGGCTCATTGCAGCAGGAGCTGCACTTGTGAGCTTTTCCAAAGCTCTGTGAGCCCACGTGTATCCCCTTGCTATGGAAAACAGACTGCAAAATTTCTCCCAGCTCTTTGGTTTCATCACATGGCAGCTGAGTTCTCTGACATCAGGTTTACCGTTTGTGTTGTGAGTCACCCATGCTGCCTGTGTATGTAGAACCAAAAACTCCACAGGTTTTGGCATAGCATACATCACACACAAGGGAGCAGGTGAAGCTGCTGAAAGGCCATGTCATGCCAGGTTCATGGTACCAGCCACACCATGGGGCCTGCAGGGTGGCATGTAGATGCTCTCCAGCCAAAGGTGGGCACCCTCAGGGCCCTCCATGTCCCACACACAGCCTCTAGCTGAGAAACTCAAGGTATCAAAATTGGGCTAACCAGAGTAGTTAGCTCCTCAGCATGCCACTGAAGACCTGCTCACAGCAGCCTACTTCCTTCAGTATCCGTGTGTATTAGGTTTCATGCCAAGGTTTTGATAGCAGTGGAGGGCCACAGAGGTGGCTTCTGTGAGAAGCTACCAGAAGCTTCCCCCATGCCCGATAGAGCCGATGCCAGCCGGCTCCGAGACGGACCCGCCGCTGGCCAAGGCTGAGCCCATCAGCCACAGTGGCAGCACCTCTGTGACAGCATGGTAAGGAGGAGATAAAAACTGCACAACAGCAACTGCAGCTGGAGAGAGGAGCGAGGCTGTGCGAGACACCAGCCCTGCAGACACCAGGGTGAGGGCAGGGGGGACTCCAGGCACCGAAGCAGAGATTCCCCCCAGCCCGTGGTGAAGTCCACAGCGAGATCCCCACTGCAGCTCAGGGAGGACCCCACGCCGGAGCAGGGGGTGCCCGAAGGAGGCTGTGACCCCGTGGGCAGCCCGTGCTGGGGCAGGGTCCTGGTAGGACCTGTGACCCCAGGGGCACCCAGGCTGGAGCAGCCTGTGCCTGAGGGACGGCACCCCTGGGGGGGACCCTGGCTGGGGCTGTGTGTGAAGGGCTGCAGTCCGTGGGAAGGACTCATATTCGAGAAGTTCAGGGAGAACCGTCTCCCATGGGAGGGACCCTACACTAGAGCAGGGGAAGATTATGAGGAGGAAGGAGCCATGGGAACAACGTGTGATAAACTGACCATAATCTCCATTCCCCTGTGCTGCTCAGGGGGAGGATGCAGAGAAATTGGGATTGAAGTTAAGCCTGGGAAGAAGGGAGGAGTTGGAGGAAGTTGTTTCTAAGTTTTAGGTTTAGTTCTCATTTTCTTACTCTCATCTGAATGGCAATATATCAAACTAATTTCCCCAAGTCAACTCTGTTTTGCCCATGATGGCAATTGCTGAGTGATCTCCCTGCCCTTACACTGATCCACGAGCGTTTTGCTATATTTTCTCTCCCCTGTCTACTTAGGTGTGTGGGGGTGTGATAGAGTGGCCTTGGTGGGCACCTGGCACCCAGCCAAGGTTAAGCCACCACACAGTGCTGGGTTACAGTCGTGCTACTGCTGCAAATGTTGACCCTGGCACTCGGCTCTCTATTTCTCTCAGGCAGGAGTAGCTTAATGTGAAGCTACTGCTCAAAACCTTCCCGAGGAGAGCCTCAACCTAGCTGAAATGGCTGGCAACAGGGTTGTCTCCATGAAAAAGCACAAACACATGCAAGTTTATATGAAACAGTTTCCAAGCACGTTAGAGGCTGCTGGAAGAGTCTGAGCCTGGACACTTTTTCAAATGCTTGGGAGGGAAGAGGAATACAGACAGATGGAGAAGAAAATAAAAGGCTAATATGAATCAAATGAGGTACAGAATTAATTCTGCCCTTTCTCATTTCACTCCTTTCCAGCACCACTAACTGCTGCCCCTTCAAGGCAAGACAGAAAAATTTACTAGTGTCCATCCATCTGGGTAATTTGACAAAATACTTCAGCTTAGTGGAGCATTTCTAACTCTTTAAACTTGTTAATTCATGTTTATGGCCTAGCATTGCCAGCTCACAATACGCTTACAGAAAGTGGTCTAGAAATTTATCATTCCAAGCATGTCTTGTCTTGAAATTGTCAAAGCACACTTCAGTTGCAATTTGAGTTAAGATAGACAACAAATATCGCAATACACCCATATGGATTAGTTGGCAACAGCTCACCTCTCACGGTGCCTGTTATAGGTCACAGGTTCTCCCACTTGTCTCAGCTACACTGGGCACCAGTTGTCATAGTCCAACTCAGTCAGGCTCACACGGGGCACCAATTGCTGCAGCACAAACAAGCTACCAGGCTGCAACAAGGCTTTACCATCAGTCAGATTCTATCGTCCACGCTGTTTCTCTTTCCTCCAGAGGCCAGGCCACATTGCCCCTCCTCAGTCCAGCCACCTCCCCCAGCCTACTCAGGGCTATTTAACTACTTAGCAGAAACGAGCTACAGCTGCACATCATCCATGTCAATCAACCCACTGCCTTCGAGGCGAGGCCACAGCTGCGTATTATCAATGTTAATCAACCCACTGCCCTCATTCCTCTACATACTTTCAAAACTGAATTTAACCAAAACAACTTATTTTAAGGGACCAAACCCCTACCACTCACAAAACCACTGAAAATTAAGAAAATAGTCAATACACCTAGCAAGAGTTGGATGGTTCAGGCATTTGCCTTAGCATTGGCTTCCTGTAAATTATCTAGCTGAGTTTTCTAAAGCTATAATACACTCTTCCCTGAGAACAAGACTGTTCAGTACCAGCAAGGCAGTGTGACCTATTCAGAGGTGCTGATAATATGCACAGTATCGTACTACTCAGCATGACCTAAGGAATCTGGTCTATGTCCAATCTTAAAAGCTATGTATCTGCAGAGACAATATTTGTCTCATATGTGAAGGATTTCTGGCCTGAATTAATACTGAAGAGTAAGTAAGCAAAAGTGTGAGTAAAAGAGACACCTATACATAATGACGGCTAACCTATATTTATGGATAAAACTGCTCTTAAAAAGTGCTGTGTGAATTGCTGAGGACCATTCATGATCCAACTCATCCAGTGCACGTGGAAGTTGTTCTTGATGCAGATGCAGAGAGTACAAGAAACTACATTCTGGATAGTCTGACATCTAAAGTAAGCAGGTAGCTGCGGCAGGGGGGTTCTTCTAGGTCTCAGCAAAAGTTTGTTGTAGATTAACTGGCACTTAGGGGACTACTTGGTCTCCCCACGTCAAGATAAGAACATGCTACAGGCTGCTTAAAGTTATAAGTGTTCTAATTAGGTCGACTTGATTATTGTTCTGTGGTTTGATAGATGCTGTATTTAAAGTAATTTCAGATACTAATTTTTAGACCTTTTTTGTGAACTAGTAAATCAAGTGCAATTTATTCACAGAATTATTCTTTTCTTTCTTAATGCCTATTCCCTCTGGCTTGTAACTTTAATTAGAACCTGCTATCTGTTCATACTGGTAATGGTAACAGTTGTCGCTAGAGTACAGATGCATAGATGCAGCTCATATTGCCACTTTGACTTTATACTTAAAGCCTAACAGTCTTCCTGGCTATACATCTGAGAATACATTGGATACATTAATGCTTTATTTCGCTGCCACCCTGAACTCCGGACTCTAAACACTAACAACCTGATTATTTTTAACCATCCAATAATGCATTTTCTAAAGAATAGAAACTTTACAAAAAAATAGCTTCATTTGGAGATAAATATCTGCTTGAAAAGGTTATTCAGCCCATCCAGATTTCTCTTTTATTACTCCAGATTTTCCCAAGGCAGTATTATTTCTTGAATAATTATCGATCTAAGCAATTGTGTGCTAAAGTAGGCTGATTCATTCATTAAACATACACACAGAAAAGCTCTTGGTTGCCCTGATAAAAACAAACAACTCCTCTTTTTCTTTCTGTCTGCACCTCAACCCTTCCCTAGAATATGATGATTACATTGGAATATAATCAGTTACTATTTAGTTTGCATTTGTCAGGAAAAAGAAACATAAAATATATTTCTTTGGAGCAGAAGAATTAGGATCTGGAAAGTTGTTCAAATAACATTAGCCTTGTTTGGTTTGCCTCTTTACACCTGATTTACAAGTTTTGGTAATTTGAAAGGAGTCTTCCAGCAACTTGTTGCAATTAGTGAGGTTCTAAAAGCTTGCCAACTTATTATTTAGATAAACTTTTACTTCAAATAAAAACTAAGTCTTTTTTCATTATGTGATACAGAAAACCACATCTGTTTCACATTTTTCTGATTAAATATATCAGGAATAGAATAACTTTCAGGGGTTTTGTTCACTACAAAGATAAAGACAAGCTGCTATTGAAATGGCCTCCATACCAGCCAGTATACTTTGTGTAAGAGTCAGCAACACCAGCAGGGAACAGGGTTAAGAAGGTATCCGTTAGCGAATGCCGAAATGAAAAGGACCTGTTTTTCATTATGTACTCCATGGATGGTACACAGATGCATTCAGCCTAGCCAATCTACATACCTTCAAACCCCCAGCATCACTTGCTTACAGAAGAAAAGCATTTCTCCTGAACAAATGGTCATGATGCTAAAGCAGGCAACGGAAAGGATTCCTGCACGTCAAACATTTAGTATTTGGTTACCCTCCAACACATGACAGAGGAATGTTCTAAAGTTTCTCCCTGTGAAGTGGTGGATCAGCATGCTGCTGTCTGCTACGTGCCCCAGAAAGGAGTACAACAGGTTATCATCTCAGCGAGAAAGAAGTTGTAGATCCAGACAACCAATGGATCAACAGCTGTGAATCTGCTCAGTATACTGAAAGTTGTGTGTCCTGGGCAGCAAGACTTGCTGAAAGCATCCGGTTGAAAATAGCTGGTATAAGGAACGAAACTTAATTCTGTAACTCCTCCATTTGAGAGATCATTAAGGTATCTGGTTGACTTTGGCAAATTATGGGAAAACACTGTGCCCTCCTGATACAGCTCTCTGTAAATATTTTTCCTGAAATACTGAAAGATCATCACAATCATTCCATTGTAGCTACAAGGCAGTACACAAGCAGGCGTTCTGTTACAACAGGCAGTGGCAGAGCAGGCAGGATCTGCCTAAACAAGTTTTGGCTCAGTTTATGCCAATATGAAACTAGCAGATTTGAATTGAGGTCTGTGAGATTATTCCAGACCTGCACCGGTTAATGGGAATAGAGTGAGGTTTGTTGTCTGGTATGTCTATTTTCTGCCATTTCTCTCTGTTTCTTATCCCCTCTGTTTTATTACCTTATCGCAGAGCCAGTGCTGTTCCACATCCATGCTCTCCTTGTAGAATCATTGGTAAATGTAATGCTTACTACTTAATCACTTTTCTCTCAACAGGTAAGGAATAATTGAACAGTTGGGGGTGGGGAATGACAAGATTTAGTGCATTATTTCCTTTTAGGAAACAAGACAACTCATCCATTTATATTTATGGATATTCAACTTCTTCCACTAGCAAATCACCCTAAGAGTAAAGGAATCCAGATCAACTAGTCCAGTTGTTAGAAAATAGCAGGTACCACGTACTCCAAGCCTACCAGCACTGGGCCACAGTAATACCTTCAACAGGAGGAAAAGTGAAGAGAACAGAAGACAAGAGCTTTTGCATTATATCCTTTGTTGCCATGTTTCGTTCTGCCATCAGCATCAGATTACTGTTCATAACAGTAAAGCCTGCAGTGAAGTCCTGGCCCCAGTTAAATCAATGGTAAAAGTTTTTGCTGACTTCAGTGAGACTATGATTTCTTTTCTGAATCATTAAGAGGATCTTTTTGTGTATCAGTTTGTTGATTCTTAGACTTGGGTACTAGACATTAAAAATAATAACAAAAACGACCTGTTTTTCAAAATGCTTTCCAACCATGGAAAAATGCTTTGTTTCTCTTCACTACTTGTAACCTTGTTCCTGCGTGCATCACCCCCCAATAAGTGCTATTTCACAATGGAGAGCATACACTTTTTTTCCCCCACTAGATCAATACTTGTCTAAAAGTATTTACTCACCAAAAGGGCTGTGATCCTTTTCTTTGTCACCCTTGAACTTCTGTTCTGCTCTTGAATATTGGGGTTTTTTTTGCTTTTTGACACAAGTTCTTCTTTTACTTCCTGGCTATTCCCTGCCTCTAATAGGACAGGTTTTTCTTCTTTGCTCTTCTATGCTGACATTTATTATAGAGTATACATCACAGCTTTTCCACTTGTCTAATCAGAGGGTTGGTCCAGCATTGAAATTGCAGCTATTTTAAAATGCTACCTAAATACACACATTTTATCTTCAGTTCCTGTTCACAGTAGCTTAAAGGAGACAAGAAGATGATGATCAAAATAGCAAATGGGAAAGAGAGATGAGAGACTTCTTTTATAGAAACAGAAGAAGAGTAGAAGGGCAAGCAAGACATATAGGTAATCCATTCTATATTGGAATAGGGCAGGAGTTACTGTATCATACTTCTGTGAATGTATTCAAGTGAACCACTTATATTCTCACTAGCAAAGACTAAAGTGATGAAAGAAGCTGGAATAAAAGGATATTAAACAAGCCCTGGATAGTTGACTGCAATATTCACAGCTTTTGGAATCCTTTATCTTTCCTGCAATTGGCTGCTGACACATCATTTGTCTTTAGAGGAGCTTGTGCTTCTGTCCAGCTGTCTGAAAAACAGATAAACCATGTTCACTGTCAGTAAGGACTGAAAACCTCTATTCTTAAAGCAATATCTGGAGCAGAAAAGCAGTTGTTCACTTCCTCCAGTGCGACTGAAAGCTTCTTGCAGAGATGAAGATACAACAGGAAAATTAAGGCAGTCACCCTTTTGGCACCTTGTGTTTGAAGACCCCGCTTTGAATCAGGTAGAAAGGATTTAACAATGGATCCTTCAGCTTGAGGAAGATTACATCAGTTACAGCAAAACTGGGTGCCCAGTACACACTGCCAGTGCCACTCACCTGCCCCCAGCTCCTGGGTCCCGACACAAAATGACCACCAGAATGCCTGGTTTGGGAATAAGTCTCACAACAGAGATGTTTCCTTTAGCTAGTACCCCAGATTTGAAGTTTTATGTAACATACATCCCATCTGAGAACATACCTGCTACAGCTTATTAAAAGAAAAGGGTAAGAATGCCTTATGTCACATTCCAGACAACATACTCTTTACTTATGCCCTGACCTCACTTCTCCTTATGCTGATTTGTATCCAGAGGCTACTAACCTCCGTCGTACTGCAGAGAGGCAGCACCATTTACAGTCCAGATTTTGACATAAGAAACATATATGACTTTGGAATAAAATCTGAAGTGAATCTTCATCAACGTAGCTAAAATAATAAGAATTTTCTTTTTTTTTCAAAGGGCAGCATTTTAGCGTATCTCTGAACTTGACATAAAATGGGAACTTTGACAGTGCACTCCTACATAACAAAATGTTTTAATTAATTCACATTTCCAGATTTCTAATGGCAGTTACCTTTTTCAACCTTAGCAACTAGTCAGATTGCCATAATTGCAAAGAGTACATGGTGCACAGCATGTGATCAGAAGCATATAGTATACTTGAAGTGTAAAATGCTCCAACAATAAAGCTAGAATAAATGTATTACTTAGTTATTGGCACAACTGGTACATTTATAGCTGCATCCAAATAGCTCTGACTCTGAAATGAATGCCTGTGCATAATTTTTGCAATTTGGTGCATATTATTTTTCATTTATTAAGCCATAGGTTAAGCTGGAGAGAGGAACATTCTAAACTACAAAGATACTGTGGTTTATACTATTACATTCATACTGAGGGTTGTTTTTTTTTTTACTCTGTGTGTGTGTAGAGGGGGGATAATGAAAACCTTTTACCCATGCACATCAGACACCATGATGAATAACTGCATAGAAATCTAACTAAACCAAAGCAAAAGTCAACTGCCTTCCCAAGTCCCTCGCTGTACTTTCTGCCCCAAGCCTACTGAAGGATTAGGTAAGTCGACACATAAAAACTGAAATATCATCAGTTTTTTTTCTTGCATCATCCTTCTAGACTCCAAAGACAATTGCAGTTAACAAGCATACCAGCATATTGCTTTTGATTTAAATAGGCTTTAGGTCACCATACTGCTGTTACTACTTCAAACTCTGTGTGTTATTTGCTACTCACTTGTTTGACCTCATCTACAACTGTCGACTGTAAGCTTTCTGGAAGTGACTGCATCTTTCTCTGTATGAGGAGAAAAGACAATAGATGTTGACAACCTAAACACAAACACTGATGTGCTATCATTTGCATTCATTGTCTGATACCCCAGCAAAAAAGTCTGAAAAGTTTCAGTATCTGCTCCAGACCTCATAACAAGAAAAGTTCATCAAGTCAATGACTTTGCCATAAAGAGCAAGGAGTCTGGTGTCTTACAGCATTGCAAGAAGGCTAAACGACATTATGCATAGTGGGGGTTCAAGAATACTTTCAGTAATCAGGACTGTAAGAGGAGACGGCGGGCATATTGACATATTTTATACAGCCTCTAAGCTAGATTGCCATACCTGTTATACCAAGTTTTCTTCATTCCAGAGCCAGGAGCAAACTCAGGTAAGTCTTACCAGGCAGAAACGTGCTCCTGGTTTGCACCATTTTCTCTCTAAGCTCCTGCAGTAGCAGTGTCTAATGTAGCACAAATGACTTGAAGCATATAACACTTGTAACCTAGCAGCTGCACAGACCCTTCTGTCCCCTAGCAATAAAATGGCTGCAGCTGACCTTGTCTCAGCCTGGTTTTAGAGATAGCAATGAGAACAGTATCATACCAAGGCCTTCATTCTACTGCTGTAGAAATTAGCTGTTGAAGTCAATACAAGTTCTACCAATGTATCTTCAACTTCTCTTACAACTTGGGTTTCTAACTTGTCTGCCAAAACCCCTCAACCCGCTGCCCTCCCCAAAGAAATATTAAACTTACTTCATGCATGTAAGACCTGTTAGAAAAGAAATCCCTGATTTCAGGATTAAAAGTAGCTCAACAAATTTGATCAGCTAAAACTTGAACCAAAAATAAAATACCCTACAATGCATCCATAGACTACTCAGAGACCAATTTCAATCCTGTAGTACTTAGGACTACATTATTTATAGTATTCAGTAGGTTACAAGCTGATTTGCCCATATTATTTCAAGGTGACTGCATTTTTATGTAGCATATGCCTAACACCATGGGTATGATTATTACTACCATGTAACGTCAGTTTTCATGGGTAATTAATTGATAAATGACAGCCAACTCCTTCTTAGCTGCTACATCAGTCCTTTATTAACACATTTAATTCAATAAAGAGTGTGATAGTACAAATCTTACTGAAGGACAGAGAATCAGTTCATTTTCATACACCGACTTCTGCAGCGCTCAGTAACAGGGCATGGCTCATTGCTTCCTCTTACATTGGGTCATCTGCACTCAGGAGAAAACAAAAAGTAAAACCAACAGACGCCACTCTTTTCCCAGAATAGCTTAAAATTAAGCTGAGGAAAGGACAGGAATCTCAGAGGCCTGGCCTTTAAGGTTATTTGCTGTGGCTGCAACATTACATGAGGAAAGGCAAGTGAACACTCTGAACATAACATGAGCCCCTGGAAAATAAAAATTGACCAAAAGGAAGCAGGATGACAGCAGAGAAAGAAAAATCACAGAAGAGAAACAAAAATTTTGGGGAAAAAATCCCACCACAAATCAAACCCAGAAAAGAATGGGAATGTGTTGGCTAAGGAGGGTAAGAATTTTAATGACACACTGAAATAAGCACAACTATTTGTCCAGTGAGAAATTTAAGCATGAAGACATAATGGCACTGAAGGAGGGATCCAAAACAAATCCTCCTTCTGTAGTGTGAAGAACAAAGAGGTGGTGGAAACCTTTACTGTATCTAATCTGTATATTTTAAAATAAATCAATCCTGCCAAATTTCAAATAAAAATAGTCCATTAGCGTCGATATTACCAAACCTCCTGTTTACCTCTGTGAATCTGAATTCTAGTTCAACAATGAAAAAGGGCTACCCAGAAACATTTGTTATATTGAAGTTGTTAACAGGTTTCACAACAGCTGCATGAAACTAACACCCATATACCCTTCTGAGGCTAATACTTGTAAAATGGAGTTGCAAAATTAATATATGCATTTCTAAAGTGTGTCAGAACTATACTCCTGACAATGCTATGTATAAACCATTCCCTCCCTGGAAAACTTCTGAAGAAAATCTCCCCTAAAGTTTCATTCGATACCTAAAGAATAATACAAAGCTTGCCTGACTGTTCTTCATTCTAAAATAAACTGATTTTGGTGACCTGACAGGCTGTAAAAGGTATTTCTCTGACTGAATTTTTGGTAGAATGCCAAAATGAAAGAGGTACATTTTAACAAGTGCCTTTAGGTAGCTAAATATCTTTAAAATATTTACAGCAATGAAAAGCTATTGGCCAAATTCCTGCCTGAGTCATGACTACAGTCTTGCTGCAATATTGTGGCACTATTAATTAGAAATTATAATAAATTGGCTCAGATTTAGGAAGATGATCAGGCAACTATCTAACAGCTTTGTAGAGCTTTTTAATTATTATTTCAATACAAAATAAATAAATGATAACTGAAGTGATTCTAATGCATTATACTTTTTCTTTTTTCTCACACCGGTGTTTCTTTGGTGAAAAATAAGTTCTGCATTTCCTGTTAAAAACAGAATGAATGCAGGTGAGCTGCAGTTGTGTTTTCACTTCTGAACCCCATGTTGAATTCTTTTTTTTTTTTTCTATGTTTACTAGATATGAGCTAGATTCCCTTCTCATATACTTCTTCAGACTTATGTGGAGATTCAAAATCACAGTCATTCTGCTGTATTAAATGCACAGGATACAGAGAAACTCAGTGTGCACTTGCTGGTGTAACTCAGAAGCTAAGATGTTTGGGAGAACACAGTGCTTTTATACCAGAAAAATCTCCTTCAGTATTTTTGTTCTAAATACTTTGCCAGAATTATGAAACAGACACTTTTACTAATGCTTATTGTATTTAACTGTGCGTGTTCTCTTCCCTGGAGCAATGTGTCCAAAGAAAGACTCAGACAAGGAAGTCCCTTAAAACATGCTCTAGATTGAAGGCTGTGGGGCAAAGTCCTTCTGCACAGAGGATGGACCAGCGTAAGCAAACCGAGGAAGAGTCCCCTGGTGCCGATTCCTTTTAAAACAAGATTTTTAAACAGCTGCTTTCCACCAGGCCCTTTGCAAGCTTCAACTTCAGGAACAGCTGGGAAAAAGCCACAACTTAGATTTGCACTCGTAGGGCAAATCTCCAGGGCTGTCTAATTACATTTGAGATTTCTCTGCCCCTGTAAGACACGAGAAGCAGCCAAGCAATAAACAAAGAGAATAATTCTGTGCTTAAACAACGGTATCTAGTGTCATTTTAGACACTGAGTGAAGACATCTGCACATAGAGCATCCCAGATGGGACTTTTGGGGACCATTCTAAGAGACAGAGCAATTGCTGTTACATGTCTAATTCCTTTAAACAGAAAACAGAAGTTTAAAATGTTTCCATATTTATTAGTTGAGGCCACGATCCTTAAAACATCACACAATATTTAATATTAATCACAGCAAAATTATACACAGATAAGGACTTACACTTCTGCTGATTTGAAGGCATTAGTAAAATATGTAACAGTACTTGTGAAGCTCACAATTTTCAAAAAATCCACAAGACTTTCAATAATTTAACCTTATCTTAGAACTTCTTGCCTCTCAAACATTTTCCTGTTAGAGATACACAACCTTATGAAGAGGTTTAGCAGAAAAAAGTGAGATATTACAACCTTTGCTATTTTATATTCAAATACATTACCATTCACCAAGCAAGGAGATAATCATAAAAATCCTTTCATGTTTGTATTTAATTCTGCAGTTTAAATTGGAAATATTGTGAATTACGAGTCTTCATCTTTGTTTCAACTATATATGTATTCTTAAAGGCTTAGAATACTTACCATATGAATATCATACCATAACAAACAAATTCTGTGCAATTACTAAAAACATTATGGTTCAGTGTCATAACTAAATACAACATATGAATGCATACCTCATATACCTTTTAAAGTCCAGCCTTTATTCTCAAAACATCAGCAGCTCTTTTAATGCCCATATCCTCAGCCACTGTCATCTGTAAGAGGACTGGTACACACAGAAATGGGAACTTAAAGAAGGGTGATAGAGAAGGTGTAATAACTGGGACAGAAGAAACCATTACTTGCTGGAGTCCTACTAGATATGGAAAATGAGTGCTTTAGAATGATTCAAAGTCTTATCATTTACCTGCTAAAAAAAACCCCAACCAACAAAAACCAACCAAACAAAAACCTGAGATCATTCCAGGACGGTAATAAACTTTTTCATCTACAGAGTTTGAACATGAAGAATAATCCTCCATGGATGTGCTCACCTGTACTTCTGGAGTTCAGGACCAACCATGGAGGAAAACAGATGTTCCTCTTGCAAGATGCATCTTCCTGAGTTTACCTGCTTTTCCATACAGACCCAGGTTGCTTGTAACTGCCAGCTCAATCACACACAAGCATTTAAGGGTACACTTTTCTATTCAAATTGCCCACTCTAAAAATAGAGAATTTGGAAGATGATAGCAAAACCTACGTGCCTTCTCTCTAGCACCTGCAAACTATGGCATGGCAACTTCTTTTCCTGTTGCTAAAAGAACAAGCTGGAAGGATTGGGTTAGTCTCAAGCTTTGCTCTTCATCATGAAGGTGGCAGAGGAGAAGTTCCTCCAGGGAAGATTAGCCAAGTGTGTGATTGCCACCTTTCACTATATTTAGGAATGAAGTGAAAGAAGATGGAATTTAATTCTGCTGATATCTTGAGAGTCTTGGTTTTCATCTCCATCTTCTTCTATCCTACAATTTTATCCATTACAGTGTGGGGAAGAAAAAAAAAAAAAAAAAAGAAAAGTCGGTAAAAATGCAACCTGACAAATTTTAAAGCCAATCTTGGCCTGCAAAATAAATCCCAGGTCAGGACTATTGATTACTTAGCATTCATTGCTGACAGTGTCAAGTAAGTAAGATAAAAACCTATCTTGAAAGCATTGTTACTAAGGTTATTAAAAATAAAATAAAATCCTGCAATGTCAAATACAACTGTAAGAGAATGGATTGGACTATATTCAACATTGCAATGCCACTGGACGTCTTGAATCTGTGTCAAAAGCTAGAAATAAATCTACTTTCACCTGTAATTGAAGAATCCTTTTTTTCCAGGCAACTGTGCAGCCAGATAAAAGCTGATCTTTCAATTTTACAGGCAGTAGAAACTAAAAAACTTACTGCCAATGAGAAGACAGGAGGCTAGACTTAAGTCTTCAGGAAGGTTTTTCTATAGGTCTACTCCACTTCTGAAGGAATGTGTCCATTCATGCTACGATCATTCTGTCATAGGAACTGTGTTGTCTGTGCTTTATATGACACTTTAAGAAATATATCAACTATCTTTTACTGAGTTCTGCTGAATTATCAGATGTACCTATGCCACTGTGTTTGTGTATGTACATATATATATATATGACCTTTGGGTTTACTGCTTTTGGCAGGAAAAAGTTAAATCTACTCCAACAGTAGAAGATACCTCTCAATTCCAAAGTCCATGAGTTTTGAAATTATTTAGGTGGTACCAGCTTGTCAGCAGCTATTATGGCTGAAAATGCTATGGTTTGAGAATTCATTTTATGACAGTGATTCACTGTAATTCTTAGCCACAAAAGCCCATACAGCATTGCCTAAGAGGTGATGTTCATCCCATGCTGATATCTGATGTAAGTGTAGGCAGCTTTCAAGTCACTTCAGTTCAATGCAATTAAGTGAAATTCAGTGGTATACAAACGTCATATATGCTGCTTACACAGGACTAACATCTATTCTGCACATAAAATACAAGCTTGCTGCTCAGTAGTGAAAGATAAGGAAGAAAATACAGCAAAGATCAGAAATGGAGAAAGTTCTAATTAATATAAGCAGAAGTATGGCGTAACATACAAGACAAAATTGCCCCTTGGAGACCATGGGTGATTGTTTATTAGCAGTTTCAGAAATACAATTTTACACTTCAAGATATCAGCTCAACAGCCTCCAGAGTCAAGGCTTCTGCTTTCACTACTAAGCTGCTCTTTGGCTGAACATTCCAGTTTCCAATTTGATCCTGCCTAAAACAGAAGCTTCCACGGCTGGTAGCACTAAGAATGTAAAGTAAAATTTATATAATTACATTATTAGAAAACATTCCCTCTTATATACCACAGCTTTGTTTTGAGTCAGGCTTCCTTGAACACTCTCAATTTAACCATTTACATCCTAGAAGATTTTCCATTCTCCATACTTACTCTTAAGGGGCATGCACCATCACAGGGTCTCCACTGTTACAGAGGAGGTGGGTTCTTAGGAAGTTCTGAAGGAACTAAGGAACTAAGATGAACTCTGAAGGAACCTGTGAATTGAATAGCTAATTGATGGGAGCTGTATAGTCATACCATTGGGCACTTAGATGGGCTTAGCAACTCTGATGAGGAACACAACATATTTATTCTGGCAAAGGGCCACTCCGCAAACACTTTACTGTTTCTTATACCAGCTCTATCTTAGTTAACTGTACAGCATCACACTGCAACATAATTATGTTTGTGTGATTATGGAACGGCAAAAGGTAGAATTGCTTTCAAAACTTCACAATGTCTATCTGAAATTTATTTCTATCAAGTATAAACTGATTTTTCAAAAGTGTTTGCCAGAACTACCAATTCACCATGAAAAGACTCCCAGGAGAAACAAAATATGGTTTTATATGCAAATAGTTCTGAGCTTGCTAACAGGCAAAGAGATACATTATCACAGAGTAGACTGGGATAGATGTCATCTGTTGGGTTTGGGCTTTTTTGTACACCTATTGCAAGTAATTGATAAATGAGGAATATTAATAAACGTATCCACTAAAAAAAAGTATTCTCACTCTTTCTCATCTTTACTGTTCACGGAAAGATTTCTTGTTAGGGCAAAGAGAAATTAAATGACTACTAGAAGTACTCCTTAAACTATTGTAACCCAGCCTTTCTTTAGATGCTCCAAACTTTGAGAGGTTTAGTCTGAAGACTCTATTATCACAGCCATGCCAAGTTAAAGAATTGTTCTGGTGTCACTAACTGCTGTTACACTGCATTCAGTCAAGGTCAGTAGGAAGCTATAGGACCCTTGTCTTTGTCTTGAACAAGAGAGAGGTGTGTTTCCTGATTTTACTTCCAAGTAGCTACTGGACATGAGCTTCACCAAAACAAAAGAGAAAAGCACGCTCCAGTAAAAGTCAAGGGCTTGTCTCTGATCAAATGTAGAGGTCAGTATCAGTCTGCTGTGGCTGACCTCTCATGATCCGTCTGTGAGGCTGCTTTATCTTCAGCATGTAATGGGGGAAAGGGCAATTTTTTAAGCAACAGAGATGAAACCTAGTAAAATAACTGCCACAGAAGAACATAGTAAAGTGTTGATGGCAGCATAAGATGACTACTTAGGTCTGGAAGATCATCTTTTCCTAGGCTCAAAGTTGCACATAATTTTAGGTGCTCGTATATAAAACAAAGATATTGAATATAGCCCTCATTGTAATTAAAAATACATAATAAAAAATAAATAATCTACACCAATAGGATCATCAGGAATTCAGCAGAAGCTATTGCTTTCTTCACATTTCTGCATTTCTAGAACAAGCTACTGGATCCTAGCTCAGGGTCTCTTTAAGCTTACCAGGAGCTGGGAAACCAGGTCTTCCTTGACCTGGGGATCACAACCACCCTCACACTCTTCAAACAAGATGCTCAAACAAGATGAAGTTGTTGAGAAAGGCACTCTTCAAACAAGATGAAATTGTACTTTGAGTATAAGAGGACCTAAGAATACTAGAGGTTGTGAAATCAACAGGACCAGTGAGAGACTGATGCAGGATTTCACCTTTGAAATAACAGCTGCTCCTGACTTCCAATCCAAACTGAACTCTGCAGCAGTCCAGCTGCTAAACCCCATTTCAGGACTAAATTAAACTCTCCCTTCAACTGCTGCCTTGTATACAGCAAGGAAAGATCACAGAGCAAATCAAACGTTACACATATAGCAGCTGTACTAGTATGGTTCCTATTAACTTCTCTTCCCTCTACCCCCAAAAAGCCTTCTAATTCCTGGATTCCTCTCAGCTTGTAGGGAATTGTGCTGACACAGGTAAAGGGGCAAATAGCAGCAATCCTTTGCTCTCTTGCATTGATTCTGCCACAGAGAAGCATAAACAAAGCCTTCAAAAGGCCTGATCCAACCTCTCACTAGAAAGCCAACCCCATTCCTCACTAAATACATAAGTAACACATGTCTAAAGGAAAGGTCAAACATCTGTGCACAAGATGTACATAATCCTACACAAAACCACCAATTCATCATCCTCTAGCAGATAATATAGATATTTTACTATTAAAGATTTAATTTCTTAGTTCAGCTAGGAATATACATGAGTTACTTCGAGGTCTTTGGGTAGCTGTAATACAATGAACTCTAAAGTGACAACCCAAGTACAGGGAAGAGCAGTGTTTAGACCAAGCCCACATGATACTGTGGTTAGTATGCCCTATGGAAAATGAAAGTTAAACTCAGTAGTTTGGCAGGGTGAAAATCTTGAGATTTTTATTTTATTTTATTTTTTTACTTCTATACAATAAGGAAAATTCATTTGAACATAGAAAGGCAAAGTAACTCAGAAAGTGGCTTAATGGTTCTACATGGGTTTGGCCCATCTCAAAGCCTCCAAGAT
Organism: Falco peregrinus; assembly: GCF_023634155.1. Classification (NCBI taxonomy): domain Eukaryota; kingdom Metazoa; phylum Chordata; class Aves; order Falconiformes; family Falconidae; genus Falco; species Falco peregrinus. The sequence goes on along the minus strand of NC_073730.1, from coordinate 20,253,365 downwards.
GGGAAATATTTAGCATTCTACCACTCCGAATAATCACCCAGCTTCATGTCCTGGGTCATAAATTTATTAGAAAAGTCCAAGCAAAGGATGGCATTGCAATGGTCTGGGTCCTGGGAAGAAATGCTTCCCGTCACGTGTTAGACCAAGAGCACCTGCATATGAAAAAAGGAAATTGTATTTAGTGAGAGGTAATATATATACAGTCTTGCAGGAATAATCAAATGCTGTCTTTGCCTGTGCTTAGCTAGGAGAGAAAGAATGAGAAATGGTCATATTCTATGTTTCTGCTGTCACAAGAGGTAATGTAGCCAGGCTTCATACACATTTTTCTCTGCTTTTCTTGTGGCATAAAAACAATAGCAACAATAATGAGAACAATTAGAAAAGACTCAGAAAACATGGCAATGGGGCAGGAGAATGAGGGGCCATACAAAATAAATACAGACCAACAAGTCAGACCACATCAATAATGTAGGTCAGCAACAATGTCTAGGAGTAAGCCTATGTAAGATTTCTGCAATTAAGAAATGAAAATCCTTTGACCTCATGGCATGTCTTTTGAGATGAACATCCCATGGCTACAATTAAAAATATTGTTTGGATTGGTTGACCCTCTTTGTATATATACCCTGGGCTTTTAAAGTATTTGTTCTTTAAGGTGAAAGGAAGAGATCATGATGGTGAAAGAGGTCGGGTTTAGAACTGAACTGAAATGGAAATTGCCACTGGGAAATTTCACTTCACTTTTTTTTTTTCTTAATTGCTAACTTGACTGTTTAAAAATAAAATAAAAGACTAAAAGATTTACTTCAAGGCCAGATTCATATTGTCTCTTCCCCTCTGTTTATCAACAGATTTCATTTTGGCAATTTGGTTTAATTAAATCAGCCTACATACCTCTTAAGCTTAAACACTTTGGAATATTTAGAATCCAGACATACATCAAATGGCTAGTAGGGCTCTCTCAATAGAGGCTAAATACTCTCACAGCTACTTATAGTCATGCCCTGCTTTTTCCAGCAATACCCACAATCTTTGCAAGACAACCATAAGGAAAGCAGAAGTCACAAGCCACTGTTTAGTGAAAAATAGTAATATGATTTTGGTTTTCTCGGTCTATTGTCCAATGACCTACAGCAATGCCAACAATGTGTGTAGGACTACATCTGTTTGACATAGTGCTATGTGTTTCCTACAGCCTTCCATATAGTTGTACATAAACTACTTTAATAGATTAATTAATTATTTCTGCAGTCGGTATAAATCAACATAGCCTCATTACAGTTAATAGAACTATACTGATTTATGCCAGCATACATTTTAATTAAAAAGTTTACTGAGCCACAGTTTGCTGTGGAGTCATTGTTTAATTTGTTCCCTTTCAGCAAATTTTCTTCCCTATGAAATGCAACAACAGAATGCTTATAGTGAAAAACTAGAAGTGGCATGGACACACCAAGAAAGGATGTACAACACTCACAAAAGATGCAAAATAGTGCTGATCTTCTTCATTTTATAAATAACTTTTTTAATCACACCATATTTCTGTATTCTGTCAACCAAACTAACATCACTAATATTACTTAAGCTTTGAGAGGGGTAGAATTGTGGAGGCCATGGATTTTCTACGATAGTTCTTTTCACCAAAAGCCTCCTCCTCTCTTTTTCATGATTCTGTGAACTAAGAAGATCAGGTTGATGACTGCAAATGTGCAAAAAAGAGAAACATCCGTCCATTAGTCTGGAGGTGACTGGCCTTCCATTGCCTAGCTTCCCATAGCATTTCACTGTGCTGAAGTAATCACATTTTAGTTTTTAGAAAATGCACCTTTAATTATACAGTTATCTTCAAGACCAAGAAAAAAAAAAAACAAACGACAGTTTTTCTTGGCTCTCAGAAGACAGCATTTCATGCCCCGATGATTTTTTAAAAGGAATTGAAAAAGTAAGTCTGAATAGTTTAAGAATAAATTACTCCAACATGAAGTGAGCTCTCATTCACCAATACTTACAAATAGCTTAAGCAAAGATAAAATAATGTGTATTGTAATTAATATTTTAATTTGCTAAGAAAAGCTAAATAGTGATTAAACTCCTTCCCCTCCTCCTTCCCCCTGATAATAATGAAGCTAGGCAATTTCAAGAGAAGCAGAGCAGCCAGGAGTTTAATGTCGTTGATTAAGAACATGTTTCCATGGTGGCTATTATGTCCCTCTTTAAAAGAGGAAAACAAAACCAAGCCTTATTTCCTTTTAGAGCTACAGGGTTTCTTCTGCCTTCATAAGACAGACAACAAGAAAATGTTTAGGGATAATTAAAGGCAATTAGGCTCATCAAGGCTCATTTCTGGTCTAGCTCCACTTCTTCTCCCTACAATGCGTGCTAATTGCTGCTTCAACATACCAAGTAGCATGGGTTATTTTTTTTGTACTTCCACAAACAAGACTATTTGGTCATTACCAGCTTTGACAGTGTGAATAAGAGACTCCTGATTAGCTTTTTGTTTGCTTTTGTAAAGATTTATACTACGTGTTGTATTGAATCCAACAATAAAGAATAATAAATTAACACAGAGCAATTGTGTAGTACCTTCTGCTAGAGGACCTCAACGTTCTTTGCAAACATTAATGAATTAATTCTTTCAACAGTTGTGTGTAATAGGTATGATCATCATAATTTGGACTGCTGAACACAGACACAAAGAAGTTGGGGAGCACATTTACTGTTACAGTCAACATGTTATGATGTTGATCTCCTGTTCACACACAATGGGAATATTAGCTTGTTTGCCATAAACATGCCTGCTGTGTAACTTCTTCTGTTGTATCTGGTTTTGATTTTTTGATAGTCAGGGAATTTAAGATATTTAAATGTCTAAACCTCAAAGTGAAGTTTCTAGTGGGAAATTAGTAAGAGGTAGATATTCAGAACTAGATACAAAAATATTCAAGTGCATCCACGTTGGGTGCTGCAGTAGAAGACATTATGTAGTTTAAGTATTGGAAGCAGAAAAGGTTCATTAGCACAACTTTCTGATTATCAATTCCTGACAGAGCAGTTATGACCACTCAAATCCCACAGACCCCTTCATGTAAAAGCACAACCCACCTACCCAACGCTACCACTCTCCAGCCTTGAAAGCAGTTGGGTGCCGGACACATTTGATTTTTCCACCAGAAAGTTTCTTTCTTTACTGCTTGTAAGTCCAGATCACATAAACAAGAAACTTCATGCATGACTTTATTATCTTGAACGTGCTTTTATGATTTGGAATATTTTTGAATGCCAAGGATACCTCTCCTGAACTGAAAGATGGGTAAGATCACTTGCATATACAGCACATAAGAAACTGCAGCTGATGCGTTAATTTCACTTCTTTGTACGGAGCAATTTGTTCAAGTATCAGACATTTGAATAACTGTGAAAGGAAATAGGTGCCAAGCCCCCACCAAAGTCCAGTCTGGAACCATAAATTAGACAGTTGTTCAGTCTTCTCATCTTCTAGGCCTGTCTAGTACATATAATCAAATAGATTAGGCTTCTCACAAAACAAGTGCTCAATTCACCACATGTAAAACCTGGATACAGTTCTCTGCCTTGGAGGGATTCATGCTCACACGTCCAACCTCCCACCTCCCAATTTACAAAGTCACGAGGTATAGAGAAAAAGATACCTAAACCTTGTTTCAAGAGTTTTTGCATTGATAAATATTTAATAATTAAAAGAAGAGTACTGGTAACCACATGAGCAAAAGCAATAGCTTATCTGCGCTTTGGCACTTAAAATTGATTACAGTCCCATCTCTACCACTGATGGTGGCTAGCACACTGTTTTGAGAGGTAAGTGAATGGCTGAGACCCACAGGAGGTAAGGAGAGAACTCTACCCACTTTGCCGCATGCTGGCTGGCTGCCCCAGCTACACAAAAACCATCTAACAGGGTACCACAATGTTACCCACCATCACACTGTCCTGAGAAGAGATTTAGGATCACAAAATTACAAACACATGACAGCACATGTCATTTCAGGCAGCCTCAATGAGTGAATGGCACAGTAATTTCCTATATCATCTGGATTTGGGTGTTCTTTGAAAACCCATCCAATAAGAAGGATCGTGCTGCTACTTTTTTGTCTTTCACATATCCTACTCACACCAGTTCTGCAGCTTTTAAGTGTCCCGATTCATCATCTGCTCCCAAGTAACTAAGGACACCTAGGATTTTTACTGACATCAGTTTAGCTACACTAATTATGATTTCTCTATGGTCTTGAACAACAACAAAGGAAACAATGTGGACATCAGGCATTCTGAAAGTCTTTTAGCTAGTATTTTAAAGCTCATATGGGAATGGATTCTATGCAAGTTTAAATAGACATGGCATTAGCACTTCCTGTAGTGAATTTCTTCAAGTAAAAAGGGTTTATTTGGTGCACAAGTGTATGCTTTATAACAGATAGAGTGTAGAGAAGCAGTTTGGCTGGAAATTTCAAGCAGTAAGCTGTGCTTTTGTGTAGCCACAAAGTAAGGCTGAGGGCCACAATCTCTAGCTCTAAGCACAGCTGTCTCTGCTGCTATTCATCAGGCTTTGCCCAAGGCAAGTAAGAAAGACCATGAAAAATGTCTTGGCTGTGATCAGTCCATTTCTCTCCTGATAATAAAAATGAATGCTCTGTACAAACTTTACTGGCTACACCAAAATCAAGTCATAATTATGTTGCTTAAATCAGAATGAATTTTGGACCTACTTACACCCAAGACCTTGGCGTACCTTCATTTTTCCAGACAGTTATATCTCCCTAAAGACATTAGTACAACCACACATTGCCTTTTACTGAGAAAAGTGGCACAAACCTTGCTTTGCAGGTTTGAATATGAAAGTGTAGTTTGTTTACAACTCTCAATAAGGTATACTTTGGGATGAAAGCAGAATGTTTTTTGTCCCTCCTCAACTGAACTTTAGTGTATTCTACAGTATTGTGGAAGCAAGAAGCATCCACTCGGATTTTCTTAATAAAAGAAGTATGATTTAATAAAAGAATATGACACATTTGAAACGTTTAGAGATGAGTAAGACAGCATGACCCATGTTATAAATAGAAATACTTCCCTCACTTCTCAAAAGCTGCTCCCATTCTCTACACATGCCCCTCCACACTAACAATATCTTGGTGCAGTTAAAACATTAGTCACAAGGTGCACTATATTATTTTGGTTCCTTGACATTTATAACCAGGAGACACAGAAGGTTTTTTTCAGATTCATAAATCAAATCAACTTTTAAAAAAACAACTTTACAAAAAGACCACTCCAAGTATTTCCACAGTCCTTTTTAGCAGACCTGCTAAGTACCAGTTATCATATCTCACATACAAACTCCCTGAAAAGTCTGATTTATGTCCCTACTCAACCATATGTTGCATAAAATATTCTACATTAAAGATAAAAAATTATTTACTTGCTTAAAGTTCTCCTTAACTGAACAGGAGTTTAATACCCTCCTTCTGGTCAGTCCTCACACTGTTCAGCAAAGAAAGCCTGGCTAAACCAGTCTTTCTAGCTTCCCTTTCCTCTAATACATCTGCAAACTTTTGTTTTGTATGGCTGAGGGGTATTTTGAGACCCATAGGTTGCAATATCCTCCTCAGCCACTGCTTTAGACCTCTGTTCCTGAGTACAAGCACATACCTCACTGTTTGATTAGCCTTTCAGATAAGCAGCCACTGCTCTGGACTCACACACATAATGCTGTGCAGTAGATGGGAAGGAGGCATCTTCAAAAAGGGCTTTAGAGCAGTTTACAACAGAGATGCACTTAATGCAGGAAGGCAGAGAATTAAACAGCTTTTGTTATTTGCTAGTCACCAGGACCAGATCCAGTCCAACAGTACTTCAAATCAGTTACCATGGTCTTCCTACATACTCAAAAAGCCAGAAATCCTTTTGACATTTAGGAATGGAATCCATGCTGCTTTTTATCTACGACTCCCTGAATCCTGAATGGTGAAAGGCACTGTGGAATTTCTGCCATGTAAAAGCTCACATGGTTTTCCCCCACTAAAGCGGTAGGATACTGGCAGACTTGTACAGCAGATTAGAGTTAGTCATCAGTTCAGAAAACAGTTCACTTGGAGTTTTAAAAGAAGTGTTCTGACTTTTTTTTTTTTACTGTTTACTGGATATGCTTCTGAGCTCTGGCTAGCTCACCAATTACTTTCCATTGTTTTTGAGGTGGTTTTCTGATGATGACAGCTTGAGAAGTCCTTCCACTACTCTGACAGCTGATTAAGTGGCATTTTAATTTTCAGACAAATAATCAAGGGTCCCATGATTTTTCTGCTATACAGAAATTCATTTAATGTTCAGATATTTGTCTTATCCTGTGAAATCTGCTACTGCACAAGGTAAGGACAGACAAGCATTGTGCTAGTAAACCCGTTTTTAAGGTAAGAGCTAGAACATTATTTCTAGAAAAGGTTTTTCTGTTTTGGTCCATTTCTTTGAGATACTGGATGTTAAAAGGTGAGGCCTTTACTACCCTCTATGGCATCTTATTGATATTTCAGACACAAACATACCATAGTTGAAACATCACCTCTGAAAAGTAGTTTTGGCTGGTGAGGTACTGCATAAGGATTCAGTCCTTTCCAGTGATGTTCAAATGTCCTGTTACATTTTTCAGTTTTAACCAAAGAACTATTGATTTTAAACTACAGTGTCATGGATTATATTACTGAAAACAAGTTAGGTAGAAACTTCCTTTAATAATTAAACAGAGCTGAAAAGAGAGCTCAGTTCTTTGATTACCTGTGACTTTGCATTCTGCTTCAGCTTTGATCTGGACAAGCAGGTAGATAAATGGTTTACATAGAAAGTCACACAACTTCATTCACTTAACACTGGGAGGTTGTGCTACATATACGTGTGCACACACACACATATACCAGGCATTTACCTGATGTTCACATTCCAGGCTTTTAACTGAATCCAATGCAAGTCTGGAGTGCTCTTTAGCTCATATAATAAAAGCAACCTAGGGTAAAATTTTCAGAGCCTACCTTTAGTACTCCATCCACTTCTAAGCTTCCTTTATCTACTATACTTTTGATCAGGGACAATGGATATTTTCAAAGGCCTCAGCTGAGACGATTCCAAGGTTTTTCGTCTCCTGAGAACACGAAGTCCATTAGCAGAATCCCTGTTCTCATGTACTCCCTTGAAGCTGATCTTTTCAGCCTTTACCTACAGCAAGCATCAGCCACAAGTTATTATGAAATAACACGCTCATGTTTTCTAATATTAAACTTGCTGGGTCTTAACTGCTTTCAACTCTATTACATTGAAAAATTAAAAAAAAAAAAGTTTCCCTTCTAATCCCCCAAAAGTGATATTATAGACACACGGAAGATGGAGGTGGCATGTTTCCAGTTGGAACTGTTCAATTACTACAAAAAAAAAAAAAAAAAAAAAAAGAAAAAAATATGGGGCAACAGGGTCTTGAAAGATCTAGAATTTAAATAAATGAAGCACAGCTAAATTACTAATTGCAATCAGTTTAACTAGTCTTTCCTCCCCAGTCAAAGGGAAAGGTAATTTCAGCATCCCAAACATGCTTTTATATCCCCATCCCTTCAGCCGGTATCATACCTCCAGCTATGCATTCAGCATCACCCCCATGTTGACTGTAAACATCACGTCATTTTATTCCATTACTTTGACATGAGCTTCCCATGGGAGTTTATGATGAGGCATTTTCAAGACAACCTGTTGGAAAGCATCACGAGGACCTAGTATTCTAAACATTCTTCCCTTCCTTACCTTTCTTAAGAGTCCAAGTCAGGTTTATTTTTAATGATCTATATATTAGATTTTCTGCAAGGAGAAGTCTATAGCTGTCTCATACTTTTCACAATACAGAGACATCCAGTACAATTTGGACTGTGCACAATTGGTATTATTTTTAAAAAACAAACAAACAAACAAAAAAACCCCTACAAACCCCCCCCCCCCCCCAACATTTTACAGCCAGTTTCTCAAAAACAATTCTTTACATAAATATGACCTTAGTACTTATGAGGACTTGGGGTTTTATGCCTTTTAAAAAACATATCAAATGGACAAGTAACATTTTCATGCTGTAATAAAAGGTATGCATCCCCATTTTATTTAAAAAGAATGGGTGTTTTAGAATAAAGGCTACAGAACATCTGGTACCTATCACAGACATCACCGTTACTGTGAAACAAAGCACATACTTATATATCACTGGATGGAGGCAGTACAAAAAGGGCAAAAATTACACTACCTGTGAAAAAGGAATAGTCAGTGCTTCAGATTTCTACTTCCAGCTCTCAAGTATGACACTTTCATTTTTTATAGTATATGTTTTACCACACATTTCTTACATTACAAATGAATCCATTCTAGGGTTGCAGAGGCTGGGTACAATATGACTAGATACATGGCAATACAGCAGGAGTGATTTACAGCATGTCATTTGTGTGAAACAAATTGGCACCTAACCTGCGGTATCTATGTTTGTATCTGGTTGAAGGAGATAACGCTGTTTGTGAAGTACATCACATTTGTTATCTTGCTATAACACGGATTTCCCTTGAAATGACTTGCCTTTGTATCACTTGTGAATAGATGGAAGAAACTTAGTAATCCGTGCTTTCATATGAAGAAAGGAAATGGATGTCCTTACACTAAGATCTCCAATTTAATTCCTAACATACACACAATTTCAACTTAACTTCACCTAGCGAAAAAACTCTGACTTGTCATATACAAAAGCAGTTCTTGAAGAGATCCATAACGTTTTTTTTTTAATTTATCCTTGATTAAAATCCAGCTTATGATCCATGATTAGAAACCTGAGCGCTAAAATCACTCATATGACTTCAATTGCAATTATTACTCTATTGCATATGAGTAATTACTCACGAGTGGGAGAAATGTCTATAAGCATTTCATTTAACCTGAAACTTTTCTCCTCAGACTCTGTCAGCTGAAGCTTCTAACTCAGTTACATGCTGAACTTCTATTCTACCTGTCCTGTTCTTCCTTGACATTTTTATTCTTGTTCTTATTAAGTAAACTGACTTCAAGATACAGTTAAGAAAATTAACATTGCAACCTGGAGAAGGTGATTAAAGTTGTTAAAACATAAACTCTCTTATGTAAAACTTTTCCCCCACTTCAATTTCATGTCAATAAAGGAAAAAAAAAAAAGAGGGCCAGAAATGCCAAATTTTATACCAAGAAAATAAAATTAACTGAAGCCAGCTGGCAAGACTTGGAATTTAGATTTTCTCCCAGTTTATTTTGTGGGGTTTTTTTATTATTATTTATTTTAAGATGGAGTTTATCAGTCAAAATTTTTAGGTCACTATCCATGGAAAACAGGAATGGAAAAAGAAAGGCAAAAAAGAAAAGTGAGGGAAGGCTTGAAACTGCACAAAGGCACCTCAGTAGAAAGCAACCTACTGTACTTCACCGTGATTTGAAAATGCCAGCTGCAGAGCCCAGATATTTTGGTTTATTTGTTTTTTGAACTAATAAAGAAGGCTAATGTAATCCTGGGCTGCCTTTGGTGAAGCAGCACCAGCAGGTCGAGAGGGAAGATCCTAACCCTCAACTCAGTACCCGTGAGGTAGCACCTGGAGCACTGTGTCCAGTTCTGAGAATCCCAGTATGAGACATGGACATACTGCAGAGAAGGGCCAGGAAGGTAATTAAGGAACTAGAGCAACTCTCTTACAAGAAAAGGCTGAGAGCTGGGACTGTTCACCCTGGAGAAGGCTCTAGGGGGTTCTCATCAATATGAGAAGTACCTGAAGCGAGAGTGCACAGAAGATGAAGCCAGGCTTTTTCCAGTAGTGCCCAGTGATGGGACAAGAGGTAATGGGCACAAACTGCAATGCAAACATCAGGAAATGCTTTTTTACTGAGAGAGTGACTGAGCACTTCCACAGGGAGGTTGTAGAGTCTCCCTCCTTGGAGATATTCAAAAGCTGTCTGGACATGGTGCTGGACAACTGGCCCTAGATATCCCTGCTTGAGTATGTGGGTTGGACAAGATGACACGCAGGGGTCCCTTCCAACCTCAATCGTTCTGCAATTCTGTGATCTTTCTGATCTGATCTCCCAACTTTTCAAATAGCCCCTGCTACGCCTTCTCCTGGCTGACCCATACAGTGGCAATCCTAGGCATGTGTGGCGCTTGGCATTCCCACCTCTGCTTATAAGGTATTGCTGGAGGTATTGCCATGTACTGTCTTGGTGAACAAAGTATTATCTCATTCTTTCCATTTCCATTCTTTTTCTTTGCAGCCTTTTTGACATCTGTTCACTCTTGCCTTGGCATATCTCTGACAGTTGGCAACAGTAACTTTTGTTAAAGATGGGTGCTTCTGCATCTTTACAGAAAAGTTTACATAAATTAAATGGGAACTATCATTTATCTAGAAAAGTTAGTTCAAAGATCCTAAGTTTGTATTCCCAGCATTTGGAAGTGGGAGTCCAATAAATGTGTACAGGCCACAGATCACAGGTAAAATTCTCATTCAGGTAACTGGGGGAATCTGGTTTTAGAGGATGGGTACAAGCACATCAGCTGAGCATTTGCACATACCCGTGATTAGTCAGGAAAACTATTTAAATTTGCTGTCACAAACAGAAGATTTGCAACATAAGTGAGCACACAGAGTTCTGGCCATATCATGCATAATTAAAAAACATTGGCCAAAGGTTTCTTCCCTAATGAATTTTCCCTAAGAAGGAACAGTCTTAGAACCTCTGTTAGAAATGCCTGGAAGCATTATCATTAAAAATCAAACCAAAACAAAATGGATTTTTATTTTAACTGCATTTTTTTCTTTCAGTATAGAAAGTATAGGCACAGCTAGTGTACTTCTTTTCTTGCTGTCTTTACTGCAAAGCTTTCCCAGGATGCTCTATCTAGTCAGACCCCATTAAAATCATCAGCAAATAGAAATGTCTTTAACGTAGATTTAAAACCACAGCCTGATCCAGTATTTAAGATCTTGGCCAGGAATTTGTTCCACAGTCACCATCCGTAATGACTGAGAGGTCAGAGGCTACTTTGCTACTCACAAGTGGAAATGGAATAGCAAATGTACTGGAGTTCACTTGCTGCCAGTTGTAAGGCCAAGGTTTGTTTTGCAGTAGGGCATGGAAGATTAAAATAACACAGGAAACTTGGCTAGAGGATAGGTCCAAGTGGACCTTGAAGGAAGTAATTACTTTGTACTACTGTACTCCCTCTTCCTCCCTCTGCTCTTTCACTTCTTTATGTGCTTAATTGTAAATTACCCTCCACTCCTTCTATCACTGTTTTAGTTTTCCCTTGTACCAGTGAAGCGATACAAAAGTGCTGGTACTAAACTCCTGCTGTAAAACCAGTGCCAATACTTAGTGTCTATGAGCTCCAGAGCACTTTGAGTACTGGAGCTAGCGTCATTACAAAGCTTGTTAATGTAAAATCTTCTTTGTGTTACATTTTTGCAATACATTTTACAGAAATCTACCCCAGGGAGCCAAGGGGCAGTTGCTTCTTTATTACATTTTAGAAGAGACACATTATTAGCGTTCCAGTCTATATATTATGAAATTAAGTGGATACCCTTGGGGTTAATTCCTTGTTGTAATTGTAATGAAAAGAAACAATTTCTAACCCTCCATTTAAGATCTATAACTATTAAAATCCACTAGTCTTAGTGACTCCTGGGGCCAGTGAAGTACTTCAGTGTATATGAAAAAGGGCACTCCTACAGTGTCCAATATCAGTAATTTATAAAAATAACAGCCTCCAAGTGGGAAAACTAACAAATGAGTTGCCATTGAGCCCCTCCCTGCTGTTTACCATTGCACGCTGGATTCATCAACTACGTAAAATTATATGAATATCGAAATTATGGAGCTGGGTTCCAAGATTATATTTTGCCTAGAGTAGGAAAGGTAGAGCAGGAATCACGCAATACAATGATTAAATACAAGGAAAAATCACACAATACATCCACAGAGAATCCTCTTAGGAACAAAAGTTAAAAAGCAACATTTTTTTTTCAGATTATTCTCTCTCATAAACAATCCCACTTGCTTCAACACGTTTTAACTGATAAAAACCACCTGGTTTTAAATAATAAAAACTTAACCATCTATTTCAAAAACATTTACTTCCCTCTGAATATGCTTAATTTGTTCAGTTTGGGAGATGTACAGTAGTAACAATGCCATTGCCTATATGCAATGTCTTCATGGTGTACATGGCTGTACGTTTCTTGAGAATTCCTCCTCACTAGTGTTCTCCTACTGACTTTAATATGGCCAGCTTTTACGTCATCATATGTGGCAGGTTTCACCATCCTTCCTATATGCTTATACCCCTTTTCAATTTTCATAATGCTTAAAAGAGAGAGAAATATTTCCATAAATGAGGTGAGAAAAAATGGATTTTAAAACCACAGTAGTTAAAGGGAGATGCAGAAATACTGCACTACAGGAACCTGTTATTAAATCATTTTAATGGACTGACTAGGTTTCAATTTGACAGCAAACCTTTAGCATGTAATTCAGTTTGTTAGTCGCAAAATAATATGTACATCATCAGATAGAGTCTTCCAATTTAATATGCTTATTAAGGTCATTGTTTCTATTAAGCTAAAAATTCTGTAAGTGCATTATTGTCTAACACAGCATAAATTCCCATTTTGTATGCATGCATGCTGAATGGACATACTAATTTAATAGCAGGAGAGTTTTCTAGGACTTTGTTAGAGTTGTCTTGTCAAAAAGACTATGCCTTTAAGATTACAGGAATGGTCTGTCCTTTTGACAAAGGTACTTGTTTAGCTGTGGTTGACATAGTTTTAATACTACAAGATACTATAGAGATTTATCTCTCTCCTTTTATACAGCATAGTATAAACTCCTTAGGAGGAAGGAAAAGAGTCTTATCAGACATGGAAGAAAGAGCTGTTGTTTTCAAAAATACCATTCTACCAGCTCATAAAATATAAGTTGCTGTGTACAGAGGAGTTTAGACTGTATTGGTTATCTTTAAGAGAAAGAAGGAATGAGGCACCATTTTATAAGTCACTGATCAGAAAAAATGGGTTTATTTTTCTATGTATTTATTTTAAATTCATGTAATGTCACCTGGTACTATTGGCAAGCCATACTGGAGAACGTCCTTATTTCTCCAGTGTTTACAAACCATTTACAAATCTGATCATTCACAGCTTGTGCGTTCTCTAGTCATTGTGCCAACCAGTGAAACCAGCACCACCATCTCAGAGTGGTGTCTAAGTGAGACTTAAATTACCAGATGGAAAGGACAGAGACCTGTTACTCTTTCCTGCTTTCAAAGGATTGCAGAAAGTTGTAATACAATAATTGCAATAGAAGGTGAAATTGGAAGGCTGATAAGGAACAACAAATACTTTCATTTTTATTATTGGCACTGCTTAATGTACTGAATACATTGGTCTTTAGCAATTGATGATTATTAGTACTTACATAAAATGAGCAGGTGGCCTCCATCTCAATGGACAGATGTTAGCATCACATCTAATGAAGCTAAACAGAACCACTGTCAATAGAAGGCTGTAAGTTTAACACTTTTCATAATCATTACATCCCTTTTAATAAATCAAGAGCTGTTCAGAAAATACATGGCTATGCCTAGGAAGTGGAACACTTTCTAACATTGATTATGCAGATGGTAGAAAGGGCTGCATTTCTCAAGGCCAGTTGCTAATTATCCTATATCAAATACGGATAGGATGACTGCTGGGCAAATAACTGAGCAGAATGCTGATACTGGGAACCTTGGCAAGAATTGGAAATCATTAAAAAATTAAACAGGAACGTCTGACCTTTGAACTTCTGATTGTTTCTTCCTTATGTCTTCATAGAAATAGTTTATTCAACTCTGTCTATCTGCAAGTCCCTGCAATTTCATTGCCGATCATGTGCTGAAGGGAGCTTTCCTGAAGTGGGACAGAACAACACACTGATAAGGCTGGGGTGCCTGGAAACTACTGACTTAATTTGCAATAAGAACCATATTATTCTAGCATCATAAATAATACACAGAATTTCAGCATTAAAATGCTACCAATAAAACCATGTAAGTGCTGAGAATGGGTCCTTATTATATGTGAGGGTGCATGCATAGGGTGAACATTAACTCTGTTTAACAGACAAAGATCATATAATACCCTTGAGATGCTGAGTCTGTGAATTATGCCTATTTACTGTGATAGCTGTAGTAGGGGTTTTATTTGTATTGTATACTGCATTTAGTAAAGGCAAAATTCATGTTAGGAAGTTGAAATTAAACATAAAACACAGCACAGATGCTAACATCAGATTACAACTTGAATAATTGCAGTACAAGTGCCTAAAAATTTCTTGTAATTTCCATTCCATAATGTGCCCTTAACTTTTTTCTTACTCATATCCCTTACTTCTGCAAATATAAACATCACTACATTTTTGAAAGAATTTATTCACCATATGTGTCTTTGCCAGCTCTGAATAGCAAATGTATGAATATATATAATTATCAGTGTTGCTTGTCTAATACTGAACTGTAACCTGATAAAAGAATTCAGAGCAAAGAGCAATACTGGAACATTGTAAAAAGGTAGAGACATGCTTATGTTTAGTTATTATTTACAAAATAATGACCAAAAGTAAGAATTTGCTTGTTATATTAAAAAAAAAAATATTCAAACAACAAAACCCAACCAAACAACACAAAAGAAAGATTCAGCTTAAATGTCTTTTGTTCAATTCTAAAATTTCCCATCTTAGCTAATCGTGTAATCTCTTTTGAATATATACCTAACATAAGATAGCTGTATTTTGCAGACTGTATTTTGTGGAAGAGGTAAAAGTAACAAGGTAGAACCCTGTCTCTCTTAATATGCACTGTTAAACCATAAAGATGAGAAACACTGCAGTGCTCTTGGCTTGTGATGGAAGTTGGTAAAATGTTTGTATATAGTGAAACCCCCAATAAAATACCCAGCATTGGTTGATTCAGTGAAAATCAGCATAATTTTTTTCCAATGAAGTGAAAATATTTGCGTCCTTGAATAAATGGACAAATCATATGCATATAATTTGCTGTCACATCCTAACTATGAAGCCACAGACATAAGGCAGAAAGTAAGAACAAATATCACTCCAGAACCTAACTTGTTTCAGCATTCACCTGGAAGAAGGGAATTCTGGCTTCCAGTTTCTGCATCCAATTAAAATTTGGAATATCTCCATCCTAAATACTTCCTAGCCACCAGGGGATGAGGATTCAATCATCAAGCACAGACAGAAACTGAAGCCAGGACTCCCACATTCCCGATGGACTCCCCGCACCACTGCGCCTTCAGATAAGATCGGGCACTTGTGAGATGGGTGCAAGCCCAAAGGGCAGACTGGGATTGCCTTTGATGCTTTTGGGAAAAGAAGGGGGAAAAAAAAGGCCTAGCATTGTAGGCCAATGCATACAATAATACTATTTAAAGTTATATCTAAAATATTGAATCCAGCCAAGCAGCACAGAGGTAATTTGCCCATAGGTCCTGCAGGTTAGCACCATCATGGCATGCCAGGTTTGAAGATAAACTATCAAACACTACAACTGAATTTGCTCTAGAAGGACTATCTCTCCTTACTTTCTGATGAGCATTTTTCAAAATGTGACTGCCCCAGCTGGGAGAACTCAGATCTGGAGGAATCACACACCATTCATGCTGGATGAGAGTTTTAAATGGGCAAAAGGGGCAACTCTGCAACGCAAGGAGCTTTTGCGTCTCTTTAATATCACATAGTTTCCATTGTGATTAACATGCTACTTGCTTAATCCATGAAGGATTTTATTAAAAAAAAACCACAAAACAACACACAAATGAATAACCTGTTACTTCCTCACTGACGAGGAAACGGTTCTTCAGTGTGGTAGATATTGGAGCCATTTACAATCCAGGGACTGCAAGTCAAAGAACTAGTATGTTAGACAAGCACTGCCTACAACCACCTCATTCAAGTGCATGAGAAATTGCCTCTCTTCATACATTCTGCTTGGAAAGTGTAACGGTCTGAACTGCTTTGTTCTCCACATATATTAAAAGCAGATTCATCACCGAGTTAAAGAAAATAACCAAGTACTGTCTCCACAGACTTTTAAATAACAGTTCCTCCCCTTTTACTCCTGGCATTGCTACAGATGAAAAACAGAATATTGGATGCTTGCTACAGATACTTGGGCTGTTCCATTTGCAAAGAAAATTTGCGTTCTTTTAAAGAAACACGTCATAATTACAGTAAAAAATATACCACTACTGAAGTTTCATTTTAATTGCTGGATAAAGTCATGGACCTGGCCTGGTTTTGTTTTCGTTTTTACATTGGCACTGTGGAAGTTTCTTATTTATACCCTGTAAGAAGCAACTAATAAACCTGTCTCTGATCAAGTTTGTTAATTTCAAATCTGAAACTTAAAACAATTAATTATGCTGTTAGGGAAACATTCTAAAAAAATAAATCAGAAACGTTTAACCATATGTAAAAGTAGCATTCAATTGTAAATTATAAGAGGGGTCACATAAGCTTTACCAGAAGCTTCATACTCCACACAGACTTGTTTCAGTGACACTTAGAAGTTAAATGCAGAATATCTATCAGATTTTCTTCCTGTCCAAAGCCTGGCACTTCTATCTTAAACAAATGTATTCAGCACTCTTCTTTCAGGCCAGTTATGGATTGAATCATTCATTAACTCTGGAAGCCTTCTTCAGGTATCCTGAAAAACCCTTTTAGAATTCTACTGATTTCTAATTAGATTACTAATGACTACAGTTTTGAGTTACTATCACTTTATTTACTGGAAATATTTTTTTTTTTCCTAGCATATACAGTATTTTGACTATTCTGTCAGGAGTTTTCGATAGCAGTAAGTGCCAAGTTCTGAACTCAGAGTTCTCAAGAAATGGAATTAAAAACAGCTCAATACCCACCCCCGCCCCCGCCCAAAAAGAAAAAAACAACAAACCAACACCAAGAAAAACCAAAACCAAACCAAGACCAAACCAAACAGGAGAAACAAGTATTTTCCTGGAATCACTCACTGGACAATACGCTCCCACTTGCAAATAAAAGTTTTGGTACAAAACAAAGAGTTTCATTAAATTGAACAGGAACACAACATTAGTTTGGGAAAGCAAGCACAGCAACAGAGCATGAAACCATTTAAAAGGTAAATAAAACATACCCCCAAACAGAATGTAGAACAAGTGATTGTTGGTAGTGCCCCAAACACATTTGGACAGGCTCCTCTCCAGGCTGCAGGAGAAAGCACTACTGCACTTCTTGTCACCTCTACTGCCTGCTCAGATCTCTCCTGCTGGGTGATCTCTCTAGCTGAAATATCACCTCTGAGTGGAGTACGCCTGGCCTCAGCGCTTCTATAGGTACTGAGAGGGACGTTTGTGGTGCTGAGTAGGTGTCCTCTAGGGCACTCCCTGCTGCAGCTGCGAAGTAAGTCCAGGTGCTCACCCGATCTGTTACTGTTGGGGAAAGGGAGTTCTCAGGACAGCTCGTTTAGATCCTGAAGGCTGCAAACTTCTTACTACCTCCCACCATCCTGACAAGTCTCTCTCTTCATTCTTGTCCTTATACTTTGGAGGAAGCTTAACAGAACACTAAGAGTCCAGTCTACTCAAGGTACATTTCTGCAATTAGGCAAAGGCTCTGAACTCTTGTATACATCTATAGTGCATCCTCTGGGCCGAGCATGGTAAAGTTGCAGTACAGCGCATGCTTCCATTCATTACTCAGAAAAATAACATACCAAAAGCCCGACAGTCAAAATTCAAATGGATGTTTTCACTGTCACAGGGCTTGTTATTTGATTTATTTGTTCTGTCTCTTGCAGTTCATCTCTACATGAACAGATTTTCAGCTATGATCTACACACAGTAAACTACTTCAAATAACCATTGCAATTAAACTTAACCACATTTTCCTTTAAAGCTGATTTAGATTGCATTGTGATCATTTTGGATAAACTTTTTATAGTATTACACTGATGCCTCATATATATTTACCACTTCATTTTGTGCATGTAGGTACCTTTCAAGAGTTTTTCCTTCGTGACTTCTCATCTTGTGGCTATTTTCTTAAGAAAATGTAACTCCAGGCATATTTGTATCAAGAAATACAAGAATAGGGTTATGAGTAAAAACGTATAATGCAGTTGGAAAAATATAACTTCTAATCATCCAGTAGGATATTACTTTGAGAACATTGAGTTAATAAAACATGCAAAACCAAAATAGATATTGTTCATTTCTTAATATTTATTTTCATTCCAAAGTCTTGTATTGGCCACTCTATATATAGAGTTTTGTTACATATAACAGAGGGTGTTAAAAGTCTTCTCTAGCTTCGTATTATATGAGTATATTTAAGAGAGGCTTGTAGTTTTCAGGGTAAGATCACAGATATCCATAACAAAATACCCTGAAAACATACTCCAATTCCTTTATTTCTGCCTCAGAAACAGACTGAGGGTTAAATATTGCAGACCACAATATCAATACCAAGATTTTTGAAAGAAGCAGCACAGCATTTCTGCCACTCTCCCCATGTGGGTAACAATGAGACACCAGAAAGTTTGGCACATAGCTCATCTTTTACTGTACTAAATAAAGTCAGATCACATTTCCTACAAAAAGAGGATGACAAGGACAAAAGAAGAGCTGAATATTTTTAAAGTTCCAAAGACTGTGAAACCGTATTTGTTGGAGGTGGCTTCATTCTTGTTGTCCCATTCCTTTCCATAGATTTTTTGATAGCTCAGAAAAAAATAAAGTTTCCAAATATAGGCCAGAACATCTGTGGCCCAGATAAGGAAAGTGATAAACAGTCCCATGATAAATGATATCTTGGGGAAGGATACCAGATTATCTTGATGAGTACTAAAGAATTTCCATGTGGAGAACAAACACTATCAGAAAAAAGGAAGATATGGTAAAATTAAAAACATTTCAGGGACATGAGGCAAAAGGGGAAGATGAGGAAATGGAACAGTTGTCTTTGAAACTGCACTGAAAGTGATTCTTTCCATGTTAATCTTTTTCAACCAGGGTGTCTGTAGCTTTTATGGAAACCTTCACTATTTGCATTGGACTATGAAAATATTTCAGCTAAGATGGATCACAAGTGTTTTCTTCCATTTGAATCCTGATATTCTGTGGATGAAACTGAACATTTGCAAGAACTATTAGAAGTGCTTCCCTCCTTTCAGAAAGTCTCACCTTCAGTAATGTTTTTTTCTTCCCCATCATTGCTAACTGCAGTAATGCCTATTTTTTTCCACTTTTTAAATGGAAAGTTTAAAGGAAAATAGTTTCAGAAAAACAAAATTTCCATCATATGAACAGTTAATTTAGAATCGCATGGCAGTCACTTTACTGTCCTCACAATGCATAATTCCCATTTAGAAAAGCCTTAACCCTAGAGTTATAGTAGAAGAAGCGGTGCTTACTTTAGTATTTTTCTTCCTTAATCCAAGATAAACCTCTATAATTAGAATTGACTGCTTTTTAAAGGAACAGAAATGGCAAGTGGCTCTATCTTAAATTAAAAGATCTATTACCTTTGGTCTTCTAATTCTTCTCAGCAATGTGTTGTCTCAGGAGTCACTTCCTCATCCTTATGAAAAATAACTTACTGCAGGTGTAGAGGGAAAAACACATCACTGGAGTTATGTACTAAGTGACTGCATAAGGAAGATATATACAAGTTTAGAGCAATGGAAAATAATTGCCAAGTATGTCATGTATGAACAATTTATTAAAAATTTTCCATAGCATAAGCTATTCGTCAAGTAAGACATTTATATTGAAGGCTACATTTTCATTCCCTCATGCAAATGGGACACAGGAAAGTAAAAAGTAGAGGGACTCACCATTTCTTCTTTCATGCGTTAAAGGCCTAAAAGCTTAGTGGCACTTCTGGTACACAACAGCTTTGCACAGCCATACCCCAGAAACCCTCATGGCCAGCAGTAAAAAGGGGTATGCCCTGCCAGGATGTCATGACATATATTTTCACCTGTTCATTCTTTTTGCTCCCAGGATTTTCTTTTTTCCTGTGTCCTATAAGCTTCTCTTTTGAACTTCTCTGTGTTAGTGCCCCTTTCTGTCCTGCTCTTTACATGGCTGTGGCTTTAAACCTGGACCTTAATGATCCTCTGATTTTGTACTCTCATCAGTCTTTCTTTTCCTAGACAGACAAGCAGCAGATGTCCTAAAATCTTCCAGATGATCTGAGATTTTCAAGACCTGTTGTACCCTGGAATTAGCGAACACTGTATTGCAGCATGTACAGCAATAACAATGCTGGAAGCTATCTGTTGGCTGATGCTTTGCTTACAAAGTCATTTATGTAGCAGTAACCAATATAATTTGTCTAACTACTTGCAACATTAGGTGGATGGTATGTACCTCATATTAAAAAGACTTGGATCCAAACAAGTCCAACTTTCTTGCACCCAAGATTTAAAAAAAAAAAAAAAAATACAGAAAAAAACCCAACCAAACAAACCAGAAAAAAAAAAAAAAAAAAAAAAAGAGTACCTCATTAAACACTGCCCAAAAGCAAAAGTAATTCTCTCACTGGTCCCTCCTTCAAATTAGTAATACTGACAACTATTTAATCTGGGTAATGCAATACATTCTATATTTCAATGCCTTCTGGTTTTCAGACCTGTATATATTGCCCTTTAAAACTAACTACACTGTGCAAGCACACACTAGCATTTGCTGCAGGGATTTTAGAAGTCACCAACAGGCCAGGTAGCTTATGGTTGCTCAATACAAGCTATTTTGACTCTCCTGGCTAATTCTACTTATTTCAGCATAGCTGTGCCAACAGTGGATCTGAGCCCTCTATCTAAATTTAATATGCTCATTACACCCAAAGAGTATTGCAAATAAATAGGCAATCAAGTAGCTAGAAGGACAGAAAAGAGGGATATGGTGTATAATAGGTAACCTTAGAGAAGACAATCAGAGCACTGATTCCTTTCCTTCCAAACAGCAGACAATAATAGTTCAAACTAATCATGATTAAAATTTTCCTTTTTACATTTAATTGATACTCTGGAGACTTTATTCAGCTCACTCTAAATCAGTCCCTTGGTAAGTGCCTTCACCGATAACTGGATCAACCTGCAGGTAAGAGCTGGATTGGGATCTGTAGAGCATAAAGCCGTCTGCTTTATACAGCAGTGAAAGCTGCTCCAATATATACACAGTGTAAGCAATTGTCAAGAAAGGCTTCAGATGCCCTAACAATATATTTTACCTTGAACTGGTCAAACAAGCTCAATGTTTACCCAGTTCTTGGCTTCTTCACTCCTGCTACACTGAGACTGACATTTGTCAAAAGGATATCTTTCCCCAGGGAATGAAGTTAAGAACAATTCAGCTTACAACCTCTAGGCTAAAAAGGACTTTTCAGGTAGTGTTTCCAGTGAGGACTGACTGGGATGTCTCTTTACCTGGAGTACACAAATCACTTCTACACTCCTATGGACTCCTGCCACACGTCTGACATGTTCTAGTTAGTACCAAATAATATTCTATCTATTCAGAAAATTTCAATAGACATTGCTATTTAAAAGACCTTCCAAAGCCATAGAAGAATGTGTCTGTGGGTGAAAGGAGAATGTTATCTCAATATGGTTTCTAAATCTGTAAGTTTTTCTGAGGAATGGAGTGTTGAAATCTGATTGCTGAGGCTGTGCAACAAGAATGAAAGCTAAAGAGAAAGATTAAAGGTGTTTAAAGTTCAGATATATCTTTACTATCTTTCTCAGCACATTGACATAGGGATTAAATACAGTTTCTCAGGAAAAAAAAGTAATTTTAATAGAGTCTAGTCAGAATTAGGTAATGTAAGGATTGTTACCCTCACATCTAAAAGAATATTATATCCTGAAACAGAATAGCCCTTGAAGTAGGATATTCAATAATGACATTCCTAAAAGTGCCTGTTTAGTTTTGATCAGACTTCAGAATTTATTTATTTTTTCCCACTTTTCAGGGGAACGTACTAAATTTTGGTGTCCTTGTTCTGCTGTCTCTATCTTCAAACTGCTTTCCTTCAGCAACTATTTTTTTTTTTCCTCTGTCCTCATAGTCAATATCTACAGTGCCATACAAAGCTCTTTCATCTTACAACAGTGGTGGAGATCAATCACCTAATGTGGGGCATAAGCTTCCATTTTACTAGATCGTCTTAGCCAAACTATTTAGCCTTCGGAAGCTCATGAACACGGCTAACATATGGCTAATGACCAACAAATGATTTAAGTTCACTGGAAGAAAACCATAGTCTTGTCTACTACAGCTGCTCCAGAAACCTCCAGCATAAATTTTGTGAGTAACCCAGAAGGGTAGGGGCAGGCATAAGAATAACAAACTCAGACTGGCCCATGCCTACACAGCATTTCTCTTAAGCAAATATGATTTTTTAACATAAGGCTATTAGATACCCTAATATGAGTATCTGATCCTTTGAATAGTTCTCTTTTCTGCCTAATCATTCATAATGGAGTTAATTCCCAGCCTTTTCCATAGTTGTTTTCAGCAATTGAATATTCAATAAGAAAAAGTGTGGGGAACAACTGCGGAGGAAAATGGTGAACTGTAAAAAGGGAAGGGCATTTTAGTCTAAAATACACTTTCATTTCAAAAGATAAGAGTAAATCATGTGCACTTAACTGGTACTTGCTTTTTTAATTTAATTAATGCTAGAAAGACACTTTAAGACACAGTGCTCTAAAGGTGCTTAGAAGGAAAAAATTGTCCCCCAAGTGTCTGATGTAAAGAGCCCCTGGGTGACACTCAGAGTAACACACTTTTTGAGCACTTCAACTTACTTGTGTCTTTCAGCTCTTAATTAACATAATTTGACACAATTATAGATATAAACACTTTATAAGCACTTGGTACTAGGAGTGTCAAAAAAGTGTTGATCTCCATCAGTTTATACTGGAAACAAAAAGCTTTAGCACAGCACTCAAACAAGCGCTTAGAACTATTCCACACTATTAATAACATTCAAAGAAGCACCAAAAAGAGAGAGAAAAAAGGAAGTATTTCCAAAGTGTTCACTGGACAAATTCTTTAAAGATTTTACACATCCATGTAGCAGGCTTCCTAACCCAATTAAAACTATGAAATGCACAATCAAAATTACTCTGTTCTGCTGCTCACTAACTAGCTGCAAATGACTGGGTGAGTAACTCAGCGGTATTTTGGGGGAAAAAAAGGAAAAACAAACTCCATGTCATTCAGGATAACTATTATCATCTTATATATTATATTTACATGTTAGATCTTCTGAAAATTGATTGAGACTATGTAGGCTGGTATGTAGCACAGGCACAAGTCATAGTGTTTCAGTGTATCAAGACGGAGCACAGGTATGCCATGTGACACTGCACCTCAAGAGGTTTTTTTTGTTTATACTCCTAACTTACTTGAAAAAATATTTTGGAAAAAAAAAGCCTACACGGAATGAACTGTTCATTTTCTCAATACAGCTAGTGAATCCCCCACTTGCTTAATGCACATGAGAGTGCTTCTTTTGAAGACAACTGTAGTTCTCCCAGAAGACACTCTCGAGGAGAGGTTCCAGCAGGTAGAGTTTGGCCAGCAGTGAGACCACATCAACTGCCTGCTACACACGCTCCATTTCTTATCTGAGCAACAGATCCAGGTTCTGTGCTAAAAGTTATTCTGTTCAATGGGGGAAAGAGTAACAGCACAAAGCTCAAAGGACACTGCAATGTCACCTCTTCCTCTCTTTTGATACATGGATTTTCTTTCCATGGAAACCATTCTTAATAATTAACTTTTCAATCAATAACTTCTGTGCAATCCAAAATTTCACATCAGGGTGATGACCATGTTTTTTGTAAACATATGGTAAAAGGGTCTACTTCTAAATATTAGTTTGAACTAAAAAGTTAAAAAAACCCAACAGCTTGCTTTTTTCTTTCCCCCTTCTCTTCATATTTATAAACTAGCATGCATTTACTCAAGTCAGAGGCTGTGTTTTGCAAATTGAGTGAAGCACACAGACCCTGATACATATTATCTCTTTGTATGTGAGGTAGGTCAGCTAAACTTATGAATATTTCACCTGACAGTTACATTAATCATCTTAACACTTTGCAAACTTTTTGCCAGTAAAGTAGAATGACAATTGTGTTAAAGATGTCATCACATTAAGATACTATCCATGTAAACTAAAACAAAAATAAAATGTAAAAGATGACATTTTCAAAGTCATAACTTACTTTCACTAGGGTTAACACATTACTGCTTCTGAAAATAAACCATTAGAAATTGTCCCTACTTATCTTGTTAAGTGTCGGAAGTGTGTTCTTGCAAGATCCATCCATTTTGATTTAGGATATGCCTGATTTGCCTTGAGATTTTCTCTGTCATGTGTAATTGCTGAAACATTGCTTGCCCAAACCAGACCAGAACATCTCTTCTTTTAGGTTTGGAACCAGTCTGGGAGTTGTATATAAATGAGGATCCTAAAAAGAAGAACAAAATAACTCTAAAAAAAGGCACCAGAAGAATAAAAGAAAATCGGAGGCAGTACAAATTACAGGATCATCTGAAAAAATAAAACCAATTTTTTAGGCACCTACCAGCAGAGATTGCAAAACCTGTGTCCTTCCTTTCTCTGTCTGAAATTCGCCATCTACCAATTTAAGGCACTGTCTCAGCAAAGCACTTAAGCACTGCTTAAATCCTCTTGAAGTCAGAAGGATTTAAGTAAGTGAATAAAATTATGTGCATACTGAAGGACTTGGCTGGGCTGGGTTGCATTGTTGAATCTGGCCATGGTCAATTTTAAAAGATTACTCCAAGACTGAAACTGTTATCTGTAATTTCCTTTACAAAAGAAGACATATTCTGCCTTTCTCCCTCTAATACATGTGAGATAAATAGAAGAACAGAAACAGCTAGAATTGGTTATTTTTCAGAGGTGGTGGGGAAGGAGAGGTAGTCTCTAAGAGAAAAAATGCAAGCTGTTTTTTATTCCCTTTCTGGATAAATATGATATCCTTAAGGTTCTTGTTCCATCTTTTCCAACACCAATGTCTTCACAGCCAAGAGATGTCCCTCTATGAAGTTGCTCATTACACCTCTCAACTTCTGTAGTGTTGCTGTTAAAAACACTAACAGATAGAGATATTTTTTTTAAAAAAAAAACAACCGCACACCCCTTCTCCCCTGAATTCAACTGCAGTTGAGGAAAAGTCTGAAATGGTGTTTGAAAAAGCTCCATCCTCCCTACTATGTAATCACAGAAGCATTTCTTTGTTTGACTTTTAGTCTAATTCCTCTTGGATCTAGGAGTCTGTTTCAGAGCATGTTCAAAACTATTCCAGTTTTAGCAGTTCATTTAGGTTGTCTTAAGCTTGATAGGAATCCAAAAATTATGCAAAGGATTGCTTAAATCCTTAAGGGTGCAATCTAGGGGGTGGTGGAAAATATACATAATGTACAAATAGAATTTACTTTCAATGAAAGTACAGCTAAATGTTCTTTCCTAATGAACACAAGAAAAAAAATGGTGTAATAACCTAGAAGGGAGAGCACTCACTACAAACAGCAAATGTGTTGAATTCCTTCTTCAGCCTGAGAGGGTTTACATGTATATATAGCACAAAAAACCCCACACAACTCAACCATGAGGGTTCTTCTCCACAGGTGCATTTGAAAAGAAAACCACTAACTTTGTTCTGGTCTTCAAAGAACAGTTCTAGGTATAACACAGGGAGTCTGGGGATGGCAGATCTCAGGTAGGTGGAGTTCAACCTTAAAATCCTAAACCAGGCAACTTAGCTCTAGATAGAGGAATTCAAAGCAGATTCCTGGAAATATGTCTCCACATAGCTTCATATGCCTCTACTTACCATGCAGGTGTTCAGACAACATGTCTTAGATCATAATTCCACCTTGTTCTAAGTCAGGTAATATAGAAGAGATTAGATGTCCAGAGATTAGACACCTAAAACTTAGTTCCTAAGTAAACTCCCTTTTGGATGGTTATGGTTTACATTTAACCTACTTATTAGAACCTATGTTTTGCCCTCCTCATGCAACAAATGGTTTGAGTGTAATGATTGTGACTGTTTTGTTGTTTGTTGGTTTTTTTTTTATTAGAAAGAAATTACAGAAGCAGCTTTTCTTTTTCTTTTTTAAACAAAAATAATTTAAAGTGTTATTGTTACATTACATTAGTTTATTCATCTATTTCCACTAGCAAAAAATATCTTTTCCATGTCTGGTTAAATGTAAATAAAACTTTTTGATGGAATAGTTGATCTAGATGACAACGATCTGTCTGTTATTCCTCAGCTGCCACTATTTCATCAAAACACTCTGGCATTGTGGGACTATGCCAGTTATATGACAAATAGGGACCATTTAAACGTGGACCTTATGTATAGCACAATGCCATATTTTTTAATAGAAGCAGTCTTGGAACAATCAACCTCATCCCCTTGCTCATTTGCAAACCCTGAATTCATTCAGCATATATTATAAATTACTTTCTTTCCCAGACAATAAGCATTTGGGATCCTCTGGCATTCCAAAGCTCTTTACTCATAAAAGGTCTCATTTTGTTCCACTCATAGGTTGTTTGTTTGGTTTTTTTTTTCCCCTCTCACAGCTTTAGTCATAAAATAACCTTTTACTTAGAATAAATGCATTAATTGAATACATAAATACCATTAACGAGTAGGAGGGGATATGTAAATGACAATATAATAAAAAGACAATCATAACACCCAAAATTGCAAATGCATAAAGACACTGATAGAATGATTATGACAGTGCTAAACTATGTACATATACACACCCTGATGATGGAAATTACATATTACTTGGTTGGGCTATTTATCCTTTGACTCTGTTTGTCTTAATGAAAGGGTTACAGTTTGGCACGGATATAAAAACTGAATGCAGTACTCAAGTGGAAAATGTAAAGCAACTTTAATAGCAGCACAATCAGACCCACTTAAAACATCATATAGTCATCATATTTTGGGAGGCAAACACATTTGTTCAGCATCTATCTTAATACTTTGCATGTGATTAGCTTAGCTCTGTCACACTGTGTAAGCATGCCAATAGCATATTGTTGAAGTGATATCAGCATAAATGAAGCTTTTCTGTTTGTTTGCTTTTTGTCAAAGGCAATAAGAAGCATCCAGTAAACTGTGCTATATCTAGGCCCATAGCCTAAACTGCAATCCCAGATATTTGTGGAAATCAGGCACAGCTGAAGGTGGTTCTCATTTACCTTCCCTGTGCATCTGGATTTAATTCACAATTACCTTCTCTATGTCTTTGTCCAAAAAGAACATACTCGATGCTTGTTGCATTTTTTCTAAGACATCACCTTATGCAGCTTCTTCTTATCATTAGAAGTTTTGATGATGGTATTGGCAGGTATCATTTATTTTGATAGGCTGAGTTGCATTCAAATCTTCAGTCAATTCCCTGGTCTGCTTGATTTATTATCCTCCACACGTACGTTCCACTTCCAACTTTGCTCAGGTACTGATTGGCCAGTATGGACAAATAGCTGCTTACACCTGCTGAGGAGAAGGCAAGAAAATCCCATATTCCTTTTCCTTAAGCCTGTCATGTGTTGTTATTAAAACTTGACACTTCTCTCTTGACAAAGAGGGAACACAAATTTGCAATAATGTAAGCTTAAAATTGCTCTGCTGTGCAGATTTTTTCTCCCTCCTCAAATCACTCAAATCAATCTACTTGTTTGTTCTTTATTCTCTCCCTCCCCTCAACCCTACTGTTGATGATGACAAGAGTCTGCAGGCACACCGAACACACTGCCTAAGCCAATATGAGGGAAACAGATTTGTCAGAAGCACCACAGAGCTCAGCTACAGAAGCATGGCGACAAGTGTCAGATATATCTGCTGCAGATCTCATAGAAACATGATGGCTGGCTCATACACTGGAGCAGATTTCTGACTGAAATGGATGGGGAAAGAAGAGCTATGAAGGCAATCACGATCAGTTCATATGACGTGGGAGAGTGTGCTGTGCTCCCTTGCAGCACTAGGTGAGAGGTCGAGACTTTCTAGACACCTTCCAGAAAACCTGTGCCTTTTTTACAAAATAGAGGTTTTGGGGTTTTTGTTGCCTAAAATGCTACAACATTTATTAAATTATCAAATTTATTCACATTTCATCTTTAAACTTGATAAAATTTGCTCCAATTATAAAACATTCTCCCATAGGTACTGTATGAAGAGAGGTATGTAATACATAGTATTATTGTGTAATAAGTGTATCATAGTAAGTGGAATTGCAGAACTAAAAATTAAGCAGTCTTAGTGGCACAAAAATCCACTAGTCTGTGTTAACAAGGACTCTCTAGGTAGGTGAGACATTGTTTTAATAGATGATATCAAGGTCTGAACATTGTCCATAGTGATTTTAAATATTAATGAAGCATCACTGTGTAGCTCTGCATATCCAAAAATGAATTCCAGTTTAGTTTTATGTAGCTGAATATCTAATCTTTCTTACTTTATAATCCAGGTTCCAAGTTTTTTAACATTTACATGATTGATTCATGCATACAGGATCAATTTGCAGGTCATTCCTTTTTTGTTTTTAACAATTTATTCCTCCATTATGAAAAATTGCCAATCTAACCATTGCTTATTGCATTGGAATTTAGGTTTTTTGACTTGGATTAGATCATATTTTCAATATTGAAAAATTACCTCATGACGGTATTTTTGGTGACAAGTCTTTTGCTGTTCATTCAATTCTTTTTTCAGATAAGAATAACAATTATCAGTTGCCTAAATGATCACTTAATACTCACAGGGTCATAATTACTGGGCAATTGATACAAAACATCATTGATAGAAAAAAACAAAGGCAAATATATTTCTAATCAAATACTTTATATCCTTATTCATTCTACATTTGAGGCATGGTAGATGAAGGCATTAGGCACAGACACCCACCTCTGTAGAACTGTATTCCCAGTTACTGCCTCCCAGAAAGGATTTCTGTTGAGCTTTTAGTGTTTTTGCTGCCTATATACATACAAGGGAGCAAGAATAATGTATAAAGGCACTGACATGTACAATATCTTCCAGAAGAATTTGGATTCAAGGCATGCCTGCATAATAATAATATCAATAATAATAAAAAAAACCCAATGGATGTCTATTCATTAACAAACTATCATCTAAATCTTTAATAAAGTTAGCAAGGCAATAATCCTTGTTAGCACTAGTTTTTACCCCAAAAATGGAAAAATATCCTGTCTACTCTATGGCACTTATCTGCAGCATGAAAGACACCGTACTTATAAGGGAGTCAACAGCAGCACTACTTACGTACAGGACGTATTGTCAAAGAACATGGAGATTTCCACCCAGAGAATTCTTTTCTTGGAGAATCTTTGGATAACTCTGGAGATCCTCTGGGTGTTGTGAAATGCTCCTTTATCTTCAAGTAAAACAACTCTGATGGAGGTTATAATTCTTAACTTCCCGAAGTCTGCAAAGAGTTCAAAAGCACCACTTTAAAAAGTATTTTCTGGAAGACAAATTCCTTTAAAATTTGAAAAAAACTTAGGGTAGTTTACTAGAATAACCAGGGAATTTAGTAGAATAACCAGGGAATTCTAGCAGTGTAACTGCTTTGTCTGAACTAAAAAATGTTTTTAAAATCAAAATAAATGAACTGAAGAACCAAAATTTTAGCTCCTCAAAATCATTCATTCTCTAGATTATGTAAATAAATTTCCTAAACAATGGAGAAGCTCCTGCCATCTAAGACCTACTAAATCTTTGAAAAAATTCAAATACATTCTCTTAGTCATGTTGAAATACATCTCATATACATTTACATAAGGAAGAATTTAACCAGCGATTTTATCTAAAATAGTAATAGTGTATATTATATGATGACTTTCATTCACAGTGCATCACTAAGTAACACATACAAAGCAAAAGGGAAAGGTTGTACTTTCATACTGAGGGACATAAGCAGCTAACTGCTGTGGTGGATGAAGTCAAAAGGAAACCCTTTGGTTTTATAGACAAGACATTGTGAAAGAAACAGAGCAAATTCCATGAAGATAGAGCTTCAGACTTGAGTTTTATAGGCTTTTCAGATCAGTTGTGTACCTTCCTGTGTCCTTCCCTTCAGCTTTTGGAATAAAGGTCAGAACTGTGTGCATAGAGATGAGAAAATGTATTATACATATAATTGTTGACCTGCAAGGTATTAAAGAGTTAATATGGATCAAAGTATAAGAAAAATCTTAAGCTATCCACTCAGTTCATACTCATTTATCTCCCACAGGATGAATTATGACCTGTTGCTGTACTTTCCTGGTTCGTCCAGAGTACTGACTGTTAAAGGCAAACAACAGTCAACAGAAAGAATGTGCCACCTTAACAAAGCATTCAGCAAAACATCCAAGGATTTTGAATAGTGGCTAGTTCAATGAAGTGAGAATCCATTTTTAAATTCAGTGTGATCACTGCTTAATGCAACAGCATAAGAGACTTCCTTTCTGTAGTCCCTTTCAGAGACATCTGTCAGAACAAGATCAATCTTTACACTGTTTGCTATCATTCACTCTAAACAGACTCACTAACAGCTGGCAGGGAGGGATCAGGTCTAGCCTAGAAGTGGGGTAGGGGGGAAAACCTACCAGGTCAAATTACAATTGCACTCAGCACATGAACTTTCTTTGTAGGAAAGAGGTTTCAGATGCAGATTTTTTAATTGAAGAATATGGAAATGTCTTTCAAATGACTGTATTCATATATGAGCTCCATTGGATCCTGATGAAATGAACTGGGCAAACACTGTTAAAATTACATACAGTAAAAAGTAGGGCTCACCCCTTTCTCAACTTTAAAAGTGTTTCCTTCTCTAAGCTTTGAACTTAGTCCCATTATATCAGATGCAGCCATTAAAAAGGAAATCAATCCACATATTCAAATTACTGACATTACAAGGAAAATAATCAGTATTGTAAACTTGGGTCACGAGCATAGTTTCGTTGTATGTTACAAAGCTCTGGGTATCTTGTGATCACAGTTACACAATAAATCTAGTACACAAGAAACAAAGCCTTGTTATATTATGAAAACATCAACACATATCAAACAATTGAATTAGACTTCACAGGTATAATAATTAATATGTGCAAAAAGAACAAAAGATCAAAACAACTTAATTAAATGTTGGACTTTACAAGCATATTCTCACCTATGATACACGGACTTAAAAGCATGTAGGCAAGACTCACAGTAGGAAACATTCTTTGGTTTTATTAATTACTGGAATAGCTAAATAGCATTTACTGAGGAAAATATAGGATCATTTAATGGAAATGCAGAAGTTCATAACAACCTCCAAGGTGCAAAATTAGAAGTAATTTGATCATGAACCAATTATAGTTGTTAAAAACATTCTTGGAAAACTTCCAAGGTTAATTCCAAAGCATTAAGTTTTTAAAGAAAAAAAATTACATTTTGAGTAACTTAAACAAAAATGACTACACTATAAAATTCTAAAAATACAAAAAGTAATTTCAGTTTAATTTTAAATTGGGAAAATATCTCAGATGTGAGCTGTGCAAATTAGAGCACTGTAGCAAGTTCTAATTCACACGGCTATTTACACAGTAGAAAATGCAAGGTTGTTTTGTCTTTGCACACTTCTGGGATATTTTCTAAATGTTTTCATTTGGAACTCTTTTAAAAATAACAGGCACAAATATACATTTCTTTAAAACATTAACAGGGTTTTGTAGAGCTGTGAATTAATTGCTTACATGTGTGAAAGGCTAATGAAATTATTTTAGGCCAGCCAGGTACAGAAGGACAGACATATCGAAGACTCCTGAATTCCTGTCAATGGACCTTCACAAGCCAAACCTTAGCTTCTTCAGTGAGGACACAGGCATTAAACATATCTGTTATACCAAACCCAAGATCAGCTGGAATTTCAATTCACAAAACAAATGGCACCTTTCCAGTCTCTTAATTAGTCATTACAAAACCTCAGCCCTTAGGGGATCCTTCATGGGGAGACCAAAACATGATAATCCTACTTTACAAAAATATCATTCTCATTTAAAAAAAATAAATCCCACTTTAAATTCAGGTAGAGTTCAGAAATAGAACTGTAAGGGATCTACCCCCAAAATTAGTGATATCAGAAATGCTTTTCCATTGTATTAGAGGATATGAATGAAATTTGAGACAAGTAACCTCAGGACATGCAGTTAATTAAGAACTGAACTGGAACACAGCTCATGGCTTTCAAATCGGAAGCTAATGTGTTGCCAGCTGGAATGTATGGCCCCCCCATGATAAGGCTGAAAATACACATTTGTAAACTGTGTTTCTCCATGTTTTCTCTGCTCTGGAGAAACCCAGAATTCTAAAAGATACTGAGCGATAAATTGCAATTAGTGCACAGTTAAAGAGAAGGCTTTTTTATTATTATTTTTCCCTCTCCCAAAAAAGACAAAAAACCTCCTTCCCTCCGCGAAGGGAAAAGGGGAAGATAAAGGGGGAATGTCAGTTATTTGGGCAAGAATAGTCAGTAAAGCTTCCTCACCCACCCCAACCCCAATATCTCTTTCTTAGCAAATAAACTTGCACATAAATGCTGTCTACTTCTGCATAGGTCCACCAAAAGTTTTTGACTTTCTTAACCAAATTTGACATAAGGATGGAATTGTTAAAGATCATTAACTGCACTCAAATTTTATAAAAACAGCCAGGCCAAGTGGTAAAGGAGCATCTACAAAAGTTACAGCATGGACACAAATGATGCCAGATGGAAGAAAGCCTTATAAATGCTCATCACAGAGCAACACTTCACCTCAATCTTGTATTTTTGTAAACATGAGTGTCAAACAACTAAAACACACAAATTCATAGCAAACTTCAATTGATTTACCCTGGAGCTTATGCAACTATTTGTCATTTCATTGTAAGAACTGAATGACTAGCACATTTTTTAAGTATCTATGGCAAAATGTGGTGGTCATTGTGGTTTATGCCTGTACGAGAGCACTGAGAGCTCACAGCTACACTGCAAGCTGTCCTAGCAGAGCAGGAATTCATAATGTTACTGGATTAGCTGCCTCTTGAAAATGGTCTCCAATCTTCTCTGACATTATGTATAATTATAAAAACAGTCTGGTATTCTTTCCATCAGCAGAGAATCCAGTGACCATAAAATATAACTGGTTACTGGTACATGAATCTCTTTGAATGTAAAATATTTCTATTATTTAAGTAACCAGGGAACTGTTTTTCCAGTTTCCTTTACAAACTCAGAAAGTTAAGAATCAGCTTTAGGAAAACCTTAAGAGACAACTTGCTGATTGATGTGCATTTACATATAAAGACTTGGGCAAAGACATTAGGTGTGGTTTAGATTAATTTGAAACAGATGTATAACTCATGATTGAAGAAAAGCATTACCTCAGAAATTTAATTAAATTATAAGATTCAGAGAAATCTGTCAATAAAGCCAAACATTCTAGGTCTGAAGAAATATAGCACTGTTGCACATATGCTAGCTGACTGTATGTTCATAAAATGAGATGTTACCAATATACCATGTTACATTCATGGAGAATGACTTCCTCAATCCTTTAAAAAGGTCCTTCACTGTGCCAGGAAAGAAAAAGAGATCAAGAAAATCTCCAAGTGCTAAATATACATCCCTCTGAAACGAGATACTGATTCCACTTCTATATACTTTCACCTTATTCCTCCTAAACTAGTAAACTGCTAAAGATAAAAAGGA
Organism: Falco peregrinus; assembly: GCF_023634155.1. Classification (NCBI taxonomy): domain Eukaryota; kingdom Metazoa; phylum Chordata; class Aves; order Falconiformes; family Falconidae; genus Falco; species Falco peregrinus. The sequence goes on along the minus strand of NC_073730.1, from coordinate 20,219,388 downwards.
AGCTGCATTACAGTGCCATGAAAAAACAACCACTGTTTCTGCAATATTGTTTTTGCAGTATTTTTGCAATGTTTATGCAAAATAGTTTCAGCATAATTGGTGGGATACTATTGGCAAAAGATTTGCTAAGAGATTAGATTTAATCAGTTTTTATAATCAACAAATAGGATTTTGAGAATGATACCAGAACTTAAAGTAGTAACAAATCACTCCAAATGCATATTGTACTGTCTATTGTGCAGTCTGAAAAGAATATAAACTTTAATGAACAAAGAAATTAAATTTATTTCTAATTTGACAACTCAGATATTAATTCATTTATTTGCTCCAAACCACTTTTTATGGAGGTGTTTAACAAGCAAAACCCACTGATATTCAACCCATTATTTAAGTTAAACACCTTTAATTCTGTTAGGTCAAGTCACTTGCATTTCTGCATTTACTGTTAGTGAATCCAAAATGCCAGCAAGGATTTACCAATCCTAAAATGAAGTCCTCTGTCTTTCTCTAAAGCATCGCAGTTATCTAGTACAGAATAAATTAGGAATAATAGGATTCTTGTTTCTTTAGACTATAACTGTTTATTAATTTAGAGATAAAAACCAATTAGTATTAGATCCCTTTTCCCATCTCATTTTAATTAGTATTATATTGAACATTCTTCATTGGGTAGTTCCACTAGCAGAATTGTAATAGCATGTACCTTTTAACTATCTGAAATGATTCCAGTAAGGGTAGCAGTAAGACTTCTTAGACATCTTTTCCTTTTATTAGTCAGGTAACACTGTAAGATTAATATTTAATGCCATTAATAATTCTCAAGTCAGGAGTTAAGGATTAAATAAGGGATACAAAAGACGGCTAAGTTTAAAACATTGTTTAATTTTGGTAGAGTTATCAAAAACTGAAACACCACCTGGGAGAAAACTGTTTAGACATGCTTGAATTTCTCTTTTTCTGTTTAACCCTCATTTTTTTCCCCTGAAAAACATTTGCCCTAATGCCTGCTGTACAAAGAACAATAAGAAAATCACCAAAGCTCCTCAAACCGTGTCAGCGACTCTTCCCAAGTTATTGTCTTGCAGCTACCATAAGTAGCATGAAAAGTATGATTTCTGCCACTGCCAACAGGTATCCAGCCAAAGTATTCAGTATGATGTCTCACGGCAAGAAATCAAGATCTAGAAGATACATAGTACCTTTCTAAATTCAGTCTCCAGCTTCCAATGCTAGAAACATTCCTAGTACAGTTAATGCATGTAATTACATACCCTGTTCTCAAGTAAAACTGTAGCTACAGGGTCTCTTTTATTACCTTGTGGATGAGCCCATGGACTTCTCCATCAATGACAGCTGTCAAGGGGAAAACAAAGATCCTAATACAATCTGATAAAAAGTTGTTTAGGTGGGAAATCCTTTTCCAAGAATTAAAATGCACTGTGGAGTAAATGCTAAAATATTATGACTTTATGTAGCACAATAAAATAAATTAGGTTTTTTAATACATTAAAAGGCTTCCTTCCTTGACAAAAACTTTAATTTTAGGGATAATGAGACAGTTTTTTCTTGGCTTTTACAGCCATAGAAACAATTATTGTGAGCCAGGAGACTGCCCTAGGAATACCTGGTGATTAAGTTTACTTTTGTAATATATACTTGGCCTTTTTAGGTCTAACATTATTTAAAATACAGCTAAACATATTTGAACAGAAAACAGATATTTTTTTTTGGTATATACATTTCAAAATATAAAGATAGAAAACAGAGTTGAAAGAATGATCATTGCCCTCAGTACTTGCAAATCTAGATTTCCAGGGAAAAATACCGCCATGATCTACAATTACATAAATAAATACATAGTATTCTTAGAGAATACAGAATAGCTGCTCTTCAGCCAATGACAGAGGAACAACAGAGGGTGATTGTAAATACTTGTTTATAGCAATACCATATGCGCCTGTGCTTATTGTATGCATTTGCTTTTGGCTCAGAACATAAAGCTTCCATCAGTTATCAGATGGCAAAACCTGCAATAACACATGCAATTAGCAAATATGATACAGATCAATTCTGCATTTGCTGAAGGTAAAAGAAGAGACAGAAACAGTCATATATACTTGAAAACTAAAGACTAAGTAAACATAAATCAGAGTTCTCCTTTGGAACTAGATTATATCTGTGACATTTTATCCAATTGTTTCTGTCTCCCCTGTTATTCTTTGCTGGAGATCTGAAGGTATAAAACTTCAAAAGTCTTATGGGGACAAAGCTCAGGGGGTGAGAGAGAGAAAAATAGTCTGGATAAAAGGTCACAAGTTGTGGAAAAGGGCATAAAGTAGAGTCCAAACACAAGTACCATGTATGATAGATTCCTAGGCATACTTCCACTGAAATTATCACCAACAAAAAATTTTGAAAATAAGTGCACACATGTATGCATAGAAAAAGACCAGCCAATAAATCAGTGTGAGAGTAAACACCAATGCCACAAGACAGTGAATCATCACTTACAACAAAATGTTGAACACATACACATGCAGTACATGTCAAAGATTTTATAGTTCTTTTGATTACAATTTTTTGAGGTTCAAATTAATTTCAATTTTTCTGTAGTAGGAATCCAGGGGCTATTTTAGCCTGCTTTAAAAAATTTTGCTTTAAATAATGTTAGCCAATATAGAGTGCTGTGATATGTTTATAACACCAATATTTCAATTAAATTTACACAACAGATATGCATATAAATATATATCTATAAAATTCAATTATCATCATCATTAAAGTATATCTGCTACAATTAATTATGTTCAGAAAAGGCAAATAATGTCTACATGCATTTTTTCCTTAAAATGAAATCCAGGAATTGCACATGATTTTCTTTTCAGGCAGAATAATTTCTCAATTGATCTATATATATGTTTAAAGAATATCCTTTTTTGTGTAAAATGATTGTTTTTACAGTTTTGCATTAATACCTCTGTATGTATAAGGGGCATTATGAACACACATTAGAAAATTTAATTAAACTATTAAACCTGTAACCTATTAAACTTGAGCTAAAAGTTGTCAAATTCTGGGGAAGCCATTCCACAGCTATAAGAATTCTTATAGCACCATTAAGAAAATAAAACTGAAAAGGGTTACTGAACACAGTTTCATAGCCACATGAAATAATATTTTTCCAAGTCTAACACATAATCAGAAACCAGCCCATAAAATTCACACATACTTGTTAAGAGAAATAAATACCCATGACCCTAAAAGAGGACAAATCATTTCGTTTCATTAGTTACACTGTGTAAGGCCTTCATCAAGCAAAGATTGATGCACATGTTTATGCACACAAACAATCTCATGGATAAATTGCACACATGTAGTTCAAGACAGATTAGCTGTTACAGGATCAGATCCTAAAGAAGTGCTTCCTTAGATGATTGGGAAGCTCTTCCTGAGATTGATACTCAGCCATCCTCAATATTCACTAAGATTTAATTGAGTAATCCAACTGAGTGCATTTGAATTTGACTACTTGTCGAGTTAATGCTACATAACATGAGAAAAATGGCAGCATTGCACCATTAGAGATGACAATTTTTGGTTGATCAACCTGAAGGTATAATCATGCTGCAACATTAATGAGAAGTCTGAAAAAACCTCAGGGGAAAGAATCAAAGAAATGTTTCTTTAATTAAAAAATATGTTAAAATCTTTAGTCATTATTATCATCAAACTATTTTCATGCATTGTTTGAGAGAATTAACCAAGCCAATATTGGAGGTATCATAATGTTTTAAAAAGCTATAAACATGGAACAGAAAATTACTTAAATGTGTAAGGTTGACATACAGAACAAAATTCTTATTTGCTCAACTTTTTTTCTGCTTAGTTTCAGTCTTGCGGGGGCCAAGACGATTACCAAGCTCAGATCACAAAGAAACTAATTCTATAAAATGCTAACAATGATCCCTAAGTCACCATTTGCTTTTAAAAACACATCTATCCTGCCGTGCCATTGCCAGCTGATGAGTAATGATGAGCATAAAATCAAAGTAATTAAGGGCAATATAAGAAAGATGGTACATCTTAATGACAAGCAATATTAATTATGCCCTGCAAATGTAAACTACAGCTCAACGGTCACTGCAGAAAAAAATCCTACTAGTGGCAACTTACTCTTTGTGAGCCACAGTTCAATTAAATTGTATTTGCTCTCTTTCAAGTCCGTATAAACACTGATATGAATTGTTTTAGCTCACAGAACTGTGTGAGGAATTTCATGCTTGAAAACGTGTGTGCTTGATAACTGAGGGTAAGGCTCCCTGCCACAAAATGGCGGCTGAGACAGAAGGGCTGCGCCCATGTATGCAGTGGGGAGGGACTTCCGGGTCCTCACACCATGTGGCCGGAAGAGGGGCAGGGCCCTGGGGCAGGCTGCCTATGTGGCTGCCCGGAAAGGGCAGGGTATCTCTCACTTCTGATTTTCAACTGGGGTCCTTATACTACTTCTATTTATTATTTTCTTCATCATATTCATTTTATGTTTTTCTGTTTAAAGCAGGTGCAATCAAAGAAAAAGCACATCACGTGACACATTAGTGATCAGCCACACACCACACACAGTGCAGAGCATACGTAACCCACAGGCTGTTTCCAAAACACCTACTGAAAACAAATACATGAAAAGAAATCAAACCCCATTTGCTGGAATTCCTCACAGAAAACACGACCACTGTCTTCCAGCATACATGGGATGACAGTGGAGGATGTTTGATTGCTCCTCAGTGTGCTGATGACTCACAGAGGTTATACTATACTCCTCTGTTGGGGAGACTTACAGGATTCAAGACATACGGGGACAAATCAGTCTGGTTCACCTCCTTTTAAACCTTGGTTTAACTTAAAGAATTATATCCACTAAGGATTGCCTTAAGTGGATAAAAAAGGTACTGGCCAACACTGGCAAGGTGTCTCCAGTCTAATCCAAGGTAATTTCCATATTCTTAATGTTTGGAAATGGTGTTTTGAAACCTGAATGAACCCAGTTTTAATTTGTTAAAGTATATCTTATGAAATACATGAGTGTTTCTAAGCAGCAGTAAGAAGATGGACACTTCAGTCAATGCAGGAGGCAAGTTTCCTTTTAAGCCATCTGGAACTAACAAGGCTTTACTAAGTAAAAGAATGAGGAAGGCAACCTAGAGCCTTCCTAGTGTTGAAGTCTTAAGACAAGGAATGGATACAACAATCTATTTTGTGAATGAAGTTTTAAAAAAAGCAAATAATCCAAAAAACTTAAGCCGTTCCCAAAAGAAAAAGCATTTTAAGTTAATAGCCAAAGTGAAAAAGAAAGTCCCATATGGAATGAATAATTTTCCTAACACATCTTTTTTAATTTGAAATAAGATTTGTGATAACAATGTTAATGCTGGGGATTTTAAGTGACAGAATATTATTCTAACTCATTCCTTTAAAGTCTCAAAAAAACCCCCCAAAACCAAAAGCTCCTTTGTTAGGCCTAGTTTAGGCCACCTTAAAGCTCCTTTCAATCAAAGTACAGCTTCTCATTAAGGGAAAAATGATTATTAACATCCTCATTTTGCTTCCTCTTGTGAATTATTTGCATTCAAAAATGTGCATGGCATTAGTTTCAGGGTAAATGCAAATATGACAGCGGGATTTCTCACCAAGCTCCTTTTTATTATTAGCTCTTTTTATGCCCTCCATTTATTATTCCCTCATCATTTTTCACAATGTATTAAAATGTTACATTCCCTAAAATAATAATATTTTCCTTCATTTGGTAATTGTCGCAGTCCAGTCTACAAAAGTCTCCATCACAGTGCCTACTGTCATAAATTTGGAATAGTTTATAATAATTGTTCATCATTGCTTAGGGGAGCCTTGAGCATTAGCTATCACAGTTACAGAATCCCTTCTCTCCCACTGAGTATGTGATTATTTTAGGTGAAGTTCACGTGACAGGGGGAGAGGGCAGGGGCACTGGCAAAGCTTATACTGTGACCACTCATGGTAGACTCTCCATCTGTGGTCTGAAGATAAATTTAGATGTTTTTCAGTTTTTTGAGCTTCATCTGTCCCATGTCTGCCAGAAACAATGAGGCCAGCTCTGAAACGTATTTCAAGATTATTCTAAATAAAACACCAGAACAAAACAAATAAACTATTACTCTGACTCATCTTCCTGACATTTTAAGAGGAATGATCTTCGATACTGAAGATTAGTCAAAATATAGTGTGTTCAGTTAAAACAAAATCAAGTTACCAGTGGCATACTCTCTGCCAGGCTTGTGTTTGATAAACTGATTACAATTACTTCTTTTTTTCCCTGGTCATATTAAAAAAATGGAAATAGATCTGACTAATAAAAGCAAACTAATAAAATCGTTTGATCATCCTGATTCACCGCACTTCATCGTGCCAAGCTTCCCTGTTGACTCTCAAATTGTTATTGTCAAATTCTCAAGCATTTATTACGCTCAGGATGACTTACATGTCCCTTTTTGCTGTCACTGTGTTGATGTCCGTCATCACACCATCACCACCATCTAATTGCAGCAAAGGAAAGAGCACTCTGATATCACCCAGTGAATATGAGATAATTTTGTTTCAGAGTAACATATTCTGCATTAAAATAATCTACTGTGATCTGTATTGACATGAATACAGATAACATCAAATTCAGAGGTGCATCTAAACACGTTTAGAGCGAGATCTTAGTTGATACAGTTTTTAACTTTCCTGCAGGGGAGTCCCTAAGATTTATCATAGGATCATTTACTAGCACATGATTGAAACACGGCTACAGAATTTGACCTACTGGTGTTGAAAATTATCAAAAGGAATAGAACCAATAAAGCAGTTACTAGCAGGATGCATGCTAAAAGCAGATCGTATCCTATTTATATCTTTCCTGTGCCTTATTCTGTCTCACTTGCACAAATGCGCCCATTTTGTACTCGTGAGTGTCAGTATGAGTAATCTGTGTAATTCTGAGTTCAAGTAGCGTAACTTACTGCCTCAGAGTTTGTTCCTTTTCTTAAAGTGGTTTCTGAGTTATGGTGGATTAGTTTTCTGCAATGTTTTGTGGGAGAGACCTAGGTTAACTTCAGGTTCATCATGATACAGGACCACAAAGAGCTGGAAGTGCTGAAAGAGGCAGAAACACATCATCCACATCATCTGGTGGTGACCAGATTAAAAGCAGCATACACAAACTCCAGAAATTGTTCTACCCATGTGAAATTAAGACACACATGTACTGGGGGGATGGGGGAGTGGGATGGAGAATGTGTGTAGCGGTGAATTCAAGACACTGCAGGCTAAAATTCTTTCTCACCAATCATCTGTTAACAAGGCTGCTAAGTATTAGCATGTGCATTTCTAGCATTTGTAACGGCCAATAGTGAATTTGACACTGAAGTAAGCTTTTGAACCTAAGAAATTCTAACAAGTGTGCTTATAGTCTCTTTTTCTCTACAATTTCTTTTCTATAGCATATTTTCATCTTTCCTTCTCTTTTTTCCTGTTCTGATATAAGGATATATAGCAATTACCATTATTATATGTTTTTAGAGACATATTTGGCTCAGCATCGCTTCTTTCATTCTTTAATCATAAATAATTACATCAGTAACTTATATTAACAGAAAAGATATTGGTTGTACAGAGCGTATTCCCTGTTCTTTTTAGGAGGTCCATCAGAGTACTGAGCCTTTCATTTGGGCAAGTAGTACAGCTTAATAAAATAAATTCAGTTTAATGCCATCTAATTCTCAAATGATCAATTAATTATGGACTCCTGTTTAGTTTCCAGTCCAAGACGAAGGCATAAAATCTTCACCTGATGATCAGAGAAGCATTTTTCTATGATTTAAACTATACTGTAGTACTCAGATACACCATAAGTATCTCATTATTTCAGGAATAGCAAGGAAAGGAGCACAGGTTGCAGTGCAAGGCTGTATTGACTGTTCTAACTTTTGCCAGTCATCTCTGCATCCACTTCCTTCACCACATGAAGATTTTCTGAACAATGGACAGTAAAACAATGCCTACAGTACAGATAGGTTGCAAACACAAAACCTGAACTCCTGTCAAAACTCGTAAGATGATGCCATTTTCAAGTAATCATTGAAGTGATATCATTTGCAAGAGAAATTCTTTTTTGAGAGGAACTCCATACAATTGATATTTTCCCTTAAAGGTAAAACCACAAAAATCAAACAATCGTTCCAAAACATTTTCAGTTCTCTTACTTGGAGAGTGGTGGTTTTCCATCTTGGAATCTGACCTTTCCATTATATGCAACCATTGTCCTTACTGGAGACAGCAAAGGGTTGATTCAGAGTTATATTTCAGAGTTACATGTCAGGATTGTTATTCTGAGGAATTACAGTCTGTCCTGCATTTCTGTTCCATGAAGTAGAAAGACTCCCAACCTTTTGTTAGAGAATCAAGAAAACATTTACTCTAACCATGCCGATCTCTGTATTATAAATCTCTCTTCCTTTCCCTCTCAGCATTTGCCTTTAACTGTTCCAAACCCTGTCAGAATGGGGCAATAATCTCTGTTTGGACTTAATGGTACATCTAGATCACAAGCTGAACCACTGCTACCATACCATAGGTGAAAAAGGCCAACAAGATTCACTGGGGGCAAGGTCTACCACAAGGATAAGATACAAACTGTAGTTGGCAGACAACCTACCTATATCACATATAGGCTAAGAATATACGTTTTTTCTTTAGACCTGAGACCAAATCCTGACCTACACATCTTCTGGCTGCATAAATATGTTTCTCCAGGACCAAATTTATAGAAGTAAGAAATCTTGCACAGCTCCAGGCAGAAGGAGCAACATAAACACTGACTCAGCTTCGCTGAGGTCATAGTCTTTACAAAGCCGGTAGAAAGGACTGCCCATTAATTTTCTCTGGTATGATTTTACTTTTTTTGTTACGTGCAAGAGTTTTTCGTTATGTGCAAGAGTTTTGTTCCAGACTAGTAGGCTATGGCTGCAGGCTAGGAAGAATGCACTTCAGTGAGATAGAGCTCATAAAAAAACGTGACAAACTGCAATATCAAGGTTGTCTTGGTTGCAACTGATGTACTGAAATTAAAACCCATCCAAGACAATAGGGCCTCTTATAAACTCCACAATGGGACATGGTCACAAAACCCCAATACACTTACCCAACCAGACATTTCAGGAAAACAAAAACCAAACACCTCAAACTAACAATTATTTCAACTCTGAAGCTATTTTCATTTACTTATTTCACTATTTTTCCTTTTGCAATCAGACCAGCAAGATATTCAACAACAACAAAAAAAAACCCCAAGTTGTACCAATACCTTTCTAGTAACTGGAGGATGATCCCCATTCATACAGGAATAAGATGCTTCAGTGAAAAAATATCTCCTTCATCCATGATGCAATTGTATATATTCAACTTCATTTGATTTCCTCTCTCTTTTATCATGTATGCCGTTCCATCTGCCATCAAAGTTGAAATGTCTATCAGAATATGGCAATACATACATAGGAACAGTAGGTCTGGTTCTTTTATTAGTAGTCTTTACTGAAGATACACTCTCACACATCAGCAGGCTGAGAAGAGATTGATAGGCATTTTTCAATTCAATAAGATACAATTGGATAACATGATATACAAGAGATATTGAAGCAGGTATCTACTGATAGGTAACTATCTATGTCTCAGTTGAGCACAGCTCATCCAGGACAGAGAGATGGAGGTCAGGGTGTTGATCCCTTTGAGCCCATTCTTTCAGGAAAAGGTTTATTGATAAGTAACAGTTTGTTATTATTTGGAAGGGTGAGGAAAATATTGCATATCAGAACAGAGAAAAGGCAGAGGAAATTAGTGAATTACAGAGCTGAGAGGACATCCCTGGAAGAGGAGCAAGGAGTCTGTCAAGCATTTCTCTTTCTATGAGTACTCAAGAGGTTCAAAAATGCTAAACATAAAACCAATCACAATGACAATATTATTTCAATATTGAATTAGAAAATGATTACTTCAATACTAAACATATACAAATCGGCATTTTAGAAGTACATTCCCAGGGGAATTTCTGAGGGTCTTGGGTATTTTCATTGTCTCTGCTGAAAAAGAAATACTGATTTGACTCTATCAGGGCCAATGAATTCCTTTTCTGGTATTTAATGATGTCATGAAGAGTCTAGGAAGCATTTTCTATAAGAGAATAAATAATTATAATCACGAACTCAATATGCTACTTCTTCATGAAGAATTCCTGGAGTTTTACCAATAAAATCCAAAGAATCATACAAAATTGTTGTTCAGATTATGTAACAGGGAATAAACTATGTTCTGGTGTGGAACACAGAGATGTACCAAGAGTGAACATGAAAGTGTGGTATGAGGGAAGCTGGTCTCGTGTCACCTTTGAGTTGCCTACATTCCAAGCTGGTAAAAAGGGGTATTTTCCATTTCATCAGAACTACCTCAGTGTAACTCCATTAAAACTGTGACTGCTCTATGCCCCGTGTTCTCTCTTCAGTCCCCAAGTGCCCATGCATTTTTCTTGTACTTCTAAAACTTTTCTCTTGTCCCAATATTATGCTATATCACTACCCAAGTCCCAGCATCGTGCCCTATTCTGTCATAGGGCTGGAACTGGCAGAGTGCTGTGTGCCCAGTTAGCAGCAGACCTTACCCATGGAATTGAAAGAAACTGCAGCTACTCCATATTTTTCACCATGGTTTTATTTGGAGAACAAGGTTTTTCTTCTTGCTTTTCTGAGGCTGCAAGTCATTCTGGGACACAAGAATCCATATGGATCAGTGCAGTGTTTTTTTTAGAGGGGAGCTATAAGGCAAGTTACATATTGCCTGTAAGCCAAAATATGATGAAAAATAACAACATACAGTCCATATATATATATATATGTATATATACACATGTATAAGATTAATTATTTTCACAGACTCTGCATTTTGCTGGGCAAATCAAACCCTGAAGCTTTGTCCTGACAGTCTCTTATAAAAAAGCATTTATTCCAACTTTTCGTATTAATGCCTTCATCAGATGAAACTTTTACTTAGTCATATTTATATTAATTTTAGTAGCCAGCTTAGTGACTCAGCTTTCTAGGGGGCTATCTTCTGCTTTCTTTCCTTTAAAAAATGGAAGCAATTATTTGTGCTTATGAGAGCAATGGGAACAGCAATGCACTAAAGACAAAAATATATGAAATTATCCACAGGAAAATTATAAAGAAGCTACAGCTGCAGTAAGTGTTCTCACTAACTACCCATTCACTGACCTCCTTCTTGAATGAATGACACAGCACAGAGACAATCTGAAAGATCCATTTGGCTATCGCCCCACTGAAAATGTCAGCTGAGCTTGTTTGCTGAGGAATTCTGTTCATGTTGATCAATTGCTAAAAACCTTAACACAGTAAAGGCTTAGCAAGCACACAGCTGACTTCAATGACAGCATCTACATAAATAAAGGCACAGATTTGCTTGAGTCTTTGAAGCATGATCCCTTAACTTGAGATTTAGAAGCTTCCACTCCACTGGGAAAAAATAGTTTTAAATGTACAAAAATGCTACAAACAACCAGGAAAGATGGTGTCAAAACCATTTCCCCCCTAGTTTTTAAATAAAACTGTTAAAGCCAGAATTTATTAATGTAAATTAGTTGGCTATTGTACAAATGTTATTTGATATTAAAAAAATATAACCCAGATTACATAGTACAATAGAATGCTTTCAGAATCAAGATTTGATTTACAGAAGTGAAAGCACAGTATACTAAGGCGACAATGCTGTAACTGGTTTGAATGAGAGTTACTGGTCTTCTCAATGTTGTTACCCTGCTGCTGTTGCTAAGGCACCTTTCTTTATTAGTTATAAGATTTGTATGTGGATGAATTCATCCAGCAAACATCTTCTGCACTTAGTAAAAATGAAATGTAAGAACCATTAAAATGTAGGTGGAAAGGTGTTTTTTAGAAAAGACAGCAAGTTCAGTAGAACAGTTGTTCCAGCACTTATTAAAACTTTCCAAAATGGTATTTCATCTTGTGTCCCTAATTACTGAACCACACTTCATGTATCCTGACACATAAACCTGTTTAAAATTCTTGAAGAGGCTGAAGAGAAATGACGTATCCAGCCCAAAGCACCTTCCGCCACATCTCTGACAACATTCAGCTCAAGGCACTCTGACCCCTCAGTTGATTATCTCTGCCTTGACAGTGCTGTCTACAGAAAATGCCAGAAAATTAGCACTTCTGAATGCCTGTTTTGCATTCTTCAAGTACATTATTAGAATTCTTTTGTCAAAAGAAGCATGCTACATCATTGTATTCATAATAAATGCTCTTTGATTTGTATGACTTTGTGTTTGTAATACACCCAAACAAAGATCTCATTTGTTCTGCTGGCAAAAGCTAATCTGCACAAGGAGGGTTTTTTTTATTATTTTCTGCAAAAACTGCCTTTCTGAGCCTAGAGATTGGGTTAGCTAAAAGCTTCACATTCATTATCTTTAAGGTACCATGTTAATGAAAGGATTTTAATCATTGACATTGCTATGTGAATTATTATTACACAAACCCCTGCTGTTGAGTAAGACAAAATTAACCCAGTGTAAGGGGCATTAAAAAAAAAATCACAGCTAATTAGTAAGCTAACAGGAACAAAGAGAATGTATAACAAAGATGTTGAGAGGAAGACACTTATGTAAAAGCTGCAGCTTCCATTCCAGCATTGATCTTTCTGTATGGAAATCTTTTTTCTGTCTGATTTGTTCCATTAGACTTGAGCATTTTTATGTTTTGTAATTAGTTTTCTAAGCCACAGTGTCTCACTTCTCTCAAACTGTGGAAATCCAAAGGCTCATAATAGAAAATGGAAGATATTTAAAAATGCTTTTAAATTATTTCCCCAGCGATCTATATCAGAAGCATAAAGTAATTCTCTGGATTATTCTAGGAAATTATTTCCATATTCTCTGCTGTTCTCCATGAATTGCAGAATACTTTAACTAATCTAGCCAGGTTCCATTGGAATAAGCCCTTCATTTTAATGGCTTGATGCTATTGTCCAGGTTGCAATTCCATATGGAGCAGATAAATGAAGCTATAGGTTTAAATCACTGCATGGCTTCTCTTCTACAGTCCTAGTCATGCTGGTTTCCAATGGGCAACACATCATTGTGCTGATGTAAGAGCCAAGGATGAGACAATCAAACCTCAGAGAAGTATTCATGCTGGGTGCCATTTGTTTATAATTGCTCTTTGTAAGTTATAGTTTCAGATAAAGCTCTGAAAATGGAATGAAGAGGAAAATAATAATTAAGTCTGTTTCTCTTTTTGAGACTGACAAAGCCTTTAATTTATTTTTTTTTTAGCGTATTTGTCCTTCCGTTGACTATTGCACACAATCCCCCCTTATCTCTTTTGTTCATCAGCCTTTTCAGCCTGATAATTAAGACTCAAAATATTTGCTGCTGTTGTTTTTTTTTTCCAAGCCATCATTTGGTTTGTGTTGTAAATGTGGAACAACAATCATCTAGTTCTCTTGTGTGCCAGTAATTTAGTATTTCAATAATCTGCGATTGTTGAAAGGTTTAAAACAAATCAACATTTGTAGCAGTTCCCTTTTCTTTGTGGGGAAAAAATATGTGACCATAACATTTACAGCATATAGTCCTATATTTTCCTTTTTTTCCTCCTTTTTTTTTGGTGATCCTTATGAGGGAATTAAAACACAGGGCAATTGCTGAGCATAAAACAGAAGACTCACTTCAAAAAAAAAATAACATTCTTGCAGAGGCAGTTTTTACAACAAAGATCACCGCTTCATCTCTGTTAGTGCTGGATAGTTCTGTTAACTCTTTTTATTCAAATTCAAGTAAAATGAAAGAAAGAGGTAGTACCTAATATATTCTGCAAGGGGCACTACATTTCTGTTATGTAGAAATTTCCATGGAAGGATCTTACAGTGTTTTAAAAATATTGGCTAACCATGCCAAAAAACAAAGTCAAAATTTTGTTAGTTCCACAATATACACAATGGATCCAGGAAGGTTAATGACAAAACTGGGAACTAGATGTTAAGCACCTCAGAACACATTTTAGAGTAATGAAATTTATTTTATTTCCAGAATCCCTGGGCAATGTTCTTCTCTCCAAGTAATCAAATCTGTAAGGAACTGCCTGAGTCGTCATATTGGGGAGAGCTGTGGATGTTAATCAGGCCAGCTGTCTAAAATGGATTTAGATATCCAGTTCATATAGCACTGAAATTGTTTGCCAGTTATTGGCCCAGAGTCCAGTAAATCAGTAATAACTCCCAGAACAGAACCTACCCCACAGTCCTCACTCCCAATGTATTTTTTTCATTTTTGGTTTTTCTTTTTTCATTCAACGTTGATACACCAGGAACAAAATACAGTTTTCCCTATATTATAAGTTTTCCTATAATACAACTTTCAGAGTGCAGAAAAGCAACACAGGAGGTATTCTAAAACTGTATCAAAACCCACAAATGATTCAGCTGAAAACCTAGGAAGGACATTCAAGCAACAGGCAAGAGAGACTCTGTGGACTTCTTTGCCTCCTTTAGAAATTAGAATTGATTCATTAGTCCGGTTGAGAAATGACTGGCAGTCACAGAAGACAGCACCCGGTCTCTCATGCTGTGGCTTTTCACAGCCTGGGGCAGCCAGCTCTCGAGTACTGGAAGTGAAGAACTTTCCAGGGAGTGCAAGGAAACAAAGCTCCTCAGTAACGTACGCTCTCCCTGCAGTCAGTATTCCTATATTGCCACCCAGTCTTCAGTTAGATTACATCCTCTCTCTTTAAAAAATAGGGCTATACAGATGTGGACAAAACTCCTTGGATAATCACACATAATTCACAATCTTCCTTCCAACTTTTAGACTGTTCCGGCAGAGACTTCCTATACATCTTCCCTAGCCACCAAAGTGGTTCCCTTTCCCTCCTCACACTAAATCAGTCAGCTTAATGTTGACCTGTTGGGAATCTTGCAATGGGGAGAACTATGGATAGCTTTAGCTGTAACAACCCCTACTTATATATCATTCATATGCTGTATTTGACTAAGCATGAATTGAAAATAAACAATTTTGTGAGAGGAAAGAAGCTGAATTAATTTTTCAGATGTCCACGGGGAATTTCTGTTGCCTATTGAATGTCATGTTTTTACTGATAGCTATGTATTTATGAAAATTAGATACAGGTCTATCTCTCGATGTGAGTAGGGCTTCACATATAAGTGTGTATGTACATTTGCCTGTAAGAACTGCATAGAAAAAACTGATTAGAAAAATAAGACTATCAACCCTGATCCATTTGTGCTTTTCAGTTTCATATGCTACACAATTATTTGCTCAGATTTCATACTGATGTCAATGAAAACTGTATGCAAGCAATGAATGCATGATATACAATAGAAACTTGTTACTTATAGCAGAAAGGTTTCTTTTCTTCTTCATAAATATTGTTTAAGCTAGTCACTAAAGTCTGAAAATATAGAGGTCCTGACAATACTGTGTTTGAACAAGTATTTCATATTGTTAAAAATGTTTCCAGCTCTGTTTCTTCAAAGAACTTATGTGTATGCTCCCGTATTAGTATGCATTGAAGTTTGTTGCTGAACAGGGTTGAAACTCTGCTTTTTTTGGTTTTTTTTTTTTAGATATATACTGACTATTCTAATGGTAAAAGATTAATTTTACACCACTTCTTTATGTCTTATACAAATTATTTACAAAAGTTTATGAATTTTCATCTTTGCTCTGCTGCACTACAAAGCAGTTACCAGACCCCATTGTGAACACTTTGGAAAAACACAGCCTGGCTGACAAATTAGTAGTATTTGGTGCTAATATTACTAATTCAACATTTGAAAGGGCTGCTCACTGGGGAAAAATAACATGTTCTCTAAGTCACAGGAGAAACTAGGGAGATAGTTAATGGGTGTTGGCTGTGCTGCACATATTGTGCACAATGCTGTTCACATTGCAGCTGACTGACTGCCAATAGATGTGGAAGTAATTGTCAACAAGATTTATTGTTACTTTCACATTTATACAGTTAGAAAGAAAAGGTTGAAAGAGTTCTGTGAAGTTTGGTACTGACTTCTACTGAACCATAGCAACACACACTGATTATCACTAATGCATGCCACTGAAAGAATTTTGCATCTTTGGAGGCCTTAAAAGTCATTCTTTCTTGTCAGAGCAAAATCCCCACAATTCTCAGTAATTTTTTTTCCAAGATCAATACCTGAGCTCTGACTGCACTTCTAGCTCACAAACTAGTGATTCTTCAGTATACAGTTGGATTTAGGAATGTCAAACTTTTTTAACAACAGAATTAGGGCACTCAAGGTAATTAAAAAGTAACCACTAGCGAGAACAGGTGTTTGTTACTTGAAATTAAGGGTGGTAATTGAGGGAAGTGGGGAGGCAGTAGATCATTTTTCGAAGTAAAGACTTTAGCTCACCAGTCTGAAAGAGCACAACACACTTGCTATATAAATGTATAAATTCTGGAGGCATGAATTTCAATGAATGCTTTTTTCAGCTTCTGTTCCTGTGGTTTATGATTCTAGAGAATGTTTTTAACCCAGCTTCACTAAGGCAAAACTGTTTGATTTACATATAATTTTATATAAATTTATATTTTAACTTTAAAAAGATAGATTTTTTTTTTTACCAAATGCTATAGAATTTAATCAGAAACCAAGACTCAATATCTTGGGTATTTTTCTGTCTATCCAGACAGACAAAAAGTTTTACTTTGAAGGCTCTTAGGATTGTCCTGTTTGAACCTCTGGTGAGTTTTTTCTTTGTTTCAGATGGAAATCAGTTGAGGTGAACTTGGTTATATTTTTGCTGTAGAATATCCCTCTAGCTTTGGCATCTTCTTAACTAATAGTTTGAGACTATAATACACAAGACAGACTGACAAGAAACAGCCACCCATATTCTTTCAGATTTCTGTGACGACAGTCTAATGTGGAAGGGAGAGAGGGGCTACAATTAGAAGACTTACCCAGTGCTGCTGGATGTTGCTGCAGTCTGTATGAAGATCTCAGAAAGCAAACAGGGAAGACATTTAGACCCAGCTATTACATGTGAAATGTGCTCTTACAGCACTAAACAAATACATCTGTGCAATTACTCCATCTATGGTGAAGATAATTAACTGCTCCATCACTGAGGTGGACAACTACTTGTTCATTTAGCAGGATATTTTGTCAGTTTGTTTGCTCATAATTAGCACTATTAAAGGCTCCATTTCTATCTTATAGATAGCACTGATAAGATTATTTATTTTATTATACTTTAAAAGTCCAATGTACCTAAAGACAGCAAGTATGTTTAGAAGTGCTCTGTTTGTAAACAAAAGTACTTATGTTTAAGCATTCCTGATACAAATTTTATATATATATATATATATACATACATATATACATACATACATACATAGATATATATATATGTGCTCCTTGAAGCACGTTTGTACTCACTTGTAGTTCTGTACTTACCTATTAGGAAGTACAACTCTAATTTCAAAACTAGGCATGCAAGCACGTGGCAGCCAAACAGCTGGTAAAAGTCTCTTTGTTCATTTGTTTGTTGCCAAAGAAGGTACAGCTCATTGTAAACTAATAAAATAAAAAAAATAGCTCTTCTTAAAACTTGATCTTGTCTTCCAATTTCAGGTCACTGCTGCAGCACTGCTGCAGCTGATCAGAGAGTTACGTTGGTAATGAAGGACATCTGGATAACGGACAGAAGAAAGTGTCAGGATATGTGGAAAATAGGATGGGAAAAGTTATGGCAATTTTGGACTGGAACTACTCTAAAAGTGTCTTAACAAGTATTAGAAAAGCCAACATTTCAGATAAGCAACCTGCTAATCTAAACATCATTTACACGGCAATCGCATTTTTTTGGAGGGAGACATCTGAAATTGTAATGCCAATTTTAAAAGAATTATATTTCACTACTAAAAAGAAAATTAAGACAGTTTGAACCAGTCTTCTGATAATTAGGCAAACACTGTTACAAGATACCAATTAGGAAAAAGTCTGGATACATCCTTGTGAAGGTAATGATTTGCAACCTCAGTGTTGAATGTTCCTGACAATTACACTTGGCCTAAAGGTGAAATTTAGATCTGCGTCCCCCTTTATTCTAGGATATCCCCTGTTTTCCAAAATACCTACTAATTTAGATTGCTCCTTATAACCTTCTATACTTCTATTTCAGAAAAAAAAATGGGATTAGTGTATTTGGAAATAATATTATAAATGTCATCTATGTATGGGAAATATGACTGCTCTTTTCACATAGGCTCAGAGCTCCATGGTACAGTTCCTTAACGCACGTGCATGCACCCACATGAATTGTCTCTCCAGCTCTGCTTACACTGGCTGTCCCCAGGGTCACTAACAAACTATACACCCTCAGGCAAATGTAGTCCCTTACAGTCAAATAATTCCCAGAATTAGCAAAGTCTGAATAATGTGAAGTGCTGAGAAATCATTGATGGCTGTTGTGTATCTGCGTAAACCAGAATAAGAGCACTCACACAGCTGTAAAGAGAATCAGAAGGTAATGTAAATATAAGGCAGGGTATTAATAAGGGTAATTTCTGAGAATGAGGCCAGAGGGCTAGGTACATGCTGCATTGTCCAAAAGACCCTTCTTTCTAGTAGTTCTGTGTTATGCATATGAAATACATGAAAACTGGCTACAGAAAGATATGCTAAGTGGAGTAGTTCAAACTTAGTCATTTTGGGTAACAGAATTTTCTGCCAATTTCTTTCTCCAGTAAAGAATCAAATCCAAAGCTTCATCAGATTTGTCTGAACTGCCCTGCAGAGTGATAGCAGGACTGAAATTCTACTTTGTTTGGTCCTCACCCCAGGTAAAGACATGAGAGGCTCACATCACTTATACCCTCCAATATTTAAGTGTCGTGTTCAAATGGGAAAATGGTTAATTTTGTAAGAAAACTTTTAAGGAGTCAAATCCTCTATCTTTGAATATTACTGTGAGCTAATGGATAGAAACACAACACTCTGAAAAACAAATTAATTTGTTGGACCATTAAAGATAATTTGTGTGAGTAAAGATACAATCGCTCAATTTACAAAACCGTCAGATAAGGCTGACTCATGATTTGGAGGTGATTGAATGATTTAGGAGACAAAAATAACTAGGTGGTTATACAACAAAAATATTTACCGTGACTTTTTTTAAAGATAGGATTACAGGTCTCTCTCACCATGCTTACATGATACAGGCAGTGACAGAAGAGCTATTTTAATTACAAAGAATCAGTGTAGCACATACCACTATTTAGCAGCTGGATGGCATTAATGCTGAGTAAAGCAGAAAGTCTGCAGAGATAACATCTTCATTAGCAGGACTATGATGTCCTACACCAGCTTGCTTTTAGGTCCACTAGGCTGAAAAACAAATATCATAGATGAAACCTTCAAATATAATGAACAATTCTGTTCCATATTTGCTGTAGAGAAAGAAAAAATATTGAGGTATAAAAAGATAATCTGGTGACTGATGCAGACAGTCATCTGGTGCCCTATTTCCCTTTCTCCCAAGCACGTCTGAGGCACTCAGCTGTCTGACATCAGCCCCTCGCCCCCTGCTCACCTTCCTTTTTTATGTGTCAGTAAAAACCTAGTACAGATAAATTAAGGTAGTTCAGAGCATATCCCTGGGTTTCATCATCTCCTCAGTTACCAGCCATAGGACAGATTACAATTTCACAGATGCTAGGAGAGGAGATATTATAGCAAAGCAGTAGTGCCACTACAGATAAGGTTAAGATGGCACTTCCATTATAAACACCTATTTTCAGTGGCTTATAACTTCAGGCTACAAATTTCTCTCAGGCTGAAACCTGGCATCTTTCGGCTCAGCTTGGTAATGGCTTTCCCTGTATCTTCATACCATTTTGATTCAGTGTTTGCGATAGGAGAATGCAAACAAATATATGTCTCTGCTTGTTTCAAATGGCAATGAAATACTTTTCTTTCATGAAAAAGCCTGGAGGGCAGGATGTTTCTGTCATTCTAACACCCATTTTACCGTTGGCTATTTCCCCATAAGATCATTTTTAAAGTGACAAAATTCACATCATTCTTTCCAAAACAAATTCAGGAGAGCTAAGGTGTATGGTCCCTGCCAATCTGCTCTGAAAAACATGCTGTGTCCCTCTGAGCGGCAAGAGCTCAGCACTCACCAGCGCCACGCGGCCTGGGCTAGTCCCTGCTCAGGGCTATAATAAAAGCCACCCTTCGCAGAGCAGCATTCCAGGGAGCTCAATGTATTGACGAAAACTTCCATATTTTGGAATGAGGAAAAAATATGTAATGTTATATAGCACACAAATCTCATTATTTTAATGAGGCATTTATTCTAATTGTCTAATTATTTTGAATTATACCTCATTATTAAAATCCTGTTTTTTCATTTTGATCTGTAATGAAGGATGTAATGAAATCCCTAAATACAGTACTACCTTTTTTTCTGCAGCCTTCTCCTCTCATAAAGTTCAGAATTTTTGCCAAAGATTATAATTTTTCATCAATCCTCCAAAACAATAGAGTTCAGAGACCTGCTTGCATCTCTGTCTACCTGCCTGGCTCCCTTCATGGTAGTATCTATTTCACCAGATATTTAAAAATAAATAACTGTATTAAACCTGCTGAATGAGACAAATGTTGTGTTAATTTTCCTTTGTATTTCTCACGTACCAAGGTATGTGCTTAATTATTCTATCACAAGCAATGTGTAACCCTTGTGTGCTTTTAACAAGCTGAGAGTATGCTGTATCAATCAAAGCATCTTTTTAAAGTCAGACTCACAGCGGACAGAGCAGAAAAGGACAAAGAAATGGAACAGGAAAAGGAGAAAAAACCAGGCATCCCAACATTTGGAGAAGGAATATAAAAATGATTGAACATCAGTAATTCTTGCTTTCATTTTTTCAAAATTTATTTCTGATTTTTCTCATCAATTTAATTTTTGCCAGCATATCTTGTGCACACTATAGCTTTTTGTCATTCTAGAACATATGTGGTATCTACATCCTTCAGGATACTGGCATGCAGTAAACCTGCTATGTACAATGCTTGGGACACTGGGCACAGGCACATTGCGGAGAGGAAGCAATCATGATGGCATTGTGTTAACTACATCTCCCTACCATCTGGGGCGGCACCACACTGATACTTATTTTAGACGAAAGACATCCACATGTGGCAGATACAGACAGCAGTATGAAGCACATGGAAGTAGGTAACATACCTCTTACTCTGGTTGCTCCAACTCAAAACACGTGGCAGGACTGGAAAGAGGCTGAAGGCAAAACCAATTAAAAATTGAAATTGTTTTCCAAAAGAAACAGAACAGGGGATATGATAAAAATTATAACAATAATGCCAAGGAAATTAGGAAATTCTTACGTGGAACATACCCAACAAAAACATAGATGGAACATACCCAAACAGAAAAGTAATCATTTAAGTGCATGTGTACACTGTACTGCAAGAGTACATCCGCAATGACTGCAGTACACCAGAGAGATACCCACACTAGCTTTAAAGTAGTGAGCCTGGGTACTTCCAGCAGTCAGCTACGGCAGCACAGAGCTCAGCATGAGCTAATTTACCCAGCTTCTCGGCAAAGTAAATTGGCTGTGCTGAGCCCAGTGCTGCCTTGGTTAGATTGTTACCGGTATTTGAATTTAAATCTAGCTCAGGTTTCTCCGCATTACACTGCGGGCACTTGAATGATTGCTGGGTAAACCTACCGAAAGACTTGTAGAAAGACATTTTTTAGGTAAATTGTACACCTATGGAACTCTCAAAATATTATTAACTTAATAATATAGTGCAGTAAGACTCCTCCCAAAATACTAGATACATATGCAGTAGGAATATTCCTGATTGCATTACAGTGAATGAAATAATTGCAAAGACTATAAGGAAGAGATATGCTGCAGGGCATAAACTCCAATTTAAAGCTCCCTATAAACTGCTGGTCCAGGTAAGCTTTGGATGGCAATTGTGTATGGTGTATTTTATATTCCTAATTGGATACCCTGATTAAAAGTACCTTTCCAATGACTGCTGTAGAAGAATCTTTTCAGTACATGTAAACCATCATTATAAATGCTGTTTAAAAGCCTGAGTCCAGCCTGGTGAAAGGAATAACTTTTTAAGTCAGCATGGATATGCCAGCCAAAAAACCCACCCAAATGAAAATACCCTAACGTAGGAACATTTAGCATTTCATCCTAATTTCCAACTCACAAATGCAGCCACCTATCTCAAATGTTACTTTACTAGTGAACAGATTTATCTGTTCTGTTTATGTCAGATGACTGTTATGTCATACAAAAATATTCCTTGAAAAGACGGATGTGTTCTCCCCTTTGTAAGAAGGATTGTCCATGGTTCAAAATACTTTTAAGTTAGGCTTGGGCTGGTGATAACAGTGACTGTATGTCAATGGGTGAGAGTGGAAAAGTCCCCATACAGTGGTAGATGATTGTATGTGAAAGTGCTGAATACACTGACACAGTATCACTCTATCAGACTTTGTAAATGAAGGGCAAATTAAATTAGGCTAAATATATGGTTATTTAACAACACTCAACCAAACATTTCTTTGCTGGATAGCAAATAAGGCTTGTATTTAACCAAAGATTAGTGCATTCCAATTTTAATACCAATGCAGTTTGTTTTTATAGGAGGATCTAAACAGCACTTTATGTTGACATTTCTATTGCGTATTTAATGATCGCATATCAAATATGCATGGCAAATAAATACTGTGTTCCACGTAAACCTCTCTTGCACACTCTCTATCTTTCTGCTTCAAAATATATTTGTTCTCATAACAATGCATATCACTACAATGTAACTAAATCTTATTTCAATTTTTTTCCAGACAAGAAACAGAAACCTAGATCATTGTAAGTACTGCTGAACAGCTGTTTTAAAATGCAGCCCTGAACTGTACCTCTGCCTCCCTCTAAGCAGTCAGTCTGCTGAGAAAGTATCCTTCTGACAGAACACATTAAGACTGTCCAAAACTCCTTAATCTACTGCCCACACAGAACAGTGCTGTAGCATTTCACATGATGCAACCAACGAAAATCAGACCTGGCAGAAGATCCTAACTATGTTCTTCAGCCTGCATAGCTAAATGTTTCTTTGTGCTCAGCTAGAGCAGAGGAAAACCTCATTTGATAGCATCTTGTTAGTTCTAGGTACAGAAGGATCTATTTCCAGCACAGTGTTCAATTTTTCTGGATAAAAGTTTCATCATTCACATCCCAATGGAACCTAGCTGAAGTTTACTTCATTGGAAATTCTAGGGGACATGTAAAAATATCTGGCAGACATTTACTATGTAGAAGTCTAAAATGTCTCTTTGAAGAACTGTTTAAACACATATTGTGAATTATACTATATAAAGAATAAATTAGCATATATTTCTATTGCACATATATTTTGGCTACTTGAAAATAAGTCTAAGGCTATGAGAATTGTTCCAATTTTAATTTTAATTGATGTAATCTAATCTATCAATTTATTATTTGGGTGTCACGCTTAGCTTGAACAGAGAGCAGTCAACTCCTTTTCCTGTCCAAATACTATAACATAAAGGTAATAATTAGTTGGGTTTTTTTCTTTTTTGATTCAGAGAGGCTTTTGAAACAATATTGCAGTTTTCTTAAAGGAAAAACAAACATTGCATTTGTTTGGTAACTTCAAGTCCAGAAATAACAAACAACAGATTCCTTAGCTCAATAGATTCTGAAACGAATGTTTATTTCTGCACACTTTCAGGTTCTGGTATTTTATAAAGGAGCTTTAATGCTAGTCTGCCTCATAATTCACTATGGGATGTCTTTATATACGACTGACAGTAATACAGCTCATTTTGGGTGATTAACTTAACCCCCAGTATTGCAAGTGCCTTGCTACATTAGCATCTTTCAAGAAATAGTTGCAATGTGAGAAAATTGCCTGTAGGATTATTTGCAACTAGGAACCTGTGAAATGTAAAATAAAATTGAAGACTATAAAGTAAGACATCAAAGCTACCTAAAATATTAATAGCCAGTACTCCAAAAAGTAATTTAGAAGAATTGCACGAGGGAGTGAAAATTACTAATTTAAAAACAGATAGCCTTGGCAAAATAAAGTCAGAAGTTTAGAACAAACAATAGATAATACAAATTCATTGTATACACAATATGAAAAGAATGCAAGCACCACTAGCAGCTTTTATAGCTGAAGAAGGCTGGGACAGAAATGCCTGACCAAGCAAGCAACTAGATCTGTACAAACAAAACAACAAAGTTGCATTATATTGAATTTAGGCTACTGGAGAGAAAGAAAAATAAGTACTACTTAATCCATCTAGTTTTCTGTTACATTTTCATTCTAATTGAGCACAGGCAGAATTTGTGGGCAGAAGGATTTTCTTTTTAATTGATGCATTTGGAGCTGAGAGTCATTGTCACGCTGTTCCAAATCATGTTTTCACCTGCCCTCTCTGGGGCAAACCATATTGGAAGTTTCAGTGGAGTTTCTGTGGGAGATTACAAGCTTCAAAGCTAACATTGTGAAACCTGTTTCCCTTTTGATATACACTTTTTCTTTTAATAAATTTCAGAACAAAGAAATAAACTCAGATGAATCATAAAGGCACAGAAAACAGAAGAAAAAGTCTTCAGTCTTGAATCAGGCCCGAATTCTGCATGTCGCATGGCAGAGCTTCGAGTTGGATTCATGTTTAATCTTCTTACCGAACCATCACCCCAGAGAAATTCTTATGTACTTACTCCGCGTACTGCTCAGAACGCTACCTCTGGGCCAAGAGCACGAGCACGAGCAAGCTCTGTGAGTCATGGAGGCTGCCTGCCATCTGGGGCTGCCCATCCTCTGCTCCTCCCTCTTTGCTTGGGATTGCACAAGCCAGAAGATGACCTAAAGGCCTGTATGACATTCACAACACGTTCAGGACTACTCCAGGTTGCACCAGTTGAATGGAACACCTGCAAGTGAAAGCAATGGGACTACTCTGTCCTTGTCTGCTCTTCACTTTGTGTGGGGTGACCCTATATCAAAGTCTAGGTAAGAAGCTGTGATTCACTGAGACCAGCATTTGACTTCTGAAAGTCTTTGTCGCCAGGGCTGTTCTGTGAAACCATGGCAATGTCTTAGCAAGTGCAGAGCTAAATCCTGCCCGTGAAATACACACTGTGCAGACAGGAGGTGCATTTCTGAAGCTGCAACATGCACGGGGTCATTCCCTTATGCAACTGAAGAGTGCATGGGATCAGGTGGAACGTGCAGAGGCCAAGAATTTTTTCTCATATTTTTTCTGCTTTTTCTGAAATGGACAGTGCCCTAATGTAGAAGTCTCCCAGGATAAGGCATTAGTACATGTTCAACAGAAAACAACATCGTTTTTGTTGAAAGGGGGCTCACTAATGACTGAGAGGTCTTCTTTATTCTCTAATAACTGTTACCCTGCTATTTCCATAGACATTTACTGTCTACAGTACAAGATGATAAAAACTGAAATTTTTTGGGAAGTTCCAGTACTTAAAAACGTGAAGAATTGTACCAGCTACTTCTAAAACAAGAAAAGAGTTTCCTGTATTAAATACTCCAGAGTAAATTATGTAATATTTGATACTGATTTTTTTTGAACCTGTGATTAATTTATCTCAAGACCTTCTTTATAATCATGCTCACTTATCATGGTATGGTGTAGATAAAGGATTACAAAAAGAGGGTTAATACTACACTTCTAGCTTATATTTAAATGTCTGGGAAGGAAGCATTTTCAAACTGACCTATCCATCCAAGTAGCAGATGAAAAACAATGCCAGCAGCTATTTTCAAATTACTTACTCTAAATAGCGACTGGAATACAATGCCTTTAAAAGAAAGGTGCTTTTTGTTCTTCTTTGAGCTATAACACATAGAGCAATAAGGGAAAGGCACCTTACAGTGAATGATTCACCTTCCTGTAATAACATGCGGAGCCTCTTCCTGTTGTGCCATACATACAGGGTAATAGAAATCGCCTTTGAAATGACTTAACTGAACTGTAGGGATTATTCTATGGATAACCTACTGCAAGGCTGCTGTGTCTTTTTTTCTTTCCTTCGATTTTCCACAAAGGGAATCTTCCCAAAGAACACTGAAGTTCTTTATATTGATAAATTCATGATCCAATCTTGCCTGTATAGTTTCCTTGGACAACCAGTTACCAGGAATCATTCAGAGCAGCATGAAGAAACTAAATCAGTGTGGGCTGGGGGGATTAGACCCATCTTCCACCCCTGTTGCACTGAAGGTGTTTTGACTCCAGTTACAGAAGTCATCATGAAATGGCAATGCTTTGTCTTCTGAACTGAACTTTAAGAACAAGGTCATTCTTCACTGTAAAAAAGCTTGCCTGAGCCAAACTTTATAGGTCTTGCTTAATCGTTCCCTGCCTGTTTATATGTATAATGAAATATCTGACCAAAGGTGTTTTACTTGGTGAGAGCAAATGAGTGACCTTTGTAGAAGAATCTGTAATAACCACACTGTCCAGCAGACATTCTAACAAAAGAGTAGAAAAATAAAAATACTCAGAGATAATATTGTGGTTAAAAAGAACTAAATGACCACTTACTGATTTCTACTAATTTCACTGCTGATTTCTAAAGTAAATTAGTTGATGTATCCTATGTATGCTAGATTCTTTACTGAATGAACGCATGCACCAGGACTTCCATGTCAGAAGCCAGTGCTGACTTTTATGAGCAGTGTCTCATCCACTATGAAATGGAAAGGAACTGTGAAGTTAATCTTTTTTTTTTTTTTTTTTTTTTAGCTTTACATTTACTACCGGAACTTTAGAGAGAGAACTATGCTTCTCCCAGCTGTGAAATACTGTGCCTTGGCAATTTCCATTCTGTGGGGCCATGATCCTGAGGCCACACAGATACCAGGACTATCCTCAGCAAGCTTATGCAGTCCTTTCAGCAGCTCAGTATTTCTGAAATGCATCAGTATACTGATTCTTTTACCTTTTCTTGGGAGGGATGCTTTCTGTGAGGCTGACTGGGCAAGACTGCT
The DNA here is from genome assembly GCF_023634155.1 of Falco peregrinus. Classification (NCBI taxonomy): domain Eukaryota; kingdom Metazoa; phylum Chordata; class Aves; order Falconiformes; family Falconidae; genus Falco; species Falco peregrinus. Next base: position 20,192,142 of record NC_073730.1, on the reverse strand, counting down.
CTCACCTGAGCTGATGGCTTGACAGTTGCAAGCACTTGGCACCCACATACCCACTGAAGGCAGTGGGAAAGATGAGTATTCTGAAAATCTAGGTCATCAGCTTTGATGATTCACATGCAATACTTGTACTGCTACATTACTTTTTCACCAGCTGGGGTAGCCGGCACAAAAAAGGCTTAAAACTTGGAAAGGTTTTGTTTTGTTTTGTTTTCTGAGTACTTCTATTCAGGACCATACAACCCTGTGACTGTAAGAAATATTTGTTACTGAAGTACATGACACTTCTATAAGAATTTGTAGTCACTTGACTCTTGTTCATGTGTGTTGATAACAGTACTATTTATTACAGAAGCCTAAAGTGTCTCTTTGAAAAGAAATTACCAAACATAATATTTCCCTTTGTACAAAAATATCCTGTAAAAAGATTATATTCATGAATAGCAACACTTTGCTTCAATTTGTATGTCTGCAATTTCTAAAGATGCTTTTAGATAGATCTCATTTCTATGAGGATTTGATAAGACAACTCTGAGGAAATAATAAACAGATTCTATTTATAATGGACTTGCTAACTAGCACTCAGAAAAGGCTTTTAATGCGTGAGGTCTTTTTCTTTGAATTGATCTTCACTGGGATAAAACTATTATCACAGGATCCTGTTCAATCCATAAGTATGCAGGGACTTGATTCTGTCTGAACTCAGATCTAAGGAGAAAAATTCAATGTTTCTTAGAACAGTAGGTGATGGCACTATAGTGACATTTCTATTAAAAAAATATATTAAAAAACCCCAAGTTACTATTTCTTCCATGTCAGGATTCTTGGGGAGACCTCATAATGTTGCACCTACAATGTCAGACTGGCTTCTCATCTGGTAGTACTCACACCTAACTGGCACACTTACTTTTCTCAGATTTCACATTGTTCTTAACAAGGATTGTAGAATTTATATACTGAGACATGGTGAAAAGTTCAGGGGGGTGGTTTTCACAATTACGGGGAGCCCAGACTTCCACAAATCATAGCTTTACATGACTGAGCAAGCAAATTGGTGATTTGCCCTTACAAATGTTGAATATTTAATGAGCAGAGGCTCCAGGAGCAACAGGCAAGTTTCCAGTGCCCAGCTCATGATGACCAGTAGAAATGGACAGGCTTTTTATTCTGAAATGCAATGCCCCTGAAAAGGAGAGCTGGTATGATAGTACAACTGGCCAGTCAACTCCGCTGTCCATTCCCGCTTAGCTCAACCATCAAAACTTTTGTTTGTTCATTTGAAGAACTGATTTATCTAATTCCTACAAGATAAAGACTATGAAAGTTTTGTCTTACTTCCCTGTTGCATGAACTTTGTCTGTATTGTAGAGACCAGTGTAACTAGTTTAGACCAACAATAAATCCGTTCCTCTGCTCAAGGACCGTGAGGAGCTCTCTCTCATGTGCTTTTGAAGTCCTGGGGCAGGATAATGCCAGGTAGTTGGGGAGAAGAATCAGCCTGGATTGCAGGGTCCTTTCCCACAGTAGGCAGCTGTGAGTAACTTTGAAAGTTTCAAGCGTTGAAGTACCCAGTGCATCAAAGGTTACTGCTTAAATCTTCCTGCCCCACATATCTGTTACCGTCTGATCTCACTGTCTGCGAAAAACTCAGGAAATAGCTCAAAAACAACTGACACAAACATATTCGGAACAGTTATCTCTAAAATGTTACAAAGGAATTGTATTTCAGTGGTGTAAAGAGTAAAAAAATAACAGCTTGACTTTAAAAGCTGCTTTTTTACCACTGCAATTTGTTGAAGAAAATACAAAGTATAAAACACTTTACCATTATTTTAATGGATACATCATGTTCCCCAGCATCAGAATTACACAGGTGTAATTTGTTGTATTTATAACCTCTATACTCATTTGCAGTGAAAATCTTACACATTTTCTTTAAAGAGATTTCACTTGGAATACTTACCTACCTTGCTGTTTTGCTCTTATTTATTATTATTACATATTTTATTCTATTCTTTCTAAGAAAACAAATGGCAAAAGACTAACTCATTATACATGATCTCATAAAACTCTCACATATCTTGGAAAAAAATGGTTTATGCTAAGATTGGTACTGACAAGCACCTTTTTAATTGCTAGTAATGTATACACAAAGAATACGGTAGATATCACCACTGATACTGCTGCTGAGGCTATAGTAATCTTCTGTGTATCAGAAATCCCTGTCATCATTTTGCTCTCTAGAGGATATGGCTTGATTAGGGCAGTCCCATTGTTTCATCTGAAATCTTAGCAGATTAATACTTTCATCAGGGCATCAATTTGTCCCACTTTTCTTTTTGCTTCTCTTTGTGAGTGACACAGCCAAAGGAATGCACCTCTTTAAACTGTCATTCAGTTTAACTCCTCCTCTGCAATTATACTGGCATGCATAATACATCATAACAAATTGGATTTTGCAAAGAAGCAACAACAGAAATTATATTTGCTTGTGGCATAAGACAGAAGCTGCTGTAATAGGGGAGGGAGGGGGTGAGCACTGAATAAAGAGATCTAATGAATTAAAGCCACTTACAGAAAACAGCAGTTGCCTTCTGTTTTCTCAAGGTTTCTTCTTCTTTAGCTTAAAAATCAATTGCAAAAGCAAAATGAAATAAAAAAGGAAATATTAAAACAAATCAAATAGCTTTACAATTAGCAAAGGTTTTATAAAATTGTACAGCGTTTGTTATTTTAGCAGGAAGATTCTCTTCTGGCTTTAAGAGGTTAAAAATTACTTCCTTACTTCAAGGAAAGCTATTTGTTTGAATAAAAATTGTTAGACACACCATCAGGTGGAAAATCCTGTCATATAGGACAAATATCTTTACCAGATGTCCTGCCTGGAATAAGGAACTTTCCTTTCCTTTCCTTTGCTCCTCCCCCATTTACAAAATTCTGTGATGGTTTTCCAAGTCTCTCCAAATCCTGCAGACTCAGTGGCTGATTATCCTCCCCCATGCGTCTGATTGCCAGAGTTACTGAAGATAAGGGGCAACCCAGAATGTCCTTCAAGTAGCTGGCTAGAGCCAACAACATATCCCCAGTGTGCATGGGACTTCAAGACAGCAACTAGATCAGTTGTCTGCTCCAGACAGACCCCTCAAAAAAGGCAAAATATGTATTTGGCAGAATATCAGCAAAAAGTCTTTTGGTTTATAAAAGAAATTAGATGAAGCAGGGGAATGTTTCCAGTGGAACACTGAAATCATTCTAATGTTTTAACTCTGAGATTGTCTTCAAAATATCCTTCAAAATTTAAAATCTGTTTTTCCCACACAATTTTTGCTAGCTTCAATTAATTTCAGTCCTATGGCAGGTGCTCCATTTAATTTAAAAAAGAAAGGAAGCGGGGAATCAGCTTTGCTGGGACTAGGAAAAAAATGTTTGTCCTTTGAAAAATGTAGTATTTTTGGCCTAATGTTTAGAAAACAAGAATTTGTAAATAAAATCTGAACATTTAATTTGGAATTAGAACTGCATTTACCATAAAACCTTCCTTATCCCTGGCATCTCCCATCTCCTATGAGGATGTGCTAAAAGTTCTCGATTCAAACTTCAATAACCTAAAAATATACTGGTATGCAACAAAAATGAAAGGAAAGGCCAGCAAATAAATAACTGGAAACACAGTAAGCAAAAGCACAAAAGGTAAGAACAGGAAAGAGTTATATCTTTATGAAATCCCAAGCTTTTTTTGCAGCTAGACTTTATAAATATTCCCTGGAATGTTTCACTTAGCTTGAGGATAGTAGCAGTGACATAGGTGGTGACTTTACATGTTGAGGCTGTAAGTGATGTATATATAAGAGGTATCAGTGATAAAGTGAAGTAAGGTGTGAATTTAGACAGCAGACACCTCAAAATACTCATGATAGTTTTATGTAGCACATCTTTATACATAAGGGATTCATTCTTACCTCCTCTAAAACTGTATCCAACTAACTTTTACCTTAATGATGGATGATAGCTCCAGGACCATTGTGAGGCCTCACAACATGGAAGCATTATAATATGAGTTATATGAAGAGTAGAAACTATCAGCAAGATGACAATTTCTAGACTGATCTTAAAATAACCAGGTACTTTCCTTCCTATAATTAAGCCAAGAACTTCTTTCTCAATTAGACTGGCAGAAATTCCTTCTCAATGGTAGTGGCACATGGATATACAGTTATTTCCAATAGCATTACTGTATGTCACAGGGGTAGAAATGAATTAAGAACTGGGAAACAGAAGAGCCTGATGCAAACAGGCAAGTTTGGCTGCCAATTATTTTGGTTGCGTTGGCAGACTGCTAGCTGAGATGCAACTACACCCAAAGTTGAGAAAAGTGGTATCTTTGTAGCACATACTGTCCTCATCTACTCTTCATATTGGGATAAGACATTTGGTTGCTTGCACAATTATTACCATATTAGTGACCATTTTCAAGTCTCCTTCAGCTACTGCTTTTCCCATGCTAACATTGCTGAAACAAACCACTTGGATTTCACAGTGGGTAAAATTAATATATTTTGAGAATGATTAAAGAGCACATTTCTGTAGTTTAGTATCTTCCTGTCACTTCCTAGTCTTTGTTGCAGTAAAACTGAGTTTTCTATAATAATCTTTGGCTTAAACATTTATTTTAAAACTAATTATGTGATTGTATTGTTACACAGATAATTGCGGGAGTTGTCAATTAAATTCTCATTTATGTTCAAGCATGAGTCTTTTCTTAGTTCCTTATGCACATGCATAAAAGAAGTCTGCTTCTTGTAAACTGCAGTTTGCTTGATATATGCAGTTTTTATAGTTTATCAGATATTATTATGCTGAAGACTTCCATTCATTTCATTTTTTTTCGACAATGCAGTGCTGCATAAAAATGCACTCTATATTCAGTTTTTTCAGACCATATTTTAACCTTCATTTTTTAAACTTTAAAAAATAATAATGAAAAACTCCCAATGGATTATGTCCAAAGATCAAAATCATGTCTGTATCTGGGTGAGACTTTTTTTAATAATTTTTCCCTTCTATTGAAGCTAGAGAGCATATTTCATGTCGCTATTCCTTCTTAACAATAATTTAACTTTTAAGAGTAGGGCAAGTAGACTACTTTCGTGTTAACAGGTAATGTTGTCCACTATGTAATAGGGAACTTCCCATAGAAAGAAATGTGCTGAGGTTTATCTAGGTTTTTATGATTTTCATGCTAATCAATGTGCAAAAAATATAGGATCACAGGTAATGATGCCAGTTAAGACCATTTTTGTTAGGTTTTTAACATTCCTTTGCATTATTTGTGAACCCAAACAGTACGATTCTATGCAGATCAGAAAATAAAAAGATCAGTCTTTTCTTTTTGTCCAAATTGAACAGGAAGTCGACTAGAAGGAATAGATGGTGAAAAATAAATTGCATTTAGAAAATGCCATCAATTTAATAATTTAGAATATAATTAACAATACAAGAAATGTAAGTAATTCTTTTTATGAGGTTTAGCCTACTGTGCCAATACAAAGAGGATCTGCTGCTGAAATCAAAGGAAGTTTTGCAGTTCATTGCAATGAATCCTAAGACTTGCACATCAGATTTTGTAACAATAATACACATGTTGATCTGGAGTAGTGGATACATAGGCTTTGCCTGAAAATTAGAGGCTGGAAAAGAAAGGATATACTGCCTTGGCAGCCTAATTCAGAGGCTATGTTATCCTGCCCAGAGGTTAAGTGCCCTCAGACTGCAAAAAAAGCTTTAGATATTTTCTTATAAAATGCAACATATGATACATATATTTAATGGTCTGTGCAGCTGGTGAAGAGTTAGTCTCAGAGGGCTGGGAGGTTCAGTAACTTCCTTAACTTTTAAATACCTAATGGACATCCCCAGTGAAGCTAGAAATCTTGTAAGACCAGGCTTTTAAAAAATACCCAGTACTGCCTACTTCTATCCAGATGAGATGTGCCAGGACAGCAGCTTATATAATTAGATCCAAGGTAGATTCTCATTTGCTAAACCTACAAGATACCCTTGAAATTCTTCAATACCAGATGCTGTTATTCAGGCATTATTGATTATAATAAAGATTTGTTTTGAAACACACAACTCAATAATGTCAAGGACTTGAGTCACACTTATTACCTTGTTACACTTAAAGACGACATCCACTGAAAAGCCTTCCCAGACCCCACGGGCTGCTCTGCCCAGAGCTGCTGAGCAATAGTATACCGTCAGTCCTGGCATTTCATCACATTCATCACATCCTGCATCGTAACACTTCCGAATTCAGCCTCTATCTTTCTTAACTTAAGAAAACCAGAAACAATCCCAACCCTAGAACATTCCTGGCTGAAGTAAGCAATGCATTGCTATAACAAGGACTATCATAATAGTCTAGCTACGAAGAATTCAAGCAGTGCAACAGTAGTGGGGCTGATGGGCCAAAGAGGCTAAGGAACCATATTGCACATCAGGGAGTGGCAGAGTTGTGGGTGGATGGTTACAGGACAGAAATCCCTTTGATTTCTGGTATAAGAGTTCATGCCAGTCAGCAATATAAACTGAGACTGTTTTCTCTCTTCTTCAGAAATGCCATCATTTCCCAGGCCTCACTGATAAGCCTACCCTGCATATCCAATTCATTTCAACTAGAGTGTAGTGGTAATCCATGTATACTTTAAAAGGCTCAAAAATGAGACAGACAAAGTTTAAGTATAAATAAAGTAAAGGATTTCAAATATTCTAGACCTGAAACAACCTAGAGTAAAACTGGACCATGAAACTGAAACTGCTTAGAAATAGTGATGGATCTTTAATTGTAATAAGTTGACGATATTCCTCCCTATTGTACGAATGCATTAAACAGTTTCTTAGATGTCTTGGTATCTTTTGAAAGAGGAGACAAGAGTACACGGATTTCAGACCTTCTCAAACAGTAATAATGAGAAGTTTTACTTCATTTGTGGCATCTCACAAGAATCAGTTCTCTCCAGTCCTCCTCTGTATTATTCTCAATCACCAATGTGAATTTGTCAGATTATCTAGATTTATGTGTCAATAAATGTCAACGATGATATTCAGCTCTTCCTATGCTTTACCACATCTCCAGTATACAAAGTGCTTAGGTAAGATCATCAGTTTATAAAAACATTCGGCTGCATTTGAATCTAAAAAAGACAGAGTGCTGAGGGGCAGTGGAAGGCATTACAAAGAATATGAAGGAAGGCACATTCTTCTCTGATTGAAAATTTTGGCCTCAAATTAGGCAGTTCAATACATAGCTTCAGAGTTTTGGGATTCCTTGATACAGCTAAGTTACACAGCACTATCCATAAGCACCAGTTTCTATTACCACTGATTGCTACAAGGCTCCATCCCATCTTGGCAGATGAAGCCCAGCCTTTGGTTATTTACATGTGTCACCTCTCAGCTGGATTACAGCCATGTAGTTCCTGGGCATGAAGCCATCACACCTTAGGAAACTCCAATTAGTACAACATGCTGTAATACATGAGCTGCCCTGAGCAAATCTATTGTCTCTTACAGTGACTTCTTACTGACTCTTAAATCAAGGGAAATTATCCGCTACTACTTTTAAGATAAGCAATAGCCTGGGCCCAATATTTTTAGAAGATTAAATAAAATTCTGGAATACACAACCTTAAAATATAGCTTCATGCTCTCAGTAACTTAATGCCTAGAAAGGCAGTTACAAGTTGTCTACCTAGAAGACAGAACATCCCCAACAATGGAAGACAGAAATTAATTCCATGTGCATTTCTGTGATCTTACAATCTTTATGAAATACATAGTTATTTAAAAAAAAAAAGAAGACAAAAAAAAGAAGAGGAAGAAAAGAAAAGGAAAAGAAAAGGAAAAGAAAAGGAAAAGAAAAGGAAAAGAAAAGGAAAAGAAAAGGAAAAGAAAAGGAAAAGAAAAGAAAAGAAAGGAAAAGAAAAGAAAGGAAAAGAAAAGAAAGGAAAAGAAAAGAAAAGAGAAAAGGAGAAAAGAGAAAAGAAAAAAAAGAGAAAAAAATGAAAAAAAAAGAAAAAGAAAAGAATCAACACCAAAATTAATGTCAAAATCATAGCCTCCACTACACATACTTTCTTGCCTCTAGAGAAAATATTTTGGAAATAAAAAAAATGTAAAAAGGAAATAAAATAATAAAAATTAAATAGATGTTTACAAGTAATATACTGAAAGGCACTTGCAAAAGATTGAGTACAGCACAATGCCCGTATAGAACTGAGAGCACAGACTACCTGTGTAGTCATGTTTCCAGTCATACAGTCGTTTTTCTTCTTGCATATATCAAATCTATGGGTTAAAAGGGACATTATTCCTCAAATGAGCAAATTCCGCACAAAAGAGAAGGTGCTAGTGTAGTGACAAAAGCTTCATTACTATCTATTGAATGTCCACTGCCACCTTTCTGAGAAGAGCCCAGTTCCTGGTAGACAGATGCCTGCCTCCAAACCAACCCCACTGCTGAAAATCTCCGACCACAGGCCATGGGACACAGCACCTCTGCTTTCTCTCCTGTGGTGATTTTCCCTCCTAGTGCTGTGAGCAAGTCAGTGCTGGTGCTGGAGCAGAGGCTGCCCCGTCACTGCCTGTGCTGCACCTGTTCCGCAGGGAGCACAGGGCTGCAGTCTCCAGGGTTACCAGCCGGCACCTTTCAAAACCACTAAATTAACTCTGACAGAAAGAGATTCCTACTGCAATAGCAATGCATGAGGAAATGATGCCAACTCTATGAATGATGAGCGTTCTGCTTGCCACGTTGAAATTGTTTGTCCTGTTGTGCATATCCATAAATTAAGCAGCTGTTATTTTTTTTTTCCCAATTAAACACAGTCCTTACAATGCATAATAGGTCATTCAGATGTGTGTCTAATCTGTCTATCCCCGCTAAACAAAAGACTGGATTCAGGCTTATAACAAGGAGTCAGTTGTAGCACAATCATTTAAAAAAAAAAAAAAAAAAAAAAAGAGGGGAAAAAAAAATCAACTGTGGAGTTGAGTTCTAAAAGGATTAACATTGGGAAAATCTCCAGACCAATAAAAGAAACAAGAACAAGTGTGTCCATAGTCTAACTTGATGGCAAATCTCCCTCCCAATCCTGTCTGCTATTTCAGAGGATAAGAAAAGCTTATGTGTAATTAAAAATAACCATGTATTTGCACTTGCTAAACTGACCTCCAGACCACACACTTTTTCAATAAAAGCCATACAAAATGCTTTATTATTTTGTCATCTTAGTATTCAGCTGGTATGCACATTCCTGTGAACAGGTGAAGCTTGTGTCACAGGTCATTAATCAGATATCCTCCCCGTCACATACAAGAAAGCATGGCAGTGGATCAGTGATCCTTAAATCTTTTCGAAGTCACTGAACAGCAAGACTTCAGCTTTTCCTAGAATCTGAATTTCATTACAAACCAACCACTCTCCTGCCACTGAAAGGCTGCATTAGATAACTTAAAAGGAAACGCTGGAATTCCACATTGTGTGCAGAGTAGCCTGTCCTTTGAACATCTCTTCCCCTCACTCCACTCCCCTACTTCTGTGCTGATGAAAAAGCACATCTAACCTTTATAACCTTGAAAGTTGCCTACAGTAATAATGTTTTCTTAGAGCATACGAAACGTGATTTTCTGGAGGTTCTTATTCAATAATTTGCACTTGGTGATATCTTGGAGCAAAGAGCTCAACAGGTAAGTATGAACGCAACATGTGTCAACAGAGTGATGCCTCCAAACTGGATCCTCCAGTTCAGCTGACCTGGGGTCACTAAAGGCTGCAAGTAGGGAATGAAGAGAGGTTTGGGGATAGAGGATAGGCTTGGGTTGCTTACTTTAGTCTCATCCTAGGAAGACAGTCACTTAAGAGCTTAAAAGCAGCTTAGCCTCAGCTGTACCTCTTTATCACACAGCGCCACTTTGGGAGGGTGACACAAGAGTTATAGGATAAGGAACATTTCCAATCTTCATTTCTCTTTGCAGTCAAGGTGAACTGACTGAACTTATCCAATACCTGTATTATTTAATATCCTGTTTGGCTTGGAAACCGTTCATGCCATTGCTATGTAATAGCCAACTCTCCAGGGCACTGCCAGCTCTCTCTCACTGCCAGAGTGGAGAAGGGCTCATGAGATCACACCAATTCCGGCAGGATACAGCCAAAAGCATGAGGAAGTCTGGGTAGGTCTCAGATTTCGTGCATGATCTTGGTGTAGTAGTTATGTAGCACTTCTTAATGGATGAATTCCCACTCATAGGATTTCATACCTCCCCAGGAGTATCCGGTTTGCTAAAAATGTCTAGGAGCTCCCACAAGCTGAAAAGGAACTGGAAAAAAAAACATTAACTAAAATTGAAAAGACCAGTTTGGTGGTATTTTCACCCAAGCTTGCTGTCATTGCTGGTTTTACAGAAGCAGACCTTTCAATTTGCCAGAAAACATTGTCTCCTGCTGGCAAGAAATGGGACTTTTTCTAAAGAAAAGGAAGGGAAAAGAAAAACTAAGACATTTTCTTAGAGATTTTTTACTGAAACTGTTGGCATCCCTAGTAGAATAAATCAATGCTGGTAAAGCTGCAGACTGTTAGATGACATTTTTCTCCAGTGACAGTGTTCTACTATGTCTCCTGGTACAATTATCTTTTCTTTGGCTTTGGAACAGTAGAGAAAAGAGTGAAGAAACGATTCTGATCAGAACAAACACAGGACAAAGGCAACTGAATTAAGACCTTCTATATGCATCTCTTCTTCCCCAAATCTTCATTGTCTGCTTAGACTGCAAGGATGTAAAATGGGGATAGCTTCCTGCTGGAGCTGCTTCAGGGCCCTGGTAGGTCTGGGCACCACACCAACAGCCACTTACTCTCGCCACTCATCCTCTTCCACTCTGATAATCACAGCAGCAGGTTGATTATTAGGTTGTAAAATACAAGGGATTTAGTGCTGACTGCAGCACCGAGTGCCTCCTCAAATTCCTCATTGCAGATAATTTTCATAAAATTTGTCAAGGGTCTTGTCTGAATTGTATTTTCACATAGTTAATCCTCTGTCTGTACAGCAATCTGGCCCTGTGCTGCTTGCACTGCAAAACACGCCGGTGGCTGACCTGTGTACCCCCTGCACATTCATCAGGATGCAGCCGCCCAGCCACCCACTTAGCAGGTCCTGCCAAATACTGCTATAGACACATGTGGACTGACCACAAAGAAAAGTAAAGACAGTGAGGAAATGAAAAAAAATCTAGGGGAGGTAATATGAGATTACTGCTGACAGACTTCCCCTAAGTACACCCTGCAATGTGCAGGAATATTCTGTGGAAAGGAATAAGAGATATCTCTGACTTCAGGCCCTGAACTTTGACAGGGTTCGCAGAAAAGTTCACTGGGAGCCTAGCTTAGCAGTTTATGATAAGAATGAGTTAATAACATGGAGAATGAACTCAACCGGTGCCCAATAGTAGTAAGTAGAGCAAGTTCTGACTAAGGGAAAATAAGAGTATTAAAACACAAGTTATCTGGTTGACCTTAATACCAGAGAGAGAAATAGTTGGAATTTTCCCCATGCATTTTCTGGTCCAGCCTCTTCTTTTGGTGTATTTCTGTTTTCCTTTCTTTCTTTTTAATTATGGATGGTGCTCCTGTTTGCACCTTTGATCCCACTTGTGACCATATTCAAGGTATTTATTCCCTGCAGCTAAAAAAAGCAATTTTTTTTCCTTTTTTTTCTTCCTCCAGTGCCTCACTACTTACAGGGTTGAAAAGAACCGCAAATAGCTGCCTAGCAATAGGGACAGAACAAGGGAAAGATAGTACAGGAATGCATTGTGTTTTATCTCGACAGAAAACAATACTCTTGTTAGGTCATGTTTCCATTCTGAAAATTAAGTACAGTGGCAAAAAATTAAAGTATTTTGTAAAGGAAACAAAGGTTATATTATTCAAAAAGGAAAGGAAGTGGTACAAAAATACCTCTGAAGGAGACAAGAAACAAAATGTCAAGTACTTCAATATTTATTTTTGGAAGCTCCATCATTTTGATTTTAATTAATATCTAGTAACTCCTCTCTAACAAACAATGCTTTCTTCCATACTCCCCTTCAAACACAGGCCATTTCCATTATGCATTCATTTTCCTAAGTATTTTTAACAGACAGTTTTCCTAGTAGGATGAATGATTTGTGGGGGAAAAGAAGAAACACAGAAAAAAAAGAAAAGATCTTGCTGTGCAGCTGAACTGAGAAACAGGACTTTGTTCACTCTCACTAATGGATCAACTGACAGTCAAAAATAGAGGTGTCCTTTCATCTGAAGGACAGCAGTTTAGTTAGCAGGATTCAATGAAGTTTTCAGGTGAATTCAACTAAAGTTAATTGAAGCCTGTTATTTAACAAAGTATATAAAGATCTGTTAAATTTCTTGGCTAAGAGTTGTGAGAAATGTAGAAATGCAAACATGGCTCAAAAGGTAAGAGAAATGTGTAAATACAGACCTTTGAACACAGAGTATTTTTGTTTCTGGAGCAATGTTAAGATGCCTGATGACCCAAATTCAACAGCAATGCAGCGTATAGTCTTTTATACAGTAACATGGCCAGCTCTGGCTATTATTCCTGACGCTTTTTTTCTTTAGATACATTTTTAAATAGTCTCCATAAACTGCAAAGTAATACTGGTAGTGCAAGCTTTTGCCAAGTGGTTTTGCAATGGTACTTTAAAATAATTTCTTTTCTGTGTTCACATCACTGCCTTGTGTTCATAGGAAATAGTGGCTAAGAAGACACCATCATGCTCACATTTATTCCTTTTGCCTGATAGTAACAAATGTTTCTTAGTCGACTTTTTGCACTGGAAATTATTACTTTGTCACTAATGATCTCCTTTACCATATTTCCAATATTTTGCTACTTATTCGCAAGCCCACTCTCATTTCTGAACTAAAAGCTTATTACCATATAATTACTTCTGATAAAAATAAGATTATCATTTTACTTAAAATGAAGTATATGCGATGTAATTCTATTAGCTTTAAGGGGTGACACTCCAAATTTAAAGCATAACCACACTTAGACTCCAGTAGTGTTTAATTCCCAAGGTAGTATCTAAGCTGAGAACTGAACAGAGGAGAAAAGAAAAAAAAAAAAAAAGAAAAAAATAATCGTTGGTTTTCATTTTCTTAAATTCAGACTGTTTCATTGTGGCAGTGTGGCACTGACAAAATATTGTAAGGAATAAATTCTTTATAAGCACTTTCTATTTAAAATTCTGTATTTTTTTCTTCAGATAGCAGCTACTGAAAATAACAACCCCGTATTGTAATACTGAGTAGTGAACAATCACCATCACCCCCAGGCATTCTCTATGTAATGTAGTAGGAGCCTGTGTTTAAACAGATTCTGAACGTCTGACACACACACACTATACGATAATCATCTGTCATGATGGTACTATCCTAGGGCCAAAGACTCTGAACTGCTTACCTTAACCCGCAAGGTACGATTTTTGAAGATCAGAGTTGAAATACAGTACCAGTGGGGAAAAGTAAAGGTATGTTACCCTAGGAATTCATTACTGGGTTATATTCAATGATGTCCTCTTCACAAACACTAAAAATTCCTTAAAAATACATAGAGGCCACAAGAACAGAAAAGCAATAGTTTTCACTCCCCAGACAGGGAAGGCTGAAGGCTTGCAACTTTTGGCAACAGGCACAAAGCTCCTTCTTTACCTGCGGACCTGAAATTGCAAAATTGGCTCAGTTCCCTGGTAGCAGACTCAGGGCAGAAATGTTTTTGGGGCAACACCACCAACAGGGTGCAGCAAGTGACAGTAGTGGGAGACCTCCTCCTGCAGGGAAAGCGGCACTGGTCTGCCACCGGACTCACCAGGCAGGTAGGTTTGTTGCTCACTGTGGGCACCACGAGGCCATTTCAGCAGTGAGGCAGGGACCCAAGAGGTTGTGTAGTCCCTCCCTTGGAGGTTTCGAAGGACCAGCTGAACAATGCCCTGAGCAGTCTTGTCTGACCTCCAGCTGGCCCTGCTTTGAGCTGGCAGATGGACTAGAGACCTCATGAGGTCCCTTGCAATCTGAATTGTTCTGTGATTCCATCAAGCCAGGAGAACATATTGCTCAAATTACAGGCAAACTGTGCAATTGCATCTTTCCTCAGCTACAGTGGCATTAGATCATGTGGAAAAAAAATAATGGAACAAATTTATGCCAGCCATCAAGGGCAACTAGCTGGCAACAGAAATTTGTACAAAAGAGAGGGAGATGTAGAGCAGCTCCTCCTAAAAGTGTATCATTACACTGTCTTTGCTTTGTAGCTTCAGGCCAGGCCAGTTCAGGTGCTGCATGAGATTTTGTGCTTTAAAATACAGCTGGCATACACATCAGCAACAAAATTCACCCTAGCTTCAGTAAAAGTCCCCTTACATTATTAAAGTCAGAATGAAAAGCAAGGGCAACTCTTTATCGCTGTGGCAGTACGTTGCAACTGTGATACACAAAAGCAGCAACAGAGAGAGCAGCAAGTGTGATGGCAGGTTCTGCAGTCCTCCAACCAGCGACAGTAGTCACTGATGTTGTTATCCCTCTCATAATATTCCAATTTAACATATTCTCATTTCATTTATCCCCATTCACAAAACCCTTGGTTTACTCAAATACTTTGTCTCTGAACATCTTTTCAAGGGAGGAGTGTAGAAACCACCTGAAGACTTTCCAGACTCAGCTTTGAAACCTGGTTCAGGTTCTTAGCCAGGAAGCCACCAGTGCCAATGGTCTCTGTGGAAAAAAACCCCACAACAAGACGACAGGAAAAGGGTGGGGTTGTCATGGCCAGACTAGCACGCTATGTCCCTTTTCCCTGCACCCTCAGGAGAAGGCTAGCTATGCAGTGAACTTTAGTGGATGGCCATGCCCTCGAGTCCCAGGTACAGGGAGCAGCAAACAGAGGCAATTGCAGGTACCTGATGTCAGAGTCAAGCCATTGCTCTGATTCTCTGTCCTGCCCTTTAATGACCTGCCATAAAGTGCTAAGGGGGTCTAAAACATTTCCAAATCAGAGGTAGTATTTTATAAGCCCTTTCCCCTTTGCTCTGCACTGGCATAAAGAACCCGCGTTATGCCCTTTAGAAGCAGTACCAGTGATTTAAATGACCCCTTTTGGGGATGAACCCACTTAATCTCACTCTGACAACCTGCTGTGAAATCTGTACGGCCCAGTTTCCCCATTGGTGACCGAACAATATTTTAGACAAACTGCTTCGATGGTTAGATTGTTAAAGAGGCAGACTAAACAACAATTACTCATTTTTGTTAAGGAGCTACCTTCCCTTCCCATGGAAAGAGCCTGCAAGCAAATCAATACTAGCTGTACAGAACACTTTATTGCAAGAGTACAGCCAAAGAAGATAACAAAATGTGTGTAGCACACACCATTTGAAAACGACTAATGTGAACCTCTCTCCATAAATAAATACAACAAACCACCTGGTTTTAGTTAGAGATGTTTAACTTGTAAGATCTCAATTTTATAATCAAGGCAAACAAGTCCCATGAGCACAACCCAAAATGTAAACACCCATTTTTGGTGATTCTGACTGAAGAATGCTCTACCACAAGCTATTAAAAAAAAACAATGCTATGATAAGAAAAATCACCAGTAATTCATTTACATTGTTCCACCATTGGTATAACTGATGAAACATCGATAATCTTTATTTACCAATAACTACAAATGCTAAAGAGAAATTCCAGCTGAACACAGATGCATGCATCCTGTTTATTCACTTTATGCACAGCTGAATACTACCATCAGTAACTTATTCCAGATTTTCTAGGCTCTGCTGTATCACAAAGCCACTGTGGTCTCTCACCACCATTCTATGGTACAGTCAAATTGATCAAACTGACAATGTGAGATTTCTCACATGGAAATCTGCCTACATACAAAATCAGCCTGGACAGATACTTTCACAAGCAAGCCCCCTGCTCAATGTGACTCAAGCTTGGTCACTGTTGCATTTACTACCAAGGAGCACCTAGCTGGTATTGCCAAGAGGGGTCTTAGCAAAAGGTCAGCACTGAAATTATTTTATTTTTTCTCCATTCTTTGCCAGAGGTTCCATGGATGACTTCAGGGTATTCCCACAATGTATAGATTTACAAAATCTAGCACAGACAAGGTCCTGATCCATGGCTAAACCCCAAGCATTTAAGTAATACATAAATATAATATGCTTTCCACCTCACTTTTTGGGAAACTTTATTTCTAAACTAGGGATAGCAACTCTTTCTGACCTCAAAGGAAAGTTGCAGTACTGCACTAGTATCTTTAGAGGCTTTTGCAGCGTGCATCAAGCAGAAAACCTATATATAAGCAAGCAGGTCATATATCTCTACTTGAGTATAAGAAGCTGCTGGTCACATTATACTCCTAATGAAAAAATGTCAATGTCAGAACACCCAATAGGACAATTTTCACCCTTGCTGGTAGTCAAGGAAGAATTTACAAGGACTAAATGTACATAAAGACTGGCTTTTCAGTTTGTAAAAATTCCACCAGTTACAGCCATGACGGTGATGACTCCTTTGGTAAAGGGCCTTAGCCTCACATGTTTTCATTATAGCACCTGTGCCAACTAAAAATGAATTTAATTTTAATGTGTAAAAACTTTAGACTTTTTTAAAGCTATGAGCTGTGGAAAACATTGAAAATTGGACCAGATTTCATATAATTTATATTTAGCTAGTTAGGTATCTATTTACTGATTTAATGTGTGTGTTTACAAAAAATACAAAAATGTTATACAAAACCTATATAGTAACAGATGCTTTATACAGATTAAACATTATTTTTAAACGTCTCTGAAGTCTGTGCCTCATATTAATACAATGGATTGTCAGAATCTTCCATTGTTCCACTTCAAAGCATGCAATTATATTACCTTAATTGGAAGCACTGATGTGTTTTCACCAAGGATGTTTATTTGTATTCTGACTACTGAGATATAAATAAGGGACCATTTGCTATGTTTAGTTTTCTACTTACATGAAATTTTGTTCCTTCCATTTTATCTTTACAAACTGTAATAGTGGGTTCATTTGCAATGCAGGACCTATAAAATTAAAATAATATAATCTAAACATTTTTTTTCTTATTGGGATCTCAGATCGATTCTGTATTGTCAAGGAACTTGTTAACTGCAGAGCACAATAGTGAGAAGTGCCACAACATTTTGACTTGTGAATTGCAGCAGAATCCAACGGGTTAGGAATTCATACACTGAAGCATTGGCATTCATTATTTCAAAGGACACTTGTGAATTTTACAGAATTGTAGAATCATAGAATCAAATATTTAGGTTGGAAAAGACCTTTAGGATCAAGTCAAACCATTAACCCTGGACTGCCAAGTCTGTCACTAAACCATGTCCCTGAGCACTGCATCTATGTGTTTTTTAAACATCTCCAGGAATAGAGGTTCTACCATCTCCCTGGGCAGCCTGTTCCAGCATGTTCCAATGTTTGATCACCCCTTCCATGACGAATTTTTTCCTACTATCCAATCTAAACATCCCCTGGCACAACTTGAGGCTATTTCCTCTTGTCCTATCACCTGTTACCTGGGAGAAGAAACCTACACCACCCCACCCCCACCCCACCCCCCTTGCCTACAACCTCCTTTCAGGTAGTTGTAAAGAGCAATAACATCACCCCTGAGTCTCCTTTCTCCAGATTAAACAACCCCAGTTCCCTCAGCTGCTCCTCGTAAACCATGCATTTATGTGTCATTTGTTATCAGTACAGTCAACATGGATACCCAGAGCTTTTTATAGCTTCAGCATTAGTGAAAATACAGTGTATCTGAGATGTTCTGAACTATTGGGATGAAAACGTAATCCTTCTTTCAGGATTTTTCACTTAGCATTCTTACCTCATCATACAATATCTGTATCAAATTATGCTAATCCTTTTTTAATCCCACAATAAAAATACATTACTTTGCCTTGCACTTTGTTTACTGTAATACAGTTCTGGTTATCCCAATACATACAGAAGTCTGTACATGGCTTGACAGTACACTGACACCTGTGGTCAATGGCTATGAGAACTGTGTGTGTTCATTAGAGAAACAGTCCTACAAGTCACTCAGTAAAACATGCCATCTAAGACAGTTTTTTCCTCAGATGATTTGCTATTAACTGAAAACAATATCGTTTAAAAAAACCTCAAGATTACTCATCAGGTCATAGCATTCTAGATTTATCATCTAGTTGAGGTTTTATTCCACAAAGGGGTATGTCTTTGGGTTTTGCTTTGACTCGTCTAATGTGCAATACATGTGTTACTGAGGGTTTAGATTTGCTTGGGGTTTGGTCTCCTGGTGATTTACACTTGAATTTGCATAACAGCACCTATGAGACTGTTTCAGAAATGCAATTCCCAACACAAGTCTAAAAAGCGCACATGAAGTATCTGGGCGTAACCTTATACAGTCACATCTGTTCACCTCAGAGTTGTCTAATTTGACCTTTTGAATTTAGCTGGTTTTCTTGATATTCACCCAGTGTTCAGTCCAATGAGAAAAACATTTTGGATTTCTCACAATGTACATCTAGAGATTAAATGTCATTTCTCTGGGAGATGATCAGAACATGTTTAGTGTTATGCTTGCATTAGTTGACACATGAGTGCTGATTAGATGAAAAGGTCTGCAGCCATCCTAAGTTGACAGTATACAACACAGTGCAGGTACTAATCATGCTACCCCTTTAGCATGGAGCATAGAAATAAGTGAAGAATTAAATGAGGAATAAACTATTCAAAATCTTAAGAAGGGGAAAAAAACCCAGAAGACAAAAACAACAAAAAAGGAAGTTCTCTAACAGCCCCATAGCTCACAGAATCAGCATCCATGTTCTCAGTACTCTTGTAACATTTTTGGATTTTATTTTTCAGAGGCAACAGGAATGGAAACAAAATACTGTGGGTCAGTATTCTGGACTACCCAGTGAAACTTCCCTACAAGATCCCGAAGTCTGCCTTCTAGGCATGTTCAGAAGATTTTGCGAAATCCTGAGAATTTTATGAACCCTTGTCCCACTGTCTCATAGCTTTCCCTCCCAGAGGAGAGGAAAACAGACTCACAGACAACAGCAAAGAAGTTTTCATTTTTCAAAAAATGTGGAAGGTAAGAAAATACCCCTTTTGATTCAGTTAGGAGTGGACTGCTGTTAACACCACATTAGAGTATCATTACTGAAATGCCAGTTTTGCTGATATGCAGATAAATCAGAGGCTTTCCTTTGACCAGTGATCTTCTTCGGAATGAGCATGTACAGGAAGGAATTGGATAGTTTTGTCCATGCAAATGGTAGTGATCCCACAACTGGAACTCAGTGCTCATGTGTTCCCTTGCTTTCCTTTCTCTGAGCTCATCGGTGTGTCACACAAGTACCGTACAAACGAGGCAGATGACACTTCTGTCACAGACCAACCTGGTACTTGAGCATTTGGCTACCTCCAGATACCACCAAACTGCTGCAACTCAAATAATTGGTGGCAGGAGTTGTGGGAGAAGGGCTGTCGTTGAGAGAAAGAAAATGCTTTTTTAAATCAGACTTAGACCCAACAATACTGTCATAATAATAACCCTCTTCAGCCTTTGCCAAAGCTCTTATGAAGGAGCAAGTACAACTACATTGGGACCAAGTGGCCCAAGGGTCCATGAGCCAAGGTACAAAAATATGTAAAGGTACGTACAAATGTGGCAGTCAGATAAATGGGAAACATTATCCCTCTTCCAGTGTGATCCAGGCCAGCTGCACTGTATTGCTGGTCTCTCTGCATGGGGCAGAAACTAAGGCACCTCTCTTCTCCTCAAAATTCTGTATCTTCAATAAATAAAATTACTTTTTTGTCAAAGGATTTTTATCATGTTATACCTAATATGTGTTAGTGAACTGGATAAGACATTAAAGCTGCCTTGCCTTTGCTAGCATTTAGAGTGATATAACTGTCCTTTTAGTGGCAAAGCTCCTCCTTTGGAAGAGCTCTTTCTCATTCTTTGTGCATCACTAATGGCTTCAGCTCACTGGAGAATGAATCCAACCCACTGGAATCAGTTTTCCATGATGCAAAATGCAATCAAATCAAGGTGCTGCCCTAGGATATCAGCTACAGATCAGATTATAAAATGGTTTCAAATTTTAATTTCAGTGCAGTGAAGTTTTTTAATAAGAGTTTCTCTACGTGCCCCTGCAGAAAACAGATGACGTAAAACGATTCTTGCCAATCTTGACAACTTCCTACGAAAAAAGCCTGCAATCAGACAAACCCCCCAATGTCCTTTCACCATCTGCATTTTCAGTTCAGCTGAAAGCATCAGTACACTTTACAACATGATTCTGCAATTCCTTGAATATCCCAAGAAGCCAGGTTATAGCAGTCATATCTTTAAAAGTAAATGTACCAGAAAATTTGCTATTAAACATATGAAATATACAGGTTTAGGTAAGTATGAGATAAGGATTTTCTTTCTGTTTGGCTGAAGGTTTTTTAATGTAAATTAAGCAAGACATGAAAGACATGACAATGTGTAGCTGTGCGAGACTGCAGCACCTCCCATTCTGTAAATTCTAAACAGGAACGATGCACTAAGCATTGCTTCACTTTAAATGAAACAAAAACCCCCAACATTCCCCATGGAACAAGTAATATGAGCAAAGGTCTCTATGAGTGCCGTAACGATGGAACAAATCTTTATATTGTGAGCCTTAAGGGTGATTGAATGGTTCCTCTGTAAAATGTGAAAAGATATACAGGGGGAAATATTTTAGAAGATGCCATACTAAATTAGGAGTTCCACGCCTGTGAAGAAAATCTGAGGAAAATCTATCTATAGGATAGATTTTCACTTTACTAGAGTAGAACTAATTATACATTCACTAAAAACAATGACTGTTTTATAAAACATGGGTCTTTCTGCTGCATTTTTCTCTTAATGAACCCAAGCAGATCTAATGTTAATATTGATGTTTTGCACATAATGATTAGGAACAAAATATATATGGGGCACAAGCCTGCTTTTGCTAAATTATTTGACAGCACTCTACAGAATCAGGACCCACATATGTTTTGGCCATGCAAATTAACCGAACTTAAAATACTAATTCTTGAATGTTTCCAGAAAGCTATACCTCATAGTACCAGTATAACAGCTAAGTTAACATTTAACTAAAATTATTAATCTCTTGATTTAAGTAGCAATTCCTATTATTTAAGAATTCATCATAGAGAGCTTTTCAGGATTTTGTTTTTTAGTTGTCTTGAAACTAAAATATTCTCAAGTGGAGATTATTTTTTTCTTTAATATTACACAAATAAAATTTTATACCCTATGCATCTCATTTTCATAAGGTAAATTTGTAAATCATGCATTTATTAGCAAATATTGTTCTATTTTTTTAAATTACCATCAAATTACATATGTCTGGCAACTCCCTTTGAAGTAAATGAGTAACATTTATTCTCAATAAAGCTTTCCTTTTAAATAAGGCACATTAGATATCATTAGTACAAATTCATTATAAATTATACTTCAGATTTCATACAGAGTTATTTACCCAGCCCTTTTTTATGTTTGAAAGTTAACTAAGATAGTATTAGTTTTAGTAAATGCCCTGCAGTTACCTAGACTTCAATACAAAATTATATTTTCTTGTTTTCTATTACATTCACGAGGTACAAATAAATATACAACCTAGGTTTATTTCACAACTATTAAATTAAGTTCTATATTTATTTTCATTCCAATGATATATCTAAATTCATAAGTGTAGTTTAAAATGATGCATTACTACTATTTTGAATGTAATTAATTATTTTTTTATTATTATACATGAATACTAAACAATTGCCTGATTACGAAGGAGCTTAATGCTGTTTTACATGATCCTTCTTTAAAAAGTGATTTCTACTTAATGTACTGCTTTCAGCTTCGTATGTTATTGTTGCAGTACCTACATCCATTACTTTTAGTAAATTCGTGGAACAACTCATAATTTCTGCTCTGCCTCCAGCATGGATGTGCGTACCGGTAGGAGCTGTTGTCATTGAGCTGGAGGCTCTGTAGTGGCATACGGGGTGTTTCTTGTACTCAAAATCATACCTGTTGTGCTGTTCATTGAAAGCTGCTAATGTGTCTTGAGTTGTGCACAGAGCTGTCAAGCGCTGCACACAAAAGTACAAAACCAACGGAAAGAGCAGAACATAGAGAGGAAGAAGCCTCAGCCTTTCAGCACCAGCAGTATCACCAAGTCACCTTGGCGAGGCAGCTCGCCCCCACCTTACTGCCGCCCCTGCATGCTGCTGACCCTGCCTGCCCTTGCGCTTCCTCAGAGGCTTCCTCCAAGCCAGCCAAGACCCACGTCCACCAAGGCACTAACTAGGCTTTGCTCCTGCACCCTCCCAGCCACCTTCTCCCCAGAGGAGAGGCACAACCTCGTACCAGCACACAGAGACAGCAAGCAAAGGCAGTCAGCCCTGAGCTGAGTCCAGCATTCCATGTGCCAATGCTGTACCCAGCACAGCTGGGCTCGCAGCTACGGCTATGCACCCCTCCCTTTCCCTTCATCATCCTACACCTGCTCCGTGGCCCTGAATGGGAAAAACACAAGTAAGGGGGACAAGAGAGTAAGGAAAGAGGCAGAACCTGGGCAGACTTTGCATAGGCCATAAAATTTGGGTTTGAGAAGCTCAGCAGCTATGTATAAAAGAAGGAAGTGTAACTGAGAAGAAATTGCCAGAATTTTTCTGTCAGAAAGATTGATGACTTTTTTTTTTTTTTCCCCATAGAAATGCCAGGAATGAATATCACTGAAGCAGGAACGACCGAATAGATGTGCAACGTGACCCTTGTAATTAAGCAAAGGGTGCAAATGGCAAACCTAATGAGGGAGAAAGTACATTCATGATCACTTTACATGTTATCTTTACATATTTGTTTTCTCTGTTTACATTTAGATATTTTTCCTTTCCTGCTTACCCCAAATTAGATAGGAAAGAGGAGCCAGTGGTCAGGCAGGAAAGGAAGCCAGAACTCCAACTGTGCCTGCAGCTAGAAAAGCAGTATGAAAGAGGCAAAAGGACTCTTGTGCTCTTAAAAACAGCAAAACAGCAACAAAGGACAAAACAACCTTTTCCCGTTGCGTCCCTTTTTCAATCTTTGTTTCAAATGGGCAAGTCGCTTCAAAATGACTGTTTTCAAACAATCACTAGACTCACAAGATTTATTCTGTCCTCTGAAAACAGAAGAAAATATATGGAAAAGCTTGATATGAAATGTAACACAGTCTGGTTTTTCAAAAGCTGTCAGCAGCCACAATTTCTGAGATCTGCAGGTGTTTAGAGATTAAGTATAAAGTCTCACTCAACTAGGTTAACTTTGTTAACCTAGTTGTTACCTTTTTAAAAATAATTTATCAAGTAATAAATTCAAAGAGCTGGAAGTTCTAGAAATAAGGCAGGAAAAAATAATCAAAGCTTTTGTCAATTAACATTTTTTTCTTTTGGTTCTATCAGTATTGCAGAATTCCGTAGCCATCCTTAAGACAGGCTTAAGACAGACCAAGACTTTAGTATCTTGTAAGTCAAGACTGGTTTGAATAAATTTTCCCATCAAAAATTAAGAAAAACTGCTACGTGACCAGACAGGAAATTAAAAAAAAACAACAAACAATTTATCAAGTCTCCATGTGAAAAAGAATGTAGGACTTCACAATGTTATTTCATTGAACCTTAATTACAGGGAGTTATACTCTGGGTTTGTAAAACTTGGGCTGTCCTCACTGTTTTTCAGCCTATGTGGCACCAGGCTAGGCACCACGGCTGCGCCTGCGGTAGCTCCCCACACCAGGGCTGAGCCGTACTCCTCGGGCAGGGCAGCCCTACAGCTGCAGGTGAATTCCGTTGCAGGGCTAGTCTGCATCTCCACCAGCTGCATCTGCGCTGCTGAACAGGGCAGATCTGAGCTCAGATGTCAAGACTAAATTTGCCACCCATACCCACTACGTCCTTTGGAAGCATCGTTGCCCTCGCAGTCAAATAACTTTGTATTTCTGGGTAAAATCACCCTGACTGTTGCAGTACTCTCACCAGTACGCTTTGCAGCCCATGTTTCTAACATGGCCTAGAAATTGTTCTCTATACAGATCTCCTGGTATGAATAATTCTGGCTACAAAGGGTGCTACACCTCCAGCCACCTTCTGGCTTCTACTGGGACTCGGTAGCTTAAGTAGAACACAGACAGTATCACTGAAATTACCTCCATGACAATACAGTCATCATTTGGTGATATCTGCAGACTGATATCCACAATTACAATTCCAAAGCCTGGGACTCAAATAAGCCTCATCAGAGCCTCTAAATACCACACAAAAATCAGTAAATCAGTTTGGTTTTCTTTTTTTTTTTTTTTTTTAAGGGTAGTGTAATGAAAATATTGGGTAGAAGTTCATCTCCTATACAGCTCAATAACTATTATTTTCACAAGAAATCACAATGTATCCCAACAAGTCGTGATGATAATGTTTCCCTTTTACCTGCATTACTGTTATTTGGCATATGTAACACTTCTGTTAGCACTCTTGAAAAAACCCCAGTGTTTTCTGTTATAGACTCACATCCAAAGGCAAAAGGATTCTTCTCTCGGTGCCCTGAATTACCTCTGGAAAAACCCACAAATGACAACTGACTCATGTAATCGTTGCCAGCTCAGAGGCTCACTGCACATCATCACTTGTGGGGAATCAAAGCTA
Source organism: Falco peregrinus (assembly GCF_023634155.1). Classification (NCBI taxonomy): domain Eukaryota; kingdom Metazoa; phylum Chordata; class Aves; order Falconiformes; family Falconidae; genus Falco; species Falco peregrinus. The sequence continues at coordinate 20,167,273 of NC_073730.1, read as the reverse complement.
TCTGTGGTGAGAAAAGCCTTTATATCGCCATGCCTCTACATCTATGTGCTATTTTCATTAAGTCACTTTCATTAGTGACTGTGTCACCACATCTCTCAGCTGACGGTGGCCCACTTTCAACATGGCTGCTTCGTGACCTGGAATGGTGACAGTGGAAGCTCATCCTCCTAAAAAAGCTCTTGCATTTTTGTAAAAATTCCCTTTGCTTATGAATTATTTGGTGTCTCAGAGTTTTTAATGCTGATTTTTTTTAAAAGGGAAGTTAAGAGGTACCCGAACAAAAACGTTCAGAAAATAACAACTCGGCTAATGCAAAGTGCCAGAGTAACATTAGCCTTACTGTTACAAATTAGCTTTATACACATTGTAAAACACAACTAAGAAAATAACATTAAAAAATACTATAAGATAAAGTAAAAACAATACATAATTAATGCCATAATAAAAGAGCAATATGATGGAAAACTGTAATGGAACTAAATACAGCACTGTGAAATGCAGCCCATAAATGTGCATAAAATATGCATAAAGGTGCAACTGCTCTCAGCCTGGTCACACAAAGGAGGATTTCATGAAGTGACTAATGGTTCACTTGTTCCAACCTGCAGTCTAGAAAAGGACTGAGAGACAGAAATTTTATTTGTCACTTGAAGCATTGGTATTGACTGAAGCAAGAGAAAAGCACCAGGGAAGTGGTGAGGGGAGGGTGGGGAGAGAGGGGCTGCCAAGGAAGCTGAAAGAGCACACAGAGTACTGCAGTCAGCAGTGGAAACTTTTATTCTATCATCATTTATTCATACCATGGTAGTACCTAAGTACTATAATCAGGGATCAATGCCCTGTTGTGACAGGCTCTCTAGAAACATTTTTGTTAAAGGCAGTACTACCATCTCATTTTATGTGGTGTATTTTCAGTGCCATCCTACTTACTGTTCAATGAACAAATCATCTGCCAGAAGATAAAAGAGATGTGTTTTATGGTATTTTTGCTTTTTGGTATTTTAGGATAATAAGTAATAGTAGCTAGGGAGTTGTTTATTTAATTATTTTTGTAATTATTTCTCAATGTCATAAATGCTATAAAAATATTATGAGGGGAGGTACAAACTATGTTTTTAGTTAGAGCCACTGCTCAGAATCAGGGCCACACTGTATCCCAAATGCACACCAAGTACTATTTTCTACAGACAAAGATCAGTTTACTCAAGGACTCTGGTGCACATGCCAGACTTGGATATCCTTAGACATGCTGAGCATGAGACTAACAAGAGTTGAGTTTTACTCAATGAGAAGAATGAAGATTTCTGACATTGATTGCTGAATTGCCTGTGTTATGCTGGGCTCTTCAGTACTGAAAGGATAACTCATAAACACACCCCCCCCCCTTTTTAAGCTGCACGCACCTTCTTTCCCTTTGGTTATTTGCCCACTGGCATGGACAGACACCTGATTTCACAGGCATAAAATTAGGATTCACAGCTGTCTGCCTAAATTGCTTGAAATCCTGATCTTAAATATTTTTGAAAATTAATAGCAGAGATGAAGAGTAATTTCTATATTACAGAGCGTCTGTTGCAAGCTAAGACAATGCTATACTGAATCATATGACTGCTTTATGTTATATTCCTTACAAAAATATTTATATTTTTCAGAATCATAATATGACATATTCCCAGCGAACTCAACAAACAAACTGTGTGATAGATCCCCTGGCTGAACCCAGTGGATAAACAGGAAGAGAAACAGATTTTATTTTAGGATGAATTATGGGAGAGTGGGCACTTGAAATGTTGGCAGAAAAGCTGTCTTGAGTACTAGAAAAATAAAGTCATATCACTGAAGATGGTACGGCACATTTCCTATTAGTCTACAAACACACTGCAGCACCGTAAAAAAATTAAAGCAATAATTTAAAGGAAAGAAGACTGTGTTATATAGAATAATGTGATAAAGAAAGAAAACATGGCTTTAACTACAATGAATCATGCTTTTCAAATCCACTATGATTATTAGAAATGGTAAACAAAACAGTGGATAAAGAAGCAGCAGTGAGTATGATATGCTTATGACTTTTGAAAGGCTTTTGTTAAAGTTCCTCACAAGAGACTATTAAGGAAATTTAGTAACCACAAGCTAAGAGGTAAATTCTTGTCAGTGATTAAAAGCTGGTTAATAGGCAGGAAGCAAGGAGCAGGACAAAACAGCCCATTCTCAGTATAGGAAAGATTAATAGTGGCATACCCTAAGGACCAGCAGCAAGGCCAATATTGTTTAATATATTTAATTACAATGAGAAGTGGGCCAACCCAAAACCCACAGTGTTGAATATTTCTGAATGCAGGATGGTCTGAAATCAGGATCTGGCACTCAACCCTTGTAGCTCTGACTCCTTTCAACAAAGAGGTCAGAATAAAATTGGGAGGAACATCACAGAAACACAGAAACTTAATGCACCTGGTCCAGAAAATGCAACATTACATGAAACACACTATCCAAAAAAAATCTGTATTTCAGCAGTGCCTGCTCTAATTTAAATATATGACTTAAATTACTTTAATCATTCAGGATGATATTGGCTAAAGACAAGCTCTTCAAATTACTGCCACATCTTGACCTAAGCATTTTGTTGAAGTTCAGGACTCTGTCAGAATAAATGCCTTCTCTGTTCCCCCTCTCTGAAGAAATTGATGAAATGCTTATTTCTTCAAAGGTGTGCAAAATCCTGCTCCTCTCAGCACAGGGGACAGGATTCTTAAACCATTTCTCCCTCAGTTTTTAGAGCAACGATCCTCTGAAGCTCTTTTGTTGGTTTGTTTGTTTAGGGCCAAACTAAAAGCATACTGGATTTGGAGGGTGGGTTGGATTTGTGCTTGGTCTGGGGGTGGGGGTGGGGGGAGCGGGGCCAAGGCAGTTGCTTTTCTTCTGTCTTTTCACCATTTTTTTTCATTTTCTTGTTATTTCTTTGCAGACACAAACTTCCCCAAAACACCACCGGTCAAATCAGTGACTGCAGATATTTTGTGCCTTTTTGATTTTGGAAGAATGCAATTGAGAGAATCATAATGTCTAATACAGCACAGTATAAAGAACTATAAGGGTAACACAAAAGAAGTTAACAGTAACTGAGTAAATCTTTTGACTATATATTTTAAATTAAAACTGTGGTGCAAAGGCAAGGGACATAATTCAGTGGTCTTGATAGATTCCTCAACCCTATGTTCTTGTTGCACTTACACACTTGACAGCAAATGTGTTAATACTGTCTTCTATGTCTCTGTGAATTTCTGTAACTTTTGTCCGGAACTTCTACCACAGTTTAAATTGCAGTATATATAAGCAGTCTATGTTTTGCACACCTCCTGGACCAACACAGAGAAGTAAATTCCGTAATACATTATTAGAAGTGGATCTTCTTCCTAGTTATAGGTCTGAGATGAGATGCAAGATGTAGAACCAGCGAATATATGAGATTAGTGAGTTGTATAACAGGTCTCACTTAGCATGGATTTCTCGTGGAATCCTATCGCTATATACTGCATACTGGAACTGACTGTATCCTAGTACATAATATTTCAGAGACAAATAAAATGAATGGGGGAAATCTAATTCTTCACAGCTCAAGAGGGCTCACTGACATTAGGAATTTAATTTGGCTGGATCACTGGGAGCAAGAAGGAAAAGCTGCAGGGCAGTATTGGGAAGTGGAAGGAAAAGAAGAAATACAGTCCCTTACCCTGGGCAGTTCACAGCTCAGAAATTAGAGGGACTGTGCGTGCCAGTATCTGAAAGCAGCAGAGTGTGGGAGCAGATTATAGTAGATGAAACAGCTATTCATTTCTTTTCTTTTTTTCAGCCATAGTTGAGAGAAGGACGATTAAGAAAACACACAACCTACACATATAACCATGGAGAAAAGCTACTAAAAAGCATTGTGAAGTATTTTAGTTTTAATAAATGCTCTGTGTAATACACGACCCCTGCCCAGTTCAGCAATGCAAGTAAAATCTGCAGAGAATTCTGAGGAAAGGACACTGAGCGGATATGCTATATTGCAATAGTGGAAATTACATTTACCTGTGCCTATGCTCAACTGCACTGATAAATAAAAGAGGTTTTTCTAATACAGACTAAAACAGAGCAAGGAAGAGTAAAACAGAGCAACAAAGTCTGAAAAGCTGCCTCTTTAGAGTCTGGATTGCTGTCCTACAAAAGCAGTTAACAAGAGTATGTTAATCAACACACAATATTACAAATGAAAATTAACAAGTGAAGGACTGAAATATCTCTGAAAGAGATCGTGCTCAATGCTGGTTTTAAGCATTCATAGAAAATTAGATGTAAGAAGTCACTTGCAACCATGGACCAAACTCTAACTTAATAATTATAAATTCCCTGTCCTATAAAATCCCAGAGCTTTCTTGGTCAGAAAAGTCAATCACCTGTATATTTCAGAGAAATATTTAATTACCTGGAGGTGGAAAAATAAGTTTTTACTGCTTTTTATAAATTCCTGCTATGTCTACAGGAACAAGACAGAGAACAGCATTTGGGATGGCATTTCTTTTTTGTATTCATCTCCTTCCTTCATGGGCCATTAAGAAGAAGAAGATTGTTTTGAAACTCCTGGTAACGCTTGCCCTGCTGCATCAAGCCCATTGATTACATTCTGGGTTTCTATCTGCAAAAAAACAGGAAGGATCTGATGCACAGATCATCACTGAAAGGGGCCAAAGATGTTTCTCTCATCTGCAGTGTTCAATTTTGTAACTTCACGCTGTAGCATATCTCTTCACTAGTATTCATGCTAGCGAATACTAAAACTGTATACTGGCAATGGCACAGCATTCCTTTTCAGCTAATGGAGTTAATACTCCCCATGTCTCAGCTCATTTGCCACACTACACTGTCATGTTCACCTGGGGTCTTGCTATGTAACATTGTGCTGTGACATGGAGATATATAGCTAGCAATGCCCTTAGTTGAGACAAAGAATTTAGGGGGAAAGAAAGATGCACAGTATACACATTCTATCTACTAACAAAATCTTTTTCATTTGTTTGGCACTATTCCACAAAAATTCAGCTGTCGATTATCGTTTTGGTACATGATAGTAGTTCAGTGCAAACTAAGTTGCTAATTTAGTTTAGTAATTTTTGCATTTGAGTAGGAAGAATATATTACATCATAAACAAAAGAGCTTCTTTACTTCAAAAGTACATCACAATTAACGATAATAGCCCCTCATTTTATGAGATGAATCTTGAGACAAAGCACTAAGCTTTGTATGTCATCATAGTTAAGGCTGCAGGGAAATGACACACAAGCTTTCAACACCTTAAGAAAAATTAATTACATAAAATATAACAGACCAAATGGTCAAGCATAAGGAGTAGCATCAGCAGTACTGACGAGATGCTATATAGCAAAATTCTCCCATTACCTCTTTGTTCAACTAAATATACTATGCAATTATAACAAGCTCTCTTGAATGTCATCATTGCATGTTGAGCTGGTTAAGGTCCCTTACTAATTGCAAGTCACTCCCATGGATCTCATGTAGGGATAACATCACTTCTAAGTGAAGAAGGTTGGGGTAAAGACATTGAGTCATGATCTTTTCCTACATTTCTAATATTTCTGTGGATTTTAAATTACTACCTAGATCAATTGATGCTTTCACCTATTATTAAGTGTTTAATGGATCCTCTTCTCTCTGTTGATTACACTTGAGGTAAGACGCAGAACATTCTCAGAAGGTGTGTTACTCGACAGCTCTCTGTTATTAGTGATTTGCTCATGAAAATGTTAACAGCACATTTTTTTTTTTTTTGCATATAGTTCAGTGTTCTCTGTTCAGGTTTGAAACTCAGACATTTCTTAGAAAAAGAACTTCTTCATTTTACACCTCAGTTATCATTTCGAACAGTAATTGCTGTTTTTCCTCCTTCCTTTGGAAATTGTGCATCTGCTGAGAACTGTGTCGGCAATAATCTATATAGGTTATCCTTTTGATGGGTCTTGATCCACAGTACTGTTATTTAGAAATTTTTAGAACCTCTTGATCCACTTCTTCAGATCGAATTTCAGCAAGTAAATGTTATGCCTTTACATACTTAGAAATAGATACTCCCATTTCTGATCATATGGGACAAATATTAAAAGGAAGTTTTCACAGATTTTTGGTAGTTTTGAATCTGTTCCTCCCTGAGTCAAAAGGTTATGTGATATATTTTGAATGCAGCTGTCACAGCTGCAGTGTGCTTCATTATTACACTATCAGGCCCACCATCAAAAGAACCAACTTAGACCAAAGCAGACTCCCTTTTGACTCAACCAAAATCAAATTGCAAATAGGAATATAAAAAGAGAACTGGTAGTTCTAGGCTGGGTCAGAAGCCAGAAGATAAATGATGTTAATCCAGCTGCTGTTGTACTTAAAAGTCAATCTCATATTTTTCAGTAGTAATACATGAGTTTTGACTGCTTACATTATCCGTGACTATGGAGTCTTCTGGTAATCTGACATATCAAAGATTTTACTTTGGATCTTTTTTTCCGCTAGAAAATCATCTCTTTCTGCAGGTAATGACACACAGCCGCAAGTGTCACAACTGCAGGTTCCTGCATCCACCATCTTCACTTTCTTCTGGCACCTTTTGTGCTGCAAAGTGTCAGTCTGGTTCTGCTTACTGGCTTTTATATCAGGACAGCATTCTGCACAGCTGCTGTCCATCTTTAGCTACTATCTCCTGCATGGGACTGACTGGCAGTACTGTCTTCCCGAATGACATTTACTGCCAGGTATCTTCTAGGACAACAATAGGAGGAGGGAGGGTCCTGCAGAAACACACTGAAAGCTTGATTTTAGTTTCTTTTCATTCTCATTTACAAAACCCAGATTTTTAAAAAATAATCAAGGCATTAAAAAGTATAAAAAATCTGCCTGTGTCCACAGCTCTTGCTCACAGACAAGGTCCGTTAGCCAATACACCTTAGTGTGTCACAAAACTCAAGACAGTAGCATTTTTGTGGCCCTGTACTTATCCACCTCGCTTAAAAGGTGACAGGTGATGATGAAAAATACATCTTACACTGGCCAAGAAATGGGAACTGCTAGGAGCCCTGCAGATAAAACTCTCCGTAGCTCCTGATAGCATGTACAGCTCTATAAACTTTTGTAATCCAGGCAGAAACTCCTACAGCTTTGCCTGGAATAGGCAGCTAAACAAATGTTATAAGGAAAATAAAAGCCTCTAAAGATGGTATTTTTTTAAGGGGAAAATGTAAATATAGCATTTATATTTTTCATATGATTTATTGCTACTTTGTATCTTTAGGATAACAAAAGTCCATTTTGTTGTTCTACTTGATGGTACTTTTTTTTCCATGTATGGTTGAGCATAGAATAAACAGGCTCATAACTGTCAGTGCATAACTTAACTGCCAATGTTGCCTTGGGGTCACATTAACTTATATACCTAATTTTCTTCTTCTTCTTTTTTTTTTTTTTTAATTAATAGGTTTTCTTACATGTATACATTTAGCATTTTCTTGTTTATCTGACACAATGTCCTTTTGGGGTTTTCCCTGTGGGTGTTGGAAAAAGAGATTGATGAATTATAATTTGATGAAGGTAGTTATGGTAGCAGAAACTGAGAAATGGAATATTTGCAAAATGCCAGAGGTAAAGGAATAGGATACACATGATTAAAGTTGCTATAAAATCAAAGCTGTCAAAGCAACAATAGCAGTAAAAGAGAAATATTCAAGCAATGTTGGCTTCCCCAGAACATCCAGTGGTGCCATGAAGCATATTATTTAGGTAAGTCTGTTAGGAGTATAGGAGGTTTGGATTGGTTATTTTTCTCATTGACTACAAAAACCATATGTTGAACTATAAACATTGTTTGCTCCAGGAATTTCACCCAGGACAACAGGGGACTGCAATTTCGTAATAGCATTCATGGTGCAAACATTTACAGCAGCCTATATGAGGACTGACTGAATGGAAGAAAGGTAAAGAACCTGGGGACCAGACATGGAACAGAAGAACCAGAGAGAAACTGGCTTAGCAAAGGACTGAAGAAAGAATGGTGCAAAGGCTGCTGTAACATAAAGTACATTTCATTGTGGTCAAACTGTCAGACTTTTGGAGTATTGGTGGTTGAGGCACCAGAGCCCCCCAAGTAAGAAGGGGCAAAGGAACAACTAAAAGCCAACTTGGCTCTTAAATATAATCTGGAATTACTAGGTTTTTCAATATTTTCTCTTTTGTAACTTTGTTTCCAGATTTGTTGACAAGAATTTAATGCTTTGCTAGAGGAAGTTTGTTTTCACCTCTAAGATTAGGAATGATACGTGAATGTGCCCAAAACACTCTATTTCTTTGGAGGCAAAAAAACCTCCAACTGAATGAAGCTCTGTGTGTGCATACAGAACCCAGTGGGCAACTCTAAGAATGGAGAATCTCAGGAGGCACACATATTGCTACATATCAGCTAGCGTCCCTCTGGCAGAAGGTGGGTAGGCAGTGGGGAGAAGTTCCCATACAGGATAAACTCATGTTGTTCCTTTTTTCTGTCTGCTATGAACAGCTATTGAGAAAGAACTGAACTGTATTTTATATATTCCCTTCAGAAAAGAACTAAAGGGAATAGCAAAAGAAGATGACGACTGCAAGAAAAAGCAAAGAAAAATATTAGAAATGAGATTATTAAATATGAGTGGTAGAAAGAAAAGCACAATGAAAACTGCTTTTTAGAGTTACTTAAAGATGTCAGTATGAAGCAGGGGCTACAGAAGAATAAACCAGACATGTTTTCATAAAAGAGAGCACAGAAGCTGCTGAATGCTTCTTCCCTGTTTGTAGTTCACATCAAGCACCTTTATCTGCTAGCCCAGGGAAACAACATGTTCCTCACGTGGAAAACCTCAAAAGGTGCAGGATGAGACTGTAGAGCAGTGATGATGAACAGACTTAGTGTCTAGTGCCACATTTATTGTTGAAAGATCGCCTTATTGCTCTTTTGTGCCAGTCCAGGTCTCTGTGCTAAAGTTGACACTGTTGCCAATGGTTTGCAAGAAGTCTGTGAGAAAACTGACAAAAAACTTTCAGCAGAACCAGATGAGGTGTTACATGATTCCAGCTTTTGTCATAAACCTGGAACTCAGACCAGATTTGTCCAAAAATGTTTTGTGACTCATGCCAAATGTTCACCTTGCACTTTTTCCAGTTATGCAGGTAACAGGTAACAAGGGCATCGAGTGCACCCTGAGTAAGTTTGCAGATGACATGAAGCTGGGGGAGAGTGCTGATCTCCTTGAGGGCAGGAAGGCTCTGCAGAGGTATCTGGACAGGCTGGACCGATGGGCCAAGGCCAATTGTGTGAGGTTCAAGAAGGTTCAGTGCTGGGTCCTGCCCTGGGGTCACACCAGCCCCACACAGCGCTACAGGCCTGGGGAAGAGCGGCTGGAAAGCTGCCCAGCAAAAAAAGATCTGGGGGTGCTGACTGACTGAACATGAGCCAGCAGCATGCCCAGGTGGCCAAGAAGGCCAGTAACATCCTGGCTTGTCTGTGAAACAGTGTGGCCAGCAGGACTAGGGCAGTGGTCATTCCCCTGTGCTCAGCACTGGTGAGGGTGCACCTCAAACACTGTGTGCAGCTTGGGCCCCTCACTGCAAGAGGGATGTTGAGGTGCTGGAGCGTGTCCAGGGAAGGGCAATGAAGCTGCTGAAGGCTCTGGAACACAAGTCTTACGAGGAGCAGCTGGGGGAGCTGGGCTTGTTTAGTCTGGAGAGGAGAAGACTCAGGGGGGACCTTACTGCAGGTCCCTGAGGGGAGGCTGCAGGCAGGTGGGGGTCAGTCCCTTCCCCCAGATAACAAGTGACAGGACAAGAGGAAATGGCCTTAAGTTATGATGCGGAGCCTTAGATTGGATATTAGGAAAAATTTCTTCACAGAAAGGATGGTGAAACATTGGAACAGGCTGCCCAGGGAGGTGGTGGAATCGCCATCCCTGAAGGTGTTTAAAAAACACATAGATGCGGTGCTCAGGGACATGGTTTAGTGACAGACTTGGCAGTCCAGGGTTAATGGTTTGACTTGATGATCTTAAAGGTCTTTTCTAACCTAAAAAAATTCTATGATTTTATGATACGGGTTTGTTTATGCATGGACTGAGGAATGTGTTTAGTTTGACTTAGACATTCAAAAGCAAAAATAAAAAAAATGCAAACCCACAGCAAGTAGAAACCCTACAGCTGCATTCAGAACCATAGTAACAAAGGATTCATACCAAGGAAGACAAACCGAGTATTTTCCTCCGCTGTGTAGTTTCCTAAAAGATGTTTACTAAATACTAGAGACACTTAGGTTTAAACATAGGCTTTACTGTTTAACATTGCACCTTTTCTGTCCATCCAACAGTGAAATAAAGGATTTCAATTTTAGCCCTGGAATCAGCAAAATTATTCCAGTCACATTGCCAGGTTAGTGGCTTACCTGTTTCCGCCCAGTGCAGAAATTGTAGCAGTGCATTTGTTTCCATAGTGACAGGATGATGTTATGGAGGGTGGAGGCATCCCTGCTTCAGGGAGAGTTGGGCTGCAATGGAGGAAGCCCTTAGCTAACAAGAGCAAAGGGCCTTCTGGGAATGATCAGGTACCCCAACTTCTCCAGGAGCAAGTGCTTTGCTTTTAATGTTAACCTGTCAAAGCCGAGATTCAAAGCTGTCTAGAATTAGCGATCATACCGGAACCTAATGGGAGTTTAGGCACCAAAATCACTGGAGTTCATTTTCCAGTTTATCTAAACAGAAACGTAAAAGATGCCAAATATTAAGTTTTTCATGAAGACTTTAAATACATACTTATACATTTAATTAAGCAAGCGGGTTTTTTGTTTTGTATTAAATTGAGATTTTATGAACACAGTGAAGTAACATTGCTAAACACGATGTACTAGCACTTTTGATATATGCTAGACTATTTATGTCCCCATCTGTTCAAAAGACACTGTCTGATCTTTTATTCCTTCAAGTTCTTTATTGTCTCCTCATTATGTACCCTTGACACTACTAGCTGAATTTGGACTGAAATATTTCTCACATTTTAATGCGGTCTTCATGTTTTTGCTTTAATTTTCCCTGAAGGCTTAAGCAGACACAGTGGCCATCTCACTGAAAGCAAGGTCTGGTACTAGCAAACAAGCATCAAAAGCTATCTGAAAACAAAGGAATGCTCACTGTTTATCTTCTGTGCTCAAGCCCATTGAAACCTTATTCCGCAGGGTGCAATGATTTGAATCAGGAAATTAAAATTAAACTGCTCCTACAAAATGATTTTTAAAAGGCCATACTAAAACAAAATGAAGGTGGACTAGTCTTGGTTCCATCCAGTCACCAAATCTGATTTTCTAGTTTAGTTATGTAGAATTTAAGTCCAGACAGCCAGTTAAAGGATAAGCTCTTAGCTGAAATTGCAAACTTTCTAGGGTCTAGAGGGAATAGACAGAACTATGCAAAATTCAAATCTTTGGAACATATGACATTCATCTGATTTCGTATTTACAAACCCAAAGCTCTTTCCAATTTGCTGCAGTCTAAAGGCTGTGAGCAAAACTCTATATTACAAGTCCTCCAACCGAATTTCCAGTAACCAAAAGCAAAGCTATAGACTCTTACTCCAGAACAGAGTCTTTTGATTTTTTTGACTTATACAAATCCAACACATCAGAGGGTGAGAGCTGAGGACACAGGGATCTCAAGCAAGACACAGGATAATGCCCAGTGAAGCAATTCTGCAAGCATATTACCTGTGTACATAAGTGAAAACTCTAAAAATATTATTCTAGAATCCACTGCACACAGAGACACTGAGCTCCTGTGCTTCCTATCCACAAATTCTGTCCTGTGTTTCACATATAGTATTATCTGTTACAGCCAAATATATTTCTTATGAGAAGAACAAAGTATATACCCTTAGGTATTTGCAGGCACTTGTATCACCAAAAGTACCATAAAAGAAAGAGCCATTAGCTGTAGAGGAATTATGCCACAAAATACTAGTTCCTGGTAGTATAAAATCTACAGCATTCGTTCTCTACCAAACCAAAAGGAATACTTCAAAACTAAGTATATAAATTATGCTCTGTATTACATAAAACATGTAAAATTGGAAAGCTACCCCACAATTCTAACATAACACAGTGTTTTAAGTATGACAAAAAAAGTAACTTCAACGACCCGAATCATAGTTGGCATACTTATTCCACAAAAGCAGAGGATAGGTTTTAAAGTGGGATTTAATGTTTCTGTTGTAAAATGTAATTTTCTCAATTATTTTATGTGTACATGTGCAAAGAAATGTAACTTTGTAGTCTTTTCTGGACTCCAGATCCTATTAAATTCTAATCTCCATTTTTATCTTTCCAAGCAGAATTTTTTTTCCTGTTCAAAAGGAGTAATCTCGGGATGAAAAGTCTCCAAATGGAAATGGGCTCAAAATGTGCATGACACTGGTTTCTCCAAAACTCACCAGTTTTACAATATCTTTAGGTCACTGAAGATCTGATATGATTTGGTAAGAAATTCCATCTGAAATAACAGACTTTGGAATGTTGGGGGGTTTTTTTCCCTCTGGTTCTTAGTACTTCTTTAATACTGAGGCTGTTTATAGACAAAAAGATCGCAGCACGAAAGCAGTCTTCTTCCACCAGCTCTCCTTCACCAGAAGCTCTTCAGAAAGGGAGACAGTCTAAGCAGTGAACTATAGTTCTATCTAACCCAACGTTCCTGTCTAGAAACTGGAATGCAGTAACAATCATAACCCAGATCTAATGCTGAAAATCTGCCTTTTTTATTTTAAGAGAAAATTTGGCATTTTTCTTTAGGCTTTCTACTTTTGCTTTTGTACATGCATGTAAATCAAGAATGTCAGCACATGGAATACAAGTGCATCTTTTGCAGGAGAGACAATCTTTGCACGAAATCATTTTATAGGTCATACCATAAAGAGAGCACAGGCTGTTATTCCCTACCATAAATATTTGTAACTATGCTTAGAATTAGTAAGGATATAATTTTTACTCTATTCTCCACTGATTATTTTTGTATTGCTGCCCTTTCTGGGTCTAATCAGGGATGGAAGGAGATCTGGAGAATAGTGGAAAAAAGCCAAACAAGGGAGTTGAAGTCCAGTCAGAGATACTAAGTGTCAGGGTCTAAAAATAAGAAAGGGTATTCTGAGAAAATGGTGAAGTAAAGCAGTAAGGTTCAGAGATGAGGGACCTGTTGGCAACTGCTGTAAACACCTAGAAGTTCACTTACAGCTACTGAGGATTATAATGAAGGCAGGAGATCTCCCTGTGGTAAACGTATTCTTTAGTTTAGCTTTGGGTTTAGTGAAAATATCCCAGCACATGAAAAACACTTTCTGCAACATGCAAACAGTCCCATGCAAGAGGATCCCCATGCAACCATCTGTCCCACTTGCGTAAGGAAGGAAAGTTCCAGCCATCCTCAATTCCAGGTCCAAGGCACCACGCTCACTCTGGAGCACTTTCTTCCTATGGAAGTAGAAGACTTTGTGCCTTTCTCCTGAACAGCCTGTTTGACCACAAGTAAATTCTGCTGGATTGATGACAGCACCACACAGATTAAATACAAAAACTCTCAAAATGGTGATTCACATTAACTGTGTCAAAACTTATGTACAGGGTTCAGATGGTATCTTTGTGGAAAATTACAAATAAACAAAAATTATACTAAATGGACAATGGTATGAAAAATTTGCTGGGTATTTCTACAGAGGAAAAGTGGTAAAAAGGCAGCTCTTCAAAAGTTCTAGAATTAATATAGCTATTACAGTTTGTCCTCAACCTGAGACTAAGTTTTTATAACATAAGGAGACAGAGATTATTTGTGGCTTGGCAGCTGAACTGAAAGAGAAAATTGTTCCTCAAAAAATATTTCAGAGCAAACAAAACTTAAAAATGATTAGGACTTTTGTTGCTGAAATGAAGAATAGCAAAAAGCTCTCTTTTTCTTGTTTAAAATTGCAAAGGAAATGAAAGGACAGATTCCCATAACAGAAGACAACCTTTTTTTTTATAAATAGGCCAGTTCCTAACAACTTCCACCTGACACATGGGAAATATGGTTCTAACTTCTACCTCCAACTAAAGAGAGCTGAACCCACATTTCTAAAGCACGTCTTGACCACCAGGCTGGAGGGTAAGCCTTGACCTTAGATTTTCAGTGTACAGTGATTAGAAAATCACTTGTAAGGTACGAGAAAGACATGTCTTTCCAAATGCACTCCTACTTCAAACACTCAGGTCGCCGTTTAAGAGCTAGGTGTACTTGCTTGTATAATCACACCCTGTGCCAAAGCAGAATAAGATTAGGTCTGAACTTGAGTATTCTACCTTTTGAACTGAAAAAATTAGGCATTTGAAGGTGCTTCCCTTTTCTGTGACTTTGTAACGAGTATTTAGTGATTAAGACAACAGAAAAACATGAACAATTTTCTGAAGTGCTGTAATGCTGGCACTCAGCTGTGCGGACAAAGGTACTTCATCCTGTCCCTGATCTTTTGAATGTTGAATTATTTCAAGTAAGAAAAATACAGTTTCAATATTAGAGGTTGGTTAGTATATATCTTAAACATCACAGAAGCTTTTTGGTATGTGACCTCTAATCCACTTAGGCAGGGGTGTGCGTGTATATGTGAATGTATGTGCATATAATATACACATGTACATCTATAAGAACTGACCTTTGCGTTTCCACACCTTGAACAAACATGTACTTCTGAACCATTCAGCGAAATGGCAATAGCAAACCAATAACTAATTAAGGTATAATCCTCACAGATAATTTTTTATTCAGATAATTCCGAGCAGATGTTGCAATAGGGAATGCTTGAAATTCTCCACGACTTTTACATTGGAAAGCTAGGGAGGAGTCAGATGAAGCTGATCCAACCCTTCACTGGCTGTTATGATTGGCTTTCTAGCCCTTTGAACCTTGGAGTAGCAAAACCAGCCTGTAATGCAGACCAGAATCTGGCTCTAAGCCTTTGTGTTTTCAGCAGCAGAAAATAAAATTAATATAGTTTTGAATAAGCACAATGAACTTCACAGACCTGATAGATTTTTAGTTAGGGCCAAGTAGTTGAATGTAAAGCTACACACTTCTGTACAGTATCTAGATTCATATAACAGAGGTCTTCACAGAAATTTAAGTGTTGACAGATAAGATGGAATGCTTTCATGTATTTAATGTCTCTCCTGCTCTGCTAAATGAGAATTGTAGTGCCACAGTTTAACATGCTTCTAAAGAAAACTACCTTATCAAAAATTTAAAATCAGCTTTATTTTAAAAAATGCAGGAAGGAAGAAACGTTAAATAAACATAAACCAGTGTTACCTAAAGTATTTCAAAGTTATAACAGTCTCAGTGTTTTTTTCCTGTCTATTCTCAGCATTTGTAACAGAAGTTGTTTGAAATGCAATTAGTGAGAGAAGTTTGAAAGGAAAGCTTGACAATTCTTTTCAATAAAAATATTTATTGTTATTTTACTGGTCTGAGAATGTCATGATTTTTCCTTTGGGGCTCAGAATTGCACTTTAATACCTTGATGGATCATAACAGTTAGGTTATTATAAAATGTTGACAGATAAGGCTGTGATTTGTGAAAACTCCATATGAATTTTACCTTTAATTTCCGTTAACATTTGACAGAGCTTCATGACATTAGAACCACAAAGTTCATTGAAATTCAGCAGTAGTTGAGTACCTTGCATACATTTCTCATTTACAGATAACACTTGTACATCTCCTGACACAAAGATTCAAAATGAATCTCGTCAAAAGCTGTACGAAATACACAGTGTTTTATTTCACAATAAAACTGAATGCATCAAAGGGCCTCTGTGTTGGTAAATTACTCCAGTTGGGCATAGGGAGGATTTTTAATTGGTTTGCATCTTTCCTGTTCTGACAATGTTATATCAAACACATCAAAAAGTAAATAAATGACTGAGGTTGCCCCCAAGGTGGCATGTCAGCAGCAGTGTTCCTGAAAATTATTACCAAAATCATGACTGTTTCATACAGAACAAAAGCTTCTGGATTTTTTTCGTTTATTTGTGTAATAAAGTATGAACAAGCTTTGTGTGTTATGAATCAATATTTAATGAAGTCTAGCTTTCATAACTGACATCTCTACTTATTAATATAATCAGCTATTTGAAGAAAACACATCAATACTAATATAATTAAATAAAAACAATAAATAATCAGTACACAATAAATATAGTAATAATTTTTGTTTATAGAATGTATATATTTTATATATATATTTATAAACTAATATAATAATTTTTGTTTTCCCAAAATTTTGTGCATTAGTCCTACTTTACTGACTAGGGTGAAATATTATTTAAAACTGCTTCTATTTCAGTGATTCATGGAAGATGGAGAGGAAGCCTGGGAAGAAATTATATGCAGTTTTTAAAAACTGCATCGTACCAGGGCACTTCTTCAGTGGTCCCTCAGAGGGAAAGTAAAACATCAGGGAGAACAACGCTCCCCAACAACAAATCAGCTGTAGAAGCTAGAAGTCAAGAAGCTGAAGCCTGGAAATTTACAGACCCTCCCTTGACTATCTCAATACAGAGTGCATAATCCAGATGTCTTTCTGAATATTCTTTCAGGCCTAGAAAGAGAATTTCCATATTCTTCCTCAAGAGCTATATCAGAGGTTATGATTGCTCAATTTTTTCTCCAGTAAATAACCCAAGGTCTAACTTAGCAGATATTTGTGAAATCCTCAAGATATTTCTCGAGGATTAAGAGCATAGGAAAACGTCTAATAAGAATCAAATTTTCTTCACCTCATGGACCTATCGACTTTAAACTACCATTGATTTCAACAGAACATGCAGACTAATGGCAGGTTCATAATTTAATATAATAGTTGCATCATCTTTATTACTTTATTTCTAGTTAATTATCACCTTAACAGAACTGGAAGTGAGAACACCATTTTCACCTTTCTAGGTGGGATGAAGTTAATCCAACTCTGTAACCTGCTTCATATTTGGAAGTATCAGAAAGCTGGTATTCAGATCACAGCTGAAGGTATTTAGTGGAAACAACTGTCAGATTTGATTTATTTAGCATTATTCAGATTTACAACCAAAGGCTTTTAACTGATGTGTGAATTCTAGAGACACATTTAAATGCCTTTCTGCTATTTTGATTGTTTGTTACAAAATTTTGTTTTTGACAAATCTACACAAGTATGTTATTTTTTATCATTATCATCAGGGTCCTTTTGGTTTTGTTGAGATGTACATGCCTTAGGTGGTGTGTTTATTTAAACTAGCTATAGAAGACATTCCTTCCACAGCCCACACTTTTAGGAGTTCCAATAAACTTCTGAGTTTTTTTTTTCCATCTGCACAAATATTAATGTAAGACAGCAGGTAGCTAGGTATATTCTGGCGATAAATATACAGGGTCATTGAACTAATATGGATTTTCAAATGCCAAAACTGTGGATCTCCTCCATTTCCCTAAAGTACTAATTTTATTGGCTACTTTTATATAGGCAAGTATCTTGGCCTGGGAAGGGAACTAACTGAATGTAGCTAATTGTCCTGGTCTCGGCTGGCATAGAGTTACATTTTCTTCTTAGCAGCTGGTGCAGTGCTGTGTTTTGGATTTGGTGTGAGAACAGCATTGATAGGACACTGATGTTTTTAGCTGTCGCTGGGTGATGTTTATACTAAGTCAAAGACTTTTTGGTTTCTCAGGCCCTGCCAGTGAGAGGGCTGGAGGGGCACAAGAAATGGGGAGGGGACACAGCTGGGACAGCTGACCTGAACTAGCCAGAGGGATATTCCATACCATATGATGTCTTGCTGAATATATAAGCTGGGGGAAAAAGAAGAAAAGAAGGACCGTTCAGAATGATGATATTTGTCTTCCCAAGTAACTGTTACATGTGACGGAGCCCAGCTTCCCTGGTGATGGCTGAGCACCTGCCTGCCCATAGGAAGCAGTGAATGAATTCCTTGTTTTGCTTTGCTTGTGTGCACGGTTTTTGCTTTACCTCTTAATCAGTCTTTACCTCAACCCATGAGTTTTCTCACTTTTGCTCTTCCAGTCCTCTCTCCCATTCCACTGGGTGGGGGGAAAATGAGCGGCTGCATGGTGCTTAGTTGCCAGTCAGGGTTAAACCACAACATTAATGTATTAGAAATGAAATGCAGTAACTTGAGAGATGGACCAAGATTTCAATTTTTTGGATGCTGGTCTGACTTGATCTTTGAACATCCTAAAGTTGTGTTGCTGGTACAAAATCAAATGCTATGTAAAAATAGTCACCCTTGTTAAAAAAAGAAGAAAAATTGAATGGATAACTTCATTTAAATGCCGATCTATGATAAATTAACACTTTGGCATAAGGAAGGTTTTGTGAATAGGCATACATGGAACAGCTCAATGCAACAATATGAATGAATGCTGTGAAATAAGAACTTATCTTTTCTTTGGCTTTATCCTGAACTATTTCAGAGATACATGTCATATTCCTTGATGTCTTCCACTGGAATAACAGCATGCCAAATTGAAAAAAACCAAACCAGATACTTATGAACATGATCAACTGGAGGATCTTTCAAATGAACATCACAAGGGTAAGACAAAAGAGAAACACTATTCATTTTTGACAGAGCTGTATGTACAATTCTAAGTGATTCATCTCTAGATAATCTATTTCAGATATAAAACTAGTAAGACCTTTCTTTGAAACATAATCTAGTCAGATAGAGATGAAACCATAAAGGTCAGGATACATTCTGGAATTCAGATACATACTGAGGTGCCAAACACATTCAACTGGAGAAATTTATCCTTAATGTAATTCCCATTCCTGTTGCCTAGACCTTTGTGAGGAGGAGTTAAGTGATTCTAGTATTTTCTTATACTACGAGACAGGAAAACAAGAAAAATCTATAGAGGTCTGTAAGTCTAAGAAATGGTATTGCAGTGAGATTTAAGCCACTATTACAGAATGAAGAGACTATGAATAAATATATGGATGAATTAAGACCATCAAACTACCTCTTGTCTGGAATCAGATGCATCATATGCAAATCATTAGAGCTGCAGCCAGATAAGAATGTATAACCTTTTATAACATGTCCAATAAATTTTGAACCAGGCACATTCTACACAGATTAAACACTGTTTTCTATATTAATTATTTTTAAGTCTAAACAAAAGAATTAAGCCTAGGATTGTACCATGCTCTATTTAAAGGATTTTCAGAAGATGTAAAGTCACTGCAGTAGCATGGATTCCAGCAACTATAAGTATTCTGAAGTTAAATATCCATTCAGAACATTCTGTCATTACATCCTTCCACAAATAATGTCTTTTCAAGCACTGTGAAAAAGAAGAAAAGCGATGCATGCGAAGTAGCAGCTGGTATCCAGTACGGCCAGTCACCAAAAACCCCATTAAGTACACAAAGGTATAAAATAAAACTGTACAAACAGAAACAACTTCTGACAGTGATCTATAGCTCCACTTCAAAAAGGAAATCTTAGTTGAGTGGCACATCAGGAATTGTAATAAAAAATTAGAAGCTCAATATCACAGTCTCAGGCTACATCAATCTTTGTTTCCAATGACAGTTTCTGATTCTGAGTCAAACTCTCACTAGAAAATCAAGATAAGCCCTTTTGCTCACCAATGTCAGAGAATCAATATTCATGCCATGCATAATTTTCTGAACAGAAGAGGATTTTTCCCAACAATGATCAAAGGGTTAGTCTTACAAAGTCTTTGAGAAGACCTGGTTGTGACTCTTTCTAGATGTCAAAAATGTTGATTCAATTTCAGTCAAACAGGATTAAAATAATGTCACATATTGTTTTCCATACCATCTCCACCTTTTATACTCCCTCTCAGCACTAAACTAAAGGACTTCATGATAATTTCACATTCTCTTCTACTTCCACTGGGAGCTGAATACATAGGTAGATATAATTTTCCTCTAATTTAAGCAATAAGATGGTATTGTTTAGTTGTTACATTTCTATTTTCTTACAAGCTGATTATCACCACAATATCCAGACTCTGCCAAGAATTTAAAAATAACGTCTCTCCCTTCTCCAGAGATCAGAAAAAACAAGATAGAAAAGTGTGTGTGTGTCTGCGCATGAGAAATTTGATGAGGGAAAGCCAATTCAATGACCTGAGTTTTGCTGAATGCTATGAGAGTGAGAGTAATTTTTATTTATTCCTGTGGTAAGTTTCATAAGCTTAGTTCTCCTCTCTGTGCTAGTGAGCTTTCTGCTTCTGGTCACAGCTTCGTGGTTCCAGTGGAATGTAGCTGTCAGAACTTATAGCAAGGAGTATATTTAAAATATATAGGGCTTTGAATATCAGGGAATAAAACAGTCTACAACATATATTCACTAGAGAGCCTGAGTGGAATGCAGAACAGAGAAATGATGTTTTCAGTTGCTTGCAGTTTCTACCACTTTGAACTTTCATCATAATTTGCAGTTTCTTTACAAAGAGTGGATTATAATAAACACATCCGGAGGTCAAAACCCACCATTGCAACATCTGTGCTCAGGAGACCAAGTTATACATTCGTGGATTAATATGTCCCACATAGCGATAGAAATTTTGAAGTCAAAATCAATCAGAAATCTGCAGTAATATTAAGGGAACTGTGATAGCTATACAATATACCTATAAAATATATACAATGTAATATATTCTTAAGGATTCCCAAAAGACAAGCAAGGCTGCTGAGGTCACAAAGACATGTGAAGGGGAAACAATGTCCAAGACTCTAGTTCACCAGCACTCCTGTAATCTCTCCATCTCCACCGGGCAGGCAACAGTTTTTTCCTTTTTCTCAGAATTGTCTTTCCTTTTGTGCCTTGGTTCTAAACTACAGGACAAGAGAAAGAGCCAATTTTACCTAGCATAGCTCAGATTCAGGGCTATGCAAGAACAAGAGGGACCAAAAGACCATATTTACAAAGCACAGCCTCATTGCCACCAAATGCCCACAATGGGAACAGAAATTGGTCTATGCTCAAGAGGCAAGAAACAAGAGCCTCCCCTGAAAACCAGTGGCTCCTGCCTCTTAAGCGTCTGCTGAGATCGGAGTTAAACAGAGGCTGCACAACTACTATAAAGCACATGATCTCTGCTTTGGTGAAAACTAGCTACATCTGGCTTTTAATTCCTATGGAGTTCTGAGTTAAACGTTAGCTGAAAGACACAGCTGTTGAACACTGCTGTCTTAAGGCAAAAGTCTAGATGTCCCAGGACTTTGACAATCCATTTGAAAGGCCCTCCAAAATCCAACAGTGAATCCTAGGTTTGCCAGATATAAAGGCATTATATTGAAGATCCCCTTATGGTATGGGAAAACCTCACAACCCAAGGGAATATAACAGAGGACAGTTTTCCTTTATTTTGGGGGCTGTAATACAGAAGTTTGACATGGATATAATTGAGTATATGTCATACATCATGTTTTACAGCATAGGCAATCAATTCATCTGTCCAGGAGTATACCAGATCCTAGGCACTGGTGTGTCAAAAGACTCATGTGCAAAATAGGCTTGTATTCAAGGATGCAGAGTACAAGGCAGCGTCAGAGGCATCCAGGGCACATGTTCTATTATGATACAATTGTGGTTGCTGGTCTTTCAAAACAAATCCAATAACCTAACAATGCCACACTGGCATATTGCCCACTATGCCACTTGTAAATACTGTCTTTGGTCAAAATGGATACTGGATCCCTCCAGTCTAGAAAACATATCTATACTAAGTAAATCTGAAAAGTAGTAGTTAGAGAAGCTGGAGAAAAACATTTCTATTTCAAGTTAGTAAATTCCAGGTTCTTCACTGGAATGCCCAGCCCTTTCACTGTATTGGAACGCAGGTCCTTTCAGTTTTGTTGATTTTTCTTGATTGACTTGGAAATAATCACAGAATAAAATACAAGTTGGTAATAAAGTCTTTATAGTAACAAATCAATCAAGATTCAAACAGGAAAAAAAAACCCACTAAATTTGAATGCCTGATCATCTTGTCCTCCTCTAGGCTTTTCACCTGCAATACCTCCATTAATTCTTTTAAGCTCACTCCCTATGAATTGTGTACTTCAAACAATACCCTGAGAATTCTTTATTGGCTTTGCTGTTGGCTTTTTCTCTTTACTCCTCCATGCAGCTTTGTACTTTGCTGTTTGGGTTGGAGTTCTTTTATATTTTTTCATGCTCCTTTTCTTTTTATTCTCCGTGCCCCACGCCCCCTTCTTTTTATCCAGCTTTTGCTTAAGATGTCCATATCTTTGTTAACCATGCCATTTCATTTCAATCCTGAAATGAATTAATTGAAGTAGAGTATATGGAAGAGTTGCAAAAAAATATCAGGATCAATCAGCTTTTGGAGGAATACTAAAAGTAGCTCTTAAAAGAAGAAATGGTCATTGGCTAGAAGGATTTTTAAGCACACAGCTGTGGATAAAAAAATTATACTTTTACTATGACCATTCAGCTTCTGTCTAATCCTAGAGATGCTTAAGCTTCACTGGCTCCACTGCAATTTTCCCAAAACATTTAGAATTGAAAACTCAGGAATCAACAGAATATTTCAGTCTAGACAAGGTTCAACAAGCTTGATCCAGAAACTAAGCTGCTTAATATCAAATACAGAAGCGGAAATCTAACTTAGTAGAGAGTGACCAGAATGCAAGATTCCACACCTTTTGGCAATTGCCCTGATCACTGAACTACAGATTTATGTTTCTCTGCTCACCAGCTTTCTGCAAAATGGTACAGCCGCACCAGGAAAGGAATGCATGCCACTGCTGCCTAGCTGGTTTGGTAGGCATATTCCCAAGAGGCAGAAATACTTACTTACATCTACTCCACTAGAAAGAAGGGATTGAAGTATCGGAGTCTGTGAAGACACTAAGAATCAAGTACAAACCTGCATACTAAGTGTTAGACCATTATAGAGAAGAGTTCTTCCCCTTTTATGTGTGTTTTAAAAGATAGCAATGCCTGAAACTTGTAAGGGGAGGAGGGATGGTAGTAGAGACACCTACCTGATGAGGAAAAAAATACTCCCTGGGGACCTAGTTGAGCAGTCTTTACTTTCCTGTAAGCCAGCCCGTGATGGCAGCTCTGAATCAGACCCTGAGGTTTTAACTCCCCCATGCACTAACGCTG
This sequence comes from Falco peregrinus, assembly GCF_023634155.1. Classification (NCBI taxonomy): domain Eukaryota; kingdom Metazoa; phylum Chordata; class Aves; order Falconiformes; family Falconidae; genus Falco; species Falco peregrinus. The sequence continues at coordinate 20,143,988 of NC_073730.1, read as the reverse complement.
GGAGCTCCGCCAGCCAGCTTCAACTTCTGGTTTCACACTGGACAGCTAACAGCTGAAAATCAGACAGCACAACTCGCACCTCCCAGGGAAGTTAGCTTTTTACAATGCATGCCTCAGTACTTACTGTAAATTGATTAATATTACTCATTGCCTAAAAACGGGTAAGTATTTAGTATATGGAGTATGCTTACACACAAGTAAGCTAGAAGATGGTGGTGCAGCTTACAGGTACTTCAAACACATTTGCATAACATTATGATTTGAATTTTAATTAACAGAATCAACCCAAAGGGCCAACTTCAGACCTCAATATTACTGAAGAATAACAGCATCAAAATTCAACCATCATTCTGCAAGCTGCCCCTACAGTTGCCCCTAATTACTGATTAGCCCAATGAATACTAGGTTAATGATCTTTTCTTGAATTAGCTAGGATCTGAAATTTTGGTCACTATTTTCCACTTTTTTCCAGGTCTGCTTCTTACATTCCAAATGTTTTATGTATTTCCATCGGGTTAATAATGTTGTTCTTTTTGGTGAATGTCATCAGTTTGGTAAATATCACCAAATATCATGTATTTGGCAAATAATGTTGATTGTGTGCCCCAGCTAAATAAAGAGGTCAGACTATTTACATGAATCTTAAATCGTTTATCATGTGTAGTACAGAGAAGCTTGTCTGTGCTACAGCCATGGGGAAAACAGATATAGGAGTAACAGTTATGGTCATAACCTAAAGCATAAAAATTCTCTAGGATACTGACATAGCTGTAATTAAGTAATGATATGTTATAGGTAAGTGTCGCTCAGCAGTTCCAGACTGAAAATCCAGGATATTAGAAGACTTCTAAAAGTCACTACTTTTGTCGCATTCCTTGGTAAGAGTCAGATAACAGCTGTAGTGAAGAATAATACTTTTGTTTAATCTGTTTATTACTGGTTAAGCCAAGTCCTCTTTAGGTACTTGGCCAAGAAAATATAGAAAGATATTCAGGTGTCGTTGGATGTAATTTTGAAGTTTACACACTTTTTTAGCCTGGCAAGCAAAAATATTTCACCCAGGATATTATGCATGCACAGGGCTGCCAAAAATATGTTTAAATGTTACAGATCTACAGTGCCATCTGGCCAAGCAGCTTTTCAGATATAGTCTAGAGACATAAGAGAGAGACACTGCTGGGTATCTCATAAGGTACATAAGGGAGCTCTCTTTTCAAGATATCAAAGATCTTATCTAAAATACAGCAGACCACTGTCAAAAGCAGCCACTGATATCTTTTCCAAGAGAATAAAGGAAACAAGGAAGGAGAAACTTTGTAAGCTCTCAAGAGTATAAAGTATTCATGTATGCGCTATAGATATATACATGCATATACAGACCCACACCTATATTTGGATCTGTCAAAAGTGACATGTTTTGTTACCATTGCCATTGATGTTAGTGGGGATAACTACCCAAAAGAGGAGAAATAAATACCAGCTATTCCTTAAAGGAAAAGGCAAAAAATGAATGGGGAAACCCCCCCAACAATAGAAATCTGTCTGCTCAATCTATTTCTCATTCACCTTCTTGACGCTCTTCTAATTAATCTGCCGGTTTTACAAGAGGTACCAGGTGCCATTTTACCAGCTTTATAGCTTTGCATTGGAGGTCATTCAGTAGTGTAGCCTCCCTCTAATTTTCTTCTTTTGCCAGCATTCATAAGCTCTGCAAAAATATTATTTCCAATAAAGAGATGATTACATCTATTTCAAACTGAGAGAGTTTAGGTATCATGCAAGCGAAAACTAGTAACTTGCTGATAAAAGCCAACGTTGCATAACAGCAGAAGTTAAGAATACAATTGCTAGAAACCCATGAACGTCGAATACAATCCTTTAATATCAGAAGGGGACACACACCCACCATAAAACAACTGTCACCAGCAATACACTCAAAAAATGTAGCATCTTTTCCTGCTTCCACAGATTGTCAGCAGACCATGCTTTTACAAGTGCATTCATATTTTGTCAATGAATTTTCTGTTTTCAGTATTTTGAAAATAATTATTTTTATTAAAGACTGAGTTTTCTTAAAACCTATTAATACTCAACATGAAAAATTCTGAATGAATAAGAGTTAAATAGTGTCATGCCACTTCATTAACAGCATTGGTCTAATTTTTATAATTTTGAACCTTTTTTAAGGAACTAGGACATTAAGTCTCTGGGAGAGACAAACCTGAGGGAGGTTTCACTGGTAAACAGGATTGGTGATTTTTAAATCATTACAAACCTTACTGTGGAGGAAAAAAACCACCAAATTCTGTCTCTGTCATTTTACAAAACTAAGACTAAAATTGAGTAACTAAGGACAGAATCAGTTTTAAAAGTCATCTTAGAATAAACTGATGAAAAGCAACTGCACAGGGTATAATTTTAGACAATACAAACAGGTCCCTTTCCCAGGTCACAGTCCCCTGAAAGCCTGATTTTTGGGGAAGAAGCATTAAGAACCTTATATTCCTGCTGCATTAGGAATAACGTAATTTATTAAAATAAATAAATAACCATCCATGCATTCTAATTTTCTGTCACCAACACAAACTAACTGAGTAGGTGGGTTTGTTATAAACTCAGAGGAAGGCAGTTATGCTCTTGTCTGGCTTGCTTAACTGGGTCTGTGCCAGAGCACTGAAGAATCTGTCATTGAATAGTAAAAGCGAAGTCTATCCTGTGTCACACATCTATAAATAGGCACGTATGTATATGTATGGGTATGTCTCCATGTATTTCATTTTCTAGTGCAAATAAACAAGCCCATTTAAAATTTACTCCTGAGCATTTCCAACAAATAATTTTTGGCAATTTTTGAACAACACAAGGGCAGTGGAATGTACAGCCTGTATTTTATTCACAAAAATATAAACTGTATACATCACACTCGCTTCTTTCCCATTTGCTTTTTTCAGGTGCACCTGGCTGCCAGTCACTCCCTGCCCACGCTACCCCAACACAATGAATGTGTTTCATATGTTCTGAGATGCCACCTTGACCGGCAGAAAGAGAATATACGGGCCCACCATGCATATATGAAGATAGATTTTTATATATGGGTGTCAATACAAGAATATAAAGCACTAATCTAACACAATTAATCCTCCACACAAAGCACTAATCAAACAAACCTATAAGCCAAACCAAATAATTCAGTAACTCTTCTTAGCTATCCTTTCCACAAATGTAGTGAAAGAAACAATTCAGTATGGATCTGCAACCCTCTCTCCCAGCTGATGAGTGGAAAATTCAGCTGCAACAGCCACTTGGGCCTCTACCCTCGATGACTCTTCCTCCTTCCTTAACTATTCTGTTAGAAGAATCATGCCTGCAGCTTTTCCTGAGGGGTCAAAAAAGAAATGTAGTGTGATTATATTGGGGCAAACACAGTCCCTGAATCTCTTTCATATCAGCCAAGAAGCTCTTTCGTTGTTTATGGCAGCATCCCTCTCACTCTGCCAGCAAGAAACACCCTTTGACAGGCCCCGTAAAGAAAGAGTAGTCTAAGATAAAAACCTCTTTCCAGTCAGGATTAATAAGAAATGAAGCTGAAGTATTCTGCTGACAAGGATGAAAAGGCAATATTTAAATTAGAGCAAAACCTAGTATACACTGTATGTAATTTGATTACACAGAAATCCAAGTGATCAGTGTTAACAAGGGTCCACTTTGATAAACAGAGAAACATTAAACAAACTCTTCCCAATTAAAAATGCGTCCAGACTGCCTGCTGCTGTGTTCAGTGGAACGAGGGTGGCCTTCATGGCGACGGCTGCAGCAGCAGCAGCTGGCAGCCATCCAGCATGGTGCAAGGGAGACACATCTCTCCTTGCTCAGGTACTTATCAGTGCCTCCAGTAGTGAGGCCAGCACCCCAGAGCCCCGAACAAGCAGGTCCCCACTGCACCCTATGACAAGATAGCTGGTGGCTACTCGTGGTGTTTAAATTACAAATCCACTTGCACGAAACGGAGCCTGCCCAATGCCAGGAAACAGACAAAGCCTATGCAAAGAGTCAGCCCTCAGAAGGGATAAAGCAGGTCCAGGAGGAGAAACAGTGATTAAATAAAGTCCAACAAATGATGCCAATAAACAAGTTTTCAATTACCAAAGGACACCCAGACAGCCAAAAAGAGGCTGCTAAAAGCTGTAATCACACCACTCTACAGTACCCACTTCAAAAAGTACAGAAACATATAATATATTTTGGCTGGAAAAGAACACGTAGAACAGACTATTTAAGAAAATTGCAACCTGCTACAAAAACAAGCTTGAGTGCCTTCTATTTAAGAGAGTGAGGCTGCATTTCAGATCCCATTTCTTACTTCAGGTGAATTTTATCTCTGAATCACACAGCAGTTATCTGCCTGCATCTGTTTTTCTTTGACACTGTTATATCCTCCTGTCCTTGACCCCATCTGAGACTGACAAGCTCTGGGGACTGCTGATGGGGATAAATTTTCCATGAATATTTGCTTGTATTTATAAATGAATTTACTTAAGCCACATTAATGTAATTTGTGTATTTGCTTTCTGAAAAAACTTGTTCATTTGGGTTTTGCTGGCATGAATGTTTACTGAAGTAAATTCCAAAGATGTAGCCAGAGGTATTAGGATCAGAAAGAGGCTTCTAAAATGTACTGAAGTGTGCAAGTGCATTTATATTTTGCACAAGACAAATGATTCTCACTCAGCCAGCCAAGGAAGACAGAGAAAATTTGGAGTTTTCCTGACCAACCATAATTAATTAATATAAGATGAGGAATAAACGCTGAAAGCAGAAAACTTTTGGTAATCAAAGTTTCATGTTTTTGCAGACTCTATAGATTCAAAGATGCAATATAGTCATAGCTGACTGTGTACAAGAGAAGAAGACCATACTTTGTCAGAAACAGAATTTGTGACCAATCATTCACTGAGCTGAAATAACCAGTGTTTCACCATTAGGTCACTTGTGTGCACTCAGTCTCTAGTGAGAGAATGAAGAAGAATTTCATGTCACAAGGTGGCTTATCAGATACAATCGAGATCCTCTTAGCACTTTTTTGCATCATAGTAGCATCTTTTATTATTTCTGTTCCCAGTAAAGATTATAGACTAGTCTGCCACTAATGCTGCCCAGAGTATTTTATGTTCAATATGTTCTCTCTCCTTTCCATTTTATCTTCAGGCCTTGATTTATCTCAGTTATAGTCAGTTAACAGGTTCCTAAGCACAAGTGCTAATAAAAGTAATAGTACTGCTGCCTATTAAATGCAATGCATTCTGATATCTGAGTATAAACCATGGTCATTTCATAAGGGGAATCACAACTCTGACTATTTAGATTTTGCTACCCTCTTTAATTTTTCAGAAAATTAAACATTAAAGTTTTTGAAGGACTGCCCTTGCAGCAGCTGGACTAATGTTAATATTCACACAATGAATTCACACAAATAAATATGGTCCCTCCTCCCCCAACACAACTCTAAAGTGGAATTTAGGCATGGCTACATAGTCAGATCAATACCAGCATGCCTCCTCCTTGGCACTGAGGACATGAGGCCTAATGCCTGAAGAAAGTTTTTAGCAGAAGTCAGTATACGTGTCTAATTTTTTTAAGACAGTTGGGTAATTCAGGTGTAACAGCCATAACTGACAGAAAAAAGCCCTGTCAGACTGTAGGTTGAGTTTCTTTTGCTGTGGGTTGCCTTTAAAACTGTGTCTTTTTTTTTTTTTTTTTTTTTTAACAGATAAAACCCTGTAACTGTATGACCGTGATAGGCCAGAGTTTTAGTTTTAGGGTTTCCTAACAATAAATATTTTGAACAATTGTATCATTAGCAGATTTTCATCACACACGTGTAGCCATAGACAAATTTCAAAACAACCAGCTGCAATGAGTGACACCAAATCGATCTGAACCATTGAACGGTCTTGTCTTTGGTCTCCTGTTTCCTTTTCCTACCAGTACCAAAACAGGACACTTCACTAAGCGGCCACTGGCTGCCTCAGTCCTTCTCTTCCTTATAACGTTAATAACTTTTGTTGTACTCTGAAACTAGAGATGGTGGCTTGAGAAAAACTGTGTCTTTCTATATTAGGTCTCTACAAACTTGCAATCGATAATAATATTTTAATAGTGCTTAAGCTCCTTTTAGTCATTCTTCATGAAATATTCTTTCTTTGTACAACCCTCTCACTGTCTCAAGTCTTCATAATTGGCTCTAACAGAAAAACTCCCAGCGCTGTTACTCTCAGCTGCCACCAAACAGAATTAAATAGATGTGCTCCCTACCTCTCTGACAGAACTTTTTTAAGTCTCCTAGGACAGGAGTTCCCAGTCCATACGGGATTGACTTGTTTTGATAGGCAAATCTATATTTGCACATATACTGTGCTACAGAAGACTTCCTGAAGCACCACAAAGTATTAAAAGTTTTTATCTGACCTATGTCTCCCTGCCAAGCTGTCTTACAGTACCAGGTCCTTGGAAGACCAAACCTGAATATGGGTTTGAACACAGAGCATAGGGAACTCTGAACAGCTAATTTTTCTAATTACTGTGCAATTCTTAAATTATTTTACTTTTAGTTCTATGTTTGTGCAACAGCAGACTAACTGTAAATTATGCTTTATTTGGCTGGAAGAAAAAAAGTGCATGTCAGCTCAAAACCTAAAATTAATCATTTTCACTTTAGCCAAGACCATTAGCATGGCACAGTGAAGTAAATCCTAGGAGCTGGAAGAGGAGCCTGGAGGCAGAGCTGCCACTCCTGCTGCTGAGCAGCAACTGGGGAACTGCTGGGAAACAAGGACACCAGTAATCTCTACCTCACACCTGGCCCTCCCCACAACAGCAGTATCTTTGCTTGACTTGACAGAACAGGAGCTTTTTTTCTGATGCTCCCACCCAGCCTGACCATGTCCTGCCCTAGGCAAATAGCTGTCTGAAGTGTTTTCTGCCTTTAGTAGTCACAGAAAATGAAACCACCTTCTCACTGTAGGCTAGCAACCGCTCCCAGACTCCCATTAAGGAGGCTGGGGCATCAAATGGAAAATGCAAGTCCTTGTGGAAATCAGAGAGACCAGGTTTTCAGCCTATTTTTGCCACTATCATGGTTATTTAAAGCATTGAAATCTGGTTTGAGTGTGCTGGGTTTTACATGATACTGATATGAACCTCTCCAGTCTGAAAATTAGTCTTAATTCTTCCAGATCAAGATTTTAAAGTACTTCTTACGTGAAGGCAAGATACATAGCATTACAGATTATCTTATACATCTTCACTGTATTTTTTTCAGGTCATTTGTGAGCTAAGCTTTGAGGAAAGACTTTAGTTCCTTCTTAGATTATTGAAATTGATTTGCACTTCACTGCTCTTTTAGACCTTTAGGGGCATTAGCATGAGACTTCACCATCACTGCAGGTGTTATATGGTCTCGATGTAATATGCTGTGATTCCCTTAGCTAGTGAATTGTATTTAGGAAGACTACTTTGGCTTAACTAACAGGTTAATTTAAATGGCATATGTTCTCATCTGAACTATTTGGATGACTAAATCATGTATTTAGACATGGTTAAACTCAAAGCACATACTGATGATAATATATCTGGCAACGAGAGTAAGCAGTGATTTTCTTAGGCATTTCATTTTATCAAACAGATCTTTATAAGGATTAAAAAAGCTCCTAAAAGACACAAATAATTATGGTCTTTTCTTAGGGATTTTTGTATCCATTTGGAAAAGAGTATCTCCTTACATCGTTTTGCACAGGAGTCCATCCAAAAGGATATATACTCATGCTAAGGAACTTTTAACATAGTGAGCAAAACAATTTCAGGTGTACATCCTAAAAATACTGCTGTGATGTGCTAGTGTTGAACAACGGCAAACTAAGCCCCTCTGACACTGCAAGGATTTCCTCAGCTGTCAGATTCTGGAATCAGATTCTTCTCTGTATATTCTGATGTATATTGGCAATCAGACTGGGTTCAGCACTAACCCAACTTAGCTAAGAACTGCACAAACCATAAAAGAACTACATTTCGAAGAAGTATGTTAACTATGTTAAGAACTATGTTTAACTATGTTAAAAGAACTGTATTTCCAAAATTCAGCCTTTCAGAAAGGAGAGCGCCAAGTCTCTGCCTCTCACAGTACCATGTGCGTGCTGGTACAAGCATGAACACGAATCTGGGGAATCTCACTCTGGGCTAGTTCTGAAGGGAAAATGCTCTCAGACATTCAAACAGACTCTGGTCCATGTTCCTTAGGTCACAGAAATCTAACAATGGAGAAATCAACTCCATCCGCGTCTCCTGAATCCCAGCCTTTCCAGAGTAATTAAAAGGAAACCCAACACAATCAAACAAAACAGTACAGGAGAACTATCTGCTCGAAAAGCCCAGGAGAAGAACTCTAGCAAAGTTCTTCTGAAGACCTGTGATATTCATTACACACCACCAGGGCAGTACTGGCCTTCCTTCAGCTTCAGTTATAATTTTCCTGCTGGCTGAAGTTAAAAGCCTATTCTGTCCTTTGCTTTATTCCCAAATGTACTGGCTTCCTTGTAACTCAGGCAGGTTTGCCATCTTGCAAAGGTGTAGCAGGGCACAGTTACCTTGCTGTGTGTTGACCAGTGGGACATTTATAAGTCACAGATTTATTCATCAACTCCCATGTGACACTAGCTTTTCATATACATGAACAGATTTTTAACATATATTAATTGCACGTAAAGTAACAAGTGAAAATTCATGTCACAAATATTTAGCTCTGCAGTAGTTTGTACTTAATGTATTAAAACCTAGGAAATTTGAGTTTCAAATTTCAAACAAATCAGTCTACCTGCAGGATTTATTATTTATATGTATTTTTGTTTATAGAGCAAAGCAGATTTAAATTATGATTCTGGAGTTCTGTGAGCTCATCGGAACAGGAACTGTTTTTAAAATGTAGGCATAAATGTTATAATTCATAAGGGAAACGTGTTAGGACTGGACCACTTTGAAAATCATTTGTCCCCTTTGGGAGTCCTAAAATAGGATCTGAATCCACCTGAAAATCTGTTTCATTTGTGTGTGTTGATTACTTACAAAACTAGAATGTTATGAAAATTTTCTTCTTGTATGCTTCACTGCATGATCCATGCATAGAATTAGTGTTCATCAGCATGGGCTGTATGCTGTGCAATGGGATTCCTGCTTGTTATCCAGCTGTGAGAAATGCACAAGCTGTAAAATAAGTTAAGAAAGGAGGGAAAGAGACTGAAACCAATGCAAATGAACACAGTAACAAAGGAACAAAAGTGTAGTACTATTTCTTAAAAGAAATAGGAGAAGACATGGATTAGTCAGGATTAGGATCTAAGAAACAGTTTTACACTAAGTCACCTGATCTCTTCATGTAGATAATACCTTCTTAGTTCTGCAAATTTGATTTTTCAGGGATGCTTTTCTGTGAGTACAGTTTTGCCTGCATGTTAATATACACATCTTTCCCTTTGACTTGACAATTTTGTCATTTCTTTCTTTGTACAGAAGTAGCCTCAACATTAAAATAGGAATATCTTTTACATCAATCTGAGGTTATTAGAATGTAACCTATACCTTATGCTTGTGATCCTTTGAAGACAGTAGATTTTACATGGTTACAGTAACTGCTTACTTATTTAATGGAACAAAGGTTAAGAAATTCCCAGAGAGTTCCAGTGTTCGTTAAGAAATTACTAACACAAAAAGTATTACATAATCATAGCCGTAAACCCCAAACATAGTACTGCCAACTGTAATTTTACAGAATCTAGCATACCGCTTTCTGGCTTACTCAGTTCTTGAAAATTTATTAATCCTTTTGAGAGAATGTACGCACGTATGCTACAGAGACTCGTGCACTCTGCAGACTACTTGACAGTAGTCTTTCACTCCAAGCTATAAACATACTATGAATTGTGAAACAGGAAAAGTTTGGCTGCAGGCAAACTACCAACAAGAATAACTTCTAAAAGACCAAGACACTGTCTCTTTTTACAAGGTAGCAGCTGTTGTGATCATGATCTCTATTTACAGAAAACAAATTCTACAGAAAACATTTATGCTTTAGAAGAAAACATGAGTATGTAAAACACTGTAAAAATTTAAAGTAAGGGTAGCTGTCAATCAGTTTGTTATCAAGGTTTTAAATCAGTACTCTGTCTCTTCTTACAAGTCTTTAGTTCTAAGCTTGAAACAAAGAATTCTTGAAACTCATTAGAAATACCCTACATTCTCAAATACAGTGCAGAATGCTTGTAACTGAAAAATGTTTCCAGAGCATTTTCTTCCTTGAAGAGAAAAACCCTTTGCTGCCTCTTAAATCCTTTAAAAATACAAGTTTTCTTTATGATGTTGGTTAAAAATATTGGATGCACAATAATTGTATTGTGTGAATTGTGAGATGTCTGGATTCAATAAATCAAATGGAAACAAATGAGCTTTGATCAGATCACCTTAGTACACAGATAGATAGATTAATGAGCCTTGAGGCACTGTGTATTTCAGTTAAACCTTGATATCTATATCTTGAAATTGTTCTTTAAATGTTTTCCTTGCACCAAGTTGAATATTTTTCAGCTTTAAAGTCTTAATTCTCATATATTTCTGCCCAATTATAAACTGATGTCTTATGGACTGGTAACATATATATTGGGACATCATTTTGCCCATGTATAAGCTTTAGAAAGTCCATATAAAAACCTGTATGTAAGTCCTGGAAATCTTTATTTTGCAGCAATATGGTTTCATCTAGAAATGGTGACCCCACGAGGTCCTTTGAAAGTTTGGGAAAAAGAATCCCAAACCAAAATTTTGTACAAGACATTGTAACGGAAGATATTGTTTATCTTTTAACTATATGATGTCTTATCTATCTTGTATTTTATTATTTCTTCCTGTAATAATAAAATATTCATAGCTAACAATTGTAATTATTTTACTTTTTTTTTAATTATGGGGCTCACTTAAGGTGCAGTCACAAACCCATGTGGCTAAATTACTGAGAGCTGTTTCCCCAAATAAGCACTGATGAATGTTCTGCCAGTCTTTGTGTATGTTTGAAATATTTTTGTTAATTACTTGGAAAGCAACACCTTAAGCACTCTTCCTTGTTCTCTCTCCAGATAATTCTACTGAATAATAATAAGCATGGTCACTATAAATAAAAATCCACTTTCCCTTGATGCTCTTAAATGTGTACATTCATTTTCTGCTGAAAACTAGGGCGGTGGTAGGCTATGATATTTTTCTTGTTCCAGATCCAAGTCTTATTTTTAGATACTTTATTACTGGTGAGGAAACAGAGAAACTCTGCAAAGAGTGTTTGTGTACCACAGCTACATATTTTTTCCATCTGGGGAAAAAAAAGATTTTACTCAGCCTCCCTTTAACATATGGAGTTTGTCACATCAATCATTGGTGGAGAACATGTAGTGTCATCCATGTCATATGGGTGACAGTGCTGTTTTACATAGTATCAGTATTTTAGATTCATGCTTTCCCAAGCTACAAAGCACAGGCATTCTACTTAGCAATAGCATAGTTCTTCCAAAGAAGAGCTGTCTTTTGTCAAGTGTTCTCATCAGAGAGATGTAAAAATATTACAAACCATGCAAAAGTAATAATCTAGGTACTTCAGCATGCAGTCTTTCTCCAGCTTGTATAATAAATTTGAGCTGGGTGCTTAATACATATGGGGATCATCACTAGGGAAATCATTCCCTTGGTACATATACTCATATAGAAACTTTGTCTTGCTTTTGTGTCTAGGTCAGTGAAACAGTATTTCAGAGATCAACAAAATTTCTAACAAAATCTTGCCCCATTTATTTGCTTTTAACTTTAAAAAGTGGAATCTGTGTTTTATCTCAAGCCCCAAATGCATTATAATGGGTCTGTTATACTCTGCCACTTTCCTGTTATAGATCACCTACTACCACCATTCTCATGGCTCCTTTCCTGCATAAAAACGATGCCAGCTCTGTAGTATCCCCATCCTCTTGTCTGCAGGCACCACAACACTGTCAGCAATTACCATTTACCCTGGTAAGGCACTTACTGGCAGTTACTATTCAGTCCATTGGCTTGTTGACCTCTCTGCCAATAGCTAGATAACTAATATAGGGTATAAGTGGCTGTGATAATTATAATTCAATTTAATTTCCTTTCAGTGACTCACACACAGATGTTTTGATATCACTGAAACTATTAGCTGAAGGGACCACACACTGTATAGTGCCTAGTGCCTAAAAATTTAGCACTGTGTCCTAGATGATGCAGGGTACAAATATAAAGCTGCCGTCTTCTGTAGATGATAATTTCTTAGAATGAAATATAAAGCTGCCGTCTTCTGTAGATGATAATTTCTTAGAATGAAATTGTAATCCTCAAACGTCACCCCACTAGGAGAGTCAGCCTGGAAAGCCTGAATTTTGGTGTTTAATTCTTAAAAATTAAGCATTACAAACACTTATTAGACATGAAAGTGATAACAGGTCTGGCAACTGAGCCTGTCTGGTTGTCACTCTCGTGTAAAAACTGCCAGGACAATTTTCTGTCAGCTGTCTGTCCTGTTCTACTAAATGTTTTGTAGCTCAGATAGCCTTCAAAATATAACACCACAGGTGGAATCAGCAGTGTTCATCTTTCCGTTCATGCTTTTTTAACTATTAATTCAGTGAATACAATATTATCATAGGACAAGATGATTTAATGTCCACTTGCCCATGGGAATTTCAAGCATTTCTCCTAAGGAATGCTCCATTCTTAGTGGACATCCTCTAGTGTTGAAACTGCACCCGTGACGCATAGGCTTAAATATTTATTCAGCAAGAGAAAAATCTACTAATTTAACATTAGAATACTGACAGTGAGGTACTCCCAGTTCTGCTTGTGAGACGGTCTCTTTGAAACAGGCCTTTCATCTGCAAAGTTCTGCTGCCTGAATGCAATGTGTTTCAATAAATAAGCCCTTCATTTCTGAACAGGGATTCAAGATCTAACATCTTTGCAAATAAATACCCAGCAACAACAATCCTTACAATAACAAAATCCTAGCCAGTCAGTGGAAACAGAAAATCCTTTAAGTTTGCCTCACAGAACTCCAAGTGGCAAGGGAAAGCAGAAATCTGCTTTGTCACTCTCAGAGACATAAGCAAAAATTAAGAAGTCATTGCCATATGGGTCCCTGGTGAGCCTGGTGACACCACTTGACGAAGCACGTATGTCATTAATGTCCAGGATAAGGAATGTATTCCTGTCACAGGACTTACTGGCATTAATGCCCCTGTAGGAGTTTGTCTGGAAAAGCAAGTTGTCACTGCTGCCTCTGAGTGTCCCTCTCAAAGGAAATGTATCACTTTGCTTTTAGAACAAGACAAATAAAATAAAGCACTAAGCATGACACAGAAGAAAACCAAGGAACCTCTATAGCATGCATACAGTTTTATGTCCTTTCCATGGGACTTGCACAAAAAGGGATCAAATCACACAGATGTTTGACAAAAGGCAAGACAAAGCAACTGTGAAGGATATGCCTATGACAACCCTGATAGGGAAGTACCTTTTGCCCAGTAGCTTGCAAATTTTGCAAGCACACAAGCAAATGAATGTAGAAAACTGCAAATTTTTCTACATAATGCATTTTACATGGTTTCTCCTGCTTGAAGAAATTGTATGTAAACTGTCTGCAAAGGTGATTTGTATCCCTGGGTATAACCATTTCCTTCAGCTTCTGGCAGCAAGCAATTGTTTGTCAGATGTGATGCTCATAAGACCCTTAACTATAGTGATACAGGCAACTGCCTCTATAATACTTAACACATAAAACAAATTATAACAACATCCTTAAGATTAGCATATAAGTAATAGTGCTATATAAAAACTCATAAAACCAAAATGTATGGCTACAATAACCATATTAAAACAACCATAGTTCTGCTTTAAATAACCATATGAGCCATGTTTGGAAGATATTATAGTATTTACTGATTAAGCATAAGGAAAAGTCTATTGCCATCCTCTCAGAAGAGATCAATTCCAGTTTCTATCTTTCCTGTAAGTATTGGAAGGCCAGTTCATGATAAAAGCCCAACAGAACCATCTAAGGAGCTTCAATAATCCTTTGATAGCTTGAAAAGAATTAAACCACATCCTTTTTATGCATCCTTTTTGATTTTTCCAAAAGGGTACAATGATGCATTACAGGCAACAAAAGAACATGATGCATATCATTAACAGAACAGTAAATCATCTCCCTTTCAGAGAACTGGGCCTCTTGACTGCACTGGTGACTTAAAAAGTCAAATTGCACTGTTACTAAACTGGCATAGGGAAGTGAATCAGGACAATATATCTCTTTTAAACAGTGACATCATTTAGGGCCTGGGAAACTTAAAATGCAGAATGGATTTGTCTCAATGAGCGCTAGACAAGACTGTACCTAAATTGTAAGAATATTCTTCTCTGGGTAGAAATTTGAAGAGGAAACCATTGCTTTGTCACAGGACTGGTACTTCCAGCCAGTTTAGCAGTTTCATTTTTCACTTGGCAGCTGAAGTGCTGAAGTCCAGTGAGAATGGAAACAAACAGAAATGTTATGTTTCTGAGACCGGTAAAAGCTAAAGGCAAGAAGATTACCCTGGTAGGTGGGGCTCAGATAAAAGACCTTTTGCACCTCTCTTGAGGTGCTCAGGAATGGGCACATGTATGTAGAGGAGAGGAGTTTTACAGAAGACCCATGGGGAAAGGCATAGCCAGCTGTCTCCTCTGCTCCACAGCCCCTGTCCTTCCCACAGCGTGGAAGCTGTTCTAAGCCCAGTGCACACCAACGAGGGATGTCTCGGGGACAAGGCAGCTCTTTACCTTTCTACCTTTCCTCCAGTTCTGAGCTCAGCACGGTGACCCACTAACAGACAATCAGGCAGAGCAGAGCCAATAAAAGAAACGCCAGTCATTTTTCATTTGCTTATGGACAGGCAACTTATGATGATACTCTGATGATTACTTTCTATTGAATGAATCACCTTCTGACCCGTTCTCCTCAGTCATTTTCATTGTACGCTAAATTCCATTTGCCATGTCAGACCCTCAATTTTATCAGAGCCACTAACACAATTTTCCAGAGCAGCAGCATTAGCTCAGCTTCCTCATTTTGTCTCCAGTGCCTTGTAGTTCGATTTATAGGCAGAAATAAAGACTTGTTGGAACTTGCCTCTTTCCCCCAAGGGTAATCTTAATCTAGACCCAAGGGCAGAATATGGGCCTAACCTCCAGGCTTTTTCTCCCAAGAGTTGATATATCAGCAGATGATCCATGTAAGTCATATCACCATCATTGAATAAAAAGCAATTTGCACTATCAGAAGCAGATTTCCAGCATGGAGAAATTCACAAAGATATCTGAAAAGGGAGCACACTGGTTTTCTTTCTGATAAAAATGGGGCAAAAAACCCACCAAATAAACAGAAAGTTACAAATCAGCACAATGCAACTAGAAATATGTTTGCATTAATGCATTTCCAAATCCTTCTACACATTCATATTTAGTAGTTATATCTGCTTTATACAATCAATAAAATATAATTAAAAACCTAGAAAATCTTCTGTGTTTACAATAAAATAATATAATGTGAAAAACAAAATGTGTCAATTTTGGATAGAATAGGGGATTTGTAAATTCCTTCCTCATCACCCAACCCCACCTCCCCCGTTAAGTGGAACTTTTAGATCAGCTTAACACTAACAGTACCCTGACCCAGCACAGCATTACTTTAGTCAGAATGTCTGCCTTGGCATTGCTTAAAACAACTTCATTGAGAATTAACCATTGCTGAGCTCTCAAAAATACGGGGCAATTTCAAGTTCAGTTAGCAACTAGGAGTTCAGGACACGACTGTGTCATCAGAATAAAAATGAGCATTGCACTCAGTGCACTGACTCGTCAGTTCATTTACAGAGATCATAAATAACAATGGTCTAAGGATAGATCCCTGAGGTACTTCTGTAATGACATCCATTAAATCTGACATGATGCTGTTTAATAACACAAGCTGTATGTGCCCTCCTAAGTAGCTAGCACCCAGTTAATTACAGATGATTCTATACCTAATCCACTCAATTTATCCTGTAAAGAAATATAATTTACGAAATAGACAATAAAAAGGAAATTTAAATGCACTCCATACACATTCCATGGAAACAACTCACACTTAATCTGCAGTGTTTAAAAGCATCTGATTTTCTCATTCTGAATTAACCATAAACATTCTAATATTATTCTACTCAAGAGTCCCTTATTACTGGCATGGCAAACAAATACAGCGTCCAGCCTTCATGCCACTGAACTGCCAGCAAGGGGTACTCCGTGGGAGCACACCCAAAGCAGAGGACTGGTGTTCAAACTGTGCCTCTTCAAGGTGTGCCACACAGCTTCTGGGTAATCTGCAAGTCTGAGCAGAGCAAGCCTGGCTTCAGCCGAGCCTCACTCGCTCTGGATGCAGTCTGTGCTGCCACACTTCTCTCTAGGGAGCAGTGAAAAATGCTGAACGAACATACTGGTGCTAAGAGGGCATCAATGCTTCTTTTGGAGATGAAGAAAAGGAGCTGACGTGATTCCCAGTGACAACCAGAAAGTGTGAGAGAGGGAGAAAGGTGAGAAAGAGAGGGAGATTGGAGACACTGCCTTGGCTCACTCTCCCACTTAAGAATGAAGGGAGAGTATGATGTCTCCATGGCAACCATCAGAAAGCATGGAAAAGCAGAGAGCAACAATGATTATAATAAGATTAGAAGAGGTCACAGAGATCATCAAATAGTCCCCCAAAATCTCAGGCAATCACATAATAACAGCCGCTTGGTCTGGAAGCATTCCACAGAATAAGTACTCCACATACACACATCACAAACTTCTTCCCAACTTATGACTAATTTAAGATTTGTAGTTTCAAATATAATATTTTTTTAAAAGGATAAAGTTTAATTATTATACTCCGAAGAAAAGGAGATTCAGAGAACAGGTATCCTATATTCCTGTGATAGGAAGGAATCTACTTGCTGGATCTGCTGGCTAATTTTAGGACAAGTACCTGACGTCCTGCTGCTGAGCAAGGCAAGCACAAAAAACCTCCCACATCTGCCCCGAGCAGTCTGATTGCTGGGAGAATTACTTCTCAATACCAAATTCAGGAGCCATGCAAACCCTCAGCATGTCAGCAAGATGCATCAGTGAGATTTCTGAACACTAAAACGACCATTCACCTTCTCCATGAATCTTGTCTCTGACAACATACCAGCCAGCATGTGCTGACAGAGAAGACACTTGTTTCTTAAAGAGGTAGAGGTGAAAATGAAAAAGGGCAAAGGGGACCCCTGCACACCAGGTTTGAGCTGCAACACTCCATACACTTCCAGGAAGTGGCCAGACGCCACAGTAGTGCATAAGATACAAGGCTTCCAAGAGAAGGAACAATTTACTTCTCTCACTAGTGGGTGAGATTTTTCAGAGGGCAGAGAAGGAACACATTCACACGCTCCTCCTAATGGCCAGAGCATAGGAAATAAATCTAGCTGCAACTTGCTAGACAGAATAAAATAGATACTGGGTCTGAAACTGAGTGATGCTCCACACCTTTAGAAATACGCTCAGTGTTGTCAATTCCCTCTGATATTGGAAGGAAATGTGGGGGAGACAAGAGTGCTTGTAATCTAATGCACTTAACACTTGTGATTTAGAGACCAGTGACTTTTAATTTTAAAATACACTCCCATGGCTATATATTGCTTTCAAAACCACACTGATGAAAAAGACAATGCATGGTATAAGTCTCCACTAAACTGACACCGACCTGAGCTGAAGTTCAGGGTGAAAATCTATAATCAATCCCTGTATGCTCCATGTGACTGGGGCTAGGAAATAAAGACACTTTTCTTATTTACATTCCTATCCATCACACCTTATTAGAGATGATACTTTATGTTTCAGAACTGTATATTTCACGAGATCCTGAAGAATTCCAGTGCCCCAACAAACAAAGAGAAAATTCAAGTATCTTATATCTGTATTTGTAGGACAGATTTGGAATTGGCATTCTTACATTGCATGATGGTTTGTGCTGCATTTTGTTTCTATTGCAACTGTTCCTTCAATAGCAGGTTAAGTCTAATTGGGCAATTTGCATACCCTTTATGCCTGTCACATTGCTACCTGTGACACCTCCTCTAGGAGTGACTTGAAAGTGCGAGTTATACTCACGTTGTGATTTCTGCCTACAGGACTCTCAGGAAAGGCAGCTCGGCTGAAAGTCTGAAGTCAGTATGCAGAAGAGACAGTTTTCTCACCCTTGTGTGAAATGCAGCTCAGCTTTATAGCTGCTTTACTCCAGAATGAGATAATCCACATGGCGGAATCAATTTCAGTTGATTTGCCTTAACCTTCCCAAGTCCTTCTACAGACATGGACTTAATTTGTGTTTTACTGACTCTGCTCTTCCTTCCTCTGCAGGTATCTGTCTCAGGCCTTTGTACGTCAGCTATTTGAAGCACCATTCCTATAGCTGTTTTCTTTCTACTGATACTTTCTACAGCTGTGGCAGATTGCATTGTTTTTTCTCTCCTATCGAAGGGCAGGGGGTGAAATCCAACATGTTAGCTTCTTTTCAGCATGCTTGGCAGCAAGGCATATGTGCTTCTGCCTCCCACACTATTTTCTCCATCCCCTGTATTACTGTTTGTAACAGATGTTTTCTCTGGCTTTTGCTTCTTCCTGACGCAGAGCCTCTTGCTTCCACCGGGACATTTTTACCCTGTCATTTCAAAGTCTCCGACAGCTTTTTCTGCCAATATTAATGCCATTACATGTGCTAACAAATATGTCGCACACATGTACAGGCATGGATGATACGTGTCCCAGACACTGTTATTGCACCAAGGGCTTACGACCCCTGCTGGGGTAGGGCCAAGGCAACCCAACAAGTACACCTTTGTCCCATTCGAGCGTTGCATGAGCAGTGGTTTTGCACCTCAGTGTTCACAGAAAAACTCATCTCAACGTATTTCTTAATCAATTCTGCAATATTTTCTCAGCAGGGACTTTCTTTCCTCTTTTTTCATTTTGTTCAATAAGAAGGAAATATTTCCAATTCCAGAGCAGCTAACCATGCGATAAATCCACTAATGAGGGGCAAAAGCGGGATGCATAGCATGCCTGGATAACGAGAGAAGTGTTGTTGCCTTATCTTTCCCTTTAATAATCTCTCTTGAACAGAAAAGTACATAGTGGAAGTTCAATACACAGCCTTGAGCTTTAAACTTCTGCTTGTCCTACAGGGGATTTCCTGCCCTGTCGGGTGAATTCCACTTAATAATACTGAATTCCTGTAACAGAACAGTTTCTTCCTGTGGGAATTTAAAGACTTCAAGACTGTTTATTATATTTTAACTGGTGATTTTCCCTGCAGCTTCAATTGTATTGGGTTTAATTTCATAGAAAATGTTTATTCCCTTCTTATATTTTTTCCAGTCTCCTCAGTTCACTTCTGCCTCGCCCACAAAGATAAGTTACTTTTAGTTTGTATTATCTAACCAATACGTAGGATGCACTTAAACCCCCCCATAGAGAGGTGTTATTTGCAAAATGTATTGCCTTTTCTTTTCTTCAAACACTGCCTGTAATCTCTCCCTTGCTCAAGTCTCTCCGGTGTGACATAGGTAAATTTCACAATAACAAAGCGAGCTCAAACACCACCTCACTGTACATTACAATAACCCTCCTATACGGTTATTTTGGACCCCTAACAAAACAAGCACCACAGCTCTACACAAATAAATTTGTGTACTTTTTCAAGTTAACTGATATTTTGCTTATACTTAAAATAAGAGATCTGGAGGTATTTTAATATTAGATTATTATTTCCACGCGGTCTAAGCAGCAGAATAGGGTTAGTAAACCCATGGCTCTTGAACTGTGCACAATTTACAGGCAGTTCACGTGGTCCCAGTCAGACCTTGCATAACTAACAGTAGAACACAGGAGCTGCTGGGAAACACAACCCCCAGGACACAAGAAACAAGCCAACAACCAGGGAGCCCCGAGCTCAGCACTGCCAGTTCACCCTGGGACCTCAACAGACTCCTAGCGCAGAGCCAGCCCCTGACATAGCCATCATCATCATCTACTTTGGACCTCTAAGGGGGACTGGGCAAGTTTTACAGCTGTCAGCTGGGAGATGTTTCCAGTTGGTGGCTCATGTGAGTAGAAAGCACAGTTACCCTGAACCCAGAAGTACTCTGTACAGTACAGATTTACAGCAATGTAGCACTGGGCAGGTATAAATCACCACTTGTCCTCAATGATACTTCAGCTAGAGAAAGAGACCGTAGTTGAACAGACTAGGCTCTGGGCTTGCACGAGACAAGTCAGGCAAGGGAACTGTACAGTTAAAGGAGATACACTCTTATATTCCATACACTAGACTAATCCTTAGTCAGCTTATGTTAAGGCAAAGCATGTCCCCAGAAGCAGATTCTTACTGCAAGGCTTTCTGGATCACACTGACCTGTTTTAGCTTAATGTAGGAAATACTTTGCCTTCATAAAGAAATGTAAGTTCCAGGAGAATATTTACGTAATGCAAAAGAGTATGTTACAAATGTAATCAGAGTTGTAATGCAAAGTGAAAAGGTCCCCGTTCTCTTTCCAGTTCCACATGTGCAAACCTGAAGTAACTGAACTGTTAGAGAAGTTTCTCTGGTGGTGATAATGCTAAAGAGAAGGATTCAGCCATAAGGGAGTTGCATACCTCTAGGAATATCTATGGTAACACAAAGTGTATCACAATGTTAATGCTTTACTTATGCTGCACCTTAATGTTATACTGACTTCTAATATTTGTCAAGTAATATATATGCAGGTTATCTGATGAAACGTATTTCAATCTTTTCTTAAACATTTTAACTTTTAGTTGAGACATTAACCAAAGCCAAAGATCTAAAAATCCACATACTTCAAAAGAGACTGGTTTTTGATACTGATTCTGCAGCCTGGTACCATGTTTGAGGTATGTAACTGAGTTCTCTGATGGTATCTGTTTAAATGCTATTTGGAACCAAACATTTGCACAATGTACAACATGAAATTTAGGGTGTTTTTCTGAACTATATTTTTATACCCTAGCAGTTCGTTAAAAAGAAAAAAACCCCAACAATAAAACAACCAATAAGCAAAGCTTCACAGAGTTGGTAAGGAAATCACAGCAATCTTAATAACACAAATTAACATACAAACTGGTTTAGTACATTTTTTCTTTTAATCTCAGAGGTAGTACAGAATAATATGGACCACCCTGTTTTTATACAGTACTACAGTTTTAACAGGGAGATGTGCTCAGTGATACAATAATTTTTCCATCTGTAATCTCTTCAATTCTAATGAATGCAACCATTTTAATTAAATGCTACAAGTAATAGCATAGTATAACACTTCAAATTGAAGAAACCATTTTCAACATATGGCATAAGGGTTTGTATTTGGTCTAGACCAACAAGAATTTTAAAAAATAAAGTGTTTTGTTTAATATTTGAGGTTGTAAAACATTTTTATTACCATGTAAAGTTTCACGAACATTTCTGAACTATAGAAACCAGTTTCAAGTTAACAACTGAGGTTCTGGATGCACTTCAAGGCTAGCAAAAACAAAATAATACTTGAAGTTTAGATCTCTCTGAAGGCTGTGAAAAACACTTTGATATTTTCACTTTGAAAATAGTTCACTTACAAATTTTAACTACAGCACAGATAATCATCTGATGGCTGCTCAGCGGTTCATGTGAAATGAAATCAGCTTCAGTCTATAACATTTAGGTAGTACTCAGGAGCCACATTAGTTAGTAGAAAAACCACAACACTTTTCATCAGCTATGAAAGTATGCATCTTAATCGGAATAAGGTTTCTGGAAGTATTTACTTTCCATATTAGGCATGCCTGCATGCTTTCCAAATTATTAGTAGTTTAGACTATGCAAACACAACTTTGCCTTATTTGCATATCCATCCCTACATATTTTAAAATTGTTCCCTTAGTAACTGTATCCTGATGGAAAATGCAGACTTCCTACTTGCAGACCAAATAAGAAAACAACACAACAGTTGACATCTGCCTGCATGATATCATACAGATTACCAAAAAAATAAAAATAATTAAAAAAAATTACTTGGTAACAAAATTACTTGGTAACAAAACAACATGGGAAACGATCTATTCACAGGTGGTTTACCATTGACTGTCATTGTCCTGTATAGTGAAAAAACTCCCTTTTCTACCAATAACTACAAATACGAAATTTAGAAAAGATATATTGTGGAGAAAGGGAATAAACTATAAAAAAATATATTCTTCTAATTCTAAGATATTATATTGAAGATGAACTTTATTTGTATTTTAATATCTCTAGATGCACTGTGGTTTTTTTAAATGTAGATTATGCCAATATAGGTTGAACAGAAGAAATTATTTGCACCCTGTTTAAAGTCCCTTTACCACTAAGTAATATAAAGTAGCCCAAATTCAAATGAGAATTGGGTCACTGTCCTCTAAAACTGCATTACCTTCCAAACCATGGAGTCAATTTACATTTGTACAGAAAGAATTGCAATACAGTCAGATTCAAATAGAAATACTTTATGCTTACTTATTTTCCTCCTCTTTTTCACACATGCAAAAGCCTACACAACGGACAAGAGTGATGAAGCAGACCTTTGAAACCTCCATTTTTTTAAAAGTAGTAAATAATAAATACATATTTTAGAGTGAGAAATATTTGAGGCCAGAGTACAAGAGTCAAAAGTTCCTGAACAAGGGATGTTAAGATCAATATGCCGTCTTGCTATTTTGTGTCTTGTCTCAATTTAAATCCCAATAGATACAATGGACACTGTATTTCTGAAGAACTTAATTGTGGAAAAGAAGGTTGAGAGATAAGTTTCAACTCCTCTACCCTGCCTTGCCTGAGGATATACCCCTACATGCCTGCAACCATCTTGTCTGGCACTCTCCTCTCTTTTATCAGGTTTCTTGGCTCTTTATTTTCTTTTTAAGTACTTATTTTAATTTTACTTAATTTAGAATTTTATAAGAGCTAAAATACTGTGTTGAAAAGGTGTATTTAAATAGTTGATATTCAAACTATTGTTGCAGTGTTTTTAGCTATCATAAGCACCAACATTCACCCCTGAACTATGGTCTGACTGACACTGCAGTGTCTGTAACACTGAGCTGAGCTGTTTGCAATCGGATTGTGTCCTTTGCAACCGGCAAGGTTAGAAAAAGTTTTAGTAAATAACAAGCTAGTAAAAGTAAGTAACCACACCGTTTTCCATCTTCAGTAGCTGCTAACTTGATTATTTCACATTCTAGAGTTAAGGCTTGATTTACACTTCCCAAGTTTCAGCTAATTTCTCCGTGATCAGACCTTGTGTGATACTGGATAAGTATTTGAAGGATTCTTGTGCCTAGAATTTACCTGGACCAAGGCCCAGAGAAGCTTACTGCCCATAACCTATTTCAGAGCGTATTCACTGAGGCTTGACTGTACAGGCCAAGATCCAGAAGTTATTTAGGATATAGGTCCAATTTGATGGGAGAAGTCTGAACACTACCAGGCTTGTACTCCTTCTGAGGCCCAAGCAAATATCAGTGTATAACTGTGCAGTGAATCTCTGCTCACTTCCCTGCTTGCAGGTAGGTGAGAATATTTCCCACCTCACAAGCCTGTTGTGGATATATATCTGTTCACTGTTTTCACATCCTACTGTATGAGTTATGGAGGAGAGGGAGGCAAGAGCAGTAACATCTGACTTGACACGGATAAGTCAGCACTCCCATCACAATCCCACATCAGTTCTTTGGAGGCTACGTTCACTTTAAGTGATCCTGAGTTTAATACTCACAAACATTAGATTACTAAAAAAGTCAAACAGGAAAAGGTGCCAGAGTAAATTTACAGGAGTTTCCTTCCATACTGAAGACACACTGATGTATCAGCATGAAAGGAAAAGACAGAGGAAGGAAGTTGGCAGAAACACCAACTTGTTTTCAGAAATACATCTTTATATTTGCCTCTGAGTAGAAACCTTTTCAGCATTCATGTGTTAAGCTTCGTTTAGAGTCTGGATGGTCGTGTCCATGTTCACTTGCAAATATATATTATTTATGGGCTGATCTCACAAATATTTACTACTGAACATATGGGTGAACGTTCAGCTGGTGTAAATCAGCAGAACCACCAATCTCATTTACATTAGCCAAAGCTCCAGCATGTTATGTTTATTACATTAGGGACCCATTCATATGGATAGGATTTACCCTGGTAACTATCCATAGGTTGGTTAATCCAATCTACAGGTTGACAATGGTTGCAGAATTCTTCCCCTACTTATGCTTTGTGCAATGCAGAGCTTAAGCTGTTGTTTAATGAACATTTTGTTATATCTTGCATAAAGATTTAAGGTCAGCGTTTTGCTCCTGATACTTTCATAGAAAACAACTGAAAAGTTAAAATTATGAGTTAGTAAACCCCTACTTATACAAACAGTCACATGAAGTAATCAGCAATGCATGCCCTAAGCCATAATGGTGCAAGTTATAGTGTAACCCTGAGCACTTCCTGGGAAGGGCAGTAATCCTCTGGTTGCTCTTCAGGACACTCAACACCTCATAGGATTTACTTAGCAACCTTAGTGTGGAATCAACAACTTGTCAGAACATTATACCAACATCACATGGGTTTCTGGAACAAGAAAGAATTGAAGCACTTTTTCCTTACAGACCCTCTTTGTCAAAAGAGGGAAGTGATTTCCTTTGTGCAGAGACCTTTGGTAAAGCCTTCTTCTGTAACACCCACAGCAGTCCACTCCTATATGTGAATTAGCTTTGCAACATTATTTTCAAAAAACCAAAACCCAAGGTGTATCAGTACCTTGGTCTGCCTTTCAGCTCTGGATGAAATGCAAAGGTAAATCTAAAAATTAGTAATGTGGTCTGAAACAGAAGTTAAGCAACAATGGAAATTTCATACCTTTTGTCACTGGCAGTGTATAAAACCACAAACAGCAATGTTTTATTGCTAGATTTGCCTATCTGCTACACAAACAGGTTATTATATAGCATGCAGCATGACTGGAGGTAAAACTGAATTTCCTCCTCCCCCAGCCTGTCTTTTCTCATTTTCTCTCAATTACCTTATTTTCCATATTGTTTCCTGCAGCATTTATGGCTTACATTTTGAACCGCAGATCAAATACTTAAAAAGCATATTTCCCTCCAGGTTTTAAAGTTCTTTACTCACTTTTTAATTTTTTTTTCCAGACAACTATTCAAAGCTGTTGCTTGAGTAAGTAGTAATAAAAGGTAGCAGACAACTGACCTCCTCTAGATTTCTGGAAAAGTAATTAGTGAAATTCTCTAGAGACTTGGAGACATGGGTGATATATTACCACCTGTAGGTGGTTTAGAAAGGCATATTTTACAACACCCACACAGTCATAATCAACTTACATATTTTAATGTAGGAGCAGTATAACAATATTACATGAAAATGTGTTTTTTAAGCAACATATTTCAGTTTTCTAGGACTCATACCACATCCTTTAAAAGATCTATTATTATAGACGCAATGTCAAAATGACAACTGATGTTGGAGGCAGACACAATAATGTGAAGTTTTCAACACTCCTTATCTCATCCAACAACCAATAACAGTCTCTCTGCTAGGATTTTGCAATAGAAGAAACAATGTAAACTAGGCATACTCATTTTTCAACTTCTCCTTTGGTAATTTTTGCTTGTCATCATCACTGCATGCATTTACCCCTTCATAAGTGAGACCCAGAAGCTGTCTTCAGAACAGTATTTCAGGTAAAACATTTAAAAGTGTGATTGCCAGCCAGTGATTTCAACCAAGACATCTTGTTTCCTCTTTGAAGACTAAAACTAAACCTTAAGTAACCCTGAAATCACATTTCTTTCAGTATGTATACATTTCTAATAATAGCAAGGAATTCATATTTGCCTATTCTTCCTCTTAAAAAGAAATAATCTCAATGATCTCATTTTCACATACTTGAAGTACCACGTCCACTAAACTAGTACTACATGTACTAGTATTTCAAGTGAAAACATCCCAAAACCCAACAAAAAATCAAAAGCCTAGAAGAAAATAAGTGTGCCACACAATATTTTTTTCCCAAACAAATGATTGAGGCAGTTGATTACCTGAAAAAATTGTAAATAAAGTACCTATACAGTGACCCAAAGAAATAAAAGGAAAGGATGTAACTGAACTAACAGAAAGGAATATGATAAAGGAGAGAGCCAACAGATCCTCATGACACTGAAGAAGGTAAAGCAGTGTTCAGAAGGCTCTTCTTTACAGGTACGTCTTGCACTCCCAATCCTTCAGTGTATTCCAAGAACGACTGAAAATGAGAAGTAGTTCCCTGTATCTGTTGTTAGGCATACTGGTGCATTAACAGGAACATGATGATATAGCCTTCGTAGTATTGCTCACCTCATTTTGGGGCTAGACAGTGTAAAGAGGGGAGATGGGAATGCCTGGCATATGTCAAGTCCAAGATTTAGCTCAGCATGCTACTCCATGCTCACAGATCCCTGACTGTACGCTCAGTCCACTTTTCTGGTGATTTATTGCAACAGAACAACTTCTATGAGTTTTTGTCTTTATTTTAACCAGAAATGGGGCAAGGAATGCAGGAAAATAAGCACCAGCAGTAAGTGAATTCAAAGGTCAGTTCCAGAGAAGTACAAATGAATTTCTGATTGCATGAACACAGGGCCAATCTCAGAAATAATTCTCAATTAATAATGATCATGTTATGAATACATTTACCAGAAGAAGGAATGCAAATCAAAGATCACACGACGGTTTCTATGTGAAGCCCTCAGGACTGGAATCCAGACTGAAATGACTTTGAATCCATACAGAGGTGCTGATCTACTATTTGGAATCTGTGAGAGCAATCAGGTTTTTGGCATTAATTGTATGAAGGTTTCTCTTGATGTATCTCTTTCTGCTTCCAAATGATCTTTTTTTTATAGGAACTAAAAACGGTATCCCCAGAAGAAAGATGACAAGGGAGATTTCTTCACACTAGAGAGAACACTGCCTATTCTTCACAAGCATGAAGTGACGTAGGACAATTTCTGTTTCAAAAGGCATGTAACAATCTCAGTACAGTTGGCCTGTGGAATGCCACGCTAAAGCAGCTGTGGAGGTTTGGGATTGGGGCTGACCAGGGCCTGACCAAGTGAGACCAAGTCACCTCTCACAGGAGCCTGCATTTATCTACATTTGTCCATCTAGACATACCTACACAAAAGGTAAAGCTGCACTGTAAAAATAAAACTCAAAACCAGATCAGGTGTCAGTGAAGTCAAGAACTTCTAACTATTTTAATGGTGAAGTTAAACTGGTTGTTAAGCTTTTTTTGTTGTTGTTGTTTGATTTTCTTTTTTTTTCTGTAATAGCATGCTTATCTTTAAAATTGACTGCAATGAATATAGTCATACAGTCTGTTGTGGACTAAAAGCCCTTAATATGTCTCTGTGCGTCATACGTTCGCATTTTCTGATTTAGTTGCCTTAGTTACTATATAACAGCAAAGAAGACATTTTTTAATCCATGGATCTTAATATATTTTCAAAGGAAAAACAAAATTAATTTGCCACAAATACAGTAATAATTGACAAAAAAATTATAGAAAGGTAGAGTGACCTGCTAAAACAATACAGCAAGTCTGTGGGTAATCTTAGAATAAAATCCAGATCTTTCACTTCTCAGAGCATGTGTATCCTGTGACTACTTTTACAGGATCAGTGTAGCCCAGAACTACAGATTCAAGTTAGTTAAGCTTTCACAGAGTAAATATGATGATCCTGCAAGTGTGCTATTACAAAGACACATGCTTTCAGTCCTGTCTCAGCGCATCAACGTCTCTCTTCATTTGCTTTGCATGCTTTCTAATCTTTCAGATCTATAAACCCAATACTCAAAAGTAAGTGTACAATGACACAGCTGAAAGTTGTGAGCATACCTTATATAAGCACACTAATTCTATGTCCTAGGCTCTGCTGATGCACTCACGATACTTTTGTGCAAGCCTAGGTTGGAAAACTCGTTATGTAAGTTGGGCTCACCTAAAGCGAGCATGCATCATGCGTGCTGCAGTAGGAAGCAGAGTGCAACGTGAATACACGTATGGAGCTACTATTTTTCACCTCTCGAATATTTCGATGTAAAAATAGCTCCTTTCCACCTGTGAAAACTGCTTTGAGTTTTCTTTGTAAGCCCAAGGTGAAAAGAAAAATGTTGTGCTTTTTCATGAAACTAAGAAAATAGGATTTCCCTCTGTAGCTGAGAAAACATTTCTGTTCAGCTGTCAGACTTTTCATTTGAATAACTACAGCCAAATTTTGCATTTGTGCATAACTCTTGCTCATTTTAAATAGGTGCCATCCAGGAGTAGAATTAGACCTAGTTTTTACTCAAGAGTATGCACAGAGGAAAGAAACAAGAAGAAGTGATAAGATTAATTCACAGCTGATTCAAATTACTGTGAAGCCACTAAATCTAGAACACAGTCTCACAGTTTCTTGAAGTTCACTACTGAAAGGAGCTATCTGAAATGCCAAAAATTGTCAACTAATTCTGGAATTGTGACACAGTTTTGCTTCAGTTCTGCATCTCGTGAATTTGTCATGCCTTTGTATATTGTTTGCCTAAATAGACTTCCTGCTATTATTTTGTCAAACACAGCTGTAAGGAACTATATGTGATAGTTACTCTAATCAATGCATATATTCAAAGAACTGAACCTGAAGGTGAATTATCTGAACATGAGTTTTGACTCTGGCTGTAAAGTCAAAAGTTTGGAGGTCTTGTTTTAATTTTTACCAGAGACAGCACAACAGATGCATCTCTTCACTCACAGGTTTTCTTAAATACCTGCATTGAGCCATGAAGCAGAAGAGACCTGCATTTGCTGACAGAGAATGATCTCCATTCACACATACGGTTCTGGGACTAGCACAAAGGCTGAATGGAATTTATATCCCTCCTTCACCTAGTCACCACTTGCTTATCTATCACAGTAGTAGTTTGAAACTAGTTTGAAAGTAGGTTGAAACTGATCTTTCACGTCACCCATACTCCAGATCTGGTATGCCCTGGGGGAAAAGCAGAAATGTATCCCATACACATCCATGCAGCAATCAATCACTGAGGAGAGACTTCAGGATTCAGAGACTTTTTAATCTTATTTGACTGTATTAAATAGTTCCTGAAACCTCACAGTAACAGGAGGAAATTCAATTAGTTAACTAACCTAAGAATGGTTTTAAGAACCCAACTTCATTCTGCACTGCCAAAATTATGTACTGCTAAGTAGATTTTGAGGCAATTCTTATTAGTTTCTAATATCTACATTCTTGCTGAACATAAATTTACTACTGACTGTCTTTTCCAGAGTCATTCTTTGTTTCTTACATATATATAGGAGTTATTTTCACACTTTCTAGCTCTTCATTGCTAACTTTGTCCTAAGTGAGCTTTCAGAAAGACTCACCAAAGACCCTACTATTTCCCTAGCTATCTACATCCAAACTTGGAATCTAATGCATTTAAGCCTGGTGCTCTGTCAAAGTTAATAGTCATAATTGCCTAATTATCTGCTCTAGTATAATGGTAAAACCTTTTAACATTTCTCTTTTCCCCAAGGAGAGTGTATTGCAGTTTCTGGAATGCTGCCTTACCCTTCTTTTGGGAATACTTAGGCAAAGAATTCATTTTGCTCTCAGCTAAATGAACCTTATGCTCTCCCTCTGTAGCCATACTGTCTGTTTGCCTGGCTGTTTTACGTGAAGAGTATACACCTATATTGAGATATATAGTAAATTCACTAGCATGTTCTGTTTGCCAGATTGCCATCTCACTTCCAGTGGTGTAAATCACAGTGTAAGTAATTATGCTGATCTCATCAGAATTACTTTAGCCATGCAATGTTATATTAGTTTTAATTCCCTCTGATTCAGCCCGAAGTTTTTCAAGGCTACTTGAATTAGAGGAGCCCTGTGATGGCTCTAAACTGTACCAGAAGATAACTTCTGGTCTAAGCTGCCGAGAAGGGTCGCTCTGTAGGTGAACTGAACACAGTTCTAAGACATCTAGACTAGAGCCTCCATCACCTTGCTCCTATGAAGTCACCTACATCAAATCATCATGAGAGATACTAGGTATAAACAGTGTTGATAAAAATAACATACTAGGTAGGTGCTGAAATAGTTGTGAAAAAGAATTATTTTTCTTTATGGCACACTGCAAATTTAATATAAAAGAGGTTCAAGTTAAGGTCAGTGGCTACTGTAATGTTCTAATAACAAACCTAAAATCAGAAGTACATTCACTCAGGATTTAGATTTGTAAACCATGCCTGCATGCCTTATTGCTCTACTTTACATTTTTGTGTTCATTATTCCTTCGTTTCTAGAATCTAACATTTTGAAAGTTTGAGTGTAAATCAGAATCCACATTACGCATCACCTTTTTTGTCTGCAACACATTAAACACAATCAGTCCAACCGAATGTATCGGGAAACTAAAGCTCTTCGGAGCCTAATTCAGGTGTGGAACTTGGGTCCCCTTTGCAAACACAAAGGTGCGTTTCCAGTCACGGCCCTTTTTTATTCCTCCTCCAGATTAATTCCTTCCTTTAAGTCAATCTCTCCATAAAGTCTGTTTTTCTTCCCACCTACTTGTTAAGACAACTGAGTGTTTATGGTTATTTCTTCCTTTAAAATTAAAGTTTTTATTCTCCCTCTCTATTTGGCCTTATCGGCCAAGTCAAGTGGTGTCCCCATAACTGCGGAATTCTGCTTCTGTTCCTCCATCCTACTGCAAGACTCCACTGCCACTTGACCAAAGGATGTATAAGCTGAATCCCTGGGACCAGGATATCTATGTGGTACATTTTAGAGGGCAACCTTACTACCCACCCCTCTGGCAACTGGCTGTCCTGGAAAAGGACTCCACAGACAAGAAAAATGCAGCAAGTGATCCCACATGGGTCACTTTTACTAGGCTAATAGAGAAACGACCTTGTGGGAGGACATCCTTTCAAAAGTAGCTAAATCTGCTGATGACAGAGAGCTGAGAAGTAGTAAATACAGAGGAACAGAGCAAACAAAGTCATAATGATTTGGATAGAATTAGGCTTATGGGATGCTAAGTAGTTTATGCAGTTCTGTGTAAAGAAGTAAAAGGTAATGAGGCTAGGGACCAAACATAATCACGGAGACTGAAGTCTAAATCAAAGCACAACACAGAATAGAGACCAGGAAAAGGAAGTGGGAATAAGATAGTTTAAAGTGTTTTCCATGATCATGCACAATATTTGGCAGCAATAAAAAGGCAAACAAAAGTTCAGAGCAGGAAACTGGATAAGGTAGAGGGGAAAGAATAAAGGGGGAATTATAATTTATCAATGGAAGGCATTCTGGCACCACATGAAAGAATACAGAGGCCACATGTGGGATATTGTGTGCAATTCTGATCACCACGTTACACTGCAGAAAGGACATCACTGGGATGAAATAAAGCACTAGATGGACATCAAAATGTCTTACAATTTGGGAGGATGGATTGTTAATTCAGAAGAATGATTAGTCAGCTTCAGCATTTGCAGGTTTTCAGAAACTATTTACAAATCATCATAGTGCTAGAACTTATTCTAAGTGGAAGGGCATGGACTGATGACAGGCTGATAGTGAATTCAAGTAAAATGTTAAATTAGATATTATAAAGTACAAACAGTAATTCAGCTAGACAATAAAACACTTTGCCAAGGCAGACTGCAGCAGTTCTGTTTATTTTAGGTCCTCAAAAGCAGGCTGGATTACTTTAGTCTATTTCTGCAACTTTTAACAGCAAACATCCTATTAACTTAGCAAAACTTTTGCATGAAAAATACTTAGAAGTGAACTCATAACCCACTAGATTTGTAAGGAGTTGAAAAAAGTTAAGAGATACAGTTCATACTGACAAGGGAAACTGTGTAGCTAAAATTCCCTTACAAATTATTAGAAATGGTGGTGTAAGAGGCTGTAACTCTAAGTATGTAAGTACATGCTTAATTTGATACATAGTAGATTTAGAGTGGCCAGTGAAACCACTCACTCAATTAAAGGTAAGCACATGCTTAAGCAATACAGTAAACTCCAGATAAATGCATACTAGATTTGTAACTATTTGGCAGGTTTAAGTATGCCATCTCCAAACTTCTCATGTATTCTACAACATGTATAGGCCCAAATACTAAAAGACAGACTACACATACATTTATGTTCTTGCATACAAATAATTCCAATGTTAAAGTTGAAAATGTGCCTAAATTTGTGTGACAACTTGACTAGGTCTTTAAAGAGAGGTTTTTAAGCATTCAAAATATTCAAAGTACCACCTAGCATGGATCAACCATGGAATGCAATGGGTACTTAAATACTTAATACTTCAAGAAAAAAAAGCCATGCTTATAAAAAAAAGTGGGTTTACAAGAAGTTATATAAAACACCCATTCTTTTAATATTAATTCTAAGTAACTACATTCAGGAACTGCTGAAGTGACTTACATCATACCTTCCTCTTCAATTTCAGTCTTTAGGAATCCAGAAATTTTCAGATTTTTTTTTTCAGAGAAAGAAAGCAAGTTAAAGATACCATCATATGTGCTTTTCTGTTCAATTACTGCACAGTCCTATTACTGAATGGATGTCCTATTTATAAACACCCATAAGATAACTTTCAAAAAATACACAGATAAATGTAAAGCTGTTTTTTCTGACATGCAGTGCATTTGAAAGTGCTAATAAATCAAAAAGTGTAAAAAGAGCAGCTTGCTTTTTTCTTTTTACAAACTAATAGTTGAGATGTTATATGCAATCAATAGATACGAATAAATCTATTTTGAAGGGTTTTAACTAGTTTCTACTCAGTCAGGGCATACCAAAATCTTCTGTCAATAAAGCCTGGATTAAAAAACTAGCACTATCTGATACATTTGGCACGTCAACCAGCAGGAATTCTTTATAACAGTAAAAGCGAGAGATGACATAAAGATGCAGGGGAAAATGAAACTCCAAAAGCTCCTAAAATCAAGGAACAGAAACAAACAATTCCCAAACAAAAAATATCTGAGAAGCTGAACTAAAACTGAAATATACATATAACATATAAAGGAACAGAGAATCAAATAAAAGCAATGCAAATGAAAGGGAACAGAATCTTCTAGAGAGATGAAGGGTAGCCTGGGGAAAGCCTCCAGAAAAAGAATTGCGCAAAAGTGTTACAAAAGTAGAAGAAAGGTGGAAAAAGAAGGCAGTGAGTAATGAGAAAGCACAGTGCCCACAAAAGCCATAAAGCACAAAGATGAAAAAAAAATAAAGCAAGCATTCTCTTTCCTTTTCCTCACTCCTCGAGATCTGTTTGCCCTCTAAGAATTGTTTTTGCACTTATTTTTATTTTTCCAGAAACTGCAAGATTGGACTGCGATGGAAACCAGGGTTAAAACCTGTTTCACTTTTACTTTTTATCTTCACATGTAAAAATTAAAAGCCTGAATTTCAGTGTTAATTGCTGACAAACTATGAAGCTGTTTTGCTTTATGTACCTAAAGTCCTTGCATCCAAAATTTCCAGTGCAGGGATTTACGGATGTGCAGAGTCCCTGACAAATCAGCTCCTACGTGACAAGATGTGCCTTTAAAGCTCTACACTCAAAATCACTTACGTTCCTTTGCCTCCCATTCACTGTCTCCTGAACATCACAAAAAGACTGTGATATGTCTGCTGAAGGACTTATCAGTACTGTTGTAAAACATGCTGGAAACAAAATGAAAGAAAAATTCTTGATAGCAAGGGGACAGTTTTGCAAGTGTGGAAAACATTATCTCACTTTTCTGAAGTTCCTGTTTTCATAAATGAAATTGTTTCTCCTCTATACTGTTCAGAAAGGCACTCTCTACTGACTGCTCTAACAATCATTAAAAATGTGGGTAGTAGAGTGGTTTTCCCCAGTTCTTCCTTCCTTATCAGTTTGGACTTTTGAGTTCTGTAAGTCCTATACATACTAGCATATGGATACATATCCATATGAGCAAATGGATAGTGTATGAGCACTAAAGCGAGGAAACCAAGCTACAGAAAACAATTTCTGTATTTAAAAGACTTTTTTGAGAGACAATCCTAGAAATTTAAAGATTAGCTTTAAGTACTTCTCATTAGAGTGCAGCAAGGATTTGGGGGGTTTCCACCATAAAGACTTCCCAAAGCTCTTTGTGAAAAATCAAGGGAGAGCTCCGATGCAAATTAACTCAGCAACTTGGATACTTCTCTGTTCTGTTTCTAAGAACTCACACCCAATTACCTACATCCCAGAAAACATTTTAACTACTGAACATTCACATAGCCTAGAATGCTCTTTTCCTTTTGGCTATTAGCTAAAAGACTTCAACAAAAGCAAATGAATATACAGAACTGCCGCATACAGTAAGGCAATATTTTAGAACGAAAAACTATCGTAGCTATAAATCCCAAATCAGTTCTCCTTTATGATCCTGTGTAGTTCTCAGATTTCTGTTATTTTGGGGATGCATCGTCAGCTAAGCTGCTCCTAGGTAGTTTAGCAACTGTGTGCCATTAAAGAGAGAAATCATGGAAAACAGAGATGCAGATTAAAAGACCACATTAGATATAAATAAATAATAGTGAATTTCAATGTATACCAGCTCTTGGATGGAAGAAGTGGAAGTGGTGATAGCATACTGAGAAAATCAATTGTTAACATGTCTACAAATGTCCCATATATTTTTCAGGTATTCTTTCAAGGCATTACACTGTGCTAATTTGTTCCTAGAAAACTAGGTAATTAATACATTTGTTTTATTGTTATTGATATATATTGCGCCATCTTAGTTGCCTTCACTAAGATTTATTTCTCCTTTACAAGGAGAGCTATTTTCTGAACAGTATCACAACCAAGTTCTCATCTAGCCAAATGGAGTCACAGTGTTTTTATGGAGGGAAGAAAACCTCTTTATCAGGGACCAGAGTCCCTCATCAGAACGGATCCATTGAGGTTTTCCACTGGTTCAGAGTTACTTAGGAGGATGAAAGGAAGAAAATGTTTGGCAGGCTGTAAAACTTAAAACCACAAACAGCTATTTAGACCTGGAGCTCATGAATCTAGTAGAGCTGATAAGAATTTAAATATCTTCTCTCATAAATTTATACCAGAGTAACAATATATTCAGTGTCTCCATTAAAACAGGATGAAATAATACGGAGAACACATACTTTGCTTCAGTGTACTTTCCTTCTAGTTATGAAGCCAAAAAATGTTTTTGTTACTTGGTCCACTCCTGGAAGAAAAACGCACCAAAAATAACAACACAAAGAAGGACTCTTTCAGCTGTAAACTTGTTATCTGTGTTTGATGTGTTCATTAAAAGCTATTCATTATATTGCTCCAAATCCCCATGGTTTCAACCATTCTGAGCAATTCCTAAACGGCAGAATGAATTGTCACTATGTATCATTCTCCATGCACTTCCTTCCAAAATTCTAGATTTCAAAGTTTGATTTTGTAAAATCTGCAAGAAAGATACCGTGAGAGGAAAAGGATATCTTGAAGAACACGCTATAAGAATCCCAAGGCCTCTTTAAAAGTGAATGGCCAGTCTCCCAGAAGGATGAAAGAGTACATTTGATGGTGGATGTTCTGTTTATCATATGAAAAAACCCTACTCCTCCTCTGAGACTTCACAAGCTGGAAATGCAGTTTCTCTGCTGTCTGTTACACTTGGGTACTTCTGCTTAAATTATCCATTGCATAGATTCCTTCTTGTCTTAACTTGAAGCTTGTCACATTAGGACGTGATGGAACACTAATGCAAGCAATTTTTATCTAACAGATACAAACAGTATTGACTACTATCTTCCTAAACTTCCTTTCCCGTTGGCTTAACATAAACATATCCAGTTAAAACACCTAGGAAGTCATAGATACAAAATACATTTCTGAAGTGAATATAATGACCGTTTGCATTCCCAGATACCAAAAGCAAAAAGGATATTGCAATCTCACAATATTAATATCCACATAAAATAGGTCACTGAATCTAATGCAGAAAATCTTGCATTTAGGGTTTGTGCAACTCACTCAACTCCTGTCACTGGATGGGAAACAGGAATCATTATACTGATAATGCAGGACAGCACTGATTCTCGGTAAACAGATGTGGATCAGCTAGCAAAGATTCCTTTGTGTTAGTCAGGATGGCTAAGTGAAAAATTACACATTTTGTTTTGCCACAGCATAGGACAGCAGTTATGTCTTAGAACCCTGTGGATGCGAATAAAGACAGATTTCCTCTTGCAGCTATTATAAAAACGTGCTCCTCTAGGCAAGTGAGGCTTATGAAGTTCTGAGGCATCTCACACTGGTGAAAACATTCCAACCTCAACCTCAGCCTCAACGATATCCCCAGCTCAGTCACACAGCTTGCCTGCTAAATAAGACCCAAGAAAATTGTGGTGATCCCAGCCTGAGAATGCTAAAAAGGAGGAAGATGAAAATTATTGCATTAAAGCGTGTATGCATCAAAGTGCTGTCTATTGACTTTCATTTTACAAAAAGACCATTGGAAAGCATGTCATGTAAAGGTACTTTCGTATAAACACGGTACTCTTTCTAATCCTTCTGCGTTGCCAAATCACAATAAAAAGCTGTGTTAATGAAACAGAATAATTAAAATCATAGCATTAGCATTTTTTCCCCTAAAAAAAATATCAGATTATCACAGTACTTCCTTAGTTTATGTGTTTCAATTAGACCAGTATTTCAATGTGAATT
Source organism: Falco peregrinus (assembly GCF_023634155.1). NCBI lineage: Eukaryota > Metazoa > Chordata > Aves > Falconiformes > Falconidae > Falco > Falco peregrinus. The sequence continues at coordinate 20,106,970 of NC_073730.1, read as the reverse complement.
TGGTTTGACCCAACTGACCTACTCCTGGCTTTATGCTGGTACTACAGGACTCAGAATGTAACTCTTTTTAAAATGGGACTTCCCATTTTCTCTCTAAACCTATTTCTCTTTCCACATTAAAGAAGAATGGAAAATGGAACAGAAACTGTACAGCATAAACTGGAAACAAACACAGACTCAAAAGCCTATTACAAGAACAGCATTATATATTAACTACTTCTGTTTTCAAAATTATTGTAGAATACCACATTATTATTTTCATTAGGAAAATTACTAGGCTAAAAGTACCACTATGTTGATGGTATTTTCCCATCTAGGAAGATGAAAAATTTTAGAAATACTCAGTCAGACAAAAGCCTAATTCAAATTTTATTGACAGAACTTCCAGCCAGCACAATGTACTTCAACAATACATTTTTAACAATTCTTCTTTGATGAGTAAATAGGTAAAATAGTTGCATGAAGTAAGTCGCATAGAATGAAATACTTAAATATGAGAAGTGTGACTGCCTGTTTACCGTGAAAAGAGCTGGCACTTTAGCACTGGCTCAGAAAGCACCATTCTTTATTCTGATGTTGGTCCTTTTTTGGCACTAATTAAACAAGACAGCGCTGTAAAGTATCTTTCTACTTTGTGAACATACATCCACTGATGTTTGCATGTAGAACAGCAGCTTATGGCTCAACAGCAAGATATTCTGGATTGGAACATGCATACAATTCCAGATATCAAAGTTAGCTTCAGTTTGACTTTGTGAGATTCTAAAAGCAGCTGTGCTTTGTTGCACTTCCTTAGATCCCAATAGTGATTTAGTTCTGAGGATTATATATTTGTCTCTTATGTGTCAAAAGTCTTATCCCTAGTGACATTACAACTCTGTTTTTGTATTTAATGTAAAAGCATGATAGCTTCACATTGATGATTGTCAGCAGTTGCTATTTATCATCTGTCAAAAGTTTTCCTCATGGGAAGACAGAAAATCAAATGGATTATAGCTGGTTTTTTAGTTGCTTAAAGGAATCTTACATGACACAGGCTAAAAAGAATGGCGAAACTGCTCCTGACAACCAAGTTAGCATTCATAGCAATATGCGATTTTATGTACATAGCAGGAGAACTGTCAGCCGTCTTGACAAAGCAGCACACTTAAAAATGCTATGTCGGTTTACTCGTCTGACCTCTTGGTTGCAAGACCACCTGACACTGTAGTTGCGCACTTCTAAAGCTACTTACAGTACCCTATAGGAAAAAAAAAAGTGAAACCCCAAGACTGCAAGCAAACATGATAGATAAAAGATCTAACAGTAGATGGTAAAAATGTCATATAATTACACCTCTGCAATATCTTTTGTTTAAGATTTTTAGAATTGAGGGATATAGTCTCCAAAGACAGAAAGAATGAGAGTGATGGCACCTGCAATAGGACTTGTCTGTGCCCCGAAGTCACATCCCTGCACTTATACAATAACTAGAGGAAGGTATCCTTTCCTGAAAAAAAAATGAGAAAATGGCTGGAGAATAAATAAATAAATGAGAAAGATACTAATTTAGACTCTAGTCGCCTCCCTAGTTGCATTAACAAACACACACAAAAAAATGATGGCAGAGATAGCTATGAAATTTATGTAAAACATGCAAAAACCTTTCCAGTTACCTCTAACAAAATTAAGCCACAAAAATTGAATGAGACATAAAAAATTCTCATCTTTTTGCCTTTTTAATGCTTTAAAAATGTGTCAATTTATATACACATCTGTAAGATAATTAAGTGAAAAGCACTGTCTGTCATTTCCTCAGATTGCCTGGAAATAGAAGGAATTCAAGAGTTGGAGTTAAAGCTCCTAGAGGCACGATGGCTGAATCTCAAAAACTTGTAAACTCATGAAATCCAGGGGTTAACTATATTATGAATAGACTCTTCATTCAGCCTGCATTCTGGGAACAGCCACGAACCTGGTTCACGTTGTAATGCTGCGGACAAGGCTATTTTAATGACATTTCATTTGGAAATCAAACCACAAAAGTGGTTTGCTGGTCCAGCATTCTCCATGATCTCCTTAACCTGTTTCAGGTTTGATATCCTTTTATCTTAAATAAAGCTACTGAAAGGGATTCAGTGTTTCACAGATAATTATGCCCCACCTCTAATTTCAGTACATTGTAACAGATAGATTAAGGGAAACTCAGGGAAGCAATAGGGATTCAAATGACATAAAATAGAATAAAAGATTTAAAATTCAGTCTTTTTAGTCTCAACTTACATTGTCAGATAGAGAAACCAGCTTTATTTCAGCCTTAATGGTCGTGTGGAGATTACTGGTCAAAGTGCAGAGAATATAAAGCTCCTGTTATAGAAGTACTTCTGAAAAACCTGAAGCTTAGATCTGGGCTTCCACCCTCTTTGAAGCTTATTATGAAAACCTGTCCTATGACAAATGTCCAGATAATGATATACTGTAACAATGCCTTGGTTTCCAAGAGCCATCTTACAGACTTGTGCTGTACCATACCACCACTGGAATTACATCTTTTAAAATATTTTATGTCCTTCTAGAGTTGTGAAAAGTGACAGAAGTCAGAATAGCTCTACAAACCTGACTTTGAAAAAAGTGACGTATCCTGTCCATGGCCACAGAGGGACAGAGCCAGTATTAGGTTAGTGAACAACAAAACCCCAGTGATTAAGCTCATTAGAAAGAGAAGTATGTCTATCAGCAATGAATTGTAATGGTTCGGAGTCATGATAACAAACCACACACACACACAAAACTCAAACACCACAGATGGGGTGGATCAAAACTGTTATTAGGATTTAATACTATGTCTGATCCACCTTCAGTGTCAAGCTTCCTTTACTTACACTCACACACTGCAGGAAGGAAACCCAGATTTTTATACAAGACAGAAGGGTAGTTCTCAAAAGAGACAGACTTTTTTTTTCCCAACCTAGCATAGATATTCTGCATTATATTTAGGGATATATTAATTTTACTTCTCTGTGAAGCCTTGGTAAGTGTATTCTCTTTTCCTGCAGACAAGTTTTGAGGTTTCTATGGTAATACATGAGACATAAATATTATGGCAATGGATACCATCAAGAAATGTGAAAAAAGCAATGTTGACTTTATGATTTGTCTGCATTTACTAACTGAGCTGGAGCATTTTGGTTTCTCTGTTAGGTATCCTAATAATTGTAAAGAGGAAGAATGAAAAAAGATGCATCTAAACACCTTTGGATCTCTCTGGAAGCCTGTGATAGAAAAGCATTTTGGGATGAGAACACAGGGAGCCCAGGAATTTCTAGGGTTTATGAATTCTTTTCTTTAGATGGATCAAATTTAATAATCTATTCCAATTTCTAGATTTGAATAGGCCTCTGCTTAATTATCAGAACACAAGTTAAATCAATTTTGTTAGCTATCTGGACTGTATTTTCACTTTTTTCTTCATCATATTCACAGATGTAACTGTGCATGTGTACATGGTTATATACAATGCACAGCCTCACACACTGGGATTTTCAAGTACACACAAATTGCAAATTACACTGGGGCTAGGCACTGATGCATAAAATATCATTATATGTAAGGTCACATTCAACACATGCATGGCTTGAATCCAGTGATCACCATTTTTACATTAAACAGTCATTGCTGAAAGCCCACGATTGCCTACCTATGCTCAATATTCATTTGTAGGATTCACTCAGCTCATACAGCTCTCTCGAATGACGCCTTTCTTTTAGCAAAGCTACAGGCGAGAGAGGACTTGTCCCATCCTTGCTGTGGGCTTTCTGCACAGCAATAAAGCTGGGATGAGCACTACAAAAAAGGCAGTGCCTGTGGGTGTGAGTCTGTGGGAATTAGTCCATTAAGAGTGCTACCCCTAAGCAATTTTTTTTTCCAAGCTCTGTTTTTCATACTGAACAGTTCCTTTTAATGAGCACTAATGTCCACTCTGATCAATATCTGTAGCAGAAAGCATTACTGTCACTTTCTCTGGTCATACCCAAAGCAAAAGAGAGAATTTCCAGTGTTTTTTTCAAGCAGCATAAGAATTCCAGCCAACCACTACTTGACAATGAAATATGGAGAAGCAGAATGAACATAAACACTCATGGATCTTTCTCCTCATGATAGCCCTTCTTAATTTTGTGACAACCTTGTGATTGATATTGTCAATATCTATGACACAAACCACTTCTCCCCATTTGTCAAACTATAGCAGAGCAGCAGCAAACAGCTGGGAACACACATGTTGTTATCTGTAAGACTTAGCACGGAGGACCTTGAAAGCATTTTTACAGCAACAGACAGAAAATAAGGAAGAAAATTCACCCTTAGCCTGTTCTTTTTTATATGTTGGCATTTTTTTAGGAACCCATGCATGATCATATCTCTTGCTAAGAAAATGCTGGTACTTGTTTTCTAGTTCTTGTACAAAGACTTTACCATTTTTTCCCCACAGACAGAGGTATTGAGAGCAGTGGGAGATGATTCCCTATTATGAGACAGGGAGGGATGCTGCACAGAGTAGGGGAAGGAGGACCACCCTATTTCAGAAACTTGGACAAGGAAGTCATTAATCTCTCCCTCTTTCAGCACCATCTTGCCAATCGTGAAAGGCTTCACTGACCATGGCGTTACATACTTTAGATCCTTGTACCACTCCTCAAGTGTTGACCTCACTGAAGAGAAACGGGTGTCTGAAGAGCTGTGTAAGGCCAGCCCAGCACTGCATGACTGAGGGAACAGAAATACTTCATGTGCCAACCAAGATCCTGAAACTTCTACTGAAGTCCATTTGTTGACAATGTTATGCCATGATGCCCCTACTTCCCACACAGTTCATCAGTTTCCAAGGCAGTAACTTCTTCAGGAAGTCTGAAACTAACAATGTAACACTGACGACAATTAGCAGAACCAGAGAGGAAAAAGATTGGTCTCTCATCCTGAAAATCTGCCTTAGATTTATCTAGGCCCCTCCTCAGCTAACTTCTTTTCACCTGATACCTTAGTCCTATTTCCTTTAAAGTCCTCAAATCCATTTGAATTAAAGATAGGACAGAGATGGAAGGTCCTTGACTCCTCCAATTACTTCCAGCACGGGGGACCAGACTTATAACAAAAGGAGGGAGCGCTGAAGCAAAGGATATTCCTCTTGCAGGCTTTCTGACATTTTGGGCAAACAAGAAATTAATCTCCCAGCTGCATTTGGGAGAAGGAAATAAATAAATAAATCCATGCTCAAAACCTGAGTATAGCATTGTCTGAATTCAGATACACTCATCATATGTCTACATGCTTCTATCTGATGAATTTAAATTTAAAGCATGTCAAAGGTGGCATATTTTATATTCCTGCTTATAAAAAGAAAAGGAGGAATGGAAAATTTAGCAGATGCCATAGTAGTTCCAGACACCAACAGCCTACTCCTATGCAAAGTAAAGCATGTAACCATCTTTAGTTACTGAAAAACTTTAACACATACAAGTTCTCTGTACTTAGAGTATCTCTCCCAATAATAATGACATTCCCACTCTCCTAGCCATCAGTGAAGGCCAGTAAATTTATATGTTAATATTGAACCGTGAATTCATTCACTTGCAAAAGTAAACTTAATTCCAAAAATTTTCATGTGCCCTGTCTGCAAAGAATTTAAATTAATGTAGTTTGCATAAATAAATATGAATGTCAAGAATTCCAGGCAAGGTCTGGAAGTGTTTTATGTTTTTGCAGTAAGTTCATATTCTTTGCTGCTACATTAAGAATAGACTGATTTTCATTGCTTCATTCAAGATCAATATTTTTTTCCCTATTATCATCTTTACCAACTCCACCTTTTAAAGTGTCTGCTTGCATTGACTAGTGGTCTAACAGGAAAAGTTTACAGTCTTCTTCAAAGGCTGTTTTCCAGTATTGTTTCGAACAGACAAGAAGCAAATAGATGTTGCAATTGTTCCTTCTCTAGCAATCCCTTAAATACCCTTCAGGTATGCTTTGTCCCCCAGCCTAGTTAGCTATTCTGTTGGTGCTTGCACAGCAATGACAGACTGCCTGTGTAGTCCAACCTTGTCAGCTGTTTCTAATTACTGCAGCAGTGCCGCAGACTATGCTCTCTCTGTAGGCCTACCAGTCTGGTCTCATGGGAGTTAACAGTCCCACTGATAATTGACATCATTCAACCATAAACTTTTAGAGAAGCATCTATCCCTTTAAGAGTCACATCTACATATCTTGACACAATATGAAAGTGCACTGTGGGAATGTAGTGGGTTTGCATGGCATGGTTTGGGGGGGGGGGAGGGGGGGGGGGCTGCAGGGATGGGTTCTGTGAGAAGCTGCCAGAAGCTTCCCCCATGTCTGATGGAGCCAATGCCAGCTGGCTTCGAGATGGACCCACTGCTGGCCGAGGCCATCAGTGACTGTGACAGCACCTCTGTGCTACAATATTTAAGAAGGGGGAAAGTTGCTGTGTGACAGCAACTGCAACCAGAGAGAGGAGTGAGGCTCTGCAAGAGCACCAGCCCTGCAGACACCAGGGTGAGGGCAGGAGGGGCAGAGGGGGCTCCAGGTGCAGAGCAGAGACTCCTCAGCAGCCCCTGGCGAGGCCGGCTGTGCCCCTCGGAGGTTCACAGTGCGGTAGATCCCCACTTGTAGCCCAGGGGGGACCCCACACCAGAACAGGGGGTGCCCGAAGGAGGCTGTGACCCCACGGGCAGCCCGTGCTGGAGGAGCTCCTGGCAGGACCTGTAGAGACAGAGGAGCCTAGCCTGGAGCAGGTTTGCTGGCAGGACTTGTGACCCCATGGGGGACTCATGCTGGAGCAGTCAGATCCTGAAGGACTGCACCCCATGGGAGGGACCCTTGTTGGAGATATTTGTGTACTGTCTCCCAAGGAAGAGGCCCATGCTGGAGCAAGGGAAGAGTGTGAGGAGTCCTCCCACTGCGGAGGATAAAGCGGCAGAGACAAGTAATGAACCGCCTGCAACCCCCATTCCGCGTCCCCCTGTGCTGCTGTGGGGGAGGAGGTAGAGAAAATTGGGAGCAGAGCTGAGCCTAGGAAGAAGGGAGGGGTGGGGGAAAGGTGTTCCTGAGATTTGGTTTTATTTCTCATTATCCTACTCTGATTTGATTGATCACAAATTAAATTAATTCTCCCCAAGCTGAGTCTGTTTTGCTCACAGTGGTAATTGGTGAGTGATCTCTCCCTGTCCTTATCTCAGCCCGTGAAACTTTCATTATATTTTCTCCACCCCACGACCCCACCCCACCAACCCCTGTCCAGTCAAGTAGGGGAGAGACAGAGCAGCTTCAATGGGCACCTGATACCCAGCCAAGGTCTGCCCACCATAGGGAATAACTACAGTTATGTTATCCAATAATGACTTTTTGCACAGGGTGTATTTATGCTTCATTTCTTAAATGTATTTTTGTACAAAATTAATTAAGACAGGGACACAACAAAGTTTTTAATGCCTAATTTTTTTGGCTTAGGTTTGAAGTTCTTAATTCTCTGCCTTCCCACCTCCTGTGGTTTTACTCTGCGATGGTTAAAAAGACAGAAGTTCCTGCTTTCCAGTTTAAATGGCACCAAAGAATGAAGATCTGAATCCTGTGCCTACATAACTCCTACCACATGGGGAGCAACATCTTGTAGCACAGATTTCTGCATTTTGTTATTACTTATTCTGAACCTTGGTCTCCTTGCCGAACAAAAATTTGGTCATAGTCCTTATGATAGTGCCCCATGTGCTCAACCATGAGTATGTGAATACTCCCACAAAAAACAGTGGGACTATTTAACCTTTGTATTACTGAGCACATGCATTTACATTTGCAACACTCCTTACTTGAATGTGCTCAGTTGGCGCATCTCTACTAAAAGCTTGAAATCTATCATTTGTCTAACAAACAATTCTGACTGCAGAATATCTATAGGTAGAAAAGAATTACTCAAGTATATTACGTAAAACTTTAAGAAGAATTATTTTGCTTTGTTCTGAACATATAGCCAGCCAAAAAATAATTATTTATGCACAGAACCCCCCAAAACTGATGGTGAATATATACAGAAAAAAGGGAAACTACTGTTTAGGGACCCGAGAAGAAGATAGGTTCTGCTAGATACATTCTGAATACGGAGTCTCCTAAACACTTTTTTTCATTAATTATGGCTGATCATTTAAATCACAATATACTTCCTAATCCTGTGACTTAGCAAATATTTCTAGCCATAACAGTCCCCCAAGTGTATTTAGGTTTGCTTTTTCTCATTCAATTTGAATAGAGATAATTTTGATACAAAGTAGGTTACTATTTTCAAAAGTGTATTTTTATGGTTATGATTTATTAGAACCAGTAGGGAATTTAAATTTATGGATCAGTTATATCAAGTATTTAACTAAACCCATGAGAGTCCTGAAAACTATACTGCTAATCCCAAGATAAATACTTTAATCCACTTTTCAGCAGTCTTAAAATAATGCTTCTTTCAATATGTATAATTTTATCATTTATTTTTCTCTGAATGGAGTTCCATGGCTGAATCAGTAAAAAAGCACAATTTAGAAAGAAAATCAATATTTTTTGACTGAAGACCACTTACAAAATACAATTGTGTAGTAATTGATTTGTAGTGAAATTTGCCATTTAATTCTAGTCACATGTAACTGGAGTAAAAGCATGCACAAGAGATTATAATTTGTCTGTGTACTAATGCTCCCAAGTGTATTACCTCTGCAGTGATCATAGTGTAACTCCAATAAATTAAAGTGAATTTGAAATGAGCTCAGAGCTTGCCAAATGCACCTTTTTGTTATTGACGGGAAGTTGCATTTTGGCTGGTATTTACCACTGCCTTTTGTTGGGGAGCTGTTCCATGGCAGGGAAAAAAAGGGGAGAATAATGATACAAATTGGGTTCAGCACATACGTGCATAGAATAAGATGATGATTTAGTGTTACCTCAGAAACAAATAGGTGCTATATTGCTTAAGTTGATGATCCTCTGTGGTAGTTCCAGAGGGAACTGGATTACAGTAAACCAATATTTGAAATTAAAAAAAAAAACCAACACAAAACAACAAACAAAAAACCCAAATAAAAACGGACCACCACGAGATAATGGGTTTTTTTTTGCAGTTGTTTCTTGTAATGTTCACAACAAAAGCACATCTGACAAATGGCTTGCTACTAGAATGAGTTAGATACAAATTTAATGTCATTGTTTTTTAAAAAAATGTTTCTTCTACCTACGTTGCTTTAGTATAAAACTTACCCCAAGACTCATCCATTAAGCACAGTATTACATTACATTATAATCTTTTGACCTAACACCTGCACATCTTTAAATTAAGCTTTGTGGCTCAAAAGGTGCAGTGTATCATCAAGGTCACTTAGAAAGCCTTTAAGTCAGGGTGCTTTTTACAATAAATTAAAAACTGCTGTGGTATAAAAAACATCACTCCTGTAAATCTTGAGGAAGCCCATATTGCATGTTTCAGTACACACTGTTCTTCCCTTCGTACACTATTGGCAAACACTGTATGTTAGCAAGACATTGTTTCGCAAATCAAGCATTCAAAAATAGGAGATACCAGAAGTAATTTGGATTCATCTATTTTGTGTATAAGCATTATAATCCTGCTTTTAATTATCTAAACACATACTGTTTTCCTAAGAATTCCTGACCCCAGGTTTAGCATAATTTATATTCATTTAGAAAAGGGGATATTCTACTTTTTTTTTTCTTTTTCATTGTTATAGTTCCATGTTAGGACTATGGGTTAACTAAACGTCACTAATTTACTTTTATCATCAACATTTTAGTTCTTTCCACCACTTTAAGTTCTTTACACTTCCCTCAATGTCTTGATGAAATGAGTTAGTACTACCATTTTATAGGTAGTAAAACAAGGCACAGAGGAATTTATTTTAGATGCCTGATGTGAAACACAATGCTTTGCAGAGGCTGCAGCACAGGATCTCATACTACCCATTTGGAACTCCTCACATAGATCATTTATAGCTGAGTATATGTCATTCCTTCAAAATATCATGAAATACAGCTCAAACTCAGCAACTGATCATATCATACTACCTTTGTTCCACTCCTTCCTATTTAAGTCTTACCACTTCTTTGTATCCAACCCAGTTAATCTCCTTCCCATCAGTAAGAAACTGGAAAGCGTGGAAGGCAGTCAGCTATTGGGGGTATAAGTGATTAAATTAAAATCCTTCATAAATTACAACTCCTCAACTGATTTTCACTTTCGTAACTGGTCACCCTCCATTTGCAGTGGTAGGAGGACAAACACACAATGAATTCATTTGTCTGATGAATGGTAACTTATCAAGCCAATGAAACTTCATCATCTGCTGTCATCCCTACATCACCTGAAGCGACTGTTCCTAGTGCCTCAACAGATGCTGAGAAGTGAGGACCCAGCTGCTACAATCTGCAGTGTTTTCACACACTCAAAGCCTGGTACTGACCAGTGTGATCCACACCAGAGTAAGTCTTTGAGGAATTTACCTCCAGCTCCTTCAGCTACTTTCCAACTGTGGGTTTTTTGCTTTTAGCACAATCAGCTTTAGAAGGTCTTTCAGTTGGGCAGCAAAAGATGTGTTTTGTATTGTGAACCATTCTGCCAGGTGGTGTTAAAAAGCATGGAAATGCATAGACTCCTCCAGAAAAGGCTGCAGATTTTTAAACATAAGAACATTTCCCTTTAATTCCTTCTTTTAGAAACAATTATTTTTGCTAAAATAATTTTTAAAAGATTTATCATGAAAATCCACAGAGAGAATCCTAAGCTAATTAGCAAACAGGATATTAACATGAAAATACGAGTTGACTTCAACTCTAACCATAACTGTCATTCTCAGCATCGAGAAGAAAAAAGGATAAGAAGGTCGTTATAACATGATAATACTATAGTCTTATCACATGATTTTCAAAAAACATTAGAAATTGGGTTCAGGTAAGAAGTCATTTGTTGCAGACAACAGAGGAAGAAAATATTTCAAAATGATCTGAGATTTTGGCTTCCTCTAGCTTGTTTCGTGTTCATCTCTCCCAACAACTGGTCTGCCGTATTTTATAGTTAACCACAGAGAACTTTCTCCTGGAAACTATTGTTACTTGGTTCAGGCAATGTTACTACCCAAACAGTTACACAAAGAGCTCCTAATAACATGTGAATAGACAGAGAACCCTATTGTATGGACAAAGTGATTTTTCATAGTGAATTACTGTACACTGGAAACTTTTTTTAATACCACATGAGTTCTTTCAAGCAATTGTACTGAAAATATTGGAAAGACACAAATGTTTTGGTCAGCATTAGTGTTAGTGATTTCCTGCGATGCGCTGTTTGTGACAGTAGCACAGGCTCAGTTTGCGAGTCAGACCTGCCTGGAGGCAGTTCTGACTTAAATGCCAGCCCCTGGATATTTGTTCCTATTTTCCAAAAGGAAGAATATGGTTATGGTAAATAAAAAAGTTTGGTCATTTCCACACAGAGCCTTTTTTTGTATATATGAAGGTCCAACACTTTTCTCTCTTTCGAACATGTAATACTACCAACCTCTCTGGAAGGAGTGACATTTGCTCTAATGAGAAGCGGCTTGTATTTTCATGCAACTTGAGTGTAAGACCTATGTAACCCATGCAGCAAGTATAACAGTCAAAGTTATGACACCAAAAGTAACATCCACATTAATGCCAACAGTCTATTCAAAGTTTCACCATGAGTTTCACACAAATTCCACAATAATGAATTATAAGACATTATACAGACTGTTCAAAGAGGTTGCATCTTCACACTTCCACATGATAGAAAGAGCTGAGTTTTGTGAATGGAATACTGTAAATCAATAAGGACTGCTAAAAAAAAATCCACCAAAAACCAAACCGACAAAACAAAAAAAAACCACCAAAAACCAAAAAGACAAAGCAGTATGCAGTTCTCTTTGCATAAAATGACTATAATAATATGCATTGGTCTTGAAATAGAGATGTTGCTACGCAATGAGAGAAAATCCCGCGTAATTCTCTCCAACAATGTTTCAACATGATAAAGGCTCTTATATTTCTAGAGAAGGGGAAGCATAAAACAATTTTAAGTCATCTGAATTCAGGAACCTCTCTCTCAGTTTAGCTACAATTAAGGATGTTACAAAAGGCTCCCTGCATCAGTTGAATGACTCTCTTTGCCTAAAATTCCTCATTCTGTGAGGTGAAGGACCAAAAAGGACATAATAGTTTTTCAGTCACACAGAAATATGCTTTCACAACCAGTGGTAGAAAGGTTGGGAGGGAAGGGACAACAGGGCAGTATTAGAAGCATGACTATCAAATTCAGTCCATTTTCTGGAAATGTATTCTTTTACTGTAATAAAGTACTCCTTTCAACATGTGTAATTGGAAGTATGTTGCCTGCTGTGCAAGTATATGCGTGAGAGAGAAAGATGACTTTTTAAAAGGTAGTTTGGGCTTCTTCTCCAGGAACTTATGAGAGTCAGTGCATTTGCTCCATTTAGTTCGGTGAGCTACATTCTGAAGGCAAAAAGCATCTTTTCAGATAATCACAGGCAAGGGTGATTTTTATAATATCAAACAGAGGAGTGACCTCTCCAGAAACAGTCTCCTTTAAGTCTTAAAGCAGGTTAAGCAAGAGGTTGCCTGAACCACTGAAAACCTGCTCCAGCATGTCACTGTGAAGCTGTAATCCATTCCACTGGTGCTTAAAGTTCAAGCTGAGTTTTCTGAATTGCAGATAAGTTCCCATGTAAAGAATATTCCATGTATGTATCCAGTCAGGGTGGTAATGTTGTTATTATAACACTGTCTGCAATAACTCAGCTGTCACATTCACTTCAGGCTGAAATTCAGTCTACACGGTCTCAGCTGGCCAGCAATTTCTATTTTCATATACAGTGTGTTTAAAATGTATTCAGACTGTTACAAGTCATGAGGTGGCAAGTGGGGGAAAACAAAAAAGGGAGGGGAGGATGTTTTTTTTTTTTCTAATTTAAGAAGAAAAAAGGGTGTTAGGAAATCTTAGAGGGTGATATCAGCTTTGAATCCCACTTATTTGCACCATCAAATATTACATTAGAAGAATAACTTTGTGGCATCATGTATTTCACTTGTTCATTATCCAATCAGCACTGATTTTAGGGCCAAACACCTTTTCATGAAATAGTTGTCCATATTACCTTTTCTACGTAGCTAGTTTCTCCCTTAACAAAGCAACTTAGCAAAGCACACATTCTAGACTATCCACAGCAGACAGACAAATTATGACCTCTGTACACTCTAACAAATACATCAACAGTAGTTTAAGACCAAGCAATAAACCTGGTTTGTTACTTTGAGTCCATAGACAATTTCTTTCAGTTCGTAGCTACCAAATTTCAACTGCATTTCAATGCATAAGCACAAATACAGCGGAGTCTGGAAGCCTAGCTGTTGCTGCACTGTTTTACACAAATTCCTTAGCAAGTGTCTACCATGAAGAACTCTTGGTGAATAAACAGCAGTATTTCATTCAAGAGACTGATCAGACTGTCCCCTTGCAACTTTGATATATATATCAACAAAAAATACAAAAATGCAGACTTCAAACTACTCAATATTAGTATTTAGTTCTTCTGGTTCTTCTGAAACATGGTATCAAGATCACCATGAGCTTTACAGATCACAGCTGACAGCTGCATTGGCAGAGACACCTATACAATGCCTACTATGGCAAACATGAGGGTAGAACTTTGTTACATTAGAGACAAGACAGGAGAAAAATTTTACTTAAATGGCATTTCACTCATCAAATTTCATGTAGCTAGAATTAGCCATAAAATTGAAGATATTATGCCTCAGCAGTAAGAGAGTTGTTGGATGAAAAGGATGGAACATCAGAGAATGTAATACATTATAAATAATGTAGTTAATGAAGGGAAAACTAATAGCTAAACCTTATAAACTAAAGGTTAGAAAATAGTCACTGACTGCCGTATAGGTTAATATGGACCTTGCCGCCCCAGAAGAAAATGACTCAAAGGTAAGAAATTTAGCAAAATGAAGCAACAACCCAAATCTCACAGTGAACTTGTGTCAAATTAAAAAGATTTCAAATGCATAACACAAGTTGTAGGACTCCCTGTTCAAGCCAGAGCATTTGCAGGAAAAGATCCAAATTTGGTGCCAGTGATGGACAGCCCATCACATCTTGGCACTTTCGTCATGCAATATTAAATGCGTGTTGCTGTTCAACAGAAATTTGCTTGGTTCATCAGTTACTACAGAGTACTGTTACATCTTTGTATGCTCGGCAGAAGAGCCCTCTCAAACTCCTTTTCTTTCCTCTCTGTAATAGCACGGAGGAGGTTGATGATTAAGGCCCACTTGTCATCGTTCTGGAGCAGCATTGCATTGTGCAGTGTAATGTTTTGTCATTGCAAGAATGAGATGCCACATCTTTATAGTTGATGTTGCTAACTCTCCCATTGAATCAGCTAAAATAGGAGCAACATAAGAGTAACAATCAGATGAACAGCTGATGAGAACATGTTATAGTCCATGACATTATTGATTGGAATAGCAATGGAAGCAAATTCATCGTATTTTACTGTACTGAAATACAGCTGCAAGAATTTGTATAATCAGATGAGATGAAGTATCAAACGTTAGTGGATTATAGCAGTCCTCACAGCTCCTGCCAGACTTTTATAGCAGCTGGCAATCCTACATAAGTTTGCCATGCTTCATTAGTCACCTTTAAAATATTTAAAATTTCCCTTTAATATTCAGTGCAGGAATTTTATGGCAGTGTTAATTACCTGGAAGTCACACATGCCAACATTTGATTACTGTGTTGCTTTACAATTGTGCTGCTTAGCTGAGGGGTTTCTAAGTTTGCTTTTTGGATAGAACTGACCCATCAGAAACGACCCTGCACCAAGCACAACGCACAGACAATGCCAGAAGGCTTACAAGAGGTCTCAAGGATGATTAACTACATAAGAAGGATAATCAGTTTTTTTAAAAAATATATCACCTGTGACTTTTTCATATTCTTGTTTCTATACAGCCAAAACCAACAAACCAATATAACCAGTAGCTGGCACTGTAATAGAAGAGCAAGGCACCTATATGTCAAAAGAAAGGGGGTTTATTTATTTATTTTTGACATCTAAAGCTCTCTAGTCCTTAGATTAAGCCTGGCCTGAGTGTGCAAATTGATGGAAGATCTTTTGAAGAGCCAGTTGGTGGGGGTGAAGGGAAGTGGGATAAATAAATAATAAAGAAAATCAAGATAGATGCATATCATTTAGATGGGGGATTTCTGTCTGAATGGCAATTCAATGCTCTTTTTACACTTACATGGCTTCAGGAGATATATAACCATACTGATTATTATAATGAGCGCTATAATAAATCGAGATCACCTCTGTCTAAAGTGACTAATGAACAAACCTTTACTGGCTTCTCCATTTACTTTTTGTTTCATATAAAAGTACATTTTGCAACTGGATGTTGCTTGAGTCTGTTTAAATCATTTAGAAATTGCCAGGAAGATCATTAAAACAAGATTTTTCACCTCACCAGTGGAAAAAGATACTGACACTAAATCAAGACACCCACCAGAGATTTTAAACCTCTGCCTCTAGATTAAAATAGTTAGACCCCCTCCTTGGTACCATCCAAGTTGAAGGAGAGTAATGAGTGCTGAAAAATCCAAACTAATCAATAGCAGTATTCATCAGATATTAAAATATTATTGAATTTCTGCCTTTGGATTAAGCTTTTATGAAGGTTGACATAAGGCAGTTGGACAAGTAGACCCTTGTACAAGTGTCCATTGGAGTCTTTCTACTGACTGCACACAATCTTTTTAAAATACATAACTGAATTGAAAGAATTCATATATAAGCTTGAAAATTCAGCATTATTTTATATTCTGGCCGCTTTTATATGCACATTTATTTCTAGGAAGTTATATAAATCATTGTAACTTTACAAGTATTTGTTAAAAGACAGGCAAGCATAACCAACCAGTTTTCTGAAGTACTCTTCTTACACTGCTAGAGATGGAAACCACCACAGTGTGTTCTTGGTTGACCTATCAAACACTTCAAAAGTAGAATGAGAGTGCACAATAATCAATAATCTACTTGCTGCAAACTTAATAAACATTGCCTAACATTCGATGTTCACAAAACTGTTTTAAAACTATAATGGGTAACAAACAAATTCAAAACTCTAGGTAGAAAAAAAGACCTCTTTCTAATGAGTAGCACAAATTCCTCAAAAATAATAGCAAATGCTTTTGGGTTCTGAGTACCAAGCTCTAAAATAGATCGGGGGGGTTAAATGAATTTCAAAGCACTTTTCATGCTAAATGATATGTAAATGTGCAGATTATTCAAGCAATATTTAAATAGGATTACAGAAAGGCATAATCCTTTTTAATATATTATTTTATTTTTTTTAATGTCTGTCTCTTCCAGTTTCCAATTGGAGTGAACTGTTTCTAGGCAGCTTCAGAAGAAATATTAACCGCTATCTTCCCTTACCATAACTGTCAAAGCCCTTCATTTATTTACCTGTATAATACACAGGGTTTTGTGTATTCTACACATCATGGTCTATTATTGTTGACTATGAATTAAGTTTTCAAATACTTGATAGGTTATTTGAAATACAGCATGCGCTTGAGATTTTTCATAATCTTTGTAATTGATTGCTTCTGACTTTGTCTTTTCATTCTTTTATGTACATGTCCTTCTATGAACATATTTTTAATGTACTAAAATGCATTTGACAATGTCACTTTAAAACAGTCTTTTGTGTCTTATCTCACTAGCTGTAATCACTCAGGAATATTAAAGATGTGTCTTGTGCCACTAAGGAAACTGAACTATTTCTGTGCATGGGCAGAAACCCGGTGTAACAAGAGCTCAAAAATACATGAGGTTACACAGCCTGTCGTCTTCAGTTCTGAGGTTAATGCCAGTGAGCAAGAAACTTACAATAGCTGTACTTTCAGATCTGACATGAAATGTCATGAGATAGACGAGGTAATCATAAAGTGCAGTTACCAATGCTAGACTAGTTTGAGTATGGCAGAATGTAAGAACTTAATGCATCCCTGTGAGGCTGTTACTTCTGAAGTACGAGCTCCTCTTGTAAAACCAGCAGGTGATCAGCTCGTAAAGTGAAA
Organism: Falco peregrinus; assembly: GCF_023634155.1. Taxonomy (NCBI): domain Eukaryota; kingdom Metazoa; phylum Chordata; class Aves; order Falconiformes; family Falconidae; genus Falco; species Falco peregrinus. The sequence goes on along the minus strand of NC_073730.1, from coordinate 20,089,743 downwards.
GGTGGCCTGCAAAGTACACGTTTAACAAAATTTGTTTTTTCCTTAGTGTACAGGGGTTATTGAAGGAGAATGTTACCAGTGGGGTAAAAAGGAGAGAATAGAATGGTTTGCCTTTCCTTAGTTTCTTTTGTAACTGAGATACAGCCATGATAAGAAAAAACAATGGTTGAAGACAAAGGAAAAGGTAAATTTAAAAATGGAAAACTATTGAAACACTAGAGCTATCTGACAATTCAATCATACAGCGAAAGAACTCATTGCCTTAATGTACAAGGGAAGATAAAAAGCAAACTCAGAACCAGAGCAGTTCACAGATTCATAAGCAAAACAGGAAAAAAAATGGGTTGCATATCTTGCTGTTATAGAGGTGCCATTTAGCTCCTATGAGTTCCTGCAGCACTGATAGCATATCACCAAATTAGACAAGTGATTGCTAAATTCTTAAAAAGCACTTTCCCAATGCAGTGCAGTACTTTAACTGATGCTGTACATCACAGGCATGAACAAACTCAGTTCTAACAGCACACTGGGGTACCTTGGGTCTCCTGTACCGATGTAAACAAACAAAACATTTCCAAAGTAAGAGCACACACACACAGAGCTTATGCTTATTAACACCTTATAATGCAGTATGACAAAGGAAGTTGGACTCTCCTCGACCAGGTGGTGGGTTTTTTTTGCCAAAACAAACCCCGAGTTTTGGTTTTATTTTTTTTTTTAAATGATATGTCCCACAAAATATAGAAAGTGCCAGCAAGTATGTTTTTCTTTTCTTATTTTTTTTTTTTTTTTTACTTTCTTTGAGTGGGAAGTTTAATTCTTTATACAACTCTCATCCAGTGGCTGTACCAGTGAAAAAGAAGGTTTGTTTTCTCTTGGCTATCACCTAAGCAATCTTTCATACTTAGTGAAAGGGTAGGCTGGAAAACATAAATAATATCTCTCTCTCTCTAATTTTTTAGTCCTTCCCTGGAAGAGTGTGTATATAAAGCAGGAACCTTGTCAGCAAACTGTTGTGCTCTTGAAGTTTCAATTTAGTATCTCCAGCGCAATGAAAAATTAGACCTAAAAAACGGGACATGACCTTCTTTGGAAACTACTATTCTCTGATAACTACATTTCAGCTTTGGGATTTGTGTTCAGTGCCCTTGAACAAAATCATGGTAATTATTTCTAAATAATATTTAATTTATTTTTGTTTGGAGTAATTCCTTAAAATAAAAGAAATTTATTGATGAGTAAACAATTAATAGGACTAAAGAGAAGGCCACAATGATTTGCTTTAGATGTGTATGTTCTAAGAGCACTGGAGGAAAATGGTAAAGTTCATTAAGCATAATGTGTACCTGCATAAGAGACCGCTGCAAAAGAACATTTGAATTGGATGTAGTAAAACTTAACTACACATGAGAAAGTTCTTATATAATGTTTTTATTGATTTAATGTTTACCAATACTATTTCAAAAAGGCATGTCTGGAACATAGCGTTACAGAAGTGAAACACGGTTCAGGTTAGGAGGAAACAAAGGTAGCAGAATCATTGTATATAATCCCTATTCACTCATCCATTTCATGAATTTAATTGCATTGTGTTTCTTCAGATAAGGAGTATTTTGGTTTCACATGGTCAAGGTGACCTGAATTCTACAGAATGTGAACAAAACCACTTTCGGAAATGACTGGGTAGCTGCACTGCAACTGATCACATTAGATGTTTTAGAGGGATCATCTTCATCACTGTATTAGTTGGACTCTGCTAATGTCATCTGGCAGAAGAAATTATGTTTCAGTAAGAACTGAATGTTTTAATTTGAACATACTTACAGGAGTCCATGTGGCCATTTTAAAACACTATTAGCTGTAGATTTTTTCTAAGGCCTACTGGTTCCAAAACATTACTTTCCTTCTAAGAGTTAACTCTTTATATGAGCCACATGGTTATGGAAATATTTGAATTGTAAATATTGAAAATCAGCTACTGGTCATGCACTGCAACTTTTCATATATTTTAATATGCATATGCATATTAACACCACGAAGGCTCCATATTCCTAAAGCTGATCTTGACAGATAATAATAATTGTTGAATATAATTGATAATACTATTTATTGAAAGTGACCAAGCATTTAATAGTTTCTCTCTCTTTCACTTGCTTTAATTCTGGAGAAACATGATGATTTTAAATGTTCAGTATGGCAATTTCAAGATTAATAATTCAATTATCATTAAGCACAGGCTGAAACAATAGTGTTGCCTTGCCTTACAGTGTCAAGAGTTTTAGCGAACCATTTAATAATGTCAGTATTCTTCATATGCATGAATTGTCTGGACTGACAATACTGTGCAATGGCTTCAAAACTAACGTTCTGCAACAGCTACAAAACAGCTCTGTGAATCAGAGGTGTTCTACACTCGATTTCAGTGAAGTTTTTCTTTCAAACCACAACTGCAGACATTTTCTCAGTGTAAAGAATGGGCCAAATCCACAACATAGGGATGTATACTCCCAGGGAAGGATGTTGCTTCACTGACACACAAGAGACAGTGACTTGGTCTGAACACCAGCTCCTTGAACAGTAAGTACTACTGACAAGCGTCAGTAGCTATGCAGCAGTTCACCTGCCTCCTGAGCCTTCACCAGGGTGTAATATTCCAACACACATGTTTTCCCTCACAGCAAAATTAATTAAATCATCTCCCTGTTTTCTCCAGGTAGACCAGTATAAGGCAGTGGACAGGAGCCATCTCTTAATTTCATTATGGTTAAATTTCAGTAAGAATTTAATTTTAATAGGAGCAATTCCAGACTGAAGGATCATCTAAGGTTCCTGAGGACTTTCCTCAGATAAAGACAGAAAGATGAAATTGCTTATCTTTCAGTCCTCAGTGAACCCTGGCTTTCGGACAGGTGGTCTTAACAGAGCTTAGGTGGACTTTACTCTTCAGCTTTTGATCTTGCCAGTCTCTTCTTTACTAGCATAAATGATCAGACAGCATGCACAAACATTGCCAGCTGCACCTCTTTTGAAAATATGGAAGTCAAAAACCTGGGCTCCTGCCTGTTGCTTTTGATCTGAGTCTACTCTTTGTGTTCTCCTCAGATTCATAAATGTGAAAATATCTAAAGCTGTACACATGATATGTCATTTATATTCACTGTTTTAATAGCAAATACTCTGGAAGCATGTATTCTCAATTAAGGGATTTTTTAAAAACTCCATTTCTCATTATTAAACTAACCACTTTTTCTCTCCTTAGTCTGTTTGGATAAATTCTTTTGGAAGAAATGCACAATCACAGACCAATTTTCCAAACAATACTTAATATATGCATGTTTAAATTAATAACTCAGAAACATAACCTCTCAGCTCTACCTCTTACTCATAAAGTCCATCTTGACGATAATAAAAATTAAGGATATAATTGATAATAACACATCAAAAGTGATCAAGCATTTCATAACATCTCCTTAATTCTGTATAAACAGGATATGTATCACTGATCATAAATGTTCAATATGATAAGCTAAAATTTTATAATTCAATTAGCATTACATATAATTTATGTCAAAACTATGTTTCAGGTGAATGACAATTAATAATATCTAATTCTCCATCAGGAGGAGAAGATGCATTGACCCTATTATGGAAAAATAAATATCAATAAAGCAGCAAGTCTCTAGTAAACAAATACATTTATCAGGATAAACTATCCATTTCTTTGTACAGCTAGTGTTGGCATGCATCTTGTGCTTGTTTATATACTTCTGTTCAAATTAAACTGCAGGAAGAGAAATGTGAAGAGGCATAGAGCATATACAGATTATCTACGGGCACGAGGATCAAAAAAATATGAAAACTGATGATGATAAATGCAACCTAACATGTGGATAAAAAAAACACATGAAGTAATCAGGCTTGAACCTTGATTCCTACCCCCTTTCCTGTCAACCTTATGGAGCTTTGGAAGAACACCTACTGTGTATCTCTGCAGTGCCCAGGAGACCTGGAGAGACATTTCTACTTGTCTTGGTGTTCCTACAGATAGGAAGTCTACATCTATCAAAAGTTTGAGGGACTGGGTTTTTTTGTAAGAATATAAAGGTTTCAAGAAAACTGCTTAATCTCAGTTGAGTGGTACTTATAATGTATTGTGAAGGTAATTTTTTCCTCTGTGAGGCTATATACCCATCCTTTAGACACTAGACTGAAGGATTTCTTTCACCTTTGAGCACAGCCAACATCTGCCACCTGCGTCCCCTGACAGGCTGCCATTTGTTTCAAATTTCGGAAGAGGAGAAAAATGCACACTTTTTTACAGTGTTTCTAAGCAGCATTCATAATCCCCCCCCACACTGCTATGTATTATTTCTTCTTTGTAAAACCTACCTTTTATTTTATTTTTTAACCACAGAGCTGTGTTTTTGTTAAAGTTGGCCAGATTTTGTAGTTTCAGGAAAAACGCTAGCTAAATGCAGCTCATCCTGGAACTCCTACAGATAGGGGAAAGAAGGGAAAAGGACATGTCTTAAGGCAGAGCAACAGAGCACACCCTAGGCAGAGATGACTCACTAGGAAGTAGTACAAATGAATTCCACTGTCATCACTGATCATACATAGGTAACAACCATACTGTTAGGGTGGTGCAAAACAGAAGGACTCCATACCTCACAGGCGCCAGGAGAAACAAACAGAAATAAACAGGCCTGTCAGTATGTTTATGACAACTGTCTCAGGGCTTTTTCCCCTTTCCCTCTCCAGAGAAAGGAGCTGAATTGCAGAAGTGCAGCCCTTTCATGGGCAGCACTTTTAAGCTAACACATCTACCACTCCTAACAGCAACAGCTTAGTGCAGGGAGGTAAAGACCAACAACTTTACTCAAAAAGTTATGGCAACCACAGCAGAACCTGAGCACCAGTGTAATAAGATCTCACTGCAGAATGACATAGCGAGTTGTGACATTCTGTATTAGTCTCCACTTCTAAATGATCTCAGACTGCAGTCACATGCCAAGCAGATTAAAGCCATCTTGTTTCAAGTGAGAAAAACATGGCTAAATGTGGCAACATTTACACTGCAAAGATTTTACTCTTCTCGCCAGGCTGCGGTGAGAAACTGAACTCCTGGCCAAGACTGTGGGCTGTGCATCTGGATGCAGCTTAAGATGAAGCAATTACTTATCCTACAATAGCTCGGATACTTCAAGATGATGTACTCCATGTGTATCCTATTGTATGAGTCTGTGAGGCACATGTACACAACATATGTTTTCCTAGCAGTACCAGCATTCACCATTATTCTGCTTATACATTCTGGTCCTTATGTTCCCATATGAGTCAACATAAAACCTAGGCTAACCACGTCCAATTATTCTTGCAATGTTAACCCTATACTACTGAGAACTCTAAAGAGTCTGGACAGAAACCAGACCAGAAAAAACTTCACTGACAGCAACTGTAATGGTAATAAATATTTCTGGTTTGCAGGAGAAAACCCAACTGTTTTAGAAGGACATTTCTGCTTTCTAGAACTTAATATAGCTGCCCAGTGGGTGCCCATGCCTAAGGCGTAAATCTAGTGGAGCGCCCCTTGCCATTGACTGGTAGCTGTCATTGACTGGTATGTATCTAGTAACATGCAAAGACAGTCTTTCTCAGCCAACTATACTCTGGCACCTGGAGGGGGAAAAAAATCCCAGCCTACCAGACAAGCAACTGGAGATCCACTATGTAATCTAGTTCAAGAACATTTATGTTGAATTTAGCTTTCAACTATAGTACCCAAAACAGCAAAAGAAAGCATGAAAGTTTTATTTTCCTGTTGATGTAGTAGAACAAAACTCAGGAGTTATCAAAATATTTTGTTCTGGCATTTAATCTGGATAAGAAATTTCAGCAAGTCAGGACAGATCAGTTTCAAATGCTAAGCAAAGTGATGCCCTTCAGTTAGGATCCTGACAAGAAGGTAAGTGTGAAAAAGGACTCAAAGTCTGATATTGAACGCAAGCTGTACATTGAAACAAAATGGTTGATGCTCAGCACAGTGAGTGGTATTAACCACCCACCTTAGACTCTGTTTGGCCTTTGCAGTCAATATAAAAAAAAATAATTTCCATGCTGACTTTTTTGGGCCACTTTCTGGTTTATACAAGTATTTGTTGAAGTGGTAGAAATTGTTCAGGTTTTATTTTCATAAACCTCCCCATAAAACAGAGCTTGGTATGCCTGTCTGATCTGGTGAAAGATGTAGTCGATCTTAAACCTAGCAAGCGAAAAGAAACAGTCTGTTAAAACTAGTTTTCCAGCCCCAGCAGGTGTTATAATTATTTCACTCCACTCTACTACTGCAATATTAGGGTCTGAGGAGGCCAGCAGAATAGCTACGAAGATGAAGTTTCCCAGAAGTGTCTATATTTGTAGAGCTTTCTATTGCTCAGTACATATTCTTTTGTTTTCAATAGGTATTTCGGTATCTCAGCACCCACTTTAAACTCAAGCATGGTAGCATGTTTTCCTGACCTTCACGCAGCCCAAATTTAACCTTTTAATCTGCTGACCAACTGAAGCTAGATATAGCAGAACAGAAAGTCACAACTTCCTTGCACTGCAGGATAAATCACATCTTTCCTCTGCTCTACAGCTACAATGAGGATTGCTGGGGAGGCCTGCATGCTCAGAGGAGGCTGTTGTTGGCAGAGCAATCTCTGCTATATTAGTCAATCAATTATGACCAACACTACTCATAAAACCCAAGAAATTCAGCGGAATGAGGCTGTGAGCTGTTTCTCACTTTGTTCTCACTCAAGAACCCAAATTGCTGGTCTCCCCAGTATTTAAAGGCAGCACCATCAGACTAGCAGCCATGAATGGGTTATCTGCAAATGGCAAAGCAAACAATGTCCTTAAAGGGTTTCCACCTCATCTTGAAACCTGTGGGATTCCCATACCAGTAGTGTGGGATTGCACAGTGCAAAACCCCTCCCAGATTGCAGTATATCTGCCTGAAAGGTCAAGAGAAGAAAATTCTTGAGGTCACTCCCAAACTCGATCTCTTGCAAGGGAGAATGTACAACTATCAGCTGAGCCTTTCTGCTGACCCAGAAACTGCAAATGTTTTCATTTCTTTTCTTTTTAGATAAAGGAACTTTTCCTCTCCCTCTTAAGCTTTTTAGTGGGAAAAAAAAAAAAAGCAACCAACACCTTTATAGCTACCTTTTTCTTCTGTGTTCACTGTCCTTTGTAATCTACTTTGACTCACTGACAATACATGACTTTCTGTACTTCCACTCTGTCTTTTAATCACAAAAAAAAAAAAAAAAGAAAAAAAAGGAAAAGAAAAACCACACCACTCAAAAGCCCCCTGACTGCCCATCCCTCATGATTACAAACCATCTCCTTTATCAAGCAGTCTGGGGAGGAGGAGGAGGAACAGCAAACCTTTTTCCTTTCGCTGGCTCCTGCCCCAGCAATATGACTTCATTTGCTCCCAGTTCTCTTTTATGCTGTGTCTTCATTGAGTATAACTTTCAGGTACATCTCATGGGCAGCCAGGCACACATGCAATAACACTGACATTCCCTTCACATGTATTTTAAAGCTGCTATTGAATACATGTTCTTTAGTTGGTCACATGCACTTCCATGATTGATAGTCTGCATCTCTGAGTCTGTTCTGTATGCTTTCATTCTTAAATTTGATGAAACCAGATTTACAAATGCAATAGTGATTGTTTTTCTTTTAAAAAAGGGCTAAAATTACAAACTTTATAACTTGCACACATTTTAAATGCAGGGTTTAACTGTTCATACTATGACAATGGCTGCGTTACCTGTGGATTATAGTAATGTGCTGTATTTGTGTATACCCTGAAAAACACTCTGACACTGCAATTAGTGTAGAACAAGGAGTATCTTGTAGATCAAGGTAGATCAAGGGCTTTTGTCCAGGCTCTTCAATGACATCCACACTGTGATTTGCTGTGACTGCCTACAGATCAGCAAATGCGCTGCAAGACTTTGCTTGGTTGGTATATGAAGCTGTAAGTCACATAGGACATGGGAGAAGGCACAACTGCCCTGTTCATCATCCCACTGGGATTTGTCAGGCATGTATTTGCTGAATGTGAGTAGGTGACTACCTTGGTATACAGCCCATATCTGAAACTGTCCCCTGTACCATTTCTCTTCCAAGAAAGATTCAAAACTCTTGCTAACCTCAAGTACTTGAATACATAAGTAAGCCATAAAGCTAATTGCAAGGTTTCTCTTCAAAATGCTGGTTAAATTTCTTTTCTGGTTTTGCAGCACCCACAGTTCTGGTTTTCCAGCTTTTCTCTACAGACACAAACCCTGGCAAATGAATCAAACCCCTTTAAATTCTCATACCCATACATCTCAGGGAGCTGCGTTTTGTTTTTTACCAAAAACACAGAAGTCACAGTAAATCATGCTGTGATTCCCTCTCTAAAGGCTGTGTCTGCCTGCCTCGACATCGTGCTGCTTATTATTGCACTATCCAGGAGGACAATATGTTGTTTCTAAGAGTGGAAAAAAAAAGTTTTGAGTTTCATTTGTGACCTGCCATTTGGCACCTCAACGGTCCTTTTGGTCACACTGAAATAAATTCTACCTTAACAACAATAACATATTAAGAATCACTGCTCACAGAGCGCTCATTTTGGAAGAAAAAATTATCTTTGAGCATCCAGTGTCATCCAACTTCTCCGTAAACCTGCCTTGTGACTGCTCAGCCACTGACTTCTGAACCTGAACCTGTACTATATCAAAGTCCAGATTCATTATCTGTGAAATGGGTATAATGACATTCACTGCTCTAGCAGATTAGTTTTTGAGGTGATAAATGCCACACAACCATCAATGGCAAACCATTACAGGTGCACACATTGCATAGACACCTGCTTTTAAAAATTCTTCTTTGTAATCTGGCAGCAGTAACATAATCCTGATCATACTGTTACGAGGCTCCTCCTGACGTACATTGTGCAGCTAAGAGACACAAAACATTTTGTTGAGTGTACTCTTTATGTGAAATTACAGAAGAGGCAGTGCTAACATGAAGATCTATTTATCTTATCTTAGTCATGAACATGCTTTAATGGTATAGCTGTTGCTTCTGTGCACTGGTGCTCTCTCATCAATGAAATGAGAGGAATACTGTGGGACACACTTCTCCAGTGCCAGAATATATTAAGATCATTCTTTCCAACCAATGCCAGAGAGGAAGGATGCAACTCTCATCATCTGTCTTTGGAAGGAAAATTAAATTATCAGTCTTTAATTTAGTTAGTGATAATCTCTGCTAAAACATTCCCTCATGGCTTCCACTAAATATATCATTAAAACCTCCTTTCTGTCTGGGCTACCAAGCACTCTCTCTGCACAAAGATGCTTGTTCAACTTTGAACTGGGTGCTCATCAGCTGCTGGGAAAGCAGCTTTCTCCTCCAAAAAGAGTGTTCACATATCAATGCCTGACATAAAAACGCAAATTGGTCACATTGTGTCATCCTATTAGGAACCAAAAAACTGTAAGACAAATACAGCTGTAATGATAGCAGTAGAAAGAAAAAAGGAAATCTTCTTTTAAACCCTTTTATCACTGGGGACAACTTCAGTTTTGCCACAAAACAATAGCAATTTCCTGGGTCACGTTTCAAGAGAAAGAACATATCTGAGTAGCACTCAAAGACAAGGACAGTACATGCATAACAATTTCTGCCTATGGGAGAGCTCCTGCATGCACTTATTCTTTTCACTGGAGAAGTGTGTGGTAACAGTTTGGATCAGGAAGAGGAAGATGCTCCTGAATGCCAGCATAAAGAAGTAATCTTCCAAACAGGGTACCAACAGGGATATAGTGTGAACTACTGGGGAATCAGAAGGGTGAGACTGGAACTGAAGTAAAGTTAAAATCGATGGGACTGAGAACTCACAGAGGGAAGCAAAGACAAGAGACAAGAAAACATGTGTACAGGTACGAGCAGAGTGAGAGTGATCCCTGCTCATGCTTATAAAAAAGCCAGTCCACCTCTTTGTTAAAAATACTAGTTCTGAATCTCCATTACTTCACTCTATTGGTACAACTTACTATATGTGGAAAAGGAAGATAAATCCAACTACAGCACAAAGAAACTGGTCTGATTTCCAGGTTCAAATTATTTCAGAACAAATCCTCTTCATAATTGTTGAGACAGATATGTCAAAAATGAAAAATAACTCCGTTCCTATTTTGATATATCTGAGATGCATTTGCAGTAACAAGCCAGATTTGAATCCGTGTGTTCAAGGGTCCCTTGGGCAATTTGCTTTTCCCTTTAGTCTCTGTGATATTAAAGTGAGCTGATTCAGTTTCAACTCTTGATACTCTGTAGTTTCTGCTGCTCCTTGTCCTTCCTGAGCAGGACAAACTGACCAGACTCTGGAAGACATTCAACCTCAATGACCAACTCAGGAAACCATTGTCTCCATGGTGTACAGAAAAGATGGGAACAGCTGACCATGGAGTATTTATGAACTCTGAATTTGGCAGTAAACATATTACATATTTCCTGACACCATGAGAGCAATGTATTATTAGCATGCACCCAGACACCAATTTACTGTCCGCAAGAACAAGAGCTAAACAAACTGAATCTCTCCCTTGTCAATGAAGTCTCTCTGCTTCCTAAGAAAAGTACTTGTACTGGTAAAGACAGACATGCTACTGACAATACAGGATTCTAGATGCTGTGCAGGAACACAGCACAGATGTTCCTTCTCTTGCTCCAAATTCCTGAGCTCTGCTAAAGACTGCAGCAGACCAAGAGATGCTCTCCAGTTTAAAAACACAATCATAAATCTTCCAGGACAGAGCTGGCTCAAGGCTTCTCTGCACAATGAACTATGGCTAAGGCTGGAATACTGTGCCCCGGAAAAGGAAGGGATGGAAATGGGACAGAGAGTCTCTTTCCTGTAATTGGAGAAGTGGGTGCGGTGAGGAGCAGAGTGGGAAGGGAAGGCAGCCCCTCCAGCCCTTCCTCACACCCACCTCTCCCTGCAGCATTAATTAGCCCAGCTCTAGCACAGAGAGAGGGAGCAATGGGCTACAGAGGTTGGGCCAAATCCTGCCTGGAGCCCTGGACAGTCACTCTGACTTGCTTTCAGTAGGTCTTGTCTGAGTAAACGCTTGAAGTAATTAGCTTTTCTGTCCATCCCCAAGAAGGGAAAGACTGCTCCCAAGGGCAGAAGCCTCATATTTCTTTGCCAAGTTCTAAGGAAATAGAGAAGGCAAAATGGGAACCTTCATCCTCACATCCTGGTTAAGAATTATTCTAATATTCCTTCATTATGCACGACCATGGTTTCACTGTAGCCATAAGGTGGTCTAAGGTAGAGGAAGCTATTTCTACTCTAGCACTGTCTGACACGTATGCCTATAATTTCACACTTTTAATCATATACACCACATCAGTTATTCACATGAAGTAGTTAGAATTTTCTGCTCCCTTGTCCTGCATGGGGGGAGTTTACTGCTATGTCCAAATCACTGAAAATACAATTGATGCAGCACAAATTAATGCTCAATACTAGTAATATAAAGTTTGTGATATTTAGCTCCCAAGCAAAGACCACTGTAAATGATTCCACTATTCAGTGAATATACTTGTGTTTCTCATAATCTTTAATAAACAGGACTGTAATGAACAATTCCATATGTCAATGATTCTCTCCTTGATAATTTTTTTTTGACATCATTTAGAAAGTTATGTGTAAAGAATTTCTTACACATGCCTATATTGAGTTGAGTACCTAACCTACTTAAAATCTTACAGAGTGCAAACAAGTTGAATATTCCAAAATATTTATAGTGGCATAAAACCTATATAGTCCAATTCAAGCTGTTTTCTCTTAGTCCAAAACCTATAAACAACCTTGCTTTCTCCAATCCCAAGGGGGGTTTTTTTGACTTGTAAATATACTACTATATAGGAAAAATCACATCGCTCATCCCCCGCTCCCTTCAACAGGAAGCACACAAACATGACATGAGCCGAAAGGGTTTAAGTACTTTAAAACAGTTTAAGCACTTTCTTGAATCTATAGCGGTCACATCAACACAGTCACCCACTGCCTTTAACAGCCACTCTGACAACGCAGCCACCAAAATGGCTGGGATTAAATGGCACTTATTATACAGCTGTGGAGTAACAGTGCTGAAGGTCTGCAGCCATTTCCCAAAGCCCAGAAGCTGCTGCCCACTAAGGCCCCCTCTATGCTTCTGCTTGCCTGTGCTAGGAACCCAGTTATAACTACACAGATGAAAACACTTGTTTTCTACATACTTGCTACATATTACCTCCGGCGCTGCTAGACTGCACACATTATATACATATATGCACACATATAAACACAAACAAGAACATTATATTCTATGTAGCCACTGTATACACAAGATTTTTTATACTAAGTTTTCTTTTGTCCTACCCAAGGATCACCATGGTGCTAGGCAGATGTAATATTTTCCACTCGATTACACAGTTTCACCAAGCCCTCATCACTTTTTTTCTAAAACCCTACCCCACCCCTAACTCCACGAAAGTATATATGCTGCTTTTGAAATAAACCAAAATGCCCCATGTCATTAGGCAGGTGGTTTCTAGCCAGGGTGACACCACGATGCTATGTGGACACTTGCACTGCTGAGCAGTGCTGCCCCTCTCCACACGGAATGAGCTGTTAGGGCCACTAACACAGCAGCTGCAAAACTCATCAGAGAAGTCTGAAAAAGGGTTATAGATGTTAACACAGAAATAATGGGAGTCCTGGTCATATGCCAGCTCATGACTGTTTAGTGTCTCTCAGACACTAAGCTGATGTGAGTCCTTTCTTTTTCCAGTTCCTTAATGTGGAAAAAACCAAGGGTGACTACAGGTGTTGAGGAAAAAAAAAATAGAATAATTAACATGTCTATGGTTCAACCTTCTATAGTTAACGCACTAGTGCACAATCCTTCCAGTGTTAATACATTCTTCCACAGTTGATCCGAAAAGCAGTTTATTTTCAAATTGATCAGAATATACCCACCCACCCCACCCGCCCCGTGCCCCCAAGGTGAAAATCCACATTAACAAAGTTTTTTTAAAACAAAACTATAGACAAACAAACAAAAACTCGAACCCATTAAGTTCTTCAATTTAATTATACATGGTGGCAGCAAGTTTCATGAGCTCATTATCTACCATGCAGAAAAAGTATAAAGTTTTAAATAAACGTATTTATTTTTGAAGCACATTCTTTAAACATCAGAAAATGCAAACATGAGCACACAGTGTACCTAATCATCAGTCATACCATGAGTTCACAGAAATCTCTGCCATGTATCTTCTCGCTCATTTTCTTACTGAACTATCACTTTTTCCTTTTTATTACATCCTATCTAGACATAAACCCAGGACCTTAGTAACTTCGGTTACCATTTTTGGCCACGTTTTTCATTGCCTCTTTCTTCTTCCCACAAAATATTTCAGTCTTAGATAATATATAAATGTTTTATCACTAACTTGATTTTCCTCACCTAAACTTCTCACTGTCTCTTAAATTGATACATCAATAACAAAATATTATGACATTCATCAGAACCCCCTTTGCCCGCTGACTGCAATACCCATGAACGAAGGACACTCTAGTTGCGCTGGAACACAACACAGCCTTCAACACAGCACCGTTATCAATGGGAGAGACAGGCTGATTGTTACCAAGAGTTTTTATTTCATTTTTAAGCAAACATCATAAACCAAAATGCTCTGACTATGCATCCTGTTCTTCATAGAAGACATTTCTGTCTATATAATATTTCATCTCAGGCATAAGGTGGAGATCTTTTTCATGGGTGTCTAAATAGGTATTTAAGTATGTAATTTTAGATAGACTAATTATTTGTCTAATGGTTTGTTGATGCTCTTGTTTTCTCCAGCTACCTTTCTGCTTTGTGTTCTTTTCTGGTTTTTTTTTATCAAAGAAATATAGGACTTCAATCATAAAATTCTTGTCTCAGAATGCAATATATATATCCAAAAGAAAGATGGGAATTTGAACTGGCAGAAGTTAATACGAACAGGTCCAGTATCTGTAGCAAAATGTTTCGAGGCTCTGGTACACTATTTATTGTCAAATCATTTCTAATAAATATGGGGTTTTGATTTTTATTAAACTGATCGACACAGGAATGGTATATCCTCTCCTGTAATTCCACAGCTATTTTAAATTCTAATTTCAAAGTAATTTCTGGATAACATTACTCATAGCAACTATCTGAATCCAACAGTTGCCTGTACAAAAGGAGTCACAGAAATCCTGTAACAACTACCTGGACATGTTTAGACATGCAGATTCTATTTTTAAGGTTGTAAATAATAATAAAAAAAAAAAACAAAAAACAAAAAAACCCCAAATGCTCAGCTAGTAAGAGAAGAAAGTAGGCTTCATCTTCTGCAATAGGTGTTTCTCCAAAAAAGCCTGCAACAGTTACTATGTAAATTTAAATATTTTTAGCTACAAGACACATCAGTGTCTGGAGAATACATTTTTGCCTTAAAATTTTACCACCTCCCTTTCATGTCTTATTGGCTGATATATAAAGGGTGATTATTTTTCAGTGATACAGAAACCAATAATACTGAATGGTTATGGAAAAGACAAACATCTGCAGAGATTTAGGTGTGGTTACTTGAATTTCAACATGAGGAAATAAAAGAACAAGGTGACTCACAGGTACTGACTACAGATAAATTGAGGCAAACAGCTTATACCTGACAACTCTTTAAAAAGGTTATTCAACAGAATTCCAGATTGCTAAATTAATATTTTGTCCCAATATATTTTAATGTATGCTGTTTTCAAATTCTTCTACCTTAAGTATTTAGTGCAATATTTAGTATATTGTTTATGATACACAATCAAAAGCAATGTTGTTTCTTCTTCCTAATTGAATATCCAAACTTTCATAAAACAGGAAGAAGGAAGTCTGTCACATTAAACTCCAACTCTTATCTGATTTACGTTAATATTATTAAGATTTATGTCAACACATGAAGAATAAAATAGCAATTCCTGTAATTGTTCCTGAAAACAGATTTGAAAGAGCAATGGATGTCTGATCAGAACCAAAAAATAGTACACACACTCAGACATTTACCCTTAGTATTTTCAAATTTATTAAATTTATCAGTATTATCAAAAATATCCTTATCTTTGACTAAAGACAGAATATGCTGATAAAAAGCATACTTCACACCTCTTGCAGAGCTGCGCTTTCAACTCAGACAACTATTGCGGACTTGGACAATACATCAGTTATCACTTCATTTTGTATGACAAGTTAACACTGCCAGTTGTTCATTGCTAGAAATTTCAGGGTGTTTTTTGTCAAATGGTAAGTTAGATGCTATGGCTTGATTCAAACGAGAATAATTCTGCATTAAATTTAGGGAGCATGAAATGCAGAATAGAAGAGGCCCTGCATATTTCCTTTTGTATGGATTTTCTGTTTACTGTGCATATGTAAAGTACATCTACAGTCTTTGCACCTAATACTATAGATATTATAGGGTATTAGTTACAATAGCTTAGAGATGTTTGAAGTATGGATGCTACTATGCTTTCTGAAGTTACAAAGTATTTCACTTGTACCATGAGTTGAACTCGTTTAAGAATGAACTGGTCACCTGACAATAGCTCAGTAACGGAAATTAAAAAAAAAAAAAAGGATTAAAAATGTTTAAGCAGCAAAACACAGTACTAGTACATGCAATTAGTTTATTAAAATAGTTTTTTAAAAAGACAGCTTATCTCAGCTGCTACTAAAAAGAGACACCCTACATTTTGTCAGTCCTAAAAAATGCTGAATGTTAACAGCCCCAAGATAACTTGAAGTTAACAGACACTAGATATTAAGCATATCTGCAAATTTGATCCAGTCTTTTTCCAAATGCCATTCCTACTGAAGGAAGCATGAAGATCCTAGAGATATGCAAAAATCACTTTTCATGAGCAGAGGTGCTGTCAGTGTCCACGTTATACATACAAAACCAGCTATCCTATTTTCCAGCATTTTCTAATCTGCTGCCACGCTTGATGATGTAGAAATCATAATGCAAAACTTTCATAATACTCAAATACCTCTCCCCTCCAGAAAAAAAATGCCACATCTACCACACCCCCCGCAAAAAAACCAAAACAAAACACCCCCTACAACACTAAAGGACTTCTGCTGTGGGTATGTACAAAAACATCACTGAAATAAAATGTTTGACTGACCAGACCTCCTACAGTATGATATACTGAAATCTATTTCAATTGATTACATAGGGAGAGTGGGAGAAAAACCTAAACCCAAACCAAAACCCTATATGTATATATACATCTATACATCTTTGCAGCTTTTTCCTTACTTGTGGTATTTTGCTATTATCCCTATTTCTTACCTAGTTTCAGGGAGAGAAGGGAATATAATACTACAGGAGAAGAAAAAGCCTTTTGGGGGGGGGGAAAAAAAGCCCTCCCCAGGTTTGATAGGTCCCCATGCTGATTTCAGCTAAGCACGTCAGCATAAGAACTGCAGACCCACAGTAAAATGCTCATTGATGAATGTCAGCACAGCAGCAATCACCTTTCTGCCAAACAAGAACATAATGGACAAGCTGCAGGAGATTACACATTTGGAGGGGATCTGCTAGACAGAACTCAGAACTATGGTGAACATCTCACTGCCACTCTGCTGAACATCTGCACTCGCACGGTGCAAGCCACTGGCATGAATCTTTTTTAAAGAGCATCCCTTCCATGTCATGTCACATCATTAAATACCCCAAATAAGTCTCCATTATATTCCAGATAGGAATAAAATGTTACAAGCTGTGTTCAGAGTCAGCTGTGAAGTAATCATACAAAGTAGGCAAGAGGAAGGGGAGCTGAGCTTGAGGAGGTCTCTGTTCTGTCCCTGATTTTATCCATACCTTACTGCAAGGAATATTCTGTGGTTCACTGAATTAATTCATGACTCACTTTTTCCTAGCTGAAAAATGGCTACTTGCTTTTGTAAAGTACTTCTTAAAGAAAGCTGAAATAAAGCCAACATACTTGGTAAAAAAAACCCCAAAAACTACTTATTTTGTGACTAGTAAGAAGAAAGATTGCTGCTAGAAACCCACCTGCCTACCTGTAAATTACTGCAGTAAAAAGAAATAACCAAAAAAATTGTACAATAAAATGTATTAGGGAGATGCTGACAATGTTTTATATTAATGACATTCTTGGGTACACAGTGCTTCGAGTATTTTTCTATAAACTCATCGCTACTGTTTTAATGTTTTCCTGTTGTGCCCTAAGATTCAGGGTTAACGTGACGTGTCCCGTCTCCTGACAACACATTTTATGGCAAGCTTTTCAATAAGATAATAAGCCTGTTGTAACAGGCCAGATCTCATATTCTGTCTCCAGCAGTGTTCAATAACAGATGTCTTGGGAAGAGTACTAGAAAATATGATCTGTACTGTTTGTTTACACTAGGAAAAGTGTTCTGGCCTTCTGATCAGATGGTTTATCTTGTTTTTCTTCAATTTTTTTCACCAAAAAAAATCACAAATTCCTCCAGTAACAAAATCCAAGGGACCCAGCAAGGACTCCTCTACTCTGCAATGGTTCCATTAGAAATGCTTTGTAATAAAGTATAAGGACAAAGTCTTCTGTCTTCTAGCCTGTGACCAGGCTGCCTGCTTCTGCTACCTTTTCATTTATTTCTCATTTTCCTTCCAATTTTCCTCCATTTCATATGGGCAGGAATCTTTCTATCTCTGTTTTTCTGAAATGTTAGCAATTTTTTCTCCAGCTTATGAACCCCTTTGCCACACTTCAGATTCTCATCCAAATCCATAAAATCACGCACCAGTTTTAAGATAGACTTTATTAGCTGTGCTCTGAAGTTTACACCGTTATTTGTGAAAGTAGGAGATGCCAGCAGAAGCTACTGAGCAGCTATGGTCAAGGGAATCAGCAAGCAGAAAGTCTTCACTGAAGTACAGCCCAAACAAATACTGTACTTAATTTATCACAGTTGACTGTAGAACAATTGTGCTACAAAGCCATTTATAACATAATGACTCCACCCCATCCCAGTTTGTGGAACTGTATAAGTGGATATAAAAAGATCAGTATCCTTGGGTAATTTTATGAGCATCCTTTACCTTAATGTTTTATCCTCTGTGCTAAGGTTGATCCAATCCATTTCCCCATGTCAATCAGTTTCTTCTTAGAACAAAAGATGTTGAAAGCATATATATCTTTTTGGTAGTAATTGGTTCAATTCCCAGATTAGGGACATGTTTGTGTACCAACTAATTCTTATTTACTCAGGTTGGTATTTACATTAGCTTTGCTACAGCCAGATTTGTGCTTAAGCTGCTCCTGATACAATTGAGGAAGCAGTAACTTGCAACAGCTATTATTTCCACAGTGTCTCAAAGGTTTTCAAATTAATATTATGGAGGTTTTATCAGCCATCATCACAGTGTTATTATCCATACATAGTTTTCTTATCTATTATATAGTATTTCTTCTTTCCCCAGTCTTTCCTTATATGGTCAGCTGTGCATGGTTTTATTACAGTCCTTTAATCCTTCTATGTAATAACTCAGTTTTGATTGATTCATTACAGAGACTTCTAAGTCTCAGAGTCTTCATTTTCTGTATATGAAATGCTATTATTTCTTTCTCATTTTATTTTTAGTGATTAATCTGAATGTATACAATTTCAAATAATAACTACTTCATCCCCTAACTTTTAAGCATACGCACAAAGAAACCCCAGATGGCTTTAGTTTGTTTCCCATATTTCTGGTTTAAAAAAAAATAATAAATAAGAGCAAAGAAAATAGAAAAAAAACCCACAAAAACCAAGACAACTAAACCAGGGTTCTTTTGCATTACAATTTCAGATTAATGCAAAAGCAACGTATTTCACTGACTTCAGCTTTTTACAAGAGGACATTATTTCACTGTTGTTTGCAGGGCTTAAATTGACATATCTGATATGGAGCATTCTTTGGGCAGTACACTTGATTGAAATAATATATGCTTGATCTTTCATTTATTTTCATTTGACTTCCAAAATCCCCATTACATTATTTCTAAAAAGTTACTCCAGCAATTAACTCTGTAAATACTTGACAGCAGCATTGTACAATGGCTAGTAAGTTGTTACATTAGTGATCAAGAATAAGCATTGCTTATTCTCTTTTGATATTACATCGGATATTGCAGCACAGCAACATTTTTCAGTAACTTTTTATTTTCATATACAACACAGAAATCCCCTTTTGGGAAGATGCAAAAGCAGTAGCACAACCTTGGCTCTTTCCTAGAGTTTAAAGAACTTAAAGCAATTTCTCTGAAACTGTCTTGTTGTACATATACTATACTCACTGTCTGCACTGAGGGTATTGAAAACTAAGTAGTAGTAAAGAAATTTATGAAATAGTTGGGGGAAAAAAGCCCTCTGCACCACACACATAGATTTTATTTTTGAATACAGCACTGAGGTGATGCAAGATTAGAAAAAACCCACATTTAATAATGAGCAAGTGACTCCATCAGTCCACTGTCTGCGCAAACTTAATAAATGTCATTTAGGGTTAAACAGTAGGTGCTCAGCAACGCTGCAAAGTTATTGAGAATCCTAAATCTGGGCTGGCAATAATCAGCTCTATTTGACCCTCAGTTCCAGATGGCTGAAACTGATATCCTAAGTAAATGGCTGCTTTCAGTAAGTTTCTGAAAGCAAATTCATTATAATACAGTAGTCCCCAAGTTCTTCCATTTTCTGTATGACATCTCTAATGAAGAGATGCATCTCTCCCCTCCCACCTGCATCAGAGACATGATCTTTTCCATTCAGTCCTTCAGCATCCCTATGGTAAGCATAGCAATTTCTTTCATGGAACATCTATTTTACTTAATACAGCTTTTTAGCTTCTTCAGTTGCATCAGAAGTACAAGCAATGAGATCAGATTGCATCACGTAACTAACTCATCATCCACAGACCTCTAGTAAGTGTGACCCAGAAGAAGGCTTCCAGGGCAGCTATTTGCTACTTCTTCAAGGACAGAAGATATAAATCAGTACTAAATATACAGTATTTATTCTCATTCTCACCCTTTTCAGGAATAGGAAAAGAGAAGGACAAACGCGCCTCATTAAATAACAGCTCATTATAACATGAGAACGATACTGAGATAACAATGGTGAGGGGACTTCCAGGCACCGATTCAGAAGTCTGGAGACTGCCTATGCAGTCCTGAAGGCTCCTCCCTCCCATCCAATACATCTTTGCCATCCAAGCCTAATTCACTGCAAATTCCAACACTTGCTGGGTCTCCTACATCCGAGCAGCACTCGCTGGCTCTGCCTTTATATTCACAGAGGCCCATTTTCCTGTCTAGCTTTCATATAGCTGCTTAGGTACTTCTGGTTCCATACATTTGCAGAAGTCATGACACTAACATTATTTTAAGAGGCTGTGACTCCTACACAATGTGATTATTTTGCATTACCATAAAGCAATATATCAAGCATTTTATTAAATTGGTTATATGCTTATCTTGCCTTTAAGCTTAGTTGCCTTCACCCTCTTCATTCAGAACGTGTTTTTTACACTATATTTACAGTGGTAGAGGGATAGCAACACAATTACTTCTTTGTTCCCCAGAGGAGCAGGCAGTACACCCATGTTTCAATGTTTTACAATCCATCCTTGAAAGCAATAAAACACTTGGAGAGGAGTATGACAGTGCATCAGAATCCAAACACTTCTTAGGAAGAGGAAATACATGGATATAAAGTTTTAGGATAAAAAAAAAAAAAGGAATTGGGTATGACTCACTCACATGTCAGTGGTCTAATCTTCAACACCAACATATGACAGTTCTCAGTGTAAAATAGTTATATCACTTCAATGTCAATACTTGAAACATGGAAACTAGGGTTCACTTCAGTATGTGGTATGACTGCTTGAAAACTGTGCATTTTTTGTGCAAAATGTATAGGGAAAGAATCCAGTGAATGATCTAATATTGTATATCATCATATAAAATTATTTACATTCTTGGCAAAGTGCAGCAGAATTGAACATTCACATATTGCTGTCTCCCTGGAAAGTAGATTTGCCTCCCTTCTAACTGATACACCACTGGAACTCAAACACTGCTGCATCTACTTAAATGGTCTATATATGGCTGTAGTAAATGAGTTTCTCATCCCTGTTCTTGAAGTGTGGACATAAGGAACTTCTCCAGAATACAATATATAGACCTTCTATAGACCCCCTGCACATGCCACACAATTTCAACATTTTAAAACAAATCAAAATTACGTATTTCCATTAAAGATCCAATTAATTTGCAGTATGTACACCTACAGAAATGTACAGACATTTCTTCATACATGGAGACCATGTTTTCACCACAAAAAAAAAAATAAAAATAAATTATTCAGCTGTCCATTACATTCTCTCCTGCCCACCCCATCCTTGATATCTGGCATTTTCAGTACAGCACTGAATTATGCATGCTTGCACTAATAATGGAAAATGCATAAGCTAGATCTAAACCCCACAGAATCAGCCTTTGTGATCTTTATTAGACGTTATTTTAGGCCTTTAAAGAATCACTACTATACAATCACCAAACTACTAAAACTAACAGATGTGTACATTGGTGATAACAGATCAGCACCTCAAATCTCCCAGTGTAATTGTTTGCAAATACAAGCTTACAAAAAGATTGGCAAATACTGTCAATATCTTCAAACTTGGACAGTTAAAGAAAATAATGTTATTCAAATTTAAATAATGGATACCACTTACTGCTTCCTACAAGGAAGTTACTGACCATAGTACAGGATTTGCATTTCACAGGAGTCAGATGCAGTTAATAAGTGTATTTCATTGGTTTCCAAAGCAATAGTAACACTTTCCTCTTCAGCTGCTTATGTTCCCCATACATATTTTGCTTACAGATCTCTCAAGAATATTATTGGAAGCGGTAATTTATAGCAAAGCAAACCAAATACTATCATGACTTCCTGCTCTCCATCATAGAATGGTTTGGGTTGTAAGGGACCTTAAAGATCATCCACTTCCAAATCCCCTTGCCATGGGCAGGGACACCTTCCACTAGACCAGGCTGCTCAAAGATCCATCCAACCTGGCCTTGAACATTTCCACATATGGGGAATCCACAGCTTCTCTGGGCAACCTGTTCTAGTTCCTCACCACCCTCACAGGAAAGAATTTCTTCCAAGTATCTAAGATAAATGCCCACTTCCAGTTTCTGTCACTTCATGCCCTTGCAAAAAGTCCCTCTCCAGCTTTCCTGCAGGCCCCCGTTAGGCACTGGGAGGCTGCTATAAGGTCTCCCCGGAGACTTCTGTTCTCCAGGCTGAACAACCCCAACTCTCTCAGCCTGTCTTTGTAGGAGAAGTGCCCCAGCCCTCTGATCACCTTCATGGCCCTCCTATGGACTCACTCCAACAGGTCCATGTCCTCCTTGTGTTGGAGGCCTGTCATGGTTTAACCCCAGCAGCAACCAGGTACCGTGCAGCTGCTCACTAACTCCCTTCTCCTCCCACCCCCAGTGGGATGGGGAAGAGAATCACAAAAAGGTAAAACCCATGGGATGAGATAAGAACAGTTCAATAATTGAGATACAGTAAAAATAATAACAACAAAGAGGAGAGGGAAGGAGAGGAGTAAAACCCACGGAAAAAACCAAACAAAAAACAAGTGATGTGCAATACAGTCGCTCATCACCTGCTGACTGATGCCCAGCCAGTCCCCAAGCAGCGACCCGACCAGCAGCTCCTGGCCATCTTCCACCAGTTTACACACTGACCATGATGTTCTATGGTGTGGAATATCCCTTTGGCTAGTTCAGGTCAGCTGTCCTGGCTCTGCTCCCTCCTGCCTTCTTGTGCACCTCCACACCGTCAGGGCACGGGAAACCTGAACAGTCCTTGATTTAGAATAAGAACTGCTTAGCAGCAACTGGAACAGCAGTGTGTTATCAACATTATTCTCATACTAAACCCGATTTACTATTTAGCAGAATCTTACACTTCACCTTCTTGAACTTCATAAGGTTCACTCAGGGACACCACTGGAGCCTGTCAGAGTCCCTGTGGATGGCATCCCTTCCCCCCAGCTTGTCAACCCCACTGCACAGCTTAGTGTCATTGGCAAACTTGCTGAAGGTGCACTCAAAGCCACTGTTCAAGTGCCAACAAATACATTAAACAGCACTAGTCCCAATACCCTTAAGAAGTGCCACCCATCGCTGGTCTTCACTTGGACATCAAACCATTGATCGAAACTCTAAGGTCAGCCATCCAGCCAAGTGGTCCATCTGTCAAATCCACATCTCTCCAATTTCAAGCATGCATTTCCCAACAAGCAGTGTCATTATACACTATTTAAAGTCAACCACCAAACCAGTAGAAACTGGCAGAATTAGAGACCCTGAGGCAAGGTTAACACAGGCCAAGTACTGCTGTAGCTTGCCCAAAGCTGGTATTAGTGCAAAGACAAACAACATACATAAACAATGTATGGGCAACAGGTACTGGTTGTAATGTTATGCAGAAAAGTCTCAGAAAAATAACCTGCCTGAATAAAAAAGGGATTGTGGGGTGCTAATATCAAAGGTATGTATGTTTTGACTATATGAACTTGAAAATCCTTCAAAACTGAGCTTTACAGAAGACCGAGGAAATAATAATTTTGCTGTTCCACATCTGCCAATTATTTTTTATTGCCAGGTTTTGTACATTTAAAAAACTCACTAACATCTACAAACACACTTTGCTGGACCTTGAGTTGCAGAGTGCAGAGAACACTACTGACCAGTGCCTTTTTTCCAGTATAAATCTTCACTTTTTTTTCTATAGAATTTAAGAGTTAATTTTATAGAAAGTCTGTACACAAAGAGAAAATTTGAACAATATCTAAAAGACTGTATACAGCACTCATATATTGTATTTCTCTTTATAGCATGTGTAATGCACATGCATGTGTTTATTAAAGATAGTTGGAACAAGTTCAGAAAGAAAAAAAATACACAATCCATATGGACTTGTGCAAATAAAGTAGAAGCGAGACCTCCTCATTGAACTGATGAGGACCTACATTCTTTGCTTCCTAAGGACAACATTTGCAAATTTATCCAACACTCACACATGCTAAAGCAAGAAGGAAGTAAAGGAAATTCTGTGAATTATGTATCATTCACCTACTGACAGAACAAATATGTTCTTGTTCATAACAAAATTTAGCCTAAAAATATATATTTAAAGATGTTTTTTCTTTCCTTTGAGTGCTGTCTGCCCCCCAACCCCCAACAATATTTCTACAGAGGCATGTATGGATTTGTTGGAAAATACATGATAAAACCAAGAGCTTTATGTAGCTATCATCAGAAGGGCAATGGTTAAGCCCAGCAGTTTCACTGAATTATTAAAAATATATTCTTCATACAAATCAAGAACTGAGAGATCAAGTTCAAAAGCAAAATTTCTTGAGAGCTGTAGTGTACAGCTAAACTATAATAAAAGATGAAAGAGATTACATTGGCCACTGATTAGTTGTTTTTTTATGGATGTATTTAACAACATTCTTCTACAAGACATAAAACCATTTTCAAGTTTTAGTGAAGAAAATGGCATGTTAAATTTTCCCAGAATTTATTTTTATCGTTCTAAAAAATAACCTTGAGGTC
Organism: Falco peregrinus; assembly: GCF_023634155.1. Classification (NCBI taxonomy): domain Eukaryota; kingdom Metazoa; phylum Chordata; class Aves; order Falconiformes; family Falconidae; genus Falco; species Falco peregrinus. The sequence goes on along the minus strand of NC_073730.1, from coordinate 20,064,926 downwards.
TTTCCAGATAAGGAAACATTTATGGTAGAAGACTCTGCATTTCATTGAAGAAGTTTTAGTATTTCGTAGCTATGCTTTAGAACTTTGGATGGCATCTCTAATGACCGACCTCTATTCCATTTCTCTAGCACAAAGGACTGAAGTCCTCTAAGCACTTCTGAACCACAAATAAGACTCTCCTGTGAAAAACAGACAGCACAGTCCACTCCAGAAAGCATATCCTCTATTGACTTGTTCCTTAGATACACCATTGCAAAGTGACTCAACACACTGCTTTTTGTAGTATTAGGTATGATGCTTAATTATCCAAATGTAAATATAGTAGATATCTACCTAAATATATATAGATAGATGGTATGGATGTTAGACTTCCGTAGAGAGTCTTGAATAACACAGACCCATGTAAAATTCAAACAAGATTATTTAGTGATCAGTATCAACCTTAAAACAAACATATACATATTTTCTCTAAGAGTCATAGGAACCTAAATTTATTGCATTATCACAGCTTTTCTGCTGTATCTGCTTTTCTTCTGGCTCAGCTTTGCCTGAATCTTGCCATCCTAGGCAATGTCTTTGTAGAAAGATCTGAACAGTGTTCATATTGTTACTCACATGCCTACACTTGTGTACTGTAATCCAGTGTACCGATTCTTTCTATTTCCTACCTCTGTCCATGTGCTTCATTCTGCTGTGGTAGTAAAAGTAAACTGAAACTTCAGTTAATATCCCCTGACCTGCAGGTAGATATACGTGGAGTTATGGTGGAGAAAAATAACATAGGGAAGTGTAGCTTACTGGACTGCAGAGTGGGATACTGGTACACTAACATCAGTGAACCCAGCCAAGTATCTTCGACCCCAAATTTGCCTGCTAAACAGGAACACTGCTTCCATTCTTCTTCATTTCTGTTGGTTTACTGTTGCTTTTAAATCTGCTTAGGCTATAAGTAGAAGCTATTTTGCCAAGCATATGAATAGGCTAAATGGCCAGAAGACAAGTTTTAGCTGATACTGTCCAAAGACGGTAAAGAAAGACAGACAGGCCATGACTCAAACGCCATTATGTCATGGCTTTCTCCAAATGCCAAACCAGCAACCCAGGTAGCAGGGTAAAGCTCAGAGGTGCAATGGAGCCAACAAGAGCAGAAAACACAACATGTAAGGGAAAAAGTACAAATCAACTTTATATTTTAAGGCTTTCCTTTAAGAAGATTTGTGGTTTTTTGTTTGTTTTTTTTTTTTTTTTTTTAAACCAAACCAGAACCTGCAAGACCTGGAATGACTGTGGATAGGGACTGAGAGACTTTTCCAGACACCGACTACCATGGAAAATGACAGAGGAAATGAATGCTGTCAGGGACAGTCTCATTTCACAGAATCAAACTGAAAACATACAGACTTCCATTATTATGGTTTCTGCATGCACCCAGAGACTTTTGTTAGATAAGAGAAGACACCACAGCTGAAATAAAATAAAAACCCCAAAACCTTTCTTCCTGGCCTGCAGCCAACTATGGCTGTTTCCCATTTTAAACAGGGCACAACCAGGAGCATCCAAGATATGAGTGGACTGCAAAAACAGACAAAAGAGTGTCTAGGGTAAGTGGAAATTCTGATGTGTATTTGCTATAGCTTTTGAAGAAAGTCTTTCTAAGTAACTAGGTTTCAACATATGCAGTACTGGTGTTTCATACAAGATTAAATCAGATAAAATTATACACAAATACCGATACTGGATTATACAGGGCTTTTTTCCCCTTCCACTTAGTCCCAGGTTGATGAGAGAAACCCCTTCAGTTTTAAAGATGACTAGAGACAAATTCTAATGTTTACATTTCATAATTAAGTACATACAATTAGTTACCTACATGCTCATCAGGTTACTCGTAAGTTTAGCTATAGTAAGCTGTTTAGTCAGTTAAAACATTGCTGTAGGATTATTACTTCTTGATCCTTTGATTACTACTGTATCCTTTCAAAGATGTTATTTAAGCATAATTCATTGAAATGTGCATCCTGAATTATAGAGGATAACCATTAATTTTCTGGCTATATGCTTTATAAAGAACTGGTCTTTTAATGCAATTTCCTGTGCTTTGTACTCAGGAATACCCTGCAACACATAGTGCTTCCACTAGCTGAGCTACCTGAAGCATCCTCTGCTTACACCCATCATACACACACAAATTGTTCCCTGGTTTCACTCACCCTGTTTTCAGCTGTACACCAGATACATAAATGTACAACAGAATTTTGAAAGCCTTGCCTTGAAACCAGAATACATCAGAGGTTATCACTCTCAGAGTATAATCTAAAACAAAACCAGCATTCAAGTCTTAAGGACATACGAGACAGAGAATTTACTGAACACAACCACAAACCTAGGCCCAGTCGCTCTAGTTATACATCTCAGCAGTCTGCTCTGGTGTATGCGAATTTAAACAAGGCAGTACACTTTTCGTCTTTGAATATTTCACGAATTGATTCCCCCTTGGCTGAATTCCCAGAGTCTGAGTATCACAGTCCCCTGATGAAGACTTCATAGCCTTCTTTTGAACCAATTCCTGCCAATATCAAAGTAGCACAGCTGAAACAAAAATACTAATGTGATATTATGGGTCACAATTATTAACTTAAAGAAGCCTCGGTATGCAGGTTAGAAAAACATGTAGTTTAAGAAGGAGATTGGTAAATTCATGGTAAACTCAGAAAAAAGAAAATTGTCATTAGAGAACATAACATTAGAGAACATAACAGTCCTACTCAAATAGCAAAATGTGATTTTAAATAACGGAGTGCAATATTGCTGTATTTAAAACCATTTGTTCCACATAAGGAGCAGGATTAAGAAATGGCAACATGAGGACAACCACTTTATAAAGGTAGTTAGGAGTCAGGCTGTTATTTCATGAAATGAAGTTAGGAAGGTTGAGTAACTACTCCATTCTTGACCAGATGTACTAAATATAAAAATATTCTCTGGAAGAAAAAGTATTTTCTAATTATCTAGACCATCAGATGAAAGCTGTCACACAGTCACTAACACAAAAAGCCTGCCCATGGTTTTTCAATGCTTTCATACATTGATTATATTTATAGTATTTGTTTACATTAAAAATAAGGTTTGTTAAAACTAAATGCCTTCTTGTGGGGGTCTAAAAAAAGAAACATTGTTTGACATGAAACATAATTCAGATTATTTCCCATTTGAATTACCAATTTCAAAATTCCCAACCCAGCTTATATTTTAGCAGGGCTGAAAAATGTAGGATGTTTGGATATGATTATGTGTTTATAAAGCTACTACCTCTACTCCCTGTGCCTTGATACCGCAGTTGGTTTTGTTTGGTTGTTTTTTTTTAAACCAATCTCAATAGTTTTAGTCTAAAATAACTTTGCTTATTAAAATCTGAAGTTGTCCTGATTATTCTAATACAAGTAAATGACATTTAATTTAGGAGAAATTACTTTGAACGTGCATTCTAGGAAAGGAAGAAATTGAACAGATTTTCTCTATGCAGCATTTGGGATGCAGTTAAATTGGTTTTGGTTGTTCAGAAGGGTAGTGCAAATTTAAATCCTACAGGCAGAGCCAAACTAGCAATGTAAGGTAGTATAGTCAGTTAATCTTGTGGTGTTCAGTTTGTTGGGTTTGCGCTGTGAAATTGCTCCTGAGGCTTTCATGTGGAAAATGAGAATGTTCTTTAATGGCTGACAGGGGAATAAAGAAGTAAATACAAAGGAACTCCTACAAGCTCTTAATATTAACTGCACTAAATAAGTGTAACTAACTGCATTAAGTTATTGATTTATCAGGGCTTGACCAAATAGTATTCTTTTTTATTCTTTTGGGGGAAAAGGATGAAAAGATGTTAGACAAGCCAACTGCTAACAGGTTACTGAAACCTGATATTGTTTATGCCTCCAGCTGTTTCTGTGAACTACCCAAGGAACAATTAATAATGACCTCAAATGGACTACAGCTCATTGGCTTTAGCCAACAAGGTTTATTATATGTCAATACATACTTTCCTGAAAGGCTGTGCCATTTTCAATTAGGTCCACCCTCTTAAAAAAAAAAAAAAAAAAAAGTAAACAAGCACAGGACAAGATGTTACAGGAAATCTATTTTGTTGCTATAATCAATCAACATCTGACAGTTTTTTTATTGCCACATATCACAAAGACTGAGGAACTGAGATAACCATGTCAGGTTATTTACAATTAAACTGAATTACATGCACTTATGTATGGAAGAGTCAGCATCCTTAGGACAGCAACAACTTGGAGTCTTTTATTTCAGACACATTGAGGTATTTTCCACTCTGTTAAAACTTACAACTACAGTGGTTTTGTTCACAGGGAGATCTGACAAGAAGCTGCAGCCATGTGTTGGTCCCATTTGAGCTGCAAAATCAATTCTAGTTGGTGATTAAACTTGCGAACCATTTTAAAGGCAGAACAGTATATGTGTATGGAAGTTTCAGGGCTTTTAAGTGCAAGTCCCAACAGTGAGTTTCAGCGAATTTGAATTCTGATTACTTTTCCCATCCCCAATTAACAGAAAAGCAGGTTATGTGCACATACTGTAAAAAAAACAAAAAAAAAAAAACAAAAAAAAAAAAAATCACTAAAAGCATCTTGTTTCCCTAATTTGATAGAAGTAGTTAGCCTACTGAATGTTACCTGCCAGGTACCACGAAGGCACAATTTTTTCCTTTAGGAAAAAAAAATAAATAGAGGAGATAGATGAAAAATAATCTACTGAACACATTGCTCTGTCTACACTACCACACATGTATCCAAACCATATCTGTACACAAGAATTACTAGTTACACAGCTTACCATATCCACACAGAATTTTAACTATCTCACACATGTGCTCTGGTTCTTAACATAACCGTTTGGCTAACCTGGGGGTTTTGCTACTTTTACAGCAATGTTAGAGCAGCAACTCCTAACATATCTGCAATGCAATTGCTTTCCCATAAAGAAGAGGAAGAAAAAAACCAGCACACTATTTGAAGCAGAAACTGTTTTGCAGACCAAAACTTAATTTCCATTTTCTCAACACAACCCAAACATTACATTGTTTGGCAAGCCAATTCAAAGCTTTGGTTTGAAAGGGCTAAAGTGCATGTGACTGTTCTCTTCAATTCTTATCCATCTGTTTTGGTTCATAACATGTATTCTATTTTTCATGTGTGTGTGTACTGAAAGTAGGGAAAGATTTGATAGTTGCAAGAACAAAGTTCAGTAACCTTATTCATACCGCATTTTAAAACCTCTCTCTGCAAATTGATATTATACCCTATGCTCAAGGGAGCCAGGGAAGCATGACAGTGTTGCACTATACAGTACTGAGATCATTTAAAGCAACTTTTTATAGCCTCACACATTACAGATAACAGGGACTTGAAAGAAACCAAAATTTGCATTATGTCAATTCCTACACCAAAGAAACCATTGCATATCATCTCTACCTGTTCATATATTCACTCATTACCAGGCACATGAATTGTCTTATTGAGGGTAGACTATTTAATTTAAATGCAGTTCTTCAACACAGATTTAGGTGATCAATGAAGATAGCAGCATAATGCTATTTGTCTGCAATTAGACAAATGAGTAAAGTTAGGCTTAAAAAGACACCCCCAAAACCTGCAAGACCTCATATGTATCCAATGTTGTTGAAAGTAAAGCATCATGCTTTCTGAAGTAAATAGAGTCCTGCAAGTTACACTGATGAACAGTAAAGCTTTTGTGCAACATCATTTTCATTTCATAATGCCTGCTTTACGTATTTTCTGAATGGTATAAGATTTTTTAAAGCAATAGTTAATGCTATTCAGACAGTTGTACTAGTAACAAGATGAGGAAGTGTTGCATGTTACCTAAACATTTCTACATTTCACTATTTTAATGACTAAACAACATACTCCTATAGTGTTAATTTTTACTTAGATCCCCTGATTGTTACTAATCAAGACAGATATTATACCTCTTTCTCCAAAACAGCTGTCAGTAATTAGCTTTCTTCCTGTCCGAACACAAACCTATAGTTTCAGTTCAGGTCAGTTGACTGGCCATCTGTCCTCAAGAGATATAAGGCTTAAGTGTCATGTTGTGGCCAAGATTTTAGACCTTGTAACCTGTATTAAGCACAAATTTAGATTACAAATGGGTGCGAACTTTGTGAGAATCCACCTCTTACAGTTCCTCTCTGAAAAGCAGAGTGGTCTTGTTTCAAAGGCAAACAGGGTATGACACAGTATACTATTACTTAAATACAGTCAAACACACAAGAACCAACAGCTTCCCCGAGGCTTCCCACTGCACAAATTGCCTGGCAAACTACTTTTTCACATACACACACTAGATAAAGTCCAGCTGGACCAAGGAATCACAGTTATTTACTGTAATGCAGAATCTGACTTCCTTCTAATACCAGATAATGAAGCCATTTACTGCAAAGTTAAGTGAGTTTTTAATACAGTTGTTTAAAGTATTTTCATATATTACTGCAGGTTTAATTATCAAGAAACTCACTCAAAATACAGATTTGAAAACTCGCTTTAGCAACCAATGTGAGATTTAAATTCCAGTTTTGATGGCAGGAGTTACTGTTTACTAATCCCTTTTGTCTCTGACTGACAAGCAATGAGAGAGGAATAAAATGTGTATCTTTGAACCTTTTGAACAGCTGAGCAAAAAAAGGCTTTCCCAGAAGAAGCAGGGACACACAGGTGGTATCCCCTGCTGCAAAACTTTGATAAGTTTTAGAGTAGATCTTTTAACATTTTAGACTGTTAAGGGAGAAGGAAGGAAGAGCATTCCAGCAGAGTTTCAGTAATAAAAAACTGTTACCTTAGGCTGACAAAAAGAACTGACTTTATACTGTTTATCTGGAGGTTTATGACTGATGAATGGCAGTTAAGTGACACAGAACAGAGTCCCAAGAGCAGCATGACGGTCCTGCCTCAGGTCTGGTGCTGTAGGAGAACCTTGAGAGCATAAGACCACTCACAGCACCTCTGGTCTATTTTCTCTTTCTTGAGATTTTTTTGTTTGTTTGTTCTCCCCCATCATGGCTGACATTTTTGAGTATGTGATCTGTTCCAGTGTATTAGCCTATCACTGCCAGCTGCTGAAGACTCCACTCAGAGACAGAATACATGCTTTTAATTCTAAATGAAATAAAAAGGAAAGGTTCATTTTCAGCTGTCTGCCTGAAAGACATTTTTAAGCATTAAAGCCCAGAGACAAGTTTAATAGTATATTCAAGGCAAAAAGGTCTTTCTAAATTTGTTTTTTTTTAAACAACTCTAGGGATAAATTAATTTATTATGTAATTAAATTAGAACCTGACAGTGACAATAAACCCAGGCCTGCAGAGTATTACATTCACTTGGGAGGAATAGAACTGTAAGCAGATTAAAAAAAACCCCAAACTAATTTGTATATAAAGTGTCTTAAAAAAATAAAAATGTTGTGATGGTGTAGGCAATAAGGGACAAAATACCAGTTGGAAGGAAAACTTGTTCTTTACCATTCTTCTCTGATCATGTGAAATGTGTTCTACTTTAGAACTAGGATAAATCTTAAGCAAAAAAATCACTTTGATACCTTTCAAAGCACATGCTTAACCTATCTTCCTTGTAAAAAGTTTAAATTCCACTTTGAAATATTTACCAAGAACAGTATTACTTGTATGATGCTAACATAAGAGTAGTGTCTAAACAGTGCCTTATTTCAGGTGTCTTCATTTCATAACTCTACTTGCCTATCAGGTTTTGAGGTACCAAAAGTTTTAACAGCAATTCAAACATTTATATATAGATGACTAGTAACTACATTAGCTAATGCCAAAATCTAGCGATGCAAGTTACCAAAAATACATGATTAACTCAGAAGAAAGATAAAAAACACAAGATACTTCTAATTAATTCTAAACAACAACAAAAAAAAATCCCCAGTATAACAAGTAGATTTTTGCTGTATTTGCTGAGATAAACTGTAACTCACAATCAGCTTATTTGCTGTAGGGCATTTATTTTTATATATATATATATATATATATGTATAGTAGTCAAAGTAGCACTGAAAGAGAAGGCGTTTTCTCAGTAAAATAAATGCATGAAAAAGAAAAATAGCTCTGTGTTCACATTTAGTATCCTACCTTCTGCAGAAATATGAAGGCCATTTTGTTAGCAATAAAATGATGACATAACTACTAAACCAGTAACATACTACACTTGCCCTTTATAAAGAAAAACACATATTTTCAGATTTCCATATTTAACAATGAGGGGACAAAGCAAGACCAAACAGAAAAAAAGAGTATGAGCCTGTCTTCAGCAATAACAGGCTGCACCTGAATTGAACACAAAATGGCTGTAGCTTCCTACCAAAAGCAAACTCAGAGCAGTCTGACTGTTCCGAAAAAGTCACCCTACAGGCACATAAATATGCAACCAGTATCAGAAGTACTGACCAGTTTGCTGACTTGTACCCAAATCACAGAATTAGAAGTTAATTTCACACATATTCTTGAATTATTTTGCCAGTTTTTATCCCTTTCCTATTAGGGAAAGATTAAAACAGACACTTACTAAAACTGTCTCTAGTTAGAGATCCTGTTGCCAGATTCAACAGGGATGCCAAGGACAAAACAAAAAATGCCAACATTTTTTGCCTAAGCCCTGACAATTTAGCCATCTTGGAATATATACATGTGTATAAATATACTGCTGTTACATTAGCTGTACCTGTTTGTGCACGCAGCAGGAGAACCTGACAGCACCTTTAGCTGAGCAAGTGACACATCTAGGTTCATTTCAAAAAGGAACTGCATTTAAAAATCCAATTACCTAATTTCTATCCTCGTTTGTAACTATGAAGACAGGATGAGGCTCCTACTTAAAGGAAAATCATAACAAATGCCAACCAGAGGGTGAAAGCTAACAGTAAGCAGCTGTAACACTTAAGAAACAAGACTTAACTGGCCACAACTCTCTCAGCCCATACCAATTCCCTGATTTCTGTTGCTGCAACTGGTTTTCTTTATCAGATCAAATCTATTACCATGTGCCTGTCTAATCCTTTCCCTCTTTACCCACCTCTTAATTATATATTTCCATTCCCTGACAGATTTTGGGTGAAGCTATTATGGGTGCTATTTGCAGTGTTGGGCAGCTCTTGCATCCCTACGGCCTGTTTCTCATACCAGCTCCACTGCTACTTGCAGCTATTCTTTTGCCTTTCCAGTGGCAGTGTGGGTTTAAAAGCTAGCACTCCCATGTCTGCCTTGTTTGAAGCATCTCTTTAATATTGTTTGCATCTTAGATCAGCAGCTATCCCTTCTATCTGAAACAGGGGCCTGCCTGCAAAACCAGGAAGGGGTTGCAAGGCTTTAATTTGCAGCATATAAATATAGCATATATATTGAGCAGAAGTAAATTTGCTTTGATACTATGATTATTATCAGCAGAATTGCTTACTACCACTGTGCTACTTTTTTAAATCTTAAATTCAGCCAGAAAAAGAAATGTCTGATTATAACAAGGGCCACGGAAGTCTAATAAGAAAAGTTGATTTACCACAAAACTATCACTAACTAGATTGACAGCAATTAAAGTGCATTTGTCACAATTAGCCAGTCATACCTGACCTATACTAAGAGAGACTAATAGGGCATGCCTGACCTAAATCATTTGTTAATTTTACTTTTTGCTTCAAATGTGGATGGTGAAGGGAGGTTAATTAGATAGTCAGATACTACTTTGAGTCTCACTGTATCTATGCTACAGCTTGCCTATTAGCAAGAGCTTTCACTGCCTCTAATTTCTGAGCAGATACACAAGAAAATAATATTTTGAATTTTCCCATTGTCATATGCAACACTGAGATGTGAGTATAAAATGTACATTGCACAGAGTGATTTGGGATTGAGAGGTTCCATACATTGAGCACCATGCAAAGTCAACACAAATGCAGGCTACTCAATGTCTGTCAGATAGAGGCTTATAAAAAGTGTGAGAAGAAAATAGAGTACTGTGGAAAAAAAACATTTTTTATAGGATAGAATATTCATCCCAGAGGATTCTTAAATGCCAACAGTCTGTAAGGTGGGTAAGAGGTTGTGCTGGTTTTTTCAGAACCTGTTTACCAGTATCCCTTTTCATACAGGCAAGCAAAGCAATGGTAACCTCAATTCCACAGCTTTTTTTCTCAATACCTCCTGAATTCAGAGGTTTTTGCTATAATACCAGTCACTCTTTACATTTGCCATATATACATTGAGCATATAATTGAGATAACTTAGGAGGATGTACGTATCTGGCACATGATATAGTCTATGATAGCAAAAGTAACAGGACTTCACCCTGCTTTCTTAAAGAATTTAATAACTTAATAACTTGTTTCAACATAGATTCCTGCATTCATTTGCCATAAGGATAAGTTTTCAGCCTCAGAAATAGTTTGTGTATTATGTGAAGAATAAAAATAAAGGTAAATATTTCACTTTACTCTGCAGTTCTCACAACTCCTACATTCTAGAAAGAGGCTTTGGATTGTTTCCTGCTTCTTGCTGTTATGCCATCCTAATCCCTCATTAAATATTTATCAATGATATAAAAGTTTCTAAATTGCAAATTGGACTCTTCCTGTTTTTAACGTGTAGGTCCCTCAGAGCAATGAAATTCTGCATGTCATTGGGAGACATTACTGACTTTTTGAATTTCACACTGAAAACTATTGCTTCTTCAGCATATACTTGTCTCACCACTGAATGCCAACATTCAACCTTAAAAGCTGATTATTTCTGTCAACAAGGCAATTTGAAACTTGAGTTGATTTAAACAGATTACAATGAAACAGTTGCAGTGCAAACAGGGGCTCAGTTGTTTTTCAGTAACTTTATCTTGAGATCTTCACTTTTCACACTGGGAATATTTATCTCTAAGCCTCCCAGAAAGCTGAAATGTACTAAAAGGTAATAGAATTTTTAAAAACTATTTTGTAGTATCTATGCATGTCACTTTTTTTCATGTATAAGTCTTCAAAACCAACAATTCTTACCCCTAAGTTGCATACAAAGTCAGCCTGTATACAAAAATTTGACTCCATTATAAAAAATAGGCTGCTCCCTTTACAAATTGATATTTTGTTTACTTTGATTGTATCATACACTATAAACTCCTTTGATAGATATGCCTAGGTCAGTTTTCAAGTTATTTCAACTAAAACTTTATCCGCATCCTTACACAAAAGATTATTTTTTCCTTTTAAAGAGATGAATCTAAGAAGAAAGGCAAAAAGCCTCAAATGTCTTCTGTTTTCAATAATAAAACCTGTGGTTTTTTTCACAGGTGTCTCTTCATTTTAAGCAGAGCTTAACCTCTCTTTCTTGCCTACAAGCATGTGTGGGTACAATCCTTTGACAAGGATTTTGCAAAGTGACAGTTCAAACTGTCAATCATTTCTTCAGGGCCCATGACTTCATGGTTAAAATTGCTTTTGATACATGTGCAATTAAACATTTCACAGTGTTGCAGAGCCTTCATCTTACTCCCTTCAAAGTTAATGTACCATCATTGCTGTTTTATACTGCAAAGTGCATTTGAGACAAGACTATCATTAACTTAACATGCAATTCAGAGTCCATTCACTAGATGTTGTGCCCTTCAGTTTTGCTGTATTTAATATTTTAGCACAAGGATACATAACTTTGCATTAATCTTTATTAAACATAACTTGCATTTTTACAGCACTATTCCTGAATTGCTTGGGACAGCAAATGGATCTGCAACATCAACATTGTTAAGAAAGCTTACTGTCTTGTCTTGATTTCTTTCTACTTTTAGTGGATTAAAATAAAAATAATAGAGACTAAAGAAGCGAGGGTGTCAGAGCATTTTTCCTGTAACTGTGCACAGTAAATGAGATGAGACTATTCAGCTTCACAGATCTGTTAATAATAATGGGAGTTGTAAGCCTAACTCAAAGCTTAAGAAAATGAAATTATAACTGACCTTCCTTTGATTTTACAATTCCAATATTCTCATTTCCCAGCTCTCCTAAAATAATCTTATTATAGTGTTTCATGATACCCCAAATGATATTAAACTTATCGCCAAAGTTTACAGCACTGCAAAGTACTTATTCAGAACTCTGTGTACAGATATCATAAATTAATTGGATAGCTTATATTAAATTAAAAGCTTTTAAATAATTATTTAGATACTGGAGTTACATATCCTTTGGGATACCAAAGGGTACACCCTCTCTGTCTGTCTTTAATGTAATAGAGTGGGGTACGTGTGTCTGAACTCCACAAGGTACTATAGAAAAACAAAAACACAGCTCTGGATTGTGAAGACTCTTCAATAGTGCACAGTTTCTGTTGATAATTGATTCTGCATAATGGCAAGCTGAGGAAATCCATTTTTTTTCAATATATTGTGGATTGTATTTTATCCTCAGTTTCTCCCAGATTGAACACTAATAACTGATCCATTTGAAATAACATAAAAGCCATGAATTTTAAACCCATACAATTTAATCCCGAGAAACCTTTTTTTCTAGTTCACTTGCAATACATACTTTCCTGACTGGTGGACTCAAAAAGACCTGGAAGCTTAGCCTATGAGTCCTATCCTGCAGCCCATAAGCTTGATCACTGTGTCCTATTTAAAAAAAAAAAAAAAAAAAAAAAAGAGTATGACAGAGTCACGTCTTAAGCATTTACTGGTGGCCTCAACTCTGAGTTTCTTGGTCAAAGCCACTAATTATATTCTTCACACATTTCTTTGTTTAGAAAGTAGACAGATGTGTCTACATTATTACGACAAAAGTCATTGCATGTGGATAAAACAAATCAAGAAGACATTTTGATGTCAGTTAGAATCATGAAGGTTACTGTACAGTCAGGTTCATGGAGCTAAAGATTAAAACTTCCTGATTCTTCACCTTATTGTTACTGTATATTTTCAATTATTTACTAGAAAAACTTCAGGACACATGAGAATTCATCTGCTGCAACCCTGTCTACACATGGCATGCTTAAATTCCTCCAAATTCTTTTTACATCAGGTCTGCAAGCATCCTATTCATGTCAAAGGGAATTTTCTTTTTAAGACACACTACAAAACAACTATTCTACATAATAAACAAGGTTTCCTTTCCATTCAGTGCTGATATACTGATGGGTTGTTTTTATTGTGGGTTTGGGTTTGTTTTTTTTTTCTTCTTCATGGTTTAGAGGATTAAAAACGTTCTACAGGCAAGGACCAGAGTCATACACAAGACCCTGGAAATCAGAAGTCATGAATTTGGAGCTGGCTAAGCTATTCATCTGGAATCTCAGTCCAGACACAGTTGCTATTTTATTCTTATTTATGTGGGATTGGCCATGGAGCATAACAAAGAGTCCTTGATACTAGAAGAAAAGACTCAAAATTTGATTATCTTTTTTTTTTTTTAAGCATACGAAATTTCGATAGAAAGAGTCAGAAGTATCTCTTGCTCTGTATACCTCCACTGTCGTGTATGTGTGTGCATGTGCTACATACAAAACACTATGCAAAGATAAATTAATATTTAACAATTAAAACCACCCCCAAAAAATTAAGCAAAGCAAAAAATAAGTATCAGTATTATTGACTTGGCTCATTTTCAGATAGTATCTGTTTCTGGTGGTGCAGCTAAAAGGATGGACATGAGAATGGAAAATACATAGACTTATTTTGTTACAAATTGCCACATTTTCTAGAAAGATTACTGTCAGTCTAGTAGCTCAAAATTTAATTTCAGAAGAAGAATTATTTTTTCTTAGGCTGGTGCTAAGTACATTACAAAAAATCTTTTATACAGTTTTATCCAAACAAATCAATGTATTACCATGTAAAGTATATGGGCCTTCTCATTTATTAAAAACTTCTGCTTTTTTTCTCTCTCTAGCCATGAAATCTCTTGGAGTGTAATGATGTAAAATGGGGGAAACTTTCGATGAACAGGATATGCAAGGATTTTTAGAAACTCCTCAAATCCACTCTACATAATTTGTAAAAACATAGTAATGGCAGAATAATGTCCACACTAAAACAGGGTTTGTTGGTTGAAAAAGGCTTTGAAAATGTCAAACACAGCTAGTCTGATCTTGTTACCTTTGAAGATGGGAGTCAGAAAGTCAATATGAGAAAGCAGCAAATACATTGAGTTACACCAGAAAGGGGGTACAATTACAGAGAGGTGTTTGCTCCCTATCTTAATCTGCTCATACACTTTAAGCAAAATCACTAGCAAATATCTATTTACTTCTATACAAGCTATGATCTCTTAATTATCATAATGTTTATTCTGGTAATTTACACTCATTTATTAACACACACTACATATTTCCTATGGAGAAACACATATAGATTTCTGTGATATAAACAGACATCCAAATGCAATATAAACACACATCCAAATTCAATATAGTTGTCCTACTACAAAATAAAAAATCCATTACAAAGGTCATTCTTTAATTGCCAACAAAATCTTATATAGAACTATTATGAATGCACAACATTGTGTTGTATTACAGAAAACCTTCAAAACATTAACTGGAAGGAATTTCAAAATACATTGATTGACATTATAGTTTGAATTTTCCTGTCTGTAGAATGCTAACTGTTCTAGTAGTCCTTTTAGTCCTTTCTAAAAATATTTTTTATCCATAAGTACATTATAATTGAAAATCCTACGTCTCAGTAATACCATCTGTTACAAGAATGTTCCTGGATACATTAGGAAGCTGGGAATTGTCCCCTCCTGGTGGCTGAAACTTCAGTTTGTAACTTTGTGGACTCATGTATTATTCACATTTGCAGACATGACATTTTTACATCTAAGCAAGCTGCCACTGGCCTGATTCTTCCCTTCCCTATATTGGGTGGTTGTAACTTGAGATGAAATCCTACCCACAGTGAAAGACGAAAGGAAGACTCTGAAAGAAGACTAATCTTTTAATTGCAATAGCAGGTGTGTGAATCTGGTCCAAGGTTTGAAGTGCCAGAGGAAGCCCTGGGCAAGAAGGATTAATGGGCAGAAGCCAGGTGAATCAGTCAAAGGTGTATAATAAATTAGCGTATCGCATGGTTGCACAGTTTATCACATAGCTTTCTATTTCATCACATTTATCACCACATATGTGCTTGTATGTATGTAGTGCCCATGGTCACATATATTGTGGCCCAATGCTGTGATCATTGAAATAAGTGATAAATTGCATAGATCACATTTCATTTTTCTCATTACAAATATTTTAAAAAGGTTTCAAGGCATTCAGAATAAACAGCAGTAAACAACTTGTTCACTTTGGCTTTGCCAAAAAGTAAGGCTCAGATATTAAACCTAAGTAACCACTGTGGCAGAAGCAGGAATTTTATAATAAAAAAAAAATTGCCCATTTATTCTATTCTTTAGAATTTAAAAAGGCAGAAATGATAAATGATCTTTTCTGGCCTACCAATCAATTTTCCACTGTTATTCCCATCTCTGTACAGACAGTATTTTAGAGATGCCACAAAGTACTGCCTGAAGTTACTGGGTTAACCTGTAGATTTTTATATCCACTTACATAACGAACTTTCCTCTGCGTTAGTGTGGTAATCGGTTATGCAACTGCTGAGAAATCAGTTTGTAGTTTAAAAAATATGTTTATTGGTGTTAAAGTAAAAAGACTGTGTGATTAGTTAAAAACGTTGAATGTGGAAGACAGTATTTCCCTAGAGAAGGAAGATCAAAGGGCTGTAACATCAGCAAGAATTTTGATCAAACCTTAGAAGCATTTGATATTTTAAATAAACAAATATTGACTCCTCGATTATGTTATCATACGGTCCTTGGTGATGCAAGCCTGGAGAGCTCTTTGCTTGTGTTATCTATGTAAAGCCTGCCCCTTCCAGTCCTTGCCTGATATCCTGTATGACCTCTGTTATCTTCAAGGGGTATCTTGAGAATGAAATTGATGAAATTCTTCTCTGTTTCATTTTCTTCTTTTTCTTTACATAAATCCAGAAGGCTGTGTAGTAGGAGTGGAACTACAGCCAGACCAGGACACTAAGTAGAAGAGAAAGGATTTCAGCTGGCAGTAGCTGTCATCACTGCAAACTGACAATAGGGGAAGTTGTTGGACAGATTGTTTTTCACTACTGTATAAAAACTGAATACAGCTGATAAAAGCTTCCCAAAGTGTACCTGAGGTTATTTTATTCTTCCTATCATATTCATTTCCCCAAAGCAAAATGTTGCTATAAGTTGTTTAGGAGTTCTCATTTATTCAGAAATTCTCTTCCACTGCATTTAGCAACTATCATTGCAAGAATGGTGGAGGTTGTAATATATTGTAATATTGGTGGAATATTCCTCTCCAAATATAAGAAGAGAACTAAAATTACAGTAGAAAAGACAAAGTATCATGGCATGATAAACGTGGTCCTGTCTAACATCCTCTGCTATGCAGGAATGCATTTATTTTTTCAATAAATACAATTACAGAACAGTTTTCCTTCTATGAAGCTGTCCCTTGACTCTCCCTTATAATGCAGGAGACACTGGGAGATGTCAGAGGGCCATATTTCTCCAGTGAGCATGATTATAAAATATTTCTCCATCTCCTCATTAGCTTCCTGAGGTTTTATTTTTTATTTCCTTAACTGTGACTGTCAGGTTTTTTCTTACTTTCTGGGCAATTAGTGAGAGAATTCTAACAGTGACATTGTCTCTTTCTTTCCCTCAGTCTGTATTAGACTAAAAGGAGGTTTCTTTTATTATCTGACTAGAACAGCTGAAAGAATACAGTCTTTCACAGAGCACCTTCTTGTCTTTGTTTGTTTAAAAGCTGCAGTAAAGTAGAAGCTTAGCAGACCTACTGACTCAGAGGCTATTCCTGTTAACTGTCTAGGGGGGGGTTGTTTGCTTGTTTTGAGCTCAAAGGGGTACTAGACAAAGTGAAGGGCAGAGACTTTTAATCCTACTAAGGCAATGTTGTACACCCATATTGCTGCTTTGCCTGATGTTATCCTGGAATGCTGCAGGGGAAGAGGAAGTTCTTTTCCAAGTGCCCCTTCCTGCTTATATTTCATGCAGACCTAAATCATTAATTATGTCTTGCATGAACATGAACATCTCTTACTCACAATGAACAAAACCAGATGATTTATCCCATCCTTGCATGAAAGCAAAGAACTCTATCCAAAACAACCTATACAAAGGTGTGAGAACTTTCCATACAAAGCAGATTTGCAATTTGCAAGCTGTTCCATAATATGTTGTTGCTGAACAGTGACTTATGTGTCTGTTAGGTAAACAACATGCTGTCATTCTGATGACATACTATAAAAACAGAAAACAACAGTTACAACGACAACATTTACATTTATTTTGGAGAAATACTGTTCCAGCCTATCTGGCTCTGCAAGACTTGTTTTCATTTTATCAGAAGACTACAGACAATGGGGAAACTATGATGATGAAATTTCTGTAATCTAAGTTTGGTCAGTTAATATGAGGCCTTTAAAGCTAAGGGAGAACTCAAACTTGCTCTGCTTACCTAAGTCAGAATATGTTATTTACTTGATGTAAAAACAAAATATAAAATATCAACTCACAAGCATTTTACTTACAATCAAGGAAAAAACAGGGCTTTTAAAACTCCTGTGAACAGAAAAATCATTGTCTACTGGCCTGAAATATGAAGGAAGTTGCCTTTTCTCAGCAGGACATACAGTTTAGAAGAAACAGTTCCAGGTTCATTTTTTAAGGAAGACATTTAAGTTTTTTTATATCCTAGTATTTCTGTACTTAGCTGTAATGTCAATGGCATCACTGTATCCTTATGAGAAGACAACCGAAATACTTAATGGATACAGATCTTGTTGCCAGGTTGTTCTGTGTGTAATTGCTTCTTTTTCTTTTGCTGCCTTCTTCTCAAACAGGTTGCCATAAAGGCAGTAACTTTGTCTGCAAGAATATTAAAAGCAAGAGGACTGTATTTTCCTTACAGAGGTGGAGTGAATTTTGCATGTTTGTGTTTGAGGAGTAACAGATAAACAACCCTTTGGGGTAGTTTTATACAGTAATTCACCATGGAATTGTAACTCCCATGTTGTTTAATTTTCATTGGACCACCAGGAGGAAGGAACAAATTCGCAGCCAGTAGGTTTTATACCATGTATTTATTCAGGAAGAGAGACCCAAGCGTGTTGTCTAAGACTGTCCCAGGATCTTTGAGTTCTTTGAGTGACTGCTAACCTGAACCATTTTAAAGTTTAACACTTAAAATTACAAAGCCAATACTCTCCAAGATTTTAATTCAAACTGGTGAACAGCTTCCAGGCCATTAATCTTTTCAAGCAAACACAGATTATGTGATTAACATACATACTGCATCAGAAATGCCAACACACTGTCTGCAAGAGAAATGTACATATATATTTTATTACATACTTATTAAAAGGACATAAGGCCAAAAATAACCAACATATTCTAAAAGCAATCTGATAAATGGTAAGGCATGTTAATGTGTAATGCTGAAATGACCATCAATTATTGTGATGAGTACAAAAGCTTGCATTATATTCTTTTTCTTTCATTGTTTTATTATGGCCATATTTGTCACGTATTCCTACATTACATTTCCTATCACCATATTGGTCAGAAGATAAAGTTCTTTAAATTTTTTGTCATTAACCTTCATTGACTCAAGCATGTTTAGCAGGTTTAGCAGGTATAGTTAAATATACAAACTTCTTGTCCCCATCCTATTTATCTCATATTTCTTCTAAACTTGGGATGAAAATAGAAAGACAAAGAAATCTAACCACATCCATTAATATCTTAGCATTATAGATATCAGCAGTACACTAAAATGCCTAGAGAAACAAAGACGGAATAGCAATATTTATTATGCTTCTGTTATGTATTAACTTGACATTAACTCATCATATCATACTATGTCATACACAATAGTTTAACTTTAGCTGTGAATATTATTAATGTCTTCTTAAAATTAAAAAAACAAACAACAAAACACCAAATCCAACAACCAACAACACAAAAGTGTACTGATGGCATACTATATTATGTAGCCTGTCCCACAACTCCACCAAAACCAAACACACAATAACTAATACAATAAATCTCATAACCAGGTTCCTAGGATAGACATTTCCAGGGTTAAAATTATCACAGTAGACAAGAACAAGAGTCACTACCATGACACCGCTTAGATTCTTTTAGTCAATTCCTCTTTCTTCAAACGTCAGGGCAGTTGTGGGTTTATTCCTGAATTTAAAAAAAAACCCAACAAAACCAACTTGCTCCCTAAAACTGTAGGGTTGGAGGCATTTCTTTACACACGGTTATCGGTGACCAATGTGTAAAATGAACAAAATGCACAGGCAATGGGAAATGCAGTCCATACGAAAATGAACAACTTACCGACTAGAATATTTTAAACTAAAATGTAGGCCTTTTTCTTGCCACAACAGTGTTTTCAAGCTCAGCTGCACAACACACTTCTTTGCTTGGGCTCATGAAAACTTGAGTAATTCTAGGCAATTCGGTTCAAGTGTCCCAATGTAATAGAAAGCAGGT
Organism: Falco peregrinus; assembly: GCF_023634155.1. Lineage (NCBI taxonomy): Eukaryota > Metazoa > Chordata > Aves > Falconiformes > Falconidae > Falco > Falco peregrinus. Next base: position 20,045,279 of record NC_073730.1, on the reverse strand, counting down.
TTTTATCATCATTTTGAACAAACAGACTAGCTACAGAGCTTCACTCCTAAAAACCAACTTGTTTTATAGACATGGAATCTCTTTCCTACAGATTTAGAAATTCTGAGAAACTTGAACTCTGGTACTGTGACCAGCCATGCTAGATGTAACGGGGAGGCCAGCTGTGCAGCCATTCATCTCATAGAACATGAAACAATATTAATCTCCCTTAAAAATTCAACATAAAGCTAATATCCCCAAAATCTTTGGGCTTGGAAATGACAGATCCATTCAAATTAGCAATTTTGAAAAATTAAGCATTTCAGAAAGGATTTTAATCTCTGGAAACACAGAACACAATAAAGATGTATGTATTTTTTCATTTAACACAGATCTAGATGACAATTAAAAAAATTGTGTTACAACTATATGCAAAATAACCTGAATATTGATGGTACATCTAACAGCTGAATCTCACCTCTGCTTTATGAAGAATTTGAAGAGATTTTCCTGAACTCACATTATAAAATTATCATTGGAAAATGTTATGTTCCCTGTGAGAAGACGTAATTTCAGGTGAAAAGCAGGCTTAACAGAGCCATTCACCATATTATAAATATTTTTACCAACAGCACTTGGTACTAGGAAATTAGAAAATATATCAGTTTGACATCATAGTTGAAATTTTGGCTTTAACTTGCCTTTTCTGTGCCCCTGTTCTTCATGCATCAAATGGAGATAACACCTTCTTTTGTCTGTCTTATCCTGTTAATGACCTTTTCAGAACAGCAGCTGTATCACATACATCTACAACACCTGCAAGTGAGCTTCTACTCTCTGGGTATCTGTATGTGACCTATATGATAAAACAAATAACGAGATCCCATCCTGGTCAACATATAACCTCAGAGAACTAGAACTTTCAGGACACTGCACACCATGAAGTACGAGAAATGGACTACAAACTCTTACTTCCAAAAAAATCTTATGTTTGTAATACAGAAAAGCAATGTTTCTTAACTTTCCTTTTCACACCAACAATTATTTTTAGCCTAATGCTGGAAGCTCTGAAATTCCCATTTCCTTCAGTGAATTTTAAAATAGGTTCATTATTTGACTGAATAAAGTCAAAGCGACTGTTCACATCAGGAGAATTACTTGCACAGGTTTTAATCCGCTGTGCCAGGACCTTAATTTACCCTGCCATTTCACAACTGTATTCATATAACGTGAACAAAGAACAACAGAATGGGCACAAAAATCTTAGAAGTCATCTTCTGCTATTTCCCTGTAATTACTATATGACTTGTTCTTTGCCTCTTTTCTACATTTCTGCCAGAGACTTCAAAGAAGAAAAAAAATAATGTCCATGTTAAAATTTGAAGGTGGAAAGCACCAAGAAATTTTCTGCAATTCATATTATTTTTCAGCTAGCAACCCTAGAAAGGAGTTGAAGGGTCTAATTATAATTCTTCACACAGTATCAACATGAACTTTCATTCTTTATAATAACCAGCTCATGATAAAGTTTTGCTATACTTCTGTTTTGTGGAATTACAACATATTCATGGCTGTATTTAACCTATGTTTCTTATTGGTGTTGGGGAATACAAGCTTCAATAAAATGTGCTGGTAAAATGTATTTTTTATTACAATTGGAAGGCATAAAAAATAATTAATTTGAAATTTTGTCATTGAATATATCTGAGTATTGAATATATACTTATCTGGGAATATGGCCAAATAATGTCAGACTCCTAACAATCCTGGCTTTTTTACATCAATCATTATTTCTAAAGAATAGGAAGAAAATAATTGGCATCAATAGCATTTGGAAAACATGAAGGAACTTCTTTGAATTTTGCCTCAAACACTTATCATCCAACATACTGAATATTTATTATAGTGACCTTCTTTTTTTCCTCCTTTTTTACGCAAACACAATCTATTTCACAGAAATGTTACAAAAAGCTTGAAGAAATAAAGGAAAAGGAAGAAAAAAGTGATAAAATTACATGATCATTCTCTATTCTCAATATTCTAAAACATCTTGTGCTCTTATGTTTGAAATTACTGAGCAAGGTTTTACTAATGAAACCGTACTGGAAATTAATTTCCTTTACATACTTTCTATTATTACTATGTGTTGGCTATATTTGGCTAACATGTTTATTTGTCTAACTGGCTCTCCCAGTAAGAATAAGAAAGTTTTCTGCTGACAGTTAGGACTATTAGATGCAGAAAAAAATGAAAAATATACTTGGGTATTTAAACTTCACGCCTTAACAGTACCCTAGAACAACACATTGTTCAGAAAAATACCAGAGTATGTGTGTCTCCAGATATTATACAATAATTCAAAGCAAAAGGTCAGTCTATCACAGTGTTAAATTTGTTGTATAATTAACTGGGTGACATCACTTTTTCATAGCCCTTTTCAGGAATAAAACTTATTGTGATGGAGTTAATGAAGATGCCATCACCTTTTCTATTCCTCTTGCAGGTTTATTAGGCAAGTTAGGCATTATTTTATAGGTTGTTCATAAGAAACTGAGGAATTTCGTGTAAGTTATCAAAGCTCAATTTGTGTTGTAATGGCATGTTTTAATTCAGTTATTTAACTTAATGCAAGATAGTTGTTTTATGGCAGAACCAATCCTGGTGTTTCATGACAAATTCAGACATGATCTTGAAGCATGCTTAAGTTTTACACCACACACCACAAAAATCCAGCTATTAATACATTTTTGTCAAGGAAGTGTACTATAGGATGTCTGTTATTCCTCCTTGTCATCCACACCATTTTTATCTATATTTGCCAATGTGTGTCTAGGTGTGACTGTTGCCTTGACATCTTTGATGTGAAAGGAAGCACTTATAAGATAATGACTTTGTCCAGTTCTCGTGTGTTGGGCTTGATTCATGTTCCCTTTTGTGATGCTCAGTCCTATGACTTCTTAATTCACTGATACAATATTTGAGTTTTGACAGGGGGGTAGCATGTTCTTGCCTTGGCCAAGAGCTGGATACAATGTAAAAAAGGGCTGAATGTCATAAGCCATCACCCACATGACAACCCAACTAAAACTGACAGCAGTGGGCCTCCATACAGACCATGAATGAGCAACGGAAAGGAGAATATCTGAAATGGCTGGAAAGGTATACAGTCATACCAGCACAGATGGGATGGCATCCTTCATGAACATTTGGCTATGAAGACTATTGGCATTAGAGAAGCACACTGGGGGGACACTGTAACACCGACGTCCAACTGTGTATAGGAGCAGAGCACTCTATTTGTAGTGGAACCAAGCCACCACCTCACAGCTTGGCTCTGAAACTCCTTGCAAGGAGCATCGCCTTCACCAGAGCTTGACTGTCCAGCCTCTTGGGATCAGTAATTGGGGTGACCTCAGGTGATGGTAAGTTTGTGTATGGATGCATGTACATGATGTGGAAAGCTTTCCTTGGTAACACCTATTCTTCACTTGCTTCACTTAATAAATTGAATTTAGCAGTGTGACATTGTTTAATGTTCCTTTCCACATCATGATAGAGCTACATGTTGTTTCTTTTTTAAGGCAAATAACATTTTGTGTGGAACTTTCACAAGAAACTGCAATGCTCATGTAACTTAAATAAGACTACCTGAAAGTGATAGTTACGTACTTTACAAGTGACAACCATTTAGAACCTGTCAGTCAGAAAGAAAATTATTGCTCTTTGTGCATAAAAATGCAATTAAATTGTGCTTCTTGTGTTTCAGTTAAAAGACAAGCATCTCTAGACCACAACTCAAAGCGTCAGATTAGACAGATTTCCAGGGATATTCAGATTTCAGTTACATCATGGCAAATTCAGAGCAAGTCTGTTGAACTGAAAAGCTTTTAAATGAACTTACAATAACAATGAACCCCAAATTTGGTCCCTTCCCACTCATTTCAATCATAATTTATTGCATATTTAGCTACTCTTTATTGCTTTCCATTAAAGAAAATTAAAAGCAAGTCCAGAATAAATGTTTTCTTTCACCATAGATCTTTTACTATCATCTGATATTTGAAAACAGATAGGCTGATTGGGCTTCATGACATACTTTTCCTAACTACACATCTCTGTTTTATATGCAGTCTAGAAAACACAAATTAAATAAAATCTGTTTAATTTATAAAAAAGGCAGCTAAAATTACAACTGAAGACTGTTAAAGATGTTTTTTCACAGACAGAGCGATTAGAAAAAATACATTTCATAGTATTCAGACCTCATACACTAACACGAAGTGATGGAGTATGAACAAGGAGCAAGGGGTCCGTGCTTATTGTAAGTTATTTGAAGAAAGATTAGGGATTGAACTTTCAAAGTGGAATGAGAAAGACATCCTTTGCTAATGAGAGCTGATATATCGCACAACAAATAGCTGTCCAGAAAACAAGGTAAAAAGGTGCCTCTCTATTTTTGTTGCTTTCATATATTGAAAACAGCTAGTATACTGTAGGTTAATAAAGGTATTTCAGGTGGCATTCCAGACATATTAGTAAGATACTCTGTTCAGAACCCTAGAATATATTAACCAAGCAATTGCTGTAATCTGAAAAGCTGAGTAGGGAAATCAAATACATTATAGTACTGGTCATGCACTGAAATACTGCTGAAGGGACATGTTTGCTTTTCAATATGCATTATCATATATCCCTTGTGCAGCCTCCTACTTCTCAAATGCCGTATTATTTTCAGCTCTACCTTATCAAGCACAAGGAGCTCAAAGTAAAGCAGCCCACAGAATATCTTATGTGATAAGTCACTATCCTCCTAAATATGCCGAACTCTGGATGTCTCATCCTCCATGAAACTCTCCCTTACAAATGGTCATGCTTTTTTGTTACAGGAAATAAAGATGCCAAAAAAGAAAAAAAACACATTTGATTATTTTATATGAAAAAATACTACTTTCTTAAATCTTTCTGCTCCTTGCTCCACTACACCGATGTACCTTTGAAATAAGCTTCTTTTCCATTTCAGGCATTCTTAATCATATTTTTGCAATATCAGCTTAAAATATTGAAAATTCAATTTGTGTTTTATTATACATAAATTTTGATGATTTTTATTGATTTTTTTTAAATGGATTGTTCTCTATTTTCCATTGACTCTTTCTAGAAAATGACACTGACCTTTCTAGTGAGGGAGAAAATGTATGCATCCAATTCTCTTTAGGCCATATCATTACTGATTCTAAGACCAGACAGACTAATTCAAAATCAGAAAAGCTCTGTGCTATTGGAACTAGAGTGATTTTAGTTTCCAAAGCTAGATCAACACTATTTTACCTACATTCTAAAATTAGCAGACATTCATAATTAGAAAGACCTCACAGCCAACAAAACAGGGCTCAAGGAAGCCCACCTCAAGCAAAGTTATGAAAATAAAAAAGTGCCTAGAGGGCAGGATTATGGGGAAAGCTCTCATACCTTTTCTGGAAAATCAATATAACTACATATCTCTCTGAAATGCCTGCATACTAATGCACACACCTTCTGGAATAAACAGGAGAAATTAGAGGTCCATGTGCAGTTGCACAGCTGTGATTTCATTGGGATCACAGAGATGTGTTGGGATAGCTCACATGACTGGAGTGCTGCAAGTAGATGTTCTTTAGGAAGGACAAGCCAGGAAAGTGAGGAGGGAGAGTTGCCCTTGGTATGACAAAGCAGTGGGAATCCATGGAGCTTTGCCTGGGGATGGGTGATGAGCCAATTGAAAGCTTATGGGTAAAGATCAGAAGGCAGACCAATGTGGATGATGTTGTGGTGGGTGTGTTAGAGGACGTTTGATCAGGAAGAAGTAGTCAATGAGGCCTTCTTCAGACAACAGGAAGAAGCTTCGTTTTCACAGGCCTTTGTCCTCTTTTGGGACTTTAACTGCCCCAATAGCTGCTAGAAGAGCAACACAGCAGGGTACAAGCAAACCAGGAAATTTGTGAAGTGCATTGATGACAACTTCGTGGCACAAATGATGAGCTGATGAGAGGAGGTGCTGTGCTGGACCTCATATTTAAAACCAAGGAAGAAATGGGCAGGTGCATGAAGGTTGGGAGCAGCTTTGCTTGCAATGACCATGGTAAGGTGGAGCTCAGGATCCTGAGAGGAGGGAACAAGACAAACTGCCGGATCACAACTGTGGACATCAGGAGCAGACTTTGGTCTTTTCAAGGGTCTGCTGGGAAAATCGCTTAGAAATGGTCCTGGAGAGAAGAGGTGCCCAAAAGAGCTGGTAGATTTTCAGGGAACACCTCTTCCAAGCTCAAGAATGTTCCATCCCCATGGATACAGGAAATCAAGCAGAGGAAGCCTGCATGGATGAACAAGATGTTCCTAACAAAACCTAGACATAAAAAGGAAGCATACAAGAACTGGAAGCAGGATCAGGTCACCCAGGAATAATATAGACACACTGTTTGTGCATACAGGGATGGGTTAGGAAAGCAAAAGCCCATCTGGAGTTGAATCTAGTGAAGAATGCGAAGGGTAACAAGAAGGGCTGTGTGGGCATATCAGCAGTAAAAGGAACTATAGCAACTGAGGCAGTACATTAACAGGAACACTTAAAGAAACTGGACATACACAAGTCCATGGGACCTGATGTGACGAAGCAACAACTGCTGAGGGAGCTGTCCAATGTCACTGTGAAGTGACTCTCAGTAACCTTCTGTAGGTCATGGGAATTGGGGTAGGTTCCTGAGGACTGGAAGAAAGCAAATGTCACTCTTATTTTTAGGATGGCAGGAAGAAAGATCCAAAGAATAACAGTCCAGTCAACTTCACCTTGAACCCTGAGAAGGTGATAGACTCAGAAGTGATCCTGTTACTGTGTACCTGATAGGAGGGAGTAAAGAAGATGCATAGAAATATATATTTGTGAAGAAAAAGGAGTAGTATCTACACGGTTTTTTAGTCTATTGAAATAATCTGAATAAGAAGCTAGGGATACAAGTAAAAAAGACTGGGCAATAATGGAGTGAACAGTGAGAAGAATCTCTTATACAAAGAGTACTTTGTATAAGATGTAAAGGTACAATAGGGCAAGTCTGTACAGCTCTTTGGAGGCGCACCTGAAGTACATCTTCACTAGTTCTGAAAATTCTAAATTTCTGTAACACAACTGTTAACAGTGTTCTTTGCAGTTCTCTCACCTACATAAAAAATTCCAGCATAAAGAGCCTTATATAAACAAGCAATTGATGAAATATATCACAAGCATTTGTTCTCTTTTGTTTCAACTTACTCCAGTTCAGTTAAATTATTATTTATACTTAGTTTATTATTTATACTTGAATCTGATGTATTACTTACTCCATGTGTGTTAAAATACAGATGTTTCCCTTACATTACCTGCCATCAGGGTCAATGGGGTTTCTAGCAACTACCCTGAACAACAAGGAGACCATCCACTAGCAAAATATCTAATTAATATTTGGAGAATTCCAGAGGGAGTTTAAAGCTTGATCATTATAAATTTGGAGTGGCATGTTGAGATTAGACAGATTAATTAAAATATCCAGGTACATGTTGTTATCATATTGAATTTACATCTTTTTATACTAAGGTTGCATTAGTTTGATAAAATGAAGTATTAATCCCAAGAGGTGCTAATTAGGTGTGAATAAATGCCACAATGAACTTTTCAGGGAAGCTCAATAGGACACATTACTCTAAATAGAAATATTGTCAGTCAGTGTCAACATAAATATTGTCTCTTACTGACAAACACAGAAAAATTCCAATTCTATTTTCAGACAGGTACAGGATAATTACTCAAAACAAGGACCAATCAGTTTCTTATAGCGCATTGACTATTTATTTTTGTATATTTGGGAAAAAGAGATATTTCTTCAAGCTAAAGTACTGATATCAGGCTACAGATATCATTATAGCTGATGGCATATGCATCTGGTCAGTCACCCTAAGAGCCTAGTATTTACCTTGTAAAATTATTAGTTTTGCAGAAAATATTCCCCAAAACTAAGGTAATTTTAGATATATCCTATCAGTGAAGCTCTTTTTAAAACATTCTTTTTTTAAGCAGCAAGAGAAAACAACATCTTTCAGGTATATAAGATATCTACAAAGTAGAAATCTACATTGTGCTTATGTATTTATTGAATTGTACCTAATTCTAATACAAATTTCCACAGTATCAGCTAGACATGCAAAAGAGTACATAAGCTACATCAAGGAAGAAATTCCCATGAAATGCCATGAAAAACAGCTGTAATAACTGGCACCTTGCATTGTAAGTGATCCCCTCTCTGGGGCTCTGTAAGAATTTCAGTATCTGGCACTTTACTAGAAAATGTCCATCATATATAATATAGACATTCACACATAATATATATTTTACATTTGGGATGAGTTTTGTGCTCATGAAAATAAAGGACTGACAACACTATTCAGAGCCAAGCATAATGCAGACAGGCACTGCACAAACTTCCCCACACAACTTTTCCAGTGAGCGACAGTCTTGACCTACAACCCTTCTACTATTCCAGTTCCTGGACTTTCTTGACTAGAAACTGCCAAGTGTGTCGAACTGAGCCAAACTCTGTGATGTGAACAAATATCCACTGGGCACAGTGATGTACTTTCAGCATGTTAAATATTATTTGTGGTATAGTAATGGTTAGAGCTAGAGCATCAGTAAAATCCCATTTGGCAAGCCAGCTCTTTTACTGTCTTCTTAAATTATTATTTTTCTTTTAAAATCCTCTGAAAATTCTTGCCTAAAAGGAGGTTAAGGTACTGCTTAATACTAAACTTTGTTTACAAATGCCTGTTTGTACTTGACTGCTAAATCCAGCTGATGTTCCCATTTATGAGCTCCCCTGAGAGGTGTGTACATTAACTGAAAGCTGATTTGTGGATATTTTATTGGAGGAGACAGGATGAAGCAAAGTATCTCGACATACAGATTTCATTAGACCACAGACGTTCTGGACAGACCTGTCATTTCAAAATTTGTTTGCTTGGCTGCTTCTACTTTGATGGTTCTCTGAGAGGCTCCCTCTTCAGAGCCACCTAGAAACAGTGCAGAAATAAGAGCATTTTTACAATGACAGGTCTATGGAAGCACAGTACTCTGAAGTAAATGTTTGTATTTTTAAGATTGAACTTAGCAGCAAGGGGCTTTCTTGTCTAGTTTCTTCTCGTTTATCTCCCTCCACTCTAAAAGTCTAGGCTAAGAATAAGCAGGCCTCTTTAGGCAGCATTAATATGTGTCTTCAGGTTGCAGGTGCCATATGACAGAAGGGAAACCCAGATTCAAGCTATTGTATTAATTCTTCAAGTACAAGCAAAATTTTTAAAGTACCACTTATTTCACATACCTCAAGTAACAGAAGCTCCTGTTTTCTTCCCTATAGACTTCAAACAGCCCAGACATACTGTTATATCCAAAGTGGTATCCAATTACCCATTCTGGTAACTCACGTGACTTTCTAAACCCTAGGGTTTTTTTTAAAAAAATCATAGAATCATAGAATGGTTTGGGTTGGAAGGGACCTTAAAGATCATCTAGTTCCAGCCCCCTGCCACAAGCAGGGACACCTTCCACCAAACAAGGCTGCTCAGAGCCACATCCAACCTGGCTAGAAATTATATGGCAAAGAAATACCTCATTATTTTTCTGGTGCATCTTCATCACCTTCAATCAAATTTTTTAAAACTACCATACAGAAAGAATTTCCACTGATGAGTAAAAATTAGGAACATGATCCAAAACTAAATGGGAAAGATTCCCAACTAACTTCAATGGAACTTGGACAAACCAAGAAAAAAAAACCACAAACAAAAACCGACTAAAAAGATTAATGTGATTCTTCTGTCCCCTTTGCTGAATCAATCATTATGCATGAAGTAAAATGTAGACCTGAAAATACTATATACACCTAAATATTATCTCCATTAGAAAATGTCATTTATTGTAACCAAAACACTTTTGGTCAACAGAATTGACCTGACAAAACTTTCAGAAGAAACTAGAAAAGCTCTAAAATGAATGGCTTTTCGTAAGTATTAATATTTGACATGGAAAGTAATTCTGGTTTTATCATTACGACTGATGATTTCATTTGCAATTGAAATCATGCAATCTTGGGAAAGTAATTACAACAATTTTTAAAATAAGTCATATTGTGCTTTCAAAGACATTATGTCTTCATTTGTATTTTCCCCAATTTTACCAAAAAAGTTGTCCCTAGTTCTGTTCATAACACTTTAATCAATGAGAACTTAGAATGCTCAGTGTAAATCACATGCATTGCTTCATTGCTAAGAGTATAGATTTGCATAGATAATATGGGAAGTAACGACAGCTTTAAATATCGGTAGTTCTCTTGGCCATCACACTTTGAGTGGATATTGGCCAACTAGCTATAGCACAAGTTTCATACCGCTTTGCTAAAGGAAATAACCCTTTTGAGATTCAAACTTCATTCTAGTTCCATTTTGTACAATTTATTAGGTGAGAACAGCTTTTGTATTGTATGGCTTAGCAACTTCAGTGACAGATTTAATTTCCAGTTATCTCTGCTGCAATAGTAAATAAATCTCTCAGCTGACAGTGTTCCTGTATGCTTATACTTTGTCCTAAAATGAGACATATTCCACCATAACTGTTCATTGGCCATTCAACTTTAATTGACCAATTTTTAGGCAGTTATCAGTTGGCTATTTTCTTCAGAACAGATAACGTTTCTGACCGTCAAACCACTTATCCTTCCCTGTCGTCAAGTAGTAAAATTATGTATCTGTGAAACTTTAGAAAACATTTCCTCCATCATCTGAAACATGGAATTGATGCAAAAAAGAGCAATGTCCTCTGACTGGGCAGCATATTTTTTCAACCATCAAGGAGTTTATAGCAAAGCAAGATTGGGTATCCCGAAAAGGCAGCAAGTGTTTTTCCTTATTTTAATATCACAAAATAAAATAAATAAAATTTAGAAACCTAGCATCTTTTACTAACATGCAGCATCATTTGGGAGTGCTTAAAATCCAAATAAAAAAGGACCACTTACTAATATGACAACAAAGTGAAAAATAGAAACTAAGAATTAAACTCTACTTGATATTCGCAATTCAGCAAGATTTTTACTTTTATTTTTTTATTTTTTTATGATTGCCAAAAGATTTTTAAGAAGGTATCTTTCATGGAATTCTGCAAGCCCATGCAATGTTAGTTAGTAGTTTAAATCTGTGTCAAAAAGTAGTAAAAATGTATGCTTGGTATCAAAAAAGAAAGAAAAAAAAAGTAAGCTACAGAAATAGATTTCATTTTCAATCCACTGCCAAAATCCATCTGACAAAACACTTGGCCTTTGGCCAGTCACAGTTGAGGCTGACATGAAGATTTGTCAAACTGGGTTAATATTACTATTGAATTAGTGTATGAATTCTAGTCTTTATTTTGGGAGGTTGGCAAGGAGACAATAAAATTCCTAGTAGAGATGCTAACATTTTGGAGACTAGCAGTAACCTATTGGACAATGCCTTATGGAAATGAAATAGATGGAAACCAAACAAACAAACAAGGTCAGCAGATCGCCACCTTTATCAAAGTAAACAGCAACTCTTTAGTGAAGTACTGAAGCGTGTATTCCTAAGCATATTCCTTAGACATATACACACACATACATTCTATGTAGTGCTGTCTGCCATTAAGTGGCAATGACTAATAACTTCAAGATTAATATGCATCTTCTGCCTTCATTAGATCCTGTTTGGTATGTTGTACCTTATAACTTTAGTAACATGAAGCAACAGAACATAGCAAACTACATATTTTCTTACATTATGCCTGATCTTGAAGAATGGCACTCATGCTATATACTGTAATAGCAGAACAGAAGATTAAACAGGCTGTTTGGATCTTTGAGTCCAGTGCCTGATCATTGCAGTTAATGTACCCTATAATCTTTCTGGACATTTTGGATGTTAGTACTCTTTTTAGAAGGTTCCTGGTGGTTCCTGTAATTTTCAAACTAAACTTATACTTAACTACGTCTTAGTCATGCCTAGGAACACTTGGAGTGTTGTAACTGCAGCTTAGAGCTTTCTTTCCTTTCCTGGTTTCTTCTCATTCCTTCTCCTGTACCCCTTTCCTTTGCATTTCCTAATCCAAAGATCATAAGGTCTTACTAAACTGTACAATCACATTTGTTGTTATTAAGTGGCTGTTATTAATTAGAGGGCAGTGAGTGACCAAATATTCCAAAGTTCAAATCATGAGAAAACAGAATGTTTGGCAGGGCTGTTCCTCAACTTGGGAACTCCTGTTTGTTCAGAAAGGACCAGTTCATTTACTCTACACAACCAATCATATCTTCTATTTCCCTTGTTTCTGGATATTAATAATAATTATGCCACTGTTGTTGCAGTCAGCATCAAGTTCTCCTTCATTTCAAAACCAATAATACGGTTTCAATTCAGCTGGGCATTTTTTGTTTGTTTCTTTTTATGCATTCGCTTGCTTTTACTAGAAGAATTTCAAATACATGTCACATTTTATTATAAACCAAAGAGTTTCATAATGCTGTTGTTTACTATATTTTGTTAATCTTCATGCATATCAATTTGAGAAGCTGTAAACTGTTGTATATTGACTTCCTCTGCATATGACCAGTCCCGATGAAAGTGACTGGACTTCTAACACTTAGGCAGAACTGCACACAAAAGTCAAATTGAAGGGGCTCTGTAGATCAGTGAAGACATGGTTTGAATTCTGAGCTCATAGTAGAAACAGTGGAGCATTTCTGCATCTGGAAACTGGTTGTAGTTATAAACGATATGACTTTGGGAAACTTTGTTGTTGTGGTTCTTTAATCTTTTCGTTTTCAACTGAAACTTGTTTCATTAAAGTGAGAGATGCCTATTCAAGGGCTGCCTTTATAATCTTTGTTACTACTTCAGATGGAGATCTGGTTTATGTGCATGATTTCTGCAATGAAGGTTTATTGTATTTACTGAACCATATGTTTTTCTACAGCCTACTTGGAATTTATGACAACATTGTTTTGGTTTAAGATGACAACTACAGTATGTTTCAAGTTAGCTGATTTCCACTGAAAATTGTAGTCTCTAATGAACAGAGATTTTGAAAAATTTCAGGCAACTGCATTTGTATTTTTGGTGATACAGTTCTGTTGCAAAGATTTGTTTGGGTGTTGGGTTTTGGTTTGTTTTTTTTTTTTCTTTTTTTTCCTTCACAAATTGATAACATTATTTGAAAGGTTTTGTCATTGCCTTTTGCAACAAATTCATTACTTTCTGTAGGATCTAGAAATCAAGTCCTCTGTATCTGAAAAAGTTTATTAATAGAAACAGCAAAAATACACATTTTGCCCAATTAACAAATGCTTGCCAAGCACCTTTTATCTACCTGAATACTCTAAAACTGGGAACGTGTCACATCACTATTTCTAAAGAACATTAGCTTAACTAGACCAGCATGGCATTTCCGGAAAAGCAGGACATGCCCATAAAATGCGGAACAAGAAAGACTATCTAGATGGGCAAAGCAGACTGCCTTCTCATTCACTTAATGTGCTATTTGTTGAAGTCCTTGGATTATTTGTGTGAACCACTAACTCAAGACAAGAGGAACATCTCCTTGCCACAAGACCTCAATTTCAAACACTGATTGTGTAGTTGCAGCTCTACAACTTTATGAGATGAACCCATGGTATTCTATGATGTATGCTACTGGAAGGTCTCATAGATATAGTCTTTAGATCAACACATGCAGACATACTGTCTCAGATTTGCATGGACAATACAAACCTCTATATTTTTAAGTATGAATGTTATACTATGCACTGACATAGTTGCTTTCTAAACTATAAACAGTGTATGCTAGTTGTGTTGTAAAAAATAAAAATGTTAAAATATGGAATTGTCATCCTTCAAATCTAGTATTTCACCTAGCATAACAATATCACAATAAATGCACATTTCACACTACAAAATCCTTTAGCATTTCCAGGGTGATGAGGGAAGTTGTTACTAAAAGCCAGTGCATGAAGCCTATCCTCTCTCATTCCTTTTTGCTTTTCAAGACTGGCATGTTTGTTAGCAACTAAATACATTATTTACTAAATAAATTATACTCTCAAATGAATCCTGCTTCTTAATTGGCCATGTGACACATGAATCTCATTAACAAGGAGGGAAAAGAAAATGTGTAAGTTCTATTGATAAGCACAAAGCTTACTTTCCTCTTGCTCTGGCAGGCTAAGCTGCTTCTCTGATGCAAGAAGCCTAACCTGTAGGAGCTGTCATAAAAGGGTTCATCATTAGAAGTACTTTACAATGCAGTCTTTTTCATCTTTGCGAATAACACTTGGTCAATATTAGTGTACTGGGTCTGCCTAGGAGGCAGTTACTTCATAGCAGTGCTATGGTGCCATGCTTTGGATCTGTGGCTAAAAAAGTGCTGACAATGCACAAATTTTCAGCTGTTGTTGAATCATGATTGCAGTGTTAGCCCTTTCTCTCTTTCTCCCCACCTCCAGCGAGCTGGCGGGGGGGCAGGCAAGGCATTGGAGGGGACACAGCTGGGATAGCTGGCCCAAACTGACCAAATGGACATTTCATACCACATGACATTGTGCTCAGCAGTAAAAACTCAGGGAAAGGTGGAGGAAGGAGGAATGTTTGTGGTTACAGCATTTGTCTTCCCAAGCAACAATTACGCATGCTTAGGCCCTGCTTCCCAGGAAGTGGCTAAATGTCTGCCTGCCTACGGGTAGTAGTAAATGCAACCCTCTTCTTCCTTTGCTTATATGTACAGCTTTTGCTCTCCCTATTAAACTGTCATTATCTTGATCCACGAATGATCCACCTTCCTTCTATTTTGTCTCACTCCCATGGGAGAGGGAAGTGGGTGAGCAACTGCGTGGGCATTTGGCTGCTAGCCAAGGCTAACCCACAACAGTTAGAAAATCAGGAATGCTGATCCATATTAATTTAGGTTAGTTGTCAAATGGTGCAAGGCAGTTACCAAATAAAGGTCTAGATTAACTGCAGACTCTCATGAAACATAAGGAAAAGTTCAATCTAAACCAAATTCTGTCTCAGGAGGTAAGAGGTTAATAAACAACCTCCACACTGAGAGGTCTAGTTGTTCTGTTTCTCTCCAAAGCTGCATAATTGACTAGGAACAAACTGGGACAGAACATGTCAAACATTTAAAAGTCATTCTCTAAAAAAATAAGCAGCAGACTGAAGGTACAAGGGCTGGCACAAGGATAAATTCCAGTGGAAGAGTTTTTAAAGAAACAGCTAGTAAAAGAAGTGGTAAGTTTTAGGTAATGTATATTCTAGTTCACCCTCTCCCTTAGATTAGCTTCTATCACTCCTATTAAGACTGAACAGTTTTGAGATCCATAAAATTCTCAATCACTTTAAAAAACTATTTACAAGTTCTCAAATCTTATATTAAATTGACCAGTGGAGTAATTATGACAAAACATACATATACTAGGCAAAAGGTCTAAATATGAGAACTGTGAGCTTCCACGTGTGATCAAAAGCCATTTTACCTACCGGCAGCGGGGTATGACTTAACATGAACAAGTACTATAGGAGACAATTACCCTAACCCTGTAATCAATGATACAACGTCCATATTCTTCCAGTTCCAAAGGCTTAAGTATTAAATAAACATAAACATATTTTTCATATAACACTCCTAATGACTGCAGGTCCCACATTAAAATCCTGTGTAACATCATCAAGTTTTACTTTCCACACTGTATGTCTACACTGCATTATTTCTGTGATTTCTCAGAGATTTTCAGCATTCTACCTTGTAGTGTAAGAAACCAAAGGTTCTTTGGCCTATGACCAGAACTTGACATGATACCATGCAGAAGACTTGTAAAAGACATATAAACCCCTTAGAAAATACTTTTGAAAGATGAAGGCATACCAAATCTGGTTATGATTATTTTCCCACTGGAATGTTATATGTCTATAGCAGGTACATTGCATAGGAGAGGCATAGATAAAAAAATAATTTTCATTACTTTTCCTATTGAAAACATACTTAGAATAACTCAGTAGCCAGAAATATATTGGTAAAGTGGTAAAACTGTTTTAAATAAGTTCTTCAGTAAAAAACGTACTTAATAGATTTTAACTGATTATTTGCGCTGTTTATTTAAATGATGGGATATTATGAAACACACATGGAGGTACTGCACTGAGCCTACTCAGTTCTTTAAACATTTAAAACTTTATTGGCTGATAGGGTAGGAGAGATTTCTTTTGATTTTTGTTTCTGCTATTTTCATATGTTGAACATATGGTATATTTCTGTCAAGCACAGTTGACACTAGAAATCAGTAAAGACTACTCTCACTTATGTCCAAGCATCATTTGTGAATCTCTTTAACTGTATTTTTATTAATTCCAATGCTACGACCACCTTCTGATCAATAAAGAGCAAGTCATGAGATTCATAAATCCCATCTGTCATAATCCATTATTGGCTAGAGTTGGACAATATTTCATCTTCTTTTTTTTTTTTTTTTGTCCAAGCTTGCGGGATACGTTAAATACAAAGTAACCAGGCTAGTTCAGAAAGTGACTTGTTGTTGACCTTTTGCTAGAATGATTTCAGTACACTGTGTCATGTACAACAAATTGTGATTATGTAATCCCATAAAGTATGAATTGATTTAATTTACCAACAATTTATCCAATTTTATAATGGATTTACCTTTCTAGTGATGATGTCACATCAGCATAAAACTGAGCACAAGCTTAGTAGCTTTCTAACTTCAGCAAGATGCAATTTTTGCAAGATGAGTCCTTTAAGTTTACCCTCCTCCTCTTGAATTTTTATATCCTAATCCAAGCTTCAGCAGCAAATACAGTAATCAGATAATTATTTTCTAATTGCATAAAGTCATTCAGAGGTTAGAGATAAAAAGCCATAGTACAACATTTCTCTTAAGGGATGTAAATACCTCGTTTGCATTCCAGTGCACATACCTGCAACTTGACCAGCATTTCCTACCAAATCCCTCCTGCAAAAATGCCCCTTATGAAATGGAATGTTTTAGATATTATATTTACTGTAAAAAGACCATTCTATTCCAAATAAATGTTTTATGTTTTGTCAGGTCTGAAGATTTGGCCTTTAGTTATTACCTGTGTTTGCTCTTCATTTGTCTTTTATTCATCTTTGTAGCTATCAAACCCAAGCATACTATACTGCATTACATTTATACTTTATTTTGCCTTTATTAAAATCTGACTCCTGGCTCGCTGGCTGTTTTTCCACTACAAATAATAAATAATTTTCAGCTAAATCTATTGCAATTATATGTAATTTTGATAATTAAAAATTACTAGGATACCTCTTATTTCAATGAATGGTTTTGACACTTCTTTCCCTCCTTATGGAAGTTCAGAATGAAGCTCATTCCTAATGACAGTTTACCAGCAGTATCACCCAGTGGCCCACGGCATGTGTGTAACCCTATGTTCCCTTCACCACTTAAGCATGCCAGTACCCACTTCACTCACTGAACAATATCCCAACCAAGTTTCCTTCCTGTTTTATTCTCTTTTTGCTACAGCTGGGAAGACTACACAATTGTTTCACATTTGTTCTATCTTAAATTGTCAAGATCTAAGTTTAGTCCTAGAAACTGTTCAGTGATCTGTCACCCTTTTGGGCAGGATTTAATGCTGATCCAAAACACTGACTAGGTTCCAACTCAGAATAAGATAATATGGCTAGCATTTTCAAAATTGGTGATAAGATGCAATGTTACTTTAAAATATTATTTTTTTAGATAACTTTCTGCTAGAACAATATTGTGTACTATTAGTCAATCAAATAACAAAGTGAGAGTTTATTTGATATTTTATAATCTTCACCAATCCTCTGAAGACACATGCGTTTCAGAAAAATATCTTTTTTAAAAAATCACAATACTCTGTCACTTCTCATCCAGATGTCTTGGGGAATATTCAGATTACTAGCATAACAATAATTTGCATACATTCAGAACATGAAGGTGTTTAAAATGTCAAAGTCAGTGGACTGGCAAGTACTATTAAAGGAAGACAGATAACTTACATATTTTCATGCAATCCGTGAATACAGAAATGGACAAGACTTCCTCCTCTCAGTTTTGAGAATTTCACTGTACTGGATGTAACTCAATTCCTGAAAAAGAAAAGATTCATATATACTATTTTAAATCTTGAAGTTTCACTACTCTCCTTTTTACTTCAATGTAATGCAGTTTGGTCTTCTCAGAACTGCCAGGTGTCTTTCACTTGGAAGTTTAATTTTCTAATATTACTGTAATCAGTGGTGCCAGGCGCTTCACAATGACACTGAAACACCAACATTTTATACATTTTATACAGAGCAAAGGATTCTTCTTTGCTTGGTTTTTTTTGGTGTTGTTTTTTTGGGTTGGGGTTTTTTTTTTTTTTTGGTGGGGGGTGAGAAGAAGCAGACAACACCATAGAAAAATCTCTTCATCTTTGAATTTTGTTTTGCCAGATTTCTAAATAAAACTTTATGATCTATTACGTCGTCTTGGATGTGAGTGCATTTTCTAAATAAAACTTTATGATCTATTACATCTTCTTGGATGTGAGTGCATCTTTAGACCGATATCAGTAAATAGGCAATATGACTCCCCCAGATATGCTAAAAACTGGGAAAAATCCAGAAGCCTTATTTTCTGCACAGCTAATAACAAAGGACATTTGCAGAACCTGTAAGAGGAAGCCAATGCTTCCTATATAACTTTGTGAGATTCTGCCATTTCCTTTAATCCTATCAGTGGGGCTTTCAGCAAATAGAGCAAAACTAGCTTGTGCTCCACCTGAAGCATCACATGAGCAGCTGGTTCAGGAGAAATATTTCATGAGTTGTTTTATCTGGGGGTTTGGTTTGTTGTGGTTTTTGGTTGTTTGTTTTTTTTTTGTTTTAATAGATAAACTATATTATTTCTTGTTAAAAAATAAGGCACTGCATTCAGAAAAGGTACTGCAAGTCAAGTATTTGGGTTCTGCTGAGATTCTGTTAACGAACTGTATTTGACCTGAGGCAAGACATTTAGCCTGGTCTTGTCTCTAGCCCTTTGTAGACATGTAGCTGAACCTTCTCTTTGCTACGTTTCCAGATTAAACTTTTGATAATATTTTGTGCATTATTTGGCTTTGATTGTAGATTCAGTGATGGTCATATTTGACACAAGTTTTGCCTACAATTCAGAGCAGTGCATTCAGACATATGGTGTAAGCTCAGAGCTTTGATGAAAAAAAGGACTAAAGATTAAGATAATTTCTAAATCCTGTATCCAAAAAAACTCAGAGGACAAAGATTAAGGCTTTGGTGTAGCTTTTAGAGAGCAGGAAAACCTTTAATAATGAGGTTATATAGTTCATATAGTCCACAGGGAAAAGTTGGTGTAAGAGCACAAATATGACTACATTTTTCAAATATTCTGACAGTATATGAAAGGTATACAAAAGAAATTTTGTCTGTAGGTCAGCTACAGTGGCCTAAAGTAATTTGTTCCTATTTTCTAAGTTTATATGCATTGCTAGCTAGTTAATCATGGGAAATATTCTACTTGTCAATATTTACTAGAAATACAAATTTTTTTTTTTTTTAAAAGACTCTAGAAATAAAGAACATCTAACTTCCAGAGAAAGGTATTATTGTAATATGTCAAACTGAGTGCAAATCTCTTATTAAGAATGCATCGAGTTACAGTCAAATAATCACAATTAGACAATCCACATGCTTTACGAAAACAAACTAACCTCAAATAAATAGGAGTCCTTAATATCCAACGTAAAATTAGCACTTTACCACACCTTTTCTTTCACACTTATCAAAAGAGAAGAAAACTCAAAAATAAATTGCTGAATGAATGACTAGAATCCAACAAGAAGCTTAAAATGATACATCAATGTGCACTTGCAGCCCAAAAACCCAACCATATCCTGGGCTGCAACAAAAGACACATGGCCAGCAGGTTGAAGGACATGATTCTCCCCCTCTACACCACTCATGTGAGACCCCACCTGGAGTACTGCACTCAGCTCTGGGGTCCCCAACATATGAAAGACATGGACCTGTTAGAGTGAGTCCAGAGGAGGGCCATGAAGGTGATCGGAGGGCTGGAGCACATCTCCTAAGAAAACAGGCTGAGAGAGTTGGGATTGTTCAGCCCGGAGAAGAGAAGGCTGAGGAGACCTTATAGCAGCCTCCCAGTGCCTAACGGGGGCCTGCAGGAAAGCTGGAGAGGGACTTTGTGCAAGGGCAGGTAGTGATAGGACAAGGGGAAATGGCTTTAAACTGCAAGAGGGTAGGTTTAGATTAGGGATAGGGAAGAAACTCTTTCCTGTGAGGGCAGTGAGACCCTGGCACAGGTTGCCCAGAGCAGCTGTGGCTGCCCCATCCCTGGCAGTGCTCAAGGCCAGGCTGGATGGGGCTTGGAGCAGCCTGGTCTGGTGGAAGGTGTCCCTGCCCATGGTAGGGGGGGTTGGAACTAGAAGATCTTTAAGGTTCCTTCCAACCCAAACCGTTCTATGATTCTATGATAATCTGGAAGAAAGTGTAATGAAAAAATAATTATACAGATGGTTTATTTTAGGAAAAAAGTGTAGACCACAATAAAAGTGTTTTAAAACTTCTCTTTACCTTCATTTTAAAACTGAAGGAAAAAGTTCAACAAAGGATCTTCCCACAGGTTCAGCTACAATACTCATTGTGATGAAATCATAGTTTTCACTGTGATACTAAAATTTCCTGCTTAATATCATTCAGTCATTCCATTCATATTAAAAAAAAAACCCCAAACATATAATGTATTTAGACTGTAAGAGAAACTCAGCTATATAAAATCTTCTTTTATCTCTGAGTAACATAATCAGATTACATGCTGAATAGATCCTGAAATATTTTAGTAGGCCATAGGAAGTTTGTAAGTTCATGTTTTTTCAAGGCTGCTCAACATACCACAATGTTGTGTTACAACTTTGGTAGACTGCTGATTCTGAAAAGTCTGTGTTTTTCAAGTAATTCCTGGCCCTGCAGAAGTGAACCCTTGTCACCTTCAACTCATCAACTCCTCTCTCCTATGGCATCCAAAAAGATAGTTTAGCACTTTGAAAGCACTTATCACAAATGTTGCCTTATGGTAAACGTCTTGTCTTTGCATGCTGTTACTCAGTTATAGTTCCAGCTTTCTGAGCAGCTCTGTTCAATAGAGTCTAATTCTAAACATGTCCTGTACACATGCAGTACAGCACCTGCCTTCCATTTCCCTGCTTGTTCATCAGCTCAAAACGTGATGGTCATTTTCAAACTAAAGTTTCCATCTGTGACTTCTGCCATGCATTTAATTTATAAAGCTTTACAGTCTTCCAGTTGCTAGTTTCTGCTATTTCTCCACTTTTTTGCTGATAAAGGTATTACATTTCTTAAATAGTTTCTCTGTCATTTTCTTTTAAGTGAAACATACTATTTCTTGGATCTTTAGGAAAGCTTCCAAACTTGAGCCTTCTTTGTTCTAGCCTAGCAGAATCCCTTTCTCAGCAGTGAACACTTTCATACACTACACAATAGTTTCCCAACAACTTTAAGGCAATGGGGCCAAACCCTGAGCTGGTATAAATTACATAGCCTCCTTCTGAGGCCAATGGATGCTAATAATCTCAGTTGAGAGAGTAGTTTAAAGTTTTGGTATCCACCCTGCTCAGACTAAAGTAATCTTCAGGGTGCTTATGTGAACCAAATGTTCCTCTGACAATCCTTTAATGAATTAAAAAAGAAATACAGCCTATACTTACTTTGTTAGCCTGATTCCAATTCAGATCTTGACCAGACTTTTATCTGATATGTGCCTGCAACTTAAAATAAATGAATAAATCCAGATTCTTTTAGGAAAATCTTAATAAAGATCCTTTTTCCTCTGAACAAAAAAAAAATAATAAATTGATGGAACATGAATAACTTCCAAGCTCCTAATTACAGCTTGCAAGTTTCTTCAAGACAATTTTGTATTGCCATATAACATGTTATAAAATCCAGAGAAACAGCTAACTGCTACAAGAACATAGAAGAATTTTACGTGAACATACATTAAGAGAAAAAGCATTTAACAACTTGGTATACATTTTCAGGTTTCAGAATGGATTATTTTAATCAAAATTCATCTGGACATTAATGCCCTGTTTCTCCTCTCACATCACTTTTACACTGACATAACTCAATTAAGTTCAATGGAGATATTTCTGATTTACAATATAGTATCTGAGAAGGATCAGACCCTGAGACTTTCATGTATCTACCATCACGATATAAATAAGTATATGAATCCTCACTGTGAATCAGAAAAGAAACATTTAAAACTGATAGGGAGCTTAAAACAAGAACAGCATTTTTTTATGTTAATGTTAAGTCTTTGGATTTGGGAGGGTTTATTGGTTTTGTCCTTTTTTTTTTTTTTCCTTTTCTTTTTTTCTTTTTTTTTCTTTTGAAAAGAAAACAAAGCAACAATGAAAACCCCCAAACTTCTGCAATGCTTTACATAGTTGCAATAACCCTTCTGGATTACTTCTTGGTATGCAATTTTAATATCCTTCTCTCTTTGACAGGGTCAGGTCTGCTTTCTCTTTTAGGCAGCTCAGAAGACTCAACTTATAGCTAATTGCTTTGATTATTTGTTCTGTAACCTCTAATTCCCCATGACCTTTTCCAAACCCATTTTCAGTTTAATGAGCCAAACTAGTAAAGCTTATACTGGACTTTTGATGAGAGCTGCCAGAATGTCTTGACAAATTAAGTGTTTAAGTGTTCCACATACTACGTTACTTTCAGACCAAATGAAACTGCAGAGGTAATGTTGTTATTTTTCTTTTAAGGTATATCATTTGTCTGTACAGAGCAGTTCCTTTTCACAGAAAAGAAATATATTAATTTTTCTACACTACCTTCTGTAACTTTAAGCTGGACACACTTATTCCATACAGGCCGGTCCCTCAAAGATTTTATATATATATATATATATATATATATTATATATATATATATATATATATATGTATGTGTGTGTGTATATATATATATGTATGTTTGTATGTATGTATGAATTCAACATTGTAACTTTCATTGTTTTCTTATCCACTTCTGTATCTGACTAAGCTACGGAGACTTAATTTAAGAACTCCAGCAGGATACATACTGTACCTGAGATAGAAACATCCTTACAGGGTACATTAAGAAACTTCTGTGGCCACTTCCAACAAAAATGAGATTATTATATTAAAATCATTTTTATTCTAGCTAACTTGTACCACTGTCTCTGAGACTGTAAAATATCAAAGGACAGAGAGGTAGAAAAACCTCCGAAATGGAGACCTCCAGCCCGTTAGGACACTGACAGAGAACTCCTTACCAGCCTCTTGCACAGAAAGAAAGACCCAAGATCATTCCCAAGAAAGTAGGCAAGAGCTGAAGATAAGAGTGTTCAGACTACCTGGAAACAATAATCACTGTAAGAAATGCTAGCATTAAATCGCAGCTGTGACAAAATACTCAAACTTCTTTTCATTCATATGTTTTAGTATGTGGTACCATTTATCAATGAATCCTCCTCAAAATGGTGAGGGTATTATCATTTTTCTAGGTGTTTACAGAAAGGTCTGTGAAGGCAAAGGATAAAAAGCAATATGGAAAACAACTGGCAAACCAGCACTGTGAATACTCTCAGTACACAGCCCTATCCACTGTGCCATGCCGCCTTAGGGAAGGAAAAAAAGTGAAGGGACTATGCACAACCATCTTTTCTACTCTTGACGTTATTCAGTCAGCACTAGACAGAGGTAATAAAGTGACTACACGATGTACTGAGGGCTCATCTGGCTCACTGGTGAGGCTGCCAGCATAGTGCTTTTGCCCTGAAGGGGCTGAAAATATTTGACATCAACAACCTGATCTACTGGGGTTGTGCCAGCAGGTCTGTGTCTTTTTAGTGCAGCATGTCAAACTGAAGAAAACAGGGAAAGCAACATGGGACAAATGTTTTGACCTTACAGTGCTGTGCTGTGGTGATGAGATACTACAAGTGTTATATCATTCTCCTGCTAACACTTGCTGGGAGCAACACCTTCTTCTGTACTTATGACTGGTCTTGTTTATGTACAGGTTCTGTTATAAATTGGCAGAGAAAGTCTTCAATATTAACAGTACAAATTGTTTAATCAATAGAAATAACTTCCTCAGATCAGATAAAGGATATACAAACTTAAAGAATTATTATTTTTTAAAACAGTCAAAAATCATTTAGAAAGGACCTTGAGATATAATAATTGCCAAGGAAAAGGTAACTCCAGTACATTGTTTGCAACTGAAAATCACAACACGCTTTCCTTACAACATGCAACACAAATCTATCTGATAGTGCATGTCTTCAAGGGCCAGATAGAAGGTTCATATTTTTTAAATAATTCTCCTTGTTGTTGTATTGTTAGTAATGATACAGGCCTGCTGTACACTGAAATATAATTTTAGTGAAATCGTGTATGTGAGTAATGCAGAGGCTTCTTTCACCTCCCTTCCCCACCCCTCAAAAGACCATTTTTATTCCCATTCTTCCAGAACAGAGGAAGTAAAAATCCAGCATACAGGATCATAGAATAGTTTGGGTTGCAAGGGACCTTTAAAGATCATCTAGTTCAGCGTCCCCTGCAGTGAGCAGGGACATCTTCAACTAGATCAGGTTGCTCAGAGCCCCATCCAACCTGGCCTTAAATGTTTCCAGGGTTGGGGCATCTATCACCAGTCTGGGTGACCTGTTCCAATGACTTACCACCTTCAATGTAAAAAATTTCTTCCTTATATCTTGTCTAAATCTACCTATCATATATCTATGATATCTACCTATAATCTACCTATCATACATCTATCATATCTATCTTCATTGCAATTTCCAGTTCATCAAACTAAATAAATGAGAAAGAAAAGTTATATTAGGTCTTTAAAGCATGAATTAAACCCAGAAGGTATGAGACTACAAGCTCCTTCAGACTTTTGCAGTGAAAATATTCTGAACAGAACTAAAATCACATTTTTAGTTTATATTGTAATGCCTTTGTTAATGTCTAGGCATATCAACACAGTCAACAATTCAAAAAAAAAAGGAATTTATGAATCTTAGTGTCTAAAAGCTTTTTAAGTAGGATTACTATAAAAAGATATTATAATATGCATAATAGTAATTGGAGTACACAGTTAATAACACTAAGCAATTGTAAAAATTTACATGTATATATAAGTCTCTTAGTGTCACAATTCTACCATGGCATAGAAAAGAGTTAAAAAAAAAAAAAAAAAAGTATTTTAGGAATTTCACGACAGAATGGCTGTTTTCTTGTACCTCCTGATGAAATATGTTCTTTTCAAAACTCTTCCTATATCAAATGTTAAGCTATTATGTAACAAGATCACTACAATTAATGTGATAAATTCAGAAACTTGAATCTGTTAATGGAGGAAGACGAGTTTGTGATATTTACATATCTTTTGGAGAATGATATTGAAAGAGCAGCATTCACAGAAGAGCAGGACTATTGAATATTAATAAAAACATGGTGATCAGTTTTCTTGATGAATGTACTGAGGTGGTTCTACTGTTAATTTCAGTGTGAAATAATTTGTTAATCATGACCATACAACCAAACACTCAATACTACCAACAGAGTCTGCAAGTGACAGGAATTTATTTTTAATTTTGGGCTTTTTCTGCCTAAATTAATCATGAGAGCACTCCATATATCATTTGTGTTTTCTTACTTAAAAGCTGTCATACAGTTTGTCACAAATCAGAAACACCGCAATGTAACTTAAGCATTGAGTCACGTGTCATCACTAACATCCAATGCTAAAATGTCACAAAATGGAAATTGTTCACCCATATTAAATGTTGGCTTTGGAAGTACTAAAGCAAGTACTTTCTTGGGGAATGAAGGTTTGAAGGCCATGTTTAGCAGAATCTCTCTCAAATAAGAACCAGGGCATTAGATTCTAAATTTGCAACTAAAAATTTAACCTCTTTAATACAGAAGAATTTTATCCCACTCTCTAACAGTGAAACAATGCATTTTAGCATTTTAGTAATTTTGCTTTCTATCACAGTGAAGAGCTCTATGTCCTGATAATGTGAAATACAATTTTTCTTCCCTAAGAAGAGAGAGCTATTCTTGCTTTTTACTGTGTTCTTAGGTTTAGGTTGACATATTTTATTTACATGTTGCTTCTCCCCATCTGAGGTTTCACACTGATGGTCCTTTGAGGGAGTTAAGTACCCCAAAGCACTACCTCTTTCAGTGTTTTGTTGAATTTGAATTAAGATTCCCCGTAGTAAGTTGCAAAATTGTTCAAAATTGACTCTAGGCATCCTAAGAACCCTAAAGCTTCTAAGGGACTTGTTTAAAACTAAAAACTGAATATCTCCTGAAGGAAAACAACATGTCAGATTTATATTGTAATGTGTTATTGTGCTTTTTGTTCTAATTGGGTTTGACGCCAAAATGCTGTTATTTTGCAAATGCTCCTGAAGTATTATTCTGTTGTTATTATTTCCACATAGAAAACCAACCAAACAAACAGCATAACAAATAATAGCACCAGAACAATAGCAATTCTGGCAAATTTTCCATCCATTATCCATATTATTTAATTATACAGTTTTATGTTGCGTATGAGTAAGAAGTTTTAATATTTATGGTGAAGCATAGTGACAGGTTACATTTTATACAAATGAAGCAAAATTACTTTAACTGAGTGTCTAAGATGACAATATTTTATTTCAAAAATTTTAGCTTAGCCTCAAGAATTAGATAAGGAATATGAAAAAGTAAATCATATCTGCCAATAAAGGATATATAATCATCAGCAAATTTGTACCGTTATGTTGCATTTCAGCAATACTAAAATACTCTCATTTAATGCTAATCAAAACAGTGAAAGAAGACAAGATATGAGAAGCCTAAATGCACTGTTTCTTTAATCATAGGAATTTCTTGAGAACTGATACTTCCTTTGTGGACATTTAAATCTTCTTCAATACAGACGACAGTTGAATTAATTTCTTCCTCTGTATGGCACCTAAATGTATATTTGATTCAAATATACATGTAGATTTATTAATTCAGGGTTAGATTATTTGCCATAACAGAGTATAAGGCTGCTGTATATTCTAAATAGAACCACAGTATGAGTAATAAAAGTATCGTGTAACAGATTTTTGTAATAATAGAAACTTTCATCTTTGAGATTTGATCTTTTGAGGCAGAAAGATGACACAGCAATTCCTTTGTATTATTTTATAACTTTGTAAAAACTTTTCCCTTACAAAATTATGTCTGTTCACCATTTATCATATACTGTAGATATCTCTATATATGTAAATTAAACTCAGGTGGGTAACGGCAACTTCCCCAAACTAAACCAAACCCAAATAAACACCAAACAAAGCTACAACAATCTTCCATCTTTTAAAATAACACTATCAATACTTAAAAAGTGTTCTTGGTCATCTGTGTAGTAAAAGTTACTAAAGTAATGGCTTGTCAGAATGATACACACATTAGATATACTTAATAGCTCAGTAGGTCTTCTGGAGATAAAAAGGAGGCGCTGTTCTTGTATATCTTAATAAGCAGTGTCCCAGTTTTGGGTTTTCATATACTAGATCTGACCCTTAGCTTTGTTTCAATATAACCAGTGTAAATAGATGGATCCACTCCCATCATTAAATTTCTTCTCCACTGATATAGTTTCAAATCAACCTATTCTGATTTTCTAGTGCCCCAGTCCACTCTACACAGCTAAATTAAGCAAGAGTAAACTAATCCAGTTTAACATTGTATTCATAGCTGTAGTTGGTGCTTAATATGGTATCAAATATTTCCTCCAGAGTTTGTTTCTTGAGAGTTCAGAATTTAACAAAGCATATTTAAATACAGGAACAGCTCCTTTCAGACTGAAGGACATCTCAGCTGATATGAGAAATTGAGAGTTAACAACCTGGATTCTCAAGATGGTCCAGCTAAACTAGACTAAGACAGTTAGCGATGACACCTGTGAAACAAATGTTATGACGCACTCCAGTTGAACACTCCATGCCTTCTACTGAGAAGGTCCTCTTACTGAATGAAATATGTTTCACGCCAGATCCAGCTCTTTCACTCAAATGGTATCTGAGATTTAGGTATCCTCAGCAAGTCTGAAATTGTGCCAGTACAGGCACATGAGACTATGCCATACTTCATTACTTTGAGATACATCAGACCTTAAATATACAAACAAGCAGAAAATCACTGCACTCAAAATTCCAATGTTGAAACTACTCAAATTCTTGAAACAAACACTCAGATTATAGTTTACTGAACAGATTAAAATTCTGTTCTCTCAATGTCTACATGTTTCTGCACTACAGGAAACAGATGGCCTTTGACATCAACCAACCTTTGGAAAGAAAAAGGAAGGGAGTTCAAATATAAGTCAAGTCAAAGTGCATTTCACGTTGTCTGTTTACACGTAAATCCTTTGCAATCTTACAACTCAACCCAGTCCAGACAGAAGGAATACCTACACTGTATTCACTTGCATTTTAATCCTCAATAGGAAAATATTGGAAGAAGGTCAAGTACCAGTTATACCAAAACAGAAAACAGTAATGTACTTCAACTCTATAGAAAAGGCTGTACTAGAGGAGACCAATTTTGGTGCAGTCATCCATACCAGTTACTTCACAGTACAGTTAAAGAATCCATGGAACAGGTAATTGAAAACGTTCGTAATCCAGGTTATATCTTATAGGAACAGCATTTCCACTCATTGTGTAGTGGCTATCATAGACTGCGAAGTTGCTTATTCCATAGTCTACCAGTGTTTATGACCCAGTTAATATAATTCGGGATGCTCTCGTTTCCATTTTAACATCAGACAGACTTCATTAGGTACAGAAAAATGTTTAAACTGCAACATTTGTTCATATTATAGTAACCATATACAGTAGTGGGCAGATTGTGTGACATGAAGATATCAGTATAAAAGGTCTACAAGCAAGCCAACAGGCTTCATGCATTAATCAATTATCAGTGCATTATGCAGTCCATTGATAATTACCTCTGTTATCAACTGACAGGATTTCCTTGTTTTCCATGTAGCCAGGCTTTGGTTTGTTGTTTTTTTTTGAGAATACAAAATCACTAACATATATTTGAAATACAAGATGGGTTTGAATGCATTTAAAGGAGTATTAGTAACAGAAACAGAGTTTAACAAAATTATACGTATATATGGAGATAAAGACACTTTTTTCATTTGGCACCTTCTATAAAATGCTTGTTATTTCTTTTAATTACCACAAAACTTATCTTTTCTTGTCAAGTTACATGCAGTTAGAATAAAGCATGATTTTTTTATGCTGTTTCTTTTAAATGAAGGACCTTTCTCATTGGAAGCTAACCACAATAGGAAGAAGGAAGTTTACTTGCTTGCAATTTCAAGCAAGGATCAAGACATTGTTCCTTAGGGTGACTCATAACCAGGAATTCACATCTAGATTCCTGTTAGGTTGCACATCTGACTCATGTCCTCTCACAAGGTGTGGTGCAGAAGCTATTCTGAAAGTTATAAGACAATTATTTTCAAATATACCAAGGAGACTTATAAAAATGAGCCATTTCAGTCTCCTGGAAATGACTAATAAGAACTATTTCAGCCGTTACTTGCAACTATTTACAAGGCAGAAGGCCATAATTATCAAGGTTTTAACAATAGAAATACTGGGTAAGTACACTTCCCAAACATTTTGGGCCGATCCATGTTATGTAGCATAAAGAAAAGATAAGCCACCACTGTAACCTATATGTATACATATATTTAATGTATCTTAAGTCACTTGATAATCATGCTGAATTTCTAAGATGACACTTTTTTTTTTCTTTACTTCTTTCTTTTTAATAGTCTTCATTAAGACAAACACAGAATTTATTCTGGAAAGTAGAACAGAAACCTAATTCATGCATAAAGGGAACTAGAGAGACTCTCCCTTTACAGCCTGCCTGTGAATACTTTTGACATATGAGAGTGCCAGCTTCATAGGCATGTCTCTTTTCCATCTCCTAAGACTGTCTCTACCACTTCTCATGCTTTCTTGACTGTATATGTATGTGCCCTTGTGCAGGAACAGTGTCCTGGCTTTTCAGTCAAATCCATGCTTGGGAACCCCTTCTTCCCTTTTCCACATCTCATTCATTGTCACTTGTTTCAAGTAAGCAGGTAAATCAGGTTATTTTGGCCTCATGGGCTACCTGTCTAACATAAAACCGTTTCTCATTGAACTCAAAATGAGAAATGGGCTTGAAGTCCTACACAACAATCAGGCTTTTACTGTGCTCCTAGAAATGAAAAAGATACTCTCTGCCCTAAAGAGCATATAGCCTTCTAGCACACAGACACAGCAAAGACATAGGAAGGAAGAAAGTCTGACAGCAATACAAAAGGGAGAGCAGCTTGAGGCAGGGTAAACCCTTGGATGGGCGTTTTATCCATGAAAAAAATCTGAATTACACTTTCTAGCTACTCTTTATAGTCCTCTGAAAATCTTGCTTTCTCTTCCCTTCTATTTTAAGTGAATACTTGTTCGGGAGGAGGCTATCACAAGAAGCAAAACAGGGAACAAACTAAGGAAAGAGCAATGATTATGTAGGGAGCAAGAAATCTTTATCTGTATAAAAAAATATAGAAATAGTCTTACTGCTTTTCATTTTGCTATGCTTGGAAGGTTTCTCTGCGAAACAGAACACCCATCCCTCATATTTTTAACCCCATGTTTAACTCCCCCTGTGAACAGCCCCTTCATAATGAAAGTTCAGGTTTTTAAATTACAGTCTGGTATATTTTATTTGCCATTAAAGGCAGTTTCACTTGTTAAGGACTTGAAGAGTGTATCCCAGACTAAGTAAAAATATTCCCTCCCACACACAACAAAAAGTTATTGAATACAGTTAAACAGAATTAACTGTCTTGTAGAAAGTCTGCCTTTCAACAAGGTTACATAAGGCTGTGCTCGATTTTCGTTACCAAAATGTAATCTGATACTTTTTTTCTTATGAAATGTAACCATTGGTTCCTACATAGCCAATGATGCAAGACTTAAATTTCAAATCAAGTCATTTCAGAAGAGAAAGTAAAATATTTATGGTAATATTTTAACTGTACTTATGATATGACCAATCATTTTAACCATCCTTTGGCAAATAGGATTTCCTTTCTAAAGTTTCCCCAGAAAAACAGTCCTGATCAGAGGCTAATTTTTATCATCTGTCTCTGCATTCAGGTACCTGGGCCATGAAGCTCTTTGTGCTTTGTGGTAGTTGGCATTCAAAGGTCAAACCAATTGATTAAAATGGTAACGAGCAAGTCCATACAATGTGGTTACACGGTGGCCCAATAGTCTCCATGTGCACCTCATTAGGTCTAATTGCATTGAAGTGAACTGTAATTCACTGTTAATCTAAAACAGCTGAGAGGATGGAGTTCTTCACACAAAGTGCAGTCAGGTAAGTAATTTCAAGCATGCTTTCTGTCCTTGCAAATTACAGCAGAGTTAACAGAAAGCTTGCATATTACTGACAAAATGAAAAGGCTACTAATCAGTAGATCAGGCTGGAGAGACAAATACTTAAGTGCAATACAATTTTTGCTAACAAAAATTTCCGGGATGTACATGCATTAGACATCCATAGGTTTGGCAGACCCTATTCAACTCATCCCTTATCTTTACTAGGTTTCACCCCACTCCCCAGTCTTCATACTACTGAAAAAAACAAATATTACAGCATAGAAAATATGCAGGAATAGTGTGAATTTCTGCTTAAAACTCTGTTGCATGTTTTATAATGGCAACTGTTTTGCCAGCTATCAGGGAGCCTTTATGATCTTGAAGATAGTTTTCTCCAGATCAGGGAAAACAAAAAATAAAAACCAAATCAAACCAGTAGGCAACTCCTGAAAAACAAACTGGAAGAGAAGTATAGGGATTTCAGGGCTAAATGTAGAATCTAGCCTTTGCAGCAGTATAAGATAGTTACAGTACTCACCCTTTATATGCCTGGTTTGCAGGGCAGAATCCACGCTTGAAGGTATGATGGCAGTGAGGCACCTCAGAGGGGGATCCACATCAGCTGATACAGAAGAGAGCTAAAGTGACCACCTTCGAAACTTCACATCCAGGCAAAGAAAGGCAGGTTTCAGAGGCAAAAGCATAGGTGCTTACTTCAGCTAACATCTGTTATATGCCTCAGATGAGGCCTCACAAATTAGGTATCTTTATGCCAATCTGTCCTGGTTTCAGCTGGGATAGAGTTAGTTTTCTTCTTAGTAGCTGGTGCAGTGCTGTGTTTTGGCTGTGATGTGAGAACAATGCTGATCGATCACTGATGTTTTCAGTCGTTGCTGGGTGATGTTTATACTCAGTCAAGGACTTTGCAGTTTCTTGGGCCCTGCCAGCGAGAGGGCTGGAGGGGCACAGGAAACTGGGAAAGGGACACAGCCAGGACAGCTGACTCAAACTAGCCAAGGAGGTATTCCACACCATATGACGTCATGCTGAGTATATAAAGTGGGGGAAGAAGAAGGCAGGGCGGACATCTGGCATTATGGCATTTGTCTTCCCAAGTAACTGTTACACGTGATGGAGCCCTGCTGTCCTGGCAATGGCCGAACACCTGCCTGCCCACGGGAAGTAGCGAATGAATTCCTCGTTTTGCTTTGCTTGCATGCACAGCTTTTGCTTTACCTCTTCAACTTTTTTTATCTCAACCCTCAAGCTTTACATTCCTTTCTGATTCTCCTTCCCATCCCTCTGGGTGGGGGGAGTGAGTGAGCAGCTGCGTGATGCTTGGTTGGCAGCTGGGGTTAAACCAGGACACAGGTGAATTTCATAACTTAAGCTCTTCCTGTTTCTGACCTCTTAAGCCTAACTTTGCATGTCCAATACAAGCAGAACAACTTAAAAAGATAATGAAGTTTGGTTCAAACAGTCAAATGCCACCACATATGCCAATTTTGTGCAAGACTTCTAAGCTTAACCGTCTAAAAATCTAGCTGAATATTCATAACTTAGTTTCTAACTGTATTACTTCTTAAAATAGTGCTTTATTTAATGACATCATCAGACCCTAGATCACAGAGTGGGACTTCGCTGTGCTTGGTAGCAAGAGGACAAAACCAGTCCCTTCCCAGGGACTGCAAAACAAAACATGAGGCTGGAGAGGATGTAGAGATGTAAGCAGACAGGCGCACAAGGAACCAGGAAAGAAAGAAATACAGCATCCACAGAATCTCCCCAGCATGACGTTTCTTCTCATTTCTTTCATAGACAGTATAACAAGGGAGAGTTTTAAGAACTTGCATTTAATGAGGTCGTCTTTTAAATGTTTATGGCAAGTTTCAAGTACAAGGTCAATGCAGAAGAAAGCACAAGTGTGCTTGTTTGAAAATCTAACAAGTGGGCAACAAGACTATAATGGAAGGCAGGAGCTGACATCAAAAGAGAAGGGGAAGGCAAACCATAATGTATTTGTATATGATACTATAGAGATACAGGCTTTGTCACTGCATTCACTTGGACATGATGAACTTGTCAAGGCCAGAAAAAAACCGCTATTATGGCAATTGAGATACAAGAAGTTGACAGCTTGGAGAGGAGTTGTAAGTGTTTTCCTATTAATCCAAACAGTTATCTGAGAGATGTTACTGGAAAAAGAACTACATGAAGAAGATGAAACATAGCTAGGAAGTGGTCTGAGGTGATGGTGATGAATCTGGGCCTCCATGAAAGGCAAGGTGGCAGAAAATGGAAACAAAAAGGAAGGCCTCAAGCAGGGGAGAAATGTCTGAAAAAGCATCCTGGTTTAGTCATGTCCAGCTGGATCAGCCAATTCCATTAATTTAGAGATGATGGTAATCACAAACAAATACTTTATTATGAAAAAATAGAAAAAGTCAAGAGGCGACATCTTTGTTTAGATCCAAAACTCAATAGTTTGGAGATGGTAGCGGAAACAGAGTTTGTACACAAGAATACTGTGCTTTTTCAGTGAATAATTTAAATATATATATTACCTAAAGAGATGGCTGGTACACTTATACTTGTATTAAAGCAGAAGACAGAGAATATGTTTTTCTGGCTTTCCCCATTGCTTAGTTTTCCTAAAATCAGGGGATCAAAAGATGATGCTATGCAAAGTATGTCCATGAGTCTGCAACTATATGTGTTAATTATTACAATAAGGTGTAAAAATAGAAGCTGCCCATATATGACACACATGCATTTACTAGACAGACTGGTAGATAATGAAGTTTATAAAAAGTGTCACTCTCAAGCCATGGAAAAGTATTGCAATTTACTATATGTAAAAAAAAACCAACCCTTTATGTTTTACTTAATTATTTATAATGATGGGATTGATTTGGAACTATTGGTAAGACCTTCTTAATCACTTATGGTAGGATATTTCTTGTGAAAAATAAAGATGGAAAGCTCTGCATGAAGCTTCACAGGTAACAAAACTGGTACTGAAAGTACACCTG
Source organism: Falco peregrinus (assembly GCF_023634155.1). Lineage (NCBI taxonomy): Eukaryota > Metazoa > Chordata > Aves > Falconiformes > Falconidae > Falco > Falco peregrinus. The sequence goes on along the minus strand of NC_073730.1, from coordinate 20,010,595 downwards.
ATGATAACTTCCTCAGCTTCATTCAGTTCTAAAACTCTAAAAAAGAGTTAACTCCCAGATTTCATTTCACCCAGGACACAACTGACCTCTGTCCATGTTTCTTTGCTTCAGTCATGTGTCACAAAATGTCAAAAATGTTTTCCTCATTGCCTTCAATGAGAAAGTCTCACCTGATTTCTGATGAGATTGCTCACCCTGGAGGTCAACTGTGATGACCTCTAAAGAGAATAAAGAAGGGATGAATAGAATTAATTTCATTAATAGTGGGGAATAAAAATATCAATGTTACCAAAGCACTAACCACAATTGTTTGATGGAGGAAAAAGATCCTTCTCTGCAGCCCTCCTAAAGTGTTTTTATCAACTCTGCTTTGACTGATCATATTCACTAATCTTTCACCTAAGAGGAGACTCTTCTCTGCACTCAGTTTATGTTTATGGGAGAAACAACATGCTTGTACACTGAAATGAGAATTGACCTTGAAGAGTGGCAGTTGCTAATGGTGGGAAGTTTAAGTGGTTAGCATTACTTTCTCAACCCACTGCTCCTTTAACTCTTATTTAGTCAGTTGCATTATTTCAGGAACAGAGCGAAGAAATTTGGTATACTGCTGTTGTTGCAACATACTATAGCTTCTTTATAATTTTCCCTGTCCTGATCTTTTAGGCACAGATGCTCTAATTGTTAAATGTCCCTGAAGACATTAAGTACCAAAATAGCTAAATACATAGTTACCTAGGTGGTTCCCAGGAAGGATGTGCTTTGCATAAAGCACTTGGATTATAACCTCTACACTCATGATTTTGTCTCCTTGTTGCTGATGAGCAAATTGCCAATATCCAGTAAGAACGCTTCAATAATAATTTTAAATACATATAGAATAATCACATGTTCATGTAATGAACATATGATTATGTTCACATAGGATTAGCTGCTCCAGTCAATGTAGAACATTAAAGCACTAAGACACAGATGGTATGCAAAAATAATAATTTAACTCATTAAACTGTACTCTGGGAGAAGCAGAAACAACTTACGCACAAACTGTTGCTGGTTGAATCATGCATGGGAGTGAATTGAACCTCTCTAGCTTCAAAAACTTTAACTTAGATGGTATTACTGTCCCAGCCTTTTCTAAGGCTCTTTTTCAACCCCCTTCAAAGGCTGTCCCATCTACTCTTTAGAATCCTTGTCTTTTCACTAGCTTCTCCAATACCCTATTTTTGCTTTGACAGCTTGCTTTAAAGCAAGGAAAATCTACATGATATCTAATGATTTGGCTAGTGAAGTTCTGATCAGCCCCAGAAATTTACACACATCCTGTAGTTGAGCGCTCTGCATTCATATATGCACAAGATTAGTGCAACACATAACCAACACATACATAGAATTAATATTACAAAGATGTTGAGAGTGTTTATATATTAATAGAATATACCACAGTGTTCCAAATAAGAATAAATGCATGATCAGTTTGTGATTTACTTGCAGGTGCCTGCTCTTTATAGTCGAAGGTAAATCTATAAATTCTTTCCTCTTTTGGGGACAAGTTACAACTTAATATCTTTTATTTCTACTTTTTTAAAAAAAATCCTTAATATTAAAGAAAAAATACTCCCAAAATGTCACTTGATTGATTGTAATGGCCAGCTGTTACAATCTCAATGGAAGTATAAGAACTGCTGCCTAAGGTGCACTGAAGAGTGCCAAGCCTCATAGCAGCTCAGCTCATCCTAAAAAGTACCACAGTATGGAGGGAAAACTGCAATTTTAAATTCTCCCAGAGACCCATTATTTGCAAACCATTGACACAAACAGCTCCAGTCCCCCCATCAGTGCATACCTGGGGAGCTCTTTATCCACAGAGCCTTGCATGCTCAATAACTTTACATACTAGAAGTCCTTATGAAATTTTGGATAAAGATGTTCTTACATATGTGAATTGTTTTTTCCTTACCATTCAAAAAGATAATTAATATATTAAAATGCACACTCAGTCCATCTTGATTTAGGAAATTTTAATTATAGAAAAGAAGTCTGGTATCTAATAAATGTATGAAAAAGCAGGAAATCCAAGACAACTCTCACAAAACTTCTAGGTATCTCTAAAGAACAGCTTAATGTATTTTTTAAATGGTTGGAATTAAAGGGGGCAAATGAATCTACAATTTTGACTTCCCTGAAAATGTAATCCCAAAAGATTATTTTTTAGTTAGAAATCCTTGTGAAAAAGGATTGAAGGGGTTTACATGTAGACACTGGAACATTATATACTACTATACAATGGAACCTGCTACATGATTGTCCTTCATTTCTACTAACCTTTTGTAGAATTTAAAAAACCAGAAGTTTTAAAGAACAGAAAGGCTGAATCTAATCTGATTAATTGATGATAACCGACATTCAACATAAGCAGCTGATGCTCCTATCAGCAGTGAGCCTGGTGGATATTTAGAATAATGCACTTTCTTGCTTTTTTACCCACTTTTTAATGAAATCTGTGAGTGTCTGCCTCTTTAGCTTATGTAAAATTAAAACAAATTATAAAAATATTTATTGATAGTCATTGGCTTTAAAATTACCAAAATAATTCAGCATGGAGAAATTGAAGATGTTTGATACCTTGCAGACTAAAACTGTACTCTTCACAGTTCCACTCAGAGAAATTTCTATTGCAATAACTTTCCTAAGCATCCTAAATATGACATCCATTACATCATATGACATAATTTTATTTTATTTCCTTTTTTCAATTTTATGGGCATTTGCTGTTTCTTTCTGTTTTATTTTTGGGAAGAAGTGTTTAGTTTCTCTAAAACAGTATTTTAGTTGGGTTTTTTTTTAACCTATTCTTCCTTTTCAAAACGGAGAGTGTGCCTGAATGGCAAAACAAAATAGCCTTGTTCAGATTCTGCTACATTAAAAAAAATGAAGTATAGGCTTCTTCAATGCACCCAAGTTCAGCTTCATCCTGTAAATGGAGCAGGTGATATCCACACCTTATGGTGTGAAGATTTTATGTATTACTACATATAGCTTAAGTAGTTCACCTATCCCTTGCAATGCTTTAGTATTTTTAGTGTATCTACAAAAGATTTTCCTTATATTTATCAAAACCTCTTTTTTTTTTCTTATCAGTCACACTTTATCTTCTGATTGTTTTTCTAATAGTAGAAATGCTGGAGAAAGAGGAACATAGTAGCAAAGAATCAATAGGCTTATTCATATTCACTGACACCCCAATCACTGCTTTCTTTACAGGGAAAAGGGATCTTTTCCCCTACAACTGGAAAATTCTCATACCAGCAGCCAAGGCTGTTCCAAGCAGGTCTGAGAATGAGCAGGAAAGGTGGAAATAAACCAACTCCAGGATGGCAAATAACACACAATAAGAGAAACATAAAACTCACGCAGAGCCAAAACACTGCAGCCAAATCCAAACAGTGCATATACCGTATTGCACACACACACACTCTAGCAGTTGCAGCTGCAGCTGTAGCAAAATACCTACTAAAATCCAACTGTGAACATGTATTAACAGGCTCATTGCATCAATCCCATGGCAAAAGTGACACTGAGACATGAAGTTGTTGCTAATTATCCACTAGCCATTAATATATATCCTGCTGATGAGTGCTATCTCTTAACATTCCATCTGTGATGCTTTTTTACCTTATTTCCAATTCAGCTACTGAAAATTTCATATGTAAGATATATTTTCTGGTCAAAGCAAAATGCAGCTCTGAGAAGGCTTCAGTCCATAGAATCATGTAACAGAATAGGAAGAATGTTCATTGTAATCCTTAGCAAATATCTTCATCAAAGAACTATCAAAAGATTTCAGATGACAGCATAAGGCTTTGCAGTTGCCTTTTCACTGTTTTTATGTGACAGAACAAGAGAGATCTTGTAAAATTAACAAAAAAACCCCAAAAACTTTTACTGGGAAACCCCATTTTTTTGACTATAGAAAGAAATATTTCCACACTATTATGTTTGACTTTTTCCTCTACCGATGAATTAAAAATTATATTTTAATACACACAGAAAAAAGGATTTTTGGGGTAATATATATGAGACAATATTAAAAATGGTTAAGTTTATTGTAGCTTAAAGTATTTGTTGATACTTAATGGATTTTACACAATATATTTAACATTTTTGCTGTGCTGGGAAAACAGAATAAATATTAATCTCTTCCACCAATTAATTTGCTCAACAGTCAGCTTCTACTAAATGGGCTTCTGCACAGGCTTACAACACCATGTCTAATGAAATGGCACCCTTGGTAACCTGCACAGAGAAAATATGCAAGTGATGATACAGGTTTTCTTTGAGGTTTTCTTGGAGTGAAAGGAAAAAAAATATTTTTGATACCCCATCTCCACAGTGCAGAGGGAATGCAAAGGTTTCTGATCTGTAAGGCCAAAACAGACCTGAGGCCAAGTTAATAGCTAGCAGGGAGATTAAATGATCATTCAGATGCAAATGAGAACTTAATCATTTTTATGTTTCAGAACTCCAAACATGCTACATGATACATGAAGAAAAGTCTGAATAGATGATGTTTGTGGAAGACATATATAGTCCTTTTAAAGCTAACACATAACCTATGCAGCAATTTCTTACAAAAGATTGTAGCACTGTCATATCATGTACTCCAAACAGTATGTTTACACTTTGTATTGCTCATACTTATATTGTGCAGCATATTATGGTGGAATCTAATGGTTTATGTAACAGTTCAATTTAGTTTTTATCAGTAGTTTCCACACCTCTAGATTCTGTTCACAACTTCTGTTCAAAACCATTGGTAGATGTCATTCCCCTTCCCTACCCTTCCCACTCATACTTCTGAAATCTCCTCTAGTCAGTCATCTTGTTTCATTGTAAACTCTCCTTACCTTTCTCCAAGTTTCTTAACACTACTCTTCCACCTGTCTTGTCTTACATATTTTACCTTTCAAAGGCCTTTTCTTACAGCATCCATAATTTGGCTTTTTTAACACAAAAAATTGTGGAATGTCCTATAAATATATTAAATAGCATGAATCACTTTCTTTCATTTCCTCTTGATCTTGTATGTATTTTTTTTCTAGATTATAAAGCTCTTTGCAGCAGGCTCAGAACATCGGGACATGGCAATAATGCTGACAATGCACAAACTAGACATTAAAAAGCATTTTTATATTTGGGACTATACCTTGAAAGTATCAAGTTAGCCAGGAAAAAAGATTCCATTGACAAGAGCAATGATCAATTCTAAACCAGGTAATTTTCCTGGCCAGAGAATGAGGGAGTCAATATGCTACAGCCGATATAAAAGATCAGCACTTACAAATATTACAAAAAAGAACATATTGAATACTATCAGTAAGGCTATCTAGATAGTATGATCATGACTTTTACAGAATTTTTGTGACTTTCCATGAGTAAAACGTCTATCCTCATAACCCACAGGTAGGGAAGCTTCATTTTACAGATGCATAAAAATATTATAGGCATCAAGGAGGTCTATGCTGGAGCCAAGAAATAAAACCAGAACTCCTGAGTCTTTGCCTCTTGTCCAAATTACAAGTAACACCGGTATAAATCAGTCTGCTACTGTAGCAGCTATCATCAGAAGAGCACAGAAGACCAGAATCAAATAAAGACCAGTGTAAATATATCTGAATTAAAGATTTCAGTATATGATTCAGTATGACTCTTTTAACTTCTTTCATGAGGTACGTTATAAAAGACCAAAACTCAGGTTGTTCATGAGGTTAAAAGTTAAAATTTACATTATAAATTTTTGATAGACATGATATTTGATGAAACACTGAGCCGGTGTTTTCTACACCAGGGATTATAATTAGCATTCTTCTATTATGATCTATTGGCTATTCTTTGATTTAAAAATAATAATAAAAAAGCCATTCTTGATACTAATTGATAAAGTATGAAAATTTTGAGTGCTATTCAGAATGGAAGCAGGACATTCAATGTTCTCCACTCTTTTCAGTAAACCCCTTCCCTAAAATGAACTTTACCTCCACTGCTCTTGTTTCTGCGTTACAAATCCTTCTTCAGTCAGATGCTCTCATGTTTGGTTAAGAGAGGAAAACTGAAAACAAGACCAAAAATGTTTCTGTTCTGTCAGAATAAGGAAGTCAAAGCCACTGTTCAAACAACTGGGAAGCTAGAAGCACAAGAATTAATGAATGCACTTACAGTACATTAGCAGATCTACAGCTGCAGAGAGACACTTCAGACAAAGAGGAGTACTCTCACTATCTCATATATCTAAGTGCAGATTCCTTTTGAAAAAAAAATATATTTTTTATATCAAGAAACACTGATGCTGTGACAATAGTCTGCTGCCATTGATCATTGTTTTTACAGGGTCTGACGAACAAGGAAAGATCAGATCTTTGTGAAGAATTTTGCTAGAATTCCTCATGTTTCTTTATGGTACCCCGGTACTTTGTATTTGGTTATAAAAACTTTCAAATAGAAATAGAAATAGAAACAGGAAAAATATTTTGGATAGAATGAGGTGGCAGGATTTTTTGTAGCCTTGCACAATACCTACCCTAACTTAATAAAGGCATAATAAACTTTTATAAAATCTGAAAGGCGACGAAAGAAATTATATATTGGGTGGCTATGGGATGAGATGAATTTCACTGCTTGTGTCTAAACTGGGACAAACCAATTCAGTGAAGTTACTTGAGTGCTGGTCATCAGATGCACAGCAAGCTGGATGTGTCATGAGGCGTCCCTCTGCCCCAAACCCTCATATACTCTCATTTTGTTTTTTTTAAGGAAACCTGGGCTCCCCTGGTATGGACAATCAGAACACCAGGACAGCACTGACTCCCTCTGGAACACACCTGCCTCAAAATGTGGAAGCAACCAAAGAAATAATTCTATACTTATTTTAGCACAGCCAAACATGTTCTATTCCTTAACACAATTGCTATGTATAATGTATATTGCATCACAATTATGACAATATCACAATCCTACTAAAATAGGTTATTTCTAGCGTAAAAGCAATGTACTAAATTGAGCCTTTTAATACTCTGGTATATAATATTTTAACCAGGGAAAAATGATCTATTGAAAAGGAGGTTTTACAGGCTGTGCTGTGCCTTCTGCTATTTTTTAAGAATCTTTGAAATTAACAAAACAGATAATTATCTTGTATCTAATTTCACACACACGCAACACGTATGTGAATTAAGAATTGTTAGCCTATGGTTTAGATGGTGGACTGATTATACATACATTCATTAAAAAAAAAACAACAAAACTCTTTCATAGACAGAATCAGTCACCATACGTACAACCAGCTGAAAAGATGAAAGCATATTGTAGGCTAGACATTGTTCCCTCTCCTCCCAACTGCTTTACATCACTTTACAGGTTTTTTCTAAATTATCGCAGACCAAATTTTTCAATTAGACTCTCCAACTTTCTCCTGCCTGAGTACAAACATAGTGTGCACACACAAACCTGAACCTAGGATGAAGCCTTTGTAAAAATTTGCCCTCTGGTGTTTAAACACAGTTAGATACTGAAAACTCACTTTGTCACTAAATGCAAGAAAACACTGAAGGGCATGACTTCAAACACTAGAAACTACATACTCACCATATTCTTTTCCTCAATAGTTCCAATTACCTCATTAATATTTGTTTTCATGCTACAGAGAATATACTTTCGAACATCTGTTTGTTGAACTGGGTATCACTGAATCACAATTGGCTACTAATAGCTGCAACAAAGAAAATTATGGGAAGATTGTTTCTAAAGCACAAATGTTTGCAGTTGCTGTTTTCCAGCAGTGAATATGCTTTTGGAAAAAAGAAATAAACATTAAGAAGGGAAGCACTGTGGTCTCCCCGCTGTCAGTATCACATATTCTGTGAATGGGAGCATCATTTTGTTACTATGTAGCTAAACAACTGCTTAAGTGATCGATAAAGACCATTATCTTAAATCATAGCATGAATTCCCAATATCATACATAAAATCAATAAAACATACAAAGAAAAGGACTAAAAAATTCCACTAAAACATAGCCTGCTGCTTTGGAAAATAATATTTAGTAGGTTGGGGTTTTTTGTTTTACTAATTATGAGCTCAGTGGCAGTTTATTCTGCAGTAAATCTGCTGGTGTGAGATTAAACCTGTTATTGAACAGAGTTTTGAATCTACTGCAAGGCACTCATCACTGCTGGAGAGTGAACATTGCTGTTATCTCATTTAAAAGTTGGCCAGCAAAGCAGCCCATTTGTTTAAAATGCAATTAAGCTGGTGTCTTGAAGAGAAATTAGCAAGGAGTACTTCATTCTAGAGGCAGAAGAGGTCTGTTCATAGACACATTAATCCTGTGATTTGGGACATCATTACGATTTGGGACTGTGTTCCGAAAGGATGTGCAGTACACAACAAACACAAACGATAAAAGCTGTTCGTTAAGATGGGTCAGCTCTGTTTCATGAGCTCCCAAGATCTTCTCCACTAGCTCATGTGTGTTGCATGTGCTTGCTATGGGGGGGGAAATGTAACGAAAAATATTGCTGCTGAATTGAAATTACTGGACATTTAACAGTTTACAGATCACTAGATTAGGTTAAAGAGAAAGTTGGAGTCTTTTTTAGAAACAATCCATAGGACTATTTCAGTCATGGCAAATATGTTACTTTTACTTGATTTCTATGAGGCTGATCAATATTACATACAAAAAAAATTAATTATCTGTGGTAGAAAAATAAATACAAATTAAAAAATAAACTCAGAAAAATTCTGCTTAACTACAGTTCTTCAGGAAGAAAACTGGGACACATGGACTCAGTATACTCTTGAAATAACACATCTTTTTCTTTTAGAAGTCTGCAAAGTGGAATAGTGAAGGATACATTCTTCACTGATGTAACTTGACCAAAATCAAATGCCAAGTTCAGTCTCTACAGAAGTCAGCAGAGTTACAGTAAAGCAGCTTTTCTCCTACTGACCTGTGTAACATGAGAGGACAGCCCCACTTTGAAGAACAAGTAAACAAAGGCAGGCACATTTTCAAATATGTGTGTGTCTAAAAGCACACAGATCTCTTGCACAGATCTACCTCTGAGTTCACGTTACTAGGTCTGTCTGTACATATTTGGATGTTCATGTGCATTTTATAGAAAATAGATACTAATCTAGATAAATGGTGAATTAGAAAATTATTTTGGGTGTCATTTTCTCAGCTTGTCAACCACGGGAATGCAAAAAGCATTTTTGGCCAGAACACCTTCAAGGGTACCCTAAATTCTGCTCTTTGTTTTACTGTGACCCTCGGAGCCTTTCCAAATCCAGGACCTGTAGAATAAGAGCAGTATTTTTACCACATTGTTTCTCCCCTACTTCATCCCACAAACAGAGATTGAAGAGGAGGGATTTTGTATGCTGTGAGATTTCTGTCAGCTCCTTATTAAACTGGCACCCTCCTCAGACAACAAAAAAAATATCTCAGCTGGCCAGGGTTTGCATTTGGTTTTTTTTGCTCTCTGCATTGTTCCATTAGGTTAATGAAGGACCAGGACCTGAGCCTGGCTGAATGTTTACCTTTATATTACTGTGGTTTCACAATGTCCTACCAAAACTTCATTTAGCATTTTCAGTAAGGTAAAAGCAGTAGGATACTGGTAGCAGAATCCAGTTAACATTTACTGCTACTGTGGACAGGATTTTTTAATTTTTTTTAATTTTTTTTTTTTTTTTTTACATTGTCTATTCAAAATAAACTCAGTGACCTACTAGCTTCTGATAACCCTCTGCGATATGGCTTTGGGAAAAGTTGATGAGACTCGGACACTGGATGAACAGATATTTTTATCATCACCATTCACTTTCTCATGGTCATAGAAATTAAATCTGAGCATAGCAACATCTGAAACACAGTATACACTTAAAACATGTGCAAACTATCCTGAGCAATGCTTTTCTAGTAAGTGCTGATTGGCAAATACCCAACAACAACAAAGCAGCAGTGTGCTACTGGGATTTAAGCAATCTTTCCACTAAGTTAGATTTCTGAAAGAAATTAATACCAAAACATAGACTTTAGTTGTCTTGTGATTTTGTCCTGCTGTCTCTGAACTAAAGGAGACCAAGGAGCAAACTCGGAGTGAGGAGTAGCAACACACTTGGAAAGGACTCCACTGTACTTCTACTTACTTCTGTCCATCATTACAAACTAACAATGGGCTGTAAGCTGACTGAAATTTTAAAACTCCAGATTCTTTCGTACTAAGGAGAGCTCCTGTGACGATACTTCAAAGTTTTGAAAAGGTAGGAGAGTCTATGGAGAAGGTTATACCCTTTCTGTGCAGCCTACAAGAACGCCACTCAGCACAGGCAGGTCTATGGTTTTAAACACTTAAATTCTACTTACAGGCAAAAATTAGTCTGTAGTGGCAGTGAGGAAATAAGCAGAATCAAAGCCTAGCCTCTGGAAACAACTGTTTTTTTCTCTGCCAAGGGCGCTTTCAGCCCCAGCTGCATTTAGTTCAAAGACAAAAGAGTCCACAGCTGGGGCTCAAATCGAAAATGTTACTTTCAAATGACACTGGAGGCTTTAGGTCCCCAAGGTTTGTTATTCATTTAAATGAATAAATAAATAATAACAAAAGAGAAAAGAAGAATATTTTACTTTTTTTTTTTTTTCTTTTTTTTTTCCCCCCGCTACTCATTCCTTGGACATAATGGTTCAGCTAGTCTGAAATAGCAACAAAGTTCCAGCAACATCCATACAGGCTGGAACCTTCATTAGTTAATCAGATCATTCCCTTTTTTGTATTCCATAATACAGTGCTTCTACTGATTTCTTTAACCTTTCATTTTGGACACAATTAATGTAATCACACTTCTAACAATTTGGAGATGATTTCTTGCTAGCAAACTGCTACATACAGCGATGTGCTTCCTATTTCTGGCTTGACTCTCAAACAGCCAACAGAAATGGGAGTTTGAAGTTAAGTTAATTTCTTTTTAATTATCTTTTCTTTCTTTCTAATTATCTTTTGATCACAGATAAGAGGAACAAATTACAAGAGTTTTTTCATTATCCACAAAAGCTGATGATGTCTGCACGTCTAGTATAACATATTGGTGATGTTTTTTGTTTCTGCAAGATGCGTTGACAACATTTTGCAAGGAAAATATGTACGTTATCTTCGTACAAAATAACTTTTAAAAGAGTATACAACTACTAAGATCATGAAGCAAACTACATTCATGAAATGACTGATTGATTTTTTGATTAGAGACAAGTCAGACAAAAATTATCTTCAGCCAACATTGATTCCCTAATCTTTCCTTGATGCCCCATGCAAACAAGCATGAATGAAGGCTACAGTTAAATATTCTAAAGTTACTCTCAAGATAGCAGTGACATTCTTAGCTAATTACATGTTTATAACAGAGTAAGTCAACACCTCACTACAGTAGCACATCTCTACGATATGTTTTCTAGCTTTCGTCCAGCTTCTCTAACATGCCAAGCAATTTGGCATCTAATTCTGCCTTCGGGAGACTATTCTACAATCTAATAGATCTCATTGTCAGGAAATTTTTCTGCACTGCCAAGTCGTTCCCAAGAGTGCCACTTTTATTTAAGGGAGGGGAACTGATTCTGGCAATAGTGTAGCTGCTCCTCTGATATTTTCAGTTACTGGGTGCAAGTAGCCAAACACCATCTGGTACCCAGCTGGTACAGTATATTTAGAGGTACCTAAAATCTTTCCAACCCTCCGTGACTCATCTTTGCTTTTAGAATAATCTTCTTAATCATTTTTAATCATTGTATTGTTTTGCTATCTGGAAAATTCCTTTGTATGTATACAACTATTAGAAGGAAGAATTTAATTATAGTTCAGAGACTACTATTATGAACAAAGGAGTGAGGCAGGGTGGTTTGTTCCCTCCACTTCAGTTTAATTATCTTTAACAAGTTTTAATTGTGTATCTTTTTTCAGTTTAGAGCATACAAAGTGTCTCACGAGATGAACAAATCTATGAAAGTGGGGCAAGGTTAGTGGCCACACTTGTACATAAACATGAGCAACAGTAGACCTTTTATGATATGTGCAATAAAAACATGAAAAAGGGAATCTATATGGCAGCTTTAGCAGCTGCAGTACTTTTAAGTATTCAGAAGGCATGTTCCAAAGACGTGTTTTTGTACAACCGTACACAGTAAATTATTTTTTTGCTATGATTAGACTTAAGAAATAGGTAGACAAGTTAGAGTAATATCTTTTAAGTGAATGAGGTGGTTAACGACTGCCCTATTACAGGTCCAAATACAGTCCCTCCCAGAGCACAACCCCTCTTTAATACTTTTCTCAAGACTCACTAAAGTGAAAAATGTGTTTAGTCTGTGACACACTCCATCTTGTTCCGCTACCTATTCTTCATGGCCTGATTCCGAAGCCCACTGAAGTCAATGGGAGTCTGCACTGACATGAGTAGACTCAGATTAGACCCCAATGCATAGCTAAATATTTTGCAGGATTGTAATAAAAATTGCAGTAGGAGACAGGATAGAGCAGGGATCTTATGCAAATCATCAGTAAAGTCACTGGAGTGATATATCATGTAAAAGTAAATGTGTGCTCTGTGCATTTGCTATTTAAGTCACTGGGAGTTTTGCCTCAGAATTAGGTAAAGGATATGGGGTGTCCTGTCTGCTTCAGCAGTGCAGGCAGAGAGGTAAAATCTTTCATAACAAAAATAAATTACTTGTCTGTTCAAGAGAATATAGGAAAGAAAACATGGTCTCCATCACCCTCAAGATGCGAAATGAATATGCACAACCAAGATCAGCCACTACTGATAAAACAGCTTATTTCCCCATGTGAAACCATTTAAAACAAGAAATGGAACTACCCAAGGAAAACAAAATCTTGTCTTTCTCAGCACACACATCTTCCTCTGAAGAAAGTAAATTCCAATGACTGGGAGCAAACAAATATAATTCTCCATAAAATTATCTCTATAAAGGATATTTAAAACAAATTTATTGATCCCACCTGCCAGATTAGCAAAGAATCTTCAGTTGAAGTCCTTCTCAACTGATATCTACGCTGTTATACATACAAAGTGCACAACCCCAACATCTGATCCATGACCTACAGCACCCACATGAAATGAGATCCCAGAACCCGCCTGGCCCAGTTTTGAGGACTGAAGAGATTAGTTTCTTTCAGTCCAAGATGAATCAAAGATACTGCTGTGAGCAAAATCTGAATATGTATTTTGCTTGCCAAGGAACTGGGGCATGTATGCACGAACAGAAGGTTTTTCTATAGACATTTTGCAATGAAAAACACTGACCACAAATTCAGTACTCAAATTCAGAGTTTTGTGTATCTTACTTCTTTTATGTATCAAAATCCAAAAACATTTTAAAAGCTGAAGAAACTTGAAAAATTAAACACTCCCTTAAAATTAGAAAAACGCTATTAGAGTTACTTGTGTGGCCTTCATCCACCTCATTCTTGGGTTGTGTCCATTCTCAACAGGGTAGTTGTGGATGATCTTTAAGATGATAAGCACCCACAATCTAGAGGAAATCCCCAGTGAATTAACAGCTAAATTCCTCAACATTCTCCATAGAAAATGTATGAACTGAAATTTTTTTCAGAGCCTAGTTTCAATGAATACTAATTGTGGGGATGAAGAAAGTGTTCCTTGACACAAAAGCAGTAATAATTTTGGATGTTATCTCCAAAGTATAGTGGTACCATATGCTCCCAGTTGAATCTTAGAAGCACTCAAAAAAACCCCACCTCTTCCCAACACTGTTGCTGAGATTGTGTTAGCTGCAGCTTTCAGTCACCAGAACTCTGATACAGAGACCTCTCTGCCTGAACTCTTAAATGTTAGCAAATTTACATGCAATTGAAAACCAAATCTTATAATAGAAACTATTAGGCAACCTTAACAATGCCTACAATAAAAATGGAAAAATAAGAAAAGGAAACAGAAAATTATGATTAAAAAGAGAATGAAGAGCAAAGCAAATGGAAACACTAACTGCACACTGGCACACAGCAAAAAAATATGAAATTGCTACAGCATTCATCTTAATGGGAGGAAAGAGACAGAATCCATTCCTGTCAGAGCAGAACTGCAAATGTTACAGCAACAACAAGGCCTGATGGCAGCTGCCAATTTTAGTGCTGTCATGAGCCAGTCTTCCTCTCACCTCAAGTACACCGTACTTAAAAAAATTAGTCATATTAGGAAAATGAAGTATAGTTGCCTATCATTCTCACAAGCATGAAAAAACCCAGAGTACCAGATATTCTGCTAGATGTGACAGAGGATTGCTCGACTGATATCATCTCCTCGTTCATTCCTATTACAAACTGTAGGCCTTGTCAATGCAGCATCTCCTGCTGACCAGCACATCAATGAAATGATGAAAACACTTGTTGACTCTCTTGGCTGGAGGGAAGACATCAACGCAGCCAGATGCTGTTGTGAGGGTAGTTTGAATACATGCATTTAGTTATGGATCCAAAGGAAAGGATATATGGAAGGAATGGGAGAAAGGAAGCTTGGGACATGCTGGAGTGAAGGGATGCCATCCATAGGGACCCTGACAGGCTTGAGGAGGCCTGTGTAAACCTCATGAAGTTCAAGAAGGCCAAGTGCAAGGTCCTGTACGTGGGTTGGAGCAATCAAAAGCACAAATACAGGCTGAGTAGAGAATGGATTAAGAGCAGCCCTGAGGAAGAGGAGGATTTGGGGGTGCTGGTGGACAAAAAGCTCAACATGACCTGGAAATGTACACTTGCAACCCAGAAAACCAGCCATGTCCTGGGCTGCAACAAAAGACACGTGGCCAGCAGGTTGAAGGACATGATTCTCCCCCTCTACACCACTCATATGAGACCCCACCTGGAGTACTGCACTCAGCTCTGGGGTCCCCAACATATGAAAGACATGGACCTGTTAGAGTGAGTCCAGAGGAGGGCCATGAAGGTGATCAGAGGGCTGGAGCACATCTCCTAAGAAAACAGGCTGAGAGAGCTGGCGTTCAGCCTGGAGCAGCTCAGTTCTGGGAAGACCTTATAGCAGCCTCCCAGTACCTAACGGGGGCCTGCAGGAAAGCTGGAGAGGGACTTTTTGCAAGGGCAGGTAGCGATAGGACAAGGGGGAATGGCTTTAAACTGCAAGAGGGTAGGTTTAGATTAGGTATATGGAAGAAACTCTTTCCTGTGAGGGTGGTGAGACCCTGGAACATGTTGCCTAGAGAAGCTGTGGCTGCCCCATCCCTGGCAGTGCTCAAGGCCAGGCTGGATGGGGCTTGGAGCAGCCTGGTCTGGTGGAAGGTGTCCCTGCCCATGGTAGCGGGGGTTGGAACTAGAAGACCTTTAAGGTTCCTTCCAACCCAAACCATCTATGATTCTATGAAATCAAATATTTTCAATGCTAACAGTGAAGCAGGAGAATCTTGCCTATTTTTTTGTGTCTTCTATTAGAAAACTCTCAGCCCTTTTAGAGTCAGTCCCCAAGTAGAATCCTAGATCTCAACACTGCTGAATTTGCGAAAAATGAAAATGTCACTCCGAATGTATTGCAATTGTTTTTCTGACCTCCACTGGTGGTCTCTTTCTCCTGCAGTCATTGCTCTCAGCAGTAGTTCTCCACATCTTAAACACTTCCTTTCACTATGCACATCTCATGTTTGTGATACCCACCAGTAGGAAATAAGGCTTATGTGTGATACTCATTTTTCATTTATGAATGCTTAAAAGAACATAATGGTGTTAATAACTAGAGACATCTGAAATTATTGCACACTGCCCACAGTCTTGGTTTTGGCAACTCTTGTCTCTCTGTGCTTCCTACTGTAGGACATGCACTTTTGAGTTTATAAGAGAACATTATTCCCATGAAACTACAGCCAATTTAAATCTTCTTAGCTACTCTATAAGCAAACAAATCTGATTAAAAGAAAAAAAAATATTTTCTCTCACTTTTAAACTTTCTATTCCATTTCTTCCTTTTCTTAGATACTTCCAGCAATCAAATCCATTTCAAACACTGAATACATTAAAATATGAAGTTCTTCTTCTCCCCTGGCCTACTAATGACCTTAACAAGTAAGCTTTTCTCCTTGGAAGAACTTTCCTTCCAACCATCATATTTATAACTGCATATCGTTTGCTAGGCTAGAAGAAATCTAAGTGCTTAGATAGACTTCTTAAATGCAAATAATTCATCTGAGAGAGTAATGGGCGTTACCTACTGATGGTCCTTCAGATACTTTATCTACAGCAGAAGAGACATTCTAAATGACAGTACATATTGCCCTGGCTTCCTAGGGCACCCATTTTACTAATGGTTTGTTTCCTGACACATTTCTATTAAGCACAGAGACTAGCTGAGGACTTATGCACCTTATCCTTATTGTTGATTTTGGAACCTCAAATCTATGGCTCAACAGGAATGTTTACTGTGTCATCCTCTGTGGTCAAAAATAAAAGAGTTTTAGTTACAGAGCAAAGTTTGAAATAACAAGCAGTACTTCAATCTATAATGCTTTATTAAAGTTTCTATTAAAATCTCTGTATGAAATAATTCATTATTTGGAAGCAAAAATTTATGATAGATCAATCATTTCAACCATGCCAATGCCCAAGTCAATCAATCAAATTAATAAATAAAATTCCTTGTGTCTGTTTCAAAACTGACAGTAGAAAAGGAGTGGTGGAGAAAGCAGTATTTAGGGACTGGATTTACATGTTTCTAACCAATTTTTTTCAGCTGGTACCAACAGTTCCGGTTGTGCAAGAAAAAAGCCAAATACAGAAATTTAAAATTTCTTGTTGCTTTTTAGTAAATTTCCAAGGATTATAGGCCAAAACTGTTCTGCTCTGTGGAGTCATCTGCAAAGAGGACTGTTACAGGTGTGTTCTGTGGTTCCTAACAACATTTATCAGTAAATGTTCCTACACTGTCGTAACTTTTAAACTGAACTCATCTAAGAAAAGTTTTAGTTAGAAATTGAAAGCAGGAATGAATATAGAGACTGAGATAACGAATGCTTTGCACTGTTATCTCTCATAAATTGTGACATTTGGTATATCAAAAATAAGCTAAGGAAACTGAGATTTGATAGGTAGATGATAGCACAGGAATAGAAGTCAACTAAGAAAAGTCATATTATGGAAGAGGATTATACACAGCTTTTGAGAAGAGAAGAGAGAGGGACGTCTTGGCTGTGGAAGCATCACTTAAAGAGATGTTACTGCAGGAACAAGAATATTGCAAGATCTGACTGGGAGGAGAACATAAAACAGAACAATAAAGCAAATGAACTCCTATGGAAATAACCGAGTAGGGTATTAGTTCAGTAAGACATTTTCTGTTTATTCATCATAGAGATTATTTGGGTTTGTAGCAGACAGGGTTGTTGTACAGAAAGAGACCATAATGAATATGATTCATCCTTTAATGAGTGCTTAATCCTTAGCCTTTAATACATCAAACCGCCATCTACATGCTAGACAGATGTTATTTATAATGCCAAGCAGGGACACTGAATAACTGCTTACAGGAAAGCAGTTCATTAAGCTTTAAAAGCAGCAAAGTGCCATAGAATCATAACTGTTCTGCATCTTCATGAGAAACTATTTCTTTATGTTGAAATTGCAGACTTGATGTAATATTTAACCTGTGGTTCCAGGTGACATTTAGGCACAAAGGCTGAACTTTCTAATTGTTACCATTACCACATCTCTCACCTTTCAGTGTGCAGAAAAGTTTTTAAGAAGCTAATTCCAGAGTTTTCTTTGCTAATTAGGCACTAAATATGCATATGTTAAAGAATTAATTTCCCTGCCCAAAGTTTTCCTTTCGCTAATGAAAAAAGTGACGTTACATTTACCTGTAGACTTTAGCACCAATAAAAAATAAGGGGTCTGATTTACTCAACTAAGCTGGGTTGTTCCCGTTTCTTACTTTCAGAGAGCCCAGCAGGGAAACTACCTATTTACATCACAGATTTTTTTCAAGATCAGTTTTTCTCTGGTTTTCTCCTTTATTCATTGTATATGAGATTTAGAATGAATATCAACAGAAGGATGCTAATTCAAGTTTTCATTTTGTTAGCATCATGGCAGCAGTCACTTAAAGCAGTAGAGGGGTTTGAGTCTGGAGATCAGCACCATCTGTGTTTATCTTTAGGAAACACTACACGCTCGGCATGGCTGATGTTAACAGCTGAAGTACACGTGTATGTGTGGATCTCATGGAATCCCAGGAACACTGGCAAATGCATATTTGCAACTTTATAGCAATTTACTCTGATATAAAACTTACACATTTTCTGAAGATATTATGTCTGAATTGTCCCTCTATAATGGGATTCCAGGCACAACCAGAAATTCATCCATAATGCTACTTTCTGAGCCTGATTGATAGACATTATACAATCTTTCATAACCAGGAAGACCCATACATTCAAGAAATATTCTGAACAAGAATGTTTTCCAGAGCAACCAACACTATTTTCCTTTAATCCAAAACAGATCTATACTGAAAGACCTCTGTGAACCTACTGTGTGTGAAAACAGACAGTTTGCCTGCTTACAAAATTCTCAAATATAAAACTCCTGGAATATACACCCATGACAAAACTTTAACAGTCTTACATTCATTTTCATGCTAAATATCGACTGATAACAGTGTATGTTAGAATCTAGTATGAACCAGATACATAAATTCAATGCATATCACCTGAAATTCTGTCTATATTTGAAAATGTAAAGCTACTCTGCATTTGGAGTTTATTGATCTAGCAGGTTCTGAGTCAGTTATACGGAGTATTTCATTCATGTTCACAACCCTTGGCCCAGAAAAATGGATTCAGGATGCATTAATTTCATATTCAGCATCTAACTGATGAGTTTCTGCGTGATCATTCTTTCACTCTAGCTAATGACTTTGTGCTACTTTTCTTAAAAAGCATGCAGGAAGGATTCAATCCACAAAAATGATTTAAGCATCATAACTAAGTATTGTTGGTAACTTGACAACTAAGCATTAAAAATGGACTCAGCATCCAGAAAATATCAAAGAGAACCTAGAAAGAGTGTGACAAACCTTACAAAGACACTTAAATGAGATGAAAGCAAATATGGAGAAGTGAGCATGGTCCTTCTCAAGGAATTAATTAACTCCAGATTACCAAGTGACAACCCAACCCACCATTTGCAGTGATGAATACATGAGTGATATATAGGTTACAAATAGTATGTGGTTTTATTCTTCTCACAAATCTGGAGGAGGCAAGGGAACAAAAGGGGGGGAAAACACCCTACTGTCCCTCTTTTCATATTATGAAATATAACGGGTAGACCACTTCCTGGGAGATTTGGAATAAAATCCCTTTCACCCCACACTTGAAGGATATAATAGAGCTCAGGACTGCAGCTTTGCATTGAGCATCTTCAACAGCTAAATATAAAGGACTTTCAGGTGAGTCCTTACTAATAAAAGTTCTTGTCCAACTCAGGCAAAGCAGGTTTTGGAACATGGGTGTCCTGGGGTCCTGCAGGTCACAGATGAGGCTGCTATGTCTTTCAAAGGATACAGGAGAGGAAAGAAGGAAGCCAATCCTCTGGGAATTTTGTTTTCTACAAGCTTTTAATTAATCAAGCCCCAGGGGCAGAACAGGCAAGGAAATCATCCTCTCTCAGCAATGCCTGGGAGCAAGGGCTAAGCCAGTCAGGACTCAGGGAGTTATGGCCACCAGCAGAAACTCAGGCACCATGGTGAGCCACAGCTTTAGGACGCAAGTGGCGTTGACACGATAAATGTAAGCAACACTGACACATCCAAATCTCTTTGGATTTATCCCCTAAAAATAATGAGTAGTGGGATTTTTAAAATTCAGAGATTACATTTAAAGATGCATGACGGAGTCAAAATCTCCATTCTATTTAAAGTCTCAATTTCTAGAAATCAATATATAGAAATGAAAAAAATCTATACCTTCAAAATAGCTTTTGAGATCTATGTGTTTGAACACCAATACACTGCGCCTTTTAAAGCATAACCTGTACAGTTCTGAGGGAGGCCAGGCCCTACATAGTATGACAGCAACAGGCCATCTTGATACAACTCCTTAAGACATCTAGGAAATTTAAAAGAGATACTCTTAACTGACTTGCAAAAAGGAAGCAAACTACTTATCAAAGTAAAGTTGGAAGTGTTAAGACATACCTAAATAAGTTTTAGAATTACGTTCGAGCCTTCTCAAGCTTTTGTTGGGTGCCTGTGCCCGGGTGTCGACAGCAGGAGCTGCATGAGGAGAGGCTGGGCCCCGCCGCCAGACAGGGCTGGTGCCAGCCAGACACAGCTGGCCCTGCAATGCACCCACCAGCACACAGCTGAGCCCACAGCAAAGCTGGCAGCACCTCTGTGAAAATATATTTGAGAAAGGACAAAAATGCTACGCAGGAGAGTGAAGAAAAAAGTGTGAGAAACAGCACTGTGAGCACCCAGGTCAGAGGGGAAGGAGCTCCAGGCGCCACAGCAGAGGCTCACCTGCAGCCCATGGAGAGACAGCGGTGGAGCAGGTATTTCTCTGCAGCCTTGGTCACACCAGTGTGAGCCATGAGGTTTTCTATCTTATTTTCTTCCCTGCCCTATTGAGGGGGGGGACTGACAGAGTGGCTAGGAGGATGCCTGGCAGCCAGCCAAGATCAACCCACCACTGTTTGTAAAGAAGACCTGACTTTTGCAGTTACATCAGCTGCACTTCTCCATGGGATTCACCTGTATTGGTTATGACTTTAGTATTTTTTCTAGCTGTATAATCATGTAAAAGAGAAGCTTCTGACTTCCCATGATGCTTTTGGCCTCTATATCCAGACTGAGAGCCTTCATTTGTATTTATTCAAAGTATCTTACATTTCTATAGGTATTTCTGTCATTGCATAATTTTTATAAGCTGACTATTATAGCATTCTTTAATGATATTGGCAAGTCTCTTTCTCAGTGGCAGATTGCCATTCTTTTATTGCTCCTTTTTTTTTTCTTTTTTGTATACTAAACCTAATTAAAATGGCACTCTTCCGATGGCTTCTTTACCAGAAAAAGAAAAACAACATCTGTACAGGATAAAGATATTGGTGTTGGGGCTTCTGACAGATATGTTTCCCTTCCCCCCACCCCACCCCCCAATATGCAAAGAATGTACATTATTGTACTTGCCTAACCTACAGTTATCTGGGTTTCAATTCAATATACCCTTTCCCTCACACAAGGCCTCAGCTCACCCTTGTCAAGAATTAATCTTGCCTCCAAGAGAACCTGAGAAGAAAATGCATCTCTAAATACCCTGAAGGAAGCATTTGCCACAAGGCAGTGGTGGAGTTTGGCACAAAGACACAATCAGAAGACAATAAACAAAACCCTTCACATTTAAATTAATTTATTTTTTCTCAGGGAATTTGTACAGTGCTATGAATAATATAAAAAAGTGAAAAATATAATAATGGTTTGTTATGTAGCTGACTGGCAAACCTTTCACATTCTACAGTTCACCTCTGATTTAAAAGCATTAAGGGTGAGCAAAGCCTATTGCAGGTTCAAGGAAACACAATGGTTTCATGAAATGTTCGAGTTCCATCAGACTGACGGTCCACGTACACTGCACTGTTCACCCCAATTCTCCTCTATTATACCTCTATACCTTTGTACAGTGTCTATGTCTTAAGATCTCACAAAGATTTAGTCACCTGTACATCAGGGGAAAAAAAATAAAAGGTAGAAAAATGAGAAAAAAGAGTTGCTGGGGGCAAGTTCTTACTGAGGCAATACCTCATCCTAAAAGCTTCTACTCAAAAGCCAGACTTGGAGCTTGTTTCTCTACAGGTTACAAGTTTCAACTGTCACAAAGCACAAGATTAACAGTTATAAAAACTTGAGAGTGGTACTAAACACAATGCTGTGAAGACAGCCTTTCTACATTGCGTGCAGTGGTGCCCCAAGCTAGTTAAATGCCAGACTGATATGCAACTAATGACCACTTCTTTAGCTTAGCTATGTTTCTTTTCCTATGGGTGACGTATCCCATCTGGAAGCTGTCCCATAAGGAAGAGAAATCTTGTCACTCTTTTTTCAATGCTGAACTAACATTCTTAATGTATCAATATACAGAAATATCTTTACCTTATATTTTATATCACCTGATGGCTTTGAATACATCTTAATTGAGAAGCATCCAATATGTTGAACATTTCAGTTCAAGTCAGTTTCCCATGGAAGAAATACTAGTAATGGAAGGGTACAAATGACAATGTCAGTAAATCCTCAGCTTTACCACCAACAAAATACAAGCAATCTTCTACAAAACATAGAAGGAGTAAAACAGGATTAATGATTCTAGATCACAGTAGGCCTGCCACCAGAATAAGGGAAATCAGGCGGAAGACAGAGACACAGCAACCTGTAAGTAAAGAAATAAGAAATTAAATCCTGTCTCAGTGAAATCCGTGGCAAAACTGTTGGGGATAGTGAACCATCTTAAGCTCAGCAAACTGAAAAAGAGGAAAAAGTGAAGGAACAGAACTTGCACCAGGATAGGAGAATCCAACAGACAACAGAATTGCCATTATTATCTTTGTTATGTACTATTTTTTAATACCAATTTATTACAGGAAATAAAACCATCAAAAAGTCAGTGGGTAAGGTGCTTTATAAAGAACACATCCATTTTACTCACATGATTACTTTTTCTGTGAATATAAAAAGTAAGCTTCACAATTTTTTGGCAGAATTTGTCATTTCAAGAAAAGCACAAATTACTATTTGAATTAAAGCATTATTATTTCACAGTGTAGTTCCACTGCTTTCCTAGTCATCAACTGAGAACTGAAAAACTTACTGTTTCACTCTGCATGTATCCATTCATTTCATATTGCTTTGCTCCAACTTTTAATCACCAACAGGAAAATCTCATCTCTCCCTAGCAAACAAGGCAACGTTTTCATCTTCAAAACTCCAGAGAACCTAAATAATTTTTCATAAGACTGAGAAGTAGAGAGAGATTCTATCTGGACTGATTCTTTCTCCTATTTTTGCACCTGCATTATCCTCCTGGATTATCCTGCTGTCAGCTGCTTCTGCACAGAAAACACTATTATATATGCACACCACTGACTGAAGTCTTTTGCTTTTTCAAGCCATGCTTACCCACTTCAAAGTTGATACTGCGCCATCAGCACTATTTTAGTGGAGATTTCAAAAAGCATTTCATTATTTAGGCTTCTGCAACAAGGACACCCTGTGTATTGTGGCAAGAGAGGTATAGGATAGAAGGAAGAAAGAATAAATAGCTGACTAATATAGAGGGAGCAGTGACAAAGGTTCCTACCTTTGTTTGCAGAGAAGTCTGCACCTGAATGAGTAACTGCAGTGCTCAGAGTCCTCTTGTAGCACCACATTCCCTTTAACATGAGCGAGAAACAGTTGGCATCTGTAAACTTTGTTTACCTGGATACCAGATCCAACTGATGGCATGTTTCATCTGTTAAAATTGTTGAGGACTACAGTAAAACTGTCCCTTTAACATGCACTTGCAAGTCTATTTCAGAACACAGAAAGTTTTCTGTAAGTAGTGTATTATTTGGAAATAATGAGAAGGTAGCTGGTGCTTGCAGAGGTCAAAGATATTAGTGAAAGTACCTAAAATTTTAGCAAAATGCTAGGTGTTGCAGCAAGGAGAAATTGTAAAAAAAAAAAAAAAAAGGAATAACATACTGAAAAAAAAAAAAAAAAGTCCTGTGGGGCACAAATAGAAGATCTGACATTTTCTGACAGTTTAGCTAAATCCATTGTAATGAGAAAAGAAAGATTCTGTATGAAATCAATTCTGTTTGCAATACTTATCCTTGGATGTTGTGAAGAACCATTTCACATCTCAGAGATGACATCCTTTTCTTCAGGGCCTAATCCAAAAACCGTTTAAGTTAGTGGGCTGAAAATGACTCAGCTCCATGAGGAATGATAGCATCTGCCATAAGATTTGTTTCACATCTTTACAGTTTCAAAAGCATCACAGACATATCCCCAGGAACTGGAGAGGGAGGAGGGACATGTCCAAATGCCCCCAAATCTTTGTTTAGTTTTTCCACTGTTTGAAACCTTTCCCATAGTTGTTGAGGTTTGGGTTTTGATTTTTTTTTGGTGTTGTTAAAAAATGATTCATCCCATCACAGGACACAATGAAAAAGGAAGCACAAATTTTGTTTTTGCAATGTGCAGCCTGAATTAGTGTAGTTACATTACCCTTCTTTTAAAGTTAATTAAAACATTTGATCTAAAAAGTGTAAATAAAATAGAAGATACAATGGAAACACATATAAACATGTCACATTAAAGGGTTTCCTTGAAAACTAATAGATTGGAGAAAAAGGAATCATGATGCATATGGAAAGAGATAAAAAAAGAGCAGAAAGTAAAAACTAAAATACTCAAGCCAAGACTCTTACACAAACAAATACACTGTGATGGAAGAGAATGTGAAGTTTTACATTTAAAGTTTTCTATGTAATTTTATTTTGTATATTTAAACAATGAGGAAACAGGAAACTTCCTCCACAGAACAATCTGGATGGGAGTTTGCTCCACTGAGACGTAGGAAGAAGTAAGGATATAAATACTGCCATAGTGACAGTTTTACAGAGTTTTGTTACCAGATTGCAGTCAAACAAATCAGAGGTGGCTTTGTAAAAGAACTTATTAAAAAGATGCCTGGAAGATTAACAAGGAATTCACATACTATTAGTACCAAATGTAGGAAGAAAAATTGCTTCTGGTTTTGAGAAGTAATATGCCAAAAAAAACCCCTCCCAAACCCAACACCCAAACACAGTGTTGAAGCTGGTGCTGATTAAACCGTGGAATCCTTTGCCAAGCAGTATGTCAGATGTCCCATAGATTAAGATAACAGAGACTTGCAAAAAATCTGAGGGAACTGCTGTAGGAAATGGGCTGGAGGATGGCCAAAATGACTAACAAACCTTTACCACTAATAACCCCAGTACGGAAGGAAAAGAAAGATAAAGGAGAATGAACAGTTCTCTCCCTTCCTCCTCTCACTTGAATGGCCAGCAGTATCCTCCAGTGTTGCAATCACCACATCTTTCCTCCTCCCACCCTGTGTGTGCTCCAGTGACCTCCACAGACAATAGCAAACTTCTCATTTACCTCAGCTGAGTGGGATTCAGTCCTAAGGGGAAAAAAAGTGAAGAACAAATCTTATCCCCTATACCTTACTGCACAGGCATGTTTTTGCTTTGTTCACTGCAAATACAGCAGAAATCTTTCCAGAATAGTTTTGTTTGTAAAAAACTGATGGCATGGGACGTAGAGGGAGAGGAGAGGAGGAGAGGAATCCATGGCATACATTGGGTTTTTTACATACTCTTGTGTTCTTTGATTAGTTGTTGAAGTTTTTTACATGCTCCATAAGGAGAGAAAGGGTGGGAACACAACTTTTTTTTTAGATAACTACTGTAGGAAGTAGGTCTGCCTACTACTTGATATGATAGCTTGGCGATTAGAGATCTTGCCCAGCTAATTGGAAATCCAGGTTAAATTCCTTCTTCTTCTTTAGCATATTCAGGATCACATCTTCTATGTCCCAAGTGACATATATTATGCCATAGGCTATTAGATAACAAGACACCACCAACATCTTTTCTTAAAACTGCATCACTGTACTGCGAAAATAAACTGAGATTATTTAGTCCATAGACACAGAATGGAAAGAACAAGATTTTAAATTCAGACAGGATAAGACAAGCTGTCATATTCAAGTGATGAGGGAGAGTTCTAATTTCCAATCTTATACTTAGGATTCCTTGTTTATTTTACTCAATAATCACTTAACCACTGAGATAAGAAAAGATAATTTAGGGAGATACCTGTCTTAATTTGTGCTATTTTTGGCATTTTTGTTTTTCTGCCTTTACTAAGTCATTTGCCAGTTTTCCAGCATATGTGGCATTCGGCTTCTGTTGTGCTCACTCTGAAGTGAAGCATTAGATGAAAAGAAGGGCAGGATGTTTAATATCTAAGGTTACTCCTGGAACGCATTTTCTTGGGAGGCAGTGAAGACACACACAATTCCTATTTCAAGCAAGAAAAACTTCAAAAATCAGCTTTCACTCCCATCTCTATCTCTGTATTGAAATGTGTACAGCTGATTAGAAATAAATACACATGCTCTGTTCTCCTTTCTGTTTTCACCACCTCTAGAATAAAATTATGAATGCCCATAGAAAAGGGAGTGAAATCACACATTTTGAGGATAGAATCTATGTTTTGGACTGTTTCTTACGTACCCCTCTTTATTACTTGCCTAGTTGACAAAATTCCTCAAAAAAACTTTGAGACTATACTAGTTTAAGACACTTCAACATATTACTTTTTTTTTTTCCTACTCCACATTCAAAGACAAACCTATTTTTTTTTGGTTTAAACTGGTTTACATTTCATGTGCATTCATTGTTCTGTAAGTGTATGAAAGTTTCTTAACTAATAGTTTTGAAGTAGCAGAAATGCCCAAACATATAGAGTCTACTCATGAAATTTTGATGTCAATTTTTTCATATTTCCTGCAATCTGTACATATTTTGTCTAATTATTTTTGGAAGTACATCTGCTTGGACACCTGCAGAATTACTGCAAGCTGTCATTTTAATTCTTGAAACATTATTTAAATTTTAAATTTGGCATCTGTCAAAAACAAACAAAAACTACTATTGGATATTATAATGTAGCAGCTAATATTTGCTGAATTTTACCAAATCACACAGAATGTCAGACAATGCCTTCAAACTGGATCTTTATGCCAATATTATGGAGCAGAAGAAAAATCACTGTGATTTAATATATTTCTAGTATGATGTATTTTGTTCTGATTAAGTCCCTGTAAAATTGATTGGATGAGATAACTTGTAAGCACTGACAATATGGTTTTTTTCCCTCAAAGTACCATCAAAAACTTTCACATTGGTCCCAGTAATATGAGTCTCAGTAGCAGGCCCTGTTTGACAGACTAGGACACAGAAAGCTGTCAACCTAAGAGTAGACTGAAGATGATTGTTAAGGGGATTTGGTACTTCGTGTATTTTGCCTAATAGGGGAGCCTGTGCTCAGCATTTCCTGAAGCAAAAGAAGACAGATGAAATCTCTGGGCACTTCATTGCTGCTGCCTCTCAAAGATTTCCTGTCAAAATGGGCCTATAAGGGAAGAAAGGTTTTCAATAACATTTTTTTTTTTTTACCTGGCTGGATTTTCAGTCTTGCTATGAAAGAGTTTGAAGGCACTGTCTTTGTAAAAACACTGCTGCCAAACTACCATATCTAGTTGTGTTTAAAAATAAAAAAGCAATATGACTCACATTACCATAGTGTATACTGTAAAACCAGTTTTGATTGACACTCTATCCATATTTTATATAGTGCTTTTTTTCTTCCGTCAAATGGAGCAAGTGACCTTGATGTTAGTGTGCTTTGCAACTTAAACAGGGAAAGCATATTTGTTGTCAACTTCTTTAGGGATACAATTTTCACCAGAGTACATAGGGAAAAGGAACACAACTCCCGTTATTAGTAATAGGAGTTTTTCGTGTAACTCCCTGTTGACCTCATTGAGACTTCACCCTCTTATGTCAGCCTTATCAGCTTGCACCTATGTAAATTTTAGCTGCACAGAATTAAAAGGCACAAATAAAATGACAATTTTTTTCAGTATCAATTCTAAATAAAAAATGTTGTACATGTCTGAAAATCTACAGTTCCCCATGGAATTTAATCTTGGGTGCTACACACAAGTGAATCAGCTGCATTAAAAATAGCTATATATACATAGCAACTGCAACCATAAAACCCAAGTGTTTTCCCCTACCTCATCATTAAAAATAAGCAAACATAAATCTCATTTTCAAAGGTATCTAGGAATCTGGAGACTGTTTTGAGAAAAAGAAGAGGACAACCAAAATTGTCAAATCACAGGGAACTTGCAGCTGAAGTATAAAGAATACTGCTGTCTATTTAAGGCAGGTGATGTGGCAGGGTTGAGACAGGGCACTTGACTTGTCCCCTGTTGAAAAGCCCTCACCTCTTTTAGGTTTGGGTTTGCACTGGTCTTCCTGCTAGTAAAGGGCTACTTAGCCTGTTCTCATGTGAACTTTTCTCCTAGAAGTGGAGCAGAAAATTCATGTTTTGTAAGTCTGAGGTGTTAAATTAACTTGATTTATTACAGAGTATACGGAGGATGTTACTTTTGGCCTGACAACCCCCTGCTGTCTGAGAAAACTCAACTGATGCACATTAACATGTCTAAATAGGCTGTGGAGGATAATTTAATTTGCTGTAGAATGGCCTGCTCCAACAGGGGTTTTGAACAAGTGAAAACAGGGGGTATAAAGTTCACTGCTATAGGTAAGGGCAACTTATCTGATTGCAAAATGGGTAAAACTTTACTACATTTTAAGAGTAAGACGAAACATTTGTCAAATGAGAATGATGCATACTTTTTCCAGGAAACAGGATCAGCAGATGTTACAGAGAAGCAAGGATGGAGGGGACAGGACACAGCACTTCAAGCAAGGACTGAAACCAAGAAAATTCAATGACATTGCGAAGAATAGCCTTTTAAAGTCAGTGGCTATCAGAAGGCTAAGGAAGACTTTCAGGGTAACAAGGGCGTATTTGCATGTTCAGACAGCTTGACTAGCAGAGTAACATAGGTGAATGACTTTGAAAGATTAGGGAGGACTGGAGATATGCAGCAACAAATGCATGAACAAGCTGTTCAGCAAACTGAGCATGAAACTTCAGCAGAGGTAAATGCAGATTATATAGCACAGGCCTGGTAGACAGTAGACCTGCAAAGTATAGCATTACATAGTAATGATGGAAAAAACTGAGAGCTGAGAAGAGCTGCGTAACTCCGAGGCCAAAAAGGAAATCAACATGCCATCACTACATCAGGAGATGTAGTAAGTTAAATGGAACAAGTCAGAGATCCATTTTAAGGTATTTCCCTTTTTTATTTGTGCAGAAGGGATCTATGAAAGCAGCTAATAAAGAGCCATATTGAAAACAGTATATAATTTCAGGGGAAAAAAGCCTACATTAAAATATTACATAAGGTGTTAAAATACCTAAAGCAAATAGGAAATTCAGAAGTAAAGATGCTGCATTTTTACAAACTCCCTCAACATTCTCTCTCCTCTCCTCCAGGAAGACCCATGCTGACTTAAAACAGAAAAATATTCCAGGACACAGCAAAGAAAGACAATGCTTTTCTGCAGCCTGAGTCAAACACTTGGTACTCCTGCGGATGCCTCAGCATAGTTTACCAATAGCTCAGTGGTCCTGTTATTGTAACGCTCTGCCTTGGCAGGAAATCTGGGATCCATATTCAGTAAGACTGTTTTGGAGACTACTACATGGAATATTCTTAAATGCACCCTTCCAAACATGTATGTGAGGATATAATCTTTTCATATAAGTAATTACTACAAAATATTTCAATAGTCTATTAAATTCTGGTTGACAGTAGGGCCAGCCCTGAGCTGGGTAGATACCACACAGCTGCAAGAGAGCTGTTAAGCAATAAAGTGGATTGCAGTAGTGCAGTGGCAGCTGTCAGTTTTCCCCTTCTTCATTCCCCCACAAATCCACATTTTGACAGGTATCTGTAAGTATTTCTGGGGCAAAGAGCTCAGCTACAAGCTTTCTTCTTGCAGTGACTTTTCATCAGGTAAATCTCTTGTAATTCATCTGCACAGGATCCCGGGCTCATGAAAAAAAAACAACGTAGTGGGAAAAAAATAAAAAGGTAGTTCACCAGACTGAAAAGACATAGAAAAAATGTCTTTAGAGGTAATGTTCAGTCTGTAGCAGTCCTTCTGCTTTGAAACTTCAGATAAAGGTGTAAAATCAGGCTTTTTCCTAACAGACTGCCAGATTTTCACAATATGATACTCTTTAAAGTAAAGAATTGATGCTGTGGACCTAGACAGGCTTCTCTAACTGTGGCTTGGCACAGACATGGAGTTAAAACTCATTTAGGCCAGAAGAGTTTAATTCCACTTGCAACATCTTTGTCCAGCTTTGAGTGATGAAACGCTGAACATTGTCTGATGAGCTACAGCAGTAGCCAGAAGAACAAGTCAAAAGGCAGGATGGCGGGGTTTTTCTTCCATAATGTGATTGGAAGTAAAGCATAATATTCAAGAAAAAAATGAGAAATTCCCTGTCCCTCTTCTCTTCAGTCCAAGTTGTGACTGATGAAAATTAATGGACAGAAAATGTCTTTAAAGCCACAGCTAAGGCTTTGATACAGGAGCTCTCTAGTATATGCCCTACAGAAGGTTTGATTTAACAAACACAACCAAACCCAGACTTTTGTTCATGGCTAAAGGTAACTTGACTTCCATGTCATAGTTTAAAAAAAACCAAACCAAACCAAACAAACAAACCAAAAAATCTTTTCACCGCGTATCATATTTTTTATACCAAATGTTGTACAGAAACACAGGCTCTACTGAGACTCACTTTTAAAAACACCATTAGATTATTCACTCACATGAGATGATGCACTGTAACTCATTTCCAAAACTATCTTCTCCAAGGAAGCTAGACACAAGCCTTTTGAGGATTCCCTGTCCCCTTTATCATGAATAGGAACTTCTGAATCACAATAAATTCCACCATCCCAGAGTATTACACTACCTTTTATCACTCTCACAATTTAATACTCTTCCCACTACCAGGATTCTTCTTTCAGCAGCTATTCCTAATTTCCTTTGTTTTCAATGCAATATAGTCCCACATATAACTCTCCCTTTTCTACATCATCATGCAATATAGAGCAGCTGACTAGAAACCAATCATAGCATTAAGAATTTCCAAGCCAACACCTGCTGAGATCTACAACACTTACTAGTTCAGGGAATGGAGAAACAGAGAAAATACAGGATGTGATTGTTACAAGCAACCTATGTATGTATTGCATCATCTGAAGCTGTAAGTGCTTTATTCTTTTCAAGTATTGACATTGTTGAAAATTTTTGCTTAGAAAGCCATAAAATTTGTACCCATTTAGACACTCCATTAAGTTTTCAGATCAGTCTTTAGGTTTAAGAGTTTACCTATCTAGAAATTACAAGCAAAACAACAACTTGATTTTCTCAACCATAACAGTACAAGATACAGCTACAGTAAGATGTCCAGGACCACACATCAGAAATACATGAACACTGGACAGGAACTGATCTAACCACAGTGATGCCGATGCATTTTTTCCAGGTGTTTTAACCCTCTGGGTGGGGGCCACATTATAGGAGCAAAATACAGCGTAATACCAGCTAAATAACATCTCCATTTAGCATTTAATAATTGCATGAAAATCTTAACATAGACAGTTTTTGAAAAGAGCCCTGATATTTCAAGTTCAGAAACTCCATAGCTCAAACAACTTACCATCTAAATGCTAGAAAAGAAGCAAAGGAAGAAGACTGTGAATCGCAAGAGAACAATAATATTCAAATATGCAGAAATCTGTTCTGCATACAATGATAGCAAGTTCAGTCTTCGTCCAATATGCCAGACTACACAAACGTAATACTTTGTCTTTTACATTTGTGTAGGCTTTTAAGCACTTTGATGGTCTTGCTATATTGTTTTTATATAATTTTCAAGTATTGTTCTTATTCTGGCTTTGTTTTCCTTTCTTTTTGGTCTTTGCACTAGTGTCTCTGAGAATCAAGTTGGTGAATTTGTGGTGCCAAAAACACAGAGGATGCTTTTAGAATAAAGTCAAACTCCAAACAAATAAGGCAGAATGCGGAATTGGCAGCTTTCTTAACAGAAGCAATGGGCTTTAAAAAACCAAAGAATCAAACAACCACTCCCTCTTAAACAGCAAAAGTGGAACTGCAGCAGATAGCTGGGTCCAAATGCTTATCATACACTCTCACTTCTTTTTCCATCTTCTGTCTCCATCACATCTTTTTCCCCTATCTGAATCTGACTGCTGAGTAAAACCAGGTAGTAAAGCACATTGTAATTAACTTCACTTCTCAAAAGTGATACACAAGCTGTTTCAGTTTTCACAGAAAATACATATCTGCATATAGTAAATATCAGGGACTAGAATAAACAACTAGGTAAATACTTATTTGTTTTCACTATCGAGTCAAACAGGTATCTCATCAATGAACGGTACCTACTGGAACCATTGTTCCACACTCACAACTCCCCGGTGTGGCCAGTGCACAACAAAAAGCCAGCATGAGGGATACCACAGCTCCCTCTGTAGCCTCTTAAATCACCTATTCAATGTAATATTCTCAAAGCACTGCACTCAATTGATTAAAGTCATGTTCGCCTGTGATGTAAACATCACAGCATCACTAAAGTGTCAACATCGTCAAAAATTAATTTTGGAAGTATTTTAACACAGTTTGACTACACTAACAGTTCATTTGGATATTTGAACTAAAACATCCTTGTTAATTTGTGCGTATATACAACAAATTAACAAATTAATACACTACAAAATCCATTGCCCTTTTTTACACTGTAAACACATCCTTTCTCCCAAGAAGGTAAGCAATTACACATTTACCTCCAAATTCCAGCACTTATTTCTGAAAAACGGAAACATCTCAGCCTGTTACAGAGAGTAACAAAACAGTTTCACTAAGCTTCTCAAGACCATAATGAATCACAAGCACAGAATTTCTCAAAGCGTTCTGGTGAACAACATGGGAGACAAACAGTGCCAGAATGATACTTTGACACTGGAATACAGAATGATGGGGATGACAAGGAGCAACACTTAAGAGTGAGCTGGCAGCAATCACAACCCCATGAGACCACATAAATCTTCCATTCAACCCCAGTACCCCAGTGGCCATTAAAATAAAACCATAGAGGCACAATCCCAACCCTGGCACTGCTGGGAGGGGCCCCCAGTTAAACAACACAGACTTTCCTTAGGTCATCACTATAGGCACACTGGGAAACTTTGTAGCCTGGTTTCATTAGCGTAGGATAAAGGAGTGCTCCTCTGTCTACATCATTTTCCTGTCCCCAGTAACTTGTCAATTTTTTTCCCTGTTTCCACAAATTCTGATGTAGCTATGGAGTTACTAAGCTTCTTTAAATGTTGTGTGAATAGGCTGCTGTTAAAAGAAAAGAAAAAGAAACCCAAAAAACAATTAGGGCATCTGCTCTGGGAAAGACTTGCAATATGAGCTCATCTTTCCATAGGCACCAGAGATTCTGTGTGACGGAAGGGACATTACACATGTCCTCATTTCAGGGAAAGCTTCAGTTTGAGTTGTGCTTTATTAGCCTTCACAGAATCCCATCACTAGACACAGAGCTACAGCACACCAGGTTTCATTAGTTCCGCTGCTTGCAAACTACTTGTTTATTTTAATAAAACATGAATAACTGAAAACAGAAGCCTGCCTGCCAGGTGGGTTTTGTTTTGGTTTTGTTTGTTTGCTTTTTTTTGGTTTTGGTGGGGTTTTTTTGTTTTTGTTTTTGTTATTGTTTGTTTGTTTGGTTTGGTTTTTGTTTTGTTTGGTTGCTTTACCTGAAAGGATTTAGATAAAGCCGTAATATTAAGCAGTAATTTTGACTGTGTTTTAAATCACCCTATCAACAGTGAAATTACAGATGAGAGAGGTAGCTAAAATGACTGCTGACGCAGAATGACTTGAGCCTGCCATCTCTACCCAAGCCTGGTGCAGGCTGCTGCCACCCTAATCAAATCTTCAGGTTATTCTAGATTCTTGTATTCAGTATTGCAAAAGTGAGTTTCCTGGTTAATGCTATAAAGCAAAACTGAATAAATACAAATAGTTTAATCTTCCTCTGCAGTCATATCCTCCCACACTGGTAAGTGTAATTAGGAAAATGCTACATTGCATGTCCTGAATAGTGAATGTAGCTGATTGTTAATCATTATATTTACATAGTTTATATGAAAAATATTTAAATTCATGAATGTTCCAACTTTTCTTTGCCATAACATTAATACCTGAACAGCATCTGAATGTATAATAGTGTATTTGTAGTATAATTTGTATTATTGATTCTTTTGCAATGTCCTTGTAAGAAAAGTGTTGGACATTTCACTTCCAGGTGTAGAGAACATTTAAGATAAAAAAAAGGCATATTCTTTGATAAAAGCGACATATGCTTGGAGGGACGGAGGGGAAAAATACACTGTTCCAAGCTGACATGAAGGTGTGTTCACATAAACAAAAGATAAACTGTAATATATCAAAAGAATATTTGGGCAAGTGCCTTTTGTAAAATCCTATTTTGCAGAATGAATTGTGAATAATCTTTATTTAACATCCATAAAATAATGATTTCCACAAAAACATAGTGATAAAAAGGTTTATATGAAGCACGGAACTTCATTTTGCAAACAATAACTGTCTTGTATCTGTATTATCAAGAACAGGCAAAACAGAAATATATTTTGAGAATACAAAAAATCAAGAACAATCTTTTAACACATAACTCGAGAGATTTGACTATGAACCAATGTATGCTCTCTAGCAGTACCTCTGCTAGGATTTGTAAAATGACAGAATGAATGCATAGGGTATTATTAAAAAAAAAATTAAAAAACCTGAAGTGGGAAAATGAGAGTCAAGTATTCCATAAAATCTGTTTTATAAACCAGACCATTATTTTTAAAAACTCTTCAACTTATTTTCTGGGTGCTCAGTCTAGGCTACCATAGTCTCAATTTTCAGAAAGTGGGTGTTCATAACTATAAAGAACCAGGTTAATTTAGAAGTCAAAAAACTAGAGCACCTCAACTCAAAATACTAGTCTTTTCATGAACAAAACTAAAAAAAACGTGAGGTATAAAAATAATGTTCATGCTAGTTTATTTCCTTTTGTTTTTTTAACTTTTGTTCTTTGTATTCTCTGTCTATATTGTCCAACCATAATAAACTTTTTCTTTTAAAGTAACAAATGAAATCATTTTCGTTATACCATTACGCATCTTCACATTAAGGCCCTGTAAATACAACTCAATGCCCATTTGGTTTGGCACTCAAATGTGGGCATGTTCTAAGCATTCATATATATATACTTGACTATTCAGATACATGCATAAACGAGAGCAACAGTGTCCACTTGCAATACAATTTTTTTTTTTTTAAGTCTTAAGAAATGCTTCATTCAGAAATGCTCTAGTTTCTTCTTATGAACAAAATCTTGAAATTACCTTAATGCCTCCCTGTAGACTTTGCAGTTCTCTGTAGCTCTTAATCTGTATTTATCATGTATTCCAAGCAGGATCATTCCTTAATCTATGATGTACTTTATACACATTCACTTGCTGAACACATTAAATGCATCCTTTCATGACCAAGGTATACATGAAGATTTATGTCTTGCTAAGAAGTAGAATACTCGGTGTGCTTGAGCGGTGATTATAAGATTATTAGTAAAGTATTTAAAACTCCCAAGCACTGTGAGTGAACTGACCCCTTGAATGGTTTAAAAGCCAATTTTTCAACAGGTTTGGTACTTACACAGTGAGATCACTAGAACTAAAATGGTAGATTTGAAACCATTTCAACATATATACATTTTGTGCCATAATATTTCCTAGAAAGAGTACATGACAATCCAGTGTCTCATGCAAAATCAATTACTTTTTTAGTTCAAGATCCTCAGTCACTGAAACAGGATATTATTTTGCGTCCTGAACAATATCTTGTTCCAGTTTCTAAGGAAACCAGCAGCAAAAACTAAGTTTACAATGCTGCATCCTCCAGAAATTGACTACAATGTCAGTCTCCAGGGTGTCATTACCAAGTGCTATTTGCATTTAAATTTCTATAACCCTTAAGCAACTGGACTGTTTGTTTATATGCATGGTTATGATCTACTAGGTATCTAGGTGTTACTCCTCACCTTCCCTTATGGGTTCACAGCCTGTTGGTGTTTAATGGCTTATAAAGCTAGATTTCAAATCAGGGAGATCATTTGTGAATTTTTATTTTAGGAATTTCTTTTTGCCACACTCAGTGAGATGTATGTTCAAGCCTTGGTATTAATGGATGTCACTCATTTGGTTTCACACATGGGAAGAAACAGGCGAAGTCATGTTGCTGCGTCCTACAAATAACCAGAGCCTATAGAGGAATGGTTTATTTGTTTTACACAGAAGGTTTTGGGAACTGGCCTAGAGGAACTAGGTTATGTGTTCCTAGGGGAAGTCACAGAAAAATCCAGATTTTTCTTGACAGACACTTGCCACTTTTGTCAGAAAAACCCAGCAAATATTCTGATGAATTACTGATGCTTTTATAGTTGAAAACTCTCCTGACAAACTACTCTGCTGACCAGAGATGACAAGGCCCTGACATCAAGTTTCTGTCTTCAGAATATACAGTACTGTTATAAAATCTGTTTACAGAAGATGCAACAAAAAAAGATTCAGGGGCTATATTTTCCCACTGAAATCAACATCAATTTGTCATTTAGCAGCAAACCCTCTTCCTGTCTATTGTGTTTTAAGGCTTTACATTTTTAACTTCATAATTATTTTTATAGAAAAAAAATTTCCATGAACTT
The DNA here is from genome assembly GCF_023634155.1 of Falco peregrinus. NCBI lineage: Eukaryota > Metazoa > Chordata > Aves > Falconiformes > Falconidae > Falco > Falco peregrinus. The sequence continues at coordinate 19,973,893 of NC_073730.1, read as the reverse complement.
CTACAAGCTCTAAATCTATTCTGTATTTAGTGATATATAACTTAGTGAAGAGGATAAAAAGAGGCTTTTCTAAACAAATCACTTTATGACTAAGCAATCACACTTATCCAAAGAAACAGAGAATGTGAATATAAGAAACAAGATTTGTGCTATGAATTGTAGCATACTTGCAAAGGGCAGCCTTCCACAATCAAACAAATTTAACTAAATAAGTAATGTTCTAACCTTGGCACGTGCAACCATTGATTTAGATCCAATTTTTCTCAGAAAATTATTTCAGCAAATTAATTGTTAGTTGGTTTCTCTGCTTAAACAGTGCTCCCTTATTCTCTATTCCCCTCCACTTGTTAGGGACACTTAACCTGAAACAAACGAAAATTACTTTTTTTCCTTTTTTCCAAAATTCATTAAAATCCAAAATACATATAATAATATGGTAAACAAGTACCATATAGCAGTACAGAAACAAGGAACACACACTTAAAATGAACTCCAAAGAAGTCCTGGGCTGTGTAGGAAAAAGTTGCTTAATGTGTGCAACTTGCTTACACAGCTTGTTTACTATGTTTTCAGTAGAGCATATGTGTTATTACTGTAAACAGTGGGTTGTTTAGCTGTTACATGTTAAAATCATTGAAGACTTAAAAAGATACATGCATTTGCAAGTTATTAGTCCTCAAAATGAAACCGATATTATGTTCAGAGTAAAAATCAAGGCACAATACTATTTAATAAAAACATAATTCATATATATACAACCTTGAGATTGTCAAACAAATGTTTTTGCACTTTCTGAAGTCTTTTTTCAGTGTGCAGAAATAATAATAAAAGTAAACTTGTACATTATATTTATAGTATGTAATATATGTATTTTTTTCTTGGAAGCCTTGCTGAGTTTCATAAAATCATAAAAAGAAAATACTGATGGTACTATGGGGCTTTTAAGTCAAATGAGCAATAAAGAAGAAAAAAAAAAAGATGCTGAAAGCACTAAAAATATTTAAGAGAACACTGAAAAAAAGAAAAGTAATGCTTCAAGGTGGTAAATGCACATTCCCCATTGCTTGGATGCAATACAAGTACATCTTCAGTTAATTACATAATGCCTTCTGTGATGCATTTCTTTGAAGTTATATCTTCCTTTTATTGTAAATAATTAGAGTAGGATTACTTGCAAGATGGATTACTATTTGATGACTGCTGAGTTCGTGGGCACTGCTGTTGATTTTATACACTTACTGCACTGGCTTGACAATAAAGTAAATACCCCTATTATAGTCTCACCCAGAGTAGCACTGAGCACCTCTTAAGACACAATAAGACCTTAAATCAGTCAGTGAGTTAAACAGAACTTGTGGCTTCTTTGCATCTCATAATATCAGATTTCAATTAGAAGTGAAAGGCCACACACTGTACTAAATCATTCTTTGACTTTAATGAGTGTTTCTCACATTCAAGTCAAAGGTTGTGTATCGAGGATGATGTTTGACTAGCCCGTACTCTGAAAGCAGAGGGAATGCCGATTCATTTGCCTACCAAATGAGACGCAAAGGCAGAAGCAGTAGCACAGACACCCCTTGGCAACATTACACCTGTTGGGCACAGATTCGCAAGGCTGCCCCAAGCACTGAGCCCCAGCCCGCAGTGAGGCTGCCTTTTCAGTCATCCACGCTTTTGACCATATTTGTTTTAGACGCCAGTGATAGCTTACCTCTCCAGTCAACTGAAACAGTATAATGCACTGAGCCCAAACAAAGGAGAAGGAGAACAATTCAGATGAGGAAGGCTAATGGCTGATCAATCTCAGTCCCATAAGCTACAAAGAGGAAGCCAACAGAGATTAACTGTTGGAATATACCAGGATGTTCTTGAAACACCACATGGCATACTGATGGATGTTGCTGACCACAGGTAAAAATTAAGAGGAAGAAAAATGCAAAAGTGAAACAGAGCGAGGATATGTTTGGAAGTCCTCTTAAACTCCTGAATTACTATTTCTCAGATGGAGAATTAGGATTGAAAAACCCAGCAAAAGTTAGGCAAGGAGTAGCTCTTCCAGATGTGGGGAGGCTGTATGGCTGTTCCCCAACCTTGAATCACAGTAAAGGCAATTAAGACTGGGGCAAGGAAGGGAGAGGGGCTTTGACTCTGTGAAATACTTCCCTCTGAAGTGTTTTGATTTTCTCTCAGAAATACCACTGAAGTCCTACAGCCACCAAAATGCCAGCAAATTCTGATGAGATATAAAGCTAGGCAAAATCTTTGCTGCTTTAATAGAAATAGAAATCGTGTTTGAGCATGGCAGCATACAGGAGAGTATTACTTAAAACACAATAGAAAGAGGGAGAAACTAAGGGTATGGTAAATGGGTGAGTATCTTCAGAGATGAAAATATACTGTGTCCTATAAAGCATGACTGGAAATTAAAAGTTATGGAAAACAATAATGAACTGGAAAGACAGAAAGATACTAAAGTAGAAACTCCAGGTAGCAGAAACAGAGAGAGAGCTTTTACACCACTAGAGAGAAGATTGCTGAAAAGAAAAAGGTGCTATAAGAAGAGGCTAACTAGAAAAAAGAAAAGGAAGGTCATGGATAGAGATGGGAGCAAGACTACTCAGGATTTAAAAAATAAGGCTGTCTTAAACAGATGTGAAATGAAACCCCTGAGTATTCAGCACAGCTACCTTATTTCTGTGTCACAGCTGAGCCATCTATAGGAAATATTGTATCACTGGTATTTAAACAAATAAAAAGGAAGGAGAGTCTGAAGTAAAAAGAAAGAACAGAAAATCTTCATTGCATGATGAAGAGGGCCTTTTTATTTCTCACTCCTCTTTATCCCTTCCCCTTCTTTTCTGGCAGCTGCTGTGGGGTAAGCTCTGCTCCTGTGACAGCACTAACACCAAAAAGCAAAACACTCTTCAGCTACCACATTTCCTCAGTCTCCTTGCAGGGCTCCTTACAAATATCTAGCTATTTTATGTACTCATGTCAGGGCAAAATTCAAACTCAGAAACACAATCCAAAATTGTTTTAAAGGTTTTTAAGATACTCCCTAAGAATGAGATAATCATTCATGAGAATTGATGCAGTCCTTACAAATAATCAGCTCTTGCCAAAGACTGAATTAAATCAGAGGGACAGCACTGAATCCTGTTAAGAGTATACAAGAGGAAAATGTTTCATACATATTTTGCATACATTTTTCCACTGTCTAATTGGGCTGGAGGAGTGAGATAACTCATAGCCTATTGTTCTGGCAAGCCACCAGTGTAAAGAGAGCAGGGAATTGTTTACAAGCTAATATTAGTGCAGTAACATGCCTCAGTCATTTTATTTCTATGTTGGATGGATGTCACAAATTCTCATGTAGGAAATTTGGTCTTCCTTTTGCCACAAAGATTAGCTACAACCTGTGATACCAGTACTTTGCTGGAAGGAATAGTACAGGAGCTTCACTGCTGTGTTATTATCTGGGATCTATTATGTTTTACATTTTTCAAAAATCTTTAAGCTAGATCTTTGACATTCAACTGCCTATAAAGACATACACCACCCGATGAGAAGCTTTGATGTGCATTTTGCGGATTAAATAATCTAGATGGAAGGCAATGTGTTTCCAGCCAAGAAGAAAACTATGGAGGAAATTTTGCCTCCTGCCGTTTAGCACTGCTGGCAGTCAATACCTTTTAGCCTACCCTCTAAATTTGATTTCATACATATTTACAGACTATTTTTCCTCTTACTACTAATTCTTTTGAGACCAAATTAAGAACAAAGATAGCAGGAACAGGCTTCATCAAATAAAAATGTAAATATGCTGCATCTCATTTTTGGATGAAGAAAGTTTATTTAAATATTTTCTCCAATGGAATATCTTTGCAGTATCATTATTGTTTGCAACTGGAAAAGTAATAGCCTTGCAAGTCAGAGTAACCCATTGAGGCTTAAGCAAATTTATGCATTTAAATAATGTAGTTTACTTGTAAAAAAACCTAGAATTTCTGCATTTTCAGACAGGGAAAGAATACTAATAATAAAACAATTAGCTACTAAAGAAAAGATAATCTTATCTCCTATATCCAAGGTACACTCTCAAATAGCTCAATAGTTTTAACTATGGAAGAAACACTGAAGTAATCACAAAGCAACTTTTTTTTTATATACATTTGAAGGCAAACTGAAAAATCTAAAACTAAAACTGAAAATGATGGTGCTTCTACAAAGTGACATTAATCCATAACATACTTTCAATTTTAATTTTTTTAAAGGAGGTTTAAAACCCATTGATGTTTTTTGGTTTTTTTGTCTGTGTTTTTTTTTTTTAATTAGCAGCCCACCTGTTCTGTCTGATCAACTTCACAGGTAAATAGAGAAATATGGTAGATACAAGGTACTGTCTTGATGAAGCCAATGAAGTTACAGCTGTGACACTGGTGGAGTCAAAATCTTACCAGACATGTTTGAACTCTTTTACTTCCCAATTTAAGTTCAATGAAAAAAATAAACATACCTTGTCTGACTAACTGAATGCTCTGATAGTCTTTCCTCAGTTATTACCTCTAATCACAGCCAAATAAGTATTCTAAAAGGATTCTGAAAACCATTAGCAATAATTGTTGCTATAAACAACAGAAGTCTTTACATTCCATTATCTTCATTTTTCAAAAGTTGTAAGACATATTTTCATCTGTAACGACAGGCTTCAGTAAAGTTCAGCACAAAAAGCAGAGTTATGTACAAAGCAAGAAAAGAGTAACTAGACATGTTTTCTATGTGTTCCTCTGGCATGGCATCCATAGTAATTTTGCCCTCTAGATTTCTCTTAATTTTAAGGTTCTTCCATCTCATGCTACCCAAAAACCACACAGAAGCTTCCATATGGGTTTTGTAGGACCAAAGTAGCACAGGGACTTGTGAATCTAGCTTTAAAACACTGTTAAGCATCTTATGGTATCAGCTGCTTCCCTACATATCACGCATTAGCTACATTTACCGTACTTACAGAGAAATAATAAAAAAGAATTTAGCAAGGCTTTAAACATCATGTGTGTGCTGTTAAGGGGTCTCTTCTGGCCAGTCTCTGATGTAGATTAGACACCTAGGGATGTTCTGGTAACCAGGTTTGCCAGAGATAGGCACACTGTTTCTGAAGGTGGCGTCCACAGTGCCATGAGGGACGTGTAGGAGAAATGAAAGGTTGCAACAAGAAGCCCGCTGGGTTCTCAGGGCCACATCAAACTTCCTCTCCACTCCTCAGCTTCTAAAGAGAGCATGCAAACCAAACTCACTGAGCTAAGGATGTCAGCATTTACGTGGGCATCTGTATATTATCCTTGCCTGCAGGTATTTCTTCATAGAAGGATGTATTAGGGCCTGCTACCTTGAATCATTTTCTTTTGAGAAACTGAATCACAGTTCTACTACTTCTGAAGTGTCATATATTCACAAGCGCAATATTAAACTGATATGTGTTTGTTATATAGTATATAGATATCCTTTGTTGATGTCTCATGATATTTCTATATAGGGCAAGATAAAATCTACTTGAAAGAAGAGCAAATATGTTAACTGTTTGGTTTTTGGTTTTTTTTCAAGAAAACTCATGCAGAGAGGTAGGAGAGATTAATCCTTTTGTAAGTACTGGCAACATTTCAGAGACATATCTACAAAGAATTGTGACAAGTGTAACAGTGACATTATGTAGAATCGCGAGGAGACTATAAACACGAAGTTAAAGAGCCAAACTTCCCCGTTAAGTCTCTGTCTACATCAATCCGTAAATCGCGTGAGTTTAAACACAACCCCCTAAGCTGGTAGGCATGTTCATTGTTTGTAGGCCTATACCTGCAAGTCTGCAGTAGGAGACCCAGATATTCTAAATTCAGGATTGTCCCCTATGATTTTACACTTAATTTCTCTGTTTTTTCAGGAAAAAAATCTGCAGCTCACTCTCTGCAACTGCTGTGCCTACTGTTTGCCCTTACAGATTGGAGGGCAACGGTGAAATGGGCCCTGGGAACATGTCCCTGCTTGGCTGTGTTGGCAACTGTCATACAAACAGCTTGATATTTCTTTATCTGCCAGACTTCAGATGTATACAAATATTAACTACACAAATTTCAGGAAATTTTCAAAATTTTCTGGAGACTAGGAACACACATTTTGAAGGTTTGTGGAGTACTAACAATAATAAGCTAAATGTAGAAAAAGAAAAAATATCATGTTCTAATAATGAAAAGAGAATAGAAAGATTTAAGACAGACATTTGAAAGAAAATAGTTCTTGCTAAATGTTTTTCTTTAAAGGCCTGGCATCTGATTTCTGCAGATAAAATGTGTTCATGACAGTAAGTGTTTTCTTAGAATTATATCATATAATTTGTGAGAACTGAAAAAAACACAAACTTTTTCCCATCTGCAAGATTATATTCAAGAGAGATGTTTAGCAAATTCTCCTGTAAGGACTGTATAAATCAGAATTATACAAATGAATGTTTTCACAATCTCAGAGGCTTCACCACTGTAATTAAAAGGTGAATTTTTCACTTTTATTTTGTTATTCTTGTCTCCTGAGTCTGATTTATAACTTCTGTTACACAATTATATTCATTTATTTCTTTGTGCCATGTTGTATGTTATTTCAAAAGTAACATCTAGGGTGTCCTTGCTTTAAAATGTAGATTTAGCCTCTCTGGATGAAACTTGGTAGAACATCTGTGTTTGAAAGTATGAAAAATTACCACATTTTCTGAGTGAACCAGGCTGAGTGCTCACATTATACTGTCTCTAAGAGAAAATTAAAGTGCTGCTGATAGCTGAGGGACTGGATGGCTCAAGGGAATTGTAGTGTGACACAGTCTTTCATCTGATGAAAACCAGCATGAATTTAGCCCATGCTGATAATGACCAAAAGTCATTATCATTTGTTCAGTAACTTATTTAAAATGAGTTAGGGGTCCAGCTCACGTCTTGGTAGTAAAGAGTCCAAATTAGAACTGAGCAAATAATGAAGAAATATCTCTGCAAAAATGATTTCATATTTTTAAATTAGTATGCTTAAACTTCTTTGTGTTTATTACCTTCTTAATATTTTAACAAACATGTCGAGGAGGAAGGATGTTTGTGAATTTAAAAGATGTATCTCCAAATTCTCATGGAAAGCAAATCCTGAATTTATGGAGGCAAGTATTTGCACTGGAAAAAAGATCTACTTCTTAGGATTCTGCTTATTCAACTAAGTACATTAAAATATCTTCTATGTGTTCTCTGTGCCTGGTCAAAACTAATAACAGCTTCTCTTTCATGAATCGGATGCTAACAAATGAAGTGCTTTCAAGAAAGCTACAGAATCACAGCTATTTACAAAAAATACTCAGCAAAGAGAAACATCTCACCAGTTAAACAGAAAAAAAGACTCCATAAAAATACATGGTATATTATTAACTTAATATTTAGGATAAACTGAGGCCTGATGGAAGTGAGAATGGAGAATTTAGGTCTTTGCAGAACTGGAACAAAGACTGGTGTGTGAAGTCATTCTGGCAATATGGCCAGGGATAAAAATCACAGGCTGATGTATGAGAGACTATTAAATCTAGCAGAAGCATTTGCTGGGCTCATGTTCCCAAAACAGGGTGTATGAATAAGTATGGTCGTCTTGCAAAAATACCTCCAGTGAAGGTATCTGGTGTATGCTAGCAAAATGTGTAAGTGTAAAGTAAACTTTGGGTTAAAAGCTGATATAAAACCAAAAATAAAGTATCTGCCAAGCTACATAACTCTCAGTAGGGCTGCAAGGAAGGAGGACTACATCATTTCACACTGACATTTAACATATGCCTTTACAATGCCTAAGCATCTCCATCATATACGGCTACCTCTTTGCCTGACTAGGACAGGGGGTTGAATACTGCGCTTCAAGTAGGCAACTTATTGTCATGGTGGTACATTTAATGAAAGCATTTAATGCATATTGGGATCTGGAAAGTAGGGGTATGGATAAGAGATTCACACAATCACTCAGGTTGGCAGGGACCTCTGGACATCATCTTGTCCAATCCTGCTGCTCAAAGCAGGGTCAACCTGAGGAGGTTGCTTAGGGCCATGCCCATTCAAGTTTTGACTGCTTTCAAGGATGGAGACTCCTAAATCTCTCTGGGCAACCTGTTCCAATGTTTGACTGACCTCACAGTAAAAAATGGCTTTTCTCATGTTTGCATGGAATTTCCTGCATTTCACTGTGTGCCTATAGCCTCCTGGGTTTTTGGTTTGTTTTTTTTTCTGGTCACTGCTGGGAAGAGCTTGGCTTCATCTTCTTCACTGACTCCCATCAGGTATTTATACACATGTTCATAAGACACACACACACACACACCCAGGCATTTTCTCCAGGCTGAACAACCCATTTCAGCCTCTCCTCATATGACATGTGTTCCAGACTGCAAATCATCTTCCTAGTCTTTTGTTGAGCTTCTCCATATCTCTCTTGTTCTGGAGAGGCCGAAATTGGACACAGCACTCCAAACGTCTCACCAAGACCCAGTAGAGGGGAAAGATCATGTCCCTCGACATGCTGGCAAGGTGCTGAAGACTGTCATCCTTTGCCACAAAAGGACGTTGCCGACTAATGGCAAACTTGGTGTCCACCAGGATCCCAGGCCTTTCCTGCAAAGTTCCTTTCCAGTTGGTCAGACCCAGCCTATACTGGGGCATGGATTTCCTCCTTCCTAAGTGCAGGGCTTTGCATTTACCAATTTTTAATTTTGTGAGGTTTCTGTTAGTCCAGTTCTCCTGCTTATCGACTTCTCTCTAAATGACAGCAGAACCTCCAGGTGTTATCAGCTGCTCCTCTCAATTTCATATCGTCTGCAAGCAATTTTGGATTCTCTGCAACAGATCTCCCAATTTCCAAAAGAATGAAATCAAAACAGTGTGAAACTAGTCACAGAAAATGGAGAATCAGCTTCTGAAAAATGAGTGACTTTTGCTGCAAGCAGGAAACAGGGAAACTATGTGGGTGTAACTACAGAGCTGAGCTGATGGCCTTTCATGTGTGAACACATGCAACGGACTCAAATTCCACTCCTATTTTACTAAGGATGGCTTATGGCCTCAACCTTTAAAGGCAGACAAGAAACAAGGTTGCAAAGACAATAAACAACCGTGCTTTGTTTCCCTTGCATTCGACACTCTTGGCTGGGTTCCTGATTCCCTGGGAGCAACAGGACACAGCGACACTGCAAATAACATGAACCGTGGCAAAAATCACAGGCAAAGGAGAGCACTTCCAGCATTTATATTTCTGTGACTAACAATCATGGCACAAGCCCCATGAAGGTCTGGACAGACTATTGTTTCAGACAGCAGCTTCTCCTCACTGAGAAACACCATATTTAACTGGAATAAATGATATTACTCCTGATTTACATCAGCAAGTCTGAGAGGAGAAAAACACCTGGAAGAGCTCACCATGAGAGGAGCCATAAGCTTATTTCTATTGCTGCTAAACAGAATGTCAGCAACAACATTTCCAATCTGTAATTTGTACTGTTCACTATGTTCGTCTTCATGCCACAGGGAAAAATTATGCTTAAGGCAGAATGATTACACCACACTAGCCTTAAGCTAAAATGACATCATAAATAAACAGTGCAAGAAATAGCAATAATGGCAGCAATCAAGACAGATGTAAAAAAACAAAACCAAAGTAGAAACGTGGCAAAGTAATACATATTCGAACTTCTAAAATAAAACTAGCTAGGACATTTAAAGATCCATTTAGAATAATAAAGATAAAAAATGGCAAACTAAAATCTATTATTATGCTTGAAATCGTCCTTTTAACCTTTATTTAAATTAGCAAAAGTTGCATGTTCATACCCGATGGCAAAATATAGTCCTTTTCTAGAAAACACGGAAGTTTGGTATTAATGCAGAGTATGTAATATTAAATAAGTCATCTATCATAAAATCTAAGTCATGACTATATTGCCAAGTATTGAGCTTAGTAAAGAAATACTAATTCTGCTTCAATTGGTCCAAAGACCTATAAAGATCTCCAATAAAAATTTGGGTGAATAGCCCATTTGCAGACCAGTAGCTGCAATAAAGGAGACAACATCTTCACTTGTTGAAAGTAATATCCATTTAAGTTCTGAACACAAGCATCCTCTAACAATAAACCAAATGAGCTCTCAATATAAAATATGTCTTCCTTCTCTGAAAATCTGTATAGCAAATACAGCCCAAGGGAACTTTTAGCAAAATGCTATAAAACTGAAAACTGACATTAATAGGAAGTACTGATATATCCTTGGTGACAATGAGTTCAATTCTCCTGCCACTGCATAATGGAAACACCAATTGGCTCCAATTTGCTTCGATTGGATTTGCTCCGATCAGTGACAGAAGAATGAGGCCCAGTCCTGCTGAGACATCATTATGAGAGACAGATTTAGCGGAAAGTATTGGCCACAGCTGAAATATGTGACTCTCTAACGTTACTCAGGCTTTGGTTGAAATCCATGGGGGTGCATAGGACACAGAAATGTGGTCAACGCAGTCCTCAGAGTCAATGACTAGTTCATATCATGAGCTCCATAGGTGAGGTAAAGCACATGGCATTTCTACCTTCTCACTGCATACATCTGTCTCAAGTCCCCCTCTGTGCAAATTTACCCTGGCCCTTTATTTTCAAAAAATCCTCTAGCGTCTCCCACCTCCTTAATTATTGTGCCTGTCGCACATCTTTCTTTTCTGTCTGCCTAAATGCACCTCATTTTTTTTCTCTCATCCCGGCCTCACATCTTAGCCTCTTTCTCCCTTCACTGATCCTCATCAGATCTCCTTTAGTCCCTGCACTGCAGGGGTGGTGAGATGGGGGAGCTCTCCCACAACATCTGCCCAAAGCAGCGTGAAGTTCCGACTCTGTCACTCTATTATTCCATCTTTTCTGCAGTGTGCGTGAATTTTGAAGGGGATGAAGCAGTACTACAGTCCTCTTCAGGAAAGCTAGGAAGGGGAAATGCAATCTGTCCCCTTACCACGATGTTCTGACAAAGAACAGATATGCTGCACCAAGAGAAGGTGCAGGAAGGAATTTACAGTGTGCTAGAAATATGTGATTAATTTTATACTGAATCCAACTTAATGGTACAATTGATTTTTTCCTTCAACTCAGGATTGAAAGGCTATTATAATACTACTTATCAATAGAGAATGTTAATTCACACTTTGATTTAAGTGGGTAAAATGGGGATTTAATTTAGATTTACTAAGACAGCAATTGCATGTTAATTAAATAGCAATTGATTATTAAAATATTTTTACTGAGCTTTAACAGCTCTACTATATAAGAAGATTTGCTAAATTACTGTCCAAATTGTGTCTTTAGATGTACTGCAGTGAATTCAGTGAGGTTGCACTGATGCAAATGAAAATGAAATTTGACTAAATAGTTGTTTTCTCTTGAGTTAGTGTTTGTTTAATATACAGTAACTCACTAGTCTACATCAAGTACTTAGCTATAGATATTTAGGATAGTTAAAGTGTTAAGGAATGTTATTGATTATGTCATATGTTTTGAAGGTGTAAAATATGATAGTAAATATCTAATAGCATTTATTAATTGCCAAAATAACCTTTAATTCAGAAAGATACCAAAATCTGTTGATACCTTGGTACTTAATTTTGGCAGCAGATATATAAAGTATAAATTAATGTCATATATAGCGATCCAGGCTATTATGGCCATAATAAAATTAGGTTAATAACAACATGGAAATCTCAGTGGGGAAGTGAGGGCTGAGCTGGACTCAGTCACTCACCGGGTAAGAACTCTCTTGTGCTGTTGTGTGGTGTCCAGGCACAGAACACTAAGCAGGTGCTGTGATGAACTTTTTTTCCACTTGATGCTGAAAGCTGGGCTCAGGACATGCATGAGCATAGCCTGGGTTCTCCCTCTGCAGCTGAGGCAGCCCAAAAGGGGACGCCATAATTTGCTTGCAGAATATTCACTACCAATTAACATAATCAATGGAGATCTTTGCCAAATTATAAGGGCAGGATAAAACACTACAGTTGCATTAGTAGAATCCCATCAGAATCTAATTCTGTATGGGTAGATGTTTTATCTGTATTTTCCCATCAGAGTTTAAGAGGTTGACATCTTCAGGGAGGAGAAAAACAAACATTTTAAAGCCTTATGTAGCCACACAGTAAGAGCATAACTGATTTTTTTAATCACTTTTATACAGTCTTAGATTCTCACCCAGTTCTTCCCTCTTAAGATAGCTCTTCTCTTGAAACAAAAACAAAATGTACTGATTCTCCCAGTGTGCATATGGGTAAAAATTCCCCTTTCTCATTATGACTCCTTGGACATATTTTTTTTAGTGTTATTCTAACTAGTCATATTCAGCTTTTTATTCCTGATTTAAATGTTTTTATCACCCCTGATCATCTCCTGTTTTATCTGCTGCCTTTCAGCAGTTCCAATTCTTCCTGGTTTATAGAACACCAGCACAAATTTCAGCAACACTGCTCATTGGCATTTTTGTTTTCCATCCTTCATGAACCAGAAATATTCTTCCAGAGCATGATTTTCCAATCCTTTGACTTATCCTATGTCTTGTGATATCAGATAAATCACCATTTTCTTTGGAGAAAGGGCTTCCATTTCTTATTTTGTATGAAAATGCAGTTACCAGATAAAGGTCTTTGGCAGTTAGAGCCACTATTTTTTCTCCCCTACACACTCTGATGAACACTAGAACATGTATAGCAGAATCACAGAGCAATCCTCTGGATGTCATCTCCCCTCCCCCAGGTTATCTAGTACAGGTTGGGTGGGGGTGTGGGGGTGTGTAAATCACAGTTACACCAAGCCAAAGCTGGATTTTAAGTCAATATCCTTTCTTTCAGCAAACACTGGTTCTGTGTCAGGCAGACATACACAGAGTGACAGAATGACAGAATCACTGAGGCTGGAAGTGACCTCTGGAGATCATCTAGTCCAGCGCCCCAGCTCAAGCAGTGTCAGCTAGCGCAGGTTGCCCAGGACCATGTCCAGGTGTGTTTTGAACATCTTCACAGCTGGAGAATACATAGTCTCTCTGGGCAACCTTTATCCTTTCTCTTTCATGGCAAAATGCTCCCGTCCAAGGAACTCAAAACCTTCCCGTCAGCATCAGTCTCTGCCTAAAGTTTTATTCACAGCTGAGTTTGGTGACAAAAAAAACCCACCCTGGTTTCCCCCCAGAGCCTGAGGACTTGCTTAGGGTCACACCAAACACTGCCACCAGGCATGCCCAGGCTTTGGTAATGGTGGGGGGTTCGCTCCTGGTTTCTTCAGTTACCAGCTCCAGCTCATATTTCTTCTCTTTTTGAAGCCATTCCAAAGCAGTTCCTGCCTGAAACACGACCCTCTTCCCTCCCCTTTCAATCCTCCAACTAACCTACAAGCGAAACTCTCCTGCAATGTAAGTTCATAATCTTAGAATAAATGTCAGTTTGTATCCAGTAGCTGATCTTCCAACAGAAAAGATGCAAAATTTAGCCATTTGGTTTCTTGCAGTGAAATAGTCGGGAACCACATCAAACAAAACCATATACTTCTGAACTTCTTGTGCTATTGTAAACCAGATACAAGGGATTCAATTACTTACTCTCCATACAAGTACTTAATTTACCTTCTTGGGGAGGAGGGTAAAGGAACAGCTCAAGTGCAGCTGTACAAAGTTATGTTGTGATTTTCATTACTACTCCTACCTACTGGACACAAGCTACTCAGTCTCCCTAGGAAGTACAGACATACAAAATATAAACCAAATACAAGTCAATGTTACTTTTATCTCTATTTCTCGTTCCTTTGCATTCACACTTGTGTGACTGATTTGTGTGTGAAATGGTTTCCAAGTTTTCAAGCAAAAAGCAGTTAAGAAACAAAATATTTATACTCTTCTAACTTGTACTTCCTGCTAGCTAGATCCAATACAGATGCAAAGTCACTGGTCTGCAAGAGCCTTGCACAGTTCTATAATAAAATAATTAAATTAGTGAGTTGTGTTTAGATCAGAGATTCTTGGCTGCCAGCTCCTAAGAACTGGGGGAATTCAGAACCGCAGAAGGATCATTTGGAGTCCATTTGGCAGAAACGTCAGAAACTTGCTGCTCCTGGGAACATCCTTTTCCAATAACATTTATAGCTCTAGATGGAAGTGAAAAGCACCATATGTTAAGAGTTTCCTGCAAAGCTTCCTGGTAAGAGAGGAAATAAATTCAACTTGTCACATCTGCTTGTGAGCCAGTCAAGTAGGATTTTATCACAGCTTTAAGTGGTTTACAAAACTGTCCTGTTATCGACTGAAGGGAGCTTTACTTCTCAAGTTTTTTTTTTCAATACGCATGCTTATATAATCTCAATCATTAAATGATTTATTTGTCAGTGGAATTCAGTAACATGTATTATTATTTATCTCTAAACAACAAAGATTACTCAGTTATTCAGCTAACAGTAACAATTCAGTTGGGAGCCAATTTGCATGGTTCAACTGAATGGAACTACGGAGTTCCATTCTGCCCTTTGGTTTTTTTGACCCCAGCACTCTATATTGTATCACATTTTCCATGACAAAGCACATTTAATTAGAGAAAAGTCAAGCTTCTACCATATTCAGAAATCCTAGGTCCTAAGCACTGTAAATGCAATGCAAATAGCTGGCTTCAAATTCCTAGGGAGTCGGGGATCCCAAAGAAAATATGAACCAATACATATTGCCTCTGTAGTTACTCAAGAAATCATTACTCCCTTTACAGAAAGCAGAAATCTGTTATGTGAAGTGCAAAGATAGCACAAAACAAGGCAATAGTATTTTGCAGCAGGAATTTTTGCAAAACTCACAGTGCTATGAAATCAGGCATAGCCAAACTCCACAAGCTACACACGCGTTTTTTGGCATCTTGTCCTGTTCTCATTGAAGTCAGTGGGAATTTTGCCACTGACTAAACAAAGAGGAGGATTGGGCCCAAGCTATGCAGCTATTTGCCAAAATAATCAAGTTACAGGAAATTGCTCCTCAAAAGGTAGACGTGTTTCAAAATTCCAGATGCCTACATGGAGCTGATCTAATTTACACACACTGGGCCTTATACCGTTCTCTGTCTCTGCACACAGTTCACTTTGATGTTAATGGGAATCTGATGCTGCTTCAGGGCAGTACAGTACGTCCCTTAGAGCCCTTCATTCCACTCTTTATCGGTAAAGAGTGAGCACAAAAGAGTGGAAGGAACACATCACATTACATCCAATATTCATGCAATTATTGAAGAACACTATATGTATTACATTTGCAAACTGTCCATAATAATTTAATTTTCTCTCCTCAATTTATAATATGTTAATAAGGCATGAAATTAAATGCTTTTTAACATACAACTGATTATGCTATAATGTATCCAACAAAGATTGATTACTGAATAATAAATCAACATTTGCATAAATATTTATATAATTTATCTTTTTAAATTCCATACTGCATAAACAGATAACATGGGAAAATGACAAGTACTAGGACAGAAATTGTACTTTGCCTTTTAGAGGTCTTTTTTCTTGAGACTCATCAAGACTTTGCTATACATTGAGGAAACAACCTGTACTCCATACAATAAGAAGCACTGTAGTCTTCCTTTAAATGTTATCAAAACTTCATAACATAGCATGCTATTCTTAACCTGCACGAACAAACAGAAAACTTGCCAGAAAAGAAGAAAATTGCACTTGAATTGCAATACAATGTAAATTAGCTTTACCCAATGTAGAATTTTCATAAAAAGCTGACAGTGTATTTGGGATCAATCCTTGCTCTTGCTTGTATCAATGGCAAAACCTCTATCTGGTCTTGTACCTATCATTACTGTATCTGACCCTCAGAAAATGTTACTGCTAGTATTTCAACCTAGGTTTCTCTGTGACAAAATGACAGTTGTACTCATTATATTAGCAAGAAGTTTAGGGTGAATAGTTTGTGTTTACAAGACACCAAGGAAAACTTTCAAATACGAAGAGAAATCTAAAGAAACTCCATTAGCAGAGACTGTTGAGAACTTGTTCAGCAGATTTCCTAGCAATTATGGTCACACTCTGCCTGCCTGATAGCAAAACTCAGGTTTTATGGACTACTTGTCCTTGAGGAGCTTTCCACCAGCCACAGCTCAGATACCTTCTCCCTCCTTCACACGGTGCCTGCTCCAAAGATGACTAAAGTAAATGGAAAGACTCCCCAAGACCTGATGAGCTTTGGATCAGTTTCACATTCTGCACAATCTCCTCGTAAACCAATGGTCATTCACAGGCTAGTCCCAACATTGGACTCTGTCCTGCCCATACTGAAAGGGAAGGGAGACTCCAATTTGAGTTCAGCAGGAAAGACAAACTGCATGTGACTGGATAAATGCCTCTACCTTGACTAACTTTGTTTATGCTTCTTGTTGTCTTATTTAGAAGTGTCAAAGATATTTTAAAATAACATTATCCAAAACCCGCAGCCAAAGCAATGGAGTAAGTTTTTCTGGACATACTAACTTGTTGCTTAAAAGCCAGGAGCAAGAAATGGTTTGTGAGAAATCATGCTGGCTAGAACACAGAATCCTCTTGTAAAAAGAAAACCAAATTTAATGTCTGATTTAAGATAACCAATTAAAAATAAATTTCAGTGATAGAAAGAGGAAAAGAAATTTATGAAAAAACTGTCATGAGAAAAGAAAACTGCAACTTTTTTTTTCTATATTTGCTAAAAAGTCACCAGCTAGCCCGCAGAAAGTGCAAAGGAGATGTATTCCACACAGGGAACAAGACTGAAATAGAGCCCAGCTTTGCCTAAGTGCTGCAAGCTGCTGTGCACCTCTTGAGAAACACTCGGCTCTTCACAGAAACCAGTGGGAGTTTTAGTGACTCACACTGTTACAGCATCAGATTTTTGGTTATTAATGTGGATTATGTTTAAAAAGTCTGTTTTCCTGCTCAGAAATCCTGTGATTAATTTGATCTCCAGTAAGTTTTCAGGAAGTACTCATCATTAGTGGAAGGACATGGTATAATTTCAGCTTTTACAAAAAGTTTTGAGATGATACTTCCCCTGGCTGCTGCAACCATACATCTGAGAAAGGAGGTGGGAGTGAGAGAGGGACCTGGTGGGCTGCCCTAGAGCTCCTCCTGGGCTGCTCCCAGGGCACAGAAGATGCCACAAAGCTGAGTCTTCCAGGCAGTTTCTGCAAAAGTAGTATTTTTTTTTTCTACCTCTTCCTATCCCCTTTTTCATTCTCAATTACTTTCTCCTTTTTGTATTCAAGGTACCATGTAAGAGGATTTGGGTTTTAAGAAGCGATACTCTCTTTGTGACTATTCCATCACAAGTGGAGAACGCCAGACCGTCCATGTCTGCTAAACCACACTCCACCTCTTAGATTGCTGTTCTGTGTTTGGCACCAGCTTCAAAACCCATTTCCTAAAATGCACAGAACTCTGTAAGCTGCAATCCCTCAGGTACAAACTGGTAATGCTACTTAATACACTGAATTCTTAGAGCTTTTTTCTGTGATCCCAAAATGCTTAGAAATATAAATATTCCTTTTGCACACAGAAAACCTGGGGCACAAGTGCATTAAATGACTTAAGAGTGTACACCCAACCAGTGACAAAGTTGGACACTGGTCACCCAGCTGGCAATGCACTGGATCATCTGACATCCCTGAAGTAACCAGATCCATCTTTCCTTCCTCACAAAATTTGACTAATCACCTCATTTTTTCTGGTTCAGTTAAAGACTGCTGTATATGTTCTTTTTTAAAGATTTCTTTTGCAACTATTGGAAGTTGTTCTCACCCCATTCCCTCCTCCACCTCACCATTTGATCTAGCGGTCCCTCAGCCAAGTATAAGAAGGGCAGTGTGCTGCCCACCATGCCCTGACTGCTGTGATCCACATTTCCAGCACTTGTACTCTTCTACGTTCACTTTTTACTACCAGATTTCTTACATGCAGCACACTGTGAAAGTGACACAGGATGTTACATGAGGTGTACTGAAATGCTTTATTATTAAATATTTTAAATTAATCATGTGTGATAGTTAATTATTCATTGAAACAAACCATGAAAAATAGGGACTGCAGCAATTTCCTCTCTTCAGTATCAGATTGCTACTAAATGTATAGCACAATAAAACACTCAAATTAAAACTTCCTGATGTGACACCAAATTACTAAATATCTGAACTGCTGAAAAATTAGAAGTATAACCCTTGCACAACATATTTGTTATATTCATTTCCTACTTAAAACTGCGTCTTATTTGGAAGAAAAGAATATTCATGATCTCTCTTCTACAGATTGGAAAGGAAGTTTCTTGATTTGCCTGAAAGTTTTGAACAGCAGCATAAGCAAATCTTAAGGAAGGCAAGCAGTTGGTGGTGTATGGTGAAATTAATTACATAGCAAAGTGTCACATCTTGAAGCCAGTCTTCCCACCTGAACAGCTTAATTTTTATTATTATTATTTATTTAGAGTGCCCTTCACCAACACTGAGTAAGAGCAAATGTTCACTGCACCAAAGAACTTGAAAATTAAAATCTTATTACATCCTCCTTGAGAGAGGACCCGTGTTGGTGGAACTAGTCCTTGTAATAAGCAACATGCAAGATAGGAAGAATCTGCAAGAAAGAAGCCTGGAAGGATAAAGAAAAAAATAAATCACAAAAGAAAGAAGTCTCTAAAAGAGATGAAGAGTAAATTGCAAAGGAAAAGTTCAGCCAAACCAAAATATGATACATACCCTGCTAACCCTCCAATGCTATTGTACAATTGTACCTCTCAGGCTCAGACGGAGTAGGCCCTCTCCTGCCCTCCCTTAACAACAACCAAAACCATAAATGATGCCACAAAGATAAAAACAGGATAGAAAAGATGAAAGAACCCAATCACAATCTTTTTTTTTTTTTAATGATTTTGTTGTAATTTTGTCATAAGCACTCCACTACATAAGTTTAGCTCCTATATAATTCCCAAAGCCTTCACAATATGTAAACATAAGAATTTTGACTGAACTTAATGATTCTATTTTGAACTGCCTGGGTTCTGGCAGAGATACCATTATAGTATATATTCCTGAAGACTCAGTGTAACGATCAAAGCACTCTCAAAGTACAGCGATCAATGAAGGGTTGTTTGTCTGTCAATCCTTCAAGAGAAGCAGGAATGCCCGGCTCAGCAGAACAGCAGGAGAGCACGGTGCTGTCTGAGGAAATCACGGCTTGGTCGTGGTCTCTCCAAGGTAATAATATTTTGTCAGTATTATTTCTTTTCTTACTATAAAAAGAGATCTGTCTTCTGTGAACCCATTTGTTAGATTGCAATTTAGAGGTTTAACCTTTCATTAGTCTCTATCCACTTTCATTAAAGCCACTAATTTGACAAGTGAATGACTTCTTTTTGAGAGGTTTGTCCTTTCCTTTCCAAAGAGATTTTTTTCACCTCGCCTATCAGCGCAGCCCAGGCACTGGGTGTGATTACTGCCTTCTCTGCCGACAGAAGGAGGCTGGAACAGGAGAGTGCCTAGGGAAAGGCTTGCAGAGGTGCAAAGGGATTACATACACAGATGAATTTTAATACTGATCATCTTTTTACCCCATTCATCCATCCTCTGCTCTTCCTTCCTCACTTTCCCCTCAAGTAAAAGCCCATGCTCACCCTTCTCTTCATACACTGAGATATTCCTAACAGCACCTTTGAATTCTCTCTCTTCCTCTTACATGTCCTTCTTCTAGACTTTCTCCTGCTTTGATTCTCCTTTGCTTTCTTTTGTTTCATCTTATCTCTAGTCAGGTCTCCTATTATTTATTTCATCTTTTGTTGCATTTTTCCCTTCATACAGTTGCTCTTTTTGTGTGCTACTGACTTAACTTAGTTTCTTTTCCCAAATCTTGAAACCACTGTTGGAAAATTCTTTCTTCTCCTTTTTCTTTTTTTTTTCCTTTTCCCCACCACCCCCCCCCTCCCCCAAAAGCTAATCCAATCTTTCTCCAAAGCACAGCAACTCGAGCAAATTACAGCATTTTTTTAATTTAATCTAGCACCTCCTCAGTGTTGCTCTTTTCTTGACCATCATACTCCCTCTTGCTTTTCTTCAATCAAGGATAGAGAACTTTTGCTGTTCAAGGTGAGAGAGAAAGGGAAAGGTCATGAGATTGCTCTTCTGAAGCTCTCACGATGCTTGTTGGAGCCCTTTGCTAATATTTATATTATCTATTGAATTATTGCTGCCATTACAAGATCCTTCCCCTTTAAGCCTCCAAATGTTTCACATCATAGCCTTTCACTGTTTACTAGAATTTTATGGCTCTCCGGTCTTCTTATAGTAATAATCTGGAAATATATTCTGCACAGTATTATTTGTAAGCTTTGCTCTCCCCATCACTTTCAGGTTTTTGTTATTTAGCTTTTTATCTGTCAAAGCTTGGACCACTGTATTTGAAATATACTGCTCAACATCTCTACACTGGAAGAACTGTGAGAGCAAAGGAAGTATGGACCTTCCTGAAAGTGTTCCTGTTCCCTGACAAGCAGGACATAGAACTTCTGAGAGCCATTACGTTTCTTCAGGCATTACCCTATAGGTGAAAGCTGGCCAATACATAACAACTGTTTGGAAACAGCTGGCATAAGTGGGGTCAGCGAGGGAATGGGTTCCATTCTGTACAGTAAGGTTTGTTCCTATATAGGCTCTGCTCCATAGTTTCCAGAATCAATGAGCTGCGAGTGGTTGTTTCTTCTCAGGTCAGGTTGTGCATGTGGGGAGCAGTGCATAAAGAAAAATTTGTAGAACCCTGAGGTTATAATACAGATAGGGCGTAAGTAATTGAAAAAAAGAATGAAACTGCCATGACAAAAGGAAAATAACAGAAAACATAAAATAAGAACAACATGCAGAGTACCAGGCCAGGCAATCACAAGGGATGGAGAGAAGAAGAGAGATGTGGGAGGTAAGTCATCTTAGCTCCTATCCACACAGTAAATCCCCTCAGATTTCTCATAATATGTGAAATTATACGTAATTCTCCTCAAAGTTGTTGACAATAAAGCTAATTCTACCTCAACAATGCGGTTTGCTCTTTACAGACATCAGCATGTAGCAATAGTTCTTGTCTATGATTCATCATAGCGTAACTATATATGTATACAGCAAACTTATTAAAAAAAACCACAACCACTTCCTAAGAACAAACACTCTAATCCACAGATAGAAGAAATGCATTTTTTTCTCTAATTATATATATGGGTTCTTTGAATTGAAAGTGTTAACTCTTAGACAAAGCAGCACAGAAAGTCGAAAGCTAAGCCAGAAACAGAGATAAGTGTCTTGCTTTCAAAGCCTGTCTCTGAGCATCATTCATTCACCCTTTGTCAAAAAAGACAGTTTGAAGAAAAGAGTCAGGCTGTAGGAGATACTAACACAACTGGACAAGTAGCATCAGGGAGGCCCTGAAACGCAGTTAGGATGGCAGACAAGACAAAGAGATAATTTGTTGATATTTACTTGATAATTATTGGATGCAAGTGTTCTCAATACTAAAGGTATAGGCACTTTGAATCTTAACTATGTGACTCTCCACCTGTGAAAGTTGTTTCCCAAACAGATAAATTCTAATTGATAAGTGACCTCAGGCTGCTGAGATGCAAGAACAGCAGCCATACAACAAAACTCTACACAGACTCATGTGAAGAATACCAGGAAATTGATTCACTTAATACCTAACAAGCTTTTTTTCTCACTAGATTTTGTAGATCAGTATTTTAACAATCTGATTGAGACTTCAGCTGCATGCTCACTAGATTCCCTTTCTACATCCATAAACAACCCAACAAGTTGAGTATGGTGCTCTGGATTTTAGTAAAGACAAGGCTCCTGCCTTGAGCAGATTAAACTTCAGATAATCCTAAATGATTGAACTAATCAGTAAGAACAATCCTCAACTAAATTAGTAAAGGCACTTTATGGTTTACACTGCCATTGCTCTCTTTTCTAAGGGGAGTTTATGTTTGTTTTGTTTTAAAATGATCAATTAAGGGAAATTTGTCTGGTGACAAGAATTCTTCTAATTACTAAATTTTCACAGTATTAAATACTTTAAGTTAAATCAACCAGCATTTAGCAAAATGCTGCTCCCCCCTCTTTCCCCTTCCACATACATACTTTTTTCCTTCTAAAAGCCCTCTACTGAATTGGTTGTTAGGTGCTAATTGCAAATGATTAAGCACTCACCAGTCTTACACTTCTTGCTTTAATATTAATGAGATGTATTAGCATGGAACATGGCTTGTATTAATATTATAAACGGAAGCCTGCATGGATCACTGCCTACTGTTTTGCATTACAAGGAGCATGCAGCTAAAGAAAAAAGTCCAATTTAGACCAGAAAAAGCCTAGTATACCATATATTTCTGTTGGCAACAAAGAAGTAAAAGGACTGAAGAAAATAAAGTTAAATGCTATCTGTTCATATAAACAGCATATCATTTTTTCCATAACCAGCAGTAGCAAACATATAAAAAAATAAATTTCTCTCATCCATCTTTGAAATAACTGGAATATATGAAGCTAAAGTTAAATTTAAATTATTCCATTAAGCAACACCATGCCACAGAAAAATACCTTTTCTGCCTTGCTCTGAAGAGGTAACTTGAAGTTCTTTTTTCTGTGTATATCAGGTTCAAGGACTGTACTACATTCAAACATCTTACTTGTGCTTTCCTATTCATAGGATACCAAAGCGTAGGTAGCGGGGGTTTTAAGTATGTATATGTGTAATTATTTATCCTTTCTTCCGTGAAACCTTCACATTTCTTCAGCCACCATAGACATGTAAAACATGGGTCTGTTAGCATGTACACCTTAACTGCCTTGACTTGTATTCATTATACGTAGTAAGTCATGTGCTAAAATTAAATCCAATGTGTTAGAAATTAAAAAACATTGTTTTCATTGTTCATTGCTTTGTGCAACTACAAATGGTCATAATATGTTTAGATGATAGGCAAATGAAAGCTCTCTGCAAACTGTGTCATTTTTAAAGACAAACGCCCTCTACAAAGCCTGCATTTTCTGGGGAGCCTAAAGTCTCCTCTAAGATGAAATTTTTAATGCCAGTTACTGGAGAAGTATGGAAAGTATGGTGTGCACACTTAAAAATAAACGACAGGTTTCCCTCATCTGAAAAATACAATAGTTCTTTTTTAGCTTTTCTCTTGAAGCTGGTTATCAGAAAAAGCTTGTGGAAGGAAGGGAAATTATAGAGCCTTTTTATAAATAAGTTGGAAGGATCAATACAAATGTGACTTTACAAAGACAAAGCCAGAGAACAGAAATATATAACCAGAAGCAGAATCCTGGGATAATTTTGCCATTATAATAGTAGCAGGAGCGCATAGCAAAACTGAGAGAGGACTGATATCAAAGCTCCAGGTTATAATGTCCCATATACATACATTACTGCTGTCGACATCAATGAAACAGATTAAACAGCAAAGGGAAAATCTAGCGCAGAAGATGCTCTCAAAGAGAGTGAGCAGCTCAGCCACAGCACACCATGTAACATGGGACAGTATCACTCATCAACGAACTCCCATGGGTGCCTGGCGCTCCGGTAGCCCCTACTCATTTAAAAACTCTGCCCAAACCAAGAAGCATTGACACAGAAGCACAGTGGAAGCAAAAAGGGCACATGAAAACAACAGAGCCAAGGAGCGCTGAAAGGGAAGGACCCTCCCTGGCCAAGCACCATCCTTTTGCTGCCTCCTGTGCACTGCCTTCAACTGTTGCTCTCGTGGCACTTCAAGTTCAGTACCGACCCCACAGCAAAGCCGTTCCATGCACCTCGGTGGCTCGTGCAGGACCTGGCACAGGCCAGCAGAGGAAGGACTGGTTTAGCACAGAAACAAGAGATGACTGCAGCTGCACAATATCATGTGCTGCCCTAGGTAACTGACACATCACCAGCTAGTTACTTGTTTCGCTTGTTTTGTTTATTTGAAACTTCTACATCTATTTCTGTTTCCTATTACTTGTTTATTTTGACTTTCAAATATGGTATGTAGGAATGAGTAGGTTGGGATCTTGTAGCTGCTGATCTCAGCTACAGGTTGGGTTAACTGGAATTTCATTTGGACAGATGCTACAGTCAAAGACAGATTTGTGAAACACTGCAATTAGAAAAATATTTTTTTTCAACAGTAAAAACATTTGAATTGTTTTTTTAACCATTACTAGATTTCACAGGGGATTATGAAGATAATATATGAAGATAAGTGCCCCTAATTAGTCTAATGAATATTTTGGGTTTGGTTTTTTTTCTATTGAATGTCATTACAGAAAAGCAACAACATTGGCACAGTGTAACTTCACATTCAATGATCTCTGCTGTCATTATCCTGAAACACCTTTTGCATAGGGAGACTGTTTTCCCAACGTTTCTCATTCCCTACCATCCGTCTGACAGAGAGACAGGAGCTGAATGAATACCAATTGTCACAGTGATGCTGTGGCAGATTCAAGAGTTAGCCAAGTTCACTTGAATCCTACTGACTCACGCTTCTGTCACAGAGGTTGACAATCACTTGTTCATCTAGGAGGGATGGAGACATACCTTATATACCTGTATCAGTCATCCAGATTTTTCTGAGATGGAGGTTGATGAAAATTATTCCCCTCCTTGTGAAAAGATGAATAAAGGGTTGTTCCACTTTAGCTTCTTCATTAGTCCAAGAATGCAGTATTAGTAGGGCTAAATTTATGGTGTATATACACAAAGGAGGAATATTAAGAAAAATAGTCATCAAGTTATTAAAAACACTATCAGATTACATTAATTCTGATACAAGACTGATATCAAGTTAGGGTTGTCCTCCAAACCTTGAGTTCCAGCTCTTACATTATTGAATTTACAACCTTAATAATGCCTGAGATTTTCAATGTATAGCTTTGTTTTGACTGCATATACATAGAACCATCATAGAAATTCAGCGTTTGCCCATATTTATCACACACTGTCACAGAAGTTTCTCAGCCTTCTGTTCTTAGAATTGGAAATAAAACTATTGCTAAGAACATAATTTTCAAGACAAACTACTTCCTACAGGAATACTAAGACTGATCATTCCTTGGAGTAAACACTGCCTTTTCAGCCCTTGAATCAATGAAATTGAGCAGTCATTTCAAGTCAACTCCATAGCTGATTATTATAAAACTTGGCTTTAATTTCTAATGCAGGACAGGAAAATTCAAAGGCAGGTTCCCATCTCCAGTGAGACCTGTCCTCTGGGAATTACGTACTTCTCACTATCAGCAGCTAAACCCTCTTTGCAGCTGCAAGACAACCATTTATTCCTCAGTGCCTTATACAAAAAAAATGATGAGCACCACCCAGATGCTGTCTTCCTGGGTGCCACAACTCACCCATACAAGATTCTGCCACAGCTCTTTCATTTCTTTCCTTTATGTTCTCTGCTGCACCAAAGTGATTTGGCATAATTGATGGTAGAATTCTCCTAACATGAACTTTGGGATTTAAATGTTTTAGATTAGTGAGTGTTCCTATTGCACATTGGTGACTGTCTGTGCAAGTATTTGTTCTTCAGATATGCTACTGAGACTTTTTCTCTGAAAATGAGTGTTTGGAAAGAAGACAAAACAAAAGAAAAAATCAAAATAAACAGCAAACACAAGAATTCTTGTGGCAGTAAGGGAATCAGGGGAAGCATTAGGTTGGTATTTGGCTACACGCACTACTGAGTTCAAGGATTGTGCTGTTACTCTGTATTAAATTTCAGTTTCTGCTGAACTTTCCCAGGACATGACCATTGGTTTTCCTTTTGGAGAGAAAGAATAAATTAACCACTAGATGGTAGAGGAGTTGGCACAGTGTATGGCTTTACCAAGTAGGATCACTACACCTACCACTACAAATGTATCTCTATGGTGTAAGTCACTTGCCTGAACGTACACCAGAGTATGGCAAAAAATCCTGCTACTGGCTCTCTAATTCATGCCACACCAGTCTCAGCAAACATATGCTACAGTTACACTATTCTTCCTTTTATACAGCAAGGGCTTGATGAAGGACTAGGATATCACTCTTGTTACAGCAGTTCACTTTCAACAGTTCGAGAGAGCTTTATCATTTCATTTACAATTGTCTATAAATGCATCTCCTCCCTCAGTATATTTTATTTCTTTTTCAGGATAGTGAGCAATATTGAAAGGTCTAAAATCCACCTTTCACAGTACCAGCTACCTCAGGCAGGCGAGCAATGGTTCTTTTAGTTAATGTATGTCATGGTAATCTCCGGAAATTTTGATTCAACGTTGTAAACTTTACAGCTCCACAAATTTCCCAGATAAATTACAGTTCTTCACTTTCTAGTACAAACTGCAGCTTCTGCACTACATGGCTCTGGATAGCAGAACCGCCAGAAAAAAGAGACATTTGCCTTCACTACTGATGGCATTGCAGTGGAATCACCTATCTTCTTTGCTGCCTTAGCCCTGCTGACTTCTCCAAACAGGTGTAGAAGTGGGAACAGTCTCTGCAATGTTTGGTCTCTACAAATACATAGTAACTTGATCTTACATGGATCTGAACCGCTAAGCCCCAGCTCAGGAAAACATTTCAACACTTGTTAAGCTTTAATTCAATAAATTACCTAACTGAAGTCCACTGAATTACTTTGGTCCCTGAAGTTAAGCACAATAAAGCATTTAAGCATGCACTGGGACAAACTGCTCTGCACTTTTGAAGCTCGTACCCTTAACTGAGCAAGTCTTAACTGACTGTCACGCTTAGGAGCTGTGGAATGAGAGTCTCACCCACTTTACTTCCTTTGGTCTTGAGTCCTTAACAACAAGCACATTATTCAGTCACCTCTTATTGCACCACATCAGGTTTGCAACACTACAGCTTCAAAGAGGCAAAGTGCTAAACATGAGGCAGGCTGATCATATGACATAAAAAATATGAAAGAATTTGGATATGGAGGTGGGAAAAGGAAAAAAAAAAAAAAGGGAATGAAAGCATGTGCTTACAATCGCTGGACAAGAACAGCTCTCTCAAAGACAATGTACTGTACATATGTTATTTATATGCCACCATTTTAATGGCTCTTCAATGAAAAACATCATGTTACCATGGTAACTGCCACATTGCGTGCTATCTCTGAGACTACCACATCATCATACTAGACACACACAGCGTTTCACACCAATAAGTCATGGGCATGTCTGGTATTTTACAAAAGAACAACGTGAACGTATTTTCTTTACCTTAACCCATTATTCTGCATACACATTTTCAATATTAATTTCTCAATATGAAAAAGGAAAATTGTGTTCTTGGTTTGTTTGGTTTGGTTTTAATTGCTTTAGCAGATGGCAACATGTGTTCATAATGGCAACTCACTATAGCAGGAAAAACTTCATTTTCAATGATGATTTTACCTCTCCAAGCATCCACAAGCTATTTAGAAGTTGGAGAAGAATTTGTTGAATTGTTTCATCTCAATTTAAAAGTGTCTACTAAATCCCTTTTGGCATTTCTGTAACACTGACTTTTCAGGATATTTTGCAGGGAGTTATGCTTGTCCGCAACTGAAATTCCCTGCAAAGACTCACTGTGAGGTGCAGCAGAGGTCCATCTACATTCTTCACTCCATCATTTATATATTGTAAGATATTGTGCACCTTTCCTAAGCCACTGAACAAGTAATGTCTCTTGCCCCAAATGCTTCCATATTTCTATCCAATGCTATATTCTCTGTCAGTCATAACTATCTTAAAGATTTAAAACTACACAAAAAATGGACTGAATTTTCCTTTTGGGATAGGGCACAATGAAAAATGTTTTCCCATGAGCCTAAGGAAACTTTAGGTGTCTGTACATAGTCTCCACAGGCAGAAATTCAGAATAAACTATGCGAGAGTATCTGCCCGCTGCATACAGTAACAGGTCTGAAACCTGTGAACTAACATCCGTTCAATGATATAGCTGAAGGAAACACAGCTCAGCAGTCTGATGTTTGTAATTTGATCAGTATGACGTCTTCAGACATTTCATACACTTTAAATGGGCAGGTTTATTCATTTTGTATGCATTATTACATAACCTTTTTTTTTTTTTAATCAAAGAAGAATTAACTCTAGAGCCTACCTGTGACAAATAAAATATCAGTATTGTTGGCTACATTCACGATACAATTAGCAGAAATATCAAGCTTTTAAACTTACTACAATGTTGTTAAACATAGTAGCAGATACCACAGTGGGACATTGCTTAAAGATTTCTTGAGAAAGGGAGGAAGAGTAGGAGCCATCACTGCCAGATTTAAGGCTCCTGCTCTGCTGCACAACATATGGGTGATAAAGAGATATGACCATTTTTAATTCCAAAACCCCTCCCTCAAAAGACAACCGTGATGCCAAAATTCAGGCCAGCTTCTTGCTATGCCTCAACATTAAAAGCCCCAAAAGGCTTCTGATTTGAGGGTATATGAAAGTCAGGCAAGTCTACTATGTAGTCCAGGAAATTACCTAGAAGACAGTTATACAGAGGCCTGAGATGTTCCAGCATTGGAGGACTGCTGTTAGGGCAGCGCCACGTCGTTCCTAGGGCTCTGCCCCATAACACAAGCTCAGCAAGAAACATGTATTTTTGATCATGTGACTTATCACACCAGTAACCAGCGCTTTTCTCTAAGTTATAGAAAAAAATACCTAACTAATATACTAAATATGTGATTCATCTGGAGAGATATTTTTCTTTGAATACTCAGGGATATCCTGCATTGTCACTGATAGGGACAGAACTTGCTCAACTTAAAAACTTTTTAATTGACTAGAAAGTCTGGAAGCCCTGAGGCCACGTATGCACATTGCACAACAGACTGCTTCTGCTTTCCCACTAAGAATCAGGAGCAGCCTTGCAGTATTTTCCTCTTACTCATGAAATTGGAACTGAAAAAACAATGAATTTCTCACACTGTACGGAAATGAGCTAAGCCCCAAGACAGATACTGGGAGCTTTAAATCCTCACACCAGAAGTTATTTCAGACCTGACAAAACATACTTGTTTATAATATTAAGCATAGGCTCTAATGGCAGGAGTCAGCATATCTGCACTTTCTAGGCCACACCGCTGCGCACAAATGGTGCAGGGGGTTGTTGATTTTTTTCTGCACAGATTGGAAGGAACCTTTTTATTAATTTTATCAGAAAGTCATTTGGTGGTTTGTTAATCAATCAAAAGATAGAGGTCATGAAAGAATAGCTTAATATAACAAAGTTAACATGCCCATATAATCTATTCCTATTACCAAGTTTCAAACACAGAAGAAAGCCATGTAAAAGTCTCTATGTAACTGCAAATTTTGCCAGTTTTGCAAAAGGACAGGAAGAAATAGCATTAAGAATTTTAAAGGGGTTCAAATCGTCCTATGAGCACAGAAGTTAAGAAGACTAAAACCAAAATATTTAACATTTAAAAAGATGTAGATACTAAATTAGTAGAATTTCAGTTTTAAAGTCCTCTGACTTCCCCAAGTTTGGCTGACTATTTCAAGCTTCTGTCTAATGTCATTATTTCTCATTTGGCTCTCTGCTCCTCGAATTCTTGAATATCCTTACACTTTGATCCCCCTTGTAGCTTTCTTCACTAACCTCCTACTTCCCATTCTACCGAACTACTGAGACAACTTTAAAAAGGTTATTGTGCATTTAATTGCACAGGACCAATGATGTGCTTTCTTTGCCACTTAGTATCTTTAAATTCTATGCCTTAGACCACAAAACCCAAGCTAGTTCTGCTTGCTCAGAAATCATGATCTGCACTGTTATTGATACTAACAATAAGGGACCAGACTCTGCAACAGCAGAACACAGAATTTGTGGCAGAGATGGAAGAAAGTGAAACAACTGGACATCAATTTAGATTTGTTTCCTTAACATTTTCAAGTTGTTCTGCATTGTGTAGGAGCAATATGGTTTAAAAAGTAATAAGAAAAGACAAGTAAGTGACCACTATTTCCTGTAGTTTGGTCAATTCAGTACATAGAGTTCTTTCTACCTAGAACCCATCAGTGGTGTACGGGAGAAAAAACAGGAGTGTGGGAAAGAGACAGAAAGGGAAATGTAGTACATTGGTTGTTTTAGAAGGCTCTTAATATCTGCTAGCAAACTATATGGAAAAAAAAATGAACTAGTGCCAAGCCTTCATATGTTCTAAACCAAACTTGTAATAGAAGGTTTTCAGCACTGGAGAGAACCTGTCGCTCATTTAGGCATCCAGGATCCATACGACCAAGACCCAAGTGTGAATTGTTACCCATCCTCAGCTACCCATATTTCTGAAGTGCTTTCCATATCTCATTGCATCAAAGAAAGAAAAGTGTAGTTATTATTTCAAAATTTGCTGAAGCAGCACTTCTTAAATTATGCACTCAGGACTTTTTTGAAATCTGTCATTTCCTAAATTTTAATCCTACCTTTCCAGACATTGCTCATTATCACCTGAAATTCAGGACCACAAGCAAGGAAGACTTGCTGAACACATGGTTACAAGAGACTGATTTTCCTAGCAAAGACAGACATGTGAAAGCTTTCAGAACTTCATTTCCAGCTCTTGTGAGTTTTTAATGATTTGGATAGCGTGGGTAGTGGAAACAGATGCTATCGTCTCTACATTTTTGGCAGAGGATAAAGCAGCAAAGGCTAACATATTCATGCTGTTTGCAAACTGATGTATACCACAGATCATCTTACCAAAATACATTTGGGCAGGACAGAAAATTTTCAGCTCTTGACGATATAAAATTATACCATTAATGTCTAAATATATCATTACTTCTTAAAAGAAAATACCCCCCACCCCTGCAATACATAATCCTTCCTGCAAAGGACACATATCTGTGTAGCCATTTAAATTCTTTTCCCTCCCACGAAAGAAAAATCAGGCTTGCCAAGTGCTTTAGGATCCTCAGATGGAAGACACTTTGTATGAGTGAATTCCATTACTTATTGCTACCATGCAGCATTCAGTACATCCATAAGGC
Source organism: Falco peregrinus (assembly GCF_023634155.1). Taxonomy (NCBI): domain Eukaryota; kingdom Metazoa; phylum Chordata; class Aves; order Falconiformes; family Falconidae; genus Falco; species Falco peregrinus. The sequence continues at coordinate 19,942,745 of NC_073730.1, read as the reverse complement.
TTCCTGCAGTCGGAGAACTATATTAAGACCTAGTGCAAGCAAATGTAACTCCACTGACATCAGCAAAGCTGCATTTACATCAGGCCTCAACATGGTCTAAACGCTGCTGCCTACAGTTCATACATTGTCTGTTCTTACCAGAGAAGCCTTTGTAACATAATGATTACTGCCTAGACCTGATCCCGAACTCAAAGGTACACAAGCTACTCAGAAAAGACGACTAATGCAAAGCAAAGGTCCATCTTTGTTTCAACTTAAGCTTCACCCTGTCCTAAAGCAGCTTGATTTGGAACCTTAAAAATTTAACCTTTAAAGATCACAAAGCAATAAAGCAGTTAAGTATTAAGGAGAGCTGATAAAGGGCTTGAAGCATTCTGTCTTTCCATATAACACAACACACTAGACCACAGCCTCTGCAACTGTGTATCCCTGTCCTTTGTGTTATCCCCTCTTTATTAGTTGTAGGCTGTACGACTGAGATGCATCATGTATCATATTTAATAAACAGCATCTGTCATCCAATAACCTGAAAATACTTCAGTTGCATTCTCTCAAGAGATTAAACTGCATATAAAGTGGTGAAAGAGGAAGGTAATTCCAGAATACACTCAACATCCTAACACCTGAGAACCCAATTCGGCAGCTCATTTTGCACAGGCAGGTCACTGTGCAAGTGCATATCCTCCTTAGGGTCAGTGGGACTATATGGGTAAGTACACCCCAAAAAGGGATCTGGTTTCAGGATGAGATTTTCTAAGAATTCCCATAGCATTGAGGCTCAGGAGAGGCACCAATTTATATCATGTAAAAGGCCAATCAGATAGTGTAGACTGACAATTACTTACAACTGACAATAAAACGCAGGGTATTTGACAGGTTTCATTGATAGTTAGAAAAGAAACCTCAACTCAAGATTCACTACCTGACCTTTGATCTGACTAGGCCCTATTCCTAGAATCAAGCTGATATCACTGACAGCATCATCAGGGATTCTGATGAGTAAATCATATTAATGCTGTCTTGAACTGTACGAAAAACATAGGAAAGGGAATCAATATTTTTCCCATTGTGGGAAACAGAAGGTCACTGAAAAGGGAATGGCATTATTCTCCAGCTTCTATTAGCCATGTCCAGCCATAATTAAAAACAAGATACTTACAATCATCTGTTTTATAGTGTGGTGAAAATAATTGCAGTATGTTTTGTATTTTGGCTTTTAAAAGTTACAATTTAATTTTTTTGATTTCTTTACTTCTAACAAAGTAATGACATAAGCTTTTATGCAGCATCGTTTGAGAACAGTGTGTCATGTTTTTTTTAAAAAAAACAACTCTGGGGAGTTTAAAACCAGACTTGCCTCATACCAGACTAATACTTAAAACAGGTGGTGTTAGAAAAAAATCAAGTGGTTAAAAATCGAGTCTCAGTTGCATTTTTTTTTTTTTTTGGTTTAAAACTACCAGAAATCTCCACTCTCTCTTTTAAACTCTAATGCTATTTCCATATACACTATAACATAAAAATTATTTGGCTAATCTATCACAGCTCTACAATCCTACTCAGTTACAATAAGAATCCTACGATTCAGTTTCAATGAATTTTACCAATAATTAAAAAAGCTGTGTTAAGTATACTTTAAATAAATACATAAAAATATTATTGTTTTAAAATAAAATATTTCAAGTGAATTGCCAGAAAAAGACAATTACGTATTATAGAGAAGTGAGAAATTAAAACTGCCCACCTTTCAGAATACGCATTAAGGCATATAATATTTCCTCGTTTTCCTTCTAATGAGTAACAGTGATCAAACAGTTTGGAATCATGGTGGAGTCTTTGACCACTCTGCAAGTTCTGATTATGGCACTTGTTTTGACAAGCAGTGACTACAGCCTGATGTTGCTGTGTTTTCCTCTTTAGGGAAAGCTGTCTTGGTCGCCTAGAGAAGGTACGGCTGCTCTGGAGAAGATGGGGAAATAAGCAGATCATTTTTTCTTAGGATTACTGTGTACCATATCTAATGCTTCTTATTCCATCTGTATGCTTGAGGCAATAAGTCCTACCAGTAAACCTTTCACCTTTCACATTTTCTATTCAAAGACTGTCAGGACAGATGGCAGTAAATGCCATCTTTATTGAATTATGATCCATAGTACTTTACCAGAAATAAGCAAGTATTAATCAAAGTACAAAGGTTTGAAAAAGGTAGAGCCATGGGAGCTTTGGGATGAAAACAGCTTGGCAGACATGCTTTCATTTTTGACAAAAATTAAAATAAAGAAACATTACAGGAGGTAGAAAACTTGCCAGATACCGAGCAGGGTTGGATGGGGTACCTTTCAGACTCTCTACAAATTTTCAGAGTATTCTGTCCTTTGTTCTGTGCCATGTCTACATGCCTAACATGGCTGTTTTCCTGGGAGAAAGCATAACTTTTTGATTTTAATTCCTTTTGTATTAATTTTAGTTAGTTCACCAAACGTTTTCAATTACATATGTTTGTCCTTAGGCCTCTTACTGGTTTGGGGTTTTTTTTGTGTCTTGGTTTGGTTTCGTTTTGGTTGTTTTTTAAAAACAAAACTTTTTTGCCTCTTCTTGTGGTCTTGCTGGCTTTTTGTCATCATAACTTCATGCTTCTGCAATTTGTTGTGGCCAAAGGACAAAATCAACACTAGTCTTTCTCAGAGCAGCATCGCGTTCTTTGCACTGCAGGTTGGAGATGGGACACTGCAGTAAACCTGTACTCGTGCTCAGTGTAGCTCCAGAAACAGTCTGCAGTTTGTCCCCTGTCCAGGAGGAGTTCTGAGCTAGCAAATAATTTGGCAAACCAAAAGTGTATATTAGAATTTGAATCCCTTAGTACACCACAGCTCTGGAAATTTGAAGCAATTACTTATTAACAATTACCTTTAATTGCCAAGGACTATTTTCTATAATTTAATAGAAGCTCTGAGACAAACATATATATGATGGAGTACGCTCACATACGACCTAGGTCTAGCCATGACAACTAGGAACATGCTAATGGGCTACCACAGCCTTTTTAGTCCCCTCACCACTCCCCATGAAGCCAAACACCGCATACAGTGCCAGCTATCCCGTAGCACGTCTGCTGTCGGAGCCACAGAAGCAAAAAAGACCTCTCTATAGATACATGGGAGGACATAAGCACACATTAGAAGAACTACCTCTGGGTGACCTTTTCTCATATTAACTTTCTTTTATGAGTGTGGTTTAAATGCTAACAAGCAGGTAATCTGTTCATGCACTTGCATGCTGAATACCTTGAATCAAAGGCATCAGTCAAGTCATACCAGGTTTTAAGGAAGAAACTCAGACTTAAAAATTCTGTTTAGTTCAAGTTGGAGCCAAAAAGCTGTACACATCTACCGCAGATGAAAGTGTTTTCTCCAGTGAAATCCCACTAGGTGTTTTTCCAATAGCAATACTCATTTAACAAGTGCACTCTGCCATGCAGGTGGGACCTGTTAGGAGCAACAGCACACTGGAACATAAGCCCTGTGTAATTAATATTTATTGCTTACGAATATTCATTTTATTTATGTCTTCATAGCCAGCCCCATGCTCTACAAGCCAGCATGGTAGGAAAGTAGTAAAAGTTTTCACTAGCTATATGCACCTTCTACTGTATAAAACGTCTCCAAACACCTAAATACATGCATTTATGATGATTTTTTAAATTAAATAGAACAAAATATCAACCGATTTATCACTTGTCATAAAATAAAACAAAACACTGAGTGACTCCAGATGATAAATATTCAAAAATGTCAACATGGGGCAAATTACAGTCTGAATGAGCAGCTCACAGAGCTGATTTGCCCACATACATGTTACTCTCCAGTAATCTCGATGCGAGCTTGCTTACCCACTGATGAAAGGGAAGTTATCCTGCAAATACAAGTGGGCAAAATTATGCACAGCTTGTGCACTGAGGTCAGAGCAGCTGGCAGGCTGCTAATTACTCACGAAGTTACCCCACAGTAACTCAGCAATGTGTTTGCATTCTGGACTTTGAAGCATAAGCAGCTCTAGGCACCACAAAGACTCATCACTTAACATCAGGCAGTGGCATGTAGCACAGGGTATTTATTTACAATTAAGGCTCATTCTTTTTATAGGGACTTTGTACAAGACCTGAAAAAAACTTCATTTTACAAGACCCACTATTTTGAACTTACCTAATTTGACACCTAAATAGTATCTTCACCTCCTGTGTATCCTTTCCTCCTAAAGTAGTGCACTATTATTCCTCTCTTTTCCCATGCAATACTCCATGTTATTTTTCATAATGACAAATATCAATTTATCTACTGTTCATCGTTTGTTGTCACTGGTAGCATCCTTCTCCTAACAGCATTTTTTGTGACATTTTTCTGGTATGGTGGCATTTAAAGAAACTGTGGTTCTACTCTGCAGAGCACTTTACTTAAATTTGGTTCTGCTGCAATCAGTGAAGTAAAGTACTTGTGTAAATGCTTTGCTGAACTAAGGCATAACTAAATATCATGAATTCTAAAAACCTAAATTTCCATTTTGTCTCCAACAGCACAGCAGTTCTCTGAAAGGCCAAAATAAATCTCATGTACATCCTAGTCCAGTGGATAATAAATATTTTACATTTCTTCATATATATGTAAATAAAAGTATATAAATATATAAATACATACTGAAAGATATAGATATTTACGAATTAACACTGGCACAAAATAAAACTAGTGTTTGTTCTCTCACTCGCTCAACTATTTGTATTTTAATGCATTTTTTCAAGGACATAGAAAAACCTAAAAATTAGCACAGATAAACACTATGAAAAAACCTTTTCATTTATTAATACTTCTTCTACCTTTTAAGTAGGATATTTTAAAGGACTGTAAATACAATTTAGGCTTCAGAGCAATGTTGTATGTCAAACCACACAGAGACTTTCTGTATGGTTCTGTGTCAGGTGGCAACTTCTACCAGGTTACTGCCAGTTTTAAATTGTTAAGAATTTCTAACATCTATCTATATGTCTATTGTTATTTCTGGTTGACTTTTGCCAGGTTTGTCCTAAGTATAGAAGAAATAAAAATTTGCGCTATTTTTAAGTCATACTTCTGCAGTTTTTAAGATCAATATTTCTTTCAGAAATTAGATAACACCATTCTACCAGCAAGATTAGCAAAGCTGTGATATGACATAGTACCACACATGTAAACTTGTTCCATAAGACTTTAAAATCTGTGATCATCCTTGTTTTTTCCAAGGACATTTTTATCTGTTGGAGGACAATGGGTCAAGTAGCAAAAACTAAGCAGTTACTCCAAGGTAAACTTCTCAGTTATTTGCATTCAAAACTAGAAGCACGAAAGACTAGAATCTAGTCCATGGATAGCTTATGAGATAATTTACTTGGGCAATCTCACATCAGGGCTGTAGCAATGAGCAATGAAAAATGAGGAAAAGAAATAATCCAACAACATGAACAGAATAGTTTGAAATGTCTATTTTCCCCTTTCTCCTCCTATTTCAGTCCCAGGTTGTTTATTACTCAATACAGAGCACATGAAATCTGATGCACAGTAATGTAAATTCAACTTTAATGATGCAATGAAAAATGTCTTATTGTTACCACGATCAGTTTCTTTCTGGATATAAGAGGATTTATAGGATTCTGAAATAAAGCCTTAAATCCATTATAGTTTTCCTACAGAAAAGTAAAGGCTGATTGCTAAGGACAACAGTAACAGTATTTTGGTGAACTACAGACCCTACTTGTCATTAGTGGCCAGAAACTAAATTAGATCTCACAATATATTTTTCTCTATATATTCTAAACAATCTTCTTGCTATTTGACCCATGTAATTTCAGAAAATAGGCTGAACACCGGTAAGTTTGACAAAGCTGCAGAAAAACAGACTGCTGTACAGCTCTGTTTCTGATATATTCCTAGATTAAAATAGCTGGTAATTTACATCCAAAGATGTAAAATAAACAACTCATGAGGCATTCAAGTTGGAAGCACAACTCCTTCTGCAAAACTATGAATAAGTTATTCACTAGCATCAACAGTAATTTCATCTAGATTGCAGTCTTTACATTGTAGGCACTGAAGGGATATTAAGTACAACAGTATTAACTTCTGCCTTTGTTATCAAGCAATACCTCTTACTCTTTGAAATTGAAAACAATGGCACAAAAATAAAAGTAAAGAAAGAACAACAAGACCAAAATTAACTCTGCAAATCCAGAGGATATGGATAAATGTTTGTGAGTCTACTGAAATGCTTAAATGAAAAACACTGTAAGCCTTAAATATGCAGCTAGATTATAGCCCTACTTGTAAAGGAAGAATGACATTTCTGATGCAAAATATTAGACCATGCTGAGTGAAATATATTACACACTTGTTCCAGGTGGGAGATCCATAAAGACTGTTTATTCTTTACCTTGTTCAGATACTTTTCAGAACTCAAATTAAAAGGGGAAAAAATAAAGAGACAAACATCAAGTATTCAGTATTTTACTATCAGCTGCTTGGTTTCATTTAGTGTTAACGCATATATGCTTTGGTGCTTACAAAGAGAGTTCCAAGGAACGTTGGGTGTTATTAGATTGATAACCAACTCATATCCCCAGCAGGTGGCTCATAAATACTTAAACATATGCAAATTAGTTGGGAGAAGATAGTCTTCATTTGTGGTTTTAGGTCATACTAATGTGATTTTCTCTTTCAAACAGAACTCAATAGATGTGTCAGAAGGGGTAAAATTCTTAATGGAAGAGAACACAAATAGTTTCTAACCTGCTGGTAAGGTTAGAAATGTCACGGGTTGTTGTCATTACCATGGAACAGAGAGTTCTTCATCATTTCAAATGCCTTTTCATATCCACAGGTAGTCAGATAAGTGACCATTACCACATGTAGCAAAAGGACAAACAGATGGGATGCAGCTCATTCATTTTTGTCTCTCCTGTACATTTCTACTGTTTTCTAAGTTTGCAGTCATCTACTGACTGCAAGATGGGAGTGGTTCCCTCTTTTCTTCACTGAAAAGACACTATGTACAACACATATCATGCCTTTTGGAAAGCTGCTTTCTCCAAATTTAAACAAACTATTCATTTGGATCTTTGAGACAGTATCTATCTGGCACACTACTGATGCAGGCACAGTTCTAACAGAGACTAAAAGCAGAATCAAAAGGAAGATTTGAACAAAAAAAATCTTTGATGATGTTTCTCCACACTATTATTTTTAAGCAAGACAAAAAAAATAGAACGAGGTTAAAATTTAGTAAGTGTAACAGTGATATAATCAGAAATTTTGTAACACTGACAGATTATATCAGAGTATCAATCATGAGTCATGATATGATCAAGACAACTGACCTGATGCATCATTCAAAATATTTTAAAGGAAACTTGTCATTTTCAGTAAATCACGGCTATTAAAAAAAAGAATCCTAGCAAATTAACATTTTCAGCCCCTGAATATAATTTTAGTCAAATTTTGTATGTAATTTATGCAATAAGCCTCATGTATACATAGACATATATATAGCTTGAACAGGTAAAGTGCAGTAACCTTTGAAGTGCCCAGTGTAAAACTGCAAACAATCCATCTCTTTGCACATCTGCTTACAAAATTATAGAGCAGAAAAGTCAGTGGTGTGCACAGTTCATACCTATGGTTGTTGCCACCTAAGGACAGACAAAAGCATCTCTAACTAGACAACTGGGTTCCTTTAGGCACTAGCAGCATGTCTTCATTTAGTTTGATTTCAGTAAGTGAGCGTTCAACAGTGACTGCAGTGCAAGGTTGTAATTACGTCTCAGGAGTGGAAAGACACTGAAGCCCAGATTCTGCAAAGACTTACACATGTGCTTAGCTTTCTCTGCTGTAAGAAAACCCATTCATCTCCATGAAAACACTGCTCCCTGTGCATGCAAATACATGCATAAGTTCTTGCTGGACTGGGGTACAGCATGGAATTTTATTTCAGTCATTTAACTGTGCAAACTTGCCAATTTTGATTAAATGTTAACAGTCCAGTAAAATTGAAAAATGTTGTCACCCCTAGCTGAGACTCATACTATGAATCCCTCACTGTTCTTGGCCCAGCATTAGCCCAGAATGACTGTTTTCACACCACTCAAAAGACAGATCAATAGAGTAATATTCACATTGGCTCAGATGGCCAGAAAAAGGCCTAGTGCAGTGTATTTATTGGCATTAAGGTTTGATATGATCAGCTGTTACCAGGAGCTCACATTAGAGCTGCTATGGAAGAGTATGTGGTGATGGACCCAGAATAAACGATCTGCTGGACCTACGCTGAACGACAGGAGTGGCGAAGTAGGCTGCATAAAGGGACATACAGTTTTAAGTCATATAGGACTCACCATTTCTAGCCTGATTTGCTGGATGAGTGTTCCACTAATGGGGCAAAACAGTCCATCTTTCAAACAAAGCAGCAGATTTTTAGGAACGGGTTGTCAGGGACACAAACCAGCAATGGCACTCCTGTTCTGTCTGTGCCGGAACCCTGCTGCTGCTGTGACACTAGGGGAAGCGGTAACATTTGTGAGCCTGAAGTAACATCAGCCCCCTCCTGTACCCATCACGAGCAACTGGAAACCCATCTCTTCAGGTTTCCTCCTTTACCCTGAATGGGCTTTCCATCCTAAATCACCTATTCTCCTTCCTTTTCCTTTAGACAAACAGTGCAATGGTAAGTACCTGGGACGCTCCCACGCACGGAGAGCAAGGGGACAATCTTGGGCATCAAAATAAGAGAGAAGTAAGAAACTACAGTGTGTTGCTTATGACCCTATAGCTTATGACACTCACTTATGACACAGACTGAGAGAAGTGCTTACATTTCAAATTAGATCATATCATGCTGCCAATCATGCCAATTCTCACTGCTGAACTTCTGCCTGGGCCTTTCCTTGCACACACACTGCACGTCTGCACAAGCACCACGCACATCCCCTCGCCTTCCCAGGAAGGCAAGTTACTCCAACCTTTTGCAAGGAAATGGAGCTTCATCCTAGGTTTAGGAGCTTTCTTGTTATGTCTGAAGAGGAGTGCCCAGTGGCCTGGATTCCTTTCTGCCAATTCTGTGTCCTCTGGAGGTAACGGGAAAAAATCCTGGGAAAACTTTCCCCTAAGGAAAGCTGAGAATTTCCCCAAATCAACCGCTGACTTCTGCCTTCAGACATAAATGTCTCCTAGTATGTATTGCCCAGGTGTTACACTGGAAACTCTTTTGTGAGTGAACTTGCCATTGGAAGAACTCAAATGTAACGTCATAGCCACATACAAGAGAATACACTACTAACCAAACATTTCACTGAAGGTGATTGTACAAGCAGACTGATGTATACAAGATCTTTTTCATTTATTCTTTAGAGGCACTGAACTTTTCAAAATTATGCTAGTTTGGAAACAGAAATTGCCTAGCAGTGATACTTAAGCTGCAGCTGGGCTGCTGATCACGTCCAATGCCTTACTGGTATACTGCAATGTAACTAAATCAGAAGCATTATTCTAGTTCTCATGGTATGCAGTCCTATCATTGTGGTCCCATATAGAGTCCCATTTAAGAGTTCTGGTTTTGCCCATTAAAATTTGCTGGGGAAGATTATATGGGCGGTTAGGACAGAGGCAGGGAGGGTGATGAAATTTGTGATGCTTCACCTCTGCAGGTAAATTACTTATTTTGTTAATTTGGAATACATATCTTACAATTGCTTGATTTATAAGTACACAAGAAAAGGATAATTACTCCTGTTTCACTTCACTACACCATCATCCTCCATTATCCACAGTACCCTTTTAATCTTCTACTTAGTATTAATTATAGAGAGAAGTAAAGTTATACAAAACAATAACAAAATAGCAAGTAAGGTAGTTACAAAATGTAAGCAATTTAGGGGACAGGTATTGCGCCACTACACTGTACTAAATTTACAGACGTGAATGAATTTAATAGTCACACAAAGAAACCTATGAAATTAAAAGTTTAATGTAAAGAACCTTAGCAGACTCTTATCTGTAGTTACTAGTAAACTCTCTTTACACACACATCGTCTTTTACAATATCTCTAACTCTTTTTCCCTCCTTAAATTATATGATTTCATCCAGGCTATAAGGAAAAAAGCTGAAGCTCTGTTAAAACATTCTAATGGCTTGTAAGATGCTGTCGTTTTCTGGTTTACATATCACCACTTATAAGTAAAAAGTTATTTTATGCTGGTCATGTAGAACACATCTCCATTGCACGTTTCCTCCTATTCTCTTCCTAGCTAATAACTTGGAGTAGGGATTTAAGTTAAATGGTTCTACACCTTGACCTCAATCTTGATGTGAACCATAGGTGGCAGAGACTGTATTAGAGTTGTCTCTGGGGTGTTATGCAAAAGACTTCAGTGCTTATATAGTAAAGAAAATTGTGCTTTAGTGCTAGCCTGCTGAGTATGCATTATAATTCCCTAACTATTTTCAGCAAGGTGTTTTATGGGATTCAATGCTTTCAGGTGCCATATATTTGGTAGGAGGTGGCATTAAATTTTTCATGTAAGGTTCATTAGCTAGGTTTACATCTTAAATTTAAAATTTTTCTTGTACTTTATACAGAAGTATGCCAAGTGGCTGACGCAAAATCTAAATCTCAGACCCTAAAACTATATTATTATTCTTCCCCCTGCCCCCCACCAAGAAATTGTCTAAACAGTGCAATTCAATATAGATGTGCTGGGAAAAATATATTGCAGAGGAAAATATTGCCTTTTATAAACATACAGACTAAATAAAACCAGTAAAATCTGCTAAAACCATTTCTGGTTTACTCAAGATCTGTCTGGTGATACTGCTCCAGACACTTAAACAGAAATCAAAGACCTAACTTTAACATAATGGATTGCGGCGCTGAAGTGACTCTTTATAAAAGAGAAACCCTTCTTAAGAGCTGAAACATGTCTTGTGAGACAGAACACATCATGCCCAGTGTTACTTCAACATAACTCCTTCCTTCAGTCTTACACAGGGGGAAAAAAGGCAGCCCTTTCCTTCTGGTTATTTAACTTCAGTCTGTCTTTACATTTTATCAAACCAAAGCATGAGGGCTTTGGGGCAGAGATTATATCTGAGGATGTACCAGTACTGAGCTCAGAACCATGGAACCAATGGTTCAAGTTGAAAGATTTTATGATGTTCTGATTTACATAATAGAGATGCTTTCTAGATGTATCTATATATACATATATAATCTCTAGTTACATGGTCTTTCTGTGTAAATATATATATACACACATATACATACACACACATATCCATATATGCACACATAGATATCAGGCCAAGCGTGCCCATGAGCACGAATTCCACTGAACAGTAACTCAAAATCATGATTCATTGTAAACCACCATCGGTAGGATTTCAGATTTGCCAGGAGACTTTTCCTGCATTATAGTTTAGTGTCTCTGTTTCTTTTAGTCCTTAGCTGCTAATATACTGATGAAAATTAAAAATTTCACGTACACCATCAGAGCTGTTAGTGCTCTGACAAACAGCAAGCACCTGTACTATCTACTTCCTGTGGCATTCATAAATTTTTTAGTTACTTTTGATTCCCAAAACTTTTATGGTGAAATACAAAAGAAGAAAAACTCAGTTTGCTTAAGATAATCTTGATCTTACACAGCTATGAGGAAAACAATTTTTGGGTTTGCTCTTGAATTGAAGAATGTAACATTAAGCTAGTTCAAGAAAAGAAATAAAGGATATTCCTCTTCTATTTCTTTTGGAAGCAAAAATTAGAGCTTTCTGCCATTCATAAGTTGTTGGGGTTTTTTTTAGATAAAACATCAATAAAATGAGTTGCACATACAATTCCTCTTAATATTCCATTAGGCAACTGTGCTGAATGTACTTTTATTTGCATGTGCTATTTACAGCCTACATGTACCAACGCTCTCTCCAGTTCATTTAATACACATTTAGACAGGAGAAAAAACATTACAACTACAACAAGACAGTGTATTTGGAGAACATATCCAGCCTACCCAAGCAAGTGTAGAAGTCTACCCCCAAATGGTTTAAGCTGAGAATTTAATAGAAGGAAAAAGACCTAGAGCAGGGGTGGGAGGGGACTTGTTTTAAACATCAATGATGTATTTGTTCTGCTGAAGTACTATATTTTCATTTTGCCTTTGATATAATGATTCCCATCACATATTACCATTACCCTCGCAGTCTGATCATAATGAAATAATGAAGTGGGCTTATGAACAACTGACACAGAACACTAGATAGTCATCACAATCCTTTGCCAATCCATACTACAAAAAGAGTTCGGTTTAGATGTTGTTAATTCTTGTGTTCACGTAATTCCTATTTCCAAAGAACATTATTTTTACCTATGTAATCTTCTCTCTTCATCTACTTTGTTTTCCTCCTCTCAGTTACCATTCTTTCCCCAACCTTTCCCTGCTTTGTCCTGTGTGTTCCAGCAATTTATTCTTTCAAGTACTCTTTTTAAACATGATTGTTAGTCCAGAACATTTGGGTGTTTTATATCTAACTCAGCCATTTCCCGGCATACGCATTTCAGAATTTCTCTGAGTCATTTTTAACCTTTGATCAGCTTTTACTGCCAGGACATAAGTCTCAATATGTATCAGATATTTTATGTACCATTAAAATACTATATCTTTCTAACTTTCTTTATCTGAGTGCACCAGTTTTTCAAACTACATTCCACATGAATGGTAGTTTTTGCTGTGTTCTCACTAACTCTACAAGTAAGAATTTCCCTCGCTATCCCAGAATAATTGCATCTTGGGGTTTTGCTCAAACATGCATTTCAATATTATATTACCACATTATACTGTAATACAGGTGTCGTACCAAGAAGGCAAAAAAAACCCCCCAAACTAAAAACCTTATGCACTACAGTTAGTAGTAAATCAAAAGTGAAGGATTCTCCAAAGCCATGATGGGGGACACTGAATGCTAGTTATTAAGCTAGTTCAAGATTATCTTTCAACACTACCTACCCACAAGGCACCCCATTTCGGGGAGAGAGGAGAGGCACTTATGCAGATGTATGCCAGTGACTGAACAAAGCAACAGTAACTAAACATGCCAGTTTTAGAAACATAACGTGATTAAGATATAAAAAAGTCACTTTTAACTGTTTCATTAAAATAATTGCAAACACTATGCATAAAAATTTACCGTAGTTAGCTAAGACCATGCAAAGCTGTGTACTTAATAAATGAGGTTCATCTGTAGTAAATGGCTTGGTACAACACTGGCGTCTCTAATCAAATTTGGGACAGATGAGTTCCATACATTCAGTTTATTTCATTAATTTACAGCTGCTTAGTGCTCATGGTAGATGGTCAAATGATATTATTTGTGACAACACTAAATAAAATAAGCAAAAGAAAATGAGGCACATGATGTATTACCAGGATAAATCATACCACAAAATGTAGGGAGATGAAAGCCTACAGCAGCAACACTTAGCACACTTCATTTGATTCCCATCCGTCAGCTTCAGTGCCAGTGGCTCAAAAAAGAATGCAAAGGTAAATGAACACCAAAATATGATTTACAGCACTTGAAAAAGAATCACACAGAAATAAATCAAAATTCTAGTGTTACTTGAGGCCAAGGTTTATTCAGAATATGGGACTTTTATAATAATATACTGCTAGTGTAAAAACATCACAGTACAAATGCAGTCATAAAAAAGTCCCAAATAAAATAAACTTCATCTGTAGCTAAGCCAGTCTACAAAAGGGTCAGGGGTTAGAATTTTCGGGTTTTTTTTTTTTTTTTTTTTGTTAGTTATATTCATTTCATCCTGAGGAGGATTCATAGTCACCTAAAATTTCAACTGTGGCTCATGATGCTGACTGCCTTCTCATTTGCATCAGTCTTCACAAATAAATGGTCCTCTCCTTTTTTCTTTTTTACATCGAGATAGACTTCTGAATTGCTCACAAATTGTATGCCTGTGGATCATAATTCAGATGGGGTGCAGCCAGGGGGACTTTGCCAGCTAGGGAGGTTTCTCAGCCCTTGCCAGCTCCTGGGTAGCATGGTGGCTCTCTCCTGTTCAGCAACACCTCATGCCATATGTAGCTAGTTGACAGGCTGGCCAACCATACATCATGCATGGGGCTACATCCGTGGGGGAAAAGTTGGGGTGCTCCTTGCTAAGGGGTGAGGTATGTGGTCAGGAACAGTGATAAAGCTAACAGAGCAAGAGATCTGCATAAAACACAAGGTCTGAAAGATCTCAGCACACACAAAATGGAATTTTCCAACAACCTGTTTATCCTGGAGCAAACAGCTCAGCTGCTGGCAAGAGTCGCATGCGGCAGCACACAGCAGGGCAGAAAGCAGCAGGCATTACCCAGACAGGCAGAAGCAAGGAGCCATTTGTGCAATGGCCTGTCCATCCTCCACCTTGCAAGTGACACCAGTTCACACTGTTGCCCTAGAAAAGTTCTTGAACATTTGCTCTACAATCCATGGGGGGATGTTTTCTCCATCTCTTCTGACACTTTTTATGAGCCACTGTTGGGACATACTAGCCTAATTAAATGCATAAAAGCTTCAGTAAAACCACCAGGTCTGAGAGAAATCTTAGGGGAAAACACAAACAACTAGACACATATTGCAGGCTTGTCCTATGTGAAATAGGAAAAAGAAAAGGAGCCCTTGCATGCCACACTGTATCCAGGTCAATCCTCTCTAGATTATCCTCAAGCAGGCACCCTATATGCAGTTCCTGAACTGGTAATATTTCACAACTATATCAGCAATCATTATTACACTAAGCTTACAGTGTTGATTGGTTTTGCTTTCAATAATCGGAGCTCTTTCTCAAGGTTAACTAGTCCATGGCTGCAGCCTGAATGTTTGATTTCCTTTTTTCTTAATTGCATGTAGAAGCAACACATTGGAATGATTTTTGACCACCTACTGCTATATCTCATAAGATTTATATCCAGTACTTTTATTAACAGGCTAAAAAGCAGCAGCAAAGAAAAGCTTTGATGATAATAATAAAAAAAACCCTAAACCTTATTTCATACCTGTAACATCATTCACAGAAAGATATTTTCCTAGTGTTTGCTCCACAAATGCTTTTTATATTGCTGAAACTTAAATTGTAATACTGTTGCAAGTAGGGATGAAACATTAACAAATTTAGGCTACTAGAGCTGTATGAAGTTAAGATTATACATTTCAAAGGTTTAAATAGGTGTTTGCCTAAGAGCAGCAATCTCTATGGAAAACAAGTTTGAGAAAGAAAACACCAGTTGGATTTTCATTCCATTATCATTGAAATGGCATGGGGCTTTTTTTGTTAATGACTGAATAAATCAGCATTTCAGCTTTATATTCACTACATTTTCTCCTAGTTATTCCATGTTTGATGCAAAGCTGAACGGCAGCTAAGAAATAACTCGCTTTACAATGAAATGTGGAGTCCACAAATTTGAATTGGTCAGACAGTTGTACTAGATGATAATTGTTAAGTCCCTTCCAGCTAAAACACTGTTCTATTCTATTTGTATTAGCTGAATTACCTCCCAGGGAAAAAAAAAAAAAAAAAAAAAAAGGGAAAAACAAACAAAAAAAAACTACCAGGGGAAAAAAAAAACCACCAACCACCACCACAACCAAAATAAATGGGATTTAATTTATTGTAACAGCTAAAATAAGAAGAATGAAGAATCTGGAAGATTGCCAATGTTCTTCTTATTGAGGTGGGAAGGATGATAAGGGTGATCCAGGGAATTATAAACTCATGACCCTCATTTAAGTACCTAAGAAAATTGTTAAGAAAGTCATTACAGATGTCATTATAAAGTACCTGAGGCGCAAACCAGCATAGCTTTCTGTAAGTGTAAACTTTCTCTAATGTATTAGAATTCTCTGAGAAAGTTAAAACAATGAATAATGGGAGAAATACTATATATACTGTAACTTCAGCAGTTTATGATGAAACAACTCTCCATTTTATTATGGTGAAATAAGGATGAATTTTACAAAATAACAATAAAGAATGAAAGAATGAATCTTACAGCTTTTGGCATGAAAGCTATTACATATCATTTGGGGTCTGGATGCACATTTAACCTGTTTCCCTTCCCCTCCCGTCCTGAAGCAGGCAGTCTCAGCACTGTATGGTTGAGCCATTAGGTTCATCTTGGGTCTTTACAACCCAGGCAACTTGCCACAACCTTTCCCTAACAGAAATGCAAAGTCTTTTCCTGCTCGCTATAGATTTGGAGCAAGTCTTCATTTTCCCACCAGCAATAGCCACAATAGTTTTCTAGAAAGCTGGACATAAGCACCCCACCAAAACACTACAGCAGCACCACACACAGATATAAACACAAATTTAAAGCTTATGGCTGGTGAGAGAATCTCTTCTAGTGCTTGTTACACCCCAGTATTATTTCCTACCTGCACAAAAATGTTGAAAATAAAATCTCTGATTTCTATGATTCAGTATTCCAGCTGTCAACTGAACTGGCAATTAAGTGTTGCATGCAAGAAAAATTATCTATATATGCACAAGAGCTAGTAGAAGTAATTATGTAGTTAGTTAAACTTAGAGAATGTAGAAGAACCTCCTGAGGTGGTTAATGCAATCTGCACTAGGCATTTGACAAACATCTGCAGGCTGAAGCTCTTGGAGCCTGATTGTCAGCCCCTCCATAGCTTTTGCAGTTATTCACACCTGCACAAGGCAGGTGTAAAGCTGGTGTTCAGATCTGGTGGTGTTTACATCCACACAGCACAGCTGTGAATGTCGACAGAAATCAGCTCAAAGCACCAGCTCATCCCAGCTCATCTTTCAGTTCAACATGTTACTTTAAGACTGGAAAGGTGCAAAAGCCATCAGCTCCATTGCCTTAAAACTCAATGTCTTTAAGAAGTTCAGAATATAATGTCTTTTAAACTGTTTTAATAAAATCTATAATTAACTAAATGAGGATCATAAATGTTTTGAAGTTTTAAATAAAATGTGACCTGATCAACATTTGTAAATGACTTGTCCATTTCAACCCTGGAGACAGCATCTGAGGTTCATAAAATTATTAGTAACACGTGGCCTTACTATAGTTTCCAACAGAAAATTCTGAAGGAGGAAAGCTATTTCAGGATTTTAACCATTAGCATGATTTACGAATAATCCTTACTATATAAATCTATTTTAACCTAGTGCATTAATAGTTTGAATGATACTCAAAAGCATGAGACTGGCAACAGCAGCACCAGAAAGTCTGCTGGGGTTCCAGGAGTTCCCCTTCCTCGATGCTCTTCCTGCAGCTTCCTCGTCAGGGCTGCAGCTGGAAGGCAGGTCTACCGGCACGCTCCTGCCATCACCAGGACTGGATAAAGTTGGAGGTCGGCTATGAGATTTCATGCTTTGCTGCATCTCCTCAGCACCCCAAGTTACACCCACATATGAAAGCAAGCAGTGAGGAGGGGAGGAAGGAGTGGCAAACCAGCAAAGCTCACTGAAAACCCTGCAAGTTTCACCCTCGGGAGCTGGAGGTGTGGAGTTTTGTGCGAGCAGAGGAGCCCTCTGCTCAACGCCATGCAAACCATCCGAACTTAAATTGATGATACCTTCAAGAAAAATGACAAATCCTAAACAAACCACAGGTTGAGCCAATAACTCCTAAATTTATCTTTGTCAAAATATTTATCTCTGTCAATTCAGAATTTTTTGCACACAGCTCAGTATGGTAAGTTTTATTCATTGCTGCTGTCAGACTACTGTCACCTATACCTTGCTCATAAGACACTGTGCATCAAATTCAGTATTCAAAAGTCAAAGTCATGTGGCACCTGCCCATCCTTAGCATGGAAGAACATATGCCTCAATCTGTTGCAAACACCTATTCAGAACAAATTAACTTGACAGTTTCTGTGCCTGTCTCCCATTTTCTTTACATTAATTCTGTGGAACGCTCAAAGGAGAAGAAATGACAAAAACAGCAATGGAAAATTAATTTTGAAAGTAAAATGAATATTTGCAGGTTAAACAAATTTAAGGGTAGGGGCTGTCCAATTCCAACAGACAAAAAACCAAACCCAAACACACGAGTGTTCCTATGAGTGGGAGAGCAGGGTACAACATAAGAAAAAGAAAGGGAGTGAAAAATGAACAGTAAATAAAATATTCATTAATTCTATTCACAATTTTGGAAGGGAGGAAGGGAACAGTCCATTTTAAAATAAAGTCATCATAAGAAACTGTTATTGACCCCAAGGGATGGAGAAGAAAGCAGATCAGGAAATGTTTACATAGATAAGAGAGGTATGTAAAATGGCTGGTCTATTGCCCATGAGAGGTTTCAATTACTTCTCCAATCGGCAGAACAGTAGGATTACAAAGAAAGCATTAATTTTCCTGGAGTTGGGACAGAGTCAACAGGTTTCAAAAGTCATTTAAGAGTTAGTTTAAGGAACTAAACCAAATAAAATGGGCAAACATCTATAGCGTTAAGAACAGTTTCAAATAGACATGGCTAAAACCTCTCAAACAAAACAGTACGTAAGTAGTGATATTTTAACAGATAAAAATACAGGGAAAACTTGTGCAGATTAAGTAATTTAGAACAATCTACAGGTGAAGTTTACTTTCAAGATCAGTGAAACTGGGTGCACTTCAGTTACAAGGCAGTTTATGACTCGTACTTTGCTTTCATTTGTACTCATCCCTGATACTGTAATTTACTTAAATGAGAAACAACACGTTCCCATTGAAAACCCTTATACTCTTCAGCAACATTAAAGCCGTGTTACCAATCTTTCAACACTAAAATAAATTAATAAAAGATGTTGTTGCTCTAAGGTCTCAGTACTTTAGAGACTTAAGTGTGTAACTTCATGCAGTCTATACATTTCCAGGAGGCTCCTGAGAGTACCAAACTTTACAATATTATAAATAACACGTTAGCATCTTAGCTGCCAGCCACAATATAAACTGATTTAGCTAACTTCACCTTAAGGGAATTAGGAGCATTCATGCAACACAGTACCCAAGTTGAGGGGTGCTAAATTGCATGGAAGAACCAGTACCTTCTTTCAGCTCTTCCAGTTAAGACTCACAATGCCATCTATACTTTGCAGATACTTCTAAACCTCTGTTCAACAGCTCCACAGGATTCAAATTACATTCTCTTTCCTCCTTCTTCCTCCAGACTTTCACACATCCATACACTTAGTCCACTCTTCACTCAGTCTCCTATCCTCTGCACACCCTCTTTTTCTTTCTCCCATTACCCCCCTGGATAAATCAGTCTTGTACAGACTTTACAGAATTATAATACTTTTGGACACAAATCAAGCATGCAATTTCTGCTGAAAACAACAGGTAGTCCCAATTGGCAAGTCTTCCCTAATTAGCAACCTCAGTTACTCCTTTCCCCTCTTTACCCCATTGCTTCAATTAGCATTTTGAATGTTCATATTTTAAGTTTATCTTCAGATTGAGTAGTTACTAATTAATGCCTCTTATTCTCTGCATAGACAAACTCTGTGCATTTCTCTTTTCTAAACCTTCAATCACAAGACAATCCTTTTGTTGCTGTGTTTGGCTGCCTACTAGGTGAGCTGGCAAAGACTAGGAAACTCATCAAGGGGAAAAGACAAGCAGAAACAAAAAAAATAAGAATCAAGAACTAAATAACATTTTCCCTGGCTGATGCATTGGTTCTTCATCTCTGGCAAAATTCTTCCCTTCATAAACTGATCCAAGGCCATTAGTTGAGGGACTAAGTTTCATTATAAGTTCAAATGGACACCTGGCTGTTAGAGGGAGAGGGCTATAGCATCTCAAGATCTACACACCTGATACTTTTTTTTCAATCACAAAAATGAAAAGAAATCCTAAATTGGGAAATCAAGGAATCCAAGTGTAGAAGTAAAGAACAAAAAACGTTCTAAGTAGCAAAATAAAGAGGGTCAATTTTGCATTGATATGAAACAATATAACTGGTTTATTTTTTAAACGTCATTTTCCTTTCAAAGTTCAAGGCCAATTCCCGACTTGTTTTGGTAAAGTGAAGTGATAAATTGTGTTCTCATGGGTTGTGGTGATACATTTGCAGTTACTAGAAAAATCTTATCTTGTAATTTACAGCAACCAGGACTCAATCTCCCTTTGCCTGATATCCTGTAAAGTGTGCTTAAATGGGGCTGTCAGGGCTTTTCACTTGGCAGCTCAGGGGCCGTATCCCTGCCGCAAGGGACAGTCGAGTAATGCATGGAGAGTCAGAGAAATTATAAAATTAACCCAGCTGGAGCCCAGGCTGGGCTCGCTGCCAGGGTTACAGAGGCACCCTGCCTGCACAAGGGCTGAGCGCTACTGGCTACAGCTGCAGTGACAGTTGTGTGATGGCAGCACGGGACATCTTATGACAGGGTGAAGGTGAGAGGGGGGACAAAGAGTCCTGCAATCAGGTACACCCAAAAAGGTACCCCAGGCCCCCCCAGTGGCCAAGAGGAGCCGGCCTGCACAGGGGCCTCCAGCATGGGGAGCACTGGGAGCAGGGCGTTGGGGAGGCAGGCTGCCATCCAAGGAGGAGCAGGATTTTGGGGCTGAGCATCCTGTTACCTTGCTGCCTTGTCCCTTCACTGGATATGGGGTGAGGGGGCAAGATTCCTGCTTAAAAATGTGCAGGATAAGCCACTGTAGCCCGTTTGCCCCCTTAGGTAAAAATAAACAAATTGGAAATCTAAGATATACTCAGTCTGGTTCAGGTCAAAGATCTTCACGCGGTCAATAAGTCAATTAATACACATTCATAATTTTTCAGGGCCCAGGCAATGATGCTAACCAGTCTCAGGTTTAGTTCTTAGATGCTCCCAGAAGTCTCCACTTACATAGGAAGGTATAAATGAGGGGCATAAGTAATTCCTGATCTTTCAGTCATTTTCATAAAAATGCATTTTTCAGAGCCTAGACCACTTTTCCAGTTGTGGTTGCACCATTGGCAGGAGTCACTGAATTGCTCTTTCTGTGATGGAGAGATTTTTAGATATGCTAACCAAAACTCAGAGGACTCTCCCTGTTCCTGGTGCTAACTGAACACTCACTCAAGATCTTCTATTCATTATTGCACCCCTTTTAAAAAAAAAAAAATTCCCTTCAGTATTACAGGGAAGTTTCTGCTTTTCAAAATATTTTATGCTAACATATTGCCTTCATACTTGCAAGCTGAAACTCATTTTGGTATTTACAGGGCATGGTTGGATTCTCTGTAGATGCTATTTCATTATTTACTTGTCTTTCTCGTAATTGTTTCTTCTTTCTGTTTTAACATCCTCCTCAAATTGAACAAGAAAATGTAGATTTATTTCCTCATCTCTTGGATGAACAAAAATGTTGACTGTCATCATATTACAAAAGTATAATAATACAAGTATCAGTAAAAAGAACACTTGAGAATTAACAGCTTTTAATGAGTATGAGAAATAGCTTATAGAAAACAAACCATAGTTAAGAATATCTTGACCATAGCCACATGACCGCATATATTTTTCCCTTACATCTAAATGGTATTCAGTAAAATAAAACAGATTTATCCTGAATTACAGACAGATTGTATTTACTCCTTCTCACCAGTCATGTTGTTTCTCACCAACATGTTGCTTCCCGCACATTTTAATCCAAAAACAGCCCAGCTGTTTATTGGAAAAACCTGTGACAGTGATTTATGCCAGTACACTTCTCACAGGCAACTCTAACTTTGATTTTTACACTATAGTTTTGACATTTACATTGGTCAAGATGTACTCTTCACCAAACACAAAGAGGAAAAAGGTGTTTATAAAAAGACAGAACATCTAAACAGGTATCAAGTGACAACAGAAAATCCAACAGAAAATACTCATGAGCTTAAAGTAAAAGAAAATAGGCAGTGGACCAATGGATTAGACAGGCCACCCCATGGTGTGCCCATCAGCCAGATCTCCCATAAGGAGCCTGGCCTTGTCCCAGCTCATCGCTGAGAGGGGCCCAGGCTGCTTTGTCCTTCCCAGGCAGGTTTTCTTCCAAGGGCAGCGATGAGCCTTGGTGTGACTAGCAGTGTTGAGTGGGTGGTGCAGGGGCTCTGCACCAAGAATGTGGTTGGGGTGACTGAGGATGTCACTAATAGCTCCTGCCCCGCAGCATTTCTCCCTCACATTAAGGAAAACAAAATATAACCACCACAAGGTGCAGTGAAAGCTACCTTATTACAGCTAGTCATTGCTCGCCTGCAACAGATTTACTGTGCAGGGGGCAAGGACTGATGGTATGGGATTGCAAATCCTTTCTAATAGTATGAGGTATAAACAAAATAAAAATGAAGCACGTACTGTGCTTGTCTTTTCTATGAAGAGGTCAGGAGTTTGCTCTTGAAGGAGAAAGATTTTTTTTTTTTTTTTCTTTAAGTCTGTAATGCTACTAGCATTATTAAAATGTTAGACAGTCTTAAAAGTCATGGCCAGACAAATACCCAAATGTGCTAAGGAAGTGGGGAGAGAAACTAAGGAATTAGCAGGCACATTCACAAGTTCATTTAGTTTAGAAGAGACCCCTGGGGACTGGAAAGTGGCTAACATAACGAAGTTATTTTAAAAGTGCCTGGAGACATAACAGGAAACCATAGACCAGTTAGCTTGATATAAAGTGGGGAGAAACTCCTAGAATATAAAATGGGAAAACACTTGAAGAAGCACAGCTTGATTAAGGATTGACAGTATAAGAGTAGAGAGAGGAGGGAGATCGGGGTTCATGGCTCGCTAACTTGCTGGGATTCTTGGAGGAGATTTCTGCCATGGTAGTCAGGGAATGCAGTAGGCACCATCAATATAAACTTTTATCTCTATCAAAGAAAGCACATGCTTTATTTCAGATGAGAATTAATTCTTTCCTTGATGGCATACTACCACAGCCTCTGTGCAGAAAAAACTGATTATGCCCAGACACAACAAAATATTCCCTGACAAGCACCACCTTTTGTGGAAAGCTGGTCCTTCCATAAATACACTTCTTACACAGAAATAATCTAAAGTAAAACCAATGAAGAATTTAGTGATACTTCTCACCAGCTGTTTCTGGCAGTATCAGTAGCAATGCTGCTTATCAACAATCCTTCTTAAATGTTGTAAAATATGTTGCAAAAAAGGTAGAGAAAAATTAAGAATTGGGTCTTGTTTCTAAATCCTCAAAATGGAAACAACTTGAAATTTGATTTCTTTATACTTTACATGAAAGTAAGCACATTCTCTTGATATGCCACAGTCTGTAGATAATGAACCAGGCAGAAAAGACAGCACTGAAAGTCTGCTTTGATTCATGGGTGAGACAGCACAATAAAGGCAACGAATATGAAGCCATCTACCACTCAGTAAGCATTTCAAATCAGTTTCATGATTATAAATAATTGTTACCATATTTGTAAAACTGAACACTAAATTCCTCTTTTTGTTAAAGAGATAATTGTCTAGTTCATGTGAGCAGAAGTTCTTCTTCCTCTCCTCCCTTTTAAGTAGCTATTACTTGTGCTAAGTTTTATTACATGAAATAAGAGAACCAAGATACTGATCAGCACAGTTAACTGAACTGAAATGTTACCCAGAAATGAAATGTTGCTGCAAAGGAAACATTTGGCGAATGCAGAACTCAGATTGTGGTCATGGAGAAGCATTTTACGATTAGAAATGTCTCATTCTATTCTTCCGCCTGTCCTTGAGGAGCCAAAATTAACTTGGATTTCTGGCTATAGGTTGTGAGCTTCCAGGCTGGGTTGACTGCTTATATGTTTCACAGGACTGAGCTGGTTGACAAGACTTGCCATTTTGAGACAGAAATAGCCTGGATATAACAGCAGATTGAACACACAAGTTCACATGCCAGAAGTGTATACCAGAAGTGCATTACCAGCAGGAAGACTGTAAAGTATGAACTAAATTAGTTTACTTAATGATGAATTTGGTGCTATTACCCTCACAATCAAGAGCTTCCATATTTTTAAAAAAAGCGTATGGTGAAAACTGTTTTAAGGACTTATTTTACCAAATTTGCGTGGCAAGGCAACAAAGTAATAATTTACTGAAGACCATGAAACAAAACAAAAAACCCAAATTCATCTAACTTGCATCACTGGCACAGCTCATGTGAACCCAATTCTTGTTGCAGAAAGATGGGATATGCTTGACATGGCAGAATTATCCACTTAAAAATCCTCTGTTTTGCAGACAACAGATGACATTCTTAACAAAAGGTAGCAACTCTGAGAGAAACTCAGCCAGCAAAGAAATGGTTATAAAGAGACACTGGGCTTTAAGACCAAAATTTGAAACAACTGCAAGGCTTGTAAACAGCTGATTTAAAAGATTGGTTGGGAAGAATCCTGCAAGCTGTTTTCTGTCCTGCCTTGAAAAAAAGAATGCTAGAGAGTGAATGGGCTGCAGTCTATGCTGGCCGTCAGCCTTGTGCAGCTAAAACCAATAAAACTACCCATGTGACCAGGACCTGGGGGTAACAAGGTAAGCTGGAATCAGAAGCTCCATATGATAGTCTATATGCCTTACATTGTAATCCACCAACACTACTTAGGCTAGAAAAAGACAATTAAAAAAAAAGAAGCACAATCTGTGATGGCTTAAGTCATGTGTCTCGAGCATTGTGAACACAGCAAATGGAAAGAAAGATTTAAATATCATCTAAAACATGGCATTCACAGCTACTGTATTCATGCCTTTCTCAGGCTTTCCTTATTCTTTCAACAGCCTGAAAAATATCTGGTTTCCATTCAAAGAGCAAGTGTCATCACCTTCTCTATATACATCAACAGCAAATCTGCACGTATGACATGGAGTGCCGTGGTGTGCTTTGCAACAGTTTTTGCAGCCAAATATTTTCTGCTTCATACTCTACATTTGCTCACGGAAATGCCAATATGGCTTTCTCTTTCTCTCTCCCCCCCTTCTTCCCTCTGTAACAAAGGAACAAAGATCCCATAGCGATTCTATTGTTAACAACATAAACCAGTTCTCAAGGTAATGTCTGCCAGTCAAATCCTTATGGAAGGGATGATCTTCATGATGGACTAAAGTCACGTTTTCTTTCCTTTTTGCAGAAAAAAAAAGAATCACTATGTCCCTAGCCTGAAAAAATAATAGAATCACAGAATCATTTAGGTTAGAAAAGACCTTTAAGATCATTGAGTCCAACTGCCAACCTAACATTTCCAAGTCCACCACTAACTCATGTCAGGAAGTGCCACATCAACATGTCTTTTGGCTAAAATTAAAACTAATGGGGTTTGGCTGTACCTGGCTTCAGATCTCTAGATGTCACTGATTCTTGATGTTGCTGAAAAGAAATGAGAAGTAATTCTACTTCAGGCCAAACTCCTGAGAGCATGCAGCCCAGTCCAGGCATTCCCAAAGGCAAGTTGCTTATTCAGCAGATTTCACAGCAGTGAAAAATATTTCAGGTCCCAGTTCCATCCAACACTGTGCCCACCAGAGAAAGCAGGCTTTATCTGTTTCTCTTCCCTGTTACAAGCAGAGCTGTAGCCAAACAGCTTGGCATCCCTAGCACTGCCTGCTTGCAAGTGGTCACAAACCAGTTTCCAGGTCCTATCACTGCAGGCTGACATGGTCACAAGCCATCAAGCCAGCTCTTGCCACCACCTGCAGAAAAACAGAGTCAGAAGACAGCTCCTAATTTCCAGCTGCTCATGCACAGGAGTTACTAGAAGCTGGAAGCAGACTGCCAGCTCTGCCCTGTACCTTTCTGAGATAATTCATGTAGCTCAGCCTGAAAATCTGTAAGTGCAATTACTACTAGCCCTAGATAAATTGCTGGTCTGAAGGCTTCTCCCCCCTCCCCCCCCCCCGATTATATTCCCACAGCCCATCACCAAATTACACAATATTATCTGAAATGTCATCTAAGACTTTGAAGGCTTATCAGAGTTGGCTTAACCGGTTAGTATGAGATCTTTTTAATGAGATGATTAGCTACATAAAACAATGACAGACCTTGAACCCTTGCATTTGGCTGATATAAGAAACATTAGCCAGAGTTTTACTCCTGGTAAAGTGGTAAGTGGATAAAACAGGTGCTATAATGAGATAACCACCTAGCTGGGACTTCTGAGGAACTGTTAAATATGAACTATAAAAATATTACCTTTTTTCCCTACCTTCTTTATCCCTTTGTGCAAATCTGTTTTCTTCCAAGTCCCAGTGACAGCAGACAGCTTTCTCTGGACAGCTATCTTCTGGTTATAAACTTCACGCTAAACAACTCTGAAGAGAACGGCCAGTCTTCCCAGATATAGCAAAAGGCACCCATCCTTTCACAGCTATATGAAAAACAATCCCAGGGCTGCTGGGTCAAGCTGTTTTTCAACTGTTATGTTGTAAATAAACTAGTAAATCAAACAATATCCAAACAATGTAAACCGCTGCATTTTTTAGACTAGCATGTCTCATAAACACCTTGTCCAATTCATTTCTCTCACCATCCTCTCTTAAAAAAAACAAATACAAGTTCTCTTGTGGCAGAGGAGAGCACATGAGGAATGTCTTGGCTGCATGTGAAGTTGAAAATGAACTCAAACTAAGATTTATGGCAAAAAAAGCTAATTACTAGCTTAAACATGGAAACAATTGTCTCATATAATATATTGTGATGAATCAGCAGAGCAGTCACAGGTCATTGGGGACAGTGTGAGGAATGAAGCTGCTGCTTCTATCAAGGGGTCATACGTCATCAAGAGACAGATTATTTGGGGGAAACCAAACAATCCCAGAGCAGCTGCTAGAAGGAGCTGGCTAGTCTGGAACAGGGACAGGACCTCTTTCAGAAAGGGACAGGCCCAGAGATCAAAAAGAAATGCGTGGCATTGCATGGCATTAACAGGACTGAAGTGACAGCCCCTTGCACTGCCCTGCATGACCCTGGTGCAATGATGTGCCAGTGTGCTGGAGAAGCCTCACAAGACCCCTCGGCACTGAACCTCAGCTGGCAGGGATGTGCGATGCCTGCTTGCCTTGTAGAAAGGAACAGACTGATGGAGGATAACCAGCCCTTGGTTGGCTCACTTTGGGCTAAACTGGAAATTTATTAGTTGCAACTGTCAAATCTAGCAAGACAAAGTGTATTTGTAGCTCTCTGCCAGCTCTACTTTATCATCTTTCCTTTAAGACGTGTTCCAGGTAACTACCAGTGCCCAAAAGGCTGTAGAATCTGTGGGCCTGCCAGCTGCCTCCCCTGCATCACAGTGCATGCAGGTGCTTACCAAGAACACAAAGAAAAGAGGCTGGCATGTCCCGCCAGTCCAACATCCCCTCTTGAAGATGACTGCCTGCATAACTACACACAAACTCCAATATAGTCACCAAATATCTTGCAATAGGAATCTTTTTGAGGCGATGGGGGAGAAAAAAACCCTTTCATTTCATGTTGCCAGTTTGTTTTCTTTCCTAAATGTTGCTTATGTTACTGTCATCTCCACTGCCAGGGGCGTTTATGTACAACCCATCTACTGCTACATTCATTTGGAAGCCGAAACCTTTGAGACCTGAGGCATATGGTATTGCAGAAGGGCCCATTTTGGGGTTTTGTTTCAGAAGCATTTTTCCTGATTGTAATCTAACATAGCTTTGTCATTTGTCAATGTCTGTCTTTCCCATTGTATTTTGCTGATTTTCAGTATTCGATTTTTTTCACAGGTGTGGTGTTGAATGACAAATTTCTCCCTGCTCTAAAATAGGTTACTTTCTCAAGGAAGTCTGTAGTTTTTCATATATGTAATTGTTCCTGTAATTGCGTAGCATCATTCAAGACCCTACTGATGCCTAAGAGACTCCCAGCCTGCATGGAGTGTAGTAACATACATGAGGGAGAACGCTTCTGGGATGAATGGGTGAGAGGCCAGTATCTTATAAAAAGGAAGGTGTTACCACGCCTGTTCATACACAGCCCTATTAGCTAAAAAAAGTCATGTCCTGTCAGAACACCCACAAAGTACTAACACTTATGCCCGCTTTTCAAGGAGCTGAGCATGCACTGCTCACTGCGTACAGTGGTAGTAACACCACACTACCTGGAGAGCTCTGCAAGCCTGCACAGCTTCCAGCCTTCCAGCTCTTCTGAAAATTACTACTTTTCCTTTTTGTTGTGTTTTTGGTTTGTTTGTTTTTTTAATAAAGCACTTTCATCTCTCTTTTACATGATTTTGTTTATAAGTCTGCATAGATTTAAAGATGCTTTATGCAATCAGCTCAAAATTTATACTTTGGTTTGTTTTCAGCCAAAGGGACGCAAAAGACTTGATACAAGAGCTGCAGCAAGACCTCAGTTAGCTAAGGAGAAGCTGTGTAAGGAGTAAGGGTTTGGGGTTTTTTTTCTGTGTTTAATTCCTTAAATCCACCCTGACATCACTCTTCCTCCATGCAAGTTTATTATACCTCTTAGATTTCCTGTCACATTAGCAGGAAATTCCCATGCCTCGTACCAGTACCACCTAGAAGAAAACCACACTCTTCATTTGATCTGTTCCAGAGCGATCTCTCACACAGAGACCAGAACCTCTGGGCCCTCTACCTAACCATATCCATATGAATATTTGTGGTATTGGTAGTTACCAGAGAGAGAAAAGCTTTAATATTGCAACAGCTTTTGGCAAAAATATCATCTCCAAAATAGATTTTTTGGGGCCCTATTTTTGTAGGTAGAGAAAAACCTCACCACCTTTACCACATGTCTCAATAGAAAGCACATTGGTTTCTAAAGGACAGCCCCTCCTGATGGAAAAGTCAGCCTAAGTGTGCTCAAAACCCATTTTTCAGAAGAAGACATGAGATTTTAGATTAAAAATCAAATAGAAAATAAAATATTCTGGATAGATCTTTTACACAGTCACTGCTTTGCTACAGTTAAGAACTTTATTTTAGAGGTCAGTCATCAATGTGCTCCAAAATCCACAGCTCTGAAAGGTAATGTAACCACCAGAACTGAAAACAGGATTGGCAGCCAGGAATATCCCAAAATATAGTCACATATACCTCCCTAAAAACAAAACAAAAAAAGTTTCCCATGGAGAAGTACTCCTAAATATTTCTAAAATGGTGGAGAATTGTTCACAAAGAAGTTCTCTTGCTGCAAAACTAATATAAATGCATTAATAACACATTTCTACAGACCAAGTAGTTAAAAGGATCTCCAGTCACCTAGTTTTCTCATTGATTGGGAAGAAAAACATGGGAGTTGCAGGAGCTAGTGTCCATGTGGATTAATCTTAGGAACCAAACACCAAATACCTAGTATCACAAAGGTATCATACATGATTATTAAGATAAAAGTGATTTACAAGTATGGATTTTCATGTAAAACCAAAAAGGGAAGGGTGGGGGAGCGGGTGGGGGGAGTGATGCAGCTTAGCTGTTTTGTTTACAGGTAAGCTTGCTTGCTGGTATCTTCATCTTTTCTCAACTTCAAGTTCACCGCGACTCAGATTTCTGGAACGTAAACCAGAACAAACTGAGGCATCACTGCTTCACAACAGAGCTAGTGCCGTTCCACCTGGTTTCACCAGTACTTAACATACACAGAAAGTTCAGCAGGAATGCTTACAGATAATCCTCACTGACCACAGTCAGCCCTAGCTCCCAAATTTCAGAAGACCAGATCACCAGTAAGTGCATTGACATCAAATTCTAAGATACGGTTTCGCAGTGGACTCAGCAGTATTAGGATTACAGTTGAACTTTAAGATCTTAAAAGTCTTTTACAACCCAAATGATTCTACGTTTCTATGACTTTTCGGCTTTATGCTTGACTCTATCATAGATTTCTACTTTTCCCCTGTATCCTACTTCCACACATAGCATCTCTTGTTTCTCACAGCTATCCGTATCCAAGGGTCTTCATTTCACTACTCCATTTATTGGAAATAATCTTCCACACACATACTATCATATCATTTTCCACCAAATACATTTGAAAGGGACATTTCTCTTTCATTTAGCTGCAGCTCTATTACAATTTTCTGCAGTCTATCCACCCATCCCTTCCTGACAAGCCAAGGTCCACAACAATATTGGGCTGTTACTGTCCTGCCAGAGATGTTCCCAGCTGAAGCAAAGAACTGAGCAGACAGAGCAACTTTACCAGCCTCAGCCTAGCTTCCTGCATCCAGACTCTCTTCTCCATTCTTTACTGCTGTTCTTTTCTTTACCACTGGCTTCCATTGCCTTCTATTAATAAGAGACCCTCGCTTAGACAACAAAGATCTTTGTATCAGACTGATTGCTCCTCTGCATTACTGCTGATGCAAAACAGTACTGTGAGCAGAGAGGCAGCTAAACCATATGCTAGCCTGGCTTGCAACATTTCCAACAGACAAAGGACTATGCGCGCAGCTGCCCTTTTCCAAGAGTGCACATAAAGCTGCAACATGCATTTCCTCTTTTCTATCTATGCTGTTCTTTTGTTTACAGTTTAGTCTGTTTGTACTTTATTGTCATCAAAGAGAATTAGACATTAACATGGGCAGCAAAAAAAGCTTCTGCTGCTCTCAATTAAACGTATCTTTTTCCTCAAAACCAAAAAACTATTATCCTTAACATATTTTAGAAGACTGCTGCCGAAGGAAAAAGTGAAAAAAAAGATGTTTTTAGTTGTATTTGCTACTTACACTTCAAGTAGTAGCAATGCAGTTACCATGGTAAGCAAAGTATATGAGCAACACAAAGTTCCGTAGAGACAAACAGCATCATCATCCCACTAATGCAGTTGAGGATAAAACAGAACTCTTCAGACTTGAAGTATTAGTGAACTTCAAGCTAATACCCACATTAGGAACAGCTGTTCTGAATTAAACTTACTTATCTTAATTAAGTGGATGATTCTAGGCCATCTAGCACCTGTGCCTGAAACAGGTTTCTAAATATTTTTAATAGTCCTTTTTTCTTTTCCTCTGTACTTTTTTAAAGAGGTGGAAAGGCGTTTAATGATGGTTAGTTACCATGGAACTAAGCAGGTAAGGATTTATGTGCTAGAATCCTTCGATCTTATTCTAATGCTCCATGTATAATATTCTTCACTTTGTTCAGGCTCATTTGTCCTATGAAAATTGACACATAGACTTCTAGAGAAAATCCCAGCTGTTACAGGGATACAGAGTAAGCTGATAACTTTACTTTATGAATGGCTTCAAAAACATTGTATGCCAGATTTGAGTTTGGTGCAGCGTGCTATTGGAAACATCAGCTCTCTGACAGGATGTCTAAGGTCTAGCAAAGGACTCGATTTTTCCCCTGTGAATTTCAATATCAAATCTCCCACTGCTCTTGACTGGAGCAGTATTAAGTCTCTTCTGGCGTGTTAGCTAGTGCATGAGCAGATGTCTGTTCCACACACCTACATTTTTCCACGCACTTTCAATCAGAACTGCAGAACTACAAGAAGGAAACAGCTTAGGCACCATCTTTCTAGCAGTCCATAAACTACCAAGTAAAATAGGAGAAGAGTTAAGAAGGAAATAAAGCCCTCTGAAGAAGGATATGGAGGGGACTGAGCAATTCTCTGAAGACATATTTTTATTGAAGTACATGGTTATTGATACAGTCTGGAGCATACAGCAACAAAATACATATGTGCTGTCTATGAACTAAAGTGATCCTTTGAAGGGAATTCTCCACTGTATCCAGAGCAATGCATAAACTGAAACAGATGCAAAAAAATTCCCTTCTGCTCCACTGACACTGTGTAATTATGATATTACTGAAACAAATTTTTATTTATATGTATTTCATTGAAACGTTTCAGTAATATATTTAAAAACTGGACTTTATAGTCCATTTTTTTTATAGCATTACATTCTTTCTCCTCCCCTTTTCTCGCTTTGTCAATATTATTTTGCCTCTTTTCTTTTTCTCCTTTCTGTCTTTTTTCTGCCTTTCATTGCTATTATATTGTAAATATAATGGCTTACTTTAATTAAGGCCCCAGTATCTGGAACTGAGTGACTACAGGAGGATAAGGTTCCACCTACTCTAAACAAAACTGATTTCCTGCAGTTTTATACCTTTGTCTAATTCCTACCCAAAAAACCCTACAATAATGTCATGTTCCCCTTTAAACTTGAAAACACGACTGGGAAAGAAACAGCAGTACTGAGACTAGTTTCGATATGTAAGTCTTAACCAGTCAACCCACTGCCATCCAGACAAATTCATTGTGATTGAGTATTGGAACTTTATTATCAGCGTTGTTGTTGATATTATTATTTCATGAGTATAATTCCTTAGTTTTTGTAGTTAGAGAGAAAGCTTGAAGGAAAGGCAAATTATAAGAACCACAACCACTATTCTATGATATCGTAATCTGAAGAACAATTTGTGAATAAATGGGATTAATAATATCCCTTTATCGCTGGACAGACATGCTTGTGTGCATATGGACACAGATACCCTATTTACTCACCCTTCCACCAGTATTAGAAATAGTCTTCTGTCTCTCACTCACACACAAAGGAAAAAACCCTTCTCTCAGGCAAGTTTGGCTACCTGCTCCACCTCCCAGCAAGCAAGAGAAAGCTCCCAGTATAGGGAGGGCAGAAAACTCTCGTTATCATTCTGCAGGCAGAATCAGGCAGTGTAGCCTTCCTACCCACTGCCAGGACACAGCAGGGCTATACTGTATCTCAAGCAGTAAGACAGCCACAGGGCAAGCAAGTGATAAGTAGGGACACAAGCTTGGCCAGTCACCTCTAAGTATCCTTGCTCCACCCTCTCTGTCAGGTAGTTTGTACGTTTGTCCATCTACAGATCAAAACATAGCGATAAGTCTCAGGTGAAGAGAACTACCTCGGAACACAGGATATAAACATACCCATCTGTTTATCAAGTCCCTTTTTATATTCTAGGAAGAATGGTGATAAATATATTCATACACAAAATAAACTATTGATTATTGTTGCTGCTATGAAGGTTAGTTTCCCTGTATGAAGAATACTTAATAAACTCAGGAGTACACTTTGATTCTCAGAAAAACAAAACAAAACCCTGCATGAAGCTAAGATTCCCTTATCCTATGGAAAGCACAGTTTAATACAAGTTTTACTTGTTCCACTGCATAGATATTCAACAATGAATTAATTACATCTCACATAAATGATAGTAGAATTCACAAGGGAAATCAAGTAGTCCTTAATTTGTTGACTTTCACCACTGATGATAGCATATCCCAGTGCTATAGTAATTCTCATAGTGAGCCTGTAAGCATTTTCCAAGCCAGAACAGCCCTCAGTCTTGCCTCAGTTTGTTTGGGACTGAAAATTACTGTGAAAAGGAAGAAAAAACTCCAGAAGATAATTCTGAGCAAAGAACATAGGGAAGCAATAATAGTAGATATAATCTTATTTCATTTTTAACACCTTTCACCTTGAAAATTTCTAAAGCTCTTTTAAAATTCTGTATAGAGGAGTAGCTTTACCAGCTGCCGAAAAGGAGTGGTACCTAAGAAGGAACACAGCTAGCTGAAAGAGAAGAAAGGACATGGTGTTTCCTTCCACTGCAACCTTCCTTTCTCCCTGCACAAAACACAACACACCCCCCATACGAACACCTTTTATGCAGCACACTGCAAGGCCGCAATCCCATTCCCTAAATCCACTTTCAAGACATTTCAGCATTCTTTACAAGCATTTGACCCTTCAAGACTTAACACAAAAATGAAAATCCCTTTTCCCGTCCCATGCATATGCTAACATCATGGTGCTGAAATAACTTCCACCATGCAGCCACATCATGTCTCACCTGCAGCCTCGGAGGCCACCTGTGGCAGCAAATTCCCCCAGCAGTCTGGAGTGTCTTCTCTGCCTTGGAGGCCCCTGTATGCTCTGAGGTCTAAGGCATTTTTACCAGTAAAGTCTAACTTGCCAGCTTTTCAGGGCAGGACTGATCTCCCATCTGGGTGTTTGAACCAGCTCATTCCAGCATGCCATCGGACATTGTGCAAACCAAACAAGTACAAAACCACCAGATTAATAATAAATTAACACCTGGCTAAAGTTTATTTATATGTAAGTTAAAGCACATCAAGATATTTCTTCATACAAAAGACAACCCTGTCATTTAGTCCTTTGTCAAAAAGAAGGGTTAATTTACTGAATAAATTATTTTGAATGACGTCTACAATAATACTGACATGCCTTTCTCAAAGAACTATTAATATTTTATTTATATTCTCATACTGCCTTCAAACTTCAGCCAAGAATCAGGTTCCCATTATGCCCCCTCAACAAATAAAGAGACAATCCCTGCTAGGAATATGTACCAGGTAATTAATTTTTTTAGGGACTTTTTCCTTTTCTTCAGGGTGCCTTTGCAGAAGCAGAGCCTGCCAAAGTTACTAACCTGGATTTTCTCTAAAGCCACCCAACTCTTTCTGAAATTCAATTTGCTTCTCAACTAGAAATTCATCATTCATTCTTTTTCAAACTTACATCCAAGGACACTTCTTTCCCAGTACTTTAACCACGCACAGCCCATGAAGACAACACACCAAGAAGCACTGCATTACTGGCCAATTGCAGACCAAGGAAAAAAGGAATGATGTGAAGAGTATCATACATGATCCCTCACCTCCTACTCTGTCATCCCTGCCACAAAATTTGGGACTTTTACGAAATTCCATCGACAGAGAGTAGTGCAAGACATAAAATATACAGAATCACTGGCTAAACTAGTGAGGATCAAAAGAGAAATCTTCCATAATTTTTTTAGGGTCAGATTCAGATGGAGAATCATTACATGAAGGAGTCTCTATCCAGAGAAACAAGTGAAATCTTTGCAAAACGTCTTTAATGCTCATCTCACCCACAGTACTGTACAGGATCATTTCTCAGGTTATAAATGTGGAATAAGAGAACAGAGGGAAATTTCACAGTTCTTTCATTTGCCATAAACTTTTTGAGGTCGTTATAGATCTTGTAGTAGAAACCACAATGCTCCCACTGGAATGTGACCTGCCACTTTTTTAAAGTAGAAGAGAGACTGGCAATGAAAACGTCCCAATTTCCCTTTCTTTCCAGCAGAGGCTTTTCACAGCTTTCCTCATAATTGCACATAAATTATGTACTTCCTTCAAAGCCAAGCTGTCCAAAAGACCACATTAACAGCTAGTGCATCTTCTTTTCTTTCACCTGCTGTGCTCTTCTTTGGACCAACATTCAGCTCCTAATGTGATGACTACACAATGCTCCTTTCTTGGATTTTTTTTTTGTTTGATTCAAGCTCTGTTCCCTACAAAGAGATTTCCTCTTCATTAATTACACTGAATTAACGGCAAGTGGTCGTAGTGTAGTACCCAGGATCTATCATCAACAGCCAAGTAATAGCAGGAATCCTGACTTCACATGCCCGCCTCTTACAAGATACAAGAAAGCAGAAATCTAAATAAATTCTTTTGAAGTTATTGCCACATGCAGCAGCTCATGGTGCAAAAACCATAAGGACTGAAGTCTTGCTACAATCAGTCACAGCAAGTATCATTTCATAGGAAAATTTTATTTATTTGACCTTGCTTTTGACATAAAACAGAGCGCTGTCAATACGTCCTTCTCCTTTTGACTGCTGATTTCTTTTTGAACCAAGACTTGGTGACACAACTGATTTTCACTGAGTTACCTCCATCATGGTTTCTTAGGTGAAGCAGCAGGCAGAGAGCAACTCCACTCTTTCTCTCCTAGCTTAACTTTGGAGATCCTTCTCCCAGCCTGTTGCCAGGACTAAGCAAGCTCTGACAGCTCCAGCTTAGAATTTCCCAGGTTTTTCTATCCAGCACAGGCAGATGTCTGCTTCCATATTACAGCAGCTCCACTGAGATGGGACTTTCTCAGCGCATCATCTACTGCTGGGCCAACATATCTGCTATATACAAATTAGTACCACAAAAGGAGGGAGCCTGTCCAATCTCATTACCCTGGACTACATCATTTGCAATGATGAGATGTATCATAGACAGTGAAAGCTAAGGGACTTACCTAATTTACATGCAGTCATGAACACTAGTTAGACTTCCTCCCAAGCTACTTATGAATTTAAATCTGTGAATTTGAAATTAAATATTACTTTGGAAATAGGAGCACAGCCTGAAAATAACATATGAAAGATTCTAATACAGAAAAATCAATGATAGCTACCACACAATCATGCTTTCAGGAAAATGAGCCCTCCATCTCCTGCCATATGTAATCAACTGTTAGATATGTGGCAACTCTCTACTTACAACATAGCCAGCCAATATCAATATTAATTAGAGTTCAGGAAGCAGCTCGTAACAAAGAATTCATATGATGAGTTCCACATATTTTGCAAATGTCACTGCTCTCTTAAATTTATAATTTTTCATTATTTCACAGAATATACACTATCTTTGCCAGCTAACTAGTGTTGGAATTGTTACTTAATTAATTGTGGTTTGTCACAGAGATCATTTAAGAAATCTTTTCTTTTAATTTTGCTTTGTATGTTATAAAAAACTCTCATAGAACACAAGTTTTAAATTAGTTTATTGGGAGAACAGGAGCTTTCAAGATGAAAATGAACATTCCGTGAACATCTGCACACATATTTTTAGTAATTGGACAAAACACACAGAGAGCAGAATGATATGACTAAAAACGATACACTAAAACGCTATGGAACATTTTGAGGAAATTTTGATTGCATTTAATAGTACCAATTCCAACCATATTCTGATGAACAAAAATTAAAATGTCAAAGGAAGGAAATATCTGCAAAATAGTGTTTCTCAATTGTTTGACTCTTTACAAGGTCTTTCACAGTCTCTGAAGTCCTGCCAGGGAATCCTAGAGATCACCGGGAAGCCAGAGGCAACTGCAGAGAAGCCCCTTATCTCTAGGCCAGCTCCTGGTCACTATTACTTGCTAATTGACAACATATTCCCAAGTGATTCACACAACAGATTTTGTTACCGAATTGAAGACTGCTGTTTAATCATGCTGAAACTACAGAAGTACTTTCAGACAGGGCTTGGAAAACCATTAAAGCCTTATGTTGCATTACAGTTCCTAGCAGACCTCATTCAGTAGAGAACGTGTCTGTCTCAGCCCTCTCTGTCTTCTCCTCTTGCTCAATGCCTGTCCCTTCCCCATACTTGGACTTCAGAGTCTGAGATGTACGGGGTATGGGGACACGAGTATACTTCCCAGAAATCTATTCATCAGACTTGTAGATGGGGAAAAAAAAAACCAAAAAAAAAAAAAAAAAAGGAAAAGAGAATATAAGACATAAGACTTCCACTGATTTCAAAGAAAAAGTCAAATACACAGCAGTCAACTGTACCAGAGTACAAACTTTTCAGAAATGTACTCTTGCAATCCCAGTCCACCTTACTAAGTATTTGACTTGTTCCAAGATTTATTTAAAAGTATCAATACTGAAAAAAGGTTTCTATTCTGTTTATATTTGAGAACTCAGCAGCATTTTGAGGTTTAGAAAAGCTACAGTTTTCGGTCAATTTTTATTTTGAATAAAAATATCCTACATCACTCAGCAAAGATTTCTCCTGCACTACCGATAAAGTTTTTCAGAAAAGACAGCTACCATTTTAAAAAATGGACTCAAATACATGTATTCTTCTCAACTCCTCACATCCTAAAGCATCCTGCAATTTATTTCCCCACTTTCATCTACTGAGATTCAGAGCGGCCATGGTGTGATCATATGTTTTTTCAAGAATAGCTGATGAATACCTGAAAACTCTCCCACTGTGGGACATTCTGTTTTCTCAGAAATGAAAAAAGCAGCTAGAATGACACATTTTCTATTTCTAAAAATAAACTAAAAGGCCAGAGAAATCAATGAAAAAACCCCACTGCTAAGACAGCACAAAACAAAGAATACCAATTACATTTTGGCAATGTGACTAATGAGATAGCCTGCTAATTACCCAATTCTGATAAACTTTTTAGCAAATAATAATCTTACGGGTAATGCTTACTTCCTTTCAAGCAGTGCCATTTTTCATCATGAAAAAGAGTAACAGGTAACATATGATAAAATCCCTCCCTACCTAAGCGAGATTGTGGTTGTATGCTGTTAACCACCTGAAGGCTCAACTAGCTAAGGAGATTATTGCTGGATAAGCAACCTGAAAGAAGGGGTTTGTCTGGGAACAGGTTGATCTTTTCCCTGTATTGCCTTATGTGAGAAGGTAATTTAATTTACATAGCCTTCTCTGCAAGGATTTCCTGCATTTCCATGCTCTCCAATCTGGAAACCGCCTGGGAGGCAGGAAAGGAAAGGATCTCTCTGTAACCCCCACTTTTCACACAAAAATTCACCTCCACACTCAAGGGATCCCTCCTTATTTGTTAAACACCAAATCTACAGAACGAAGAGGTGGTTAATTCAACACATGCTGCTCAAGGCAGGTGAGAGTAAGGGTAATTTTTTTGCTTTTGCAGGTCCCTGTGCCCTTCTCTGATCCATGAACTCTGATATATAGGAATAGTTCCACCAGTTGGAGGATTTTTCAGAGCACTGTGGATATCAGCACAGATCTGCTGCCTTCATTTCTACACTTTCTGCAACACTGGAGTACAAGCATTATTCTGATCTTCAAAAAACACCTGTTATCATGTCCCCTCCAAAGGCATAAAATTAATTCTTCTGAGTAATTCCTCTCTGGCATCACTAATCCACAGGCAACATCCCCCGGCCCTGGCCTGGGAATGCACGTGCATTGGGGAAGTGGGGGGGCCATGCCAAAAGTGACTTGAATCTAAGGGCAATTAGAAGCCCTGATAACCTCAATTATTATGGGTTTCTAAATGCTATTAAAATTCAATCTAACTCAAATTGCAGAAAGGACATGTAATAGAAATCTCTACTTTTAAAGCATGAAAAACATTTGTAAATAATATAGTTCCATCATTGCTTTGTATCTCTCTGTCTGTATCCCCTTGCTATCTTTTGGGAGTTCTTGCTGCATGTTTCTGCAGCATATAGCACTCTGAGATCCTGGTCTATGGCATGAACATCTATGTATTTCACTAATACACATCATAATATATCTCCTTGGATATCTAAAACATGTTGCAATTCTCTTTTATTTCTGTTTATCTTAAAACCTGAGATTTCACTGAGTTGGCAATAACAATTAAGAATAGATATTACAGATCCATATACTTTTTTATCACAATAGAGATTTCAAACAACAACTGTGCATGAATGGTAAGGAACTTCAGCAGAAATCTTGCCCTGCACAGTAAACAAACAGCTGTTTATCATTGGCCTAATCACCAAGTTAATGAGATACTAATTTCTATATTCATAAACTATGCATGAGCAAGCATAAGTGTACGCAAAGCAGAGCACAGTGACAAATTTAAATAAAATAACAAGGTATTGGTAAATAAACATTAATGATCTTTAAAACTAAGAATCAGGTAACGTTTTATGGGAACCTTGCATGAGCAAGACATAATTCCAGTAAGTCTAGATGTTTGTATATTATCAGCATCAAGCAAGTGTAAATTACTTCAAACAGCAAATGTACAAATATAAACTGGGGAATAACTGCACTGGCAGCAGCACTGAAGAGAGGTTTGGAAGTTTTAACACAGCATTAGAATAAGTCAAATTAATAATATGCGGGTGTTGCAAGAAAAGGAAAATTTTCTGGGAGGTCACCTACAACTACAAGCAGTAATTCTGTTTTCTGATGATGCCACGGCTGAAATGCTTCATTAGCAAAGATTTAAAGGAATTAATGGGAATCCAGAGTAGAACAACAAAAACGATGAGAGGTTTTGAATTTGTCAGCTTTGCAGAAACATTGAAAAAAATTTAATTCTTCCATTTAAAGAGTAAAAATCTAAAGAGTATACTGTAAATTCTTCGATTACATAAAATATTGCAATGAGGAATATAATGACTGATTTTCTCCACAAGGAATTACGAATACTCACTGACAGTAGTGGAGACTTAATATATGAAGAAATCTTTCTGAATAGTCAAGCCCTGGACATCTAAGCACTGCAACAGCTTATCTATGAAAACTGTAAAACTCTTGCAACTGGCAGGTTTTTAAGAAGCAGTATGACAACCATCTCCCAAGAGATTCTTGCTTTAGAGCAGGAGGATGAGATCGAATAGATGGCTCCTGCACTTTTTTTCCAGTCCTTCACTTCTGTGATTGGCCATCTTTTGCTGATTCTGTATATATGAAAAGTAGAGTGAAATAGTTCCCTATCTTCTACAAAAACTGGAATATACCAGCTTCCTCAACCATACTTCCTTGTGTCCAACCTCTGAGGAAGCAGTGTATTTTTTAGGAATAGTCTGTGAGATAAAATCTACTCCTTGCAAATATACATGCCTGCATGAGCCACGTCACTGACAGAGCAGAGATATCAATTCAGAAGTTTTCTCTTGCTGACTGGTGCAGGTGTTTCAGTAGGATGATCAATGTATTTCCACAATTGTATTGGAGAGCATGAAAAATGAACAACATGAAATCAAATGGTGTGAGAGCTCAGGATCATGTCAACTCCGAGAATGTTCAGCCTGGCAAAAACATGATAAACAGCAGCTCTTAAAAATTGTTGCTGTTCCCTCTTTCTATTCCACTCCCCCAAAATTTGTTTTAAAAGTAATATATGACAAACTGACACTGTGCACAACATTACAAATCCTGGCCTGTCAGCGTAAGCCTGAGAGCAGCTGGCTACCATATGCCTAAAAATAGCTTGGAGTTCTAGAAAATGCTAGAAGTGGAGCTGGCTTAATCTTTGTCCTTGTCCTTTGTATGGAAGGATGGGCATTCATGGGTCCTGTTTATGTGCAGATGGTAAGTGCTCCCCCAAAATTATTTACCTAAAAATGAGATTTCAGTTGCATTGAAGATGATGGGTTTGACACATTTTCTCTGGGAAGTCCAGAGCCCCACATCATCCCTTCTCATCCATTATCCAGGCTTAGCCTCCTTCTCTAGGACAAAGGAAATTCAATTCCCTCTTCTGCTCCCAGGGGAAGGGAAAGAGAGAGTAAGTCCATGCCTCTCACATCATGCTGAGGTGTTAATGAAATATCAGTAGAAAAATTCATCACCTCAGTAATCTATTTCTGTTTTGTTTGGGTTTTTTATCATTTTTAGTTTGGCTGCTAAACTGAAAAATATGCTACGCACACAGATCTCTACACAGCAGGTCATGGATTCCCACATAATTAGCTACCTACTTACAGGTAGCTGGATTTTTTCAAAATTTATGTGACAAATGGTAGTTAATAGTGGGGTGTTGGTAGTTTCTTCACAGCTTCAGCTGAAATTCGCTATGTATTATAAACCTTTTTTTTTTTTTGTCAAATTCTCCCCTTATTAAAAGGGCATTGCATCGTGGAAAAATTCTGGAAATCAGTCAGATTTATTCTTCTAACCATAATCATCATTTCAGTCACAGTGCTATTTAAAGCAAGGCTTAGACAGTGATTTATTTTTTTCTAAAAATTTAGAATCTCTTTTTTAGTACATATTTTGACTCAGATTCAGGTACAAAGTTTTTATACTATGCAACAGTTTACGCATATAATGTATTTTGTGCATCAGAGAAGTCCCACAAATTTCTTAATATCATGTCAAACTTCTAATCTCTATTTCATTAAGATCTCACTTACGGAAAAATGAATAGAGAAGTTTCTAGACTTTATTGTTTGCACCTATATTTATGCAATACTTAGTCAAGTAGGTAATAACAGGATAAACATCAATAAGCTATTCCATTTTGCCTTTCCTTTCAACCTTTAGGATATTCTTATCTTCAGTGAGAAAAAATCATATGGAAATCCTTTTTAGATTCCTATCATGTTGAACAGAAAGACTTTCTAATTTGTATAAAGTCCAGTTCTGGTTTCAATGTCATCGTATTCATTCTGTATTTTTTGAGGCGTGGAAGTCTTGTTTTCAGCCATGGTACAGTTTTCTTGACAGAAGTTACTAGAAAACATTGTATTGGGTCTGGCTGAGCCCCGCAGCAGCCCTCACAGTGCTGTGCCTGTATCGGTAGCTAGAAAGGTGGTGATAAACACCCATGTGTTGACTACTGCTGAGCGGCGCTCGCACAGCACCAAGGCTGCCTCTCCAACCTTGCCCCCCAACACCACCAGCAGGCTGGGGGTGGGCAAGATCTTGGAAGGCAACACAGCCAGGACAGCTGACCCAAAGCGACCTGTGGGATATTGTGTAAGATATGACATCTGCTCAGATGTAAAAGCTAAGAGAAAGGAAGAGGAAGGGGCGGCATTTGTTATTTATGTTTGTCTTCCAAAGCAACCACTACGTGTACTGAAGCCCTGCTTTCTGGGAAGTGGTTGACCATTGCCTGCTGATGGGAAATAAAGAATAACATCTTTTGTTTTCCCTTGCTCCTATGCACACGACTTTTGTTATTGCTTCATTAAACTGCCTTTATCTTGACCCATTTTTTTTTTATTTTTCGTCTTATTTTCTTCCCCACTGTTCTATTGAGATGGGGACTGGTGGAAAGGCTCAGTGGGCTCCTGGCATCCAGCCAAGGTCAGCCCACCACAGAAATTTACTTGCAGAAGATGGAAGATACATTGATCTGCACCGGTTGTTGCAGCTGCCTGGGTCCGAGGGATTTCTGCATTTCCTCCCCCCCCACACCCCCCCACACCCCCCTTTCAGAAAGTCTCTGACTTAAAGCTTTTATTAAAAAACTGCAAAGGTACTTTTTTATGTGGCTGATGGTTTGTTCTTTCACTCTTTATGCTTCCTCCTAGTGATTAGAAATTGCTTTTCTTGCCCCATTCCCTTCCAAACTTTATTTTCATTTAATATAACCGTTCTCCAACCTAACTGAAGTTCTAAACTTGAGTATCACCTATCACAATATTTTACTTTCTTTTCTCTTTCATTTATATCTTTCTCAGTCCTAAATATACTGTTGAAATTATAGGGACAATAAAATTTTAGACTGAAATCCCCCAAAAAACTATTTACAACATCACTAGCTTTCAAATCAACAGTTAGTACATTCTTGATCTAATTCTTTTTCTGGCTACAAAGATGACAGAAATTTTAGAGCAGTCACATTTTCCAGCTATTTCTACGTATCTCACATTTTCCAAAGTTAATTTTCATAGTTTTATGTCTTACCTGAAATTTTCTGGGGAGTGGGTACCATCTCCCTACTCAGCAGCAGTAGCTCACTTTTATTCAAGCTATTTGCTATTCAGTCTTTAAGCTCCTGCCTCAGTTTAGCACTGCACAGCCTCACTAAATTCTCCTAGCTGTTAGATTGCTTTCTGTTTCTTTTATGAAAGTAAGGCCTATCGCCAGCCCAGCATCACTTC
This sequence comes from Falco peregrinus, assembly GCF_023634155.1. Classification (NCBI taxonomy): domain Eukaryota; kingdom Metazoa; phylum Chordata; class Aves; order Falconiformes; family Falconidae; genus Falco; species Falco peregrinus. The sequence continues at coordinate 19,899,275 of NC_073730.1, read as the reverse complement.
CATCTTGACTGTCCTCACCCTGCCTTCAGCCAGTTGTCAGTCTGCTGCCATTTCCTATGGCCTAGATGAAGCTACTATCAGTCTCTTCCCTATTAATAAAAGAGTAAACCTAATTATTCGACCAGAACCTGAATACAAAAGTCTAGTAGCGACCAACACTCATTGCTTACTATTGTATATTCATTCTGTATATTATAGTCTGTAATGTTGGAAGAGCGCCTCTGTTACTCCATCTTATAAGGCTCACAGCAATGTGAATTGTTCTGAAATTACTGGGTGTCACCAGGAGTCAGATGCAGCCCCCTGATGTGGGTCTGTGCCCCCTTGCACCCTTCCCATAGTAGCTTGCATGCGAAGCAGAATTTAGCCCATGGCTCCTTCCAGGAAGCAGCTGTGATATTCAAGCCGCCTGTGCCAGCTTCCCTGCCTCATAACTTCTATACCACTATTTAAAGCCCATACATTTTGTTGCGAAGTAGAAAAGAAACTGTGGTGCAGCACTGACGTGCTGAGAGGCGTTTGCACTGTAGCAGAAGAGAAGGAGATGGAAATATGTAGATGGGCCTTCCCTCACCTCAGAGAATCATCGATGGTTAAAGCATGGATGAATATGCAATCTGCCACAAGTGTCTGGTGGCTTTTTTAGACCTTGGCAAGGAAGAAAGAATTTCCCTGCCTTGCTTTAGAGATAGTGTTGATATAAAAACAGTCGTCAAAACCTCATCATCCAACCATCAGATATCGATCCTTGCATGTCAGCCAGTGCTCTGGATTGTCCAAAAAGAGCAACACACCATTCCTAATAATTGATCCTATGCAGTATGAAACTACCACACCAGCCTGTCTAAAATACCATACCTTTTCCAAAATGTACAGGAATAAAAATCTAAATCCCTGTAAGGGAAGAGGAGAGGTAAGACACATTGTCCATCTTCTGAAATTTTGTCTAGAGAGTCCGATCAGGTTGATCTCTCCACAGACCTCAGTGGAGCCTAATCAAGAGGCAGTGGTTCACAGGACTGGAGCAGCTCATGCATTTACAGCCTTTGACTGCCATCTCATTGAATGCAGGGATCTCAATGATCAATTCTTGTAATACACCTAGTGTTTGTCCTTCTCTTACCCAACAAAAATTGCCTCTTGTCCTCCTCTAAAATCACACAAAATTAATTCACGGCGGTATCCTGATTTTAAGTCTGAGACCTCCACACTAGAGAAAAAAAAAAAATAATAGAGTAATGCAGCTCAATCCTCAAAATCCTCTGTCATGGTAACACAAAATAGGAGAATACACAGACTGTGAGAATTCTCACTCTTAACCTTCTCCTGACAAAATAAGTTAAGCTCGATGGCCCTGTTGTTCAGAATCATACTTAACGGGTATTTGAACTGAGGCCTAATTCTGAGAGCCTAGGATGACACTTTTCAAATTTTAAGTATTTTCTGCTTTTTGGCACACAGGAGGGTCCATGTAGCTATTGTCTTTTGATGGCTGTTTAGCCGTGACATTAAATACCCTCTTTTCTCTCTGCTTGCAGCCTTTTGTTCATCTCTTAAATACAGCAGTAGATTTCTCATAACCTCCTGCATGTGAAATAGACTTCTCTGCTACTCCCTCCCTCTGTGGTAATCTTGTTTCACTAACATTACGATAATTTAAAGTCATACTGGTAAATCTTCTATTAAATACCTTGTCAGCTGAGAACAGACAACACCATGCTACTAAAGAGTCCTTATAGAAGACTTAAAATCTCTCTCAGATGTGACAATAACTATTAGTTATTGTTAATTTAATAATTTTCTCTGAACTTGAATGTCCAGGTTTACTGCCAATCAATCAAGCTGCATTTGAAAACCTGTTTAATTTCCTAAATTTAGCAAGAGGAGTCCACAAAATGGAAAGAATGGTATCTGCAAATTAAAAGTGAACCACAGAGAAGGCATAATAATGTGAAGAGGTTAGCTAAGGGCTTGCATTGGGAAAATGCCTAAAAATTCTGCATTAAGTGAGAGGAGTGTGAGATAAGCAGGCAATGTGGTTTGGCTGTGATAGAATGAAGCAATCTAAACTGCTGTAAATCTTCAGGACTTCAGGTTTTCCTTCCTCCAGCATGGAAATTTTGGAAGCTCATCTACAGCATCAGTTTCTGTAGGGCGGGAAGATGCTTTAAGAAAAAAGCTGCATAAAAATGTGTGGCTGACTGGTTAGAAAAATTAAAAAAGAAAACAAAACCCCAAACAAAATAGAGTTTTCTGGGCTCAGTAAGAACCCTTGAAATCACAGGCTGAGACCACTGTGCCACAGACAGGGACGCCTCCTGGCCGTGCCTGTAAGTACCATTTCACTGTGCATTCCATGTGAATGGAAAGATGCCCTAATGCAATACCAGAATCTCCGAGGGCACAGTTACCCCAAATGATGTACAAAGGGCCCCCAGTGAAGCTAGTGGGAGCTACAAGTATACTGTAATGGAAATTGAATTGGAAGTCAGTTGTGAATTCAGTAGTGAATTGAATGTCAGTTCACTTTTAGTCACACATGAATTGAGGAGCTGAGTTTCAGGAAGCTAGATCTGGGTATCTAGGGCTTGGCTCTTTTGTGATACAAAAGCCAATGGATAAGGAGGAAACCTGAACAGATTACAATGAAAAGCCCCCCCGTTTAGCTTTTTAAAAGTAGAGGGAAGTGGTCTCGTTTTAAAATCATCTTTATTATTTTCGTTTTCAGCCAACGCTCCTTGGGGGCTCAATAATCTACGGAGAAGCCCTGCCTGGCAGTAGTGAGTGAGCAGTGCCCTCGGAAGACACAAAGCAGAAGTGATGGGACAGTCATCGTGGAACATGGCAGTTCAAAGGTCAAGCAGGAACAACAGGCACAAGGACAGTAGTACATGCCAAATCCCAGTACACTCCACCGAAGGCAGCTTGTGGTGCAGGTGTGAATTATACAAGAGGAAGGTTACCCCTACCTTCTAAAAACCTCTGTTGCTCTATAAGCTGCTTGCACTCCCTCAGTGGCCTCCCTGTGACTGGCTCCATGCAGTTTATCTGAGGTACAATTTATATACTTGCAAACTGGTTGGTTATTAGTTTGTCTTCATGAAAGCCTTCTTATGTTACGGTTGTTCACTATGCATTAGGTTAGCATGAGAAAATAAAGTGCACCAGTAACAATTTGGCAACTGGTCAATAAGTAATCCATGCATAAACCATTTCTGTTAGCTGATGTGATCCACAGATGCTGGGATGCAGGGAAGTCTATTTTCATCATTCTTTGGGAAAGCAGTAGCCTGCAATGGTAAAAGATTGCGATGAGTTCTTCTAGCCATCTTCTCTGTCAAGCAGGGACTGCTCCCTATCCCTGTGGGCACATCAGCAGGGCTGTCTGGGCAAACTTTTTTTTTGAAAGACTGTTTATAATCTGTCATGAGGAACACAGCTCTTTTTCCCTACAGACTGTAAGAAAGGAAAGACATTTCTCAGCAGCCAGAATGCAAACAATCTTTTGGCTCATACACAAAGTTTAGGGGAAAAATGTTTCCCGAAGTCATCCTTTTCACCTCTTCTACCAGTCTTGCCCTGCACATCTCGGTGAGTTATCTTGTGGATGGAGCTATATTAGAAACTCCCAGGTTAGTAATTTTATTGTGATCCCTGCATTTCAGCACACCCGACTGTCATTTAGGGAGTTTTTTCTGGCTTAATATTATTTCTGTCTGTTGCCACATTAGTCAATGAATTTCAAAAGACAGTTTAAATTATTTGTAGTACATGATGGTTTACTGATTTTTTTCCCCATTTAGCTTGCCAAAGATCTCGAGTGAGCTTGTAAAACTGCTTTTAGACCAAGATTTGGCAATACAGTGTTTACTATAGGTTACCTGAAAATTATCTAAATAGTAATAGTAGATGTCTGGCAAGAAGCCAACAAAGGTAATGCAGGCTGAGTTTGTCTGCAGACTAAAACTGAGAAACAGAAGGAAAATCTGGGATCCCCAGATACAATTAAGGAATAAGCAGGTTGAGATGCAGAAGAGTAACTACAGAGGGAGGCAGGCAAAAGAATGATGATTAATATCAGTATGTGTTATGGTTGATAGGACCAGTCACAGCACTTACACTAGTGATTCTAAAATGGGCTCGGGGCATATGGTTGCACATAAAGTTCAGAAGTGTTACTATGTCCAGATATCACTTATAGCATTGTAAAACAGTACCTGTAATGATTGCACCATGAGCTGTCCAAGAATACACATACATGGAAATCATTATGAAGTTTGTTATACCAGATTTGCTGCATTGCTATTAAAAATACAATTTTTACAACCCAAATTCCTCTCTGGCTATTACAACAAAAGCATCTGCTCAGTGTTGCTACTCAAGACAAGACTGCCTGCCCTTTAAGTGAATGGGATTTTTGGAATACACAATCAGGATGATTAAGCTTTCCACTGCTGCAGGGATTTTTATTTACTTCTACAGCATATTAATATAGACATGAAAAAACACAGATAAACATTTTTTTGGTTGTACTAGATGGCAAAAGTGTATAATTACATCGTTCAGAATCTCATCAGATCCCATCAGTCCAAGCTACTTTATGAACATATTTATAACTGCCGAGTATAGAGCAATTACAGGAAAACATTCTCCTTTCTAAATGCATCTGCACACTTAGTATGGTCTGATCTAATTAAAGCCATTTCCATTAAAGTCAACTGGAGTATTTCTGCTCCATGTTAAGGCAAAGACACAAGAGGCACAAGAGGATCCCAGTTCCTATAGCCAAAGCTTCAATTTTAACCAAACAAGAGTATTTCTGGAAATGATCTGAAATATGACCTGGATACAAACCTCTCATCAGACAAGATTTTTGGCTTCATTTTCTCAGTAGAAGTCAAAAACCTTATTTAGTGTGGGGGATCATGCAGGAAATTGTACTCTGGACAAACACTATTTGGGGACAAGAAATCACGGAAAAACCTCCATGTTCCATTATTTACAGGCAGTTGAAATTGATCTCAATATTCCTCTCAAGTACTTTGTTTTCTGAGAGAGACAGTGATATATTTTAGGGTCTCCAGTGCCTTAAAAGCTCTATCAGTGCTAATAACTGGAAGACAATGGAAAGAAGTTAAAAAGAAAACAAACTGTGCAGTTTGATAAAGCTATTATGATAGATTACTTGTTTTTCATGGAGAAAAGAGAAAAGATATGAAAAACTTTAAAAGTGAAAAGTTAACATGACAGGCAAGTTTAACAGGATTCATTCATAATTCCATATTAAATTCATACCAACTTTTTTCTCACCAATACTCCCGTTATCTGAAAAAAACTCTGACTGTCAAAAGCCTGGGGGGACTGCCAAAGACCACTTCATTAATATATTCAATAGGAATTTTTCTGTCTCACAAATATAACTAGTTTATGGTTATTTCAGGACAAAAGGCACAACTAAATATTCCAGCTTGAGTTATCTGGGCATCAAAATTTTAGAGGTTTGTCAAAAGGCAAAATGCCTTTGCTCAGATGACTGAAAATATTTAGCAAAAGTTTTCAACAGCTGAGCAGAAACTACACACAGTGTCATTGACTTCAAAGCCCCTTCACTTGCTTACATTGAAGGAGCAGCTTTGCCTAACATGCTGGATTTGTTTTCTTTAAAGGAAAATCCATGGAATGTGTCTATTGACCAAATGTCAAGGTAAGTACAGATCAAGATTTTTTCTTTACATTCTAAACCAGATTATTCAATGATAGACACAATTTTAAGTATCATTAGAGTGGGATAGTTAGTGACAAAGCAAGTACCTTGTTTTAAATAACTAGATCGGTATGTTTTAATGAAGCTGATTTGATTTTTAGTTTTCAAAATTAGGAAGGCAGAGAGCATATATGTATTATGTCAAAACACAGAGCTGAGCACAGAGATTAAAAAAGAGAAACAATTTCTGATGATATTAAGAGGTCAGGGTAATTATATTTAAGGAATTCAAACTTGTAAAGACTTTAGTGACAATTTAACATTACTTTCAGGACACATCACTATCTTCCATTTTCTTTCTCTGTACATTGCTAATAAAACATTCATAACATTAAGTACACAGACAGAATTTGAAGGAGATGTAATTAACTGCCCAGCAAACCAGAAAAGGCACAGTTCCTCCAGTTCCTCCAGAAAGAAAAGGAGTGACCAGCTAATGATATGAGTAGATGGTTGTGAGCTTGAGAAAGCCACTTTATCCTTGAAAACAACACTGCGGAGTGAAGAACTATCACAGTAGTAACATAGACTGAACCTGCCTAAGCAAAACCAAGCATTTCACAGCGAACAAGCAGGAAAAGAGCGCTGGCGCATAAGCACCAAGCTCCGAAATGGATACAAGTTGGTATAGGAATTTTACTGACAAGCAGAAAATTTCCTCTTTCTCTTCCTGCTTGTCCCATTTCTTTTACATTTGAAGGGATTTCTGAGCTTGCAGTACTATGCCTTTTTCTTTTTACTAAATATTAGGTAAATTTGTCATCAAGACAAGAAGGTCACCAAGAAACATTAGGCAAACAAATATGTAAATAAGACAGTGAGCAGTGTGATTTGCATTCTTATACAATCGCATTACACAAGCCAGATTTACATGTAAGCATTTCAAATACATAAACCTGAAGAAATATGGAAAGACATACAAAGTGTAACTGGAAAGTTGCCTCCCTCTTCTATGGAGACATACACACATACTTCTACACATCTATAAAGTTTTTTGATAGCTTTGAGTCATTACTTCTTGGTAAGTGCTCTAGCCTAACGTTTTAAGGTACACTAAACCATCAACTTTTCCACAGTTTCTGAGTAGCAGTGAGCTCCTACAAATTTCCACCAGAACAGAACATAACTCATGAGTCTTTACAGCAGGGAAATATCCTACTCTGACATTGTCAAAAATTACATAAGACAATTTTGCTCCAAAAGGAGGGATATCTCATGCTTAAGACTGAATTGATAAAAGAAATCAGGTTGAGTTCCTGACTATTTCACAGTCTTTCATTGTGGCCTGAGGCAAGTACCTTAACCTCTGTGTATCTACTTGCTATGACTAAAATGAGTATAATAACATTTTTTTTCCTTTATTTTTCGTCTGCCTTGCCTTTGGGTATTCTCCAGCAAGGCACGTTTTTCACTTTGACTTCAGTCCTGCTAAAGTGCACACACTTCAACAGAACTACCCATGTACTTACTGTTGCACACATTCACGGCTGCACTGGGAAAAGAACCTACCACAACAAAGCTTCAAAAATACTGTGATATACATAAGTAAATAATACTTGCTTATCAATACCCTTCATGGTTAACATGTACTGATTTTTTTATGAAGAACTTACCAAAATATTTATGCCAGTGATATTCCTATATTATAACACGGAGTCTAGAATTACAGTTGAAAACTGTGATATTTTTAACATACTCTTAAGCTTAGTTTCAGTGGTTTCAAAACCTGTTAGCAAAGATACATGGGCTGTAGCCCTGCAGGAGCAAGGCTCTAATAGGTGTAAGTACTAAATATCTTAGAAAGTGACCAAAGAACCATGAATTCAGCAGGTCCAAAATATCTTGCACCAACAACTGCATGTTGCAAAGGAAAACCTGAAAGGTTTATGTTCGGTGTACTGTCAACATTGTGTGAAATCACCTTTTTATAGAGAAAAAAGACTATTCCTATAATGTAAGGTTTTAAGTAGTTCTTATTTGTGAAATACTGTTACTTCATTTTATCAATATGACTAATTTGGTTTGTTAAACATAATACATTGTAGGAATCATTCAGCTCCTGCAGCAACAGAAAAGGTGTATAAACGAGGGACATTTTTTCATGATGAAATATGAATGTGTGGCATGTCTCTTGCCTCCAGGTAATTCCTGACCCAGAATATGCATTACTTGATTTTTTTCTCTTTTCTTACAATCAGCTTAGTGTATAAACAAACTACAATATCATTATGAACAATATTTGGCATTTATTAAATAACGTCTAGTCACAAAACTGATTTCCTAGTTGTCAGGGACTCTACCACTGGCCATCACTGCTGCTATTACTGGATTCCTCCGGTGCTTTGGTGCTTTACTGCTGTTTTAAGCATGCTGCCCACACAAGCATTTTTTCCTCACTCTCCCCCTCCTGCACTACCTCAGACCAAATGTCTTTTGTCTCTCTGTTTTCAGTGTCCCATAAAACAAATCTGTTGTCAATCTGAGGACACCTGGAATGAACTTAGCAGCGGATTCCTTGACCTTTTTAACACATAGGGGTCAAAAATCACCATCAGCAGTTGGAGAGAAAAATGTGAAAGATCAAAGTCTTCCACTCCCACTACTGTTCTTGCTTTCCTTTGTTGATATGTGCATTGCTGACAGAAACCAGCAATTTTTATCTCAAAAGTGCAAATATTTGATAGGAAACTGAGGCCAGATATATAAACCTAAAACAAACAGCAAATATTTCTGTGATTCTTTTAACAGTACAGGAAAAGGTCCTTTTTAACAAACAAAATCTTTCTCCTGGAGGGTTTGTAAATCAAACATTGTAGCTTTTATTAGTTGATAGACTGTTGATACTAAATAAGAGCTGACTTTAAGCCCAAGAGCAACTGCATAGACTCCTTTCACTATTGAGCTGAGATATGCAAAAAGTAAACACCATAAATCACGAAAATTTTGCTTTGTACAAGTATTTCAATATAATGGTATACAACATTTTGGTAGAACAGGCAATGTTGTGTTTTTTAAAAAAAATACATATTTTTTAATTTCTGCAAATCTATATCTTACAGTAAATTAGTCATTTTCTTTCATTTTCTTTGAAATAAACTTTTTCTCCTTTGTTTTCCAAGTCTTATTTTTCTCTGCTGACCTTTATGTGGCCCAAATTTTAGAGCAATGTAACGAAAATGCCTCCAAGCATCTTAACAGTTTCAAATTGTTTATATTCCAAATTGACTCCATCCCAAATCAAATGTCAATATATATTTGGTCTTATAAAAAGGCACAAGATTCTTTTTGAAGTATGTTCAGAGAAGTATTGAAAAAAAAGAATAAGTGTGCAGAATCAAAGAACATGGATTTCATCTACAGTTGTACGTGGTTTGTCTTGTAAAGTCAGACACTGAATTCCCTCTGCTGTTCCTATTTTTTTGCAACTCAACACAAAACAGAATAAGGTGTGAAGCTTCCACTGAGGAAGTAGCTGGTAAAATTTTAGGGCATCTATCACAATATGAGTAAGATCCCCACTGATAAAAATTTTAATGTAAAGTCTCTTATTTCCTTAAACCATTTTGCTTTGCACCACTGTCACATGGAGTGTCCCAGTCTTAAACTGTGCTAATAATCCAGGGAATTTATTTATGTTCAGATAAGAACTCTACCCATGCAATTACAGTTAAGCTGACTACGCATGAAAATAGCATAATTTAGGATTCAGGTTTGTAAGGATTTCTTGTTCAGTGGCACAAGTACACTTGGAGAAGCCAAAGCCACTTACCCTCTTAGTATAGAAACTAGAAAGATGCTGCATGCCAGCTCTTAAGTGACTTAAGAATGGACTGCTGCTAAATAAAGACCAAGGTCTCTGTCGCAAGGGTTCTTCCATGCAAACGGACCCAATACCAATGGAGTTGTCAGAATATGTGTCTAACTACTTAAAAGGGTACAATCCAAGAAATCTGCCATTTGCTGTGTTCCCTTTCCACACTGCATACATAATACCTATAAAACCAAGCAATCTACATTATAAAGAGCTAACTCTTAAAATGTGTGTTTTTCAGTCAAAATATCAAAACATAGCACATGTTGAAAATCACTAGATGATTTATCAACTAACTGAAATATCTGAACAAGTCCTTAGAGGATCTTAAAGCAGAAGCAATTTCCACACCAACTTAATCAATCCCCACTATGATTTCCACGATTTGATGTTTTCAGAGGATTTTGATCCAGTCTTTATTCCCATAGCTTTACCATCTGCACGGCATTTTTATGAACGGTAATTTTATCCCCCTCTGCCAACCTGTTAAATATTGTCATGGGAGGATTTAGTAGTTTCCATGATTCCAGACAATATTTTATTCTTCCTGAGTTTTCAGCTGGCAGAGCCAAGTTCCTAATTTTATCAATTGAAAGCACTGAAAGAATTCATTAATAAAAGGCTCTAATCTACCAGTTCTGTGACTCAAGAGCAACACTTGCCTTTCAGCCTGCAGCTGACAACCTCTTTCATAGAAAGAGGGAGAGGGAAAAAAAATTTTTCCATGTGTTGTAAATCTCTTCAAGTTAAGAACTCTAGTTAGAGCTCCCCCACTTTCTAATAAGCAAATCCTTCAGAAGTATGAACGTATCAGAAGTCTAACTGCTACAATGTGCTGGAGAAATATAAGATTCAATTAAGCTCTAAGCTTTTTAAGACCATCAAACTCATTTTACTCTTAAAATTCTGCACACACTACTGATGATCTTTAATTATTATAGTACAGTGTTTAATAAAAGTAACAATGCAACAGACAGTCTAAGCACACACGAACCCTTCCTGCTTTAGGGAAGCCTGAAATGCAAGACAGTGGATTCTTTCCAAACGTATTTATCAGAAAGCTGTTTATCTTCTGTAGTAAAACTTGATTCATAGTCATTCCATTCGTGTCAATGAATGCAGCACATGGTCTTTAATACTCCCTGGTTGGGAGCTAATGCCTTTAGCTTTCCATTAGGTAATCTGAAAGACCTATTCATTTTTTTTCACAGTCAGCTAACTAATTCTTTAACACTTCATTTCAATACCACTAACACTTACTAAGGGATTGACTTCACTAAGTGAACAATCTCAGCTGTCTCAACATTTCATCGTTACCTGACATATATAGCTGTGTCTAAATCAATGAATCAAACTGAGGTAGGTCTATCCCCTTGAGCATTTATTTTTTTTATTTTTTTTTTACATCTAGTCCCAGTGCTCCTCTTTATTGTTCAATGGGAAACTTCCAAGTTCTATGAAGAGTATGATATACTTGCTTTTTTACCCTCATTTCTATACTGTTCTTCCACTCAGATTACTGACCATCAGATGTGCGTTTCAAGAACAAGGACTGCATTTCAAAATGCTTCCTTTCTGATGTACCTCATGGCAAAGGTAGCGAAGGAAAGAGTGTTTCCTCCTTCCCTTTAGCCTGCAAAGACAATCAGATATCACGATGACAGGCAGAGTGTGGGAAAGGTGAATTGTTTTTTTTCTTTTACCCCAACTTGTCAGAATTCATTCTTTTTCAGCAAAATTCTATCAAGTACTCCAAGGATTAATATCAGGGATAAATTCATGAAAGTTTTTAAGATAAGTCAGTGAACACATATTGAGTTTAGATTTCTGTTGGCATCAGCTTTCACTATAAAAAACCACCAAATCAAAATGTAGTCATTTATTTATTCCAGGCATGCTTTAGAAGTGAAAAATGATATAATTTTATCTCCTGGCGTGGCTACCATACAGACAGCAGTATAAGCAAGTTCCTAGTAAAAAATACCAAAACACATTAGAAACATATCACTAAAGTTAAGCTAACCTTCTTTCAGCGCATTCACTAAACACTATAAAAAGACCCTACCGAAATGCAGAACATGCAACCTTTGTTGTGAGCCTGTTGAACATGGTGTCTTCGCAGCTTCTGCTGTTCTGAAGAAGTTATTGTCCCTCCATTGCCAACTTGCCTGCATCTTAAAGGCATCACCAAAGGGTATTATAAGAAGTTACTTGTTTTGAACCTTCTTCAATCAACTTTGCAGTTGAATAATGTCAGGAGTTTAATTTTATTCACACTACATAGCTCATCAGTAGTGCACAGGTAGTATGTAACCTGATTTGTGGCATAATCAGGTTTGCATTACACTGTTTAAAATCAACAAAACAAAAAACCACCAGCGGTCTCCTGGAAGGAAAATAATCAGATGAGAAAAAACTGTCTCTTGAAGCTTTTTAATATTAGCTTTAGTGATCTAAAACATCAAGTGAGCTTTCTCTTTCCAGAAGAATAATAAATGAGGAAGAAAAGCTGGTGTTTGCCTGTAGGATGCCTGTCACTGTGGTCTCTCCAGGGCAGCTCTAAACTCCTTTGTGAGTTTCATTTCTATGAAAAGCAGACGGTGACTAAATCTCAAATAATCAGTTGGTTTCATATGCTGAGGATCAACAATCACCTTTCTACTCAAGTCTGAGTGAATTCCCTTGACAGAAGAAAGCAGGTGTCAACTTTAATCCTACAATTTCTGCTTCTTTAATGAATCTTATAGCAGATATAGTATACTTTGATGTTTTACTGCCATAAGAAATTATGACTTTATACAATTCAAAGCTGGCTTCTCCACCTTTAGAGGTACAACATACTATTACAATAACTAAATGATTTTCAAACTTTTGTACTTTAACTTAAACCTCATTTAGGTACCTAAAGCCATCCTTCAAAGACAACTACAACTCAACTTGACCAGGAGTGAGTAATAAAAAAACAGAAAAAATACATAAATGCAAATAAATTACATAAACTTTTTTCTGAGTACAGAATAAATTACTGCTGTACTGAATAGTGTGTATATGGCTGTATTATCTTGAAATCTCATCATTATGATAGGTTTTTACAGTGAAAAGGCAGTGAAGTCTCATATAAATCAGAACCAATTCACCTTCTTCATGACTGTAAAGCTTCTTCTTATTTTTACTGACAGAAAAGAGAATCACTTCATTGGAAATGGTAGAACCAGCTACACATGTTCAGCATTGTAACACAGAAATCACATTATAAGATTACTATTGAGTTCTTTTAACTCAGACAAAGCCCTCTTGTTAGCAAATGATACTTTGTATTTGGCCATGATTTGTAAAAGCGGATAATATTTTCCATTTGTATCATAAATTTCATCACTGGATATGAAAGTCAGCTAGTACTTATTGGCTGCTTATGTACAATATGATTCCTGACAGAGCATCTGGTTTTTTGGATAGAGAGATGGAAACACCAAATTAACTGATATTCCCCAAATATCCTCAACACCTTTGGAAGAACAGGGAATGAAAGCCAGCCTTCCTGAACCCCAGGCTCCTGTGCCTTCACCAGAAGAACACCTTTCCTAACTTTAAGTGTCTTTGTTATCATTTTTTAAAAGAGAAAGACAGGGAGGAAAAAGAACAAACAGAGCTAAAAAGAGAGGCCGTGCGCTAGTCAGAATATTGAGTAAGCCAATTTTGCATGAATGTTGATTTAATTATCTCTTCACAGGCCTCATACTTTTCCAGAGTAAATTTTAAGAAACTTAAAAAATATCATCACTATGATAGTCTTAGGAAGCTGGACCCATTTCATCAAAATACACCTATCTGGACGGTGAAGAATTAGAAGTCACTTGCATTATTTTACAGAACTCCTATATAAATAAAATGGGTTTAGAAGAGAATGTGCAACATCAGGAATCCAGCCTCCAGTCTCAAATAACTCTTTTCCAGTGATTTTGAAGACTTTCATAAAATCTAGAAAACAAAGCTGAATCTCAATTAAGGATTGCTGGAGGGAGAATGGTATCCTATAACACTGACATCTGGGCTACTGCTAGTGGATGTAATGTATATCTGTCACCGACAGCTTATCAGGTTATATATAATTCTGAATCATTACTCATGTCTTTCTCAGCAAGCACAGGAATCTGCAAAACCACCATAGTCACAGAAGACGTACATGTGGAGGACAAACTCACATGTAACAATGCTAGAAGGTAATCATAAACCATTAATATAATGCAGACCATAAATGTCAATACAAATAGTTAAGTGCATGTCAACAGGCAGCGTATAGGCATGACTGACCTAGACAATCAACTTAATATGGCAAATGATAGCTTTGTAAATATCTCCAGCATTGGATACACATGTAGTCTCTATGTGCTGAAGATCCAATAGGAAAAAAGCAAAATCCAACATGATTTCGTAAGGGAGGAAAAAAAATATCTGTTCCTATTTCCATTGCCTTGTAATTCGACTTATGAAAAACGTCCAAGAAGAATGCAGTGTTTCCCAACACAAACTTATTCAAGATGCAGCTAGCAGATAAAACCCCACACATGACACCAACTGGTTAAGCACAGGCAGGTTCTACATGCCCTGTCATTTGATCATGATATAGATTGATCATTTCGATTACTGGACTAGACTGTAATGAAAAGCCTTGTGAATGTGCTAAGATCATTTTAACAGTTCACTAGAGACCCAAGTGTGGAAGGAACATGCCTAAGCCAAGCTCTATATACAGTCCATATACCACCATGAATAATGAAGTGGTTTAGGAAAAAAAAAAAAAAAAAAGATATTACAATGAGCATATTTTTCTGTCATGGAGATTTTTTTTTGCAGGAATTCTATGGACAAGTGATTGGGTGTTTTAGGACTGGGGGAATATGTTTAACCATTTGGTTGAATCCTCAACCATAAACTGCTTTTCTGAATAGTAACTTAGTGGAAGAGGCAGGAATTTATATACTTTTAGGAAAAAAAATATGAAAGAGCCCAATAAAAGACTGCTGTAGACAACTGTTGTTTGCAAACATTTAACTAGCACTGCTATAAATTTCTTCTAAAACGTGGCAGTTTTCTTTCCTGTAAAAACACAGTGAAATTGCTGTCAAATAATAAACAGTACATGGGCTTCCCATGTAGGTTGGAAGCATGACAGACATTAATATGTTTATATAATGTTAGATGAGATATCTTAAAAATGTTAAACTCAGTTCTTTTCATAAGAAACTGTAATCCTGAATGCATTCATTTAATTATTAACATTTACTGTTAGCATCTGAATACTCAAATAAAAACTTCAGAAATTACATACAATTGTACAATCAAATTAGAGCAATAGTCCTTAAAACTCTCCCTTCTGAAGCATATGCTTAAAAAAAAGGAAGAGGTTATCATAAGAATGAGACCTCCCAGACTCTCTTCTCCAAGTGTCGTTATTAGCTCATGCCCATGACAAAATTAATTCCGCAGTTCTGCCAGGAATGACAGTTTCATTATCCATATTAGAATGATGACAAAAAAAAAAAAATAAGAAAATGGAGGGACCACTGAAAATTCTGAAAAAAATTAAAAATTGTTTCAGGGTGAATAGTATTTTATTTAAGTGTTCAGAACATGTTATTATTTTATTAAACAAAAATAAATGTTGAAAGTTTTTTTTCAAATACAATTTAAACTATTTAAAATAAAAACACTCTATAAGCTTTTTTTTTTTTTTTTAAATTTCAAATGAGCCATTTCATGAAAATAAACATGATTTTATTAAATATTTGGTGTAGCCAAAACTTTATTGCTTATTGGAAATGCTGAGGTGGAAAAATTTTGTCCTGCTCTGTTTGTATTACAGTGGGAGAAGCGGTTTCAAAGCAGACACATCTGCTGATGGATGAAGTAGACTAGCAACACATAATGGTTCTGAACAAGTCAAAAGTTTAGAGTGTAGTAAATGTATAGATCATATGAATCTCATTATATTTGTGATGCATGTATTAAACTGCCTGTCTTCCTTTCCCCAGAATAGACCAGATTCATAGCACCACAGTTTCACAATACGTGTTAGAATTGATGGTTTGAAAGGACTGACCCATTTGGACTAATGATACTTATCACTCTGTTACACATTTGAATGGAAGCAGCTTGCTTTATTTGCTGACAATATTCAGAAAGGAGATTAAGATTTAATTTTGATCAGAGATCATTTTTTGCTTAGAACATGAATTACAGCAACAGAAATGATAAAAGCAAAAATAGCGTATGGCTCATGGACTGGTTGAAGAAACAACTGCCCTTTCCTTTTTAAGAGCCTTCTACCAAATATTGAGTTGGTGCCTGTTAGCAGCAGGTGTTCATGGAGTCTCTGCTCATGGCATCAAAGACAATGCAGGAAACAAATGTTAACGCTTGCCTCAACGGAGGGGAAGTGCCATTCTCTTAAATGTATCCCATAATATGTGGATTAAAAGACAATTCAGTAAGTTTTCATATATGTCCAATGAATAAAGCCTAAACCAGAAAAAGGTTTCTTTACAGAGACATGGGATTTGGGCCAGATCTCTTGGTGAGGAATGTCTTAGAAATGGCCAGTTAGAGCAAAGTAAACAGTTTAAGTAGGGTTCCCCCCTGTCTGCAGGAGTCAGTCATTAGGGGCCTTCAAGAGATAAGAAAAATACTGACATGCCTGGGGATAACAGCTAAAATTACACACTTGCTCTTAACAAACCACTTACCTTATTTGACTATTTTGAACACCATTGGAATTTAAGGAATATCACAGCAGTGTGTTATGTTTCTGCTAGAGAAAAATTATATCACAACTGCAATGCTTTTAGATGCTATAGATTAAATTGTACAATTTTTGTCTTCTCTCATCCCAAAAGAGCGAGTCTCAGAACTACCACACAAATATTCTTGAGCATTACAGTATAATAAGGTGCCTATAATACAGTGATTAGCTTTCTGTACAGTTAACATGTGGCAGAAAAATCAGTATTTTCATCTTAAGGCCAGAGGGAGTTGATGATCAGCACTTTATGTCTCTTCATTAATAAATGTTGAGCAATTCCTAACGCTAATTCCAGTTTTCACAATTTACCACAAAATTAAAGCAACACATGAAATCTAACACATTGCAGCTTATGCCAGAAACTTTCTCTAAAACTTTGAGTAAAGTCAAGTAAAACTGTATTTGAGTGATGAAGTTTAAAATTTGAATCATAGCATCTGACTTCTCACATTTCCGAAAGGATTTCACATACAAACACCAAACAGGATTTTTAGCCTTGCAGGATATATAACAAACATTTGTTGAGGAAGTTCATCTTGCAAATTCTTACCTATAAAGTAAGTTTGTTATGACTGTGAGAACTTCGTATTTACAAGGAAAAAATATAGTTCACTTTCAAAAAATCCCTTCAATTCAAAAATAAATAATGTGAACACTGAGTGTCTGTATGGTCTGGAGATGCTCTACGCCTTTAGTATTTGGGTGACATTTCCTGTGTATTTGCTTACTCTAAAGTATATTTGAATGTTGGAGGTTCTACAGTGCTCTCTTAAAATGCCACTACTCTGAAAAGTGACTTCAAAAGATAGGATTGTTTGATGTTTATTGTTGCTTAGTGATTTTGGTACAAATGTGTTCCAGTTCAAAGTCAAAAAGATTACTTACTTTCTGTTAGATCTGCAAATTCATCCTAGTTCCAAAAAGTCAAGAAGCTCCCACTGCTAAAATTTCTATAGGATTTCAATGATCTATGTTTTGTTGCAATTATATTAATTAGTTTGACACTGCCGCTCAAGAAATGTGCAATCTATCAATATTACTTCTTGATGATGCAACATAAAGAGTAGCATCTACTCTATACCTTAAAAATCTATTTAAAAAAATAGAGGCTATCTGTATTTTTAAGCAAGCAAATGCAATTATTTGGACTGCAGTCTGTGGAGTGGAAAAAAACCCACAACCAAACTTTGAAGCAATTAAGTGATGCAGCTAATTCTATGGATTTTTTTCAACAGCTTTTAGGTAAATACAACATGAGATTATGGCAGAGCTTCTTTCACGGTCTTGAAGACATAAGCCAATTAACTGTTAAGGGGGATTCCACAGGATACATCTTCCTCACCTTTGCTTTCAGGTTGCCCCATCTTTTCAAACCATGTCTGATTCCTCAGGGCTAAAGTAGAAAATATTACATTACCAAACTTTTTTAACTGTAATCTGCTTGGACAGATACAGTCAAATTTTGCTTATGCAAAGGAAACGAAGTTTTGACTCATGCTTTTTCATCCTGCAACCCTGATAATCAAAAACTGCAAGAAAATGAATCAAGACGGTGTGCTGGGACAACAGATCACTAGGGCAGCACCCTACCTGGTTTGGCATAGGAACAAGAAAAATAATGCCAAGTGAATTTACACTGTAAATGACTCTAGATCTGTCCTTGATAGCTACACCCTATCTATCATTAATGATCTGCTTACTATTTGAACAAAGCTAAAGTACTTCATTTACATATATAGTAAACATCTCTTCCATTAGCAAACAGGTTTGACTCAGTCTGTCCTAGACCACGCTAGACTCCTTAGTATACACAAGACTCTCAATTTTCTATTTAGAAGAAAGTTATTCTCTAGAGTGTAACTTTTTGGTACAAAAAACTGTGTTCTTTTAAGAATTTAAGTATCTCGGCAGTGTCAATGTAATTTTCAATTTTTATTACTTGCACTTTTACCAAAAAAAAGCAACCCGATCAATTTCTGCTAAATTCTGTTCAACTCATTTCAATGAGTTTTTAACTCAATAACACGTTGCTTAGCAAAGGCCTGTGTCTAGAATCATTAAGCACACATTTAAACTAAAATTCTGTTTGGTGTCTAATCTTTCTCTCCCAACACCCATAGAGTCCTGCTAACTGTAGTCAAGTCTCTGGGGCAAAGGTGAAGGTAATTCTTTGACTCTTCATTTAGCGCAGTTAATCCAGCCCTTGGTCGGGAGCTTATGAAATTTTGGTGTCCAGAGGTAACTAGACTTCTCAGGTACATAATTTCCAGATTGGCTGAATGATTTTTAAACTTTTTCAGCCAAATTATGCAGGGATTTACAATCTTCATCCTGAATGCCAGACTTCCATGATATGCAAGGACACCCAGCATTTTATACAAGTGAGAAATCAGTACAACGCAGATATCATCAGATGCTGGTATACCCTCCCCTACAAAGTATTAAAAAATGCTGTGGTAAGTCAAAGTTGTTTATCAGTGATTTAAAGATAAAATTGTTTATGAAACAATTGAATCTAAGAAAATAAAATCTCACAGGCCAAAAAATGCAGGGATAAGCTTAACCCATTCAGTATTCCTATCACCTGAGCATTGTTTATCATTGTCATGCACTTGAAAATAAAATGCTAAAGACAAATCTTAGAATGCAAATAATTTTACAGAAGATAAATCCAAAAGGAGTGAGAAGAATTAAATCAACAGTTGAGTTACATTCATTATTGCTGCTGTTACTATGGCAGTTACAGGCTGCACAGCAGTGCTTGGGAGCAGAAGAAGAGTAGATGGAAACAACATGTAGCTTCTCAGTGAGGGAGTATTTCCTGTAGGGTTGCTTTTATCCTATCCATTAAAATTTATACCCATAGAACTCAGATTATGGTGAAATAGGATTATATTAAATCTTTCCTTACTTTAGGAACACTGGTTCTTTTACTCAGTTAGCGTGCACTGTAATATTGCTACTGAATTCAGTGGTGCTATGCCAGCTCACTTTAGCTTAGGCTGGCTAAGTATTAAAACTCTGATGGTTTTAATACATTGTTATTCTAGAGGTTACCAATATTCCCTTTTCATCTGTTAATTGAGAATTTTTTTTATTATCTGTTTCTCTTTCTAACTAATGACCCAGCACATCTTTCACTCCCTTCCCGTTAACATTTTCTTGTTGTGAATATTGACACAGAACATGTTTATAAGTGTTCAATAAATACCATACCATATAGAAAACCCAGTACAAATAACTTCTGGGAAAGTAAAAGACTATAACTCCTTTATGGAAGTTCATTTAAAAGGGATTACAGCATCATATTGTATCCTGTTACAATATCAAAGGCATTACACTAAAATTAAAGAAGTAGAAATAAGGGAAAAAAATCCAGATGAATGAAAGTACTTGCTCAGGGGAATAGCTTTATTCTACTCCTGAAACTGTATATGTATGAAAATCATCAAAATCTTTCAAGTAAAATCCTAGATGCTGTGACCAGGCCTCTTCTACTAATCCACAACTGGAATGATTTTTGGTAGTCCTCTGGGTCAGAAAAGGCCCCTTGGCCAGTTTATGTCATAGCAGTATGATCCAGAAAGAAAAAAGACTTTGAGGATTTGAGGATTCTCACTGCTTTAGTAGCTATACACCTTAGCTTTATTTTCCATGTCATCAGCTCTGAGAATGAGATTCATTACCCTCTGTTCCTTTATTAACTGTGCTATCAAAGGCTTATGATCCCTGCATGACTTCAAGATCTCACTTCAACATCAACTTGGTTCAAGATCGATTCCATTTTTTGTCAATATTATTCAAAGACTCTGGATGTGCATCTCATCTTTTATTTAAGGCGTCTATGTACTTAATCATAGTGAGGTAAGTACAGGTCTGATAAAAGCAGGTACAGTTCTACCAACTTCAGCTGAACTGAATCTGGTCAACTGGCATTCAAATACAAGTCCACCCATAGGGTAAAATCCATGTTCTATTGCCATCTTCAAATAACATGTCATCAAGTGTATTTGTATTAGAAAGATCTGTTTGCGCTACTAATAGAGGGCATGATCCTAAAACACCTTAAGAATTTAAGTTAATAATCTTAAATGATTGGCAAATCTAATTAATTTATGGTATTCTGTATTTACAAGCTGATCACAAATAAATCAAAAATATCCACCAACCTGTATTATTCAGCACTTTCATATCCTTATTAGTGTTGACTGTATGCATATAAACAAAACAAGAATAAACCAAAAGGATTATGACTAA
The DNA here is from genome assembly GCF_023634155.1 of Falco peregrinus. Classification (NCBI taxonomy): domain Eukaryota; kingdom Metazoa; phylum Chordata; class Aves; order Falconiformes; family Falconidae; genus Falco; species Falco peregrinus. The sequence continues at coordinate 19,878,644 of NC_073730.1, read as the reverse complement.
ATATACCACTCACACTAGATTTTAGGTTTCTGATTGGAGAGCCTCAGAGTAAAATTTTCAGTATACGCTCACATTCCCAATTGTAACATCATCCCCAGCATTCACTTCAAACTGGCCACTTTCCTTTACTCTTCCAGTTAGAGATCACTTTTTCTATTACACTGACCTTCAGCAGAGAGTGAATTATGCCTCAAAATAAGAGCAGCAAGTATGTCAAAATAACTATTAAAAAGTAGAACAAAATCAGTTTAAAAATTCAAGTAGCACTGTCTTGTAGCATTTGCTCAGTTCTAGCAACCAACTCTCAGGACTGCACCCAGAACAACGCACTCTGAATCTGCAACAGGGATTTAATAATGCAGCTGGTTAGATAGGAGAGAGCGCTTAGAAGCTTCCCAGCAGGCTGTTGTTAATAAGCTTTATCCTCTATCAGCCTGGTCCTGTCTATCCCATCTCAGTGCTGGCATAATGGAAGAAGTGAGGATGAGAGCTGAACTTCCACACTAGAGACCTTTTGCAGCCAGCCCCTTCCTGCTTGCTCCCACACTAGCCTCTTCACTTTATTGCTGTCTAGACCACAATACAGACGAAGCGCATACAAGACTGTATGTACAGTCTTGGCACTTGTCCTGGACCCTGGACTTCTCCCTTTGGGCTGAGAAATAAGCCATCAACTTAATGAAATCACTGATGGCATTTCAAAGGTTAAAACAGCACTGCAAGTATTCCCTCTTACTTTCTCTCATCTCTCTAGAGAAGACGACCACTAGTTCTTTGAAACAGTAAATAAACCTTAAACCTTTACGTGTTCAAAGGAAACGCTGGCTTGTCTCAGAGAGCATTCCTTTTGACACAGCCTCCAAAAGCCTGCTCCCTCGCAAGTTCATCCTGTTCCTCAGGCAAGACCTGGGTATTCCCTGCTGTGAAAGAGCAAGCCCTTCTTCCCCTTCTCCCTCAGTGGAAAGTACATCTTCTTTCTAGCCAAGCTAACCTTTGACTTTGTCTAGAGCATAACAATATTCTCTCCTTTGAAAGCTTCCTGGAGGACTTCTTCCTTTAAAGCACAGAATTGCCCTAATTGGACCTCCAAGAACGACTGTCATCTTTTTTCACAGTGCTTTACAAACCCATCGTCCTCGCCACCTCTCTATTCTGTGCTGTTAAGATTTTGTTAGGTTTTAGATTAAAATAAATTAAAGGCAACTCCATGAGGTTAAAGGCCCTTTAGGGTTTAAACCAGTTATTGCAGTAGCTCTCTCCCTACTGTGGCACTATCATGCATCCATCACATTGTCACTTCTCCTTTCAGTGTACAATTGACAGAGAACAAGAACGAAACAGTCCATCAATCTAGTGTCACAGCTGTAATAAAAGTCTACAGAAAACCTGTAAAAACTGCTTACACTCTTAGCTATAGCACCAGTGTGCTGGCTGGTGCAAAGTATTCTACAGAGCTGCAAAGAGGTAGCATGTCATAAGGAAAAACTGCCATTTGAGCCATTCTGCAAGTACTAACTGCTTGCAGATACTACCCTATCATACCAGGAGAGAATGAAGACAGCACAAACAAACACTTCTGCAGTTCGTATACTAAAAGCGCAGATAATTCTGCTATGCTTTCATCTACTGGGCTACATCCATCATACATATGCTAAGGGACATAGTCACCCAATCCACAAAGCACTTGTTTAAGTAACTAACTGGTTCATAGCAAGTAAGCATACAACTCGTCTCAATTAATCGACAAATTTTTATGTCGGTTTTTTTTTTTTTTTGCATGCCTCAGTAATTAATAGACAACATACCTGAGTGTGGATTTTTTGTACAAAAATACTGAAGTCACAGTAAAAACAGGACTGCCAGCTTTCAGAATAAGAACATGTAACACAAATCTTTACTTAATAGTTCACAACGTACAAATTCATTCCATGGAACGCATGCTTTAGATACTCTGCTCACAAATGAGAGGCATGTAAAAGACATACGAGACACAAGGCCCACTGCTTACGACCATTTCCATTCTTAGGGACAAAAATGCTAATACAAAAGTAAATTAAGGGAATAAGTAATTGAAGAGAGAAAATCATCAAAAAGGTGTATATTTAAGGAGGGAAATAGTGAAGCATCAGAAAACAAATACCTAAACAGTACAAAGATGTCTGAGGAGGCTGAATGTCAGGGAAAATACATTTACATGGCGTAAAATTCAAATTCAGAATACAGTAACTTTCGAGAAATACATATCTAGGTTATACTGATTAAAAACAAAAAAAACAAAAAAAAACCAACCAAAAAAACCCCACAAACATTAAACCTGATAGGAATTATATTTAAATTAAAGGAACCACCTTTCTTTTAAAGATATCAGAAAATACCCCCTATTCACTCGCATGAAGAAAGCAGTCGGTACATTAAATTTCTCCTTTGCCAGTGAAAACCAATCAAAGAATATCTTTACAGACATTCTAAGAGATTACTTTTACTAATAAAGCAGACATTCACTCTTTAAAATGTTTATTTCTTACTTGGTTTTTAAGTGATTGGCCCTTCTTTAGTACTATAATCTACCACAAAAAGGGGGTTACAAAGCAGTTAAATTCCACAGTTTTGTCCAGCTTTCTTCATAGCCTATTTGTCAAAAATTCAGTGGAGGAATGGTTTTGTTTATCAAATCATAATCAGATGTTTGCAGGGTGACCCAGAATATGAGCAATGGCAGATGTGTCTCAGTCTTTGTGTCACAAGATAATGATTTGAGTTAACAAAAATTGTTTTGGTGAGGTCACGGATCTTTCTATCATCAAATAGGAGTTCAGCGATCTGGGTAATGAGGAGCAGCAGGAAAAGCAAGTGAGAGAATAGAATGAAAAATAAGATTTCTACTTTTTTGATTCATTGAGCCTAAGAGTTTAACTGCTCTAAGAAGTAAGATTTTTCTTCTTGGTTTTAAATAGCATTTCTACTTCATCATTTATGTGGACATAGAAAAACGTGCTATAAAGCCAAAAGCAGAGAACTGCTAAAATCTGGGATATAGGATAATTCTTACCATATTGGCAATTGCACTCTTTCCGATACATATGAAGGCCTGTCCTGAACAGGATAACCAAGAATGACAAAGGGGAAGGTGAGGAGTCTTTTATCATCCCAACAAACACAGTGGTTCAAATGTTAAAAGACCCACAAAGCAAAGAAACCCTCTGCAACACGAGCAAAACTCACACTTGCATTATGGAGCTGACTTCTACACATAATCCTCCCCCCCCAGAGCCACGCTGGAGACTACATCCATGGTCATGCCCTGTTTCTTTTGCAGTGTTAATCAATCTTTCAGCATTTTTTTTTCTTTTTCCAGGATCAAGAGCCTTTCAGTACTGCAAAATCTGCTTTATGTTACACCTCCAACTACCTGAATAAACATGGATTTACTGGAGCAAAGGGGATTTAAAGGAAGTTCTATCAGCTCATCTCCCATTATGCTAGACCATGTGAATCCACAGCTGTGCAGGACCACGTTGTAAATAAGGGCTCAATTCACCTTCCCTGCCAACAAAGATGCAGTGACCACAGCCTAAGTTACTCAACACTTTCATAACCACAACTGTAGTAAGGTTGGAGCACCACCTTGTTAATGAAGGCATTCAGACAATGGAAAGGTTACTGCTTCCAGAGTTGAAATAATACCAACATGGCTCCAGGATTAGGGATTTGCAAAGATGATGCAAGATTTCTCTGATATTGCTGCTCAATGAGACCATGAAAGCAGGGTCTTTACAGGTGCAGGAAGAATTATCATGTTTGGGGTTACAGAGCTTTTGCCTGCCTAAACACCCTCTAGGTATCTAGGTTTGGGAACTGGCAGTATACTCCTGAGCTTTTTGAAGTCCTCTTGCCTCTAGCCACTGCAACTGGCCCAGCATGAGAGACCCCTTATTTATTCTAAGTTCAGAGGATCAGTATTGATCTCCAAGATGTTGCGTGAGCTTAAGCAAACCTCTTCTGAAAACTTACTGCTCTTGTATACCTCTCAGAGCTGAACCACATCCAGACACATGTATGCATTTCAGAGGTTCTTCATTCCAATTTAGCTTTTCTTAGATAGCAAATGAAGAGCACAGATCCACTCATATAAAAATAATTAATTCCTAACATAATCCTGCCTATTTTCCCCACCTACCTTGGAAAGATCTCTGGCCTTATTAATTGTGTCCATAGCCACCTCTTCACCTTTGTGAATACTTCCGCCTCTTCTCATTTCCCCAGTACGGGTGGTCTTAAGCACATCAATACACTCTCCACCTGTAGAGAGATTTTTCCTCCCGTCTCCCTATCAGTGAAGCCAGAGAAGACTTTTTTTTTCCCCTACAGATACCAAGGTTACAGTTCTATTTTGTTACTGTAGGTAAGATTCAGCAACCCTTTAGACTGACCAGTTCATGGATAAGTACATAAAACTATTCCATCTTGCTAGCACAAGGTGCTTGAGACACCTTGTCTCAAATAAGACAGTTCTAAGACTGGATACAAGAATGTAAACAGATTTATGAAAATAAATTGGAGGACGTAGCTTTAGATATAGAAAAACTTCTCACATGAAAAACCTGCAAATTCTACCAAGATAATAGGCAAAGGTTTGACACTTTGTAAACAGGCTAAAGACCTAAAATGTTTAGCCTACCTTAATTCTGAAAAAGTAGCATCACCTCAACCATTTAAAGAACTATTAGCCCTGAGGGTTGGTGGTGATTGTCCTTATGGTAAGTTATTTTTTGTGAAATCCAATATACAGGAAAATTCACAGCAATTAGTGTATAGTGCAGTTTGTATAAACACATTTTGCATTATTTGGTGATTTTAATTGTTAAGTGTCACCCAAATGGGATTTTGCAATTAGTCTTTTATTTGATGCATTCTCAGCACAGTGTTAGGCAGGACAGCTTTAGATAAAGAATGTTCAGATGTTTGTCTTAGATTAAGTAGGAGGGTGTTAATTGGCAAAATAGTCCCTGATTTTGATATTAAATATGAGTATCACGCAGCATATTTTCAAGTTTATGAGGAAGCAGCACCTAAGTTCTGCATGCTGTGATTACTTTGCAGATCTTGAAATGAGTGATATATGTTCTTGCTAGTGTACAGATGGTCATTTATTTCCATACCAAAGTAATGATAGTTTTTTCCCTACCTTTTAACATCTGCCCTAAATTTATCTATTCTTGTGTTACACTTAGCTTTCTTAATTAGAGGAGGCAGTGAGTGTAATCTGAAGGCTCAGCTGGGTTACATTTTCCAAACCACCCATAGGGTCTGAGTCTTTTTGACTCTTGGGAAATCCAAACAGCTTGATGTTATTTTGGGAGCTCCTGTTTTTGAAGTTCCTTACTTTCTCTTTTCAACAGACAATGCCTTCCTCCAAGTCTCCCATATGGACAGTAAATGGGATGCTAACATCCTGTATGGCTGCTAAATTCAGTTCACTTAGTTCATGGGAACATCGTGACTACTCACTTGTTTCTACATGTTTTCAATGGTTTCTTTGACAGTCCTTACCTCAGGACCAACTCATTAAATAAAGTTGTCAGCAATCTCTTGTGTCCATTATGTTGGAAGATTTAAATCCCTTAATATACTTGTTTGACTATACAGAAATGGCTTTTCCTATTTCTAGATTTTCTATTTCAGTTGCTAATTTTTTAAATATAGTTTATTAATTCTCCCCATATTCCCCTTTAGAGCATTAACTGGTACCTGCCTGATAACTTGTGTTGACTTACAGCCCCAGGCTGCTGTAAAAAGCATCCTCTGAGGACATGCTGTTTGGTTATTCATGGAGCTCTGTGTTCTGCAGATTGTTCAGTCCCGATTTTTCAGAAACAGTTCATAAACTAAAACTACATTAGAAAGCTCACTCTTGACTGCAGCAGATGATTTAATGGAAATTATCAAGATCTTCTGCAACATTTATGAAAAATATTTAGGAGAGAGAAATGTAACATCTTTCCATCCAGCTTATAAAACATTGCAAACTCTAGTCAGAAGTGCAACAGACTTCCTGTAAAGTCTTGACAGCAACAAATTTGGATAATACATTCCTGCTCACCTGTAAAAACCCTAAATGAAGGGATTTTGATCTTTGCAAAGCCAGTTCACTCTGAATTACCTTAGAGGTACTGAAAATGTTTACTATCTGTATCAGTTTGCTGTTGCTACTTATAATTTTATTTAGATTTATTTAAAGTGCTCATCGATAGCTCTATTACATTATTCTGCTACTCATTTCCCTTAATCAGAAGATTCAGTAAACAGTGTTGCTATAGCAATACCGCAAATTCTCATATGACCGAATTCTTGTCCACTGTGGTCTGTGCAAAGAAATTTTTTTTTAAAAAAAAAGAATACTATCAAGAGCTGAAGTGGTCCAGTGGTTTACCTAGAAAAAAGTCACCTCTTATTTTGAGGGCCTGCTTGCACACTGGTATTAATTAAGGGTACACATAAGATATACTTTAAGTTTACTACTGGCCTTGATACATGATGAACTTAAAATGGAGGGCTAATAACAGAGCATAAAAGGGGTTTCTTCACCTTTGTGCAGCACAGGGGATGTTTTTACTCCTCAGGTCTTCAAGGTGAACTGACACAGCCCGGCGTTAAAGGCTAGAAATAGGTCAGATTCTCCATTAAGTAGGTACTGACCCAAATTTCTACGCAAGCCGCACAGTGTAACAGTCCCTGTTAGTCCAGACTAGCAAGTCATGCAGAAGTACCGCTCTTTGGTCTTACATTCACAGGGTAGAATTTGTTTCCCCATTTTCCTTGTGCTTGACCCACATAAAGCCCTCTCAGTAAAGATTTAGTATTTGAATTAAATTCACTGATCCACAGTTGTATTTCTCCAGTGTGAGTTATGCTGACATAAAATGAAGTGACGAATTAGGCCCTGAGGGCTTTAGGAATGATGGGGCCTTTTGCATGCCTTTTGGCTTGGGATGAGTTTTTGCCCACAGTGAATACATAAAATAACTAGCAGATTCTTTTACTTTGAATATCAGTTACAAGACCAAGGAGTCTTCATTACTGGCTGGGGATTGAAAGTTCCAAAATTAGAAAAGCTACTCAAGGAAAAAAAAAAAAAAAACCCTCTGCATGCTATAATTGAACTGGTTATGAAAAGAGCTATGAAGAGACTATACAAGTGAGGCAGTGAATGTACCACTCAACAGAACAGCAGCGGCAAGAGGAATAGACACTGCAAGCCATTTCTAGGCCAACGAGGCACAGAGGGGGATAGCAGGCCAAATAATGAGAACAAAAGAGAATTAAAAGTGCTTTATCAAAAGATTAATTTCAAATGTTTATAATAAAGTTACACAAATACTTCAGTTCAGTAATTTAGTCTTAAAATAACACAAATTAATAATACTTTAATCTGAGATCATATGCTCTCATAGAGTTTGTGGGTGTTTTTTTTAATACATTTATCTTAATGTAGAGATTGATATTAGAACTTTTTACTTGTGTCCATTCCTTCTAGTCACAAAAGTTTTACTTCCCTTTGCTCCCATGTAACTCACTAGTCCTTTGTGATTATTCAGGGAAGAGGGCAGTGAAGAAGAGGAATGATGCAATCCTTTTTATCCACACTTGAAAAAGTAATAAAATAGTCAAAATAGAGAAGTACAGCTACATACACATCAGAGGCAGATGACAACAGCCCTGTCAAACAGATATCACATTCTATTCATAATTCAAATGATACAGGCTTCCTCCCCAGCTAGTTTTACTGACAGAGCGTTCTAGAAGTTGTTCCAACAGCTTGGGAACTGGTAGTATCATTTATTAAAACAAAAACAACAACAAAAAGTATTTGGTGCCTCTGTGCTCCCTTAACCTTGTTATCATTAATTATTATGTTGGAAATCAAAATATCATCTATTTTCTTGGATTAATTTCATAGAGATCTCTAAAGCTGGGTGGTGTGCATGTACTTCTGCCAAGCTACTTGGCTCAGCCTAGAGTAACTCTGTTGCAGAGCAGCAGTCTTTCTGGCTCAGCCCTCCTACTCCACCCCAGCTGAGTATTTTCTCCTGTGTAGTAGGTTGCTTTTTCCTCTGTATCACCTACTTGTTATTTCTGTGCTTGGCTTAAAAGGCAAGAACACATTAATCAAGTCATTATTTTCTATAATAAAAATACCAAAGTGTGTTCTTTCCTAGGTTTTAATTCCTCTACTAGTCAGTCTACATGCAGCATCTACTGCACACACTCTGCTTAGCAATAAGGATGCTTGCAGTAGGCTAAGTCTCCAATTTCAGAAGCGTTTTTTGATCAGCTCTACCTGCCAAACTATGTGAGGGAGTGAGTCCATGCCTGTTTATAATTACTGCCCATGTATAATGATTTTTCCTTTTGTTTATCTGCATCCTAGAAGCTGTGATGAAAACTTTATTGGTGGTGTACAGGATATATAGCAACACACGCTGGAGCAAGCTGGAACTTACATTCCATTTCTCTTTGGGATTTCAGTATACCAAACCAAATTTCATTAGCACTGGATCCCCTGACACAGACTCCGCTTCTCCTACACACTGTAAGTATTTATAATGCACAAGCAGTGCAGCATCTGAGCCCCACACAACTGGCATATGGAATAAATCTTTTGTAAAATGTAAGACCAGCAATCAGCACAGAAAAATAAATGCATTCTGAAGCATAACTGTAAAGCCCATCCCACAGAGAACACATTAATAGTTGTTAAATCTATCAGTATGCATACAAATATCCCATTATGGTAGATCTACAGTCTTATTAAATAGCTATCTTTCTTCCTATCAGTTAAATCAATCCCTCTTTCCTTTTTCTAAAACAAAGCACTCCATATTCCCTGTAGTTGGCTCTCAGCCTAATTTTATGTAAATCTGACAGACAAAATAACTTAATTTTCAGTATGTACTGCATTCAACCAAGGCTTTAGGCTATATTTGGAATGGCAACCCTCCCCCATGCCCATTCATTCATTAATCTGTTTTCCATAAATCTTGTTGCATAAATAATGTAAGTTCATTATAAATATAACTAATAATGAATCTAGCTTTAAACTACAAATAAACTATGCTCTGGAGTTTTTCCAGTTTCCAAAGAATAATAATTTTGCCTGAGAAATAGGTGAAGAACCAACCATTTTGATCTGACACAACAGAAAATTAACATTATAATAGCAAACTTCTAAAATCAATATAACAGACAGACTCTGCTGGATGCATCTAAAATCCCCAAGTTAAATGACAGTGTCACTGAAGCACTCAGAGACAGGGGATGTTTGGAGGCCCAGCCTGTGTTTGCTGTAGCACTCCACTGAAATGCAGCTTTTATTAAGCCACATATCTTATGGAAAGTTTCTTTATAGCACTTATTTTTCCTTGTCCTAACTCTGGTTTCCAGAAAAACATATGCTCAAATTTCAGAGGCTGAGACAGACTACCAGGTAGGGGAATAGAGAAAGTATTACATGCCCCTTTACCAATATCAAATAAAGCTTTGTACTTGGGAATTTTTTTTCAGAAATTAATTAAAAAGTGCAGACAAAAACCTACTTGTAGAAGGCCTATTTGTATGTTTATGTTTTAAACGTTTAATTTTGGAGGTGCTATGTTATCTTTCAATGCAAGAAAAAACCAAACAAAAACCAGCAGATGAATTTGAGAGTTGCATTAGCAAGTAACAAGCATAAAGTTTGGAACTCTGGCTCAAAAGTTTTTCCTTTCCCTTCATTCAGAATTAAATAATTACAGAACTTGCATATAGTTTATTCTGAACTACTACAGTTAATAAGAGATTCTACATAGTATTAGTATTCATGGACATCAAACAAAAAACTGGCTGAGGATGGCATATTTCCCTTCTAACAGGAAAATTGTTGTGTGAAACTGTACGTAGTTCAAACAACTTCAAAAATAATGTTTAATATTTAAAGAAAAGTACTAGTCAAGGGTTCCATAACTTCAGTAGATTTTATCATGTATTATTTACCTACTGGAGACTCTGAAACCTGCTCTATAACAAAAATGTAAAGATGGTGTTGAAGTAGCCCTTCTAACTCTATGAGAACACCTGAAGGAGGGGTTTTGAGTTTATGATACCTTAATAGTTAGAAAATATGTGGATCATCATGTTAGCAAAGAAGCTATTTGATGACATTATTATGTTATTTATTCAATTAGATTTAATTTTTTTCAGTCACACTAGACTGAACTAGGAACTTCTGAACTGAAGCTTAAAGAACAGAGAGGAAAGAAAAAAATGTCCCTCCTCAATGCCCAGGTATGGTAAGACTCTCTATACTGCCTGGCCACTGCTCTTGCAGACTGAAACAGAACCCCATCAATTATACTGCATCAGCAGGACAACTCTTGGTGGTTAAAAAAATCAAACTATGTGGAATTATATTGATTTTAAACCTGCATATATAACTGTCTAATGAAATAGCACTATATTTTAGAGGGAACAGAATACAACAGAATTTCCAAACCCTCTGGCCAGAGCTGACATAAAGAAAAATCAAATGGGACAGGGACATGCCTTCTCAAGTGTGAAGCACAAAGACAAGTTTAAACTTTTCTGCATGACCTTACAACTGTATGGCCTGAACACATTTTCTATGAAGGAGTCTCCAAGTTACATGGGCCAAAAGACCTCTCTGAAATAAACAGTCTTATTTCTTTGCTCTTTCCCTGGCACAGCCCACAGGCCAGATCTGGCTGGCAGGTCCCAAGACAAGCAACAGCAAATGCCCCACACACAGCTCAGAGCCAGCGGCACCCGCCAAGCCCTGGCGGTGCTGCCATCACCGGGGCAGAAAGCAGTGGCACACCCTGACACGCATGCTAATTTTTTCTGTTGGTGAGGCACTCCTGAGCAGATGGTTTTCGCTACCTTAGTAGCATGAAGGATACTGTAAACAGCAGATCTATCACAACACTAAGGTACCGTAATCCCACCTGACTTTAAATGTTATACTTCATCTGAAGGGGAATCAATAACAGACGTTTCGCTTGCAACTAATCTTCAGCACAGCTTCAATATGGAATATGAAGTGGCAAGAAAGGAATAGATTTGCTATTCTTAAAGTTATTCAGAAAATACCAAATAAAGACTAACTTTAAAGACTTTGCTATTTGTTCACTGTCATCCTATAAGCAGAAAGATTTATTCAGCATCTATTCATTGAGTAAACTGCTGTGATTAATTTTTCAGTCATCAGTGTCTTTTGCACAGAGACCTTTAAAGAGCACGTGCAGTGAACATTTTATGAGTTGCATTTTATTTAGCCAGGAAGCTGGACAAGAGGAAGATGACCTTGCCTGACACAACTTCTTTATGAGACCATCTTCTCAATGATCTATGGCTCCACCGAATAGAATTATGGTTTCAATGCTGCCCTTGGAACATGGGTCAAGTAATGTTGTGAACATACATTCTTCCCTGTCAAACATCTAACTGATCCCATAGTTTGCAGAGCCACTACTGTTACTTCCAAATTTGATTTGCATGTTTTCAGCAAAGAGGTGCCTATGCCTGTACATGATAAGTAGCTACACCTGCCTTCAATTTGCTTTACTACATCTTATTTCCTAAGTGAACCATTCCAATACTATAAGATGGCCAGATTTCAGTAGAGAAGGTAAGGACTGAATTACTCTCAGCTTTCAACCTGTGTTTCCCCATCCTTGTCCAATTTCTTGACTAAAACTGGGAAATAAGGACTCAGCTCCACTAAACAGAGTTGTCGTCTGTTCACTGGGAAGCCGCAGGACAGAAAAATGTTTTATCATAACATGACGCTTTATTCTGGTAACTGAGTTTTATGACCATTGTCTTCAAACTACCAGAGAATTTATTCTAACCTAGAAATAAAAGGTACAGATAATCTTTATTTGTGTGAATCCCAGAAAATACGCCTGCTGGTGTGTTTTTAACCATTCTTTTTTTGTTGAGAAGTAGTGTGCTTGTGGCTAAAAACAAACATAGAGAAATAAAGCTTTGACATCTTTTGTCCAGTTCATGTCTAATAACTTGATTCAGTCACTATTGCCTAGTCAGCATTACATGTTTGAGTCTCAGTTGGAAGCAATTTCAACCATCAGGACCAACACACCTCACAGTATCAACACACTATGGTACAATCCATGCTGGTATATTAAGCTTGGACTTCTGAGGGAAAAAATTTACTTATGTCCATTGCTTTCAATTGGTGTCTCTGAAATCACACAAACAAGATGGGATTTCACAAAATGTGAAATAACTTTTTTTTCCTAAGAAGAAAATAATACTTTTCATTTGATAAATAGTACTTTTCATTTGATATAAGAAGATTATTCCAATGGAAACAGAAAGTTCAATAGAGCTTTCCAACATGAATGTATAGAAATTATCATCTTCTCAGTATGTTTTCTTGCTGGAGATCTGGGAACTGTTGTAAATCATATGCTGTTTCTTGCAAAAGAAAATCCACTCTGAAATAATCTCAAAGATAATGAGAATGTATAAAAAAGACAAAATATAACTAGTGACATGCACAGTCCATAAATAGAGGGCCAAATAAAATTTCCTTTTATTTTTTCTTAATATAATTCCCTCTCATTTTACATTATAACATTACCTTATACTACACTTCCCCAATTTTCGTAATGTATTTAAGCAGGCCTGAGCACTCTACCTATTCATCAAATCCTGAATTCTGTCACTCCATCACTAAAAAGACAGAGAAGGATAACAATATATTTTGGTGCTACTGAAAATTAGGTTAAATTTGTTACATCAGACGGAAAAAGATAAAATTTGGAGGAATGAAATTAGATAATTTATCTAAGATGATTAGATATATTACTGAATCAAAACGTACCAGGTTTAATATACAAGTCTTCTGAAAAACACAGGAGTTCAAGGAAGAGAGAGAACAATTAATACAAGTTTGTTTCTAGAATATGAAATGTCTTATTAGATGTAATTACTTGATTAATTTTTATTCATACCATTTAGATTTAGTTGGGGTTAATAGTCACCATGTCATAGTGGAAAAGTGATAGAGAGCATACTTTACTGTCTGAATAAGCATATCTGCTTTTCAAGATCATGCTACCATTTTCAAGATCATGCTAGCCATTTGTTGCCTTCAAGCTGGAATGCAATATGCAATGTTTCTCCTGCAGAACATCTCCTTGTCTCATATAATATCACTTCCAAAGTTACAGCTGAAGTAATTTTCAGAATGTGGTTTTTAATGTAACATCAGTGCTTTATAAATGGACTCTCCTAGCAACTAATTCTTTAACGACACATAATGCATGCTTGAACAGCATTATCTTCTAAGGGCCCTCATGAGTCGTCCAAGTTAAAAGAGCAGAGAGAGAAAATCCACTTGTTAAATATAGTCAGAGTAGCAGAATAAATTTTCTACCTGCTAAACTAATAATTTTATCAGTAACATGATTCGTTTATTAATTTATCTTATGAGAACTGCATAATGGCAGAAAATCATAGAAACATAGAATGGTTAGGGTTGGAAGGGACCTTAAAGATCTTCTAGTTCCAACCATGGACAGGGACACCTTCCACTAAAGTACTGATGAAAAAATATTTTTTATTTGACAAACATATTTATTCCATCATCAGATACCCACCGTGACAGAAGGTCAGTACCTAAGACATCCCTGCAAGTTTAAAGGAGAAAATGTACTTCTAGTACCAGGGCAAACTAAAATGGACTGAAGAGCCCACTGAACCATTAGTGTCTAGAAACTGGCCATATCCTGAATACCCACAGAAACAATCCCACCTGGTGATTATTCACTAAGCCCCCAGAAAATTATTTGATAGGTTCAACAGAATAATCATCACCACAAATTGGCACTTTATCTATCTTTCTCTCAGGAGAGAAAGTGAACCAGTTAAAAAGAAATCGCAAGTGCTAGCCAGCAAAGTGCCTTTTAACCTTCTAAGCACTTGGGCTGTGGTTTTATCAAGTCACTGACTGTAATTTCACTGTCAATAATAAAACACGCATTACACATGATATACACCGACATTTTCATGACAAAGTAGTTGTTCTTCAAGAAAATATTTGTCCCCATGAGATACAAATTTATCTCTCATATTCATAGTAAAGCTCAACTCCTGATTTCTCAAAAAGTGGTATGATGAAATTTGCACTTTATTTCAGGATCTGATCACTAAATTCTTTGCCCAGGCACTGCCAGTCAGAACAGAGCAAACCTGCAACAGACCACCTGGTGAATGCAGGCTTCACTTCACCTGAGCAACACTACTCATGCTCCAACAGAAAAAAAAAGAGTAAGATGCATTTCAGGAACTGGACCAAACACTGGTGGTTCAGGCTTTTGTTTCTAATTAAAACTCCATAAAAATATATTGATATTGCTTTATTAGCAAGTTCTTTCATCCCACTATTTCTCAAATGTCAGTTGCTTGAAAGGGACAAACTTTGCACATTATCAGCTCTTTCAACAAATTAGAAAAACAAATATGAACATAGTATACCATATTCCTATATAATGAAAAATTGATTATAAGCAAAGAATTGCATACTGTGCTAGTGTTGTAAATTACTTCCTCTGTGGCTTTTACAACATTGCCTATGAACATAATTGAATGTCACTAGTTTATGTTTGCAAATACAATCCCAATGACATTGCACCTGGGAGCGTGTACGCACAGTCATCTGTTATGGAGAAGGATCTAAACATATGGCCTGTTGATTGGGATCTGGCCCCAGAGCTATCACAAAATCCTCCAGCCGGTTTTCTGCCAGACTAACCCATCACAATAATTCAGCTCTATCAAATAGGAGCCTCCCAACAACAACTGTGAAAGTGTATAGCATTTGAAACAGCCACTTCAGATCTAAACACTAAACATTTGAGAAAGCAAAGGTCAGAGGCATACCTCTTACCAGGAGAAAACTATATTGGGTCCAATCCTACATTTTTATTCATCTTACTAGGCTGGACTGTTAAGATGCAGGTTTTATTTTCTTCTTCAATTTTGCAGTAACACCCTTCTAGAGCAAAGCTTTAATAGTGAGCTTATCCTTTGCGGTATGGTGTGCGGGTAGCATCTGTATGTTCAAAGTTAAGTTGATTCTTTAAATGCAGTTGGACCTCATGCGCATGGTTCCCATCAGCTGTTAGCAGGCAAATCAGTTTTGGATGAGTCTTCTGTGGCTCACAAATGCAGTGCACATGCTATCACTTACATAGGCAAAACATTTTTTTTTCCTCATGTCTGTATGTGTATTTCTGAATAGGATAGTAGTTTTAAAAAAGCAGAAATTAAATGTAAGTTTCTATTTGTGAAAATGAGCACACATTCCTGGAGATTCAAATAGGATAAGATACTTAAACTTTAAATAAATACCTTTGGAAAGAATATTTTTCCACCACTAAACATATGAGTTTGATGTATTTGAAATGAGATACAACTTTTGACAATCACTAAAGCTAACTGTGGAGTTCCAGAATTTAAAAATAAAAGCCTACACATACATTTTTTGGAAGAAACAGCAATCAGACTAAGAACTAAGCACCTGTTGGCAATGCCAGACTCTACAAATTAGGGCAGTATCTGTTGGTATCTGTTATTACATTTGAATTTGAAACATCTATCCAAAGTAAATTGCAGCATTTGGGCCGCTTCCTTTGTCATACCTTCCAGTAAAAGCTGGCTTAGTTTGATCCTGAAATGCTTTTAAATTGATAACTGTAAGTGAATGTGCGCAATGGCCATGCTCATGCCATTTTACATTCTATAAAATAAAATAGTCAAAACTTGGTACTGTAAGTGATAGCCTGCTGCTAGAACATATTGAAAAGAGAAAGACGTTCTTTCTAATAAACCCTTAAAGTGAAATATTCTGGAGGACAAAAATATTCAAGTTACTAGCTGACCTTTAGAGTCATATAGGAGAGGATGTGCATAATGCATTATTCTGTCGGATATGCATTACTTATTATAAAATAATAGAGGCTTCAGTACTTTACATGTGACCATTAGAAAGATCAGAACATAACCAGCCTTCGTAATATAATTGAGTGGCGCAAAAATATCTCTAATGATTAATATACCAGACATTATGCAATGCTCCTACAAGGTAATTTTGTCCTGACACAGAATGATGATTGTTACAGTACTCCTGCAGCTTAAAACACATTAGGCCTCCTGGCTTCCACGGCCAGTTGTAAAGCTGTTCGTGGGTGTAGCAATCCCTCATTAACATCAGAGTATCTCCGACATCTGTTTACATTAAGCCAACACAATTTTAAATACTTGTCTACACATAACTGCACAATTCCCCCTTCAGTGTGGAAGAGGAAGAGCCTTCAAAGCTAAATACAAACACTCATTCACGTAGCGCCGCTCACGCACAGCCTAGGCCCTGGCCTTGCACAAGGCGGGAAACAGGCACAAGACTGTAACCCCCTCACCACATCCCTGGGAAAGGACTGGGAGAATCCAGTGATTTACAACACCTCTAAGTCTACTTCAGCTTCAGCCGGGGCAACTTGCAGAGATGAGCTACAAGGGACTAACGCTGCCCTGTTAGTGTTGCCTAGTTCACCACGGCAGGCAGCGGGGAGACGGGGCACATCCCTGTCCCTGCTGCGGGGAGCGGGGCAGCCCAGCAGCCCGTGCACAGCACCGCTCGCCTCTTCGGCTCCGGCCACCAACCCTGCTCTGTCCACAGCAAAAGGGCAGGAATTAACACATTAAATAAAGAACTAATATAAAATTACTGCAGGTTAGAGAGATGCAGAAATGTCTTCTTTTTTCTGTTATGATGATTTGAGAAACAATACTAAAAACTGATGTCCACATCTGTCACCCAGATGATTTTTGTTGTTGTTTTGACATAGAATGAATCCTTGCAGTTCATATGAGACCAGCTCATAGCGAACCGCAGTTTGATACTTATCCCATGGCTTGAATATCTTTTCCTGGGAATACTGAATAAAATTAACTTATTTTCTTCCTGTCCTATGGGAAAGTGTGCTTAAACCTTAGCACAAGAGAATTCACTTAGGGAGCTTTCAGACATCACCTATTTCTTGTTTTTCACCTGAAGACTATGTTCACTTTTCTTTTTCTTGGCATTATAACATGGATGGAGTCTTTCAACTCCATTTTTTCATGCGTTTAAATCACCCAAAGAGGCAGCAACACAGCAGTTACAGACAAGTGCAAAAGCAAATGTGCAATATGTGATTCAGCAAGTATTAAAAAGTGAAGATAAATACAAGGAGGAGACTTCTGTTTTTACAGAAGCCACCTGTAGAAAGCAGAAATAGCCTGGGGACATTTTGCATAGGTCTACGTTTATGCGCTTCTAATATGGACAGTGATCAATTATATCACATTTGGCCTTTTCTTCATTATCTACAACTCACAATGCCATGGTTGCCAATACAAAGATTAGAAACTTGCAAAGTTCAGCATACTGGTTAATTAAACTTCAAAGGTACATTTTAAAGTACTGTTTTCTTGCATAACAAATACTACGTTGTTATATATGTATCAGCACTTGTTTTTCAAGTCTGCAGCTGTTACCATAAACAGCAGCTTTTTTAGCTTCTTTCATTAGCTTATTCATATCACTGTCTCCATGAAAAAGCTGGTGTATCTCTACTTCTTACAGTAAATATTTTATGGTATCAAGAGTCCTAAACTCAACTCCAGTACTGATTACAAGGTGTATTTTATTTGAGTTCTGTATGCATAGAATAAAAACAAAGATCTCACAGCTAAAGAGTCAGAGAAAGTGTAAAACCAAGAGATCATGTCCTGCCATGGTGACAGGGTTGCACATACTGGTAACAGGCATCAGTTTTCTAAGAAATCTACTATGCAACATTTACTCATCAATCCATTTGGACATACCTGTTGTCTTCAGTTTACACCTTGCCAAAGACAGATCAAAATGGAAATGTTTGGAGACTATTTAAATATGCATTTTTGTCTAAAATAAGAGAATTTTGCACATAAATTACATTAGTAAATCTCAGACTACAGTTGTATTTTCCACCCCAGTGCTAAAACCACCACAGTCACTTCATAGAGAAAAGCTTAATCATGATACTCTTTCCAATCATAACAACTGACAGGTGGACTTTATTTTATGCTATCATGTGCACCTTCCTAGACAGCAATGTTAAAGACTGTATGGTGAGAGGAAAAAGGAACCACAAGACTAAGTCATGCTTATAGGGTGAGATGCTTGAAAAGCAGGGACACAGAGGAGGGGGTTTGGGGTGGTGGTGAATAACCAACAGAATGCAACGATGCTTTAGCTAATGCATGACAAATACAGTCCTTAGACACAGAACCAGAGGAATACAGAAGCTCCCAAACATCACTGAGTCATGTATCACCTTCTAATAAAACCAGTATTTGTGTTATCACATGGGTTTTTTCTCGTTTGGGACTACACACTTTAAATGTTACACAGTTTGAATGAAGTGTTTCTAGACTTCATAGTCAAATATGTGCCAGAGAGGTTTAACATAAGTCAGGCTTGCCAAAACCTAAGATTTCTGTTTCTATTTAAAAAAAAAAAAAAAAAAAAAAGTAAGGCTTTGCAACATTTGGGAGCAAACAGACAACAAAAACCAGAAACCAGAGGTAAAGAAAAATAACTGAAGACAGCCAAATAGTTCATTAGCTGGGTCACACAACATTTTACTGGATCCAATTAGGCAGCTAACCCCTACACTGCTGTTTCATCTTTCTTATTTCTGGACCACAGAAAGTCTCCCAGTGGAAACTTCAGTTAAACAAGAATATATTAAAATTATAAGTTATAGTTTTGATCAATCAATATCTGCAGAAAAAAATGTGTCATCAGAAAGCTTCCACTTCAGTCTAGTCATTCCACTATAGTCTAGTCTATACTCGATTTTATAAACACTTCAGGATTTTAGACAGTGAACCAAAAGAAAGACAATATTATTATTTATGTTTTTTCTATCATTTCCATTACAAGAAAAGCATTTAAATAATATCAGAAAGGTATTAAGTTGTTGTGCTGAACTATTTTCAGTAGATTGCCTTATTTATCTAGACTAAACCTTGATATTCCTGCTAACTCATATCTAGGTAATTGCTGAATATAAGCCAGAGTTCACTGTATTTAGGTGTCTACAAATTTACATAAAGAGAAATAGAGAACGTTAATTCTTTTAGCATTTTAGAAATGTACATATGCCAGATCTACACTCTGGAAACAACGTGTACATGTATAATGATGAGAAGGCTCCCCACACTAAAAGGATTGCAGTATAACAGAAACAATGGTCATGAGAGCTTACAATCCACCTTAAACAGCATATGTGTATACTGTACCATCTAACATGATATTCTAAATTTACAGTACAAATTACTAACAAAAGAGAAAGCTAAATTTTTAAGTGAAATTTAATAGTGAAACATGTCACAGGGCAAAATCATTATTTAAAGTAACTCCAAAGTGAAAAAGAGCAATTTAGCTAATTTGAAGAGTGAGCTAGCTCAAAACCATTGATCTTCAGTAGTGTCTTTACTACTCTTCAGCAGATGGCTAAGACTGTATTAGAGCTCCAAAACATTAGACTGAAGGCCAAGTGCCCAAAACAACCCACCAAATGCTTTTATTTACTAATTTCTAGTCTCTGCCACACTATTGCCGTAAAGCCGATCTTAAATCATCATTGATGTAGTCACAGCAGATGAGACTTCAGATATGAACTGCCACGTACTTTAACTACCCCAATAGCTCAGCTCTTTGGCAAGTATGACACTGCTGCTACAAAACTTGAACTTTGCTGAGCAGGTGTTTGAGGATAACAGGTAATAGCAGTTACTTATCTTCTCATCAGAGAGTAAAGAAGGAAAGAATGCAAATTCCACTTAGTCTGCTTCTATTGCTTTATTTCTTCAGGCACCACGTGAAATGGCAAACTCCACCAACAGTATTAACAAATATTATCACATCAGAACAAACACTATAATATTACAAAGTTAGCTGTAACACTGCTAGGAGCATTAGGAAAATACGCTCGTACCTACCTATGTGATGACAAATAATGATACTACTTCTTGAGACCAAATTTGCTGCTTGGGGTTACTCTGAGTTACTACATATTAATCTCTTTTGACCTGCAGACTGCTCAAATGTCTGAGCACTTCAGTGCATCCCATTCACCTCCTTACATGCACTGCTTTTATTTCAAAAAAACCAAAATCATCTAGATTTTATTCAATGTCATTGAATGACAACGACCCCTCATTTGTTTAATCACTTAACTTCCACTACACATATCTCATGGACCCTACTGCCAAATCTTCATCATCAAATTACAGGATAAAACTATGTTGGCCTACTGAGTTTAATGGATATCTAACAACATGTTCCAAGACTTAGTGAAAAGCAGAAACAGAGAGGTTTGCAAATCTTGTTAACACTGTAAGCATTTTAAGAGAGTGTCTAGCTCCAGGTTTTGGAGAGAATGGCAGGAAAGAGATTTTAAAGGGCAATACATTTTAAACTTTCAACAACCAGAACCTGGTGTGGAAAAAGCAAAGTTGAGGTTTTTAAGAAATATCGTAACTCATCTGTGAGAGAAAACTCATTTATGCAGCCCTCTTCAGAGCAGGACTGACATCAGTTTAGAAAAGACTATGAGTGAAATACAGACTTTGTGGAGATCATGATGTACAAGAAGTTAGCTCCACTGATGCTCTCATTGTACAGAGTTCCGTCACATTTACTACTTATGAAACTGGTCTGATGAATTCAATTACTGAAGAAAGTCTGTTTTTAATTCTTAGAACTACTACTTCTTTCAATTTAAATTGATTAATAATAAAAGTTACAGCATTTCAGAAGAACAGCATATAAATAAACTATAAACTGAAGCCCTAGCCCATGGCAGTAAGATACAAAGCTCTCCTTCATGTCAGCTCAGATGCAGCTTTCAAACATAGTCTAAAGGTACTTCTTCTGGATAAATATTTTACTTTATAAATTACAGTTTATTGCCAGCTGTTTAAAATATCTATGATTTGGTAAGATGAGTCTTGCTAACCCCCAGCTGTCTCCCATTTACTTGAATTGGAAAAACACAGGGTAAATTGCTGCCCATGGAGCACAAACATAAGCAACTGAAGTACCCATAATTTGTTAGAGTTTTAGATCATCCTAATTTAGATACTTTTCAAAAGACATAATGTAAAGTAGACTCCACTTAATCGCCACCCTGATAAATAGCTCTATTGGGAAGATAATGCAGTTAGTAGAAGGGTAAATTAAAAGCAAAATGTAAAAGCCATTTTGCATCCATGACATACCCAATGTGTTTGGAATGAAGTTGTCTGATGGGCTGATCATAGAAGTGTACAGCAAGCTACCACTATATATGGCATTATCTTCAAGGGAACTTCTAATGCTGTTGAATTTATATTTACACAGATATAATTAAGGAAAAACTAGAAAGTTTCTTACTTCACTTTGCTCTTGTGTAACAATATGAGCACAGCATCCATGTGCTCTCAATGGGGCATTTAAATACCATAGATTCATCACAGAATCATAGAATGGTTTGGGTTGGAAGGGACCTTAAAGATCATCTGGTTCCAACCACCACCACCACGGGAAGGGACACATTCCTCTAGATGAGGTTGTTCAAATCTCCATCCAGCCTGGCCTTGAACACTTCCAGGGATGGGGCAGCCACAGCTGCTCTGGGCAACCTGTGCCAGGGTCTCACCACCCTCACACAAAAGAATTTCTTCCCTATCCCTAATCTAAACCTACCCTCTTGCAGTTTAAAGCCATTTCCCCTTGTCCTATCGCTACCTGCCCTTGCACAAAGTCCCTCTCCAGCTTTCCTGCAGGCCCCCGTTAGGCACTGGGAGGCTGCTATAAGGTCTCCTCAGCCTTCTCTTCTCCAGGCTGAACAATCCCAACTCTCTCAGCCTGTTTTCTTAGGAGATGTGCTCCAGCCCTCTGATCACCTTCATGGCCCTCCTCTGGACTTGCTTCAACAGGCCCATGTCCTTTTTATGCTGGGGGCTGCAGAGCTGAGCGCAGTACTCCAGGTGTGCTCATACAAAAGCAGAGTAGAGGGGGAGAATCATGTCCTTCGAAATGCTGGCCACACATCTGATGCAGCCCAGGACATGGTTGGTTTTCTGGGCTGCCAAGCGTACATTGCCAGGACATGCTGAGCTTCCTGTCCACCAGCTCCCCCAAGTCCTCCTCCTCCTTCTCAGAGCTGCTCTTAATCCATTCTCCACCCAGCCTGTATTTGTGCTTGGGATTGCCCCAACCCACGTGCAGGACCTTACACTTGGCCTTCTTGAACTTTGTGAGGTTCACTAAGGGGCTCCTCTCAAGCCTGTCAGGGTCCCTATGGATGGCATCACTTCTCCCCAGCAAATTGACCACACCACACGGCTTGGTGGTGTCGCCAAACCTGCTGGGGGTGCACTCAAAGCCACTGTCCATGTCACCAACAAAAATGTTAAAACAGCACCTGTCTCAATACTGACCCCTGAGGAATGCCACTCACCGCCGGTCTCTACTTAGACATCAAAGTGTTGACCACAAGTCTATGAGTGCAACCATCCAGCCAATTTCTTGTCTACTGAGTGGTCCATCCATCCACCCTCGTCTCCCCTGTTTAGAGACAAAGATGTCATGCAGGACACTGTCAAATTCTTTGCAGAAGTCCAGGTAGCTGACATCAGTTGCTTTTCCCTCATCAACCAGTGTTTTAACCCTGTCAAAGAAGGCCACCAGATTTTTCAGGCATGACTTCCCCCTATTGAAGCCATGTTGGCCATCACCAGCCACCTCTTTATTTTCCGTGTGCCTTAGTGCAGTTTCCAGCAGGATCTGCTCCATGATCTTGCCAGGCACAGAGGTGAGACTGACCAGCCTGTAGCTCCATGGGTCTTCCTTTTTTGCCTTTTTAAAAATGAGTGTTATGTTTCCCCTTTTCCAGCCCATGGGAACTTCACCAGACGACCATGACTTCTCAAACATGATGGATAGTGGCTTAGTGACTTCATCCACCAGCTCCCTCAGGACTTGCAGATGTATCTCAGCAGGTCCCATGGACTTGTGCATCTTCAGGTTCCTTAGATGGTCTGGAACCTGATTTTCTCCTACAGTAGGTGTTTCTTCATTCTCCCAGCCCCTGCCTTTGCTTTCTATTACTTGGGCAGTGTGGCTGGAGCAGTTGCTGGCGAAAACTGAGACAAAAACGTCACTGAGTACCTCAGCCTTCTCCATGTCCTGGATAACCTAGGTTTCCATTTCCTTCTGGAAAGAAAGATCTTTCTTTGTAGGTTCTATTATGTGAAAAACTACAATAAGTGGGGATGCAGTATACAGTCAGGATATGTACCAGATTTATATGCCAAGGAAGCAGCATGAAGTCAACCTTAATAAAAAAAGAACTGACAGCATAGGAAAGGATACCTTATGTCTCAGCAAGTTTGTAGCAATGTCTAATTACTACTGATATTTTTTGTGGTTATATCTATATGTTAAACAGAGACAACATATGGGTTGAATACTATACTACAGTATTTGTCAAAGATATCTGTAGACTGCTAGGTACTGTCACCACTAAGCAAAACTTGCAAGCTCAAGAACTGAGAAATGTGTAGTTTTTCAATATGTTACAAAGCCAAGTATTTTATTCTCCATCAAAAACACATTTAATATTTCCTTTTGAAGGCTATTTATAACCACAAAGGCAATTTTGTCCTCTTTGACTACCTAAAACCTTAATCTCTGGCTTTCTGGTTCAGAAGATATTCTTCACAGAATGATTTTTAACTGTTACAATCCCTTCCTATGACCCTTAGCTGTGGCTGAGCCTTTCCCCTTTTTACAGGGCGCAGTGAAGTCCAGATTAGGAGAGAAACAGAAGACAGCAGTGGCAAGAGAGAAGCAAAGGAAGAAAAATGTGCAAGGAAAGGAGACAGAACTGCAGAAGGTAGAAGTGTGGCTGACAGCCCTAGAATCCCCCAGGATCACAGTCAGCAGCAAAGAGAATTACCTTGTGGAAAAGATGGCAGGGAAGATGTCAGCCGCAGGAGGTATAGAAAAACGCAGGCAGGAGAAACAAGTGAGTCACTCTGCGGACAGGAGTGCCTTGGGAATAACACAACATGGGTAAGATGGCCAGTGACTTTCAAACGTGCATGTGGCTCACAAATTAATATAACATTTGATTACCCCTATCGATCCAAAATGGTTTCCTTGGACACCAACCAGAGAGAGCACTCAAGTTACCCCTTCACTCACTGATGGGCATGGTTCAAAAGCAAACACCTTATATCCCCACGCCAAGGGTATTAACCTGTCATTACCTCACATTTCCTTGTTTTCCTAATGGGTCCTGTTTCATCACCCTGGGTATTACAAGCTGTTTCACAGCACATCCACCAAACAATCTGTACCGGTGCACTTAATCACTCAGCTGGGGTACTGAATAATGAGCCCATCTGTACAGTCCTCCCAACCCTGTCCTGAAAGCATCAGTAAGCTCAAGGAGCAACATTGTCAAGGTACCTCCACCTAACCAAATTTCTAAGTAGCAAAGGTGTACTCTTATTGTTAGGGTGCTTCTTGTACAGTATATAAAATGAGATTTTTACTGTTCAGGAAATAAAAATTGTTTCACTCCTTTTGTGTTGATGGACAAACAATAATAAAATGTCTACTTACAATAACACCATTTTAAAAGGGACCCAGAAGCGAATGAGAATCTTCATTCCCTCCTCTTCCATATTATGTCACAGATCATACCCAATTAGCAGCAAAACGCTTGAATCCCTGTGCTTGCACTCAGATTAGAACAAAAAGATAAAATAGGAATTTGGTGGAAAACTTCTTAATATAAGCATCCAAGAGTAAAAACCTGTGTTCTGCAATGGCAAAAAAACCCAACACCGCCCCCCCCCCCCCCAAAAAAAAAGAAAAACCAAACAAACAAAAAAAAACAAAACCAAAAAGATGGAGTGGGGGGAGCAGAGAGAGAAAAAACATTTCTCTGACACCGCAACACCTTCCTCTTCTGTTTGTCCAAAAAGAAAATGCGGTTCTTTTTCATACAGGACTAGCTGGAGCTCTGTACAAATAAAATGCTTGGGAGTGAAATCTATCTTCTATTCTGGATGAAGACATGGGTCAAGCAGATTTCTGACCAACAGGAAATAATACCTACAGCCATATTTTCACTTGCCTTGGCTCCTGCTAGGGTCAAAGCCAAGGCTGTCAATCTTCATTTATGTTTAGGTATTAAAAACATTTTCAGTATAATTCTGGATTTTTTTAAGCAGTTGGCACTGAGCAATATCTGAAACTGTCCCACCATATACTAAACTATGGCAGTATTTTTTTCCCTTCAGATACTAGTACAGCAATCCCCTTCACGTCTAATTCTTTGACAGCAATTCAGTTTTAGATGCCTTATAATAGGCTTTGCCTGAATTCTGCCAGGATTGAATTGTTATTGATTGGTACGAGGCAATGGTGTAGAAGGGTGCATTTCCACAGCTTGTATTTGGATGGGTCAGATCTTTTGACAGTTGATTTTGTTAGAAAACCTGGGGTCATTGTGGGCACTGATTATTACACACCCTTGCATTTTTTCCATCACTGTAAGCTCAGGTTCTTATTCTGCAAAAGGCAAAAGTAATTTTCTTTCTAAGGTCTATACAGAGGTGCTTTCATTATAATTGGTCTTTCTCTGTACATAATTTTGCTTCATATTACTCTGAAACAGTACATTAGGTGCATGAAAATGAAACACCTACTGTTTTAATTTTTGATCATATTACCCTGCCTGGGCCAAATCCAGCCATCAGTGAAGCCAATGGAACTATCCCGCAGGAGTAAGAGTGAGCCTGTCAATGCACTTTGAATTCTGCTTTGTCACAGAAGCTCCCATGTGTCAAAAAGGTCAGGTCAAAAACTGAAAAAAACCAGTCTTAGTCTGGAGGCAGCAGCTTACTGTATTTTTTTACTTCTTTTGTCATTGGTTCTCATTTGTTTGAGGGACATATGGCTCTCACGGATCAAGGAAATGTCCCAAAATCTCCATGGACTGCACAATCTTAGGTTTTCCAAAAAAAAGAGGGAGGGAGGGGAGAAGAAATACATGGGGAAAAAAGCCCAAACCTCCCTCTACTATTTGTCTAAAAGAATACCATGTTCTACTTGAAAACAAAGCTCTCATAACAAGTTTTAACATCACTGAGCTTCAAGTCTGCTGTTGTCAGTCTTGTTGATGTAGAAAACATCAGTAATTATTGAAGACAGTCTGAGTACATCAGCTGGGATTTTTAATCAATCCACTGTAAGAGAGTTTAGGAAGGAGAAACAGGTTGCAGGCAACGGATGCCAAGTGCCAGTTTCCTACCTCAGCACAGCCTACCAGCCTGAGTGTTGCTTTCTTATAAGCATATTTTTTCCCTATCAGTGCAGGCTCAGCTTCTCAACTCTACAGACAACGTACTTCTCTACACTGCTGTGTAAGTCAAACCCATTCATGTTCCATTTCTACACGTATAAATACCAAAATACTTCAAGTCAACAAAAATGTATGTATTTGACTTCAAAAGATGAAATGATGTAATTAGTAACATTACACTTATTTTATTACTGTTGCTTTGATTTAAATCGTTAGTGGTTTAAACATCTTAATTTCAGAGTGAATTATCTAATTGTTTTTGTTGCCTGTTTATCGATTTTTTTGTATAATTAGGATGCAGTAATTTACTTTATATCTCTTTAGTTTAATTGAGTTAATAATGTCTGCGGAGAAGCATGATGTCACACTCTCAGCTACTTGGCTGGAAAGCTGGGGGAAACACTTTCACTGAATGTAAGAATTTCAAAGGGCAACTTTTCTTCCAGAGCTGTAACTCTGCAAAAGTTAGCTTTCTGTTGAAACGACGCAGCTTCTTCCATATTTTTCTGCTTCTGTTATTGCTCTTGTGATAGATCATATTAAAAAAATCTTTCTTGACATGCCATCGTTCTCCCTGATGATACTGTTATCACAAAACACTATCTACTGTATCAATAACAGCAAATAGGAGCAAGGACAGTCTGTATTGAAAAAGAAAACTTTAGCTTTCAGTTAGTGTCTAATAACTGAAATTGCCTCCCTTGAACTCTATCAATACAGCCAGTATAGCACTTCCGTCTCCACTGGGGAGCATCATTTTATCAACCCTTCAACTTTTCATGACCCAGCTGGTCTGGAAAAGACCCCATCTCCACTTGGACCATATCAGAGAGGACAGGCTGACCTGGGGGCTGGGTCCCACAATAATGGAGAGCATCTTTGGCACGAGGCTGCCGATGAGGAGCACACACTTGCCAGCTGCTGTGTGGCATGTCAGCCTCTCCCCCAAAACTGAAATCCTATTTGGTATGTACCACTGGTCAAGAGATCACATGGAAACCACTACACCTCTGGGGTCACACAGTAACTCACACACAGTGAACAGGTCTGGTGTCATCAGCATCAAGTTATTATGGAAAATCAAATGAAGGCCATATATTGGGATAAACTACTTAAATGACAGTAGAACTGCATCTACTTTAGAGGTTGTGCCACAAAAAAAATCAGCCTAAAAGCCTAAATCTTTCCTTATTCTAGAAGTTAAATCCCATCATTAAAGATTATGTTAATAATCCCTAAAACTGGTGGAGCTACTCACTAGTAACTGAAAGAACTTGTTTTTAAAAGCCACATCTGTTAATAGACATGTATTTAACATGGGGTCCCAAATGCTCAGTGCACGTATAAAATTTTCCATCTCCAAATTGTGGTTAAATATTAACTGACCTTTATATACCACAGAGAGGGGAATTTATTATTATTATTATTATTAGTATTATTATTATTATTATTATTGTTGTTGTTGTTGTTGTTGTTATTATTATTATTTATATAATTGCCATTTTCCAGCTGGAATAATGGAGATGTTAAAAACAGGAAAACAAGGAAGGAAAATGCAATGACTATTAGTGTAGCCATGGACAACTTCATAAAACTGTGACAAAAAAAGGAATCTTCACATGGTCAAAATGTAATACCACAATCTCTAGCTGGGAAACACAGAACTAAAACTGGTAATTTATGGATGAAGGAAATCAATAAACAAAAAGTCAGAAAAACCATGAAGCTACATGAGATGAAGAAAAAAATTCAGTATAATTTCTGTCATTCCAAGACAGAGTCACTCTCACAGGACCTCAGGCATCAGGCATCAGATAATACATCCACCCTGCATCTACAGCTCACAATACACTCTGCTGGCTCAGACTTACCAGCATGGTTGATACAGGCACCCTATGTCCACCACTGCCTGCATTCAGAGCAGTTACAAGCAACACTGCATGGCTGCTAGTAAGAATTCGTAAGTACCCAGTAAGTGTAGCTAAGGTAGTTCTTTTAGAGGGCAAATGGTATTCACATTTTCTGCCCCACAAACAGTGGTGAGGTTCAGAACTAGACAGTGTCCAAGCAGAAACAAAACTCATAGGAAAATGGGAGGAAAAAAGAGGGAAAACATCTTGTAACAACTTGGAAATGAGTGTGCTCAGTACAGAGTAGCCTTAATCTAGACCAATCTGTTGTATAAAGGGCCAAGTACAGTTTTACCCCGGAAGGAGCCTTGGCTTTTGAAACTCAAGATGCCCACGGTCTGAGGCTGATACTTACCCATTAGATGCAAGTGAATACTTAAGTCCTGTATTGTGGCTCACTGCAATATTCATTTTGAAATTGTCTGTACAATTTAACCTTCCAGTGCCACAGCCAGCAGCAAGACTTCCTAAATTAGCAAAAGTAATAAACAAGAGCCTCATTAAATCTTCTTCTTCCCTGTTTTTTTATCCCTCTAATGAAGCTTTCTGTCCTGTAACTTCTCTCATTTCTCTAATTCTCTCTTCATCACTGATTTCTTTATCCTTTGATACGACGGAGTCTCCTGTCATAAGTAATGATAGAGCTATGTTCTAGAGGGCAGAGTATGAAAAGGACAGGAAGGCATGTTGCTCTAAAAACTGTGGCCCAGCAAGGCAGATGGCTCATTAATGTACCAGTCTTGCCCTCTCAGCAAGGAAAAAACACACACTCACTCACACAGAGGGGTCAGCCTGCAAGGCACGCTCCCTCTGCTAGCTTGAGTCTGGCTGCTCCTGTTCAAGCTGTCTTCTGTACTACTCAGGTTCACCTTTATGCAGCAATGAAGTGAAAGATTTTTTAAAAAGATGTTGGGACAGCTCTTGATGCACTCCTTACAGCTTTGAGTCTGGCAAAATCTGAAACTCTGGAGAGCCCCTTGAGATCAGCAAAAAAAAACCCCTTGGTATCATGTTTCTTTGCAGACATCATTAACTCAATTAAACAAAAGAGAAATAAAGTAATTTACTGCTTGCTAATTACACAAAAAAAAAAAAGAAAAAAGTTTAATACAAGCAGGCAACAACAGAAAACTAATATAATTCACTCTGAAATTAAGATTTTTTTTTTTAAAACACCCTCGGCTTCTATCAAAGAAAGTAATAAAGTAAGTGTATTGTTACTAATTATAGCAGTTCATCTCCTAAAGTCAAATACACACAACTGTGATGACCTTATATATTTTGACAAATGAAACTTGAAAGAACAAGCACAGCTCATCAGATCAGTTTCCCCAACAAGGAAACAAGGTCAAGGCTATAGGCATATAGTTTTCCCTGCGTTTCTATCTTTAAAGGAGGTGTCAAAAGTACATTGACAAAGTCTGACAGCCACACACGATCCCAGGAAAGGCTTTGTCACTTTATTTTTCTTCTTATTGTCATTTGAAGAATAAAAATAAAATTCTGTTATGCCATGCACTGCCTAATCAGGACTCCATCAACTGTTCACTAACGGAAACCGCAGCAGCTCCCTGCGCTGCTGCCCCTGGGCTCTCCTTCCACGATACCTTGGAAGCAGGTGAACTACTTCCATACTCTAATTCTACCATCTTTTTACACTGGATTTTTTCCTTAAATAATGAGGTTTACTTGCCGTAATTGCTCTCCTACCTCTGTACTGCAGAGTAGGTACTCCAAACCTACTTCAGCAACAGTAAGGACATAATGGCAAATTGATCTACCCCTGAAAAGCTATGGAGCACATTATGAGGGAAAGCACAGGGAACTCAGGGAGGAGAAAATATCAAAGTCTTCTCCCATTCAAACTTAACTCCTCAATCTCAAAATTACCATTGAGCACCCAGCATCCCCAGACCCTCACGGCTGTGATGGATTAGTGCTCTGTTTACTATCCCAGCCACTGTGTTAATTAGTACCATGCATCCTGGTTCACAGCATCACTTAATACCAATGCTTTTCCAGATTTTGTATACCTTTCATACAGTCTGCTTTTCACAAATTCAACTTTTAATGTATTTTAACTGAAGACAAATTCATACTTGCTATGCGGTCTTCAGAAATCATGGCAGTTCAATAAATGAAGCTTTACAAAAGTCTCAGAAAATGAGAAATGCTCCTTGAGAGATCTCTGTGATTCTGAGGCCTTTAAAAATGGAAAGAATCATTCTAGCTTCTAATGAGAAATTCTTCTGAAGCTCCAATGGGAAAGGAAAGGAAGGTATCAAGGCATAAGGCCTGTGTTCCTTACATGTGTTTCTACACATCCCTTATCTGTGGATCTGATCTCAAGGGGCAATGCTCAGGATCTCCAGAGTTTCACAGGAACTGTGAAGATTTCCAGCCTTTTGCAGGAAAAGGCTGGTGTTGTTTTTGGTTTTTTTTTTCCAGTCAGCTCAGCTTACCCATAAAACCAATCCCGTCTACCTTAGCTACTGCAGATCAGTATCCAGGGGTGCTGGTTGGATAGTGGGTGGGGAAAAAGAAGAGGAAAATGGAAGTGAGCATGCCTTCCTCTAAGGTCACACAGATCTTGCGGTTGATGGATACCTGCTGAGCCCCCCCCCTTCCTAATTGATTGTCTTGCCCAGCAGGAACCTGCAGACTCTCCAGGAGCTAAAGGAATGGGAGCTGCACTTTTTAGCAGTAATAAGTGTCGTTAACAAGACAACTCTGCCAAGAGGGTTGAAGGCATCTGTTATTTTCTAAAATACTTAGACGGATGATATATGCGCTGTACCTGTTTAAGTGTGTGCACTGACTCTTACAGACGTAATGTATCAAAGCAGCAAAATTACTGCCCAATAAGCCCAGGCAGAACTCTTGAGCAACAAGAAAACTGATCTGATTTTACTCTCAGTTAAGGATAGTTGACTTTTTGTCTATTAGTGTAGCTTTTGATATTATAGTGTAATTAAATTTGAACCCAATGTGCCCAACTTCTGCAACAAATGATATATATTTCTCTTTCTTCTCTTTGTGTTGAAAAATATATCCTGGCTGACTGGAATCACTAAGGCAAGCTGTAAATGATGTATGAAATGAAAAATTCCTGCTCACTGCAAAGAGAGAATATTAACAGGGCTCAGCAATTGCTGCTGGGCTATGCTATTTGCTGAAATATTCAGCTCAAACACAGTCACAGAAGCTTGCCAGTGCTGACACTGGGCAGCAAGTTTCATATATCATTTTTTGATCTTATTCAGGATCAAGTGACTAAGTAATAGCTGGTATGATAAATTCAGGAAGAAATTACAAAGATCCTAAACCAACTTCAGTTGTTGGGTTTGGTTTTTTGATTTACTCAAATGACTAATGTTCAACTGCCTCTGTCTCAGTAATGCTCTGAACTTTACAAATTCATAAAGTGACATCAAAAAGGGCTGGAGAACTGGAAAAACTATTAAACAAACAAAAAAAACTTGACCACTCTGGAACTATCTGTAGACAGTATTTAATACAAAATGAACCGGTGCCACGTTTATTAGGGTGCACTGCAATCAGGAGAGTTCTTAGAACATCTTTGACCAAAGTCAGAGGCAAAGAGTCTCTCCATCCTGTGGTATAAAGACATAGAAATACATCTGTATCTCAGCACAAGCAAAAAATTATTTGCATTCCTGTACAGGAGTGGCGGTACATCGGAGATATTTGTGTTCATTCCTCAGACTGAGTCTATGATTTAATAATATACAGACTTTTGCAGATTATGGAGTTCCTGCTAAACCCACACTCCCCATTTGTTGTCATCCCACATCTCACAGTTTCCTCCATTTTACCAAGGCAACTGAAAGACAGCCATGCTGTGAACTGAATCAGGAATCTGGCCTGACTTAAACAAACTCTGTCTGAATAAAGAAGGGAATGGAGTATTTTTGGTAAGCCAGACAAGTTCTCCCTTAACAGAGGGAAGGAAAAGATGACATGTAAGACCCTGCACAAGACTAACTTGCAAGTTAAAAGAGCAAGGCTGGGGCTCATTCTGTCACTGGAAGCATCCAGGGTGGATATGTAAACATCACGAACAACTGTTTGGAAGAGCTGTCAATTACAAACCTAATTGCTGCAAAGTAGAAGGGAAAGGCACAACAGCTGAAAAGAGGGGTGACTGTGTTGGCAGTAAATCTGTGACTACTGTCTCCTGTGATGATTGTAAGCCTGACTGACAAAATGCAGATCATGTAGCACCTATGGGGTTCTCTTTAAAGATTCTTATTCTTGAAGCCCTTCAAAGATCACACAACAAGTTGAAATTTGAGATTTCTTTTTGCTTCTGTGTTCTTCCTTCCCTCTCTTCCATTGAACTGGCTGCAAAGGTTAGAAACGTCTCACCTCCCCTGAAGGCAACCAGCAAAAGGGAACCTCAAAAAAAGGCTTTTAAATCCACATACTTTAAAATGTATTAACTGTTAAACTTTGGTTTTGTTCAGACATTTTTTACATACACATTTTCATGCATTATGGAAGTTTGGAAGTCTAGCTTTACATACTTAATGCTTAACCTTCCAGGCATATTTTTGACTTCTTACCCCCTCTAAGTGGGTGTTAATTCAAACTAGTCAAGAGGGCACGAACTTGAACAGAAGATCTCTTTTCCAATGTTATTTTCTCCAGACCTTTCAAAGATAAGGTTAGATATATGTGTCTGATCCAAATGTGGTGCAAGAAGTTAATGGCACTCAAGCACTAGTATAGCACCTTGAGGCCAGAGTTGATGAACTGAAGGAGCAGGAAAATACGGATGTCTACAGAAACGGCAAAGCAGTGCTGCATCAGAGCTGGCTATCCTCACCATGCAGCAGGGAACACAGCACACATAAGAGGAGTTGGGGATAAGGTCACTATTTTAAACAAATAGAATATAACAGAAGGAGAGAAGACTACACTGTAAAATCTACTTAAATCAATTATGCCCATACAGATATAAGCCCAAATGACAGAAAACAAATATGATAGAAGCATCATTGTGTTAACGATCTCTTGATCATGGAATGAACTCTGACAGTACAAGGTATCTTATCTAAGGTCTTTTTCCTTCTGTGTTTAAATAGTGACTAGTACAATGACAGCATGGTCTGCAAATAAGGCTGCTGTGCATTACTGTAGTCTGAATATTTTTCCTACACATTATTTATTCTGAGCAGCATTCTAATATCTACAATCCCCAGTTATGGGGCAGGACACCACTGAGAAAACCAAGTCTAATAAAACAGCAGTAACAGGCAACTTCAGCCCTTTGTATACAAATTAGATCGCTTAATACTGTTACAGCCTGAAGTTGAGCAGAACTCCATCTGTGCATGGCTTTCTGCATTTGTTTGTGACCAGGTGCTCAACGCCTCAGCCATCATTTGCTGCCTTCCTGCAGCAGGGAGGGCCAGCTGGGAGCTCCCACTGCAAATTCAGCATAGTTTACCAGGGAGATCCAAATACCTGGATGCAGCCTCTGTGGCTAAAAAATTTGGACAAATGTAATTGAATGTTCTGAGGGGCAAGGCAAGTTTAGAAGAGGGATTTTTTTAACTGACTGCTGTGGGGACATTACTCTTTTTATTCACGGCCAGCAAGAGGAGCGAAAAAAACCAGCTGATACAGAAAGATGGGCTGAAAGAAAAAACTAAGATCAAATATGAATATTGAAAGCAAAAGATGTAAAATAAAATAAAAATATTTATTCCTAAGAATCAACAAAACAGGGAGGCTGATGTGTTAGAAAATAAGGGGCACCAGAAAGGGACAGAAGCTAAGCCCAAAACAACCAAATTACTTTTGGCAGGAGACACTGCACTGAGGCAATAACTGGCCCAACTACCTCTCTCTAGAGTAACTGAAGCAGGATGCACCTAACAGGTGAATGTCAGAGGTGTGTCTGGGGCTGTGAGCTGTCTCTCTCCTTTTCTTCTCCTGCAAGAGCAGGCATTTGACAACACAAACCCTTGTGGAGCTCCTTAACACCTTGCCACTCCAGTGGCTCAAGGAGCCATTCTGGATTTCTTCACTCCCTGGAGACAAGAGCACTCCAAGTTTGTGACTTATACTTTGATTCAAACTTATAAAAAATAAGATAATATTTGTTGTAAAACAAAGAAATTTATTACCTAGTCTCAATATCAGACTGTTAGCTATAGCACTGGATACAAAAGGTCCAAAGTGAAAAAAAATTTAGTCTAATCTTGCTTAAATTAAGGTTTTCTATTTACCGATGGAATTCTTTTTTAATGGCTTACACCTGTTACATGGGATTTCAAAATGTATTTGACACACTGGAGGTAATGGTTAAGGTTAGCAAACATTATCTGTCTCCTGAATGCCACTGCCAGTGATCAGTAATTTTATCTTACCTGACCCAAGAATATGTTCATCTTCAATTCTAGGCTGAAATGCAAACATCAATGCTCTTGCAGTCTCTTCTAACCAACTATCTTGGGTATCATCTCCACCTTGTTACACCGATCAGTCACAAGATACATGGGCTCTCAAAAACCTGTTAGTGGCTTCTTCCTGATTATTTTGCGTGTAAAAGAGTTATTCCACCTTTATACCTGTCAACTGGCTGTTTAGCCTCAGTGTGATCTGTTCATTATTTATAGGTTATTGATTCATTATTCATTCATTCATACTCAAAATTATGAGATTGGTGATACATAATTTCTCTTTGGCTCATGATTTACTTCGCTACCTTTCTGTACTGGTATACATGCTGTTCATAACAGTTATTTCTGGAGTGCAGGGCCAATGAGATCTGCAGCAGGTCCCACAGTTCTGGTCCTCATATTCCTCATAGGTTTCCTCTCTACAGGACTTGGGATGGTGCATGAGGTTTCCTCTCTACAGGACTTGGGATGGTGCGTGTCTACTCCAGATACGTGGCTAGATACAGTCAGCTAAGGTTCTGCACCTTGGAATGTAGAAATAGCCTCTTAGAAACAGCCACAGATTGGGGCTGATTACAGAAGGAAATACATATTAAGTGCACCAGCACATGGAGACAAGCTGATCTTCATGCAAATACCCTAAGGGAACTTCAGAACAACATGACTGAGCTGAATACAAAAAAAGTTATCAACTTAAATTTATCTACTACTGCAGGGAAGTTGGGGGCATTGGTAATTTGTGTTTACCCTTCAGAAAGGTATTGGGGTGATTCTGGAAGCCAGGCACTAGTAAGATTTTTTAAAAAATAGTGCTGAAACAACTGCAACAAGAATAAATTACACATGATAGGGACAAGCAAGCACAGCTCCTACAAAGGAAGATGTGTCACTGTCATCTGTTTAGCACTTTGGGGATTGTAAACAAAACTGAATGAGGAAGAAACAGCAAATATTTATATGGGCTTCTAAAGCTTTTGACAAAAGAAACTAGATCTTGAAGTCAAACAATGTCATAGATTAGATACAGACTTGAAGACCAGAAAGTTTAAATAAAGGAACAGTTTCATCTGGTAACTAGATGGGATTGCAGACTACTGGTTATTCTGTTTGTGGGTTTCTTAATTTATCTTCTTAAGTCTTCAAATCAGCATTATTATTCTAAAGCACCTGACTAACAAGATTTCCCTCTTGGCTGGAATTTCCATATGCTCACATGAGTTAAATTTAGATAACTAACTTTAATCTAAGATTTTATAGCTACTGAATTTTTGTACTGGCAATGAGAAATCTCTAGCTATGAAAGTCACCTTCCTCTTTTTGGAAGTACAGTGATGATACTTCTTAAAAGCAGGGGGGAACAGATTAAAAGTCTAAGTAGCACTGCCAGTCATGAACACAATGAACCTTGGAAAAGGAGTTTCCAGGTTGCTTCTATGTCCTGAACATTAGAAGGAACACAAATGCCTAGGTAAAAGGAATACTAGAAACATCAGTTTGGCTGATTTTTTTATTATTTTTTTTTTTTACATTTTTGCTAATGTGATAATATTTAGTTTTTCAGATTGCCCTAGGTGTCTGCTTACACATATACTGGCCAAAGGACTATGTGGAAAAGAAAATCGTGGATACATTTAGAACGAAAGAGCAGAAATAGAAACTCTTTCTCCTTGCTGTTGAAAGCTCCCTTATTTTAAAAGACAAACCAGAAGAATGGAGTGACAAAAAGCCATGTGCCAGTACTATGGTCTCTGATAATATTTTAGGCCATTTATGATAACTGATCACTTTGGTCCCTTCAGCTTTACCATCTATCAAATAATTTGTATAAACAATAAAAACTTAAACTTCCTAAAAGATTAAAAAAATAATCTCAGAAACTTGCGCTGAAACATAAGAAGTCATCCTAAACTCTGCAGTTTTTCGTGTCTGAAGCAGAGCACACAGAAAAGGTACTCACTGCACAGAAAGAGCAGGGGAAGATGAGAGCTGTACGGCACCTGCAAAGGCAAATGAAAAGTAAACCACAGCAAGCAGCAGTAACTGTGAACTGAATGAAGGAGATAAACAACAGGGGTGCCTCCAGTACGTTACCATTAACACAGCAAAGAGGAGAAGATACATCTTGGATCTTTCTACTACATGAAGCTAATGGATCAGCATGCCTGAAACAGTCTCACCAGCCGTATGACCGTGCTGCACTTAGCAGCGACACTCACTGCTGTACAAGAGAAGTTTCAAACAGTCAGGAGTATATTTTGCTTCTCTGCCTATGCAACATCAAACATTTCTTTAAAGCACTGTCTCTCACTCGATAAGCCAACCCTTGAGACAGACTGAGACCATACTCCCAAAACAGGTAAAACACGGACAAACTGGCAAGCTGTTTTCTGCATTAATGTTTTGGCTTGTCACCTCCCTCAGCAATTGATAGTAACTTTTGAAAATTAGCTAGCTGTTCCTTACACCTCTGGGTTTAAGGAAGATCACATATCAGAGCTTCAGGACCAACTTAATGTAAGGCCTGTCCCCTTCCCTAAGGCTCCTTCCCTGCCATTATTATTGCTGCTAATATTGTAAGTGTAGTGTGGAATGGCCAATTCACATGTGCCATGTTTTGCACATTGCCTGAACCTGCTGGAACATGATTTTCTTAAGAATGATGAGAGTAATAAACATCTTCTGGCAGAGTCTTGCAAAATCTGCACACATTTTACTCACGCAGTAATGAGCCATAAAACTCTTAGAGAACTGCAGGAGAAAAGCAATGTACATACACATGCATAAATTAAAAGAAGAAATGTGAACTTGGTGGAACGTTACTCTTTTAGACATTTAGAAAAGGCACATATAGCAGGAGAAAACTACATATATACTCAGTAACACTCACAATAGTCAGAAATTCGAGTGTAGTAGTTTCTAAAACCATATTTTATGGGATAGTTTTCAATGATCCAGTCTCAGCAGTTGCCCCAACTGGATCCTAGGGCTGAGTCCTCCACATGAGCTGTAGCAATGTTGCAACAGCAACTATGCAGGCAGAAGAGTCTTAAAATGTGTTCTCTCCTACTAACCTACTACATGGATTACTTTTACTTTCACTGGGTGACCAACCAGTAGGGAGGATCTTCAGTATTTACTCTGCTTCACTAACCAACTCTAAACCTTACTGGAAGGGTTTCAGATTTTTTACAGCCTTTAAAGAAATGCAGAAATCATTTGCATTGTTTTGGAAAACTTGTCTGATGTCAGTTAAAGCTTTCCAATTGTTTTCAGACTAGCACTGAAAATAATCAGAAATGTTAAGAGATCACAGCAACTACCTCTTCACTACACACTGCTGAATGTTTTACATACCATGTGTGACGATAGCATGGCAAGTCCAATGCCACAGTTTTCTCCTGATAGTCTTGTGGCCCTCATTTGACTTGCTTTTGGAAGAGCTATTGCTAAACTGTCATGGTTTTTCCAGAAGCACAGGTAATGCATGGGTAATAGGAATCGCCGTCATGCAAAGCTAACTTTCTGGGATAAGGAGGTATCTGACAGCATTACATTACGGAACATACAACTGGATTTCCTCCAAACCAATGTCCAGTCAGAGGGATAATAAAATTTCTATGGTCTTTCTAAAGCTGAGAGGTGAAATTCAACTTTATGCTGGAAGAATTCTACCAGCAGATCAGGAAGGACTTGGTAACTTGTGTGTAAAAGAGTAGCAGGAACGGGGAAAAGACTTCAAATTTTTTTCAGTGAAAATTGATCACCTCTCTCAGTTATTTAGATTACCTACTTACACTGTCAGTGCAGCAGGGCAAGTTTTTGCTTACCAAGGAACCAATTTGGAGCCTGAAATTGTAAAGTAATTGACATTCTGCATGCTGCTGCTGCTGCTGCTTCAAAGAGACGGGGGGACTGCAGCTCCAGGTGTTGCCAGCAGCATGTAGCAAGTATTTCCTGCATTTGCTGAGAAGCTCTGAACATGCAGAGAAAAACTGATGGGACAACTGAGGTAACGTGTAAAAAGCACAGTTTTGCCACAAAGTTGATGAAAGCATAGTCTTAAGTGCACAGGAAAACAAGTCTTTCTCTTTTGTTTTCTCATTTTAGCAAATTAATTTGGATCACAAAAGTAATACTTGTACTTCAACAGGATGACCTCTGAATCAAAAACAGTAAATGCATAAGAAAAACAACAACAAACAAACAAGGAAAACAAGTTTTTGTCACTGAAACCAAACAGGATACTCCCTGTTCTCCTGTTTGTTGTTACATATGTGGTATTCAGCCATGGTCTTCCTTCACTGATTCTGAACAGCTTCTAGTCTTGCCATCTCTGACATAATTTTGCTTTGAGAGTTTTTAACTACTAGTGACTAGCAACAGGTCAGCTAGGCAACTAATTCCTGGTGTAGAAACAAACTGAATGTGTCACCTTCAATGAAAAGTTTGGTAGGACACAAAAAAGCTGTGTCATGTTTTTTATCTTGTTCCTCCTTGAATGTCAACTACATTAAAGTACCATACCAAGTTTCACACCAAGCACTGCTACATAGAGGAACAATTCCAGTCATCCATTTAAAGTTCCTCCAGCTGCTCAGTGGCATGTGTGCCATTGTCTTACACTAACTGTCAACTGCCAACAAAATCTTATTCTTTCATTCTACTTTTGCTGAGACTTGATATGTCTGGTTCTAATTTTTTTTTCTCTTTTTCTTGTAATAAAATTGAGGGCCATGCCATGTAGTAGAGGTGACAGAATGCATTCCTATTTGACACTACCATGACCCTGAAACTTGGGCTCTTTTATGCTCATGCAAACTCCTGATCATGCCTTTTATTTCCTTTTGGCATAACACAGTATTTTAAGAAGTTCAGTTATGACAATTGTAAAATATTTTCTTTAGATCTATGAAATGTATGGGTAGTTTTTGTCTTTCAGGGCTCTTTTCAATATTATACTTAGAGTGAACCTGGATTAACATATGCTTTTCCGAAGTCAAATATATCTTCCCTTAACATCTAAAGAATTTGTCTTAGTTAAGATGGTATTACGAAGAAGTAATTATAATTGAAAGAACTGCAACACCTAGGCAATCATTCCAACAACCTGGATCAACTTTTATTCAGTACTTTGACTACAAGGACAGTATTTCGCTATTCTAATAACTTTTTGCAGTCCCTTTCTTACTGAGATGTTCTTGGGAACTTAGCAATGACAAAATTATCTCAGACAGTCAACATTTTCCCAGTGATAAGGTTTCATTTGCACTTTTCCAAAGATTTATCTTTTTATTGCATCTTCAAAAAAACCCCACAACACTATTAGAAACCAGTATCAGCTGAAAAGTAGACATGTTGGCAACACTCCTCCGGAGAACCTAGTTTATCTTCTATGGGGCAGAACGGCTCTGTAGTGTATGAGTTTTGCAGGTTCAGAAATAATTTCCCCAGAAGCTTCAGTATCCTACCTGACAAAAACAGAATTCTTTTGGGGGTACTGTAAGAAGTAGTTCCATACACAGGAGTTTCCCAAGAATATATGTATGATCAAAAGTTAACTAATGGTAAAAACCAAACCAAACCAAAAGGATAAAACAAACCACATTTTGAGATTTGGAAGAGAGAATTAGTTGGGTAAGACTAAAAATCTAGCTGATTAGGTAGATTACCTAACTACCTACGTAACTATAATATCAGCATAAAGAAGAAACAGACTGATAATAAAAAGGAGAAGGAAAAAAAGCCACTTCTTTCAGCAAATTTTTTCACTATGTTTCTTATTAGTCTATTAAAATTTAATAATAATAACCACCATATTAATCAGAGAGAGAGAGAGAGACTGTTCTGAACTTTAACAGAAGTGGTATTCTGGTTCTCGTGCTCTGAACTTCTTGGTTTCTTTGTCTTCCTACCCTAAAGTATTCCGACTCCAAGTCTTACAGTCCATTTTATAATACAAGAAAGTTCTGTCTCATGGAATTTCCAAACAAAAGACATATATTATTTACATGTGTAGCCTCCATAAGAAAATGCCTCCCCCCCCGCCCCCAGCCCTGTATCTTTTTCTGCAGTATTTTCAGTGCTAAGTTTCATGAATAAGCACACAGTATGGAAAAGACCCCTACCAGGAAATACCACAAGAAAGCAGGAAGGTCTTTTTCATGTTAACTAACTGTTAAGCATGTTTAGTCAAGAAAAGAAAAAAACCACAGGAATGCTTTTTGTTGTGGCATGCATTAAGAACAAAGGCATAAGCCAGTCTCTGAGGCAGCCCGTTTTGACAGATTTGAAACCCATGCAGTTTCATTAACCCTGGCTCTTGCAAATTTACCCATTCCAATAATACACAGTGTGGTTAAAGACTATCTGTCAAGATGATGATATGTTTTAAAATG
This sequence comes from Falco peregrinus, assembly GCF_023634155.1. Taxonomy (NCBI): domain Eukaryota; kingdom Metazoa; phylum Chordata; class Aves; order Falconiformes; family Falconidae; genus Falco; species Falco peregrinus. Next base: position 19,837,374 of record NC_073730.1, on the reverse strand, counting down.
GATCACAGTTCCTTCAGATTAAGAGGTTCCTTTATATTGTAAAGCGTTCCAAAGTACAAAATGGGAAGTACCACTGCAAGTGGATTTGTTCTAAAGTGCTTTTAAATATACACTTTAATTGCTATTCCCGCTTTATCTAATCATCACCAGAATTACTGAAACTCAACACATTTGATAACGTTAAGAAGCCTTGTGGTAATGAACCTAGGTAATGTTTCATCTAAGTCAGAAAGCTTGTCAAAGGGCAGTATATTTGACCATTAATTTAACTACAGGGCAGTTAAAATATTTTCATCTTTCCAAATTTGCATGTCTAAAATAAGCACAATGAAAGAACACTCAGATATGCAGGGGTGAACTGCTTAGTAAAATTATCTGTTATTAATTTCTGCAGCGGTACTGAAACAGTGACACTTTGAATCCATACTCACATATGTTAAAAAAAAAAAAAAGCCTAGTTACTGATTGAACAACAAAAACAAGTAGGCTGCAAATACATGTACAGGTGTCAAAACTACAAAAAGTGGCAATGAATAACCCAACATACTATTGCTTTGTTAATAATGGCCAAGTTGAACTGAAAACCATTGGCTGCCCTAAACCACGTGATATCACTGAAGCTATGCCAGTAGCTATGTAGGATCAAGCCCTTAACATGGTAAAATGGTAATTCCAAGTCACAAAACAAGAAATACTGCCTCCTCAGAATTGCAGGGAAGGAGAATATTGGGTCTCCAGTATGTATACAATATAGATAGGCCTGTACTCACATGGCCTAAATTCTTTTTAAGTCATTGTGTCTACAATTTCCCATAGGCTCAGCACCTTTTAAGGTCTACAGAAGAGTCGATAGGTAATGTAAAGGATGGGGACAATGTGAAATTTAAACTGCGTGAATGTAGACACTATTGAAAACAGGTGATATTATTATCTTCTTTTCACCTGTGTAATAGACACATTTTCTATAGCTTGTCATTTGACATTAATGGATAACATGTATAAGAAACCCCACTCCATCGGTTCAAGAGTTTTCTTATTCTTTGTCCCAGAGGGAGGAACTGAAAGCTACAGCATTTACTCATTATGGTTGCAGTGACTGGAGCACGGGAAATTGTAAAATATAGATTTAAGAACAGACTCCTCATAAAGAGATAAACTGGGTCTAAAATAAATATGGCCTAATTCTAACACTGCTGAGTGCAAGATTTTTCTTGCCATGAGACAAATAAACAGAACAATATACGGGCACAAAACCAGCCTATTTTAAAACATATGTCAAGCATTTTCTTAAGCTTCCAAACCCTGTAAATTTCAAAATATGCCTGAGGAAAAATAAAATCTACCACATATCATTTCGTGCATATCAAATTTGTAAGCTATTATTTTTTATAAATCGAGATGCTTTTCTCAGGACACAATTGGTTAAATTTTATGCCTGTATATTGGAACCTGAGAGATTTAGGGAATACTTGAACTTCCAGAAAGACCACCCTAGGTCTTTATGAGAACTATTTACTGTAAACAGGTAGCATAGTTTGGTTCTGTCTTTTTTTGCAAAACATCAGTGAGCAGGTTCTTGTTTCAAAGAAAATATTAATTATTTACAAACATTTGCGGAACAAAAAAACAGATCTCAGACTATACTGACGAGCATTTTCTTCAGCACTTGCTCCTTGCTATTCTGGTCTACCTGGACAAATTTTTGAAATAGGAAATGAGGACAGATCCTGAGAAACCCAAATGTGTGATAGCTTGATTTTGCTTCAAAAGGAGCCTGGAGAGTAACAAATATTAAGCAAGAAGTAACCAACAGAGATTTTCTATCTGGTGCAGAAATATCCCTTGTCCTGTGTGAAAGTCAGGAGTCAAATGAGGTAAAACAGTCACAGCAGAAGTCCACACTTCAGTCCCTGAAGAAAAGCACTTCAGTGAGAGTGGGAGGCTGCAGGTACCACAAAGAACTTTATGGTATTGCTGTTCTGATGAGCAAAAAGCAATCTGAACAGGACCAAGATTATCATTTAAACATCATCACAGCAAACTTTAATGAGTATAAGTATTTGATCAAGTCCCATAAAAATGAAACAGCATCAGCTGCCAGCTTCTTTCTGGCAAATCAATTGATGTGAAGACAACAGCCTGAAGTAGTTTTACAAACCTGAGCTGTTGTACTGGCAAATCACAAGAACACTACACTAACTTGTTATGAATAATGCCTTCCAATTCACAACAGAAAATGCATAGTCCCTTAAAAAGGATACTATCTTACTCTTTATATTCTTTGGCCATTAAAAAAAAAAAAAAGTATCTCTACCCTGTACCGTAGCTATTAAAATCTTTTAGTATTTGTCTGCATTGCCTCTCATGTCTATGTATTGTTTCCTTAACATGTAATTTTCATTTTATTTCAAACAACTTTTTATTTTAAACACTAATTCTGTGACAGTACATATTTCTAAGTGCTAGCTGAGCCAGGTAAAGCATGCAGGTGATTGATTCCCATCATCATGGGTCTCAGTCTAAATACATTTGGTATTTATATAGAAACTAGCCATTGACTCTGTAATCCCTTGTGCCAGGCTTGTCCTGCAGAAGGATGACAAAAGGCTAGTACAGTATTTGTCAGGATACCCTGGCTGTCTCCTCTATCCCCACAGGCAGTGACTGTAAATGTCTGTGACTCCAGGCGAGTTTGTGTTGTGATATTACTGTGCATGTTCCCAGAGGGAGGTCTGTGAAAGGACGTTTGCATTCATGTTAAGACAGAGAATTCCGCTGCCTTCCACAGGCACTGACTCCCCAAGACAAAATGAGTGACTGCTACATGGAGGGAAAGCTGAAGGACATAAACGTACTGCAGTGTGTTTGGTCACAGATTATGGCCCTTTTCACAAGGGACTGAACAAAACAAATAACTGAAATAAGGCATAAGCGTGTTGAGGCCTCATTGCTCAGGTAAATGCAATGATTCTGTGTTTCAAAACTTGCCAAATACATAACCTTTATTTTCTTTTTTTTTATTATAAAATCTCAAAAAGAGGAGTTCAAATGTGAGGTTGTAGACTACTGATCTTGATACTGATGAAGGTCTGGGTTACTTCAGGTTAAGGATAGCCAGGTTCTACAAGCATAGGTGCCATTCTCTTCCCCTCCAGAGAGCAGTCTGGTAGCTGAACCCACACCACATCAGGACATATTGGACCTGCAAGGCTGAGCCAGGTGGATCTGAACTGTTCTCCTCAGGGCCACAGGTAGAGAAGGGCTCGGGACAGCAGGATGCAGGGAGCCAGCCCCAGGCCAGCACTGCCCACAGGGCATATCCAAGTGGATATGCACAAAACCAACTTGGATATATCAGGAATCCTTAGCATGGGCACTCCTGCCTCTGTTTTCAGCATCACAGAAAAGGCACATGCTCATCACCTGAGGCACAGTTAACTGTTTCTGGGCCAGCGTCTAAAAATCACACTCACCCTCTGCCTTTGCCTACCCCCAGCCACTTCTCCTTTGTACACCACCCACTATTTACTTCCTCACCTTGCACTTTACATCCTCCGCCACTGCACTCCCCTGTGTTAATACTATCACTCCCACTGTAAATTCCAGTGTCTCATCTCTTCCTTCAAACACCTGTAACAGAGCAGTCCAGCACAGAGAACAGCCTCTCGGCATTTTGGGGTGAGCCTTACTGTCATTACCACCTAGCTATCACTCAGACACTGCTTTCTCACTTACATGGACACAGTCCCTGGCCTGTGCTGCTCCCTTTCAATGTACATACAGCCTGTGGATACATTTTCTCCCTTGCAGTTAAATGCTTGTATCTGTCCACCTTACTGGTATGCCTTTTTAACCTTTCCAAATGAAAATTAACTACATCTGCATAAACCTCTTCATGAAAGGATCATGTTTACTCACAGAGCTGGGACGTTTTAGCATTACAACAACTGTATGTAAGCAAGGCCTCAATATGGTAATTTTACCATATCAATGAAATCTCAATAAACTGAACACTTTATTAAGAATAAAAAACCCCAAACATCTAGCTAATGAATGACAGAAAAACCACATACAGGCACCTCAAATCATGCACCCAAGCACCCCTGTCATAGCCCACTCTGAGGAAATGCCAATGTGCTAAAACAGTGCAACCGTACCCAGTCTCGATCCTGTAAACATTTATACATGTATTTATATTTTACACATACGAATTTGAAGAAAAAAAACCTTCTTGTTAAAGATGCAAGCAGATAAAGCCAGTAATGATTTTCATGGTCATTTGATATTTGTTTTTTATTAAGAATCATATCAATATCTGCCTTGAATTATGACCTGAATTTAGCAAAATTTCATTTTATTTCCCTATAGAAGAAAAAGGCTGATGAGAAATTGCTTAGAAGACTATCTCCCTCAGTAACCAATTCCAGACAGCTTGTATGACATTTCCTTGGGAATGCAGACAAAAAACTGAAGAAGAAAGTAAATTCACTTGGGGCCTCTCCTTCAAGCTATGAGCAAATGAATCCCTGTTTGCGGTTCTGCTGCAGGCTTGGAATATGGTAAAGTTGTGGGATTAGCAGAAATCAGACATTCCTGTCTCAGAAATGCAAACTTTACTTAGCATATGAAAAAGAAGAAGAAGACACAAGTAGAAAAAGTTTTGAAAAATACCATTCTGTAATTTAAATCTGTCTGGTGTGGGTCTAAATATATAGTTCTGGCTATTTTCAAAGAATGTCAGCATGGATATTTACCATGGGCACATCTGCATAAGATTATACACAGACAGAACATCTTTCTTAGCTAAAGAAAAAGTGTTATTATTGTCCTTTAGTTATATTTTTGTTCTGTATTAAATTAATGTAACAAAATACTTGTGAAAGCTCAATAAATATGCACACTTTTGATACAAAAGAAAAAAATCATTTCTGAATTAATACAGTAACACAAGCCTGTGGAAAAAAAAATACTGCTTTGGAGACTGTTTTCCGAAGGACAATCAGCAAGTCATTACTTTTAAACCTCCAGAAAGTACTACTAATACCATATACAGCTGAATACTGAATGGCATAAATGACACTACAGAGAACAAACAGTAGCATAAAAAGCCAGCATTTACCAATTAGTCAGTCTACATAAAAGCGTATGCTGTGATATGGCAATTACAAGAGAAGTACTTACTACAAGGCATGTAAAAGGGATAAAACCAAATGGAAATGCAGAGCTAGAAAGTATGAAAAAAACATTTTAATATGTACACCTACAGAGAGTAAAATATACACCAGAAGTATATAATCAAACACTGTTTGCTTAGGACAGCATACTGAACAAACCAAGGAAGAAGAAAACCAGGAACTAGTGTATGTAATCTGAATATATAATAAACATAATGACTCATGTATTTGAGATTTGCTGTTATTACCTCTAATTTGCTAGCCAGACTGTCTTTTCTCTAAGACATTCAGCATGTGACGCTACACTGGAAGTATGCAACATTGCAAAATCCTTTTAATGGACTTCTTTGAAATTTCTTATAAATCAGAAATAGGGAACTTGTATTTTAATTGATATAGCACAGGTGTCATATCTTTCCCACAGATTCAGGCACTGGTATGAAATTCAAGACATCTGGTTAAATTGTATTTTTTGCAGTTCAAGCTCTGTACCACTGAAAATAGTTGGGTCACATAAATCTCTGGATAGCAAAGAATTTCATTTAAAAAAATCACGTTTAAAATCTTTCAAATATTTGCAGCTAAGAGAAAACATGTTTTGGCCATGGCTTTCAGCAAGCTAAGCCATTTTGAATTCTGCAGGCTTGGTATGTCATAGCAAAGACATATCAGATCTGATTGTGTTGTCGTGTTGCATACCTCAGCAGTTCATTGACAGACTGCAGGCTCTTGATCCAGTTTTGTGCCTCTTTCTAAGTTTTGCTTTGAAAGCTCCAGGGTCAAACAACAGTAGATACTGACAGCATTTATTTTCATGTGAATAAGCCCTTCACTTTTGTGGAAGACACAGGATAGGAAGACCCAGTCCATCAGTGCCACACAATACTTACATTATTTGGTTCTGCCACTGTTTGATTCCATCAGTTCTCAATACACAAAGTCTGACATGAAATGTTGAGGGTAGACCCCCATATCTTAGTTAAACCAGCAGTATAAGAAGCTCCTTTAAGTAAGAATTTTAAATTCTACTTAAAGCTCACTCTCATTCAGGCTTTAAATGGTACCTACAGAACTCAACCCTTCAATATGCCTATGTAGTCTATTTTAAATATTTTCAAAGTTGAGGTAGTTTACTGGCAATTAGTTTTCAGTTGCTTTCATACAAAACCAGTGGGGATAATCTAAACATCCACTCTGCTCTCTGACTAAGAGACATCATCCTTCATGAACTGTGATCACCCAGGTTCTCCTACCCTGTGCCATTTGAGTTATATGAAATAAAAGCAACACATCTAGATTTCAAAATTAATTTCAACATAGTCAGGACATAGAGTCAAAATGTTGCACGGGCCAGCCACAGGTAAGGCAATTTTTGCCGTGCCCAAAACACAAGCATATTACAATTTTAAGACACAATTTACCCTGAGGAAATGTCTCAAAGATTGTTCAACACAAATTAAGGACTGATGCATTCCCTATGTTTCATTTTTTCTGGGGAGTACAGCTGATGTAACTACATCTAGATTATTTTTAAGGTCATTTCTATAGGAAAATGACCTGTGTACCTCCCAGACATCTTCCTGTCACAATATGCAGGAACAAAGAGATCAAACTTCTCCAGCTTTCCCTTAGATTTTGAGGCCATCAAATGAGTGTGGGATGTTCATCCAAACTTCCGGTATTGGTTGGTAACAGTTTCTGGGGAGATTTCTCTTCAAAGGAACTTTCAGTTTTCCTACTATGCCTGAGTTTTAATCAGAATCTAAGAGCACGATTGCTGCTATTAACCCCTGCTATGTAGCCTTAATATGTGCTGCTTTAGCTAAGCAATATTATCATGCTAATATTAGCGTTTACACTTATGTAACAGGATACTTTTGTATCCGTTATTATAGCCACCTAGCTTTTTAAAAGTAATTGTGCCAAAATTAAGCTTAAATCTAAAAAAGTATTTTAAAATGCATTGTTTTCCTTGTTCTTCTAAACGCAACATAGTCAACCAAGTCATTTTTAGATTATTTTTTGACATTCTGTATTTCCCTTTTTAAAATTCTAATAATTATCATTATGTATCATATCAACTTGAGGTTTGCAGCATTTTGTGTTAGTAATCAAACAGTACCTTGGATAAAGTTAACTTCATAAAGAAAGAAAAAGTACTTCTGGTCAAACACCATAACTGAACTAAATTCATCACCATGAGGCAATGTTTAGAAAAAGCCTTACAATCTCTGTCCACTTTATTCAGCTACGAGATGACATTCAGCTATTATATGACTACCACTCTCAATGAACCAAAGTCCTAATTAAATCTCATTTCTTAACAGTGTGTTTCATAGAACTGGGATATTTACCCTTTTTCATTAGCATCTTTAGCATCCTTGTGCAACCATGTTCTGCTTGCTCTCCTACAAACTACACTTTCCCTTTTAATTATTCTTGAGTTCAACAACACTTACAAAAAACAGTAAAAAAAAAAGTTGCAGTAACATATGTAGTACAGCAAAAGAAAATTCCTAGGTCTATCTCCCTGTAGCCACATCATCTAATCACATCCATAAAATTCTGCTCTTGCTCCTTCTTGAGAGCAATTAGATTTCTTACCCCCACTGCTGTACTTTAGCCTATTTCTTACATGCCTAAAAAACTTCTGGCTTTGCACCTGCTCATGGCTTGTTTATGTATGTTTGCTCTTCTGCCAATATCATAATTAATCTTAAAATTTTTTCTGTCCATAGCTTATATAGGTCTTCCCATGTAAATGTTCCCTATCTTCACCTCTACTGATAGCTGATGATCAATGTGCAGCTTACGCTGGCAACTTGCTGTTACACTGTCAGTAAATTTCATCCATTAGTCACTCATCAATTACACTCAGAATTGCAACAGAAAAGTCAAAAATTTACAACAGATCCAGAAAAAGAAAGTTACTTCATTCACAGTGCCAGAACTGACCCACAGAGACAGGATCCAGTCATATCAATGATACATTTTTATCCCAATGTACAAATTGTCATTGTTTTTTACCATCAGCAGGAAACTAACAAAGATAAACTCATGCAGGATAATTTGCTTCTTATTAGTCAAAGTCCTTATAAATGTCCACCTCCTGTGTTCTGCAATATTTTTTAGCTGCTCACTGGTACAATACTAAGCCGATTTCAAAAAGGCCCAAGATGTATTTTTTCCAAAGATAAAAACCTGTAGATAACTTCCAAAATGCATTACTACTCAGTTGGATGGAAGTGTCTGTCTATGTTCATTTTGTGTGTACTGCAATCTGTTTTTTTCTAAAACTTCTAGAAGCTAGATGACAATTTCAGATCTTAAGATGTAAATACAAACGTTCAGGAGAGACATGGGCCACAGGATTCTGTCAGAGCTCATCATTACTGCAGAATCTTCTTTTTTTTTTTTTTTTTTTAATTATTTTCATTTTCAGAGCAATTCATCAATTCAAAACCAATTTCCAACACTAAGCCCTTGGGCAACTCAGAGCTCACCTAAAGTCTGAGTACTGGATGAGGTTGGAAGTGTATTTTATCTCCAGAAATTATTTAGAAGTTTCTTTTGAACTTCACTTCATACCTAAGTCTTAAAGTCTTAAACTACTTAATAGAGAGTAAATTAATAAACGGGGGGGGGGGGGGGGGGGGGGGGGGGGCGCCCAGCAATAAATGACAAGTAGTATACAGTTTTGAATATATTTACAGTTTCTGCAAGAAGTTCGGGGCTCGATGTGCCTTCTTACAATAGCAAGTTAACTAAGCAAACCATCCAACTAGGATTCATTCAAGTAGGATACAACATCTGTGTTTGTGTATTTGGGAAGACATAAGTCTTTTTATATGGTTTCTTCAACTCTTTCCTATACAGGGTATGACTAAACTATCATACAAGTTAGATCTGAACTTTTGAATGCAGGGAGTCTGAATATATTTGAATTAATCTCAGAGAAAATTACTTGAAATTGTGAATTCATTTGGATAAATCATTGGTTTCTCTCTGACACACATTTCTATTTCCATTAATAAGTATTTCACAGTACCCTCTATAATTTGGATTCTTATCCTTCTGGTCAACAGATATTACAGCAATATAAATGAAAACAAGCACAGTTAAGTATTTTGAAGGTTAAAACAAGTAGCATCCACTGATGGAATGAAATCAACATAAGAAATCACTATATGCATATGTGTATATATATATATATATGTACACATACACATATATATGCATGTATGTATGTATGTATGTATGCGCGGAGAGAGAGAGGGAGAGATGTATGTATATAGGTGTGTCTGTCTTTGTGTGTGCATGTATATGTATATTGCCAAGCAGAACTACTGAGCTGGTAGGTCGTTATGTCTCAAATCCCTTGTACTTTATGCAATGTAATGATAGCATCTGAAATACTTAGAGCTTTGCAAGTCCTGACAAATAACAAGAAAGCATGTTTCCTTCCTGCTTCATTAGAGACACTAGTAGTTAATGTTTATAGAATATCAATAATGCAGTTTGCAGTTCTGCATAATTAAAGACACCCTATGTTAATAAAATAACTTGGAAAGAGAATGCAAAACACAAGACATAAATCCTCTGATGCCTTTGGCCTAATCTTAGACAAGTTTAATTACAATGATGTCGTTGTACTATACTCTACAAAAATATTTTTTTGTCACTTAAACCTATCAAAGTATATGCCCATTTACGACATTTGTGAGGAAGAGCAAACAATATAATGGCCCACAAGTGGATACTTACAGTTTATGGATTACTAGAATATACATTTGCAGTAGCAGCTCATGGAAATGAAGGAAGCTTTCTGATGCAAAGAGTTACAATCCATTATTTTAAGGATCCTCTGATAAATGAAAGAAACCAGGAAATTCAGAGACAGAAGTAAAATGCCATCTTTATGCTGCCTTAGACTCTGATACCTATACAGGGAGAAATTTTTGCGTGTTTTAAGCAGTATATCTATTGATTTCAGAAGGAAAATTTGAGTTCAACAAGAAAGTGACTGGATCTGTCCCATGGGAAATGAGACAAACTGAGTTTATGAGATTCCTCAGCAATAATCATCTGCAATATCTTGGTATGGTATTTTGTAATTTATTTGCAACACTACTATTTTATTGCAGCGGACTATTAGTACAGAAAATTCAATGTAGCTTTCTAGATCACAGATTTAATTATAGTTGGACAGCTCACTGTTGGTTTGCAAGTTTCTTGAGGGAGGAGAAAAAAGCAGAACAGAGACAGTTTCTGCTGTGACCTCTTTCTGTTTCTCTTAAAAGGAAGGAAAAAAATCTCAACAAATACTGCACCTCAGAGCCAGTACTTGTGGGCTGTACTTTGTTCATGTGAGGCTCAGTCTACAGCCTCCATAAGTCACTAACAAATAATTAGACTTTACTGAGAAAGTGTCCCAGCTCAAAGTCACACAAAACAATACGATGATGATAATAAACTAAGGTAAGTACTGTAATAATGTCATAATTCCTCATATGCTCTGCCATCAAAGAGACAGATAACAGAAAATGTCAAAATAAAGAAAAGTGAGATGAAGGAAGTTACTTTGCAGATGGAGAAAGAAATTAGGGGAAAAAAAAACCATGAACAAAAAGAAGTGGCTCTTTTTCATGAGTAGTTGAAAGAAATTTACTGAAGAAGTAAAAGCAAGCTGCCTTTTGATAACACATTCTCGTAACCCTCAAATTGTACAGTAAGTTGTCTGTACAGACCCATGTTCCCATAAGTTATGTCCTTATTCTCACTTTCCTAATTTCCTCTTACTGCTTGTTAAGCTCATTTATTTTGTTTGTATTGTTAGCCTTGACCCTACAACTGAAATTTAAGTCTACCCGCTTGCTGCCAGTTGCAGGCTTGAAAACCCAGGCTGTTGATCTTGAGGTAAAAACTTGGGTCTCCAGGACACACGTACACTGCCCCATGAGGACCTCTCTCTCTAACTGGGACCTTTGGGTGATACCACAATACGCACATGAGCAATGCTGGTGGAGGCCCATGGGCTGGGAGGGAGTGTTGAACATGAGGTTCCCTACCAAAGAGGTTCCACAAAAGATAGTTGAGGTTAAACTGTGGTGGGTTTTTTTTCTGATTAGCCTGTAATTGTTCAACCCCACTGATCCACAAAAGTAAAATCTTGCAGTAATATAAGGATAGGTATAAAAAATTCATTTCACTAATTCTGGGCAAAATTTCACCCTTGCAAGGTTTAAGGATTTAAAACAAATCCTTCTTAATAAAGCAGGGTATGGAGGTGGGAAGTAAGTGAAAACACACTGAAAAAAATTGAGAAATACTTAGTAGCTACAACTCCATTCTGCCACAAAATTTTTTACAACAGTGAGGATCTTAGCTCTCTTTATAGGTGTGAGAATAATACAATTTTTGTATTTTGGATAATATGCAAATAGAAGAAGTAGAGATGACAGAATTGCTGTTTCAGGTCAATGTGAAATTGCACCTTTTGCCAAACAAAACATTTTGAATCAGTCTGACTATCTATTTAACTTGAAAGAACTGGAGACTAAATTGATGTTTCTTTGCAGATAGCTTAAATGGCAGGTGGTTTTCCTCTTAAATATAGGTTGATCTTGAAAAGGTGTTACTGTTGAAAAGAAAAATCTATATATTAATTTGAAAAATATTAATACAAAGCTTTTTTAATTTCCTGACACTATACATTAATTTAGATCAGATTTAATACCAGGTTTATTTTCCAAAGACTCCAGTTTTCATTTTCCTTTCCACAACTTAATACCTGCTGAGGAAGAAAAATCACTTAGCTGTACTTATCAATGGGCAATGAAGTTATGCCTTTCAACATTAACTCTGCCTTCCTCGTCTGCGTACTTACAGATACCCTTGCTTTCCAAGAAGATGCACAATCATGATGGAATACAACATTCAGATTAATTAACCTTCTATACCACAGGTAGTGCTACAAACCTTTTCCTGCTGCTTTCTCAATGTAACCAAGCTGAAGTGATTAGAGGTTTGACAGTGGGAAGAACAGTCTGTAATTTGGGATGCTGCTTCTTGCAGCTTTAGCCCAAATTACACATCGCTTCAAAAGCTACTTCTGTACTATCTCCAGCTTCATCCCATAGCTCTGTCTGTCTACAACAATGAAGCTGCTCTGCTCCACCTTACGTGAGTTCATCTACTCACTTCTGTGTACAGAGTTTTTAAGCTGGTTGCAGAATATATAAAATCCTTACCCTATTCCAGGAAGAAAAGGGATACGCAGCAATTAACATTAATCTTGTACTTTCATCTCCAGTGAAAATTTAGCGTAATGGTGTGGGTTTTTTTACTTCATACCAATCCATCAATATTGCTGGAAAGTCAGTAAGATTTTTAGTGATCTGCCATGCAAGTAATACAGGATGACTCTGTAAAACAGACGTTAACTTGTTTATTGGGATTTTTGTCTTTGTTTTCTAAGCTTTCCCTGGATGAATATGAGTAAGCAGTTGTTTTATGCTACTGCTTTCTTGTTTTTTCTCTTACAACATAATCTCCTATCAAATACAAATCATGGCAATGTCCATTAGCACAGCAAGAAATTTTCAAGGATGACTCTAAGGCATTTCAGTTACTGGAAAAAAAACACATCATGCAAGCCTTTTGGGCTATTTACATGAAAATAAGACTTATTTGAAGGAATTAAGTTCACAAACAGATGATAATGAGCAACAGAAAGTATAAGTTTTTTGTTGGAAAAATGGATAATACCCAGAGTATATACCCTCATTAACGTGCTTTTATATAACAAAGCTTAGTTATTTTATATCCTTGAAGCAAAGCACATATGTTTACAATACAGTACTCCAGAATTTATTGGTAAATGCACTTCTAGGATCGGAGTTTTTATACTCTCCCTATGCTTTCATTGTTGAAATCACTGAGAAGAATATTACTTTAGAGCTCAATGTCCAAAGGAAAAATTTGCTCAAAGAACTAAGTTGATGTTGGAGAAGGACCAAAACCTATTTCATGTTTGAACTGAAACTGTGGAAAACACTGCTAATCCAGAGGCTGATGGTCTTTGAGAAATATTACTAACTCCTACTTTTTTGCAAATTAAGAAACTCTAGTAACTGCTATAATGATTCAAATTCTGTATTTTTCTATATAATCACTAACCATCACTGACCTCAACATTCATTCAATGAAACAGAGTAACAATTTGATGCTTTGTTGATGTGGAATATAAAAGAACATTCAGATAGACTGCTGGAGAAAAGAGAAAAAATATAAACTTTCTGGCATATAGGAAAACAGAGTGAAGAACAAAGATATTCAGCAAAACACTTAACCCCACCCAATCTTCCAGTCTGTAAAGTACTCTTTTTCACCTGTTCCTTCATGTCAGAGTTTGTGAAGTGCTGTAACAGTACAATATATAGATATAGCATAAGTAATTAATGAAACTATATTTATCTGGCATGGCAGAATTTATTTTACATACTTTTTATCCTCCAAACATTTATTCTTTATTGCTGAAAGCAATATTTATTACTCTTCAGAGAAAGATGAGAGGAAAGAAGTTAAAACTGCTGGAGTTGATTCAATGAAGCAAAACATATCAAAGTATCTGGAAAACCCATTAAATAGTGAAGTCTGATCTAGCAAACTGCAAAAACACTGAATGTTTCATGTGGGTCAGAGATAATCTAATGAAATTGTATTTCAGCAATGTAACATTGGTTTGGAGATTAACACCACAGCAACTTACCAGTTCTACCAATCTTATTAGTTGTTTGCTTTTTATCTGCATTTCTTTCATCTCTCTACTTTGCCCTCTCAGCATTCCCTATATGCCATCCAAATATATGTCCTGGGAGCAGCAGAAGGTGATTCTCCTTCTCTACTCTGCTTTTGTATGAGCACACCTGGAGTACTGCGCTCAGCTCTGCAGCCCCCAGCATAAAAAGGACATGGGCCTGTTGAAGCAAGTCCAGAGGAGGGCCATGAAGGTGATCAGAGGGCTGGAGCACATCTCCTAAGAAAACAGGCTGAGAGAGTTGGGATTGTTCAGCCTGGAGAAGAGAAGGCTGAGGAGACCTTATAGCAGCCTCCCAGTGCCTAACGGGGGCCTGCAGGAAAGCTGGAGAGGGACTTTGTGCAAGGGCAGGTAGCGATAGGACAAGGGGAAATGGCTTTAAACTGCAAGAGGGTAGGTTTGGATTAGGGATAGGGAAGAAATTCTTTCCTGTGAGGGTGGTGAGACCCTGGCACAGGTTGCCCAGAGCAGCTGTGGCTGCCCCATCCCTGGAAGTGTTCAAGGCCAGGCTGGATGGAGATTTGAACAACCTTATCTAGAGGAATGTGTCCCTTCCCGTGGTGGGGGGGCTTGGAACCAGATGATCTTTAAGGTCCCTTCCAACCCAAACCATTCTATGATACAATTCTGTTTTTTACACAAATGAAGTGTGTCTTCAGAGAAAGCATGTGTGAAGTGCTTTATGGCCAGAGATGTCAAAGCACTTTACAATGGAAAGCAAGTACTATTTGTGTTCTGATCATGCAGAGGGGGTAAAAGAGGCAGGCAGAGGTTAACTGATCAAGTAAAAGCCGTATCAGCAAGCCAATTTCACTATCAATAGAGTAATTGTGTAACCTAAGTCACTGACATCCATAGGACTCCTTTTAATCACTTGGACAGTTTCATTTCAACACTGTAGATAGCAAAAGAGGAGATCACCTGAGGTAAATTCAACTATTATCACAGAGGTAACAGACTTGCTTTGCAGCATTCCCCCTACTGAGACAAGCAGATGTCATGTCCACCTCCCACAACAGGACACTAGCAACTGTGCACAGCATCCACCTAGACTCAACTGCATCTGGCCTTGTCTTAAGCTTTGAAAAATACCCAAAATGAACAGTAATCACTCTTAGTGACTGACTAATACTGATACTTGTCAAAGTGTTTTCATGTTCACAGAGTTCCTATGGGAAATACAACTATTCCCCAACACACAGACTAAAAATTATTTGCTTACTTGAGGCTTCAACAGAGTGAAATGATATCATGTCATGGAAATGTAATATATTAAAAGACAACATGACTCCCCTTTATCATATCTCTATTGGAAAATCAAGTTTTACCAGCACTAGAGGAAACTCCTGAAATTATAATACAGTATAATTTATCATATTATAATCTAGTGCTTCAGGATTTTATCTCTATTACATCACTCAGCAGGTTTTTTTTCCACAGTGAAGTTCATTCACATGAAACACACAGTACTAGGGAATGCATCTCTTCCTGACTTTAGAAGTACCAGTAGCAGTAATGCTAAAAGTGAAATCAAGGAGAACTACACTCTTGACAGGCAGAGGTGAGCTTTTCAATGTTCGAGCAGCCTTATTTTCACTCAAAGCATCTAAGCAAACATCGGAAAGGATTAGGAAGTTGCTTTTCCTTAAATTAAAATGAGAAAAAGACAGTTTAAAGTAGCCTATGCCAGCCTGACACTAAGCTATTTCTTTTCACTGAAATAAAATTTCAAATTCAGCTCAACTGAACTTGGTACACTGCACTGAAAAGAATATGTTGCATAGCTCAAAATGCATACCATCATATCTAAGAGTCAGTGGGAATGTTCCTATTACTATAGTGGGTTTTGTATCTCTCCCATAAGGTCTCATGTAACTAATACAATATTCTGTCCTAAAACCATCAGGATAAAAATGCAGACTTAAGATTCTGATCTGGGGATTTCTCAAGGGTGAATCCCCCTTCTCATTTAAGCACTGCATTGCCTGAAAGCTTAGCCCTATGCTGATCTAAATAATCAATGTTGCATTGTTTGGAATTCTGTCACAAATCTGTACGATTCTTTGCCAATTCTTGTTCTTCTCTATGCATGACATGTCAGGCTGATGAAGGAAGTCTTGTATACTGGGAAAAGATTTTAATTAATTGCAAGATTAAAGTATTGTCATGAAACAGATGAATAGTTCTCATGAGTCCTCACTAGGCTTCCAAAGCAGCAGTGTCAAGCAGAAGCTTTCTCATCTTCAGTGCTTCTGCTCAATTTCCCAGAAAGCATGGCCCAGCAGTGCATCCTGCTTCTACTGTTACCAGCCAGCATCCTGTAAAAACTATCGTGCAGGCTGCAAGCAGAATCTTTTAACCTGGACCTTTTCTCCATGCATTGTGACAAGAAAAAAAAATGTATCTAAACAGATGAACTTACTTTCAGTAAGTTTACTAAAGCCACATTGTGATAATTCCTCAAGTAAGTTTTTTTTGATATACACTCTTCTTCTGGATATGTCCTCCTCTTTAACATATGTATTTTTACAACTTTTTTTTTTTTTTTTACACCCACCTATTTTATATGCTTTATTACTGGATGCATAAGTCCACTGGATGGCAAAAGGAGACAGAAGAGCATTTATTCCAAAGAAACTGAAATAATTACATCAACCATGTAACAAAAGATACTGATGGGAAGGAAAGCATTTCGGCAATTGGATGGGAAACAGTAGAGCTGGTTATTTACTAGATATTTTGGTCAAAAGGGTGAGAGAGGTAGTATCAGCACCTTCCTTCAATAATTTGAGCACAAGAAGAATGATATTAAATCTATAGCAAACAAATTAATTCATCATTTCTTCCCTACCATAGATAAGCTTAACAAAATAAGTGGTACCAATGGAACCTATATTTCATTTTCTTTTAATTATCTCTAAAAACGTTCTCTTTGGTTGGCTGTCTCTGCTGAATTTATCAGCTGTGAAACAGTTACCACCAGTGCATGTGTTAGGCTCCCTTTAGAGGCAGCACCCATTGCGATTAAAGGGGCAGCACACAGTATCATTTTCTGGAAGCTACTGTTTCAAGCTGTCTGCAGATGCAGACAGACATTGCATCTGCTTGGGCTCATTTCACATTTTGAAGGTTATCTTTGTAACCATAAGGGCTAGAGGTTTAATTACTTTTGCAATGAAAGCTTAGATTCTGAAGCACTATTGTATGGCACATTCAAAATGAACTGTAATTATGTAGCAATTTAGGTGACTGCATAATCACATTACACATTATACATCAGCCCTTTATAAGATGCTACACGCGTGGCTAAGGTTGTAGAAAAAAATGGATGGTGTTTTTAGCTGCAGGTATGTGCCTCCCCCCACCCCACCCACCCAGCCAGCAGACATTAGAAATGACGCAAGACAACACAGCTAAAGACTCTGCTTTGCAGTGCATACATAGAAATATGCAGAGCTAAACTTGCAGATCTGGACATCTCCTGCCTATTTTAACGTGAAAGCTAAACTTTCTGTTAATGCAGCATTTCCTAGGGCATTAACAGAAAGGGCTTCTGAGAGTCATTCTTTGGAAACCTGGCAAGGCTCAAGAGGACTTTTCAGCTGTTTCATTACTATACTGTAATTGTGCAATTAATTAAAAACCTCTCCTCAAAATAAAACTTTTTCATCATGTTTCCCAGCTGCTGGGTTCCCAAAGCATACCAGAAGACTGCCCAGCCTTTGTGCTGTATACCTAGGCCCTCAGGGAACTTCTCTCACCTCTTCCCATGAAGCCCTTTAGGGCTAAGCAACACTTCAGTATGAGTCCAGCACCAAGGAATGTAGGTCACACTTCAGCAACCAGCACAAGTGTTCCCTACCAACCTCCCCCAGGATCGGTGACACGGATCTCCTAAGCGTTCAGAAGACTGCTTCTACAATGTACCAACTCCACGGCTGACCAAAGGAGCAGCACGGTCAACTCGTCTGTATCACTGTGAAGTCCACTAGAGTTTCCCACAGTCATCCTCAGGTGTCACTGAAATTTAGGCTGCGATGGGAAGCAAAGCGTGGTAAATGGGGATGAGGTCATTCCCACTGAAAGCACATCTCTTATCCAAGCTGAAATGCTAAGATAGGTACACCCATCTAGATGCCAAATTCTCTGGGGCCAGTTTGAGGTTCTATGCCTACATAGCACTTAGTGTACTTCTTCACGATTACCTTACTACAAGTAGCAAAATATTCAGAGAAATAGAGACCAAACCGGCTTTACTGTAGGATGGATAAATGCAGACACTGTTCCCCAATCGTAAAGAATACAGTTTATTCTGAATTACAACCTACAACTTCTGCTCTAGGAGTACTTTTTATAAGATTTATTTTCTCAGTATTGATCACGATATTGTATTTATGCACATGCCAAAAATTTAAAAGTGGGAATTTTAACATTTCCTACATAAATGAAAAGGGACATAGAATGGTAACTGTCAAAAAACCTTATTCTGAGAAGTTTCTAATGTTTTATTGACTTTGAAAGCTATCATCTCATACCTCCTTAGTGTCAGTCTTAATGTTCCATAAGGAATTATGTCTGATGCTAACAAGCCACCCTTCCTGAGTGTGTTAAATGGATTATAGGATCAGCCACACCTTTTTCATACAAGCCCATGATCTCTCCATTTTTTTTTCATACTAAGGTAATGTTTTCTAAAATTTCTAAAATCTATAGCCCAGAATGTCTTCAAAAATCCTAAAAGAACATGAAATGACTGTCTTAAGTTGAAATACAAGAGAGTATGGGGCAATGGCTGCTAGTTCTTTTAATTCTTATATGCAGTGTTTTGCTCTATATAGGTAAGTTTCAGTCCTACATTTTTATGCAGCAGTTGATAAAATTACCACACTCATTTATGATATTTTAATAAGCAGTGATTTTCAGTCCATTTTTTTTACAAACCAAATTATAAATGACAGTAAACTTATAAGCTACTTTTCTGAATTGGATAGTAAACTCTTTCTTAAATTGGATATATTTTTAATCTTTAACGTTTCATTTACTCATAAATACCTAAAGAGATAGTAATCTAAACTGTTCTTTTCCAAAACCCTGTGTAAAGTTTAATTCTATTAAACTATACAAACTATTTAACTTAATATAAGTGATTTTTTACACAGACTTAAAAAAATTACTGTTGTATATGAAATTAAATAGATGTTCAAATTTTGCAGGTTGCCACCTCCTGGCTGGACTTTGACTGATTCATTCTGTTACAATGTTAGCGGAACAATTACAATAGCACAAAAAAACCATGTAAAGGACTGAGAGGAAGAAGATCAAAGTAGCTTCATAAGCACAATAAGATGGAAGGCTTCTAAGGTTTTGTGTGCTCTGATCATTCACCAGTATTCATAAATCTTTTAACATTTTTTCAGCTCTTTCTGATTTTGTATATTCAATTAATTTTAACAAAATGTGTTCTAAACACTTCACAGGCATTAGGAGGGCACAGGAGTACTAAGCCTGAAGCACCTTCCAGGAGAGAAGCGTTACCCCAGGATGCTCAGTGTGCAGGTGCAGAATTACCAGACTTCTTGGTGAAGCCATAATTCTACTTTGTTTGATCTCCAGCTTTGTTATAGGTGTAATGAGATGCAATAATTAAATCCTAACACTTCACATTTCAGAGAGCACTCATTTTTCTGTTGTGGTCAAAGATGGGTCTTAACAGATAAACAGAGTATCAAAATATTTTAATTGACTCTCTATTTGACCAGCTACAATATTCGTATTATTTAATCTCCTTATAGATATAACAGTCCTTTCTGAGGGTTTGCTTTGTGATTCTGTTCTCAGTGCATGCTTTCCTTCAGACCTTCAATTTCAGTTAGATTAAACATCCTGCTGACTCTGGAGTTCAAATTTTCATTACTTCTGTCCTTTTACTGCATCATATGTGTCCATCACTTTCCCTACCGCTGGTTCAAGAGCCTACATTCCTCAACCAAAAGCAGAACTTGTTTAACTTCTACATTTAAATAAGAACCAGTCATTTACAATTTCATACTGATATTCCAGTAAGTACTGTACAGAATTCCTATGCAATGCAAGTCGTACCCTTTAAAAGAGTGCCACATTCCCTCCTATGGTATAATTCTGAGATGTTGAGTGCCTCCTGCAAAAAACTAGATGTCTTCACAAAGTTTTGAGGGCAGAAATTCTCTGTTATTCATGGGATTGACATTAAACAGTCTGTGCATTGTATACTTTGATCATCAAAGAGAAATACTGCTTTTCTGGAGGACAGGGTATTCCTCTTACTCATAGATTGCCCTGTTAATGAGGTATGATTTTCTTCTTTACTGAATGAGGGCAATTCTGGACACTAGTTCTCATAAGTCATGGAATCCACCGCAGCGTTTCTCAAACTATGGTTTGTTACCAGCAATGGCTCAAGGGAGCATGGAAAGGTTATCAGAAAAAGTAAGAAAAATCACAAGACTTCAGCTTGGCAAGAAACCTCCCAAGCTATGTTTGTTAACCATAAAGACATTAATTTGCGTTAACAAAAAAACTCAACGCATTAAAATCAAACTGCTGATTTCTAAGCAGAGTCCTAGATTATGGAATTAACTTTCTCCTACATGGAGGTAGAAATGAGTGTTTCTTTTCATGCTTCCACCTTAGAATAACTAGGCCCTAATGTGACCTAAGAAGTAAGCACTAAGAAGAGGTGGAAGAACATACTGCTAATGGGAATGAGGAAATTCAGCATGCATGCTCTCTACCAAAACTAATCTAATGCCTAAAGGAAACTGTTGCCTTTGGGCCAAAATTTCTTAGTTCTGAAAACGGGCAAGTGAATACCCCAGACAGGCTCCAAACAGGCTATCTGCGTGTTCTAGCGATGTAGCTGCATATCACTATGGTCCTGTTCTATAGCCAAAAAGGCAGTGGAGACCTGTTACTTATTTTCTTCGCTCTACAAAATCCTGCCTATTAGAAGCCCACGATGCCAGGAATTGGAGCAGGTGACAAACTAACTAGGAACATTCCATGATTCCCAGGTGAAATACGGGTCATTGCAGTGAGTGGCAGACTAATGCAAGAAAATTTTTTTTGCACCCCTGCTGAATGAGTCCTTAGACATCAATATTTAAAAAGCATAACAATAAAGTATGATCTGATCATACCAAGTAAATTCTTTGTATGCACTAACAAAAGAAGAAAGAAAATAGAAATAGCAGGATGTGCTAAAGAAGACTCAACTTTGTTACAATGAATGTAATACATGGGAACCTAAATTACTACATTATTACAACCTTTAACACAAGCTGCTATCTGACTATATATAGTCTTCACACTGATGACTTTTCAGCCTTCAAGGAAACAATTAAGTCCACGTGAAGAAAACTGTGGTTAGAAAGTAGCTTAAGATAAAATTCTGGAAAATGATTAAGTAGAACATGAAATTACACAGATATAAGGGCTTGAGTTATGGCCTGATTACTCTCAATTTACTTTAGAGGGAGATTCTGTGATGAGCATCTCCTCAATTCCAGTAGGTTTTAGAGCTGCTACCTAACAAGGTGTCATATGAGTATTTGACAGCAGATGCATTTCCAGCAGTTCAGACAGTTCAGTAAGGCAAGAAGTAAATGAGAATGGGGAGGCAGCTATACTAGTGGTGGAAAAATTCTTGTAAAACCTTTTGAAGGCAAGAGAGGTAGGTATCAATTAGCCTTTGAGAGGAATGTATAGCACTGTTACAGATCTAATGAAAAGTACCAACCACTTAAAAAAAGAGACAACTGATCAACAAAACCAATTACCTATGCAGTAATAGAAAGGAATTGATGTTGCTTTTGTGAAGTTACAATCTTTTCCACCTAGCAATGCAGGTTTTTTATCAGCACTAATGTCCGAACATTTCAAGAATATGATCTCTTCTGATATCCATCTGGAATATGAGATGAAGGAAAGCTGCCTTTAGATGTAAGATGATCACCTTATCCTAGGATATCCAGTAGCAGTCATGGTCTTGGAAGGTAAATCATTAAAAACATTAAGCCCTGCTACTGAAACGGGTTTGTTCAGGCAGAAGCTATCATGATAACAATGGCAACATCTTGTCTGGTCTTTCTCGGCAACCTGGAAATTGGAGGAACTGGTATCAGTGTGTAAGGGAGCCAAGGGCCAGTGAACAAATAAAGCTTCTGCCAATGCTTCTGGGACTTGAAGGAAAATTCAAGGCAGTAAAAACATACAGGAAAAGACATCTTGCAACCTAGTGCGAAGTACTGCACCATCTTCCGCTTTTTCCATTAATCCTATCGGCTGCCTTCCCTTTAAACAAGGGCTTTTCCCTGTGGACTTCAGGTTGAAGGTAAAAAAAGAATTGAAGATGACAATGAGTGGCCTTTATAACTGCTACAGTAACTTTCCCTACATAAGCCAGGCAATATTGCTCAACATCTGCAGGACCACAAAAGATCAAAAAGCAGAAAGCTGTCCTATCCCTGACAATTCATGAATTAAATCATTACGGTTTTTGTGTGTAACAAACTACACTGAACATCTTTTGCAGCAGAATAAAGTTTCTAAAATGACTTCCTAAAACTAAACTTACAGTCAAGGTAACAGAATTCAGGAATGTTTTCTAAGTAACGGCTTTTAATTCCCTGCACATTTAGAACTGAAAGATTTACTATGTTTTTAACTTAAACTGCCATTTTTGCAACTCCTTACTTAAAAGCTGCATTCCTATGAATTCCATATCATGCAGCCTGTGGATGTTTGCAGCAACTAAAACATGCAACCATCTGGAAATAAAGCTTGAGTGCTTTACCTGAGCTTGCTCTGTATAAGAACTTTTTTTTCCTCTGCATTAACAGTGGACAACACAAACATATCTATCTCTGAAGACACAGAATTGACTCATGAGGGGTCTCATTTACCAGTGTTCACTGAACCAGAAACATTGGTTCGTTAACTGATGGGTATTGACAATTTTACAAATGCCGAGAACAATGTCATTTCATAACAGCCCATATTTACACAGCATTACTCACTTGCAGCAGCATGCTCCGTAACAGCCCTTTGTCTCTTCCGCTGCTCTCCTCAGTGAGCAGTAAATCATGTCATTAAACAAGTGCTTCCAAAGCACACTGATCTGTCATGATCCAGTGAAGATACCAGTTATAATGTGGGCACTTAATCTGTCAGAGGTTGTGGTGATGCATTCTAGAGTGAGGATCACCATGTTTTGCTGCCCATAAGTATTCAGTGACAGAAGTTAAATGATAATGTGAGTTAATTCCTTAATCATGTGGAAATATGTAACCATTACAGGGATTATTCTGACAAAAACAGAGGGTTGTTCTCAAACTTACTTTCCCTCTTCACCATGAAGCCTATTTAATTTCTTTTTAAAACATAATTCCATCATTTCATGTGTTCAGATATAGACTAATTACTTTATCACTGTAAGCAACACAGGTTCTTTAAAAATAGTAATTTCTGGATTTATTTATATGCAAGCTTGCAACTGACAAATGCTACAGATATTTTTCATACATAAAATTAGTAGTATGAGGTCATTGGACAATTCCCTTGCAATAAAGAAAACTATGCCATCAGTAATTTTCCAGACGTTTTTTAACTATCTCATACTCCTGCCTCTCAGGTCCTGATGCAGAGAGGAAGGAAACTTGTCAAAAAACATCAGTTCAGATGAAGCTCCTATTTAGATGGGAACCACATGGAGAATGGATTGGAAAAGCAGCAATAAAGCCTCTTTGATTTTCATCTCCTGCTACCCCATTAACTTCAGTTTTGTCAAGCCCACCCATTTCAGTTAAAAAAAAAAAAAGAAAATTAAATGCCAGAATAAGCATAAATTACATCTGTTCCATAGTACAATCTTAGTGTATCATGAAAATGTAAAATGATATTAGGTTATAGTGCACCCAGTGATACTATTTTTACTACTGCTACACTTTAAAACCGTGCTCTGAACACAAGATGCTCTGCTCTGAAACATGCATAGCTGTTTTTTATCATGAACCCTGTCAAAAGATAAAATAACTCACAGTACTTGGATTTATAAACAATAACATACATACTTTGAAATAAGGTGCAGAAAAATGTTTCCATTCAAATTATATTTGGTATAATGCTTAATCTACAAGTCACTACAAGGTGTAAGAAAGAATGTGTACCAATTAGAATAGGAAAGCAGGGTTTGGGGGGAGATGTAAGAAATACCTAATGATATTAATTTGATTTTCAGAATCCTAGACCTATAAAATCTTACACACTGTGGAATTAAATTGTAAATACTATATAGTGGCTATAGACTAAAGGATTCAGCTAGGATCAATCAATATAGGGTATTCCTTTCAAATAACACTACAAAAATAAAAATCTACCCAAAATTATTATAAAATTATTTTGAATAATCATAATTATTAAAATAAACTAAAGTGAAAATAAGCATTACAGACAGATCTTTTATGCTACACTCATTAAAACTCTGTATTACTGGAGAGTCTATTTTGCCATACAGAAAAATAAGCCACATTTTAAAACTAGCACATACTAAAATTTAGAAGTGCACTAAATTAGTTCTGTAGAGACACTGAAAAAATACTTTTTTCATATATTCTTCTGGAAAAAGATTAATATATATTTTTTATGTTTGTTGCTGGAAATTCTTATTAAATTAATCTAGGTAAGGATATAATCATTGCAAAATCAGGATTATACTTCACTATGAACTTCCTGTAAATTCTTCGTAAAGTCATTTGAACTTTTTTTTATCCTCCATTTTCATTTTAAGTATGATAATTTTCAGCCACTGGAATGTTTCAATAAATCTGAACTGTATTTTCTGGGAAGTTGAAATATTTTCCCCCAGAATTTAAACTGTGATTTAAATTGCTTGCGGAGAATGTTGAATTTGGCAAATATTTTTGATTAAAGAAAAAAATAATACAAGAAATAGAAACACCTTTATTTTTGCTGTTTTTAAGATGAAGCGTTTAATTTTCAAAATGAAGATTTAAAACATTTATTTAACTTTAATTAAATCTGAGTATACGCACATAAAGGCCAGAAGAAAGCAAAAAATAAATACAATAAACCATTTTAATGACAATTAAACTCTGGGGGTTCTGTATAAATGAAAAAAAATTCAATTACTTTTAAGGTGACCACAAACAAAATCTTTTATTTTTTGCAAAAACAAAACAAAAGTTCTCAATTTAGCTATGAAACTAAAGATTAACCATTTGTACTAGTTGAGTTGAGAGGCTTACTTAGTGATTTAAACTACTTCTTAATTCCCATATGGTTATATAGTGCAGGAGCTTTTTCAAGTCATATTTTTAATTATCTAATTGTGTTCTATCAGGGTCAATCAAATTGAGAGAAGACAAAAGATCTAAATTTGTTTTTCAAGTTGTAATTCCAGCCTGTATTAGAGATTTTCCAGATGAACTTTTTAACCCCAGTTCACTTCTGCCTAAAAAGGTCTTTAATTATTCATTTTATATATATATATATATATATATTTAGAAACCTTACATATGGCTTTTACATTAAATCATCCATCTAAGTAAATTTCAGGTGCAGTCTTCACATTTTGAAACCTATCAACATGTCTTTAAACTTTTTCTGCAAAGGTGACAAGTATGACAGACACGTGACTGAGTGGTGCTGTCTGCTTTGGCACAGAGTGACTGAGGCTAACACCAGCCATACGAAAGTGAAGCACCTACTCTAAGCAAGTCTCCTACATCTCTGTGAAAAAATGAAAAAAGCAAGCATCTTTAGAGGAGCAGGTAGGTGATAAGAGAAGATCAGCAGATTGAGCCTCTGAACACGTCTTCCTCTCTCCATTGACCACAAGAGGTGCCTTGGTGACAAACTTTGAGTAAGTGTTCCCTGTTGATGGCTAAAGACAAGTGAGGTGAATCTAACCCTAAGCATCTGAATCAAATCCACGGAGGGTGGCAGTGGAGTTTGGAAAGGTAACTGCACAAGTCAAAATGCAACTTCAAAGCATCTGGCATTTTCCCGAACCTTGTGTAACGTTTCTGCTTTTTTCATTCTGCCTATCCACAAATCAATAGTTATAATACATTTTAAAACATTTTAATAAATATTTCCAAGGATGCATGGTTTTTATTATATGGAATCAAAGACACTTCACCATTAGAACAGTTCAGCTACATCGTAATTGCCATGGCCATAGATTTCTTTTCAACAAACAGGCCTTTGCCTTGTGTGAATCATTGGCGGAGTGTACTTGAAATCTGCAACAAGCATCCACACATGCTGTTGATTTAGATAAAAGAAACCCACTGGCACAGTTTGGATGACTGCTAAGCAATATGTACCTCACGTGATGCCTTTTAATAGAAAGAGCACTCCATAGCACACACACACACAGAGCAGGTATAAAATTAGAGACAGACTGGGGCTGAAACACTAGACTATAATCAGAGTTCACACAACTTCAGACATCAAACCCTAACTTCAAGACCCCACAGTCTTCTCCAGTTCCCCATATATTTGCCCTGACAATCCACACTCAGTTATCAGAGTATCTAAGCAGTGACTGCAAGAACTTAAGACATCGATACAGCTTCAGATTTTATATATATTTCATGCATATCAGCGAACAGCACCTCTGAACAAATCTCTTCTCTGTGATTTACCCAGTTCTCAATCTCTACTTTCTAGACAAACTATCTTTACTTTATTTTGGATTAACCGCAGCCAGGCAGTATTAGAAGACTTATACAAGTGCTTGTTCTGTGAGTTAGTAAAAGTCCACAAATTCAGGTACAATGGAAGGAAACATAAAGGCTTAGTCAGAATAAAACCGACTAATCTTTGGAATTTTTAAACTCAGATATGTCATGTCTTCTACAAAAATGTTTCTCTTGAATTATGACAAGAAAGTCTGGTGCCATGCCTGACAGATGAGAACCATGCTGAAACCCTAAACTGACTATTTTAATTAGGCTAGAGATGTGACAGTCAGAAGGTAGGTTATATACCCACCTTCTACCTGTATTAGCTATAGCATGACATGAGATTAAAATCTGAGAGTTAAGGAGTATCTACCCATTTCAGAGTAAATGGCAAGAATTCGCTTTGCCACCTGAATTTCTCAATTCATTCCATTGTGATTCACTTTGTCCAGAAAAGGTGAACAGACAAAATAACTATTCAGAGGGAATGCAGAAAAAGCATTTATTAGCTATCACTGCCATGCCTGGGGCAGCTTGTAAGTGAAGACCTCATGAAATCAAAGGGTCCATAAGGAATGTCTTTGCATATGATATATCCATCTAATTAACAAAGGGAGGAAGTTCTTGTTTGATACTTAAACTGGTTCTGTAACATAAAAGTGAAATTAGAAAGAATACTGTTGTTAGGGGGGTTGTTCTGTTTGAAAGCAATCAATTAGAGAGAATACCGTTGTTAGGGGGTTTGTTCTGTTTGAAAGCAATTTCCAAAGTCAAGTTTTAGAGAAAAAAACTGCCCTTCATTTCTTCCAGATGCAGCTGTTTGCTTCTCAGGCTGGTATTGCCAATTTTTCCCACCTCTGCCTTTCAGCTACCCAGTTGGAGTCTCTCAAGTCCTGCAAGTATGCCTCAGAGTATTTCATTCCATGTGTCAGGTTCTCCTAATACTTTCTCAAAAATATTCAATACACTGTACATTTGTCAATCCCCAAATAGTTGCTTTTCTGTTATCATACATCTATACTGTCCATCTGTTCTTGGAATTTACTCAGTGTTTTCCTTGTTGCTGTTTCAAGGCTACATCTCCTGTGTTTTGGCTAGCACGAAGATTCTGTAAATGCTGCAGATGAGTACCTGCTTTACTTCCACTTTAAGTATTTCTGCTTCTTATCTGTGTTGAATAGCTTCATCTCATTCATCCCTCTTTTACTTTGGGTGATTTGGGATTTTTGTCCTTTCTTCTAAGGGCACTGGCTCTTATTGTGAAACTAATTTTTTTTTAATTTTTTTTTTTTACTTCACTGATACTTTTGTATTTTACAGCACTTTTTTCTAGCCTTTTTCTTCTTTTTTTTCTTCTGTAGACTTTTTTCTTTTAAGACTCTCTTTTCTCGTTCTGTCCTTGTAATTTAGTCTTATTACAGTTCTTTCAATTTAGCTCCCCTTACTTCTTTCTCAATTAGCTCATAACTGAGAGGAAAAAAAAAAAACACAACACCAAACCCCACAACCAAAACCAAACAGCCAAACATAAAAATATCAGGAAGTCCTAATTATACAGTTTCTAATCTTAATCCAGAATGTCAACTGACTGTGGGCAAGAGCAGTATATTCTTATTAAACTCTGAGCTCACATAGCTTCATTTACCACTGGGGCTCATACAGCATTGGCTGCCTAGCTGAGTTTTCTTTAAGAACCTTTTCACTCAAGAAGTATGGAGCAGCATATGTTGGGACAGAGGATTATATTCCCACATGAAGCAAGAACTGTAAAAATATTTAGGAACTAATCATCTGATGCACACCTGTGGATAGAAATTTCTCTCCCAGACGCATGTGCTTGTCTATTTGAGTGCTTCTTTCTTAGTGAGCATATAAACAGTTTTAAACTACATTCATTCTTTCAAAATGTACTTCTTTTTTTCTCTCTGTGCTACAGCTGACTTTTAGATTTTTTTGGCATATAAATGACTTTTAGAAACTCAACCATTCCTTGTAAATGTGTCCCACCTGTGTGGTTTGTTTTGTATATAGTTATGATATAATTTTAGTATAACTGCTGACATAGTACACATCTAATTTTTTCTGCTCAGAATTCCAGGATTACTATTGATTATTTTGGGGAAGACAACAGGCAAAGCCATATTTGGGCTCTCTTTTTTTTTCTTTTCAGCAATAATTTGCATCTAGCAAGTCCAGTGAATTCACTGTGCCTCTTGTGAGGACACAATCTGTTAAGTACTCATCACTCTGTCAGAATCAACTAGCCCCCAAATTACCTGTTCTGTGTAATTTCCTCCTACCTTTTAAGTATTGACATATTCTAACTCTTTTTAAACTTAACATGTGATTGTCTGAGGAAAAGTGTAATTTCTGGTGTCATTCCAGCTACTTGCAAACTAAACCTTAAGAGGCTTCTCTGCTACTAAGCAAAAGACAAACAATGTGACCTTGGAAACATTTTTGTCAAGAGAGCCTTGAAGGTTAGTTCATGGATCCTTAAGATCCAAATGATTCTGGTAAGCTTTTTCAACATGTATTGCTATTTCAGGTTGCTGTTACAAGTGGGACATCCTAGTTTGTTATTCTGTCTTTTTATCTCTCACATGAATAAATTACAGGGTTCTGCTTCTTATCACAAAAAACATTCCACTGATCATCTGGGGAACACAAAATATTTTTTTCAGTCTATAAATTATTCTTAAAGAAACTCTCAGAACCAGTGAGACAGTAAGTTGGTTTTGGTTCTGGGTTTTGTGTGTGCCTTTTTTGACAGCATTTGTCTAAAATAATCACATGTGGTCTATCAGATTTTAGTTTTGTCATCAGAGCTGTCAGTATTTCATAGAACATTATTTTAAAAACATATGCACACACAGAGTAAACCCTTTGCAGCATCTTGGCCAGTAAGTGTGAATGACAAATATACCTGGCTGCTCTCCTATGGTGTTTTCTTACTGTTCGTTGGCAGAGAAAGTGATTTCATGGTAGAAGGTTGGAAAATGACCTCTTGTAATGATGAAATTTGCATAAATAAATGCTGATTGCACAAAACGAATAATATGCAGTGAGTATCATCACAATAAGTTGTCTCCTACTGACAGACTCTAAGTTAGAAGCGTACAATTATGCAAATCAAACTAATGCCAGTTTCTCATTACTGTCGTGGTGGAGGCAAACACATATCCTCCATAGACAGCTTGATGCTGGGACACAAGCCAAAATGTTTGGTTTTGCTGACATAGTAACTGAGTCAACAAAAATAGGATATAATAGTAGTACATCAGAGGAATCCATATCAGGGCAGACCTGAAACTTAATGGACTGTGAATCTTTTGTCTGCAGAGAGGCCTTTCACTGGTATTGACCCATAGTACGTCTGCTCCCACTTTTGCCGATTTTATAGAAATAGATTACAGAAGCAATTGCTTTTTGCAGCTGAAATGTCTGCAAAACAGTCTATTAGCTTTCCTTATAATAGATGAGATGACATTTATAAATACTTAAATAATGTCATATATCCCACGTTTAAAAACTTCCCAGAATAATTCACAGACTGCTTGTGGTTGCTTGATCTAATGTTTATGTGAAGTCTCATTACGATACCACTGGGATTTTCAAACAATGCCACTTTTCTTTTTCCATCTTAAAAATATTCAGACAAAAGATATTTTATTTTTCTTTTTTAAAAAAATGCAGCAGCAATTACCATTAATACGAGGGACTGAATATAAAAAAGATGTTGATAGCTCCACTCAGAGTTACTAACCCTTGGGAACATAAACGACATTGGCTCTGTGAGTCACTGAAGAAGAATCTAGTGCTCTATCACTTCAATTTCTTACCCTTCTTATTCAAGTAATTACTATGTGTTTGTCCTTATCTGCATATTTGCCTATACTATTGTACACTTCCATATACATGCTGGCATGCAATTCAGAAATATCAAGCTAAGACTGAGCTTACAGTTTACAAATCAACGCTTTTCCAGGCCCCCCAATGCATGCACAGTTCCAGTACAGGACTTTGCCTCTCCAACAAAATTCTGCATTAAGGGTCATTTCAAAAATACAACTTTGCTCAAAGACGAATTGGAAGATTCTCCACTTGACTGAAGGAAAAAAAAAAAAAAAAAAAAAAAAAAGAGAAAAAAACCCATTGGAAGATTCTCCACTTGACTGAAGGAAAAAAAAAAAAAAAAAAAAAAAAAAAAGAGAAAAAAACCCACCACCAGCCCAAAACAACACACACAAAAAATCCTCCAGACATTTTAACAACCATATCAACTAACATCAGCTGAAATACGTTGTATTCTGTGAACCCTTCTCCTTGAAAGAGTCACTCCAAACTACCCAGCATCTACACAAATTTGCCTTAAATTTCAGCTGCAGATAAGTCTCCTGGGACAGAGCGATTAACAGCACCTGTACGAACTGGCAGTTTAAACACTTCTGAAAATCTTTCTGGAATAAGACTTCTGCATTTCTATTACCCATAGTACCAGTAACTGAAAAAAGGTTTAAAAGAGACCAAGGAATCTCTCCCATGTTACTTCAGGATACCCGTACAGCCTCCTTTCTGTTACATGAAGAAACATAGCAGGCCCTTCCCTTTAAATATCCTTCTTGCAAAAGCATTACCACTTTCAGTAAATTGGAAGTATTGACGAAGCAAGTCGGCATACCTCTGCATACCTGCCTTTGGAGGCAAAGATGATTCTGCAAGACATCTTCTTTTAAGGTATCACTTAAGTGACAGAAGATTGGGGTACTTCCTTGCTGATAAAGTTTGGCCCCTTTTGAGATGCTCCTCAAATCAGAAAATTTACACCTTGACCTTTAAAAATACTGTTGCTTCGCTTTGGGAAATATATCAGATTGAATTTGATGATGGATATTTAAGAAAAAGAACCTCATGAAAGAAGGACAGCTCAGAAAAAAAAAGAGTATTTTAAACTTTTTTCATGCACAATACTGCTTTGAACTCACGCAAAATGAACACTGCACTGTATTAACCAACAAAGTACATTTTTCTCCAGAGCCAAGTATTTTCAGCAAGAATATCCAGCATACATTTATAGTTCTATTACTGATGCCTTTTTTTTTATGGTTACAATTCCAGGAAAGCACAGCTACAAATGAAAAGGAAGTACATAAACATCCAGTTCCTTAGCCTTTCTTCAGCTGTGAGTCCACAAACATTTTAACGGGGCTCATCACAAATTGAGAGCCAAAATATAGGGGGAAAAGTCCAAGTTAAAAATTGGTGACAAACCTGTGAGAAACTGGAAATTTTGTTTGATGAGGGCCAATATTACACATACCAGCACAAGAATTTTATCATTGTAGGTGTGTATCTGTTACCTGTTAATCATTTTTCTAACTGTTGTCAATTTCAATAAATCGACAAAGAATCTCCAAGAGATTTTCTACATATTTCATAAAGCCAGCTTGTAAAGAAAGGCAAAGTAGTCCTGTGAAGGAACTGATATCAAAGGAAACCTTCATATACATCCTAATAGCAGGAAAAACTTCAGAATTGGTCCTACACTTTTTTGACCCTGAACAGAACCAAAATGCTCTGAGAAATCAGGTTTCATGGGCTACACGTGCCGCCTCAGGCAGGTGAGGCCCATGGTGCACCCAGCAATCTGTTCCTGCCACCACCAGGTCTCCTCATAGACCCGCTAGCTTTCTCTCCTCTCCAGATCACAAAGTGGACCTGGCATATTTCTTTATTCTGCTGAACAGATTCATTACAGAAATGTTATTATGGCAATTTCCACCTGTTCTCAGAGGTTTTGAAGTCTCCTCACAGAACCTATACTTCCTTATTTTCATGCTGTCCATTTAAAACTGGCAAGTTTCAGCCTGGCTTGCAATAAAGTTTATAATAGAGCATGCACACCACAATTTTCTCTTGTTAGGATATGGACATGTCAGCACTCTTGACTGCCTCTTTCTCACAGCAAACAAATTCTACTCTCACTTTTCAAATCTGTTTTCCTCAATTCAATGATGTTGAATGGCCAAGAGGATCTCAAAATAAAGATGTTCAGGCATGGATTGATTGGAGGGAAACTAAAAGGAAACTTGGGTTTACTTAACAGGAAGGTGGCATTTGTGAGGCTTCTGGTGGATGGCATACCTTTTCTACCTCAAAAAAAATGCTTTCTGATGTCTCAAGCTTATAACAGTATAGCTAACTGACTTTTATCTTGCTTGTGTCATATTGATCTATCAGTGAATCCATAATAGAAGATAGCAGTCTGAAACAGTTAAAAGTAATAGCCATTGCGATAGATAGCTGCAGCTAAAACGTAGTTTCATTGGGACACTTAGTGCAAAGAACTGTAGATTCATGTCAGGCGGGGCGTAAGTATCCCCTTCAAAGCTCACTGTTACAAACACCAGGTGCACAGATGACCTGCCTTCAGAATATATGTTTCTATATTGATTTTCACAGTCTCAGAACAACAGGAAAAGCCAAGTGAAAGTTTCTTTGCAGAACACTAAAAGTAATTTACGTTCTTCTTTTGATTCTTCTCTGTATTTTGCTTTATGGTTCACAGTACAAGTGCTTATTTTAAAAATTCATTCGTGACTCAGAAAGCAAGCACACAGTTGAAGATCTCTGGGAGTGCAGAGCAAGAAATGAGCCACAAAATGAAATGAAACAAAACAAAAATGCATTAGGATTTAGTGGTAAGTCATTATGCAACAAAGTTTGTATTTTAAACACAGACACACTGGCTGTTCTGGTAGCTTATAATGTTATAAATCTAGGAGCAACATGAAAAGAAAAATATGTTATGAAGATCCTGTTATTACAAACATGATAACATTGGCTTCTTATGGTCTATGCTCCCAGTCGTGACAGGTTCCTGAAGCCTGCCTGAAATACTTCTCCTGTGTATAATAAAACCATGATTTTAAGATTTTCCAGGGTTATGACTCAGGGCTTTGCTTAAATGATACAAATGCAAACACCCTTCTCCTGCAGCATTATGCTTCCAGGACCATACATCTATTTTGAACACTTAGTTTTCCTTCCCTCTTTAAAAATGCAAATTATAAAGGAAGGGGCACAGCAGTTACTCACTGTGAAATGCCTACATGTGTAAAAAGGTCCTGCCTCACTCTGCCTCTCCACAACAAAGTCTCTGAAGTTCTGTGTTGGATAGAGGCACTCAAGTAATGGGACTTGGGAATTAAATCTGAGCGGCCTGGTAAAAACTCTCTTATTCAGGATTACTTATTTCAGGCTATCTCAAGAGTCAGGCAAATATAACCTAATTTGTTATAGTTGGTTTACGGTTTCAAGCATTCCTTCATTCTCATGACATTTTGTTTGTTTGTATTTAATTGTGCTTACGGCTTTTTTTGCACGTGTTTGGTTTGTTTGTTTGTTTTTTTAATAAAAAGATAAAACATACTGTGGATGTCACCAGCCAGCAGAATAACATCTCATGCTGTGACAGCACTCCAGCCTCCCTTAAATGCTTACAAGAACAAGAATTACTCAAAGGGCTGAGATTCTATATACATGCTTGTGTTTCCTGTGCCTACCACCGGATGCCTGATTTGTTGTAATAACCGAGCTGGTTATATTTTATAGCTAATAGACTGGCTGTCCTCTCTGAGAGGAAAGCTGGCTTTTCAAAAGATTAAATGTGTGAGGACAATTTCTCCTAGTATTTCTTGAAGGATTGTTCAGTGTGTTGGTTTGCCAGCAGTTTTTGCTGTGTTGACCTTAAAAACAAACTAAAAGCTCCAGAAGAGTGGAAGTGCAGTTTCTCTTGAAGCTCCTAAGGAATAGCATTAATGACAAATTGTGTTTTAAGGTAAAAAAGTGTGGGGCTTCCCTTCAGTTCCTGCTAGCAATGGCAGAGGACTGTATGTTAAGCTCCTTGTAGTCTTCGAAGGCTAACAAGTTTACAGCTCTTCTTTTTCTGATGGCTTAATCACTGCAGCACTCATAAACATTCAACCCCATTACTCTCACTTCTGCTTACCTCTGAGACCTACAAAATACCTTCAGAAGATGTTCATAGAAATAGAAACTCATAACCCTATCGAACTGGAAAAAATAATCATAGATCCAGCTGAGACACTGGTTATAGCCCACCATAGTCTTCCTCTCACACACCTCCTGCTGACAGCCTCTCACTCCCCTGTCCCTCAGCTGCCTACTTCCCTCCTGCCACAAGCTGTCCAGCTGACCCAGTATCAAGGTGTCGGTGCAGCGGGCTAACCCGCCCCGTCACAGAGCCAGATGAAATGCCTGACCCGACACGATGCCAGGCTGCTGCTGAAGGTGCCCTGCCCCTGCCTGCCCTTCCCCTCCCTCGCACTGACTGCAGCATTCACCCAACCATGCAGGGAGACAAATCAGCTCAAGTCAGAAGAAAACTAATCCAGTAAACTATCCAAATAGTTTTCTGTCACTACAGTAAGCTGGCTCAGCTCACTAAGGGATTCAGAGGTTCCGAGGAGCTGGGACAAGGAAAGAGGTAAGGCCACAAGCCAGCGGGGAGAGCTCCCGGGACCTCTCCGTGCCAGAGCTGTTACGCTGACTCTGCCAACAGTTGTGCCTAATGATACATTGCTAGGGAGTTTATTTCTTCTCTTTCAGACTTGATAAAAGGTCCAAATAAAACCTATTAACTTTCCTTAGAACTTTTATTTCTGTGGAGTACTCCAAAACCCTTTTCATTTTCTAATAGCGTGCAATTGTTGGGTATCCTGGAGACTTCTGCCATTAGACCAAATTCAGCAAGTGAGATGAGGATGAGGAAGTTTAAGCCAAAAAGTTTAATGCCAAAAGTCTCTTGGAGTCATTTTTGGTTTATACATTTTTAAGCAAGCTCTGATGGTATGGGATGTTATTTTACCATCTAGTGAACGCTATACTGAGAAGGACAGTGTCGTCATAGCAACCGTTTAAAAAACAATTCACATATTTTGTGCCAAATTAAATTAATATGATCAATAAAAAGGAAGAATACAGCTATTAGCAGGAAAACATTTTCACAAAATGGCCCCTCCCCAATGACCTTTCAGCCTTCACCCCCACACAAGATTTACAGAATACCTTCCAGAGCTAATCCAGGAACTCAATAACTAATGGATACTAAAAATCATGGACTCAATAAAGAGATTAGTTTTATGGCCCATTACAGTCTTCTTACTCTACATCCTACTGATCTCTCTCCACTCACTGATGCTAAATCGCGGTTTCTGTCTCCACTCCACAGGAATTCCCTCCAGCTAACACTCATCCATACAAACCCCCACCTTGTCTCAAGTTGTCAAATCGATTAACATAATTAAGTTACACTAAAAACTGTTTCTGTCATTAGCTGGAAGTTTACTGTTTCTACAACCATACTTCCACAGCTACTTCAACTTAGCCAAAACAAATGCTGCACAGAAAGGAGTGTTTTCATATTTTTCCTCCTCATCAATTTATTCTCTTTCCACTTATACCACAAAATTTAATTGCTCTGGATAAAAGGTACATGAGAAGATGAGACGGTTCATGATAGCCCCATCAGGCCTGAGAAAGACATGTGGAAACCAGACAGCTGGTCAGGCCAGCTAGAGAGCACCCTAAGCCAGGGAAAGGAAACAAAGTTCAAAGCAAGAGAACTGCTGCGCTCCCACTGCACAGCAGCCACTTTGTATGCTGACATCCACAACCCACATTGCCCTCCGCTGATGCTTTCCTCACTGTGCTGACTCAGAAATAAATGACACAAGTGCCCACTGAGAAGGACTGTTTGACAGACTTAGATACTTTAAGCAACTCCTTCTCTCTAAAAGAGAGTTTCACAAATTTTGATTAACGTTTATTTCGCATATCCATTCCATTTGAATTTCAAGCTGCTTTATATCCAATTCTCTCTCTACAGTACACCTTAGTTGAAAAAATGTCCTAATTCTCCCATTAACTCTTGAATATGTTTGCCATCAAGATAAGCTGGCCATGGTCTTTCAACTTAAAACCCAGAACCATTTCTTAACAGCTGTATCCTGAGAGGATCATGTATAGTCTTAAGTATGCTCATTCCACCTAAGGGAATACATGCTGACCTGGTTGAAATGTACACCCAAAAATGCAAAAGAGGAGTCAGAAGGGGAACGGGGAAGGGAGTGTAATTTTAGGGTAGAAATTTCACTTGTGCAAGGAAAGAAGAAAATTTAAACTACATTTCTAATTAAAAGACGATTAAAAGAAGTATCACGTCTGAAGGCATAGCCCTAAAGGTGATGAAACCATGGCCAAAGCATATCCAATCATAATATATTAGCAACATCTGTATTTAATCACATAGACAGAACCACTACCTGATCTGTGTCATTCAGATAAAGCTTGTAAAGGTCAAGATGCATTTTGCAAAAATTGCTAGAAAACATCTAATATACCATAAAAGATCAAAAGTCACATAGATACAATTTTCACTGCTTCTCTTATCAGGTCAAAAAAAAAATAATAATAGTCTCTCCATTAAAAGAAAATATCTGAGTGAGATATATAAATATATACTAGCTTCACTGTGGTTGCAGAACAGCTCAGGACATTATTGGTGTTGGCTACCCTTACTTCTGTAAATAATTATAAAAAAAATAATTTTTAGTATTTCACATGACAGAAGTACCACTGACTCGACACCTTAGCAAATAAACAGAGCTAAGAACAATCTTTGCAGGAATGGGGTCTAAAATATTTTGCTGCACCTGAAAATATAGAGTATTAAAGTAGTAAGACATGCACAAAAGCAAGCTATTGGAAATCCATCATTCTGGTGATAAAATATTGTTGATGTCCCTCCCTCTCCCTCTCAGCATTCTTCTATTCTAGGAAGGAAGTGGAATATACAGAATAAAACATTTTACATGTTCAAGCTACTTAAGGACAGAGCATTTTATCCTCTGTTCAGTATTTTTTCAGACATCACATGGAAGTATACCTACAGCATTTTCAAATGGAAATTCAGAACAGTTCCTCGAACTTAGAAGTTTGGGAAATGCATTGCCTAGCACCAGTTAGACATGATTCACAAAATATTCAAGATGCTATTACTATGAGAATTTGTGTTAACAGAGCTTCAAGGCTAAAGTTGGTGCCCCTCCAATTAAAAATATTTCTTCACTGCTTGAAAAGTCTCAAGAAGCATCCAAGCCTGTCTATCAGCACCTACACCCACATGCTATCAGCACATTTCTGGGAGCAGTGACTTCTTGACAGCAGCACCAAGAGGAGCAACATCAAAATGACCTTTTGTAAGATAATGTATTACACCATCATCATCATCCTCACTGCTGGGATCTCTCTCAAACGATGCATCAAGGTAATGTGTCTGTGTCTCCACCCAGCCATGTTTTCAAGCAAGTTAGTTACATTATTAAAAATAAAAAACTAATTTAAAATGTAGGAGAAAGAAACAGACTATAAACTGTGAATGCTGCTCAAAGAACTGAAAATGCATATTTGTGGATGTGTAATGCATCATTATTAAAATAATTCCTTTGATGGCCAAGCACTCTAAAGAGGTGGTGCTATAATCAGGGTAATTTGGGCTGCTATTAATGAAAGAAGCTTTACATGATACACAAAATCCTGGGAGCCTAAGGTGGGGGGAGGCAGGAAAGAGACAGACAGAGAAAACCAGAGAAAAATGAAAGAGGAAAGAATAGTACCCAAAAATTCTTTATTGTTTTCTTCAGAATAAAACTGATTTCATTACAGAGCTATAACTTTTCCCTCTTAAACCGCCTTGGTAGGCAAAGTCTAGACTGAAGGATAATAAAATAAATCAGCAGAGAAAGAATATCTCAGCCCTGTACTACCTATCCCTTCCTCAGTCCTTTATCTCTCTATCATCTTTCATGCACTCCCCTGAATTCTCCTTCCTGATTCACGTTATTACACTTCAGTCTTAGTTTTCATTAAATTAATTTCTTTTTGCTGTTCCCATGGTCTATTCCTTCCTGCCTGGTTCCTATGAAGTCATGATGAGGCAGCGGAGAAAGAGAAAATAAGCAATCAAAATTAGAACTGCAGGCACATGATGTGCATCAAGACCTCTCTTCTTCCTCTTGCTCTCCTGACAAATCGCAGTTACTTTCTCACATTCTTATTCTACTGGATGATCAAAATGACACACATCTAGCTAACGCTCAGGACACTGTAGTCCTGGACAACCCTGGCTTCATTCATTTCAGTCCTTCGTGGAATTCATATTCATTTCACACACCTCCCTGCAGTTTCCCAACCATCACATTGTGATGAAGGGAAGAAATGGGGAGAGGAAAGTGAAACAATCTCTACCTCTACTACAGTTCTTTCACACGTGAAATGAAGACTTAAAGATCGCTTATGCCAGAGCAAGGCCACAAGAAAGAGCACGGTCTTTTTTGTTTAGAATATTCATTTAATACTCTCAACTGTAGGAGCTGAAACACTACCTAGCCGTCCATGCTCCAAAACTTATATGTATTTAACAACTGTCACATAGAACTGTCACTGCCATGGAGCGGTGACTGAAACCAAGAGCTTCTCTCTTCCTTGCAACGTCCAAATCCCTAGGTTACAGAGCTATGATCTCCTAAGCTTCCTTCTATTCAATCAGTCTTTCAACCCTTTTTTCTTTTTTTTTTTTAATTACTATTGTAACAGCCTTAGTAGATATCTGTCTGGAACAATGTATAGTCTAAAAGCCAGGTCAAGTTCCAGGACTGTAAAAAGATTTGGATGCAAACTCAGATTCATATCCTGCATAAGTGCACTAACCAAAGTCATATTATTTAAAAGGGAATAAGTGACCATCCACTCTTACAAAGGAAAATAAACCTTAAAAGAAAAGCATAAGCATTGAACTTAAAGTCTGAATTCCAAGCTGTGAAAACTATGTGAAAAGAGGTATTATATATATATAGATATTTATGCACCATCAATTGATTCCCCTACTGGTTGCTTTATATGGCTTCATGTTTCCTCTGCATCCTGTTAGGACCTGACTCTGTAGTCATGCAGAATTTGGTACCTACTCAGAAGACTCTAGCTAAGGGGATCTAAATGGTTTTGCATTTCAGCTGGAGTCTTTTGCTTTTGTCTCTTCATTGGTATGACTATCCTTAAGCCTTTTGTCATTTTTACTGATATTTAACAATCTGTACTTCTGTATGGCACTATCTCAGATGAAAGGTGCTGAAATCCTTGCCTCAATGAAATCATTGCAAATTGCACCTAGGAAGCCTGAAAACCAATGCCTTAGAAAAAATGTCAAAAGGATAAACAAAGATTTTAAGGATAATAAATTGGATTTTGAGCTGCAGATTTCAGTTCCACAACTTACACTATGGTACAAGTTCAATGACGTGAGTGCTATTCCTCTCAATTTATACCAGTGTAGGAAAGATCAGGATAGCACCTTATAAAATTATGTTGGGGTGATACTTCTAGGACCTGAAAGTTTTTCAGGATTTTGTCTCATTAACATCCATTCTAAACAGAAGATATTGGCAGTGCTTCAGAAATCTGAAATCACCTGTACTCACTTGTGTGTCTGTTTTTCAAACAAGCTGACAGCTGCAGAGATAATGCTTATCCATTTGACACACTGCATGTAAAGTTGGTCAGGTAAATATGTGAACCATGAAACACTGATGCCTATTAAAAGAAGCATGTGCTTCAAATTAATCAGCTGAAATCCCAAATATTGTACTTTATTGTATTAACACTTTATAGCCACTATTTCTAGTCAATTTTCCCATGCCATTAGCCATTTTTTTGGCAGGGTTCTTTGTCTAATTTCTACAGCTAAGGTGGCAAAAAGGTTATTACAAGTAATAGCAAATTTAAAGTTTTATTAGCAGTAAACTGCAGAACCTAATGGTGATGCCAATGCTAGATAAAATCATTGTCACAGTTAATTTTGAACTCTTTATTTCAAGCTTAATAATAGGAAACTCAATGGAGAGGATATTACACGGCCCATATCACTCATGAGTGCCGCAGGCCTGAGTAACTTGTTATTTTGCTCATGAGTGAAATAAAATGCAGATTATACTGCCTGCTATCAGGGGCACTGCTTTAATTGAGGGTGCATGCATGGTGATGAAGGAGTACCAAGCAGGTTTCATTTTCTCAAATGTTACAGGGATGATCTTTGTGGTTCTAACTGTGACTTGTCAAATCACCTCTCCATTACTGTTGAATTTTTTAAGTTTTTTCTGTTCCTTCATAGATCTTGAAAAGTGACTGTGTACATTTGTCCCTTTAGTCAGGGATTATGTCAAACTGCTCCTGTAACATCCCAGTGCCTGTAGCCTCTGCCATTTATTTGCTTCAGAAGAAGAAAACAAAGGAATACCTCTATCTTAGACTTAATCATGTATGCCAGACAACACAAACTACTACTCCACTCTGAGATATATTCCCAATCAGAAATAAATAATACAAGATACACTCCTCTTTACCTTACATTTACTCAGAAAATAGGTGTGTCAAGAAGTGGTAGCACATGGGAATGTCTGTTCTTTTCCTACAGTGTATTTCTTTTCTCTTCATCCCCTTATTGTACTAATGCACTGGATGCCACAAATCACGTAGAAATGTCTCCGTGTCAATTGGATGTATTATGGACAACCTTTTTCACAATGATCCCTATATAGATTTGGGAAAGCTGTCTTCATGATTACCCCAAAACTAACTTTTTTTTTTCCTTTTTTCATCCTGTACTATTGGCTAGGAAGGTCCGATTTCTAATCAGATTGCATTTTTCTAATATTTGCCAAATCTTGCAACTTCTTTTCTTCAGCCAGAACTACCAGCAAAATACAATCCAGTAACTCACCTACCAATGAAATCAACAGAACTGTTACTGATGTTAGCAGGCTTTAGGTGAGGCTTTTATATTTAAAGGGCTCTAAATTTCTTTTTTATTTATGAATACATAACAGAAGAAAATGCCTACACCTTTTAATCAACCATAATCAGGACTATCACTATTGTACTTCTAGATAACTGCTGATGGCATTCTTGCAAGGATACTAAAGAATTACTTATCAGCATTCATTATCAAGCTCCAGTACAGTATGGCCAAGAAGTAAAAGCAGCATTACGTGGCTGAAAGTGACCAATTGAAATCGTGACACTAGACAACTGTAAGCACAACGCACTTCCATGTAAAGTTGCTCAAACCAGCTTTTTTATAAGTAGTACAGCTAGATTAGTGTGGTGTTCCACTGAAGTTAATTTAGTCAAATGAAAAAGAGACAATAGGTGCTATCATAACATTGCATTGCTCGGTGCAGAGATATTTCGAGGGACAACTTCTGACCTGCTGAGAGTGAGAAACGAGGTGTTGAGCTAATGATTTTGGGGGTTTTGTTTCAGAGTTTTTACTCAAACTATTTCTCTAGTGCAACCAAAAGCAGAATCCAGTAATCAAATCCCACACTTTTGGAAAGGTACCCGATAGCAACACCGTAACAGCTACTTCCTAAATATCTGAG
The DNA here is from genome assembly GCF_023634155.1 of Falco peregrinus. NCBI lineage: Eukaryota > Metazoa > Chordata > Aves > Falconiformes > Falconidae > Falco > Falco peregrinus. The sequence goes on along the minus strand of NC_073730.1, from coordinate 19,795,121 downwards.
AGCCTATGTTAAGTCACTAAGTAATTAAGTGCAATCAATCCTCAATAGCTAAAATTATCCTAAAATTACAGTTCAGATTTCTCCTGAATTAACTACCATCAAGACATCTTTACTGGATAGACTATTTAAAGCCCTATACTAAAGAGACCATTATGGATTTTCTATGACCCAGTACATGTGCATTTACCCAGGCAGACCATCATAATTCTAAATAAAATCTTCTAACAGCATGAAGGACCATCTTTTGTAGCCATGCCACCGTGACTCACACGGTATGGGTTTATGCTCGTAACTCCGTCTTTCCTAAAGAACACTCTTTCGCTTGCCATGATGTGTAAAAGACAAGACGAAGAAGGTGGCTCCTTTTTGAAGTGCCTTTATTTTAAAAGGAGACAAGATATTGACACACTTAAAATCAAAATTTCTCCTTCTTCAAAAAGGGACAGAGCAGAGTTTAAGAGGTTACCATAGTTTCATCTTTTTAAATTAATAAGACAGAATTTAGTTTAAAAAAAAAATAATCCATTGTTAAGAGTTCATTTTGCTTTTCATTGGTGACATGTGCTGATACAGGGGTTTCGTGCTTTCAGTGCTGTGTTTCTCTTGGGACCTATTGTAGACTTCAAAAGATAAAAGAAACTTATTGTTCAGTAAGCCACTGAACAACGTAAAATCGTATTGTAGTATAAGTTTCTTTGACAGGTTGACCTCATGAAGACATTTTAGTTATTTCTTTTTATTTTCTTTACTGTGGCTTTGGTGAATTAGGCTTGGATATTGATTTTGTGGCAACACTGAAATCATAATGGCTTTTAATTTCAAAGATGACCGACTGTCTTACATTACATGTCTGTTTCTGAGCAGTTACACGAGAATTTAAGCATTACTACCCTTAAACTTTACATCTGCTTCCCACTTTGAGGTCTAATAAAGCCTTTAAATCTGCTTTTCCTTTCTTTTTTTTTTTCTTTTTTTTAATCTCGTCTAAACATGTGCTCAAGCAGAGGACTGCAGATCATTTCCTTTTACTCCTGACTTGATTCAAAGCACTTGCCATATGCATGTATTCAGCACAGAACACACTGTCCTCTAAGCTGTGTTTATTAGAGACTCATGCTCAGAATTCCATCTTTTTTTTATTATTATTATGGATAGCCTGAGCCAGACTATCTCACATATTTTGGATAAAAAAGGGGAGAACTGGCTATTATGCAATGAGAAGTTGTGATCAGAGAGAAAATATTGTTGTATAATAACCTAGGTTCAAAGAACAGTGAACCCCTCCCCAGCGTTCTACTGAAAGGTTCGGAGTCTCAGTCATCAAAACACACATGAAATGTTTAACTGAATTTTTCAATCATCTTTGATCTGTATACAACTCGTAAGGTAGATGAGGGGAGAGAACACAAAACAACAAAAATACCCAAGGCCAGATTTAGAAATACCAAGAGGAAATCTTCTGTGGGCAATATTCAGGCACTCTTATTCTTGTCTCAGCTTTAAAAGTAAAAACAGAGAGAATCCTTTTTCAGAATTCCTGAAAGTTATTCACATCATAATTTATAAACCTGAAAATCATAAAGTGAAATCAGAAAATAATTCAAACTAAACATGACAATACTACAGGTCTTTCACCAAACATTTCCTCTTCTTGCTCAGAAAGATTTTCCTTTTTTGCACGATTTTATAATCAGTATGCAGCCCAAATTTTTCAAATGCTAGAGGTTATGTTTCTTACTGGGACCATATGCTAAGTGGAAATTTTTTTTTAAAAAGACAGGACATCTAAGAGAAGGAAAAGAAACCACCAAAAACAAACAAACAAAACCCCCAGTTCACTGGAAAAAGCACTGAAAATATTTTTCTGATAAAGGTGTTTATTTTCACAAAGTTACTGAATTATTTTTTTTCTTTATAAATAAGTCAACCATACAAAATAATAAGAAAAAAAACATTATTCAGGAACAGACTTTACATCTATCCATAAATGAGCAGAATGGCTAGTAATAACAAAAATGCTCACAGAAGTCTGAATATTGGGAGTAAAAGCAGAAAGACGTGAAATGCCAGTTTTACTACTGTCAACAATTGCCCTCAAATGTAAATAAAATCCAGATAAATACATTTATTATTTTGCTGCATAATATCTGTAAGCAAGGAATTAAGACAGATCTAATGTTCAAAGTTGTAGCTGATTTTGGAATGGAAGCACTGAAATATTTTTCTACATTTTTCTGTTCAGAAGTAACACAAAAAAGCAAGGTAATTAAAACATTAGAATTACTTTTAAAAGTTCATTTGTTGAAGGTCTCTTTCTTATCTTTTAATTGTAAATACAAATTATTCCTGGTGGACATTTATGAAATATTTTAACCTAGTAGAAGAGATAAAAGGACAGTGAGTTCTTTTCCTTTTTTTACATACAAATACTACAAAATAAATTTCATAGCCAACTACTTCTTCAATCATTGCCTAATTTAGTTACTACAGTAAATATTTTATATCATTAAAAGAAGGAGAATATGTTTAAGGGTTTCGATCTATATTTCAGTTAAGTTCAATGTGTATTATAATAACTTTTTTTGCCTAAGGTACTCACACTGCATAAGAAAAAAAAAAGTTTATTTTTGTTTTTCACGATAGTTCTTCTGTATCTTTTTGCATTAATATTGAACATATCTGTCCCAGTTTTCTCTCTATTATTCCGTACTTGCCAGTTTCAGACTAATAACCCAGGATTTGGGGACTGCTAGAGGGTTATATGAGCATTCTACTGAATTTTAAGTCAAGTTAGTCATATGAATCCTAATTACCATACACAAGAAACTGATACATCCCTATGAAATACCTTGTGATAGAAACAAAAAGAAGTCAAAAGAAAATTTTATGTGTTTCAGTTCACACTTCATGCAAGTTTTTCACTTTTTGACAGTAAGAACTTCACTATATATTGCCTTATGTTCCTTAGATCTGAGTAATATATATATATAAAACACAAACAAAAAAAAAGTAAGGAAAATAAAGATTCATTAACATGTTCAGTTTTCAGTTGAGAAACGGGCAAAAGGTTTGGGGGATCTCAGCAACAATGCAAACGCAGAGAAACAGAGCTGAACCCTAAATCCCTGTGTATTGATTTAGCTCAGGTTTATTCACACATTTGAATTTGACCCAGGCTTGTATGCATGGCCAAAAATCCTTGAATTACTGGGAACGAGATCTAACTTTGCAATGAAACACAAGGGTTTGGTTTCATCTCTAACTTCAATGAAAAGTGGCAACTGGATAAAACAAGATGTGCCCAGATTCTGGGAACACTTGGCATACATACAGACTTTTTGCAGCATTCTGTGTTACAGGGTTAAGCAGCAGCTCACAAAAATGCCAGGGTTTCCTGTGTTCTCACAAATAGTCTTTTTCAGTGCATTAATTTGTTGCAGTAATTCCCAGTATTAGACGTCTAAATTGATCATAGCCAATCATAATACCCTCTGCATTCGTTTTCAGCTGACCAGTTTGTTGGGTTTTCAAGATGTGCTTTCGCAGCACTAGGCACTGCTGAATTCCAGCCTCTCTTAGTCATAGAAGTATTTTTTTATTCAATCATCAGCCCCCGGGTAACATTTGTGGATTGGAATCCTAACAAGTCAGAAGCTGATGGTTGTTATCCAGTCTGGTCATCATCACATCCTTTGTCAAGAGCCAAGAAATCACTGATTCATGCTCTGATTTTCAGGCAGGATTGGTTCCACTCAGACATCAATGATGTCCAATTCTGTGGCAGTTTCAATCACAGGCATCCATCTAATATCCAACAAAAAACACCCAGTTCTGCTACTAACACAGTCTTTAAGTGCTGCTCTCTGCAAGGTGTCCAGACCTGGATTCATCTTCAAGTGACTCTCATCTGTGCTCAAATACAGCAGCTGACCTCTTGGCAGTGAAATATCAGAGAGTCAGCATAAACGATACTCAGACACTCAGATAGTGAAAACTCAAATCATTTATCATGATGGCGGAGTCCCTGTGCATTGCTGCGAGTTCCAAATGATCCAGGGTCACGAGCCATCTCCTCTCTGCCCATTTTGAAGGGTGACTTCAATTACCTTTGACACATAACTGCTGCTCCTCTTCTCTGAGCTAGATGCCATTTAAATTTATCATGTCTCTTTTTCAAAAACAGTTTGCTGTCTTTAAACTTCTAAGGATAATGGTCTACTATCATTTAGATTCCTATTTATTTTATAGTTCTGCCTGTTTTCAGTTGCCCACTGAAAGTATGTGAAAATTTTGAATAGCAGCATTTAATATCTACATATTAATTATGACTCTCCCTCATCCTAGCCTGTCAGAGCCACCATCAGTTCTGAATCCTTAGCCTCCTTCTATCATGCTGAGCTCCACAGTGAGTCTGGAAATACACTGCCTTAGGGTTCTGACAAACTATGTATTTTCAAGTCAGCATTTCCTGGTAAATTCCTCTTTTTCCTCAGTTCCTACATATGTAAGCTAGAAGGCTCTCTGCCTGAGTGTTCTGGTGGAACAAAAGAAGGTTGATTAAAAATCAACTAGTTTCTGTGCCAAAATTAACACCCTTTAATTATTCCAATATAGGAAACCAATACAGACAATGGAGTATAGATGTAATGCATCAATACCAAGCAGCACCAATGATCACACAACTTCTACATTGATGTAGGGACAAAAATTACAAGAAGAAAAGAGATGGGGAGCAGATGTTCTCTCCTCAGCCCAGACCTCTCACACTGCTCTGTGTGTTGTGACTGCACTAGACACTCACACAATTGCTTGCGCTCAGCTGGACAAAGCTAACCTTTCCAACTGAATATTAATTTAAATTCTCAATCTGTATTCAGACATCATGTGTTGTTGATGTCCAACTTTCAGGTGACAAAAATACAGGTATTTACTAGGAAAGTGAAATCCTAACAAAAATGTTCCAAACATTTTACTAAGAGGAGAGGCTGGAAAGGGTAATAGCTACCAATGATATTAATTGCATATACAGAAGCTTAGTTGTATTCCTTCCTCTATAGAATACAGACAACAGGTTAGAAATTTTCAAAATCCTCCACTGGAGAATCTTCAAGGTAAACAAGCAATCACTTTTAATGATCTCTTATAAACTCTCAAAAGGGGAGGATTAAAAACTGCTCAAGTGTACTTCTACCCATTTTTTTCTAATTTCAACTGCTCATGAATAATATCTCATAACCAATAATAGCCACAGTCTCTGTAAAACAGTCTGTTTTACAATCACTGGAAGGATTTATATTTATAAAAGAATACTGTAAAGACTATTTTACCATTTTAAAGGTCTTTCCAAATCTTACTAGAAAGTTTTAACATTGAGAAAATACTGGTATACCTATACAAATATATAACTATGTAAATTCATTAATTGAATATAGTAACACTTAGTTTATTCCTATATAATGAAATGTATCCTCAAAGATCTGAAAGCTTTTTAAATTATTTATATAGCAGCTGTTCAATAGATAAGAAAAGTGATAAAGGGCTTGAGAAAATGGGAATAACTGGAGGCAAGCACAGATAGCAAAGGGGTAAAGATAGTCAAGAGAACCATCAGTGACAACATCTTCAGCAGACAAGAGTTAAAGTCACCTTTCTCAAGAAAAGTGGTGTGGGCAGCATTAACTGCCAAATACATACACTGGAGATGGGCAAGGAAAGCTTGAGAAAAAGACCATTCAAAGAAAGTGATGAAATCAAACAATTCTAAATAGGTAATTTTTCATCTGTTGAGTTTAGCACTACTCGGTAACATGAAAGCTTCTTTTCAAAAATCCAGCATTTGGCCAATTTTTCAAGACCACCTTTGTCCTCCCATTCTTTCTCGTTTTAACTATGGTAAACTTCAAGGTGAGCTTTAGTCACTCCTCCCATGTCCCCCTCCCACAATGATTTTAGAGTAAGGGAAAGCAACTTATGTGTCCACAGACTTTTTATGCGATAGGACAGACTCAGAAGGACTTAACAGCAGTGAAATTTCATTAGGAAATGTCAATCTCAACAAGATACAAATGGTGACATGGTTATTTAAGCTTCAATGCCACACCAATACCTAGAGAAGAGACCGTATTAGGGTATCATCTTGATGATGCTAGGCTAGTCACATATCTTTAACATAGACTGATGGATATGCTGCAACATCATGAAGTGTTTGGTCCACATGGGGAGAGCAGGGTTTGCTGCTTTAAGCTAAGAGCTTGGAGGAGGAAACCACTCAGACCTGCTCACCTTAACTGGACAGACTGCATTAAAAAAATTAAAAAATGGGAACGCCAACCCAGCAATAGCAATCCATGCAAAACGAATACACACCCGGCCTCCAATGAATAGAAAGTGCATGTGCAAATATCAGTGGCAATACTGAAGGACAAGCTCTTGGTCTTCAGGAAAAGCAAAGCCAGATCCATTTGAAATATTAATTTGCATATTTAGACAATGGGAGTTAAAAAAAATGGTTACTGCCCAGAAAGATGTGCCTATACGGTGTCCCAGAGAAAGATACTCCTGAATAATGTGAAAGACCTTTCTCTACTCAAATGAAAGCACTATTATATTGTTTTAAGCAATGTCATTGGGGTTACTTCTTGGCTTTTCAAACTGGTGTCAGGATAGGTCAGGAGGAACAGGCAGTTTTAGGATTATGGATTGAACTACAGAATACCTAATAAACCTTTGAGATCCCCATGGACAGAAATAGTACGGATATGTTAAGAAGGGAGCCTGATTAAGACTGAGCCAGTCCCTCTGACTCCAAAAGCTGAAGCCTAGAGTTGATTGACTAATATGTATTTCTTCCTCTCTCCCCAGGTACCACTTTCTAATGACCATGGTATATCACAGCAACCCACACCATCATTCTGCTTTATTCGAGACCCGAGACCAACACAACTTGAGTCCACCTTTCAGCTGTATTGCTCCCTCAACACACCAGAAACAAGGGGTGCTCTTGAACCACGTTACTATGCAACAGCACAACACTAAATTAGTTCCACCCAAAAGGAAATTTTGGCACAAAGGAAAATCCTGTGAGTGCTTCACTGCTCTTTTAAATACTAAATATAATACAGGCAATATAGTTCACCAGGCATACTATGTAGCCTGCTGTATCTTTTAGATATTAAGTATAATAAAAGCAATAGAGTTCACCATACATACTACATAGCCCGCTCTAGTTTTCACAACAAAATTCAGTCAACCATTACATGTTAAAAAAAACTTTTCATATGGCAGAAAACACCATATGCTTACACAGTAATAGATAAAATAGATAAAAATATAACTGGTAAATATGCATTTTGAAGCATTCATTCCCAACCCATCTAGGCTGACTTACTCCCAGTGAGGATTTCTTCCCCAACACTACATTCAGTGTTATAAAAACTGCTGTCTCTTGCTGTATTTTTTCAGAGAGCACCATCGTATAGTTTGTCCAATAGGTTTTTCAGAAATTAAAAAAAAAAACAAACCTCAATGCTTCTTTTCCCACAGTTCTATAAACCTTTAAAATATCTGTTGATAAGCCTTTTTACTTAATAATGCTAACCATTCTTGTAGTTTTGTCTTCCTGAACACATTCTATATACTGCAGGTACAATTATTAGAAGAATTAAAAGTCATCTGGTAAGCAGACTTTGAGCCTCATGATTTTGATTCCAAAACGCAGGCCCTAGCATAAGCCTTCATTTTGCAAGCAGACATACTAGCAAATCCTTCATCCTCTGTACGTGAAATCTCTCCTAGCGAACAGCGTACCTTATGCTCCCTTTACAGTCAATTTATACCGCTCTGATACCTTTCCTTAGTTCTTCTTTCCCACATGCACACACAGAGAACACAGTCATGTCATTAGTCTTTTTTGAAGCATTGTATAACACACTGTCCTGAATGGACCTCAGAAAACACCATGGTTGTTCTCACAGGAAAATGTATTCTAAATTGCGCAAACAAATGCTTCCCAAATATGATCTCATGACTATCTAAGAGTGGAAAGTGAAATGACTGAGATATCTCCTACACTAAATCAGTTTTTCTGTTGGTCCTAGGCTCATTTAATAGGAATTACTGAATAGAGATGTTGAAGATTCTGAAGAGTCTTATGGCCAGCATGTTCTATGATGATCACAGTGGTTGCATCAAAATAGAAAAAAGCTTGTGAAATTTGGAAAGGGTTTTTTGTGTCTGGAGAAACTCTGGATGAAATACCAAAAATCTATAGGCTCAAGAAACAGCTCATAAAACACAATAAATTTCTCCCTGAATAGCTAGCAGTCATAGCATTGCAGCATTGAACTGGAGGTCTCAGGTGATTGTTTCTCTTAAATGATTCTTAGTACATCTTGATTGTAGACTTGAAACAGAAATGCACTCTATTTGTTCATTTTCTTTGAAATGTTTTAATAAAAATGAGATAAAATCACCATTTTACAAATAGTGAAGGAGAGCAAACTATACTCTTGACAGAGTTTGCTTGTGTTTCAAATGCAGATATTATCAAGCTAATAATAAAGTTTTATAATATATATCTGAACATTTCCAAGCCACAGAAAAACCTATTTGGATCTGCATCACAATAGCACTTCTGTGGGTTTATTTCAAGTCTTTTTGCCCAGAATAAACAGTAATTGCACTGGAAGACTTCATTAATCAAGTCACAATGGTCATGCATTTGTGGAATTGCATATTTCAAGATCCAAATGTTAACATGAACTATTGCATTGGACAGAAAAAGATGAAGTTTTTGTACAGAAGCAGATGTTTCCCAAAGATAAAACTTTACCTAAATACAATTGTGTCATTTCCACTACATTTGAAGGTTAAGTGGAAACTGTTTTCAACATCCTTAGTAAGAATTGCTCCTCTGCAATTTTCCTCTCTGTGTATCTGAATGTAATTCATATCATAACCTAATATCAATTGTAAATCACGCAATTTCCGACGGAACTATGATGAATACACATTCGAATAAAAGAAAAAAGCAGTGGAGCAATATAGTCCCTGGAATTTAACACCCTGTGGTCAGAAGGTCACATATGTTAAGTTTCTTATTTATATCCCTATTAAAGCTCTGATCTGTGGGAAGCAGGATAGAAGTAATGTGACTCATTTTACAAATAAAGAATGTATTGTTGTTGTACTGTACATGTTTTGTTTCTAGGTACTTAATGATAACACTGCATGAACTGCAGGTGACTATAATAAGGGGGAAAAAGATCTTCATCAGGAGACACAAGTATTTGTCCCTACTACTTCTCTGGCAAGCACTTCATTAAAAGCATAATACAATACATATTTTATGAATGAGTCATGCAAATTAATATTCTTCATATTTTTTCTGACTTCTATGCAACTCTTGACATCAAATTATGTACAAACCGACCAGTTATTTTGACTACAGTTACGCTGAACAATAAGCCTATAAAGAAGGAAGAATAAAGATTTTATGTACATTGCATACTTCAATTCAAAATAGTAAATTATTCTGATCTAAAAATTAACTCGGGTCATCTGAACCAATCTAGCAAGCCTTCATTCACCAGAGGAGCCTCTCCATGACAGTGAAAACTACACTGTGGCTTACTATTTGTCCCAACTATTTTTATCTGTGATATTAATATATTACTGTTGTACATCACACAGGCACATTAAAAAATGACATACTGAAAGTTTTCTATCAGCAAGGTATTAATGTCCCCTCCAAGAAAATTTCTTTCTTCTTTTCATTAAAAACACATGTTTTTCATCATCCAGAGGTTAAGCATTAAAAAGGAATAACAACAGAGGACAAAAGAAGATGGGCAGATGATAAAGTGTTGAGCTTTTAAAAACAAAACAAACAAAACCAAAAATAACAAAAAAAAAGCTGAGCTCTTCCTAACAAGTGGAAAGACTTCTTTGGGAATTTGGGGTTTGTGTGTTTTGAGGTGGGGTTTTTCTGCCTCTGGCCTAGTATGGTACAAAGGCCACTATTACATATACCCATATACGTAACTACCTACACAGACTTGTCATAGCCAAAACTCTTTCCACAGTTTTTTCCCAGCTTAACCTATATTGGCAAAGGATGCCAAGGAAGTGTTTTTTCTTCTCGTGGTTTCATGCCATAGTTGCAAACATGTTTGGCATGAGTCTGATAGGACACCATTATCTTGGTTATGGCTTCTTCTTTCTGGCATAAATATATTCCCTTTGAGCATATTCCTTTTTAGTTGTGTTAAGAAGTGTGAGTCTTACTGTTTATTTGTTTTCTTTAGAAGAAGCAGGTGCAAGATTGTAATTATGTTCACTTCCCACGTTGGCAATAAGCAAGCTTCACATTTTTGTGCATTTGAAATCACCTGTAAGGAGGGGCTGAACCACTTCCCCCTAGAGGTTTACAATTTTACCAGTACCTAAAACATATTGCTGTTAAAGGGGTTCTTGATTCATTTTTTTATTATATTGAGAATACTTAATAAACAGTTTGGAATATATTGAATAATTAGAAGTGCAGTATCAGTAGAAAGATGCAGCACTATAGTAATGTTATCAGTTCAATTATTTTTCATAAATTGAAACACAGCAAACACAGTCAATGATTGTCTCCTGGACATCAGGGGCCAGGTAGTGACACCTCAGTCAAAAGCTGGCCTTTGAGGAAAAAAAAGGGTGGAAGGAGGAAGGAGGAGAGGTTGTGAAGAAAAAAAAAATGGTGACAGAGCCCCTGGAGAATCAGAAATTATGCAAAAGCTTCAATGCTCACTCTGCTTCTGCACCATATATCTCCTTATACTTTGTTTGTCCTGCCCACATAAAACCATGTTTTGGAACAGGGCCCATTTCTTGATAGTTAAGAGTGCCTAATAAAAGTTAGCATCCTGCTTATTCCTTTCTCAATATCTAATAAGCAAACAACATTATTGAAACAAAATGGTGTCACCTTTTTGACCTAAGCATCTATCCCAAATTCAGGCTCTAAGTCCTTTTCTCTCAAGAGGAGGAACTGATGACTGAGTCCAGAATTTCTTCACTGCAATCTACAGTAAATTGTATGTTAAAGCTCAATTTTCTTGAACACAACAGGAATCAAGCAGCAGGAGATAACTTCCTCACTCACAGCTTCATGCATCTCTTTAGCAAGTACTATACGTACAACTCTCTTAGCTTGCGGTATAACTGCTTCTTTGGTTGCACCTGGAGCTTCCCTGCTCCTTTTCTGTGTGCTCCTGTAGCACGGCTGCCTTTTTCCTCACACATACTGACACCCAGCTGCAGCCAAAGCCCTTCCCTTTCCTCTGCATTTAACTTCCAGCCCATCAAGAAACTGCTCTAACAGAATAATGAACAGCATTATAAATTAATCAAATTTTTAGGGTTGTTTCAATATTTTCAACTATCTCTAAACACAGACACATTTAATTGTTCCCTCATTCAGCTTGAAGAGAAGGTGACCATCACATTTAGTAGCTGCACCAATGTTTTTTCCCCATCCCTAACACAACCCTAAAAATACCGCACCACCATTTCATTCTTTGCTGAACATTAGTATTTTGGCTTATTTTCTGCTCTACAAAGAACAGTACATTTAGTATACTCCTTTTATATTCACTTTCGTAAGTGGAACAATCTTTCAAAAATGACAAGTTATTTCTTCTCATTTTTCTTTCTGTGTGAGATTAGCACACACTGAGAAGCTGGAGGCATTTTCTGAGGAACTAGAAATTACTTGGCAGGAAATAGATCATCTCTTACACTGGATATTTCCACAATCTGTCCACCAAACTATTTTTTAAAATTTGGCTGAAAGTAGACTATCACCCTCTATACTACCAGATTCACATAACTACTCAGTCTCTCCAGATCGCCACCGCCACTGGTGTTCATGCTTGCACATTGAGCACCTCATCCAACCCTGAGAGTTACTTTCACTTGACAGGGAGGACTCACCCCCTCTTGGTTACAGAGCTCCTAAATTTCAAAACTCAGACAACAGCAAAGCAGTAGTGTCTGCTTGAGAATCCATAATCTTGCAAATGAAACTAATCTTGTTTAAAAACCTTCAGCCAACGAGTAGACGCTGGCCAAAAATACTATTAATGAACATTCTTCAGTTTCATGGGGACATTCAGAAAGGTCAAAATGGAGGTATATAATTTATGTTTTATGGGAAGATGTATTTAATGTTTATAAATCCATTTGGATAACCACACTGACTTAATGGACTGATAGATATATCTCCTAATACACATTACAAGAATGGTCACACGCAGCACATGAAAAATCTAGCATTTCCCTGTTGATTAGTCTTACTTGTCTGTTACTTAACAGAAGTTTTAAAACTCTCAATAAAATGTAACTTTCTTAAATGTGTTAACAACCCACGGATGTCAGAGGGTTACAATCTCTTTGAGCTTTGGGAATAGCATATGTGAAATGGCATCTTCAGTCTTCCGGCTTCTGGAATTGCTGATAGGTCTCAAGAGAATGGATGTGTAGTCGCTCTTAGATAATGCAGCAGCTTTTGGCAGCAGCAGTTTTAAGAAGCCTGTTACAAAAGGGAGTGTCCATGCTAATGACATGGTGCTAATATGAAAATGAATGGTTTAACAACTATGTTAAGTCTCTGAGCTCTGTATTTTCCATGGCTGCAAAAGTCTCATGAGCTAGCCACTCAGGAAATTAGTAAGCGGATCTAGATAGAGCCTTACGGAGTGCTAGAAGCAGCAGACTCTAAAGCTGGACTGAAAAGATGCAGCTCTGCAGGCTGGGGTTGTAAATAAATATATAATGCAAAGGCTTTGTAAACAGCACACCAAGCAGAACACACAACACACACCAACACTGGCCCAGTAGCCTACACTGCCTCCTGGGTACTTGTTAACTCTAATAAAAAAGGAAACCAAAATCTAAATCTCATATAATGGCAAGGAAATACAACACACCTTTATTTTGACCTCAGTGGTGTTGATAGGTTTAAAAGGTAAGCAAGTATCCCTAGGGGACTGATATTTATATTATAGTAAAATAAGGATTATGAATAAGGATCTTTAAATGCTGAATTTAAAACATGAAAGAATTGTAGTGGATTTAAATTCCTTTCTGCTTTGATATACTGTAAATGTGGCACTATCATGGAATGCATGGAATACCAAATACAAAATGGAAATTACAGACAAAACCCAAAATGATAGTCATTAAGAAATACTAAACCTAATACCATTGCTTGATTACTTTTTTTAAAGGTGAGAAGCGCATAAAGTTCACAGAATTCACCATGAAAATATATACAGTAACACAAAAAAAAGTTGTTTCTATCAGAACTGAAAACCAGACAGAGAATTTGGTCAGAAGATGTATAATCTCTGCTGTCGTAACACAAAACTAATGGTGACGAGCAATCTGTACCGGAAAAGAAACACACTGAAATGCATGCTGTAAATATATGTCAAGAAGGATATAAATGAATCACAATTTTAAAAAGAGGACCAAATATCTGAAAAACAGTCCAAATTGTTTCTGTGCTAAAAGTGACCCTTTCTACATCTGCTAGCGGATCTGACAGCTCCAGTTGCCACAATGACATACCTGGCATAAGGATGGATTTTCAAAATCATAGCAATAATCTCTTCACAACTATCAACACCCACAGAATTCACTTTTTGACATCCACACAGACATACCTAAAGGAAATAGGATTTACTTAAAAGTAAAGTGGTAATGTATCTAGTTATGACTGATTCCACACTAAAACATGCTAAGAAAAATTAAGGGAGCATAGTTACATATCAAAACTCAAGATACATTAAGCTGCTTCTGTAATTTGACAAGTCTTGGCCACAAGTCCACAATTCAGTTTCTAGGAAAGTAAATGCAGACATAATGTTGTCTGCATGCCCACTCCTAAGACCTGAAACCAAAAGTTTTGAGATGTCTGAATCAGAACATGGTTTAATTCTGTGTATAAATACTAATTCTTGGTTTCTGCACAGCTTTCATTATAGTAATTATTAATGGTATGATGACTTTGCTTTCTTTCACAAATATAGAGCACATCTTCTTACATATATTGCTCTACACACATTGCCATAACAATGCTATTGTTATCATGGTCCTAAAGCATATTTTGAGACTTCAAACAAAATCCTAAAACCTGTAGTATATTTACAGTACATATGACCCTCCCAACAAGTCTCAGAACTTGGCTCCAACAGCTCATTACTTACAAACAAAATGTTACTTACCTCTCTCAGGCAAGCAGCCAGTAGAACCATTCATCACAATAAAAGATTTGCCTCCATTTTATGAATTAGTATCAGCATGGAAATGTACTTATTTTCAAACAGGATAGCCATAAAATGAATGACATTTTACTATTGTTACATTTTTAAAGCAGATATAATTTCTTCAAAATGGTACTGGTTCATTTCTCGGACAAATTAAAACTCAGTCAATATTCATAATGTTTTTAACATACCAATCATTAATTAATAAAAAAAAAATGCAACTAATTATCTAAAGTCTGGAATTCTTTCAGTCTTCACTGAGTTGTACTGTGAATCCAGATGTACCTCCAGATATACATAAAGCCAGCTTATTTTCAGTAAGTCTCATGCTTCCTGGTGTTCCCGAATAAGAACATACAATAGGAAGAAGCAGGAACTTTTCCTCAGTCCCTCCACAAAGCAAAGGCTCAAGTGTCTGAGGACTCCAAAAACAAGAACAAACCAAATAAATTATGGGTACCTCAGCAAACACAGTATCTCAAAGAATCAGAACTAATCTTGGCTAAATAAACTGTTCTTAGGGACTAATCCATTAGTCAGGTAACCGTTGGTTATGTTCTGGCAGATGGAAAAGTCTACCAGCAAGCTGATAACACAGTGGAGACATGATGCTGCCCATTTTGGAAATCTTAGCAGGAAGACAGATTTATTTTCATAATTCTGCTTAGACTAGACAACATGAGGGAAGAGGGGGAAGGGGAGCTAACTCTTTCCCAAGGCAGTCTTGTACACTTTTAATGTGTGGAATTCCTCTCCCTGTGCCAGAGGAAGTTTCTGAAAAAAGTCATCTTATTCCAATGGAATATAACCAATACCAGGGGTCTTGACAATGGATAGTCTGAAACTATTAAACAGACATTTTCAGGCACATTAAGAGTTTAAAGGGATATTCTCTGACATGAAGAGTACTAAGAAGATGCCAAACAAGCTCAACATTGTACTAGCTATTAAATATGAAATAGCTTTCCAAAAAGCTTCAGTATCGTAAAGCCAGAGACAAATGAACACAAGCCTCTAAAATATATTAATACATTTAAGCTACTATGATGTGGACCTTACAACTGCTTAACATGAGGTTAGTCTATTTAAAATTCAATTAATACACAAGTTTCTTCACAACCAAGACTTTCAAAAATCCCAAGCTTTGCATGATCTACCCACATCAGGGATACCTTCCAAGTTCAGCATGTATTTTTCTAATCTATCGTAACTTCTGAACCTGTAAAGAATCATTTCACATCACAGATCTTAAATGCTATTTTCAGGGACAAAACCTAAATAGTTTGGATGGTCACCAAGCTGGTCTTGTACAGGTGAATCTGGATAGGTGAAGATCAAGTGCTTGATATCTACACCATGCCATTAGACCATTGCTTATTGAAAAGGATGACACAGAAAAGACAGCAAAGAAACAGCAGCTTAGAGTCATAAAATAAGTTTATATATAAGACCAGGAAAGGCTTGACAATAGTACAGTTCTTCAGGCCAGTATAAACTGGCAACAGAGTTACCAGTGGAGAAACTGATGAAGATAGGGGATTTTTTTCCTCTAGGGAATTCCTCAAGGACTTCTCCCAAGGGAACTCCAAGTTCCTTGATGACTTGTGTAACACCCTACCCATGAGGCTATACACCTTGTAACATACATGCACATGGAAGAGTGCTGTTATTGAAAGAGGCATAACTGTGGGCAGAAAGCAAAGCTGTGAGTTTTCTTTTTTAATTGAAAACACAAAATAAAATCTAATAAAATATGTGACCTCTTTCATAACTTCCATGGAAAGAAGCATGTGGTATTCACCTCAAAGAACCTGGAACAAACCCTTCTGGTATAGTACACAACAGAAATCCTCTACCATTTTGTATGCATATGCCTGCCTGTGTTTGAATAGCATGCTCTTGTGTTAGTCTTAAAAAGCAAAGCTCATGCCAGAACTATACAGAGACTGAGTTTCCTAAATAATAATAATAATAATAATAATAATAATAAATCTTATCTATTCAGAGACTCTTTAAATGAAACAGAATTCTGAATCTTTCCTCTGTTTTTTGGGGGGTTCTCCTAGCTGAAGATTTAGAGCCAGAAAACAGCACGAAATATTAAAAGAAGTTGCACTACTCTACCTTTCAAAATAATTATAACTGAGGTGGTGTAAAAGTAAATAGCATTAGGTCTTCTATAAATTACAATATTCTGAGGGAAAGAGTCACAAAATACGAAGGATTCTTTGTGCAGAAAAATCTCTTTATACAAGAACACAGAATATGAAATGCATAGATACAGCCCAGAAAGATTAAGATGTGAGACCAAACTCAAACCTAACAAAAGAAACATCAATGGGATAAAGCCATATGAAAATTAATTTTGTCACAGTAATCTACAATGGAAAAAGGCAGAAGTGACTTGCACAATGTAATTCTCTGAAACAACAGAGCTCCCTGCAGCCACAAAAAGGACAGATGCAGGTACCTTTTTCTTCCCAAATAGATCTTTCAATAAAGAATCTAATTTATATCATGACTGCTTTCCAGAAACAGATATAAATGCAAAAGGGATGGACAAGAGGAAGGCAGCATACACTTACAGCAAGGAAACTTTGTGCTCATTGTGCTTTTGGATCCCCAGTGACTGCATTACCTGAACATATATGGTAACAGGATTTAAAGGCAATAGAAGTTCATTATAAATCTAAAGTGAGAGATTCACCTGATAAAACAGAGATGAACACAGGCCACTGCCTGGTATCAGACTAAAAAGCATTCACACCAGCAGTTCAGTTGAATTTACAAGAAATATCTGAATTTTGGTAACTTCATCTGCAATAACCTATTAAACTGTTGGAACGTACAATTATTCTTCCAACAGTATTCAAGAAGAAAATAAGCAAAGCCCAAAGAGGATAATATATCCTGAAGAGTTCTATTAAGAATAAACATATTAGAAAACTTAAACAGTGACCAGTGAGCAGAATCTGGACAACTTCAAGTAACTAAGAAAGTACTAATGAGGTTCACCAAAAAGTAGGAAATTGCTGTTGGGTAAAATGTAGATACAATTACACTTGATCAGCCTTGAAGTATAACATAGAATCAGACTAAAGAATTTTAAAGTAATTCAAGTTTTAAAATGCATACTGAGATATGAACATTCAAATAATGTAAAGTGCTTCCATTTAGAAAGCAAGATAAAAGAGTACAAACTTGCACAGAGGGTACTTCAGAGTGATTTACAGACCACACACATTCAGAGTGAGCTACTCTCATGAATGTCTTTACGAAGCACACAGCAGAAGAGAGACTATAGAAATGAAGATTTTAGATCTAAGTTTAAAAATATGTTTATTGTGATTCAAAGCTGATGTTATTCATTACTCAGCCAACACATTAGTGCAGACAATATTCTCTCACTTCCTCTGGGTCTTCTCTAATCTTATCTGGATTTATTTTCTGTGCATTTCTGAGTAATCAAAAGTTATAGGATTGATATCTCTTGAAATAAAAACACCCCTAGTGGTTCTGCTGTTTCTTTGTATATATTAATTTTTTTAGTGAGTCTTTAAAACAAAGTTTAAAAAAAATTTAAAAAAAAATCAAATAAAGCTATTACAATCAGAAAGAATTAGCAATTTGATTTCTTCCAATGTATTAAGGAAACATTCTTGTTAAGACAGGAATTGATGCAAGTTGGTGTTGAGAAGGGTAGCTGAAAATTTAATGTTAGGCATTTCTTCAGCAGACGTGCACATTCAGGGCTATGTGTAAAAGGAAAGCACTTAATTCAACTTTCCTTTCAATAAGTAAAATTATTCAACAAAACCTTCATTTGAATTATACACCAAAAGAAACCTAAACATACTCACAAAGCATTCATAAACAGAAACACTGAGGAATTTTCTGATTAAACTGAACCTGACAACTTGTCAAAGTTGAAATGTTTTGCAGAAATGTCACCGACTCAACAAACTTTCATCAGCGCACTGGTGGTACCTCCCAGGGCCGGGCTGGTTCCAGGCTGGGACCCAGGTTCCTGTAGCTCCGGCCAGCCATACTATATGGGGTTTTCTAAGAACCAGGAGATTGAAAGACCTCAGAGCCCTACAGGAAAGTGCCAAAACCTTGAACTGGAGCTATCCTGAACCTCTTCAAGACTCCAGACTCAGTACTGTGGAACCAGGAGCCTTGACAGTAGGACATGCCAGCTCCAACACCAACATAGCTTCTCCTGTACCTGGAGCAATGCAGTGTGGCCCCAAGAGTCTCAGCTGAATTCACTGCTGTCAGAGCTTTCAGAGTTCACATGCTAATGCTGAAAGCCTTGGCTTTCTGGGTGGGCTTCTAACCCAGGCTACAGAGACACAGATATTCACTGGGAAATTTCTTCATGACAAGCATGCCTTTTTTGGAGTTACATTTAAAAACGTAAGACATGTCTGTGAATATGTCGTGACTCTGTAGCATATTCTAAGTATATGTGAACTAGGTTTAAACCTACCTCAGGAACTGCTAGAAATATATCTATGGTACTACTAGCTGACCATCCAGTCAACTACCATCTTCCTGGATGCAATTTAGTCTGCAATAACAATGCAGTACTAACACTGATTTGACCAGCTAACTGATAGGAAAACCACAAACTACTTCATCTTGACTGGATTTCTATCTCTTGCTGATTAACACAGGATGGCTAAATCAAGAACACATCACACTTTCCAATGAAGTCAAAACCTTGATGTATAAAGGTAAGGCAATATTTTTTTTCCTGGCAGAATAAAAAGACACATGGAAAAAGCATGGAATTTACAGGCAGGTGTGAGGGGAAATGAGTGGTAGCTACACTATTCAATGCAGAGAAAATATATACGATGTGTCAACACATGGCAAAGTGTGAAGAATGCATGCCTGCATATATAAAAGAATATATGTATTCACAATACTAAGCAATTTGCACTTTAAGGAGTAGCTATCATAGTATCTGTTGAATGTATAAAGAAATCCCTGGTTGCCATAATGTTTGTAAATTTAAACTTCAAATTAATCTGTAAAGATGCCCTTACCTTGTTCTACCAACTTACTTTTTGTAAAGAAGAGAGTTGACTGCCTTATGATTATGTTCTGTGAGACCAATCCTAATGCCATATGTATTTTCTGTTTTCTTAGTAGACCTATTTACACGTCTTAATTAGGACTTCAACTTATTCTTATCAGTGAGACGAAAGACAGGCATAGAGAAATTGCCAAAAGCTTTCATTAACTCATTTTTTTTAATAAAGGATATTGTTGCATAAATATCAAATGGAATTTCCTAACTGGCCCATGTTACTTCCATACATTTTCCAAAAATCATGTATTTGAATCATTATAGCAACATAAAACTTCATATTTCATTCAGATTGGAAAGTTGGGAGCACTATAATACTGTCTGGGATTTAAGTTTATTTTATTATTTTAGATAGATAAGGTTTGGGGGTTGGTTCTGTATCATTGAACTGTTTTGTTTGGTTTTCCCCTTTATTATTTCCTGGGACCCTGAAAGACTGACTGCTTGACAGAGACACTTCGTTCTGGGCACTTGCTTTCCCTCATTATCTCTGAAGAGGAAAAAAATACTTCTTTTGTTCCCCTTATCGCTTCACTAACTTATCCAAATATTCATTTCTCTTTTAAGAAGAAAAAGACAACTGAAATCATGCAGAAACTATGCCTTATATATTAAGAAAAACATTATCATTCAGGCAAAGTGCTAAGCACTCAGATAATAAAACAGAATAATTCTATTTCTAGGGTTTTCCATTTCATGTTTTTTCATTTTCAGCTTAACCTGAGCAATTTAAGACAGACTTTGTGTGATATAAAAGAAACATTTTCTCCACCAAACCTTGGGATTGCATTACAAATGATTTATCTGCATTCAATCATGACATTTTTATACAACATCATTAGCAAAAAATAAAATAAATGGTGACACCTCAGATGGTGTGAACTGGCAGAGCTCTTCTGACTCTAGTGGAATTCTGCCAATTTCCACATTGGCTGAGAGTTTGGACCCTAAACTTGTGTCATAAAATTAGAAAGAACTAAATTGCAAATTCTGTCTCTCTAAATAATGAAGCCTCAAAGAAAATAAAGGTCTTCTATCCAAATAATTGTAAAAGTATGTGATAAATTATACTTATTTATTAGTAACTGCACCTGAGATACATTCCTGGCAAGGTATCAATGCCAGAGGTGGAAAATTTGCATTGCAATAAATGCAATGAGGCTTTTCAGTTTGAGAAAGGTTTTTAAGCAATTTGATTATTTGATTAATTTTTGCTTCCTTCTTGTCCATAATGAAGCGAAAATTCTACACTCCCATGAAACACACATAATTGTTTTCTTTTCTCATCCATGTCCATATGGCACAACAAACTTGGTTCCAAAACATTTTCTCATGAGTGAGGGTAAATGCCTGATCATTACTTTGAGCATATGGTAACATTTTTTATTGTTCTTCTATTTATAAATACTTTATTATCATTTATCACAGAATCGAAGGGACCTGAAAGACCATGTAGTTCTGCCCCCTGCTATCGGCAAGGGTACCTTCCACTAGACCAGGTTCCTCAAAGCCCCATCCAGCCTGGCCTTGAATGTTTCCAGGGATGGGGCGGCCACAGCTGCTCTGGGCAACCTGTGGTTGCCACCTTTGGTCTTACCACCCTCACAGGAAAGAATTTCCTCCCTATCCCTAATCCAAACCTACCCTCTTGCAGTTTAAAGCCATTTCCCCTTGTCCTATCACTACCTGCCCTTGCACAAAGTCCCCCTCCAGCTTTCCTGCAGGCCCCCGTTAGGCACTGGGAGGCTGCTATAAGGTCTCCCCAGAGCTGAGCTGCTCCAGCCTGAAGGACCCCAACTCTCTCAGCCTGTTTTCAGAGGAAAGGTGCTCAAGCACCTGAACATCATCTCTGGAATTGCTCTAACAGGATCATGTCTTTTTTATGCTGGGGGCTGTGGAGCTGAATGCAGTACTCCAGGTGTGGTTTTACAGAGCAGAGTAGAGGGGGAAAATCACCTCCCTCAACCTGCTGGCCATGCTTCTTTTGATGTAGCCAGGATATGGTTGGTTTTCTGGGCTGCAGGCGTACATTGCTGGGCCATGTTGAGCTTCTTGTCCTCCTCCTCCTCCTCAGGGCTGCTCTTAATCCATTCTCTCTAAATCCCAGCCTGTGTCTGTGCTTGGGATTGCCCCAACCCACGTACAGGACCTTGCACTTGGCCTTCCTGAGCTTTGTGGGGTTCACATGAGCCCACTGCTGAAGCCCGTCAGGGTCCCTATGGATGGCATCCCTTCCCTCCAAGGTGTCGACTGCACCACACAACTTGGAGTTGTCATCAAACCTGCTGAGGGTGCACTCGATCCCACTGTTCATGTTGCCGACAAAGATGTTAAACAGCACCAGTCCCAGTACGGGCCCCTGAAGAATGCCACTTGTCACTGATCTCCACCTGCACACGGAACCGTTAACTGCAGCTCTTTAAGTGTGACCATCTAGCCAATTCCCTATCCACCAAGTGGTCCATCCACCAAGTCCATTAAGTTAAATGATACAGAACATATATCCAGCCTTGTTCATATATAAAGCAAGCAGGCATTCTATGTACTCTGCATCAGCAAATTGCAGAGGTACAACAGTCATTAGAGTCACACACAGCAATTGCATCTGTTAATTGTTAAAAATAAAGTGTATTATACAATCTTAATTCCTTATTAAATTTTATAACTGGTATGGGAAAAATCACCTCGGGGGGGGGGAGGTGGTCAGGAATTAAGAGAAAATTGGGTCCTAACAGAAGTGTAGTATTACAGAAAGCTTTTTTAGGGTAAAAAACCACCTATCGCCTTCAGGATGGTTGGCATGCACAGAATCTACATCACCACAGTTCCCTAACAACCTATCCTGTCAGCTCAGCACATGCCGATAGGGGTGATGGAGGATGGAGCGGAGTGGAGACACCAACGGCCATGCTCTGTGTGCTCCATGCAGGAACGGGAACTCGATGGCACCACACAGCTGATAAGCTGCATACCAGTTGTCACATGAAGAATCCATGAGATATCTGTGTCCGAGCCAACCATTGTGGCGAAATTATTTTCCTCCGATGAAATAATCTCATTGTGATACTAACACATACCTCCATCTCAAAGTTACCTGCCTCCAAGGTACTGCTACACCTCACTGGGCACACCATACCAGTTACTAACAACAACATGTATGACTAGAGTCACTCAAGCTCCACCTAAATGTGATGGAAGTGGACTAGTCCTGGACTGAAATAAATCCAAAGGAGGGGAATTGCTGTCTAAACCCCCAGATTACCCAACTCTGATTCAGTGTTCACATAGTTAGATCAAGCTGACTTACTCTCTAAAGCTGTTATGAAGAGACTTCTAATCAAAGGTAATCAGCCTTGGGGAGGATGAGAAACAAAGAACAGGTAGTTAAAATAACACCGTTACCTAAGTTATACAGAAAGAAACCTTCAAGTGAAGAAAGTTCTGGCTATGACAGGAAACAGGATGACAAGGTATTGCAATCCACTAACATCAAATTAGTTGAAAATAAGACAAAGATAATTGTGATAGTGGAAGATCACGACCTCCAACTCAAATAGCCCTTCCTGAAAGAGGGCAAAACCCTGCTTGAGAAGCATGCATACTTACTAGAGAAATGGAGTAGTGCTATCTGAGGATGCTTACTAATTTGCATTAGAAGCAAGAAACTTGTAACCAGTCCTGTGTATGATGAATGAATATGCAATGTACTATGAAGTATAAAAAGTGGACAGATGAAGGGAGAAGTTAGGGAAGACTCCATCATAACTTCTGGGATCAGTTGACGGGCTGAACCTGCCTTCTCCCCCATAGGGATGCCTATTTGGTAAGAATTTTGTCTTTTGCATGCTAAATAACTAACTCACACTAGCTATTATTAGTGATTATAATTTAGTTGTATGCACTGTGGTTGTATATCATTTCAAATTTGTTAGTGCAGACAGTCCCTATCATCGGTGATCACGAACCTTAATTTGTCACAATTTCATATTAATAAAGAGTGTTATTCCGTAAACTGTTAGTGTTAGTCCTTTGTGGACACTAGCAGTTGCTGGCAGTGGGTAACACATTCAAACAAAGTGGGGAGACCCACTGAGGGGTCCCCCTGATGCTGTTGGCGTGCTTCCCTGAACAAGGCAGTCAAATTGCTCTCTGATCCAGTGGGACTGTTCAGTGAAGGGTCCCTGTAATGGGACACTGACAGATTGGTCAGGCACAAGGGTCTCGGCTTTCCTGGAATGCTGATAGACAGATCAAACACCTGGGTTTGAGAGGATTCCCACCCACCCACACCCTTTTTTCACATGACAACTGGCAATATAATAATTTTGATTTCCAGTTCTAACATATTTCAACATAAGCAAACACTGTACCTGTCTTCTGTGCACAACAGGCACAATTCTTCATGAGCTCCTCTCTGTGCCACTTCTCCCTTTCAGAGCTCATCCATTCTCACAGGACCTGGCCCAAGAATAATGAACCTTGGTGTGGTAAAGATCCAAATAGCCAAAGGGTACCAAACCAACACGGCAAAACCTACAATACACTGCAAAAATAACAAATGAAAAAAACCCTCCAGTCACCTATTCATAAACTAGCGAGTTTAAACTAGCAACTTGGGTTGTTTTTCATTTAAAAAAGTGGACCGGGACTTTCCTTCAAGGGTTCCCTAGTCAAACCAACAGAATTACAAACAGTTTTGGAGCTTCATATAGGAGCTCTGAGGCAATCCAGTATAAACTCTCAAATCAAGTGAAATTTGTTAAATGCAAGTGACAGAAACATCATATAATCCTAGAATGATGACAATCAGAGTTACGGCACATCATTAATGATTAGGCACCTGCTTTAGCAAAAAAAGACTCCTTGGTTTCTGTACAGCCAATGTAAAGACTCTGGTCTGCCCTTTGGAGACAGTCGATTGCTCTCAGCTGATAGTAAAAGGAACCTAGGGCACAGGTTATCCACCTTAATTAGATGGCTCACATTGGGTTGTGTGAATTTTTCCTCTATATACAAAAACATATAGAATTTCATTTAAAAAGGAGTTGCCTACTTTTTTAGCACTCAGGAGGAAGGCAAGAAAAATGGTTAATGGCAATGGCCTGGGAAAAGCAATTTTGACACCGTGGGCAAAATTTTCAGCTCATCTAAATCAACATAGCATTTACTCTTTCACAGAACTCTGCAGACTTGTGAAAGTTAAGAATCTGGCTATATACACAGCTAGTAAAATCTATGATTAACAGTTAATCTGGGAAAATAACTATCAGGAAGATAAAGTGCCTGTGGAGAAGGCAGATCCACTTAAAGTAAATTCTAAATCGTTCATCTTTAAGCTAAATGAGTTCAACATTTCCAACACCGAGGACCAGGTAGTGGTTTTGGGACTGTCATTCCACATCACTTCTCTAGATATGTTCAGTGTGCATGTTCAGTCACAAGAAGGACATTTGGCTGTTGGACTTCATAGGTTGCCATTCTGCATCTATGCCTAAGCAAATAAGAAATTTTTCCTATGGCCTCAGTCCCACCCACAGCAAATCATTAGAACCAGAAAATGAGCAAAGTGGGAATACATCCATACCTTAATTTATGCAGACCTTGTGTAAGTACTGTACCTAATAGTGCAAAGACACAGTGTTCCTGGCCCAAACAAATTTCATCAGAGAGGGGAAAAAATCTCAATAAGTAAAATCTCTTAGTCAGGTATCATTAGCTAACACAAAGGACTTGCTCCCCTCTCCCAAATCCCCACTTGCTCCCCACAACAATGCAATGGCATAGAATCAAACTAAGTAACCTAGAAGGTATTTTCTACCTCCTTTTTTTTTTTTTTTTTGGGGGGGGGTTCTTTTTAGTTAAATTCTTGCCTTTTGGAAGTATATTTTCAATCCTAATGAAACATAATTTATGGAGGTATATTACAGATAAGCAAAAAAAACCTTGGAAACTATCTTTAATAAGAAGGGGGGAAATGAGTTAGCTTTTTGAAATACTATTTAAAAACAAATAAAACAAACCCAGTTAATTTTTCAAAAGGCCCACAGCAATTTCAGGGTAGCTGCTGTCAAGACGACTCAGACAGGCTGTCAGAAAGTAAATGTACCTTCTGGCTCCAAAGATTGCTGGTCCCTAAGGAAGTCATGTTTCCAAAATTATTTAAATTTGCAAAATAAATCCTTTTTTTATTATTATTTTTTATCTTTCATTAGAACAGCAATGTATCATCACAATGTAACTATGGAAGTCCTTTAGCAGTAATAAGTCATATTACTGAATCACAGAAGCAAAAACCACCAGGTATCAAGGCAAGTTTTATATGTTGAATTTCTCAAGAGCTTAGTTCACTGGTTTGATATCTGCAAGCCAGAGCTCTTTAGGTTTACACGCAGTGTCTGACATGTCGAAGATTTTATTGCATTCAGAAACTGGCAGAGCACATACTGAGAAAAATGTGTAAGAGGCAAGTGGAGAGTATGTTGTCAGATTCTTAGTTCATTTAAGGTTACAAGAACAGTACTTAGGCATCTCAGTCAAGTATGCAGAATTCAAAACTTTTCATTCAGGCTAGTATTAGGAATAACCAAATCTAAAAGGTTTGAGAAAGTAACTTTATTTCTTTTTCAGTGTGTGCTTCTTTTCTCATGCTTTTTGTTTTAAATCTTCATTTCTTGTTACAGTCCACTGCAGTTATTTACTTACATTCTAAATATAGAAACATAGAAGCACTTAGGTTGGAAGAGACCTTTGATATCATTATTTAGTAATTACATTACCAACATTAGAGCTGACACAGGAAAGGAGGGGAAATTGTTGCAAACTGTTTTCTGAAATTATAAACAATTGCTATTATTACTAAATAATTACCTAAGCCTTTTAATTTTTGCAAAAAGTTGTGCAGCATTCTGACAAGGACAAGTTCTCCCTTAAGTTCTGTGGGAAATTTATTTTATAAGCAGGCCAAAACATACCACAGAAATACTGCCCCTCTTTGGTACAGAATTCCGGCAACACATAGCTCACATCTGGGCCAGATCCTGGAAATGCAAAGGAGCATGAAAATGAGAAGTAATAAGGGTGGGGAGGAAGGAAACATTCCAAACTTGTCAAGCCTCAAGAAATGTTAAGTTTGGGTCCAGTTCAAGTTTTGGGTGAAGTTTTAACTCAGTTTTTATTTTCTTCAAAATGCCTTGCACCCTCAGGGAGTATTCTCTTCCTAGAGACCTCTTAGAAAAGCATATTTTTTCACTGACAAAAGGATCAGTAAATGGACCCTGATGCCAAAAGTTTGAAGTTAAACCAGTTACTGTGGCAAGATTCACTTGCATGTTTGTTCATTAAAAAGGATTTTTTTTCCTTAAAAAGGATTTTAAGAGATTATGCAGAATTCGTATATTTAGTGATTCTTCGTATTTCCAAATGAAACAGTTGTCTATTATACTACATGCAATGAAGCAAAAATTACTTCTTTATGCTTTAGTTTCAAAGTCTCTTACACACTGAAGTTGTTCTTTAAAACATACTTTCTAAAGACATTTACAGCTGGAAATGTGCTGCTGATCCAAAACATCAAGAAAAGGAACAGAGGAAGAGGGAGGATCTCTGAATAATTTAAAGCAGCCTCCTCATTCAAAAGTCATTCTTTTTAATCTCTCACACTTTGTAGCCAGAGACTTTATGCTGAGTTCTGCCAGAAAGTCAGGAAACAATATATCTGCAGCTTTAGAGCAGGATGAAAAGAAACAACAAAAAGTACAGGAGACCCACTCCAGGTTCTACTTTTAGACAAAGTTTGTTTTCCAGATATTTGTCTGCATCCACAGGTAGAGTTCACTGCTTGAGGACAGAATCTTTCCCCATCACTTGCCCTCTACCTACACAGGACATAAGCACGCATGCACATGCATGTGCATGCATGTGCATGAGTACACACAATTTATTCTGCTAGAACAGATGTCTTCAGTTAACCATTGATATTTATGTTATTTTTTATAATGAGTTCTCCTGGAACAAAAACTTG
The DNA here is from genome assembly GCF_023634155.1 of Falco peregrinus. NCBI lineage: Eukaryota > Metazoa > Chordata > Aves > Falconiformes > Falconidae > Falco > Falco peregrinus. The sequence continues at coordinate 19,767,691 of NC_073730.1, read as the reverse complement.
ACTGAAAATAAATTATCTGCATCATTAACAAAGACAATGATTAATAACCAATTGAGTCAGGCCAAAATTCCCCTACCCAGAGTTTATGAAAACAGGCTTTCCTCTAAAAACTGCATTTTTTTATTTTTTTTACTTTTTTTTTTTTGCTATAATCACTTTTCAAAAGACCAGACAGCCCTACTATAGAGGATATCTCAATGGATCCAATAACTGAATAGATGCCACCAGACTTGCAGGAATACTTTACAAAGATCCCTGGGAAGAATCAGATAACCTGGAGAAGAAAAGCTTCCCAGGCATCACCTACTTGGAAGTTGACTACAGAAAACTCATCTAGAATTAGCTAAATTATCGACTTTTCCAGGCCTTAAGGGCAGCAACAGCTTTTTGGTCAGCAATCTGTCTTTTTGATAACCTGAAAAGTATTCTCAAACCTTTGCATACTACTTACCATTTACAAAGAAGTTTTTGTTTTACCCTACTTCCCCCTCCGTTTTCCTCTTCTTCAATGATGTCTTTAAATGAAATGCATATGAAGAGAGGCAATATTAAAAACACAAAATATTTTCTTTTGCTTCGAATTGGCACTTAGAACATAGAAACATTCCAACAACATTAAGCTTCTGAACAACCACCAACATTTCATGAACCACAGCGTGAGAGTCACTAACACCTTCAATAACTGTTATGGAGTTCTGATCCAGTACAGAAGTGATCAGATAATTATTTCCTGGGGAACCTGTGACTTTATTCTCAAAACTCATGCCAAAGAAGTATAAGAATAAATAATTGATTGCCATGCCATGCTTGTGTGGCCTCAACTCAAGCTTCCATTTAGTGCTTGCACATAACTTGGGTAAATGGCTAAACGTTCTAAGCACACAAGTCACTTCTGACTGCCATTGCTCATGACTGCAACAAAGGGCACTTGTGCAGACAGGCACACATCAATATGAACGTAAAACAGAGGACTGGATTTCAAATCAGTCTAAGTGTCACTCATGATGAATAGTTAGATCACAGGAAAGAAACCAAGACATTAAAAATACAAAGCATACAGATAACTAGAAAGAAGGGAGATGTGTTTAGATACAAAGAAAGGATAGTAAGTACAATCATTTCACAGGTATGTCTATTGTTGTTAAGCACATATCCTGAAGCTAAGCACCATAGTACAAAGAGGGGCCAAAGGAGAAAAGCAAACTTGGCAACCTGACAAGTCTTCTTTTAGAAAGAAAGTAATCCTGAAAGTATAATAAAATTACTATTCACTGGCAAAGTTATCCTCTCATAACATCCCACTGTTCTTGAAGCCACCTGTTCTCTGAGGCACACATGTACATCTTTAGCCTGAGGTTTCATGAAAAACAAATCTCTACAAATCAATAAAGAAAAGTGCATTACAGTCAGGCAACATAGTCTCCTGAAGTCCTGGCAGACCCTAATGCAGTCAAGAATAAACTTGACCACTCTCCAACCACATTCTTCCAGGGGAACTTCCTTCATTCACTGCCCAACATGGCAACCTTCTAGATGTCGTACAGAAGGGCACGAAATAACTGCATTCCCCAGTGCCAGGCTGACCTGGGGGCTCGAGGCAAAAGCAGCCCCTTTGCAGTCACGCTTTTCTTCTTAATCCAGAACCAGAGCAGAGCAAGAGTGAATGTTCTGTAAGAGTTTTGCCAACAAACAACCATATGCACTCAGAGGTCACCATGTGCTGTAGCCAAAACAGGCTACAGAAAACTCAGAAAATGGTAGGCATTTCAACCCATAGCAAACTACCACAACAGCAACACCGACTTGAACCGCAGCCACTCTGCGTGTCCTGCGTACAAGCAGGGTATACCTAGAACTTTGTACTAGCATTAGGACTTAGCTGAACGTGCAGAAAGACCCATTTTCATCTTTTCACAGAAAATCCTTGCAACTGATTTCCTAAGCAGCAATGTCCATGATGTGGTATATAAGAATATGATAAAATATGTTCACTGATTGTACATTACCACTCTATACATCAAATATTTATCTTTCAAATATATTTTTCTTTCCATTATACATTATAACCACTAAATACCTTTTTCTTCTCATCTTTACTGTAACTCTTATTAATTAGAGATTCCAAACAAAACTATTCAGGGTGGAGGGTACATTTTCCTTTCCTTTGTCACTAGGGTGAAAAATGTTTTCTTTGACCATGTTCTATTTCCTCTATTAAATTGTTTGAATCTGTTTCCTCTGCTTAATTGTTGACACAGTTTACCCATGCCTATGTCATTTCCTCACTGAAGTGTTTAACATTAATGTGAATGGCACTGTATTTTCAAGCCAACTAGAACTTTTGTGGGACTATGTAATCCTAGTTGGCTTTACTTTCTCTTTAACAGTCATGCGGTAGCATACAGTATGAACGGCTGAACTATTCTCCTAAATATTACATCTGGTTTACTGTATTCCACACATCTCAAGTTTTAACTGAAGGGCAACAAAGGTCTCCAGTTGATCATTGATAGTTTTGAATTGGCACATAATGATAATACTGAGTTCTGAAGGGAGTCCTTCGTAAATCTCAGCATATGTCTTTATGTTTAAATAATTAAGCTACATCTGGATATAAAGCAGATCAGAACATCTCTCAAAGGACTGCGCAAGGAAACTCACTCAGCGGACAGAATACTTCATAAAAGATGACCTTGAAGATAATTTTTGGTTTAAAAAACTACAGGTATTTCAAAAAGAATTCTATGAAATGTATAGCTTTATACTAGCAATGCATTTAAGCATTAATAAGGAGATTTCATTCAAAGGCTCTAGAGGAACATATTATACTTTAACACACTTCATATTTATTACTTTTGCTATGTCTAAGCACACAACCAAGTGGCTATGCTCCAATAAGAGCGTAAGAAGGTATGGCATAATGCAAGACTATCTATGTTTCCAAGAAATATTTAATTAATTTCAGAATCAGCATAGAATTCAACATTGGGTTTGGAGGCAGGGAAAAAAATAGCAACATACATCAACTTTGCTGCCTCTAGTCTTTGTAAACAGTACCAGTGAAATTAATAGCTACTTGAAGGAGAAGTTTTGCTTTAAAGGGGGGTAAGGAAGGCAAATATTAACACTATTTTTCAAATTCTGAATTAATCTGGAAGGGGGAAAAAAGCTATTTAGCCATTTTCCAATGCCTTCCCTCTCTATTTTCTTCAGTAATGTGACAATTCATTAAATCCTATGTCTCTTTTCATAAACAACTCAGGACATTTTAATGGTACAAAAAAATAAAAAAGAAAATGAATATTTGTTAAAATTATCTTTTCTGTCCATATTTCAAGTATTACACCATTTCTGAAACTCACTTTTATGGAATCACTTTCACATCCTCACACATCTTAAGTTGGAGAGAGTGACTATGTGGGCCAAATCTATGAACAAACACGAACAAGAATAGCTAAACCATTTTTAATTTGTAACATCCAATTTTATTTTAAAATAACATTGTTCCCTCTTTTTTTTTTTTTTGAAGTAATTCTTGTATCTGGCAAAATAAAAAAGACATAGGAGTAATCTAAGTGAGCCAAAGCCTCAAAAGATTTCCTTTGCAATGACCTGCATGTTTTTTTGTGCAAGTTTGTGTGAGAATCAATCTTCATGATGAATCAATTGTTATATCAAAATCTGAAAATTGCACAGTTATAGAGTGGCACACTCAACACAAAGCCAAGTATGATAATTACAAGAATAAAAGAAAAAAAACCCCAAAATTTAACTCAATAGATAATGGAAAGCATCTATAGAACATAACAAAATGCTTCCACAAAGTTCTTAGTCACTATATTTAAATCTAACATAAAGATGAAATTCATCATAAATCACTGTTGTCAGGATTTAGTAGCATTTTGGGAAGGGAAACCGATAGCAAGTGCAACAATGCAGGCATCAAATATTCTAAGAATCTTGATGTTGCCAGCTTTGTCTAATGTTTTATATTAGCTTGATGATACTGAATAATAATAAAAACTTCTTGAAGGAGTCTTTTAAAGAGCAAACTACCAAACCTTTGATACTGAATTAGCAGAACTAAAACAAGCAAGTCAACTGGTATGTGTAGTGTGAACAGTTACATACAGGCTACATCCATATTTGGACAATAGTTTGACTCTTGGAAAATGTTTTCTTTTATGGTAAATTTGATAAAAAGTTTAACATATTTAAGTTTTAACACGGTACCTTCAGGGAAAGCAAAATCTGGGCCGTGCATCATGAATGACTATCAAACATGATGCAACACCACCCAAAAAAAAAAAAAAATAGCTGGATGTCATGTGGTAGGCAGCAACAATCAAAGACGAATAGATAGAACTATAAATTTCAGTTGAAGTTTTCAGATAACAAGTTACCTTTTAAGCTGCATGTCACAGGGTGATACTCTGTTCCGAATATTTTACCAGAGTGAGGCTCATTCATTGCTCCTGGGTGTGCTTATCCCTGTTGCACAAAACTCAGCTGCACTGAGTAGTTGAGGACTACATTTCTGTTATTCTCTGAAAAACAAAAATAAACCGAAAAACAGAAGGTGAAGGAATTTGAGTATGCAAGGGGGTTTGTATGCACCTGAAATCTGAAACCTACCGAAAGACTAGAAATGCTTTCAAGAGGTTTCACATCACGCATGGATTTCCCAAAGCCATTCCAAACACTAGAATGATGCATAATCAGGCCCACAATTAGGATGTGTAACTACAGCAGTTGTTACAAACTTATACAAAGAGCTGGCCCAGCAAGACATACTCTACTACACAACTTCTTACGTTTTACAATCAATAATACAACAAAATGTAATAGCTCCCTCACACTTAACCATGACACTTGACCAGACAACTCTATGTCTTCTTCATCTAAAAGCATGTCATTGGCTTTTCAGACCCCATCTGTTTTGCCAAAATCTAGCCAATGATTTTCTCAAATAGAATAATTCGTCAACTGTAAAGACATACACTGAATTTCAAAAGATGTGTATCAAGAATTTAGCATTATTATTTATCAATTTTCTATTTCTATTTACATCAGTATGGTCTTACATTTAAAAACTAAAGTCAAGCTTGACTCCAGTAACAGTATAAAAAATTTCTTATTAAGCAAATGAATATCCATCTCATGTTGGTGGATTCCGTTTTTCCCACAGATTTGGTTAAATAATAATATTAGCTAGTCATAAATTTAAGAGACTAAAACCTACAAATCTTTAAAAAGAAAACCCCAAAACTATTGGAAGGACACAAGATGAAAGGGAAATTTATTTATTTTATTGTTATTTCATTCTGAAAACTCACAAGTACTAAAGAAGTCAAAGTCTGTATTCAGAAGAAATTAATTCCAAAATTCTATACACTGTTTGCAAAGGTTCTTCTTCTTAAGTCTTTAAGTGATTCTCCAACCACTGGTAGAAACCCTGAAAATACTCAAAGGGCTTCCACTGGAAATGCTACAAGACCTTCAAATACTGATCTGTTGAAATTTCAGAGTGAAGTATTTTCTCCAATACATTTGTTCTCCCCGTGTATAATAGACATAAACCAGTGACCAATAAATTCTGTATTATTAATATTTTTATAATCATCTATTCACAAGATACATTCACTCTCTGGGAAATCATGGCCTCTAGGAATACAAAATGAACCACAATGAATAGAAGTGACATGCAAATAAAATTTCATCCCAGAGAATGAGATCCATAGAGAACGGGTCCAGAGAAACAGATCCATACACAACTGACCAAATAACAGATGCAAAGGAAATATTTAGCCTCGTGCCTCCTCTGGAAACACTGTCCATCTACCCTGTCCAACAGAAAAAGGAGGTCAGAACATCCTGTGAAATCACTGTTCCTATTCTCTATCTAGATTACTCCTTCACAAGACAGGTTACTATTTCTAAAAATCTCACTCTGTGTTATAGGACAACTGGTGAAGCTTAACTAAATTTAATCTTCAGTGTTTGAGACTGGGATCCATCAGCAGGATGTCATCTCTGCCACTCAGTTAATGCATCAGGTGGCCACTAGCAGGAAGACTCGACAGGTTGCTCAGAGAGGAAATAAGAATAGGAAATTCATTCTACTTCACAGTGGTGAAAATAGCTGTGTGTGATGCAAGGCAAAGGAGTATGTGATACAAGATCTGAAAGTCACAGTGTGAACATTCAGAAGGGGCACCTAGTTCTCTATTTTTTATTACATCACTTTGAATTGTATTATTACAATAGGCATTTCAATTTTGTCCCGTAACTTTTATGTTCAGCAGACTAATTTATGTTTTGCTAGACATTTTCCCAAGAAAGTATCTGAACATGATTTGAACACATGAAGCAACAGAGATAGCACTCCATTTAGTAAGTTATTTTCATGGTACAGTAAGCACTATTTGACATTTGTCCCACTTCAGCTTCCAGTCCATCATCTGGACTGCAGATGCTACACCTTTACAATGTTCTACTTTCCTTTGCACAGTGAGCCACTTCTACAATCCCCTTTTTAAAAAAGTTCTATACAATAGGCTTTCTACAGCTCTCATTGTATGCATTTTCTTCACTACTGGTATAATCTTGGTAGTTCTCTTCTGTATCACTCCTACCTTTACATCTTTTAAATAAATGATATCAAAATTGTATGTAATGCTCTACTAATGCCATCTTACAGAGTTTAAAAATCCTCTCTATTTCCAGCTTGTATTTTTATGGATGATGCTAGCCCCTTTACCTCAATACTGATCTGGCAGCTCACAATCTGTGATACTTGTCCACAGTAACTATCTCCTCCACCAGAAGCCCCAGTTTTCAGACCGCCGTTCCCCATTCTCTCACCTTGTTCCCAGCTATAAACAGCTGGAATTAATGCACTTTCTGTTTTAGAGGATTACACCAGCAAATGATACAATGACTCCAAATTATTGCCCTTATCATGATTATTTCCCAATTTGTCAATCTTTTTGCCATCATGTATTTTATCAGCAGTTACAGCACTGAGATACAGCTTGTGATTTCGTCAGTTATTCCACCATTGTCAGAATGCCCAAATAATATATATGTAAACCTGTCTATATGCATACTAATATGCTTTTCCTAGTTAAATCTTAGTAAAGTCATATGTAATTAGTCATTAAGATTGGAAATAAAAGTACTGGCAGCTGTGAACTCTCATTTTTTATCTTAATTACCAGGTGAGGAACACAACCACCTATTGGTTTTGTGATTCTTGTGCACACTCACATTAATAAGATTGTTTAATATGGGAGTCTGCTAGTCGTTTCCTTCAGTATCTAGTATACATTGCTCATTTTGACAGTGTGTTTGCTTCACATTTGCTTCAGTGTGTTTGCTTCACATTTGCTTCTGAGCACATAATAATCACTTCCTTCTCTAAGTTCTGCTTTTATATATAAAGCAGAAAAAGCAGCTCTGCTTGAATGAAGCAGAAATTTTCATCTGTAAATTTCTTTGGACACATATGAGAAGAATAGACACATTTCTGTTCATGCCCCGAGTTTCTGTTGTATGCAGATTACTTGTTTATTTAAACTGAATATTTAAAAGACAACATGCAGCTAATTAACCAGTAACAGTAACTTAGTTGTGAAATCCTTTTCTGAGATATGCTAAAATTAAAAGAAATATTGGGAGAACATCAAAGCCACTGTCATTTTAAAGCTTTTATGTCTCATTTAAATAAAGAGCAAATAATGAGATACAGGAATTTAACCATTTAGATTTATATAAAATGTGAGTTTGTTAACACAAAAATTAATAGGAAATATAATGTTCAATGGCTAGAAATAACACACATCAACCCTGCAATTTCACAGAATTCATAAGTCAATCTGTGTATGGGCTCCCAATGGGACAAACCGCCACCCCTAATTTTTCCTGTCCCTTGCCTTGTATAAGCTCCACTGCATATGTCCATTACATCAGTGAAATCTGCTGAAAATTATTTTTCCTTCTTTTTGGCACAGTAGTTTCTCTGACGGATCAGTGGGTTGTGATGTAGCCCACTCAGCAGTAACATGGCCAGTACAGAAAATGCAGGGGAGCAGCAGGAGGATCTAGCTGGGAAAGTGAGTGATCATCCCTTGGCAGTGCAGTCTCAGGTCAATAGGTAAGCTAAATCTTACTGTGACACTGCATTTGTAAAGAAGTAAAAAATTACCTCTTTTTCAAAGGGAGGAGCAAAGCTGTCTCCTGCATAACAAAAATGCAGGTGAGTTTCAAGAAGAAAGATTAATTTTCTTTAAAATCCCTTGTGGACTCCAAATGAAAGAGGCTATAAAAACTAATACGTTCCACGATGAAGAATCTCCTCCAAGCAATGCACTGTATAAGTAAGATATAAAGATGCACTCACTTTACAAACTCAACAACATAATCCACCTTTAAACAACACTGTCCCTGACTCCATGGACACAATTCTGCACAGTGTCATCCCACGTGACAGCCAGCCTTAAGCATCCACATGAACAAAGCCAATACTGACTTCTAGCCTCAATGCATTATCGAAACCATACACTTTACCTTCATGTAAACATCACCTTCAGCTGCCCGTTGTTTCCTCTAAACTTTACAAACAAGCATAAGCATCACAACTCCATTCTACCCACGAGTCTTACAAGAAAAAAAATCTAGATGACTGCACTAAACAATCTCTTGTGTACCTAGGACATGTGTATAACATCTTTATCGCTGGGACTAAAATGAAGACTCACTCACTGTTCTGCACCACGAATTAATAACTAGTCCTCTCCATCAAAATACTACTTTTACATCAACAGTCTCTTTAGAAACAAAACAAAAACCATAATGCCAACCTAATACATATCACAACCTAATTAACTCTTCAAACAAGAACTGAGGGGAAAAAAAACCCCAAACAATGCATAATTACTCAGAGAACACACCTTCCCTAAAGAAAATACCAGTCGCAACACCTTCACCAATCCAAAGGTGACACATGCACTTTCTGTAGTAAAAGTAAAACTATCCCAGACTGATCTAAAATACCCGGTTGTCACAAAACATACTGACATTTAGTCAGAAAATCATGAAATATGCAAGAACTGCATAAAGATCATGCTTGGAAAAAATCTTCCCCAGAGCCTACTAACCTCTAAACAGTAAACTGCCAAACAGCATCAGAAATGGACGAATGGACAGATTAGGGAACCAAAGCAGACTTGTGAAAATGTAGGATCTCAGCAGGTCTGTGAGGAAGCCTACAAACACTTAAGTAAAATGCAGAAACTAACATGGTGTATGGTATATCTGAACCTTAGCTGCTCTAGCTTCTTTGAGCAAAAATTCATTTATTTTCATTTTTATTGCTAATTGTGGAAGTGATAATTACCTTAGCAAACTGTGAACAACCTGGTGCAAAGAAAGGCAAACATGCATTTCAGACCTTGCTGTAAATGCTTGGAAATCCAGCATGACACTGTCTCTGATGCAACTAAAACATCTGAAATATAATCTCATCACATTGCCAACGTGCACAAACAGTATCTTGCTCAAGTTTACAGGGCTAATTTTATTAATTATTTTTGCAAGCAGCCTACACAACACGCTTGCTTCAGAATATGAGTCTAAAACGCCATGTATAAAGTAAGCAACACAAGGATCACAACACAAGTTGTGCCACTGCTAAGACAAACCAAGCTGCAATGGTAGAGAAGTATAAAATACCTACTTATTTTTAACAGGCAACTTTATTAACTACAGTGGGTCAGCATTACAAGAAATCAGAGTTGTTAACCTGTGACACAGCACAGATGATTAATTGCCTCTTAGGTACAATACCTCAATCATGCCACATCATTTTTTGATGCAAAGAATTCAGTAAAACCTGGTTTTCTTCATTACAATGTTCACCTTTATCCAAAGAATGACCTACTGTCAACAGACTTTTGGCTCTTGGTGTTTTACTTATGTTTTCAGCAAATTTACTTATGTTCCATCAAATACCTCACTCAGGTATTTCAAAGGACTAGAGGAAAGCGCTGCTAAAGAAAGCTGCAGAGAATAACAGCTAATTTTTGGAAGTCACTGAATGTGAAAGATATCATATATGAATATCAGATAACATGAAATAATACCCAGGAGACAATACGGCAATATAAGTGGCAAACAAGTTATTGATAAATTCAAGCTAGATATCGACCATACAATACTTTTTTTGACTATGCAGATAAGACTGCAAAGAATGTACTATTAGACTGCCTTACTGGCCTTGGTGACATGAAAAAGGAAAACAGCTAAGATTAAGAAAGTGTGGCACCTTACAAATGAGTTATCAACTTCAAAATTACTCAGATTATCACTAGACTAAAATAAAAGCAGAAAGGAAAAAGCAAAGATATCACAAAAATGTTAGGAAACATTTGTACAGAACACAACAGTTAGGGCAAATATGGCACTGTAATACTGCCAGCATGCAGCAAAGTTCTTTAACAGCAGTAGCTGACAATTGTAAGTTTGTATGGTATGTGATCAAATTTGGTGTAAAATTTGCCCAAACTGCCACTGGAAAAACAGAAAAATTTTCCTTTGAATAACATATTCAGATGTATTCTGTCCAGAAGAACATTATTATTCATTAGCTACACTGGAAGGCCACCAGATGATGTACTTTCTGTCAGATTTGCATTACAGAGACCATATAGTTCAGTTCAAATGCATACTTTCTCATGAAATTGCGTTTTATGACACAAGTGAATTGTTTATTTGCAATTACCATCCAGATGTATAAATATTCGGGAGTAACTTTCCTGTAATACATGTGAATTGAAAAAAAACTTCTGGATATTCACAGCTATTAGTAACAATATTGTCAGGGAGAAAGAAGATATTTCTACAGCTCCTCTTTTGTCCCTAAAAGGCAACTTTTTCACAATGTTAAGAATCTATGGTTGCTCCAGACAGTTAATACAAAGATAAAATATAGATAATGTTATAATTATAGCATACTGTTGTACAAAAACAGCTCAGTTTTGAATCTGAGTAGTTCAAATATGAATCTGAGAATCTTGAGTTGTCCTCCTATACATTAAACACCTGAGTCACTTTCATAATTTCTGAAAATGATGATTCTTGGAAAAATAAAATGATCAACAATGGTGTGATATAACATAGAAAATACAGTAAGAGGAAAAGTTCCTTTAGATGCTGACTAGCAGAAAGTTGTTTGGATTTTTCATACTCATTTTACCAGAAAGCTCTAGTTATCGAGGTCGAAATCATACACATATTGTGGTATAGCCAATACAAAATGAGCATTAGGAGCCATCTTGCACATGCAACTTCCCCAGAAGTCATGGCCTATAAAGCCCCTAAATCCTTAGTCAAAGCCAGAACGTGTAGGTTGCAATGTACAGTTAGATCCATGTGCCTACAACACTCTTGCATTAAAGTTATTCCCAGATGGCTCGAGACTCCTTGGGTAGTTTCAAGCAAAAAGTGAAAAGAACTATCATCATTGTAAGTAAAATCCAATCACTGACACAAATGACCATTCTTGTCCTGAGCTACATACAAACGTGAATTGAAAGAAAACTCCAGTTCCTTGTATCTAATTGCAGCGTCTTATTTAAACTTTTATCATCTGGAATCCATATGGGTCACACTGTCTTAATAAACAATAACACATTTTATTTTGGTTTACTGAAAATTAACAGGGCATTTGGGAAAATACTATTATTATAAAAGCCTGTTTCACATTTATTTGGCAATACTAGAGCTATCTAAGTGGAAAACAAGAGAACTGTGTGGGGTTTTTTTTTTCTCTGTTGTTGATATTAGGAGAAAACAATGCAGCTGGTAACATTAATGATACCCTATATCCTCAACAAAGATGAAAGAGGTCAAACAAAGTTGTAATAGGCTTAACCATATGAAACAGTCATACTGGATTGATTAGCTTAGCATCCAGACACAGTAAACCCATTTTTTCAAACAATATTCCATGCTGTAGTCCAAAAGGTCTGCAAAGTCTCAAGGCTTTGCACAAGGCAGTTTTCTTAATATATTCAGCCCTACAGCAAAATGCAATGAAGGGCTATTTCTGTTTTGGCCTGCCAGGCTTTGGGGGAAAACAGGGAGAAGGGAGAGCAGACTGAATCATACAGCATCTATCACAGCATCACACTGGCTACTCTGTTGCGGGAGTACTGGCAGCAACCTTTATTATACAGTCCTGTTTTCAGAGATTTACAATTAAAACTCCATTATAAATATGTCTTCTTGGCGAAAATGTAGCAAACAAGCTTGTTCCAAAAGGGATTTATATTTTAATTACAGAAAAATCAGTTCAGCTGTCTTTTTGGAAAGTCAGAGGGTTTGGCTAAGGAAGACAAACAAAAACAGATTTTTGGTGGTTTCTGTAGTTCTTTTGTTCTTCTTGAGGAATCAGTACCATGTCAATGTAATAACCATAGTGTAACAAGATCCTCACCAAGAAATGAGGATTTCATTTGACAACTGATCAACACTGTCTTTAAACATAGTTAACATTATTCCTCTGTAACTGTCTAATCCAGATCCCATCTTCCATTCTTTACATTTAACAAGAACAAAACCCGAAACCGATAATCCTGGAACTTAGATTTATATTTTTCTTGGCCCTTCTAGGATGCTCATGACTTCACTGTTGTCACTAGTGCTCTGGTCATCAGAGCACCACAGATGCTAAAACACATGAAAACTCACTTATTCTTTCCTTTAAAATCACAGATTTCATTAACACTGGGCCATTACAGTACAGCTGATCCCACAATTGATTAATTAACCTAAGGATAATTCAAGAAAAAGTGATATTCAACATGCAGTGTTCCAAAAGGACAATGCTAGGATTTTTCTTACCCTGTACAATACTGAGAACTTGATTCAGCTCTGTTCTTGAGACACTTTCCCTTACCTTGCAAGAGAAACTCACATGACTAATTGCATTGAAGTCAGTAAGGCTGGTACTGGAAGTAAACACAATTTTGAATGCCTCAGTTAACTATTTCCTGGAACTTGGGACACAAAAAATATAAGGAATGAAGTATTCATTTTGATGCTGTTTTACCATGATGTATCCCATGTCTAAAGCATAATCTGTGGGGTGTATCAGCCTACACTCTCATCCATTTAGAGCCCTTCTTTGAGACTATTAAGAACAACACTGAAGGCATATGAGAAGCATAACTGGCATTCAACTGTCCAATGTGCAACTGTTGCAAATGGTCTTTGCTACATCTTCAAATGGCCCAGTGGTCTGAAAGGCACCTATTAAGAATCTTCATGGTACCCTAAGAAAACCACAGGTTTTCAGTGGAAGCTTTTCAAAAGCTATGAATTTCCACCACTCTTGTTTTAAATATTTCTTTAATGCCCTTCTGTACTGCAGCAATTTAACAAAGAATTAACTTCTCTTCCAGGTAATGCAACACACACGTTAGAAACAAAGGCATTGAGAGTGACAAGGAAGGAAATTTTCTTCCATCACAAAAGGAAGATGAGCTAAGAACCTTTAATCAAGAAATAGAAGAAACCACATTATTGACATTAAAAAAATAACAAAATAAGCTTCTCAGAATTCAAAGCACCAGTGACCCAGGTTCTCTGTTCATTGCTCAGGATTTGAGAAAAAACGTGGGAGGAGGGTGATATGCTTTGTAGCCCTCTACAGTAACACAAGAGGCAAGAGAAAAACAAGACAATAAACACCCTGGTAGCCCAGAACTTAGGAAAAGCTTCACCTTACTTTACAAAATAACAAAATATATTCATAGCAAAAGCTGAAAAATTAGAAGTAAAATTTTCAAAAATGAATGTTTATTAAGAAGTTTTAAGCTGGAGGGATTTATTTTTTACTCCTTTTGTCCATTTGTGCAATATGTGACCAAAGACATTTCCTTTTCCCATTCCTCAAACATTAAGTAAATATGTGGTTTAGAAAAGAAGTTCATGTAATTCATAGCAGGACAGAAAGTAGTACTTGTTGTATCATATAATTAAGGCTAAAGTATTAGAGGTGGGAAAGAGGCGAACAGAATCTGATTTCCTAAACAAAGACATGATGAATTTTTTTTCAAAGACTGCAAAAAATTCCCCAAACCATTCCTCTGTATGCATCCATATGTGCCAACTTCTCGTCGCATTCATTTATTTTATTGGCCAGCATGTTTCCCATCTGCTTAAGAATAAGCAAAGGGGAGCAAATTAATCTGTTTGCTCTACTGCAGGGCTGTTCTTCCTCCAGCCCACCTGAACAGAGCCACCAAAACTGTCTTGCTTTCAGCAGGGGCTGAGGAGAGACCCTCTTCCTGCACCGACAGCCACTGGGCTTCTCTGCCCAGCTGCCCTTTGCATTCAGTGCCCTGAGGCACTCACAGGCTTTAATGGCCCTGATCAGCCATGCTGGAAGACCCCATCACGACCCCTGCCCATGGATCTGGAGCCCCCTCTTGGCTCAGCCTGGGGCCCTCCTCAGCTGCAGTGGTGCCCCTGCCTGTCCACACTGATCCTCACCTGTGGGCTGGCATCCCACTCTGTCCTTGGGCCTGTCCCACCACCATGGACATGCCCCATGTTCATGGGGCTGTGCCTGACCCTGGTTACCTGGCTGGGGGCTAGCCCTGAGCCTGGCCTGCAGAATGGCTTCCCACCTTGCCTTTAGACCTGCCTCAACAACATGAACTTGCCTGGTGGACACTGGGCTGCCCCAGCCTGCCCTGCTCCCTGGCTGGGGTGGTGGGACTGGTCCTGCCATGCCAGACCTGAGAAGCCCCCACTGCCCCTGGCCCCACAACCCTCAGGCAGCTCAGAGACACCCCAGCACTGGGCAGGTGCCTGTCTGCTGTGAGGAGCTCAGCCTGGCTCCTGCCCACAACCAATGCACCAGCCCAGCAGCAGCAGCAGCCAGCATGTGCAGGAATCAATTAGCATGATTATGAATCCTCCCCACACAAACAAGAGAGAAAGATCGGCTTTTACTTGGGGTTTTAGACTCCCTGACCAGAAAAGAAAAAGCTAGGAAAAGCTGAGGAAAGACTGTCCCTGGAGCAGCACCAGCAGCCTCAGGGAGCTCTGCCTAGCTGTGTACCCACTTGAGAAAGTTTCTCAATGGGAGATCAACAGGATTTACCCCAGCTGCTGCATGGCCAGCTACCAACTGCATGGACACCTCCCTCTGAACATGCGAGCAGAGGCAAGACAAAAGCTGATTGAAATAAAGAGGTACCAGAGCTAGTCATGAGTCAGCCACACCAAGGTATACTTCACTGCATTTTCTGTGGCAGTATTTCACTTTTGCATTGCAGGAGTCCTCATGTGCTCTAACTAGGCTCCAATTCTGCTTCTCACACACCAAACATGGGGTGTCAGCAGAACAAGACAAAACACCAGGCTGGCAGGGCACGTGCCAGCAACCAGGATATTAAATCTATAAGTCACTGATGTCCAAATGACAGATCAGATCTATAAGATCTGGAAGAAGAGGAATGAGAGGGCAGTATCTAATGAGTAACCATACTGCACATCACAGTGGATCCTGAGACTGTTCCCATTCCACATTCAGTGCAAAACTTCAAATATCAAAAACTTTCAACTGATCAAAACCCCATGGATTTGAGGAAAAGAGACCATCCACCTACAGTCACCCTGAAGGAGGTGCCAGGGAGGAGTGTGTCTGGAGGCAAACCCAATACAAGATGAATGACTCTAAATACCATAAGCAGCTATAAGACCTAGGTGACAGCAAAGATCCCAAGATACCACTAGGAAAATTCAACTGAGATTTTAGCAGAAGCAATTTCAGTCATGCACAAGGGCTAGCTGCCAAGCTGGAGGTGACCCAGGATGGACCAAGGCTGGATTACTGGAGAGAAGCTTGTGGCGAAAGTTGTGAACATCATGCTCAGTGAGTTTTGATGTGCAACATAAGAGAGAAACAGCAGGATAATTGGGAAGATAGAAGGGTTTTTACTTAATGAATGCAGGAAAGCAGGCTGTGCCTGCTTTAGAACAGGAATAATCCAAAATACAAGCAAGAAGACTGAGCAAGGCTGAGGCAAGAGAGATCAGAAGGTAAGCTTGAATGCAATCTATGGCTGGAATAGGAACTACAAATGCATGAATAAATTAAAAACAAAGAAATCTGAAAACTAGCAGTAAGGTGGATGAAAAACCACTGCAGAAATATTTCACATCTGCCATCAACATAAAATATATAGACTAGTTACAGTCAGAATATAAAAAATAAAAGTATGCGTTGTGTCAACTCTAATTAAATGGTAATGAAGGTAACAATAGGCAAAGGAACAGTATATCTGACAAATAGAAAAAGCAAAGTTTTTTTTTAATTAAAATGGATTCACAGGGTCACCAAGTAACTTGCTCTTTAAACTTTACCAGCCATGTAATAATAAACTGCAAGAATACAATAGATCTCTACGGTGCTTCAAGTCTTTACTCTTCCTGCTCATCAGTACAAGCTGGGAGAGATCTTGAAACAGATCATTATAGCTGAAATATTTAGCCATGTTTTCCTTTAACTTTTTTCTGCTTTAAAAAAAAATATCCTTCCCCTAAAAAGTAACATAGTCAGAACATCTATAATGTGCACGTATTCTCCTTGCTGCTGAACAGACCTGAATGTTTTCTCACTTTCAGCTTGTAGAGATTTGTACTTTGCTGTTATTTTCTCCCTGAAGTCTCCATTTCCCAACCAGCCCACTCCTGAATTCTCAGCACCTCCTCCTCAGACAACAGCTCACACTGTGCCTTCTGCAACACTGCAGCATTAACCTATTTTTCCTCCTTGGCAAAAGAAACACTGGAGTTCTCTTGAGAATGCTGATTCAGAAATTTGCTCTGTGAACTTCCTGAGGTTCATAATTAGGTATGTTGGAGAAGTCACTGAAATTGTGGACCTGTAAGTCCCAGAGAAAACCAGGCCACTCACCTTTTAGCCCACAGGAAAACTCTTATGACATCCAAAATAAGAAGCCCAGAGGAAAAGGCAGGTTTTTTAGTCACTACAGAGATATATAGTTTAGCATGGTTTTTTTTAATACAACTGAAGAATAAGATCTGAAAATTCAGCTGAGTCGAGACTGGCAATTTTCATAGTCCTCTATGGGTATCTTAGAAGCTATCACAGACAGACACTAAGAATGATAGCACATATTCTACATCAAAAGACCAACAGAAGGATAAACATGACTCATTTTACAAGAAAGAGAAATGTTAACCACTTTTTCTTCAATAAAATGAGTTCCTGTCATTTTGGGGAAGCAAGAAGGTATATGAACAATCAAAGATTCAAGTATGGCAACAAACTAGTACCAGAGGTTATAGCAAATTACAAAATTTTAAAGTAAGCAAGCTACAATACTGCCAGTCCTGTCAGAGAAATACTGCAACAGCAGTTAATCTACTGAAAACGTCTCCTTTCCCTGAGACTAATGAAAATGGCAAAACTGGGTGGTTTCACACAAGATTTACTATGAAAAGCAGCCATGGCAGGTGAATGCTAAAGTTACTGCTCAGGGTCTCTTTTTTCCCCATCATCACCAAGGAAACCACAGGATATCCTCATGCCTGCTAACATAGCACCTTTTACAGTCTTGCAGCTCGCTCCCTTTTTCTCTGTAAGTAGGGTAAGCTTTTATGCCCCCAGACACATTGGTAGACATCCTGTTTCGCTCTACAAGAACCTGGTAGGTTGAAGACAAAGCTTCGAAATTGTTGCTGGATGAACTGCAGTTCTTAGCTGCTGCTAATGCCTTCTGAACCTCTAATTAATCTTCTTTGAGCAAAACTGCAGTCGGCCCTTGTGCCTCAAGGGCAACAAACCCTGTTAATGCACTCTTTCAAGAGACCTATTATCAGCTTGAAATCTCAAAGAGCAGACCCCTCTTCCCGAGGTGCTCACATTACTTCTGGCCTTTCAGGCTCTAAGGGTGTGGTTTGATGATCAATTTAAATTGATCTAACTGTGGACCACTGCCAGACAGGCAATCCTATACTGTGCCTATCAGGCTATGGAATGAGTTAATGTAACTGCTCATCTCTTGTGTGCTGGGATAGTTTTCAGTCAGATCATTTCCCAAACTGAGCTATGGCATGACAACAAACAGAATGGCACTAGACAAGAAGCAGAAATGTACAGCTGGCAATAAGGTCAGTACATGCAGCCCAGACTTGGACCTGCTTGAACTTCCCATCAAACAGCACCCTACACTGGACATCTGGGTGGATTATTAATACGAGAATGAACAAAACATATTCTAAACAGTAAAATCTGTGTGTCTTCATCCCCAAAGAATCCTTAGCAATTTCATCGCAGCTTTGAGCAAAACGGTAGTATTACGAGCTGACAATGCAGAACTGGCTTTCATTATACGCTTCTTAGGTCAGTATGCAAAATGTTTTAAGAATCTCTCTTCCATGACAGCTCTGAGAGCATCTCTGCCCACAGTACACAATCATGCTACAAATCACAACAAATGGTACTCAAAAGTTCAGCTGCTTAGAATGTTTTGTAGGTTTCTTTACTCATTTGGACATGTTTCTTTTTGCTTCATATAATTTTTTTTCTTATTTTACCACAAAACAAAGTCAGTGCAGTAAAAAAGCTTCAGTCTGTTTGCTGTTTGGGATCTAATCAGACAAAGATAATGTGAAAGTTCTTCTCTAAACTCTTCTTTAAGTTGATAAGAAAAGTTCACATTATCTATTTTTAAAGGAATTTAAAAATGACAGAATATGGATACATCTGCTTCATTCAGTAACTGGATCCCAGTTTTGTACCTGGTAATTATGTGAAAGTGAAGTCTATCCACATCTAATATTATTTATTTAGGATGTTATCAGGGGTTTTTTTTACCCCCTAATGCAGCCAAAGATATCATGATTCCAGAAGTCTTTGCATATGGAGTTAACACATTGCCTG
Source organism: Falco peregrinus (assembly GCF_023634155.1). Classification (NCBI taxonomy): domain Eukaryota; kingdom Metazoa; phylum Chordata; class Aves; order Falconiformes; family Falconidae; genus Falco; species Falco peregrinus. Next base: position 19,748,709 of record NC_073730.1, on the reverse strand, counting down.
ACAAGTCATCAAATAGAAACAAGTAATAAAGCTCCAAGTGTTTAGTTAAATTTAATTTACAACTAAGCAAAACAGTGTTTATTGGAACAAAAAAGGTCATTAGTGTCTTGCTAGGAAGCAATTAAAATAACAGATCAAAGCCATTCATCAAATCACAAAACAGATGCTAAGCTTTACTGTAAGAGATTTAGAAGCAATGGTGTATGTAGCAGTAGAAGTCCACAAACTATGTTGCACCTTCTGTGACCACAGAGATGTTGCTGAAAAACAAGATTTATCGCATACTAGATTTAACTTTGATTCTCCAGCTCCAAACGTGCTCATCTTACTCATCTAGAGACTCAAAGTGAAGGCAATGAACCAACTGAGTTTCAGTTTCTATGTTTTTAACATGAGAATTATTCTAACCCAAAGGAAATATTTATCATGCTTTTGGCAAACTATTCCAACCTCAGCACTGATTCTGCTTCAACAACGTAATGGAAATCTCTACTGTCACTAGAAAAGAACTGAAATGAAAAAAAAATCCAAGTTTTAAGCAGTTTTAAAAAGAAACTTTTACTTTACATTCCCTATTCAGCAATGGACTGAACTTAAACACTCAGCCTCCTAGACTTCAGGTTTTCCAGATACAGTTTAATTCTCACTACAAATTTTAAGTAAGTGGTGAAAAATAGTTGTAAATAAAAAGGTAAGGCAAGGTTGATATTAGAATTATGTTTCTGTTAGAGCCTCTCTGTTTCATACAGGAGTTGCAATCCATTGTTGAAAATCCCTGCTAATTAATGGATATTCTCATGTCACAGATTTAGGGAATCTGCCTAAAAAAATCTTAAAATGTCTGCTTAGAACAACATGGACACTCCACATATACATCTATGTCAGACTGCAAATGCTGTTGTCTTCTTGCCACCAAATTTGTTCAGAAATTACAGTGTCTACCCAAACTGAACCGAGTCAGCAGGAGTGTGAAGAACCAGAACTGGAACCAGAACTGAGTTGCAGCTAAATAGCCCCAAGTCAATGTAACGCAAGTAGAGCTGCCCAGAAGCCTGCAGTTGTCTTTGTTTGGGAAACTGCCAACCCAAATGCCCTGAATCAGCTCAGGTTCAGCTAAGGTCCAATTAACAAAACTTTTTGAAGAAATTTCTGAATGGTTCTGTAGGTATCAGGCCAAATCAATGACACACATGCCAGAAGGAGACTTAGTTCATACAAAGCCTCTTAGGATTTATTTTCCAGTGCTGGTACTCTCTGAATTCTTATTATCCAGTGTACCCTAGACAGCACTACCCTGAATAAGAGAGCTGGCTGCCTGAAAGAAAAAAAGAGACCCCAAAGAAGTAGTGTTTACACTGGGGGAAAAAATGTACTCTTAGTCACTGGACTGATCAACACAGAGGCTAAAGCAAGTTAAATGCCTCTGTATTTATCACACAAAGTATAAATATTACTAGTGGTCATAAAGTTATGTGATAGCAACTGTCATTTCTACCCTCAGGGCAGCTCCTCTGTCTGCACGAACAGCCAGCTTAAGTCCCTCCTAGTGAAGATTCCCTGCTGTTTTTCACAAATTTTTAAAAACAAATTGGGAATTTGTTGAAGAATGCCCTTAAGCACATGAAGTGAGTATTCTCATTAACAAATATCAAAGGGAAACTCCATATGCTCTGCAAGCAGCTTTTAACCAAGCAAAGGATTACTTACTGACTAAGAGAAAAGAGTAGAAGCTACCAAATTCCTAACATCACTACTATTTCATCTCAGTTTTCTCTGAGCAATCCTCATCTATATTCTAACCCTGCAGGAATGAGATTAACCAACAGGGCTACACACACAATACACTTCAGTGTAATAGAAGGACACCTGACCCCGTATCGGATATCTGTGGGAATTAGCTTGGGCATCAAAAGTAGCCTAAACATGATAGTGTAAGTTCCATATAAGCTAATGTATTCTATTTCTTAGAAAAATCAATTAGACTATGCTAAAATGAGTGCTGTCACAGACAGACCACTTCTGGTATCCAGCCTGGCTTGTTAAAATTAACTTGGGTATCTCTATACTAAATTGTGCTGTGTAGCAAGATGAACAGATAATATAGTTTAACTGTTATCCATGTAATGAGAGATTTAACTTTTACATCACAGGTTCTCAGTAACCTAATTAATAATAGTCAGTTTTCTAATTTCATTTTGTAACACTAGGAATTAATTTTGGTCTACATTAATGCAACCTATAGGCAGCAGATATCCTTACCAGCGTATCTTGTTACCTGTAGAATGAGAAGATGATGCAACAGAAGGAATACCTTGCAGAAGCTTAACTTGGCCAATGACCCACCCAAATGAAAGTCAGTGGTGAAGGGAGATGGTAGGAAAAAAATCAGCCACATAACTGCTTTGCATGGAACCTGTTTTTGACAATGTACCCCAACCTCTCACCCCCAGAGAACTTTTTTCCAGATACTTCTCAGGTTTCTTGTTTACTTGACAATTTCTTGGAATTTCAATATTCCACATAGGATTTGACAGATTTTCATATGCATCTTGTAACCAGCAGCATCAATGTATGGTAACAAAAGGTGGGTTAAGAATAACCTAAGTTTGTGTTATTCTTTTAGAAGGGTTACCAGATTTGCTTCTTAAGGAATTTGGTGTTTTCAGCATGCATCTGAAGCTTCTAAATTATTTTGTTATATCTGTGGGAGCTCAGTCCTTTTGCTTATTGACTGTCATCTTGCATTTCATCCCACTGATTGACAGAGCAACTAGAATGTACAAACAGGAAATCAATAATGCAGGACCTCCAGACAGACCACTGCTGCTCTTAGAAGTAACTGGTTTACCGATTGCCGTGCCAGTCACTGATCAGAAAATGTAAAACTAGCCAGCCATGAACCGAAAAAAATGTAAAGACAGATGCAGTCTTTCTTTGCATGAAAGGTTTCTTGTATTAGTTTCCTGTGTATATATTCTCTTACATTTTTCTCTAAAGGCAGACTGGGGAAAGGATGAATGGAAAAAAAGAGGGGTTGGGGGCGGTGGGGGAGAGGTTAGCTATTTTAAAAGCTGTGCAGATTTGTATGCATTTGTTTTTCTATCACCATGCTAACCTTCATCACCCCTTAAGCTTTAGGGATTCCAAATGTAAATTTATTCTTTAACATAACATTTTACTTGTTCCTGAATAAGTTACACTCCTGTAGAATCCAGACTTACTACTCACAAGTTAGTATATTACTGCTAAAACATTCTCCCACCCTTTACCTTCTATTTTTTCGTTACTCTAATTACAGTCCACAGGGCATCAATGGTCTTCTGCCACTACAGTTGGAGGTCAGCTTCAAGCAACCTCTACCTATTAGGACCTCCTGCTGAATTACTGGTTATTAAGGTAATGCAACTTTACTCTAGTATAGAAATAACACAGAACTAATATAATGAATAGCTTTCGAGGGGACAAGACTTCCCTGTCTCAAATACACCTTACTTAATAACAATTCTTGGATTTGTGGGTTCCTTACTTCCTCTTAATTAAGAAAAAATAAAATCTGTAGCGCTTCATTGTGAGCAAAAATTATTTTTAATATGTAACAAAGCAAAATGGTAGATGCAGAAATGGTTTTCTAGTTTTCTGAGAAAAATACGTCTTTCTACAGATTGACAGTAAGAAGACATCAGTGTAAAGATTTCTCAATAGTTCTATTTTGTCCTTTTATAAGTTAAAATAGGCAATGACCTTGGTGTTAATAAAATGTTCTACTTATGGATATTTGATACATAGAGTGAAGAACAAAAGGAACCAGGAGCTAAGGACACTTTATTACTTACTTAGAAAAATCAGCTCAAGGTTAGTACTACAGTAGCGTTTCTGACTTCACACTATGAGAACCCACAGAAGGTAAAAGCATAAAAAAGGCATACAGGAAATTGAGTTTGGTGAATAAATTGCTGCCAAACAAGCCTTTGGTAAGAACTCTGTTATTCAACAAACTTTACAATTTAATTTGCTTGGAATTTTCTAATTAAACGTTGGGAGTTTTCCTATTATAGAATATCAAATAATCAAACCTGAAAGCATATACAGCTAGTTTTAAGAAATTTACTACTATAAAAATTCTTTGGACAAGCTGTCCCATTTCAATGTTTTCCCAGCGTAGGTTTTTCAGTTCAGAAGAACTTTGTGTTTCAAAGTAAATATTTTTAATTTCAAAATGAATTATGCATAGAAGTTTTAATATTAAAAAAAAAAAGTTCTAAAGGAAAACAAAATAGTTCAATAATAGTAATCAAGGGTTTGGATTTGCATGTTGTTTGTCCTTTCAATGTCTTGCCTAAAATATTTCCCCAGAATGAGTGTATCTCTACAGAATCACAGAATCACAGAATGGTTTGGGTTGGAAGGGACCTTAAAGATCATCTAGTTCCAAGCCCCCTGCCACAGGCAACGGTACCTTCCACTAGACCAGGTTCCTCACAGCCCCATCCAACCTGGCCTCGAATGTTTCCAGGGATGGGGCAGCCACAGCTGCTCTGGGCAACCTGTGCCAGGGTCTCACCACCCTCACAGGAAAGAATTTCTTCCCTATCCCTAATCTAAACCTACCCTCTTGCAGTTTAAAGCCATTTCCCCTTGTCCTATCGCTACCTGCCCTTGCACAAAGTCCCTCTCCAGCTTTCCTGCAGGCCCCCGTTAGGCACTGGGAGGCTGCTATAAGGTCTCCCCGGAGACTTCTGTTCTCCAGGCTGAACAACCCCAACTCTCTCAGCCTGTCTTTGTAGGAGAAGTGCCCCAGCCTTCTGATCACCTTCATGGCCCTCCTATGGACTCAATCCAACAGGTCCATGTCCTCCTTGTGTTGGAGGCCTGTCATGGTTTAACCCCAGCAGCAACCAGGTACCGTGCAGCTGCTCACTAACTCCCTTCTCCTCCCACCCCCAGTGGGATGGGGAAGAGAATCACAAAAAGGTAAAACCCATGGGATGAGATAAGAACAGTTCAATAATTGAGATACAGTAAAAATAATAACAACAAAGAGGAGAGGGAAGGAGAGGAGTAAAACCCACGGAAAAAAAACAAACAAAAAACAAGTGATGTGCAATACAGTCGCTCATCACCTGCTGACTGATGCCCAGCCAGTCCCCAAGCAGCGACCCGACCAGCAGCTCCTGGCCATCTTCCACCAGTTTACACACTGACCATGATGTTCTATGGTGTGGAATATCCCTTTGGCTAGTTCAGGTCAGCTGTCCTGGCTCTGCTCCCTCCTGCCTTCTTGTGCACCTCCACACCGTCAGGGCATGGGAAACCTGAACAGTCCTTGATTTAGAATAAGAACTGCTTAGCAGCAACTGGAACAGCAGTGTGTTATCAACATTATTCTCATACTAAACCCAAACCAGAGCAGTGTATCAGCTACTAAGAAGAAAATTAACTCTATCCCAGCCAAAACCAGGACAGGGCCCCAGAGCTGAATACAGTACTCCAGGTGGGGTCTTACAAGAGCAGAGTAGAGGGAAAGAGTCACCTCCCTCGACCTGCTGGCCACACTTCTTTTGATGCGGTCTAGCATACAGTTGGATTTCTGGGCTGCAGGCATACATTGTCGCATCATGTCAAGCTTCTCATCCACCAACACCCCCAATTCCTCCTCCTCCTCAGGGCTGCTCTTAATCCATTCTCTGCCCAGCCTGTATCTATGCTTGGGATTGCCCCAACCCATGAACAGGATCTTGTGCTTGGCCTTCTTGAATCATGATGTTCACACAAGCCCACCACTGAAGCCTGTCAAGGTCCCTATGGATGGCACCCCTTCCCCCCAGTGCATTGATCACATCACACAGTTTGGTGTCATTGGCAAATTTGCTGAGGGTGCACTTGATCCCACTGTTCATGTTGCTGACAAAAATGTTAAACAGCACCAGTTCCAATACCGACCCTGAGGAACATCACTTGTCACTGATGTCCACCTGGATATAGACCACAGCGCTCTGAGTGCAACCATCAAGCCAATCCCTTATGTCCCAAGTGGTCCATCTGTCAGATCCATGTCTCTCCAATTTAGAGACAAGGATGTCATGCAGGACAGCATCAATCAAATGCTTTGCACAAGTCCATGTAGGTGACATCAGTCGCTCCTCCCTTATGTGCCAACGCTGTAACCCTGTCATAGCAGGCCACCAAATTTCAATAATCAGACAAGTCTAAAATGGCATGCTGAACCACAGCGAGTACTAAAAAGGGTACTCTTTCCTTTCTACAGGATGGAAAAGTGTTGGCTCTTTAACATACTGACCATTGAAACTCAAGTCTTCTGTTGGTAAGAAATGGCAATGGACTTACTGATTTAACATCAAGCAAGTTTGCTCTATAATAGCGATAAAAGGCGTAACGGCTTCTTCAGCTGACTGACAACAAACCCAAAGAACCAAGATTAAATAAGCGATTGCTTATTTTACTTCTAAAATCACCTGGGATTTTTACATTGTCAAGGGTAACATGGTCATGCTCTTGGGGCATCTGAGTCAGACACAATCTATTAAAAAATAGTAATTTTTTACCAGAACTTTCCACTCACAATACCTACCCTTTACATAAAATTCCCATTCTGTACCCTCAGCTTTCTTCAGTAATGAACTCTTTGCCAGACAGTTTCACAGACGTATTGCAAAGAAGCCCATTAATGCTTAACATCTAATCTAATCCTCTGTAAGATCGTCTTAAATATTTGTATACTGATGCAAATTCAGTCCTGGAGCCACAGCTGTTGTGAAAAACAGCAGAATCTGGTCCTGTCTTTGTCACTGCTTTGGGCAAACTGACCTGTCCTTACGGGGTAGAAGTTAGTTTTAGCCAAATTCACCTTTAATAAAAGGAACTATTTATATGAAGGGGCACAACGTCTTTGTGGCTGAATTCTTAAAGGTTCTTGACTGAAAGCTTTCTTCTGAAAATGGCACATACCAACTTTTCCTTCTACTAAATGATGCATTTACTTTTTGTTCAGTTATGACGGACATGCTTAATGTAATTGACCACAGGAACTTCACACAAAAGTTCAACGGAAGGCAAACACTCTGGCTGTTTCCATGACAGTCACTGATTAGAATACGTCCATTCTTACAGCTAAAAGATTTAAAACGTCAGTACATTTGTATCACTTCATGGCATGTGTTGCTTTTACCACACTCAAGTAGCAATACTAAATTACTTAATTAACTACACACTCATTGAAACCACCAGTTTAGCTGCAGGATCACAGAGCTCAGAACGAACTCATACATCCCTGAGACATGCACAGGTGTCTCCTCAAGACTGCAATATAGTTATGTTGTTTACAGTGAACACCATAATCTTTTTTCTTATCTTGTATTACTTTTTGTTGTAGTGCCATGTACTGCAGCTGCACAGCTGTAGAGTGTGCTGTCACTGCTGGATTTATCCAACAATCCATCACAGTTAAAATGTAGCTCTGAAGTCTCAGGGGTCTGAGGTGCCTTACTAGGGAGTGACAGCCAAAGTATCTGTTTTTTCATAAAAAAATACCACTGGGTCACACTCTTGGAAGAAGAAGAAAAGCAGAAGAGGTTTTAAAATTTCTATCTGAAATTCATACTTAAAGTAAGAAAATATTTTTTTTTGCCTTTACCCAAACATAAGGTAGTCTTCCTTTGTGACAGCCTAATTCTTCAAAGAAGTTAAACTTCTCTCCATCAGGATGTTTTAAAATGCAAACTTGGTTCTGCATTTAGCCAAAAGAACCATTTACATATTTGAGTATGAAAAGATGAAAAATGGAAGTTAAAACCACTTGAAAAAAAACTTTCTGAAGACTGCTACTCATCTAGATCTGACTTAAACTACAGTCATTTCAAAATATTGGTCATCACATCTACAGACCTTTATGAAAATGATATACAGACTGCTCATTCTAAAGTTTTTCCTTATTATATATATAATATTGACTAAGAGTTGAATGCTATAAGTGAAAATAATCTTGAGACAGAAACTCAAATGGTAGTGGAATATACTGTGGTTGAAGCCACTTTTAAAATCTATGAAATCAGATCTATGATAACTGCTAAGAGTTAAGAATATTGTAATAAATGCCATAAAATCCATAAACTAGGGAAAATTAATCAACCTTAGAGGAAACATACTTACAGGGAAGGTAAAAGCATGTGTAAAAATAAATAGTGAAGGCAAAAAAAGGGAACACTGATAGCAATTAATATAAACTAAGAGTCAGAAGACTGCTAAAATGCTTAAGGCTAACGTCAATGAGAAATCCGTGGCCAACACGATATAAGGACAACAAGGATTTTTCAAAATACTTTAGCAACAAAATGCATTCTAACAGCATAATAGATTAATATAGTAGAATGGTCATTAAAATCCAAGCAACATGGAAAGGCTCAAAAACTAGTTTCTTTCTGAATTTGGGAGAGTTCCAATACAAGTCAAGAATATCAAGAAAGTATACTGCAATCCAAAAGTGATTTAAGGAAGTAATACTGAGTAGTTACCAAACTAAGATTTTTTTTATATCAGCACAGACAGAAAACTGAGATCCAAGGGCTGGAGAAAAGCTTGTTTTTTTGTTGGTAGCTCATGAAATTCAGAGATGATGATGAAAACTAATACTGTACTTGTATCTTTAGAAGATAAGTCGTATGACCTAAATGAATAGTGGGTATGACCTCAGCCACAAGCACAAGTAATGCTAGAGCTGCCTGTGTGTCACTTCATAAAGATTTTGGAAAGTTCAGTAGAATATTCAAGATTTATTTATTGATAGATCTCAAAATACAATTGCAAGTAGAGAATCCTCATTGTATGTGTGCTCCAACTGAATTCCTACAAAGACCAAATTTTGGTCACATTATTATTTGGCATTTTTATCAGTCCTCTGCGAGAAGCACAGAATCTTTACCTATAAAGCTGACATGCAAAGAGGATATTGGCACAAGTTAATATTGAAGAGATCAGGTTATTGATACAGAGCAGATCACTGTAGTGATTGGAGCACAAATTAATTATATTAATTTCAATATAGTCAAACATAAATTAATAAATCTAGGAACAAATAATTATAGGATACCTCTGCCTGCTTCTGTTGAGCAGAGGTACAACACAATCCACAGCTGGAAGCTGAGACAAATTCTAGCTCATAATAAAGTGCCGATTTCAACTTCCAAGTAAAAGGAAATAGGGTAGCAACCTTCCACCAGTGGTAGTGGATTCTCCATTGCTATAACTAGTCAAATCACAGCTGGACGTTTTTCTTTAAGGCATAGAGTTTAGTCACAATGAAAATGAATTTAGGGAACATTTATGTTGTGCTGTCAACTTACATATAAACCTCTTACAAATGCAAGGTACAACCATGAGCAGGAATATTCCTTGCGATTCCTGGGCATACAGCCAATTCAATGGTCTTGATAGGATATAAATGGTGTGCAGTGTACAGCACTGGGCCAGCATTTCCACTGCCAGTTTTATTTATAGCCTTGCCACATTCATTAAACAGAGAAAACCTCTGGCACAAGAAAAAAGGACAGAAGAACTAAATGTTGGACAATATGACTCTGAAAGTTTCTTTTCAAACTGTTGCAATGTTGCATAAAGTACTACTAGCCAAAAGCAAAATCCTGCCATCTCTACTTGCTCTTCACTGAGACGGGGGTCCCAGATAAAATGTCTCTAAAGACAAATGAGAGTCAGTAGTTCATACACAACCATCCAGAACACAAACTGATGCAAGCCCCGTAAGTGTAATAGAAGGGCAAGATGTTGAATTAACACTGGATTTGCTGAATTGCAGATTCAGGATTCATATGTGAAAAGAGCGAGAATTTGAAAACACATTACTACCTTAATGCTCACAGGGTTCTTCAACGCAAATTTGTTACTCAGTAATGCCTCTTGCCACCTGAAATCTACATGACTTACAAGCCATTCAACAGAAAACACCTAAATAGCCAAAAATAAAATCTGGATTATGACACATTCGTTAGTGAGGAGTGACAAATAACAACCTTGCGTGTGGTAGGACAGTAGCTTCCCTTTTCCACTGTACAACAGCAGTGCTAGACTCCTCACTCTGCAAGCAGCTTGGAAAAGTTGACATCTACCCCACTGTAATGCTTAAGTGTATTCTGAGGTACACAACTGGGAAGTTTATAACTGACTGAGGAACACAAATTTCTGTTCATTTTACAAGGAGGTAAATATTATTCAGTAAAAGTCAGCCTTCAGGGTAAAAACCCTCTCTAGTGACACACATTTTAGACCTGTTACTCCCAGTGCACTCTGAAGATAATCAGATAGCAGCTCATAGAATCAAAATATTCTATGTTTCACAAAGAGTCATCTGATAAGCTTCTTAACTCTAATTTTCAGTTTTTCACATAATCATGAAGTATGCCTAATCCAAATTTCCTTCCTTTTTTTAGAGACATCAGCCATTCCCCTTTCAAACTCTGTTTAACACCTTGACATTAGACTCTGCCTGTGGGTATGTGCCAACCACAATCACAACATGGGAATAGATAAACCACAAGTACAAAATAGTCAGAATCCTTATTACTATAATTATTGTTGTAATTCTTTTAACAGATGTTAAAAAAGAAAAACACAGTAAGAGCTGGAAGAGCAATAAAGGGATTAGATTTCACAGCCATATTCATAAGCCTTACATAATAAGCAGAAAGAAGGCAACAGAGGATATAAAAAAATGAGAAAAGAAACATCTTGAACCCTCACTGAAAGAGGAAAGGCTAGAAAAGAACCATCCTGCTACAGCTTATTCGTACCTGCCACTAAACTTTCATCCATCTTGAATTCTTGACCTCCTTAAAAAGTGTATCATTAAATGCAATAGAATTTGGTCAACGGAAGAAACGTGGAAACAGCCAGCAAAAGGCTTTTCCAAGCCTTTCCAAGGCAAAAGGCTTTTCCAAAAGGCTTCTCCATTCTTAAAGAAGCACGAAAACTTCAAAACTACTGCACCATCCTCACTGGCTATGGTAACAAAACATCTAATCCCCCACAGTTGTCAAACTACACGTTTAAGACTTGTGCAAGCAACGAATGTTAAAAATAGAAGTTCTTTTCCAACAAAAGAAAAAGCTCAACTGTGAAGACCTTTGAAGGAAATGCTGCACCTCAGTGCTAGTATCTTTGATCTGCAATTGGTACCTCTAACAGAGGTACACTTGACACTTTAAATATTGATGAGATATTTGCTGAGCTGCCATTAAAAGCCAAAGCTTCACTTTTTAGTGAAAGAAAACCACAAGCTTCAAAGACTCTGTAGGGGTCCTGATCTCAAGAGCCTTTAAAGAAGCTGAAAGTATATCAAACCAAAGGAAGGAGGATCACCCCATCTTGGTTTGATATGCTATAACACCAGTTGTTATACACAATTGTTTGGAAATACTATAAAGTGTGTAGCCTCTTTTGTAGTTACCATTCTCCTGCCTAGGGTACTGGAAAAGAAAATCATCCTCTTTTATCAAGATAGTACACAGTAACAGTATTTATACTACAAATAACTTTGAATGGTTTTGTTCTTCGATTGTGTGGATAACTCTGATTTATGTTATACTATCTCTGAGACACATAAAAAAATGCATCTGAATACTTCTGACAGATTAAAGTCCAACAACTAGAAAACTTTATGTCCAAAACAGTCAGCAGAAGGTGAACTTTCACGGTCATATGCATCAGCACACTCTGCAGATGAAGTAAAAGTGAGTGTCAGGGCCCAATAACGCATTCAGTTGAGTTTTCTTGCCTATTCCACTGTGATTTCATCCGTATGTCCATCCAAGCTTCATTATTATTAGTGTAACTATCGGGAAAGGTATGCTATATATGGAAATAGCTATCAAGGATAATGAACAAAAGCTACTAGCTATACTTCTGGTACATGAAAGCAGACAATGACCTTCATAGGTAAAGAAAGCACACAGAGGAACTTTTGACCTTTGGTCTCAACTGTGTTACAGCCTGCAGATCTATTGAAAGAAGTTAGGCATGAAACACTGCCCAAAAACTTCCTGAGCTGGACTTAGGTTACTGGTCAGATGCTCCACTGCTATCTAGCATTCTGATCAGGTGAGCAGCAAGAAGGGTGAATTTGTGGCTGTTCTCCTTCTATGTGAGCTGAGCAAGGAAGAATTAGAAAAAGAAGTTAGCTGAGACAGGAGAAGGCTAATCCATTTTATTTCTCCACAGAATAAGGGGGGAATATGGATGAACTCTGCTTCGTAAGAACATTGCAAGGTGCTCATCCAGGCATGTATGCTTATTTAAAAGAATTGAATAGAGAGCAAGCCTCTTAATATAAAAGGCAAAGCTGCAATCAAAAAATGCATCTCTTTAATTTTAAAATTAGTTACAAAAAGGAAAAATTAACAAATAACCATTTCAAAGACAGTTGAAAGATTGTGAAATGCTTCTTCAAGTACATTTTGCCAGGAGACAGTGCCATTTTCAATAGTGAGGAAAAGGCAGTAGAGAAGTTACAGTACTTCTCAAAGTTTACTTTCACTTTTTTAAAAAATCTTTGTCAATTTAAAAAAGAAAAAAAAAGTTCAGAGCACTCGCATCCAGTTAACATACAGACTTGACACTTCACTTTCTACTCTAACTTTAGGGAAAGACTTATGCAATAAATTCTGAAAATAAGATATATCTGAACAATCACAGATGGTATTCCAGAGGCTTTCATCCAGTGCCCTGTATGCAAGCCCCAACATGGTGTGTTTTCCTGCCAACAGCAATTTGCCTAAGTGCTCATGTATATGCGTATATTGTAGGCCTGTTAAGACACTAGATCATAAAATAAAAACACTGGCTTCAGCATTAGCATGTGCTATAGGATAAAAGTAAGGAAATTAAATCTTCTTTTTGACTGATATTAAATTAGAAGTGAACTGAGCAAAAAATTTTCAATTAGTAATTTACTTGATGATGAAATTAGGATTAAAAAATATTTAAAAATCATACCAAAGAAGAGACAATGTTGTCTGCATTTGATATCACAGTGCTATGTGAAATTACCTGAAAGAGCCACTTTACTTAATTTTCTCTGTAGAACAGGAGAAAAAAAGGACGTAAGTACAATTAGACCAATATAATATGAATCTTTGTACATTCAGAAGTGAAACTTCTTATTCTGCTTTCATATCGATTTTATCCCTAAAAATCTTTTATTTAAAGCAATTGTAATTTACACTATGTGTGAGAGAGTATTTGCATTTAGAAATGGAAACAAAGGTATGTGTCATTTTATAAGCAATCAAGAAACACTGCATATGTTTTCTTTACAATGTAAACCAGCTGCATTTTGCCCTGAGTCACACCCTGACAACAGCTACTCACACTAAAAGTTGTAATAGAGGCATCTTGGGATTTTTGAAAGGGCTTTCATACAATTAGCTTTTGAATTCTAATCGCACTAAAAAAACTGAGAGGCATGGTGTCAGCTGAGTAGGCAAAACCCACTTCTACGTGCTAATCTTATGAGCTAATCTTATTCCAACAGAAGACCATGCAATTCCATAAAGGTTTAGAGTTTTTAAAAAAATCCCTCACCACCACCCTGTAAAACTAACTTCATTAACTCTGTTTAGTAGAGATTTTAAAAATTGGGTCCCCCGAAATGGATATCAGCTATTAGGTGACTATTAGACAGTATGTGCTCAGCAGTACTCCAGCCTAATAGCTGCCCCAGCTGAATCAGTATAAAGTTTCCTTTTCACTACGTTATCTCTTTAGTAATATCACATTATTATGGCCAGCTCATGAAATAGTAGAAACTGGCAGAGCACTATTGATTTCAGGAGACCTATACTAACTTGCACCAGCTGAGATTCTGGCTTTCTTAACATAAATGCATTATAAACTTAAAACCATAGCTAGAATTGTATGGATCAGCTATGTGTAGACAATATACGACATACCAGATCAACTGTAAGAGGAACCATATAAAGAAATACTTAGTAGAAGGCATATGCTGAAGAACAGACAATGCAGCTAAGGAATCTTGTTTTAAATACAGGAGGTATAGTTGGAATGCCTAAATGTTGTTTCAGATAGCTCAAAAAGATTATCTTCAAATAAAAAGACTGATATGATTCAAAGTCAGAGCTACTTGCAGCAACAAATTACAAAGCAAGAAGCAAGCACCATTGAAGTAGATCATTCAAACAATAAATACAACTAAAACTAGCTGAATACCTTTCAAATGCAGAGAATAAGCAGCAATTCTGTGGATACAGAACAATTTAAATAAGACATTCAAAAGAAAAGTTGCAAACGTTTTTTTTTAAAATAAGGGTGCACACAACGCTATTTCAGAAGATGCCTCCATTTTCACACTAATTTTGAGTGATTTGCTGGAACTCAAATAGTTGCAATGTCATTTAGACTGTATAGAGCACTCAAACCCTTACTACAATAAATACTGTTCAGCTTCCTCTGTACTGGATTCTAGTACCTTTGCTCACATTAAGTTATACTCAATTTTGCACATATTTCTCTGGTGCCCTAAACTGAGGACTTACATACATCAAAAGATTAATGCAAAAATTCCTATCACTACTGCTGGGCCCTTACACTATCAATAAGGTGTGTGAGGTTGGTGGGCACATTTCTACAGACTTCTAAAATTATCAATTGCTCATGAAATGTTTCACTCTCATACTCATCACAGACTTTGCTTACTGGCTATACATGAGATTCATATTTTGATATCACAGTATGATTGCTCTTTAGGAAAAGTGCTATATACCACAAATATCAGTAGTTATGGAAAATTCATAAGCATAATTTTGGATCCCCAGTCTCGTATCAGATAAATCTGTTTAACATATTCCTGGGTCACAGGAGGACCCTTACAGCTGTTTGCAACCCCTCTAGCATGGGTAAAATACCAGGACAAATTTTATACAACTGTTAACATAGCACATGCCTAGAGCATCATGTGAGGCTAAAGACAGATCAAAATAGCAATGGCCAGCCCAGCAGAGGCAGGACCAGAACCTTTCAAGTTTTCCTTTAAAAAAAGGATAAAATTGTACTGGGAACATTAAACTGCTCCAGGTTTCTCTTTTAATTTAAACTGTACTTCAGAAGCACAGAACACTCACACATATATACATACACACATACAAATAACATCCCCAAAAAGCCCAGAAGCCAGGACAAATTATTATCCTTCATCCTTCTACAGATAGCCATCAGAAGGATTTGACATCAATTCATGCCACATAGAAGTTCAGCTCCAGAGTTAATATTCATAACAGGAATGGGTGCTGAAGGAAGTAAACAGACAATAGTTGTATAAGGGAAATACACACAGTGCCAGGAAGGGGAAACAAATGGCAATCTTACTTAATTCCATGGAAAAATAAAAATAAATAAGTATATAAGTAAATAAATATATATTAAATACCTAAACAAATGTATATAGAACATATAAAAACATTTCAAAAGCATGCTATCAAATCAAGGACAAAATTTAGTACATGAGGAACACTGTGTGGTTATATACCCATATAAAGAGCACTGTCCAACAGTATGGCTTATTACATGCTCCAAATGTGTTAAATAAAGTTGATTACCAAAGCCACTCAATGGAAATGTTTCAAGCACCCTTCTTCTTTACATATTTTTAGGTAACAGGTGCTTTGACCTCTGCTAAGTGACATACTTTTTTAGAAATGTGGTTTTATTTGTAAGTATAAAGCACCTATGAAAGTAAGGACCACAGTAGCAAAACCCACTCCCCTCACAGAGGCTGTGGTTTGACTTAGCTGAAGCAGGAGTCACCCTTGGGCCCAATTCCATTTGGACCCTCTTGAAGTCAGCTAAAGTCCTTTTATCCCCTCCATAAGATTCAACATACAAGACCATTTCCAGGCCTATGCCATGAAAAAAATGCCAGGAAATTAAAAACTCAGCTGGTGTACATCAGTTTCAATGGTACTGAAGGGCACTTGGAGACATCGCCAAAGACAGCCTAAAGCTGGTGAGCACACATGGTTTTAAAACCATGGCCAGTGTCTGTCCTTCTGCACCAGTACTGTTCATATCAAAAAGCAAGCAGCTGTAGGCTGAGTAGTCAAGGATCTCATGACTAAAGATACATCTGCAAGGAACTTTCTTAACACTACAGACAGAATAAATTCATAGCAACAGCTATGATTTTTTTTTTCTCAGAAAAACGTACTAGATTACAGTGCTTTACTAGAATCCATTAAAAGTATAATGAAAAGGATGTAAAGTAACATTAACACCAAATTTAAGCACAGGATACATTGGTTTTGAGGACTAATCACAGTATTAAGTCCTGTGTCGGACAGAGTGTGTAGATCACTCCACTATTTATAATTCACTTCATTTGGGAATAGAAGCAGAAAAACAAGTGACAAGTTGTGAGCATTAAAGAGTGTATAATCTGTGCTCCATCTCCGTAAGAAACTCCAGTACTTATCAAATTCATTCAAATAGACCTATGCAACACAAGTATGCATGTTACTTATGCAGAGTAAAAACAGGGAAAATTCATAATAGTATCAAGCTTAATACAGTCATACCACACTTATTTTCTGTTGCAGGTGAGGAAAAATACACTGTTTCTTTCTGCACACAATCTAAAGAGAGACTGACTTTCTAAATTCCTCTGGAGGAAAATGAATCTGAATAATTTGACATTATTTTTACAAACCCTGATTAAGATGACACTAAATCAAAGCAGAAGAGACTAAATCAAAGTGTTCAGAAACTGTGCATACTGTTTTTCAAAAACAGTAAATATTTTCCTAATATTATTGTATACTTTATATACATTTTATTGTTTGATTGAAACATGATAATTATCCATTCCCCCAAATTACGTGATATTTATAGGGTGCAACAGCTCTGCAGAGGAATTTTATTAAGTACAAAGGCTAATAATTAAAAATTTAAATAAAAGGCAATGAATGTCTACACAGCTATCTAAATATTTAATTCATATTTCTAATATTTTTTCCTCTGCTAAATTTTCCTTCTTGGTACTACTACACTCTCTCTTACACTGACAGTTCCCCAGATACTTAAACCACAGCTAGCATGACTTCTACTTTTCATTTGGCCATGATCACAACAAATACTTGGGAGAGTCCTTTCCCTCTTGATCAAATTCTATAATGCACTACAAGGGAGGGGAAAAAAAAAGGGGTGGGGGGGTGGGGGAAGCAGAGGGAGTTATAGTGCCTCTTTTTGTATGTCCCGCCTGAACTTCTTATAGCAGAAGATGGCAAAGATGTAGCCCTCCTTGGGACCTTGCTCAGTTAACTTCAAGACACAACATGGTAATGCATCACGCTTGAAGGCCAGCTGACTACAGTCAACAAGAATTGCATTGAGCTGTACGTAAGATTTCAGATTCAGTAGCCTGCAGACACTGATAAAGGAATGGGAGTTCTCCCTAAATCCCACCTGATACTGGATGATTTAAACTTCGCATGCGCTTTTCAACATACAGGGCCAAGGTCTTTACTACAACTGTACAGAAGAAATTAATATATGTAAGGAGATGGCAGGATGCAGAGAGGAAGGAGCACCTACCCTTTTTCCCAATAAACATGATGTCAGCACAGCAGAATGCACTGCTATGTCCTCTCGCAAAGGAGCTGTAATAGACTTCCAGTAATAAACTTCTCATTTGATGCTTAAAGGTTATTTTTTGTATGAAAAATAAATGTCTCCTTCCCAGACTGTTATGAATCAAATCATGTAATATACAACCAAGGTTGGAGATGACAAAGACCTATTAGGTCATCTACAGTGTGTTCATTGCCAACACAAGATTGCTCCCTGCAGTCTTCTAGTCCCTTCTTCAGCTTAATTTGAAGAGTCTCCAGCAACGCGGCTTTTGCTTCTTCTGGTATCACAGAGATCTAAGTTACAGGAAGGAATTCTCAGCTGCTATGCTAACATTTTTATAGATACTCAGGCCCATTTAGATTGGTTTATTTAGAAAATGACCTGTTGAAGGCAGGAACTGCCCCTACCTATCTGCATGCTCCCTGTCCAGCACAGCACAGCCCCAGCCTTGTCTGGGGTCTCTAGCAGATGCTGCAATTCAGGTAAGCAATAACTGATGGCTTGGCTGTGAGTTCCAGAGGATTATAACAAAGCTCACTTAGGTTGCACTTCTTCTGGGATGTTTATTATCACAATGATTACTGTCTTTCGGCTCAACCTCTCCCCCTACTTCCCCAATTTTCATCTGGGACCTTTACTTTCATTTGGCTTGGTTTATGTTGTGTCTTTAACTTGGAATTCCAACTCATTGTTTTAGATTAATTCATACTGGTTTATTTTATTATCATACCATGTGAGAGTCAAAATGGGGCATGGGGGCCTCTTAAGACCCAGAAAGGCATCTGGCTCCACTTGAAGAAACAAGCAGCCACAGTGAGGGAGGTGAAACCATGAGATTAATTTTTAACCAGAGTTTTAAATGGGTGTTTGTTTTCCATCTCAGGAGAAACAGAGAGAACTTCTAGGTGAGTCAGAGAGGCAGCAGATGTGGTCCTGTTACCTTATAAAAAGCAGGAAAGGGAAGCACTATTCTTTCATTTAGCCTAAGATGTCTACTACGAAATTCTACACCTGTGCCTCTGATACATGCCATGACTGATAGGGGCTAGAACCAGCTGTACCAACACACCCTCATCTTTCATAACGGCTATGCCTTGATTGACATACAGGTCATTGGGTTTTGCAGTTTTCTGGTTTGGTTTTTTTTTCTTTTTTCTTAAAGCAAGGAACATTAAGGCACAAACACAGATGTCTTTGAAATATACCTGAGAAAGGGTTTGTTACTATTTCGCTCAGGTATACTAGGCTCAACAATTTGAACCTTGGCCATTTATTCTTTCCCTTAGATTAATATACTTCTGCCTTGAAAAGAGCCAGAGATTAAGTCAACTTGTTCAAATGTTTCTCATTTTCATGCAGCATATACCGTATGATAAGCATTTTAAACTAAAAGTAATATTTGGTATTTGGTATGTCAACAACATCTCTTTCACTGCCAAATACTTCAAAGTCCAACACAACAAGAAAATTTGTATGGGTTCCAAGATGTAAATATCTTGGGACAAGGTTAAACAAGGTGGCAAATATTTGTACGTACTACAAAATTCCACCTGATAAAAAATAAACAGGTGTGCATATTTATTTTTTTGTCAATGCAATAGTAAAGGGCAAATGTGGAAATCCATCCTATACACCAATATTTCACTATATTACACTGTATCAAGGCTCCTTTTCTATTACTTCAGTACCTACTGACTTATGATCTGATGTCTTGTCCACCTCCAAGAATGAAGGCAGAGAAGGGTATATGCAGTCTCCCATTCTTCAGATTCTGGGAAATATCTATGCCCTGTTAAAACCCAACATAATAACACCACCTTCAATAGCAGGGTGAATACTGACATGCTTTAAGTGAAACTTGTGTATACTAACATCACAATGCGAGGGACTGTATCATGACAAAAAAATCAGGCTATCAGTTTTTAAAAAACAGCAAAAAAATCCATATCTAAGATATCTATTGTACAAGTGGTGGCACTGAACAAAAGAAAGTGACCAGTACCTGTTGTGTGATCTATGGTTCAAACAGTTAGTTATTCAGCAGACATGAAACAAAACTCCAGATTCACAGTCCTTTGGTAAAACTGCACTGCAACAAGTAAGATTCTTGCCTGAGGTAGGACAAAACTGAGTCCCATAATCTTTTGAAGCACAACAGCCTGCCCATGATAAATGCTTAATTTATAAACTGGTGGACATTAAGTGAAGTACTCTGATAGTGGAATAATAACATTCAGTATGCCTGCAGCCATACCATCTCCCAACTATGATCCCATCAGGTCACACAAAATAAGCCAGGTCAGCTTAGGTCAGTGTTTGAATCAAACACCTCCAAAAGAGTGCAAGAGTTGCAGAAGTGTTACTGTCTGATTCAATTCATAACAGAGATCTTTGCTTCAAATCAGGAAGCTAACCACACCTGAGTTAACTCTTCTTAAATTAATTATTCTTAATCAAGATACACAACATGGCAAACTTCATAAAATCATTATTAAAAATAAATATTATCATCAAAGGCTGCAGAACCAGATTAGATTATTCAATTATTAGAGGAACTAATGTACCAGGAAAAAAAACTATTATTTTATGAGCTGCCAAATTCTGCTAACTATAGCTGCTGTGTTTACTCCCTTCCTGTTAACCAACTCAAACAAGAATTATTAGAACATTCAACACTGAGCTTTCACGCTAGATCAAACTCAAGTTAGAGTTACTATTCAGGTAGTAAGTGGAGTCTGTTCTTCAATGACAACAGGCTTTCAGTAATGACCCAGTATCTAAACAGAATGCTAAACAGAACTGGAGACAAATATGTCATCTTTATTTCAATCCTCACTAACACTTTATTGGTAAAAATTATACAATGTATGTTATGCTAAGCTTTTCAGTCTGTATCAAAGCAGAGACTAACTGATCAAGTTCTCTAACACTGTTTCAATGAAAGCCAAATCAAAGCTTAGGGGCAGCTTATGGAGCTATTTCCAAATGCATCTCCAATACTAACAGCCACACAAATCTCTGCTGAGACCAGAACCACCTGCTGGCATGCATCCCCTCCCTGCTCCTGGAAGGCAGCAACTAATAACAGCCATTTGCAGCTGGTAAGAATACCTGCCAGGAGTAAAGAGAGGAAGCACACTGAAGCAGCTGTTTTAACCCCTCCAAAAGGCAGCCTCAAAACTATCACTTTCCAGCTGAGACCACAGGGCCCCCTCTCACCTTTAACAGGAGGAAGGAATACCTGGGTTCAGATTGGCAGCAATGCCACTAGCAGCTGCCTTCTCCAGAAACCTGTGCCTGGACAGAGGCATGGTACAGAGTCGGTTAGCAAGCTCATCTGGCCATACTCCATAGCTCAGGCTATTAAAAAAAAAAAAAAAAAAAAAAGTTTAATAATTGCCAAAAGAAGAGGAGGAGTGCCCTCAATGTGGATGGTCCAACAGAGGCAATTACATTTCATTTTCAAACACAACATAAGATCACACATATCAGGAGAAAAAAAATGCAGGTAATTCTGATTTACTCTAGCCAACTCTCAAACCACAGCTGGACTATGTCCCTAGATGCAGCTGAAGTACATGTGTCATGCTTAGTCATTTAGCAAAAACTGGTAGTCAATAGTGACTGTGATATATATTGACAAGGTGTCCAGGGTACATTTATGTTATACAGTTTTGTTTTAACATGAAAAAGAAACTGAGTTTTGTTTCATTATTCCATTACAGTACCACCCCAACTCTAAACTGCTTCTGGATGATCAAAATACAATGTTCTTACTGCTGCTGCATAATGCTAAATACAAACCGACAGTGGCTTTTATAAATAAGTCCGTTAATAGCTGACTTCCCTGCATTCACAGGAAGATAAATAAAGTTGTCCTGATAGTACCCTCACAGAAGAAAGTTTTTGTCTCTTTTTCAGACAGTCTGTCTGCAAATACCATCCTGTGGTAAGTGAAGTTGCAAGTACATTTGTCTGAAAATGTGATGGCAGTTTCATTTAAAATAGTATCTTTTACTTAGATTCACTGTTACTTTTTCTAGTCAGAAGAGTCGTCCTCTGGTAGGACAGAGAACTTTCAGTCAATACAAGTGTACCATTTGAAATCAATTCTATAGAAGATATATTAAACATCACTTGAAAAGTACCAGTAAAAAGAGCCAATTACAAGATTTTTTTTTTCATTAAATAGGAATAGTCATCATACAGATAAGCAATCCATTAAAAGAATGACTGAGTTGTCTAGCAGCTGGAAAGAGTTAATCTTTAAAGCATGGGAAATCTATAAAAGCTGTGAAGTCAACAATACATGCTGACCACAAAGATTCATTATTTTTAAGGAGACAGCTATTCCACAAACTAAGCAGCCTCCATACAAGCATCCCAGTTCACTTTATAAACATAAATTAAGTTGATCATGAGATGTTTATGATGTCCCTAAACTGTGTTCTAAAATGGGGGATAAAGTAAACGGCTGCAAAAAACTAATGATCCCTAGTTTTGAAATGGCCAATGTATAGCGTTTGAATTTCTTGGGGGGTGGGTGGCATCCTCTAATTTTAGATTATTAATTTTGCTTTTCCTAGTGCTTGTGACAAAAATGTTGGGCTGGCAACAATAATACCAGCAGCTGTCATTATTCACCCTATCAACAATACAGTCCTAGACCTTCCCAGCAGTATAGAAACCTCTCTACAGTATGACTTTCCCCATTTACCTAGTTCAGTGGAGTTGCATGACAAATATTTTTCCCAACATCAAAGAGAGAGAAAGGAATGAGATTTTTAGTTTAGTTTCTGTAAGTAATCAGCTGTCAAGTGCTACTGATACTCCTTCACTAAATGCAACTGAGCAGCACTTAGCCAGCATTAGGAAATGTGGTTCTTAAGAAAGACACTTTACACATGGTCACAGCTTTATATAGTTTTAGGGCTCTCTTCACCATAAAAGAGCTGCAAACGCTGCTTGCTAGGGAGGCCTTTAAGAGTGACTGAAGCATGAGGGCTGGGCTCTTGCATCTAAATGGGTTGTTCTGTACCAGCAATACCAGCTAAATATAAGTAGTCTGTGAGCATGAGGACAAAGGGTAAGACAAGCTCTCCTCTCCTTCATAGGGCTAAACCTGATTCATCCTGGGAAGACAGCCAGTGTTTCCCATTGTGCCTACCTGCAGTAAGGACTCAAATTTGTGAGCTGCTGAGCAAGCACAGCTGTTTCTGAGTCATCAAGCACAAAGGGTGCTTAGCACCCTGGGAAATCAAGACCTACCCTGCTTTTAACAAGTGCAGTGTGCCTGCAGTTCTTACTGGTTTTACTGAGAGCACCTTTAAGAAACCATAAAATCATGGGTAAAAAAATGGGAAAGGAGATATCCTGCCCCTCCTCAGAAGCATCGAAATATGCAGCATGCACTCACACTTCACTCATGGCCTGATTTTCACAGACACTAAGGAAATGCTTATGGCCCAAGTCTGCAACACGGTACTAAAATCTCCAAAGATCGCAGATAGTTCATATTGAACTTTTGATTGAAGATTACAACAGCATCCTATAATAACATTTTATTTTAATTTGCTTAACAATTCTCTCCAGAAGTCTCCTCTGCTAATCACACAAAGAACACTGACTGATTGGTAGTATCAGTCACAGGAATTAAGTGGCTAATATCCTAAGTGAATTTCTGATACTAGTTTCTAAAGAACAGTCTTGTCTTCACACCTGGACCTAAGCACAAGCACAGGTGAATTAAAAAGAGAATTGGAAATAAACATATTCATAAATAGAGAGAAAAAGAGGTGAAAGCTGACCACAACTTGCCACCTTGGGATTTCTATTGAATGGGACAAGGCTCAGGTTGCAGGTAGTTACATATACAATGGGATCCTCCTGATTTCACTAATTCCTTGCAATGGCTTTATGAACGCTGTATATTTTGTGATGTCCCACCTTTAGGAAAACCAAGTTTCTTATCTCATGTAATGGGCTAAACTTTAGCTCATGCGTTTAAAGCAGACTGTACGTTTACAGGTTTTTCCAAAAGATTCATATACCTTGTGTCTGTGCTGTACTATGGATCTGGTCTCAGCAGACAACCACTCCTCAGATAAAGATTTATTGTTGTGATATGCATTTCAGTTGATCAGGTATCACACAGTACCAAGAAGTTATGACTTATTAATTAATAAGTTCTATTTTTCCTCAAAAATCAACTACACATAGGGACATGTTTCCTGTTATTATTAGTGGTACATTTTTCCTGCAATAACAGCTTTATGTGCAAAAACAGTCCGCCACCAACTTGAGTTCTAGCTACATGATCCTCATATGGAGGAACTATGTATTAAGATTGTTTATGAGAAAAGCAAAACTTCATGAATCAAAACATTTCAAAAGAATATTTGGAGATCCTGTTGCATTAGAACTGTCTGTCTTCATAGGTAGAAGGCAGATAAAATCTAATTAAACCCATTCATTTAGCTCTTATTCACATGCAAGGGGGAAGAAAACATGGCCAAAAAACTCATCCCTAGAAGCACCCCAAATTCCAATGCTGAAAACACATGACAAATTCTTTGAAAGAAAATGGACTATGAGCCCCTTACTTCCTCGCTGTAGAGGTAATTGAACATACCATGTGAAAACAGGCACTATAATAGCCATTATTAACTCTGTATTTTAAAACCTGTGAAAAATAACACAACAGCCTTATTCTGTCAAAGACAAATGTTTGAGCTAGTTCACATTGTTTGACCCACTCTGACATGCACATATTGATACAGATCATAGCAAAAGCAGTATTAGCCATGTCTGTATTATAGTCCCTTCTTGCTGCTTGTAACCCTCTGATGTGGCTAGTTTTCTCTTTATAAAAAGCATTACACAATTAGAACAGGCCTGATTTATACAGAATATGATACAGCAAGATGGCACTTTCCCATGAATCCCAAGGAGCATCATGCTTTCTTTGTGAACCGTAACTGCAAAAATACCAAAAATGCCAAAAGTGAACCAAGTAAATCACACCCTTGAAGCACAATGCTGTGTCTATGCATAAATTGTACACACACATCAAATACAAGTTTTTATAAGAATTAAAGCTAGAAAAATTCTAACTTCAACTTTTTTTAGCTATGCTGAGGACAATCCATTGAAGTGTTCCAGTGATGCTGGTGGTGGCCAGTACAAACAATAGGTCATGCAACGCTGAAGTTGATCGTTGGATTGCTTCTCAGCAGTGCAAAACCCCCAGCATTGGCTCTGCTGGGGGTGGGGGTGGGGAGGGGAGTGCGAACACAACACATAGGACTGCATGAGCTGTCTCAGATCCTGCTTAACACTCACTTTGGCTCCAGCAGTACCTGTCCCAGTTCTTCTCCAGATACTGATTTTTGTTTACATTCACTACAGAAAGAGAATCGCTTATATATAAGCTAAAGTTCTGTAATATTTGGACCAATGTGGCCCTGGGAATAATTGGGGTAAACCTGAAAAAAAAGGTTCAGACAACAAATTTTTCAGTGCTCCATATAACCAGCTTCTTACCATTAGCGATATCAGGTGCCTTACAATGAAATGGCTATGGCAAATACTCTGTATGTCATCATTCACTAAGTTACAAAGTTTAAAGGTAATACACTCATAAATGCATTCTATTACCTTCTTGCAACTGTTCTGGGTGTGGGTTTTTGCCTAATAGTATGATTTTAATACCATTCACAACATGGGGCACTCACCCACATTCACTTTTTTGCGACTTACTGGGAACCATACATCCGAGCGCTGGTAACTAACCATCTGATTGCACTCTGAAAATGCAAAATAACATGTATTGTCTTCTACTGTTTTCCAGGTAGTTTCTCAAAAAATGAGCTTACTGCAAACCAGCATGTTTTACCTTGCAGTTGTTAGGAGGACACACAGAGCTCCTGCTGCTTAGCTGGCACAGAGCAATTTGTGGAGATGAGGTATCTTGGGATCATTCACACACTATAGCTTTTCTCTGTAAATCATGGAATCATTCAGGTTGGAAAAGACCTTTGAGATCATCAAGTCCAACTATTAACCCAGGACTGCCAAGCCCACCACTAAACCATGTCTCTAAGCACCACATCTATGTGTTTTTAAACACCTTCAGGGTTGGGGATTCCACCACCTCCCTGGGCAGCCTGTTTCAATGCCTGACCACACTCTCAGTGAATTTTTTTTTTCCCTAATATCCACTCTAAACCTCCCCTGGCATAACTTGAAGCCATCTCCTCTTGTTCCGTCGCTTGTTATCTGGGAGAAGAGCCCAACCCCCACCTGCCTGCAGCCTCCCCTCAGGGACCTGCAGAGAGCAGTAAGGTCCCCCCTGAGTCACCTCTTCTCCAGGCTAAACAGCCCCAGTTCCCCCAGCTGCTCCTCGTAAGACTTGTGTTCCAGAGCCTTCAGCAGCTTCATTGCCCTTCCCTGGACACGCTCCAGCACCTCAACATCCCTCTTGCAGCGAGGGGCCCAAGCTGAACACAAGAATCGAGGTGCTGCTTCACCAGAGCCAGGGGAATGACCACTGCCCTAGTCCTGCCGCCCATGCTGTTTTGGATACAAGCCAGGATGCTATTTGTCTTCTTGGCCCCCTGGGCACACTGCTGGCTCATGTTCAGCCGGCTGTCAGCCAGCACCCTAATGTTCTTCCCCACCAGGCAGCTTTCCAGCCACTCCTTCCCAAGCCTGTAGTGTTGCATGGGGCTGGTGTGACCAAAGTGCACTTCTCCTTCTTGAACCTCACACAACTGGCCTCAGCCCATCAGTCCAGCCTGTCCAGATCCCCCTGCAGAGCCTTCCTACTGTCAAGCAGATCAACACACCCCTGCAACATGGTGTTGCAAGCACTGCATGGTAAGCATGCAAGCTTGCATGGTAAACAAGCTTACCGAGGCTGCACTCAATCCCCTCATCCAGATAGTCGATAAAGACATTAAACAGGACCAGCCTCAGCACTGAGCCCTGGGGAACACCACTTGTGACCAGTCACCAGCTGGATGTAACTCCACTCACCACCACTCCCTGGGCTCGGCCATCCAGCCGACTTTTCACCCAGCGCTGAGTGCACCTGCCCAAGCCATGAGCAGCCAGTTTCTTTGGGACAACGCTGTGGGAGACTGTGCCAAAGGCTTTACTAAAGTCCAGGTAGACAACACCCACAGCCTTTCCTTCACCCACTAGGTGGGTCATCTTGTCATAGAATGAGATCAGGGTTGTCAAGCAGGACCTGCCTTTTGTAAACCTGTGCCAGCTGGGCCTGATCCCCCAGCTGTCCTGCACATGCCACGTGATGGCACTCAGGATGATCTGCTCCATAACCTTCCCTGGCACTGAGGTCAGGCTGACAGACCTGTAGTTCCCTGGGTCATCCTTCCTGCCCCTCTTGCAGATGGGCATCACATTGGCTAACCTCCAGTCTGCTGGGACCTCTCCAGTTTGCTAAATGCAAATTGCTAAATGCACTTGTTTGTTAAACTTTATCAGATCTCTACCTTAATAAATTTTACTCCATGATTTAATTTGAAATAAATTGTGCTTTTAAAATAGTTAATCACTTGTTTACTGTAAGTTCCACAGGTTGTTTAGATTTCAAGAAATGCCTCTCTCTCAAATCCAAAAAGTCATGTGGTAGAGGACTGAACACACACCTAATAAAGGCCTTCCCTTGAGAACAGAGCTGAAATAACAGTCATTTCTACCCACAGAAACACAAGTATCAGGATTCAGCACTCAGCAGACACATCCCTTGGTAATGAGTTCACAAGCTGGACTTTACTGTCTGTATTTATCTTCAGTACCTTGAGTGACTCCTTTCCTACAGACTGACAGACTGCAGACTCACAAGGCAAAAACTGCCAGTGAAAACTTCAATAACTTTTGCCAAATAAGTCTTTCATCTACTATATACTACTCCTGGCTTCCTCTTGCTGAATTGCTCTGCAAACAGAGAGTCTTCCAGCCAAGAGAGTGATTCCTTCCCATTGCTTCATCGCAATCAGCGCTGCCGTATAAAGTATGTCGGTTACAGCTACATTGATTGCAGTGATAAAAAGATTCATCTCTCTACTCAAGCTTGCTAATGGGTCCAAGCAAGGTTTTAGAGCAATAAAAGCCATTTTTAATGACTAAAAAAAAAATTGTTTTTACTCCCTGCACTCCTCATTTCTTTAAATGCCAAATAACCAGCATTTTACACAAGATCTCAAACTCAAGGAGAGTGCAAGAAGGCTAATGAGAAATGGCTGTAGTATTACTCTTTGCTAGTGACTACTTAATGCAATGTATCGCACAGCATCAAGGCCAGAGCCTGCCAAAATTTAAATGCTAAACAGTGATAGCACATCTATGTGAATAAAATTGTAACATAGAAGTTGTGATTCAGTCAGTTTCTTTATGAAAGTTGGATGAAGGTTTTTTCTATAGACAGCCCTATAATTAACATCTTGCTTCTGATTTGTTTTCTCCCTGATCCATTGAGCCATTGACTTAGAAACAGGGATGAGTTTAATCTTAGAATCCCACTTTTTTTTAAAAAAATATCATTTTAGCTAGTCAGTTTTGACTGCAGTATTGCTGCAAATCATTCAGGATTTCTGTATACGCTCAGCTTCACTCCATGAAAAAAAGAGAAAAACAGTGAGAATGGGGGGGAGGTGTCCATTTATGGCTGGTACATTCTCAACTATCCCAGAGCTGCACTATCAGTATTCTGATGATGTGCTCATACAAGATGTTCCTTCCCCTGACAATGACAAGCATTGTGCCACAGAGTACAGGATTAGAAAAAAAAAATATATATTGGAAGCAGCAGAATCCATTCCTTTGTTTTCCTATTTAAATAAAAGTGTTTTTCCTAATTGTCTCCCCAGGAAAACAGCTCCCTAGTCAAACAAATACACATTAAGTCACAGTTCTGTAGGAAATAATACCCTTTGCACCTGAAGAAACATACCAAGTACATTGCTTTTGACTTTTAAGCTTCCTAGTCACTGACCATTACATTTTAAAAATGCTGACTTCTGAGATGAGGGCTTACAAGCTTTTTGACTGCTTTTGGACCTGTTCTGAATCCATCACCTTATTTACATTGGCTATTGGCCTTTCACCTGTCTCCACAATTTGCTTTCTTAGCTATGAGGGGCAGTTAACTCTACAAGAATATCAAATGCCGAGTTATCTCTATTTCACAAACCATTCAGACAGAAAAAAGCATTACATACACCTTGTAGGTAAGAAACCTGTGGCAGAGGTTAAGGACAAAACTTTTCAAAGAGTGCTGCCCTCCTAGTTCTGGGATTCCAACAGAAGAGAGCAAGCAGTTCGACGCATACAAATGAGTAATGCCTGCAGTTGAAATTACAAGTGCTCGGGCACCTCAAGCTGGGTTCACAAAAACACAGAGCTGCAAAATGAGACGTTATGTATGACCCGTTTCTCTCACAGGCTTAACAAGGTCGCTCAGATGCAAGTCAAGAATGGAAACTAGAATCTCAGATGTTAATTTCTATGTTTTTACACCAAACCACCAGGACAACAAAGGCAGACAGCATCCACAGAAATGCCCACAGCAGGATGTAAAACCTATGTAAAGAATCTATTTCAGTTCTATTGCACAGCTGCTGTATATAGGCAACATGAGACACACATGGCTACACTGCTTCCTCTTGCGCTGTTTGGTGATGCCATCTGGCAGAAGAGGTGGCAATACTGGGCAAAACCCCCGAGGGTTGCTTTAACTTGTGCTAAGATCCAGCAAGCCAGACCAAAGCTTTTTAGCATACATGATTGCAGCTACCTTCTGACTCAATTCCTGAGCGGCATTTAACTTTACACCGGCATATAACTCAAAACCATAAGCCCACCCTCTTGGGGTTTGGGGTTTTTTTGGTGGGTTTTTTTTTGTTTTTTTTCATTTTAAGCAAAAAACATGTTGCACTAAAAATGCACACCTTCCTCTCCCATCTCTCTGCCTCTGCTCCACCTCAGGGGGTAACTGAACATAAAAGGCAAGCAAAAGGGTTACCCATTCTATCCTTTGCTTTGTAAAGCTTAAAATCCTTCAGAAATTCCCTAATTTCATTTTCCTACCGCATTTTAGCTATAAGCTATTTACATGTCAGATGAGTTTTCCCCAAGCTCTCATACCACTAAGAAAACTGCAGCATTTTTTGTTAATTTATCACTGTATTAATATATAAGGAATGAACCATACATAAATAGAATGAATTATAGGTATACCTCCCATACGTTCTGTACATCATGCTAAGCAAAAGCTGTGTTGTGTTAACTGTCAAGCTGAGAAATAGCTGACATTTGTTATTTTAATTAATAGTTTACTTTGCTGAAATAAGCTTCTATGAGAAGCTATGACTTTTATTAAATCTTTACTAGTTCATTATTTTCACAGATTGGGAAGCAAAAACTAATTTTCAAAACCATTTTGCCCTGCAAGGCCACCACCAACAGTCTGACATACACATGTCAAGGAAACATCTGCTTCAGAGACATCAATCTATGTTAAATGTGCATGATTTCAAATGTTTAAGACACATTTCATTTAAAAATGCTTATTCAGTAATTATGTAGGTTTAAACTGGTGCTTAGTAGTGAAGTTCTTTATCCTCTGCAGACTGTTTTTTTATATTTCTTAACTGCCACCCTGGATTCTTAGACCTCAGCATCTGCTTTAGAAATCACAGTGAAGTATACCCATGGATGAAATCAGACAGACAAGCTGTCTGTCACTGATGGAAAATTTTATACAATTACACAGTAATTCTTTGCCCAAATATTTTGAGGTCATTGATGAGACCAGAGAATTTTTCATTTCTGTCTTCCACGAAAAGAACGATCTTCTTTTCAGCTAAGCAAATTTATTCCATTTCATACCAATACAAGTACACTTGGCAAAAGAGAAAACTCCTTGGTACACTGACCCAGTGATACTCTGGATGCAGTTCTTAATTTAGCAGTTTCACAGACTACTGTCACTGATTTCAAAATAGCTCCATGTGTAAAGAAGACACAATGTTCTGGAAAGCCAGACCTTTTCTTCAGATTCTTGCTCCACTTGAAGACTATAAAGCAGGATGCCATTAAAAACTGCACAATCTTTGGTGCTTTTTTTTGACATCAGCGTATGAAGATCGATACGTCAATTGATTTCTATGAATTATATTTCACTTAACATTTTTTTATTGAGGTTTAGCCTTACAATGAATAAAACTTGTGTTCTCAGGATTGATCTGTTGCTTCATATTAATAGAAAGATTCCCATTGACTTCAAGCTCTCAGTGCTAGAAATAACAAGCCCAAATGTTTATGACTATGTAGTGTAACTGCAGGCAGGTAATAGCTCGCTCTGCCTTCACTCTGGAGTGATTAAAAGTTCCATTGTCAAGGCTAAAATAGACCTGGGATTTTTATATTTGTTAGAATATATGTATTATGCTTTGAATTTCAGAAGATGGAAAGTTCTGCTCAACTACTTAGATATTTTTGTTTTGGTTTTTGAAGATTTTTTTTTTTTTTTCAAAAGCATTGTAGTAAAGCTGTGATAGCTAACTTTGGTCTTAAGGATCCAAGAGTGGCACAGGTCATGGAGAGAAAGAAAATAAATATTAAAGCAATACTAGAAAACGGGCAGGGGTTTGGGCTAAAAATCTTTCATCAGGGCATACACATAAAAGAAAGAAATACACATTTGCTTGAATACAGATTCCCTTACAGGCATATGCAAGGGATTATTTCTTTCATGCTTTCCCTCATGGGCAACAAATTCTTCTAATCCTGCATGTTCTCATCTCCCATAGTCCTCTGGATTTTGTCACTGACCCAATGGGACTGCTCAGCAGGCGTTAGTAGCCAGGACTGGGCCATCCAGGACATCTGTGTTTACACTTTGTTTGCTTTTATCTGTGCCTTTTCATATTCCATAAAAACAACTTTCAAAATCCTCAAAGTAACAAAATGCTTGGTTTCATAATGCACCTTTCAATAAACAGGTTTTTTGCAGCAGGTATTCCCATTTCTGGGGGAATTCTGGTTTCCAAGCCAGATGTTGCATGGCTGACCTGTAACTGCACAGCTCTGCATAGCTTCCGTAGCATCCCCGTTGCGCACATTCATGAACAAACTGCACTGGTTACAGGTCTGATTACGTTTCTCCAGGAGTCAGCTATGCTGTCCCACCTCAGGCCTGAACCTGCTGCAGCTGAATCGAGAGTATTTGCTGAGCCTGAGGCCATAACCTGCTGCTGCTGCTGCCGCCTTCATCTTTCATTTGATAACTGCCTGATGCCACCTGTCTACCTCACATGATACAGCAATTGGGATGAGCTTGTCTCCACCACACAGAAAGCTGGAAATAAATGTCCCTCCCGGTGTGTTTATAACTCCACTAATGCAATAGAAAAGATACTTTCTCATGGAACAGAAGGGGCACAAAAATGCTCCCATCACAGCTCAAACGGAACAACTTTTATTTAAATATCTCCGGAAAAGTAGAAAGAACAGGTTTGCAGAACGTTAGTATAGAATCAAACACACACTCAACAGACAACTGAGCCATGGGATTTCCTTCCTGACAAAACTGTGTGACCATTTCATAATTCCTCATTATAACATTATTTATCAAATGTTGTACTTATTGTGTGGCCACAATGCAAAGAGGGATCCTCGGAAGAAAGTAGGATCGAGACTGAAGACTTGATG
Source organism: Falco peregrinus (assembly GCF_023634155.1). NCBI lineage: Eukaryota > Metazoa > Chordata > Aves > Falconiformes > Falconidae > Falco > Falco peregrinus. The sequence continues at coordinate 19,716,309 of NC_073730.1, read as the reverse complement.
AACTTCAGCAAACCATCTGTACTGACATCAGCTCCATCACACTGTGATACACCAAAAGAAGCTTGCAACCCCGTTAAACCGACCAGCTCAGAGAGTTTGAAAAACAGGAGTACAGCTAATTTCTCTGATTAGTTCCTATAATCTTCATTCTCCTATTTTCCACAAATACCACTTACTATAATCAAAAATATTGCAAAAACATGATTATTTCTTCTTAACAAGAATAAGTCAGGATTATTTTATATTAACAATGTCAGATGATGTTATATTTAAGCTTCTACATTATATTAAAATATTATCACAGTTTACATATAAACACTGCATTGCTGTCTATATTCATATATAGCATTAAAGACTGAAAATAGAAATAATAATGGAAATTATAATGATAAAACAAAAATTTCCGTGAATTATCAACTATACGTCTAAATTAGGAATCTGGAGTGGAATTTAAAAAAACAAGAGGAATAAAAGGAGTTTATAACACAGGAAAACAGTTACTTCACTCTCTTATCTTTGGCCAGTGTGCAACAATATATATATATTGCCTATTAACGTCTGCCAACAACAAAGCAAGATGATATCAATAATTTTTATAAGGTATATAAAGATATTTATGGAAGTTGTGTCATCTTATATCTTTTGGAAGTTCATTTTCAGTTCCTGGCAGTATATGAAAATTCAAACTCTACAGCACTGCTTAGTGATAATCCCAAATACTAGGAAATAGATACTACAAACCAGCACTAAAGGAAAAGATAAGTCTAACAGCAAACAATTCTGACATTTGCTTTAAGCCAAATTTTTTTTATAATTTCTATATAATTTCCAATGGGATAAAAGACAATATACAACATACAACCTTTTTAATATAGACAAGCAATCATCTTTTAAGCTTTCCTAAGAGCTAACAGAGTGGTAACAAGCACATATGTAGATACAAAGCAGATGCTTACAAGGTAACAAACAGAATGCAGAGAAACAAGCAGGACTTGAATGGTTAATCTCATGTATTTTTAAAGAAAAAATATATTTACTGGTTTCGTTTTCTCCAGCTCTATCATCAATAATGCAACTCTGCTTTGTTTACATATTCCTTACAAGCCACCTGGGCTTTATTCTCCTTCCCGTCTCCTCTCCACCCTACATTTCTAAGCTCATTTGTTTTGGAAATAAAAAAATTAAAAAAAAAAAACCCCACCACCATAATATTAGGATCTTTTACTGCCGAGAACTATTAGGATGAAATGTAACAGATATTAAACATAGGGAAGTTGTTAAAAATGTGCTAACACAAGTGAAATCCAAAAAAACTAAGGTGTGTGAGAAGCATATAAAATTTCTTTACGCATGTCCTTCAAAAAAGTTTAATACATAGTCAGGTCACATTATTGCACATCAAATTCTCTAGGTCTCTAGCTGCCAGTAGCAATTATCTGTAAGAGAACATATTTTCCCTCGTGACTAGCTATCGGGAATTTTTGACTATACCTAAGCATAGCCTTGAGCAAAACTCCTACGGGGCATATTTGGAATAGAGTGTTTCATTTGGATGAAATACTAAGGTTTCTGTGCAATATGTCTATCTATATATTTATACATCTGTCTCAACATATTGATCTGTTTATCTGTTTACTTTAATTGCATGAAATAGTTTTAATAAAATGTAAATAGTTCTGAATCTATATATTTCTGTTCAGAGTTTTAGGAAGTACAGTTTCCTGGTTCCTGAGGCTTCCGTCTATAACAACATACCCCATACCGATGGCTCCCACCAGCTGTCCCAGTTCGGCAGGTCTGCTGGTGGTGGACCCCAGGGCTTGGCTCTGGAGATGCTTGCTGCAGCCCTGAGTTGGTACAAACTCCCCTCACTTTGTATCAGGTAACGGTAATGGGACAAGCTAGTGCTTAGTATGGCACGACTGATGATCATACATGCAACTGGGATGGGGGGGGCACAGGGGACCAAAACCCCAAAAACCAGAAAGGGTGGAGTCTTGAAGGAAAAGGAGCAAATTCCATCACTGCAGAGGGAATATGCTATAATTGATCATCTTTAAAAATGTATGAGGCAATCCAGCTTGCTCAAGGACTTTAAACACAGCCTGATGCGGTGGTTTATAAACTTCTGCATGCCACAGGGTCAAGTTTGCTACCACGGGTTTTCAAACAAGTTCCTAGTTTCACAGTGCTCTAGACAGAAGGGTATTTTTAAGTTTTCTAGAAACATGGTGCCAATAGAAAGGACAGGAAAAGGAAAAAGCGTAGTTGAACGATAACAGTCCCAGAGCAAACAAGAACTACTGGACTCTGCTAATAAGAAATGCAATGCAAATGTGTAGTAAACCTACTAATGAATGAGATTAATTTAATTTCTATCTTGTGAACACAGGTGCAACCACCTGCTTTCAAACGAGATTGTGTGTCTCATTTTGATATGGACTGGGTCTCAACTGTACATTAACTATAAGAATGATTACTTGGTCTCATACTACAGCCTCTCTGAAGTCTATAATAATCTTTCCATTGATTTAAGAGGAAGGCAGGTCAAATAATTTACATTTATGCATTATGCATGTGTATTTATTGTATAACCACATTTAAATGGATGGCAATATAGCTGTAAAAATTAAGAGATTATTATTCAAACAGAGAGAGTAAACTTTATCAGGAGGCTAGTGCTTTTTTAAAAAAAATTCTAACAGCAATAGACAATCACTAATTTTCATCAACACCGTAGTTTCAATAAATGCAAGAGCAAGCACAGCAAAGACTTTGATAGCTTTTATATGCACTTCTATTACTGCGAAAGAAAACAGCATTACAGCTTTGACATGTGAAATATTCTGTGAGTCTTTATAGCCCTGGTAGAACAAGAGTTGATACTTTTTTCTAGCTTTCAGATGACAATGAAATGTATGAAAAAGCAAAAAAGCATAAATTCTTATCTCTCATCTTAACAATGCATTCACAGTCTTAAATGCTATTCTTCCTTCCTGGATTTTTCCAAATCTATCCCATTTATCTGCCTGGATTTCTGTCCCATCTTTCCACATATTACAGCTAATTAGTACCCCCTGATGAGAAAGAGTCCACCGATGGAAAAAGCAGTTGGATAAGATCTACATTAACAAATGTAGTTCATTTAATATCATTTGTACTGCTGCATTATTAATAATACATAATTACCCTGTGCAGGCTGCAAGGGGGAAGAATAAAATAATTCATTAATTTCTTGGCCTTTACAAAAAGAGTAGTATATATGGCAAAGAAAAAAAATAATACTGGACTTACAGACTGCCATTCATCAGTTTTGCATGTCACACTAAAATATTAACTGTTTTGCATGGAAAGTACTGCTGTATTCAAATGAGATCTTTCCACTACCCCAAGATATGGTGTGCCACAGTGCCACTGGAACCCTCAATTATTATTCTGAAAACACTGAACAAAAAGCATGACAGCCGACTATCTGAAAGTTGAGATTTCCAGACAGCTACCAAGGGATGTTTTCGATGCATACAAACTCCAGGCTAAAAACAGATACAGAATTTCCCATGACTTACGCTTGGTTATATTTGTTGTACAATCTGTTACATATCTAATAATCTATTTAGTATTTTTTCATTCACATGTATGTGTTACTCTAGACTTTGCATACTGCAGGAACCAAATATAGAACCACCTTATTTTTTGCCCTCCCTCTTTAGTCCAAATCAGCACAATAACATTTTTCACCACTTTCTCAGTGTAAAAGCCTGCTGAACTGCAGGCTAAAAGTACTTTTTAGGTTATAGAATAAATTCATACAAACATGAGTCAAAATCTGGTTTTCTTACTTCAGTAATAGTCTGTGTTGCTATGCATATTTTGCCTGAAGATGTGATATCTTTGTGGTTTGACCCTCACTCTGATGTTATCAGAAACACTGAGCTATTCTGCATAATGATCCTTTCTAGAATTGTCATGTTCTGAGAGAGAGAGAGAGAATGAGTGCACATGCTAAAACCCAAAACTGTTTCTATATTTTTCCTGGAAGCAAGAGTCTGATTGTCTAATGCTGTATGTAAATACACATGCCTGCATTTATTAGAGGAGGAGGGTTCACATCTCTAAAGCACTTTCCCTCTGACCAGGAGTGGGAGACATGAGGCACGGACACATGAAGCATCTGACTTTTTTTCAAGGTGTGTTTGGACCACAGTCTGACTTGCTCTCAGAAATGCTTAGCTCAGCTGAGACAGTACCTCAGAAATTTTGGGGAGTATTCCTCATACTTTCTACATAATTCCTATAATAGATTGTGATTTAAAGACACAATTCAGCTGTGTCAAAGTAATCTTCTGTAGGACACCACGTTTACATTCAGAAAGGGCTACAAGGCTGAATGCACTGCCAGAACTGCTAGATGGGAAAGGCAGTCTCGGGTTTGGGCACAACCGGGACCCACCTGTGTTTCTATGTTCGCCTCAGGAACATAAATGAAAATACAAAAAGTTACCAATGTATCAAAACACAGTGGTATGTTAGCACTGAAACAAAGTGAGTAAGAAGAAGAAAATTTTACAAAGAAAAAGTGAATTAATATTTTCTCATATAAAGGTAACAGGTGAGAGGACCTTAAAATGAAGACAGAGATATAAAAAGGTGAGAAAAGAAAAATGTTTGGGGTTTATTTTTTAATCAAATAAAAACTATGTATGCAAAGGGCACAAATATGAGCTATAAAACAAAACCACATAAAAAAAAATCAAGAAAGAGAACAGTAAAATGAATGCACAAAACGGAAAGCAAAGTATGATAGGTATCACTAAAATCAGAGTTTTTCCAGGTACAAGACAGGCTGAATAATGGGTTGAGTTCAGAAGGCAGAGCTAAGCTCACTTTGAGGACAGGGGGAAAAGCTCATTCTATATGAACTGAATTAACGTACCTGCATGACAGAGTACGTGGGAGGAGGGCCCAGCTCAATTAAAGATAATCAGTGGGAAAGAAACAGTCCAGTGAGTAGCTGTTTGTCCCGTTCAGTTAACCACAGAAACAAAGTCTGCACTACCGTAACAGAGAGGATAATTTGGATTCAAGTTGTTAAATGTTAGAGATTATTTAGCAGAAAGCTTAGAAATAGACTACCAAGTAAAATGTTACAGTGAAGCTGCTTTTTAAATGGATGACCTAACAGTGGACACAGGGTCCCCTGAAACTGTTTCTATCATTTGGTACAAGCCTGAGGGGAAAAAAACCAACCTCTAATATTTTATTAGCGGAAGGAACTGTGGGGGTCATGCTTTACACTAAGAAGTCAGGACACAGGTCTTCTCAGGTCCCCAGCTGGAAATTGCATGCTGAAGAGAAGACCACAAAGCAACAGCAAGGAGTCAGATCCATCTGGACTGAGCAAGAGCTAATTATAATGCTTAGAGACAAACTTGAAATCAACAGCCTTCTGTCTTGACAGTGCTGGGGAGGGAAAACTAACCTACCTTCTGGAGGTACTGCAGACCCTTGAGTCATCTGCACCCTTTTTTCAAGTCACCTCCACCACTCCCTGGAAAACAAACAAACAAAAAAAAAAAAAAAGCCCCCGAAGTCTCACTTACTTAATAGAGAGATATCCAACAATAAAACTGTGCAAGAAACTAGAAAACCCTTTTAAAGGATGTAAAGATATATTGCCAAAAGATGAAATGCAGTGAAGCAGAATAACAGAGACTAACTCAACATTTGGAGTATAAAATGCATTCCAGAAAGATCTGAAGTATTTGAAATACAATATTTTTTCGGTTGACTTCTCAAGCTACTTACTTTAATTCTACAAAGTGTGAGCGATCCTAAAGGTTTCAAGTGACTACTAAGTGTTTTAAAGAAAATAATCTTAACTAACATATGATCAGACAGGACTTCTAGGATTGTTCAGGGTACTGTGTGTTTTGCAATGGTCATTTATTTTTTTTCCTAAGAATTAAAATATTAAGACACGTTCCTCATCTGTTTTTCACACAAAGCTACACAGTGATGTGTGTGCCCATAGCTCTGCTTTAAATTAATGAAACCATATGGTCTTAAATCTTCAAATTAAGAATACTCTACATGGAAAGCCTATGAATTCTGAATTATTTGAATGCCACTATCTCACCAATATAACAAATGAAAAAGTTACATTTTATTAAATAACGTAGGAAACAGCAGTGCATTTTTCATCCTTAATTTTGAGAAGTCACGAAATGTCATTATATCCCATGTATTTTCTCAAAATGTAGTAAATTGAATATGCTCTATATATGTTGAATATAAATAATATATATTTAAATATACAAAACCAATATACTTCTATATAAATAATGCAATTCTAAAGGACCAGAACAGACTTCTAATCCATTTTAAGTCATACAATACAAGTGAATTCAAGGTTAACAGCAACTTTAACCTAAGGAGCGTTCACTGCCAACACGTACTAGTTTTACTGTATTTACTACAGGATACCACACTGAATATATATCACAATATAAAATAAATGGTAACAAATAGAAAAAGCTAGAAAACAAGACAACCAACATAAAATGAAGGAAAACTAACACCCAACAACAGACATTAACTTGACAATCAGTCCAAATCCCCTCAATATAAATGTCCCATAACTAATCCATCAGGATTCACTGATTTAAGTAAAAGCTATGAGAAGAGGGGCAAGAGTACCATCATCAACCTAAGCTGCTCAGTCACAACAAGCAGAACTTCCAGGCAGCAGAGGCTCTCTTTTTCCTCACAGAGAAGAAAAGATCTCTTAACATGGCTGGGTATCCTCCCCACTTCGTACCCAGGTCTGGAGACCTTTACTCTGCTCAGCTCAGTTGCTGTAAATGATGATCAGGAATTCTTCAAAAGAGGAAACTCGCAGGATAAAAATAAGATACATTCAGCTTCTCTAAATTTATCTACTTGATTAAATATTCTAGAAGAATATTCAAATGGTAAAACTGAAATTCTCATCTACTCCCTAATGATCAGAGATGCTTGGGAAGTAATTCAGAGGCAGGGTGTGTGTGGGTGTGTGGGTGTTAACCAACAAAAAACACACACAAAAACCCAAAACAAACGAACCCACAATCAGAAAAAGCAAGCAAAGAACAACAACAAAAAAAAAAAAAAACTTCGACAAAAAAGAGGTAACCCCAACCCAGGAATTTTCTCCACCTCACTTTATCAAGAAAAAATGGAAAGAAAAACCAGAAGTCATTCAGCGATTTGTCATTCTTTCACTCCTCATGACAGTCTGTGCTGAATGGCTTGTGGCGTTTTGGTGGGGTTTTTTTTTAAGATTTCTACAATGTTTAGGTTCAGACAGGTTGTGACACTGAGGAACACACATCACATTGGAGCTTATGGTTCGGAAGCTCTTGAAAAACTGGGTATGTTAATTTCTACAAATTCCTACAACAATACGCTAACCATCAGAACTTGACACATGCAGCTGTAACAAATATTACACGTAAGCTCCGTGAGTAACTTCATATTTCTTATCCAGGTAAATCCGAGCATTGTACTACAAACCACATCACTGCTCAGCCCTTGCTTCTATGTTAAAAGACACAGAGACACCACAGTCATTGCTAGCACTCTATATTGATTGGGGTTTTGGCAATCTATGCTGGCCTCTCATAGCATGTCAATGAACTACTCTCTCCACTAAGAAGTATAATGTGCTTCCTTCATTACGACTGTTCTTAGCAACATACAGCAGCAGTAACACGCTGGTGAAGACGCTGCAGAGTGATGTAGTAAAACGCTGTACATGGATGTGTACAGTATGGATTTGCTGACCCCACAGAGCCAGTCTCTGAGCTATCATCTCTAAGCCGCTATAACAAGTTTCCTCTCCCTTCACTGAGACACTAATCCCTGTATTTGTTGACTGAAAATGCTTTACACCTGAGTTTTTGGTTTTCTAAAACTAGAAGGAAGAAAAGGAATGCAAGACCTAAAATTGCATTAATGAAATTAAGTCCCCTAACACACAGTCCAAAGCAGTCACACCATGAAGTTGAAGCTTTTCTACATTTGGCCATGGTTTTTAATTTGTGCATTAGCCAACTGGGAGTTAACAGTATTTTAATGCCCATGAAGTGCAAACATATTTTTTACTCAAGATTTTTAAAGCTGTCACATATCTGAAACATAAATGAGACTTGGTTGATCCATCTTCCCTTCCTTCCCACCAAATGCCGGCACGGTGCTTAGCGCCCCATCTGCCCCCAGCAGCTCTGTGCTCCTCCTCTCCTGGCTCATCAACACCTGTGAACAGCAAGCTTCCTACCAGTCTATGGCTTCAGACCAGGGGCTTATAATTCTATCCTATTAAAATACAATCGCATTTCAACAGGCAAACTATTAGATGGAAATATTTAACATGTAGGATTTTTTTTTTTATAGAGGAGGCCAAAAATTCACTAAAGTTTGCATATAATGAAAATATTTCAACAAGTGAAGCATAACAATGCAGTATTAAGTCTAATACTGGTGACATTTCACAGATCTTGTTAAAAACTATGGAGCAGGCTTTATTTGAACTTTGTTGCCCCGATATTAGATTACTTTTTTAGAATTAATTTATTTCCTTGTGGTTCTCATTATGTTTTTATTGCATTCATGGAATAGTGGAGCATTTCTCTAACTAATTTAACACCTGTAAATTCCCACAGCTGCTAATGAAAGACTGTGTAGACTACCAGATAAATTTCTAATTCATATTTCAGAGGTTGTGAGTTCAAATACTATTAAGGTTGTACTTACTAATGTTTCTATTAACTCTTTTCCATCTCTGAAATTATAGATTGAATTAATAATTTCAGTTTTTCTAAAGAAAGAAAACGAGTGCTCAAAAATGTCACACAGGGGACAGGGAAGGAGAAGGAAAGCAGCTTAGTAAAAGGACAGTTCAGATGCAATGTCCACACTTTTCAAAGGGATAATGCCATTCTCGCAATTAAAGGCAAAAACCAATGAACTACACATCTCAAATCCTTCCAGAAGAAATAAATTCTGGTGCACATGAAACAATGGAAATGCATAGTTTTTCCTCCATATAGTGCAACTGCATTGACTGCAGCTTTCACTTCCATTCTTGTCTTTCTAACACACTTTTCTTTACAACATTTACCATTTAATGCCCACTGCCTCAGTTTATTCATCTGTAAAATGGATGCAACAGTTATTGACCTCCTAGTTTAATAATCCTTAATCCTTTGCACATCTCTAGCTATTTCCATTAGAATTTTAAAGCTAATAAATTAAATGCAACTCCAGTGGGATTTTGTCAGATTTAATTCATTAGTTATGAGATTCTTAATGGAACAGCTATAGATGTTCAAAGGATTAATTATAGCTAAAAAACAAGCACTTAGAAAACTACTTAACTATATCAAAAAGAATATATCTCTGGAAATAACCCTGCCCAATGAGACCAGGAGCTAAGCAACCTCTAATATTGCCCTTGACTGACATAACTTTAAATGCAGCAGCATTCTGGAACAATGCTCTAATTTATGCTGATACAGTACCTATAACTCCTATCAGAAATAATTATGCAAAGGGTTTGAGGAGGTTGGGTTTTTTAATATACCATTTTGCATATTAGATAACATGTGAGAAGCTGTATTTTGTGCAGCCATTAAAGAAAATAATTTGAGTGGTATACAAATATGAAATACTTGATTAGCAAGCAGTACACTAGAATCCCTTCTCATTTCTTGAATGGTAATTACTTTTTTCAAAAGCACGTAATTTTCTCAGAGTAACATCATGGTCTCCCCCTGTAATTCTCATTTACAAGTATTCACTGTACTCTTACGTTGACCTCTAAGCCATAAGGCTAAAAAAGTGTATTCTTATCTTCATTAATTTCTTTAGTTTATTTTGCTTCTTAATCACTTCTTAATGAGCTTATAGCATATATTTCCAATTAATGCAGAACAACATTCTATTGAAATTTAAAAGAATCCATATGGACCCACAAATATATACCTATAATTTACCTGGGTTCAAAAATTCCCACCAAAAAAAAATCCACAGACAACACTTAGAGGAATTTTTGAGCCAATCTGCAACATCACTTTAATCTGTTTGAGAAAAAGTGAATGTATAAGCATCAGAAGCACTTTTATTTATCTCTTAATTTAAAATGGAGTTTGTTCTCTCTTTTGGCTTTTTCCAAATCAATGTAAAACTGCTCATACACATTAGGCTCCAATTCCGAGACAAAAATACCTATTTTCCCCACATACAGTATGATAGCATGAGTCACTAGAAATCCCAAGGCATACAGTCTCTGGTGGAAAGGCTTGTGAGCAGTACACCATAACTGACAGTACACATATGTCCTGATTCACAGGAGCCACCGTACAAGGTCAGAAACTTTTTGACCAATTTCTTGTATTAATTTGAGCCCTGCTTTACACTGTGCCTCACGTTTGGGCCACATTTATACCCTTAGCCCAATGACAGCTGCAGACTATAGCTTCCCTACCAGAATTTGCTTTTAAAAAGACTGACAAGTTCCTCTGTCAGTTTTCTTGGGGAAAAAAACTATATATATCTTTCTATATACATATATATAAATATATATAGAAAATTCTCTGAGGGTCATGCTCTTGGTATTTTCAGAGCTCTAAAAACTCTACAGACTTAAGGGAGATGGAGCTGACTTCTTGCTGTTGATCACAAACTCCATCACAAGGAGAAAGAAGACTGAGGCCTTGATGTAGACTGTCAGGATTTATACCGAGGGGGCCTGCCTTCAAAAGAAAGCTGTGGATAAATAAAAAGTTGGATACCAGGCTCTTCAGACAGAGCGTTAGAATCAAGGCGCATGGGCTGAGGAGCCCCATCAATAGTATTCCTGCAACAACAACCTGCCAAGAAAACTAGGGAGGCTCTGAAAAATGAGTGAAAGGGGAATGGGAGAAAGATTTTGTTTATCCATATGGTAACAACATTCACACAGCTCCTAGTAACATGCAAGATGTAGTAATGTCCTTGAGAGGAAATCATTTTAAAATATATTGTCTCCAAATTCTTATGATTCATACTAGCTTATAAAATCCTTAGGGCCAAATACTGCAGTCCCTCCTCAACCCTCATTCAAGGAAAATCAGCTCAAAATCAATAGGAGTTTGTTTATATAAGGAAAAAGCAAAAACTAAGGATAAAATAGGGCTACAATTCACAGTACACGTGAAAATTATTTTGGTTGTTCACACACGCAGTCTATAAATCATAATAAAAAGATGCTGTCCCACTGATGATGTGGTTTTCAAAATCTGTATGCATTTATTAATGGAACCGAACTCAAACTTCAGCACACGTGCAAAACTAAAGTGTATCACCTGGCTGACATTTTACGCATCTGAATGTCCTGGTCTGTTCTGGTAAGTGTTCAGAAACTGTCAGCCCCCTATACTGCTTGAGCTTTCTTGTTCACACAATTATGTACAAGTATTTTGAGAAAAGACTGTATGCAATTAGTATGGGAAACATTCTAATTTTCTTATGGTGCCTCTGCATAAAATAACAGTGCTATCCGGTTTTTTATTTTACCTTCTAATAACAGAATCTGGGATTTATTTTGGAAGATTTGAGTGCTTCAGAATAATTCATCTCTCACAAAAAAAACATTACCATGACAAATATTTAGCTATTATGTAGGTCATGTTTAATTCATCTTACTAAGTAAGAACGTTATTAGTACAGACGCTTATGAAAATAAGTAGGATTGTTTTATTATTTGTAAATAATTTGTAGTGAAATTTCCCAAATAAACATGAAAAGGACAAAGACATTGCACAAAAGATGTAAATCAAACAAAAAAATTGTTATTCATACTTTTTTCTTACTACTTTTTATATTATTTTTTTAAAAAAAGGAGACAGAAAATTCTGCTCAGCATCAAAGACATTGATGCAGCTTTTAGGGTTCCTGCATTTAATCATCTTTGCAGAGAAGAGAGAGCCAGTGGTCCCCTGGATTTCAGCCAATTCTACAACACTTCTCTCATTAATTTTCCACTTCCTTAATTCATCTTAACTATTCTTCTCACTGTTACCAGGTTCTTGTTTTAGACTATGAAATACAGGTAATATAATGCAGTAAAGCAAAACTGCCCCAAGTTTTAGTAGTATGTGTACTAGTGCTTTTTCTCTTCAGTTACTCCCTTTTATTTTGCATTTGTTCTCTACTCCACCCCTTCATCATCATTTTCTTCCCAGACACACCACTGCAAACCCCTCCCCACCCAACCACTTTCATACTTTTTAATTCGCTTATGCTCTCAGTTTCTCCTACCACCAGCTCTTTTTTCCAAATTGTTTCATGATACTTAAGGGTCTCCCTCCCTCGTTCATCTTGTCCCTTTTCTGCTTTTTGTTCCTGTCTTTAAATCTCCATCACTCCCTCACATTAAACACAGCACATTTAGGAATTTACCTTTTTTCCCCCCTCTTTCTTTCACAACACCTATTCTCTCTCCTGCACCCTGATCCCTCCCCTGCTGCAAAATTTCCCTATTAAGTGAATTTTTCTCACCCTCTTTCTCCAAGATGTTTTCTGAAGACAAAGCAAGATTTCTCATCACCTTCTTTACTGACACATTAGTGCATCTCTCCCTCTTACTATGCAGCAGAACAGCCTGTGTGTGCATAATGGGGTGTATATTCTAGCAGATTGCAAGGATGGTGGGTGTTAAAATGCATAAATGTGTGTGCGTGTGCATGCTGGTATGTGTGGGTGCGCATATAGATGCCAATTGCCAGCTACACTCCTAGACTCTATGAATGACTGCAACATGCACCAGAACTTTATCATTATTAAATTCTACTTCAAAATCATACTGTAAAAATATTTTGCCTTAAGCAAATTAAAGCAGATACAGAAGCTTAGTATGAAATAGGAAATGTCTCCACCTGATATCTTTGAATCTGTTAGAGAATCCAAACCCAAACTAGAATATGAAGGCAGTACAAGTGATAGGATGATTATATTTTTAAATGTAACAAAAAAAAAATTTCAAAACTGCTGAATCTCACAATATGATATTCAAAGGAACAAGGGAACCTGCTACTGGACTGCAGAGGTTAGAGAAGTAGCTGCCTGTTGACACGGGGCAGCTGTGAGCACAGGAGACAGGAACCCACGGGAATGATGCAGACTCTGGGTAAGAACAGAGGAGAAAGGAACAAGAATATCCAGCTGAAGCAAGGACAAGTACACGAACACTGAAATCTCCTGAACCTGAATGATCCTCTAAACTAAGAAGCACCCATGGGTCTGATAATGTCACATGTTCTCTTTAGATGAACAAAATGTATTTAAAATATTTAACTCTTTCCTGGAACCAGCAACTGAGATGTGAGTATGCATGTACAACTTCATTTGACAATGCCTAATGCACACCCCTAGAAAAAAAATGTTTGTTCCTTGAAGTAAACTGTAGTAAGACAGGAACCGCACATGCTATTTTCTAGATTCCTGAAGCTCATATAGAATTCTCAAACAAACCACCTCATTTTTACAAATGACATATAAACTACTGATATATCTGTTTTTCAGACTATTTTTTTCACGTAATTTCTTTGCAGTGAAGCACCATGATTAAGGAGACTAAGCCTAGTGCTAACCTCTCACCCCCAAATTTTTCTGTTGTTTTTCAGTACGGACTGGTAACTCGGAGGTTATGCTAATCTTCATGTATCAAGTCAACTGCATTTAATCTGAGTTACTAATAAGAGAGGCACTTGAGTACCACTCACCACTTAAAGAAGTACCTGGATGGTTCTCTGCACATGTAAGAGGTTGCGTTTCCCATTAATTAAAAAGCAAGAGCATGCAGATAATGTCTTTTTTTCAAGTGTAATGTAAGATGGGCTACTACATCACGTATTAGCCCAGTAATACATTGTTATCCACTAGCTATGACTGGTGCTGAATTGTCATCCCTTTGCTCCCCAACAGCTTGGTACAGCAAGTTCACTTCTCCGTTTATCTTGATCTGAAAACCAGTAAAACATTTACCTTTTGAATACTCTGAGATTTAGAGGCCAAAGGTCTATGTTAGGCAAACAGATTAAAAGAGCAAGAATAGTATTACAATTCAGATATACTCAAGTAAACTGATTTTAATCTGCAACCAAAATACAGGAAAAATAGTTTTATCTTTCATGTGCCTCATTAAGAAACATTTTTCTCTTTCCTGTTTCTCTCCCTCCCCTTTTTCATAGAACAAAAAGAAGCAATGACACTTCCTGCGGACACTCTTCAAGAAGGGTAAGTATGATAACCAGAATTAAATGTAAACACAGGACATTGGCAGAATAATACACCAGAGACATGAATAATTTCACAAATCATCTCACATTCACCTACTCATCAGTTCTACAAACTGGAACTTCATGCTAAGCTTTCTATATTGAAATAACAGGTCTTTGTTTCAAAAAGAAAAAAAATACATATAAAGGTAAATGCAAACCTCCTTTTCACTATATATACATATACAAAAAATAGCATTCATGTTTGGTGGCACTTTTCTTCATTACTGCAGCTATGTGCTCACTATATTCAATTCAGTCCTGCCATCTTACTTCATTTCCACAGACATATAATTGTTATTACATTTTCATCAATACTTAATTTACTTTGAAAATAAACAGTCTCTATCCACCTCTAGATAGGAAATTATTTTTGTTTCTTGCCCACCATTGCTGCAATAATGAAATATCTCCGGAATTATTGTCAGATGTGTTTCTTTTTTGAAATGACATCATTACACAGTGCCCCATGACAACCAAATATGAAGAAAGAATAACTTCTCAGAAGTCACATTTCTCCATCAACACAAGCTTACAATTTTAATAGTGCCATCAGTCAGATGGACATAGAAGTGATTGTGTATTTCATAAGGTGCCAGAACTACTGTCAGCCAGGAGTTATGTGTCACATCCATACAGGAAAAATACTGGAAATATAAATTATCCTTCTGTCTTCTGTAATGTATTTATACACTGACTTTTGAGCAGCATATAATGAAGAGACCTGTGACTAACAGAACACTAGCCTACTCAGTATGTGGAAAATCAGGCAGCAAAGTGTATTTTTGTCATTTTCAGCAGTAAGGAGACACCTAAATTTTCATCTGCCAATTTTGCCAATTCTGTCACAGCTGAACAGCAGTTCAGTCCACTCAGCTGTGCTTCCTTGTTTCTTCAAGCCATCAGCAATGTGTCACAGTTCAAGCAGATGCAGAGGGTGGACACAGTGCAATGAGTGCACACAGCAGGAACTGGAATCATTTGGTAATGTCACCGCCATGGCCACTAGAAGTTACAGTGGCTCAAGGCCAGCCAGCTGGTACGTGTAAAAGATGGAAACATCACATCCACTGCTCCCACGTACTGGGTGAAATGAATCTTGTAAATTTGTTCACTATGTGCATTTTGTAAGTTACAGCTACCAAGAGATGAGTGGTTATGAACACTACAAAATCCAAGTTAATATAAATGGTGGTTAATGACTAGCTCAGGACGAGAGATATTATTTTGATGGAGGTCTTGGCCCTTTCCAGAAGCTTCTCTTGTATACTCTGTGCCTTTGAAAGAGACCGCTAGCACTGTAAACAGTAGGCAGAAAGTGTCGAGTTTTCTGGAGACAGCAATCCAAACCCTGCATTACAAGATCAAATTTCTAAATCTTTCTTACCTGTCCAGGACTTTGATCATACTGCATTACTCCATGACTAGTCTCTAGGACAACCAGTGCCTCTCCTCTTTGCACACATCACTTATTTAGACTGCATGGAACAAATTGACAGGACTACATACTGTAACAAACAATCATTTCAAAATGAGTGTGAAAAAAGACATTTTTCGGAAACCATGAACGAAATCAGCACAGCAAAAGACCTTTGCCTATAAAATGTTACAAGCAATGAAGACCCCTTGTATCTTCTGTGTTTGGCTCATCAGAGGCATGATAGCTGAATGGTGAATATTCCTTTATTTCATACTTAGAAAGTATTGGGGGAAAAAATTATTTTCGCTTAAAATCAATGATTGGATTGTCTGCAGGAAAAAAAAGACTGTGTCTAATGCAGCTCTTTGCAGCTGCCTGCAGAAAACTAAATGTTGACTTTCTGTTTTTTTAATGAAAGCAAAGGAAGCCTTTTTCCCCTTCGTTTTGTGCTTATCTAACTTACTGCCATTAACCTTTCAGATAATGTCTTCCATCTTCTTCTCTAATGATAAAAATGAAATAAACTCATCCCACTCCAGCACTGCTTTGAAACTCTCCCTTCTGATGTGTCATCAAAGCAGTCCTGAGCAGGCTTTAAAATGAGAGGGTTAAATGAACTGCAATTCTGCCACACTTCCTCCTCCCACCTGTTGAATCCCATGACCTAGAAGTGAAAAACCCACTTGCATTCCTACCTGCCAGCTCAAACGTCTCAACATGATTACTGCAGGTAAATTCAGGATGCAACAGTGGGACACAGAATGATAAAAAATAATAATAAAAAAAATAGCAATACTAAGTGAAACTCAAAAAAGAGAATGATATAATAGGGGGTAAAGCTAACTGCTACCTCAACAGCCAGAACTACCTTCCTCAATACACTCCACTGTGACACACAACAGTTACAGTCCTGACCTGGTAGTGTTTCATTTTATTAAAATATCACCATTCTTAAATTAAGCCAGAAGGACCCCAGATCTATAATTTTTCTTCCACTCAAAAGCATACTGCTGTTTTGGAAAACATCCCGATCTCCAAGGCAGATTATGAGAAATCCCAACCCATTAATACTCTTCCTTAGGAGTTAATTTCATCTCTATATAAGTCTATAAAAGGGTTCTTACATGGAGGGCAATAGAGTTGAACTAAAGCTGTGCAAAATGTTCAAAGAGCCACATGAAACTATATAAAACTCACCAGGTCTAAGGCGTGCACTAATAATTTGAACCAGCAGGGCTTTGCTCTAAATTTTATTGAGCCAGAGTACCTTTCATTAAAATCAGAAATGTAATTTTGAGCACTATCTGGAATAGTACACATTTCTGGAGGCTAATTATTTCACTTTTTCTCCCTCTCTCCTCCTTCTACGTCGAATGCTGTGGCTGTTGCACAAAGCCACCGGTATAAGTTTCATGGTTAGACTTCTGGAAGCCTAATTGGCTCCGTGTGACCAGCACGACGCCAGCTGCAGCTAAGCAGAGAGCCTCTCTGTAGCTGACTTACATAATTCCTATTTCCAAAAAAGTAACATTTCTAAAAGAAACTCTTTTAAACACTAACACATTGTGTTCCTGTCTCCCACTGCGACTGACCCAAAGAGAACAGCCGCCTGTCACTGCTCGCAGCAAGCAGATCAGTCCTTCAGCTCAGCAGCAGAGGTCTGCGCTTCAGAGGGAGAGGTCTCAGGTTCATTCCCTCCGACAAAGCAATTATGTTGTTACAAACCTCTACCAGTTTCCACACAAAGTTTCACTACCTATTTGTGTAACCAGGGAGAAGGAAGTGAATCAGTGTTAACTCTTTGCTAGCTCTCCTAAAAAACCTAGAATAGTGATTGAAATTTGAAACGTAAAGTGTTCCTTAGATGACTGGACCACGATTTCATTCAGGTTTCAAGCCAACAACAAATCCAATGGTGGAGAGCTAAGAAATGCTTGTTTCCAGCAACTCTTTTGTTAGTAAGTCTGCCTGAGAGTGTTTCAGTATAACAAGCACTCCATTCTCCTGTTTACGCATGCAGCAGAGGCAATTTAACAGCCAAAAACTCTTTACAAGTATGCGAGTTCCAGATTCACACGTGCTGATGAAAAAAATTTGGATACACCGCTTCTTTGGGGGAACTGGAGCTTCACCAGTCTTCAATTTATATAAGTCTGGTTTTCATAGCACTTGCATGAATATATGTATAAAACAACAGCAGTAGGAGAAGCAACTCCTTATATATAAAACATAAGATAAAAATGGAAAGAGCTCCTTGGGAAGGGAAAAACTTCACAGACACTAAACAGACCAGATAAGGTGTGAAAGTCAGGGGGTGAACTTGGCATAACATTCTCATTACCGTAATTTTTATTTAAGTAGTTTGAACTCAAATTGCAAGAGACTTGGTCTATCTGAATATAAGTAGATCTAAAAATTTGGTAATAATTGAGCTTCTTAGACAAAATAAGATCAAGGACCTGGAAATGCTAGTATTGATTATACCAATTACAAAATAAGATACTGAAATTGGTGAGGGCAATCAGAGAAAAAGATGCAAGACATGAAAGAAATTGGGGATTAAAATTTAATAAAAACTGGATGACCTTAAAAACTCAAGTAGCAAAAGAGAGATGAAATTTAGTAATAAGTTGTTATAAAGCTAAAAGCTTGGAAAATAATAATTAAAAATGCCCATAACCAACAGATGAGGCATGGTAAAGTTAAGCAAGAATGCTGTGCTGCAAAGCTCTGGCGTCATGTACTTCCAATATTCATCTATCAGTGTAAGGTTTGCTTTAAAAAAAAATAATTGAGGAAATCTGTTGGCAAAATCCAAATAATGACCTTTATTGACCATGTCGTAGCAGTAGATACATAGCATTCTGTCTTTCCTCCTGAATATCTGACATCAGAATTTACTTTGCTTATTTTAAGGGCAGAACATTCAACATCTGTTCAAAAGCACAAAACTATACTAGTAAACAGTTCATGATCAAAGAAAAACAACCCAACCATACTGTACTGTGAAAAAACCCTAAGATCCACCAATGAGGTATACATAATTAACGAGAGTGAGTAAATTCCCATCTTTGTTAGCATTTGGACATGACTTTTTCCCCACAGATATCTGAAGCATGGAAATGTCTTAATTTGTGGTCATTGTCATTGTCTTTGGGGGAGGGGGGGGTTGTTTTTTGTTTT
This sequence comes from Falco peregrinus, assembly GCF_023634155.1. NCBI lineage: Eukaryota > Metazoa > Chordata > Aves > Falconiformes > Falconidae > Falco > Falco peregrinus. The sequence goes on along the minus strand of NC_073730.1, from coordinate 19,697,352 downwards.
TTGGGGGGGGGGGGGGTTTGGGTTTTTGTTTGTTTTTTTTTAATGAAGTCTTCCTTTAACCTGAGCAACTGCTTGCGGCCACCTTCTGAAATTGGGAATTTTGTTCTTTGTTCCTTTGTATACCCTACACCCTCTTGAGACATGATAAAAAGTAAAATTGAGAACTGGGCATGAGCAGCATATATGTTTTCCTTTCCCTTCATCATTCCAGAAGCAGATTTTCACTGCAAACCACAGAAAACCAGGCTCCACTATGTCTTCTTTCCTTCTACCACATTTTCATTTCAAGCTTCAGCTCACAGAAACATTTTGCAGGAGGGAAAAAAAAAAAAAAGAAAATCAACTTTTCCCAGTGCTTTTTTTTCCAGTTGATTGCTACTTCTTGGCACCAATTATAAGTAACTGCTTCACAGCTGAACCAAAGCAGCACAGTCAGCAAAATCACAGCCTCTCCATCCTCAAGCAATCAGGAAGACTGGATGCAAAGGAGCAAAGGTGAGACAGACACCAGCCTAATAGGCCAAGGAGGAATATGCCTCTAGTTCTCCCCAGTCCAGGCAGTCTGGTTGGTCAGAATGTAAATTTCAGGTAAACAATTTTACTGCCTGTCTGATAAAGAACTGCAAACTCAGTGGACAGTACAAAACCACTGGGACAAGGGGGACTGCAGATCCTGCCACACTAAAGCCAGTGTCAGAAATAAAAGCATGCAATAAGCTCACTGCCCAGCTGGACTGAGGCGCCTCTGGTCACTGGTCACTAGCAACAGAGGTAAGAGAAAACAAAGACCATATTCAATGCATCTGCTTAATGACAGGATATATCAAACAGCTGCCTGTATAAGCAGCCTTCTGGGAATTTGCAGTCTGGCTCAATATTCACACCTTGATTCCTGGCTCTGATCCTTGATCCTGCTTCCTACCTGCTCAGCCCTGATTCCTCTTACATCTTCTTAATCCTGTCCTCTGGCCTCTGCATTACAGCTTGTCCCTGGGTGGCCTGCTCAACCAGCTCCAGCACTGCCTGCTGGCCTCTGCCTTACTGCTTCAAGTCCTTGGCAGCCTCTCTCTGACCAGAACAATCCCTTGAGCCCCGAACTGATGTATTTTTTAATTACTGTGGGTCCTTAATTATGACCCTTGAGCTGCTTTGCCACTCCGTCATTCAGCCTGGTCTACCTCAGAAGCACAATCCTCCTACCCAGGTGATGTAGGTTTTGGTTCTTCAGGTCAGATTTCCTTTGAACTCCACTAGAAGTCAGCACCACAGCACAGGGGAGGGTCTCTTCACATCTCTACTGCTTACAAGCTTCAGTGGAGAGGACAGCTTTATTAGGTTTGACTCGGTCTCCTGTACAGTGCTCAGTCCCACACAGTCAGGTTTAATAAGTACCACAGAAGATGAACAAAGAAACATGATAAAGATAGATACGCACAACACAGCAGCTCAGATCACTATGATACCACACCCTGCTAACTGTTGGCAAGTGCTGTTGCTTTAGCAGAAATTCTGTACGCAGTTAAGTAACTTTTTGCACAGATCACTACAGAAGTGCCCGTCTTTACCATTAAGTAATCTCCCTGGCTGATCTAGCAATAGTATAGGTGGATGCCAAAGGAGATTACATTAAACTATTTCTTTATATTCATAAGGAGGTGCTATACGGTCTCTCTTAAAAGAGGTGAAAAATAATAACCAGCACACAACGACAGTTACAGCACAAGTATGAAAGCCGCCTAGGGCAGCAGGCTGGTGTGGGCAGCAAAGTCACAACTTCAAGTGAGAAACCCTTTCCTGCTCCCACAGGAACACAGGTCTCCAAGCTGGCTCTATGGCAGCAGCAGAGCACAGGCCTGTCAGAAACGTGTTCCATCTCTGTGAGGAAGAGGCAGTTACCAGCTGGTACCCCTCAGCCACCAGCCCTAATGTTGCCTCACAAGGCTGTTAGGGCAAAGGGGAAAAGAAATTGACAGAGCAGGATAAAAAGACCGTGGCCAGATGTGGCGTGAATACCCACTACTAGGGAAGGATACAGCACACCATACAACGTCAAGAAACTTTAAAACCGTTTGTGAAAAAATGATAGTCAAGGCAGAGAATGTATTTTACAAAGAACAGTGTGATCTCAAAAATGAATTCACCGTCAGCCAACTCAACTACAGTACCATCAGCTGGATGAGTTGCCTGTCCTCGAGTGACCGAGAATTGCAAGATTCTCTCTGGCATTTGTGCCAGGCTGCTCTGCAACCCTTCATCACTGAATTAACTGTTACTTTGTTGGTGCATATACAAGTCAGAAATCCAATAGCCTTTTTCTCATTCACTTTCTACTTACACATCAACTTTGCTGACTTTCCTCATTTACTCTGCTAAATAGAGTATGAGCTGTGAACTGCTTTAAACTGTAGAACTACTCTTCCCCTAAAATAAGAAACCCTTTCCTCATTCTCCTGTTTTACAGTCTTGCACTACTCCCCCAGTTTGCATGTACATAATTTTCTTACATCCCCCAAAGAGAGAGACTTACATACGTCCACTGACTGGCTCCACGAACAGAAGTTCAGGGATGATGATCCCGAAAGCCTGTTGCAAACATGTTATCATTCACCTTGGAATAGTGGGGAAAAGTGGGGTTGAAGCACTTGTCCTATGTCACATTTTTCCTATGTCCTATGTCCTATTTTTCACCTATGCAGGAAATCATGGTAGAGACTGACAATACTCCGGAAATCAACACTTCCTTGGGAGGGTAGTCATTTGTAGAGGACACTCCTGCATCCCCTCTAAAGTAGCTGTATTAAATTATTGTCGTGCTTTCTTGTTCTACAATTCATCATAAAAAGTGCATTTAGAATTATTTTTAAACATTCATCTCATTTGACAATGAAAATTCTCATTAATGCAGAAGTCATAAGTACTTAGTGATGCTCACTTCTAGGGGTCCCTCATTTCTCACAAGCATGCAAAACTACATAACAACCAAACTAACAAACAGTATTTCATCACTTTTCTTTCATTTTCAATAATTCATAGCCCTAATATTTACTTTATTACCTGTGCAGCATAAATATTAATGACATGCCGCTACAAACTTTAGAGTATTTTCTGACTAGATCAACAACAAGGAACTCTTGCCCTTGGCCTAAACACAAAAGATTGTCACTTTGATTAATAACAAAAGTGACAAAACCTTGTAACTACACTCAAGAAACATAATTCTAGAGAAATATTTCACTGGTTTCTAAATGCATTTCACAAAAGCTTGAGAAGTGTTTTTAAAAACGTTAGAAAACCCACCCTGAAATTACTGTATTGCATGGAACTATTTGCAATCTTATTGCATTGCAATATTCTGAAAGATCCATGCCTCATATTTAACACGTTTTTCATTTTACGTTTAACATTACAATGCATTAGTAAAAACACAGGTTACTCCCTACTTTCCCTTACTAATTAATTTCACCTTATTTTAGAGGAAAGATTTAAATCTTATCTAAAAAAAAATTAAATCTTATCTAAGAGGGGAGAATGGAAAGCACTGTGCCACCAAACTATCCACATATACACCAATAAATAAAACAGGGCTCTTTCCTCCAATTTTCCCTGAAGTAAAAGCAACACTTTTATTATTTCATTGAGTTAATCTACTCAAAACTTAGAAAATTCTGATGACACAAATCTGCTAACACATTCAAAAGGTTCTTGCATTTCCCTAATGCTACTAATAATTATGCTATATCCTAACTTTTTTTAGTGCATAAAACTCTATTCAGGAAAGTTCAGCCACTTGGTGAGCCAAGGTTAGCATCTGCACAGTGCTGACACAAAAACACTTAATGAAAGTAGAAATCTGCAACTTTGTCATTCTTTAAAGAGTCATAACTATCTGCTGATAGATTGTCACCATATATAGTCAAGGACAATCTGGACTCCTGGACTCTGAACTAATACTTACCCCAGTTATTACGGACAGCTTTTTCCCCACCACCAGTTTTCTCAGTTTACTAAAGGAACAAAACAGGCAGTTATCCTTTTCCCCCCTCCCCCTCATGAAGCTGTAAATCTTTAAATATATTTCTGACATTCTGACAATTATTGACAGTTGTCTGTTGAGTGGGGGCTGCCTGAGATGGGCAGAATCCCATCAGCTCTCTCTTCCACAACCATCAGGAAGAACTCAAAACACAAGTCAGATATTTATTTAGCAGATAAGTGAAATGTAGTGTTTTGGCAACCTTCACCAGCCTCTGTTCTTTCATTTTGTTCAGCTTTTCTGTCCTGTGCTTGGCTTGTTGACCAAAGTCCAAAATGTGAGGGCTACAACATGCCTAGTTTAGCATGGAAATGCAAAGATCAAAAGCAGCCCTCCCTTTTATTAACACACACGCATCCTCTTAGTCAACAACTATATACATCCCACCTCTGGTTTTGCCACTGGGAATGTAAGATCTAAATGAGATTCAGAGATCAGGAGAGAGAAAATGAGTGGCATGTCATTTCCAGGCATTCCAGCACAGTTAGCCACGAGTTGTGGCGTAAGCAATATTTTACATACTCTGAAATTTCAAAGAACCACAATCAATCAACATGAGATTCCAGTGTGTGTTTGTTTTTTTTACTTTGGCCTTTATGTAAATACTATTCTGGGTATAAATTCTCATGGATGGCTGAAGCATATGGAGGCAGGCATACATGGACCCATCAATCAGGTAGAGAAAGACCTGTGCTTCAAGCATGTGCAGGAGAGCTCTCTTTGAGAGAAAGAGATAAACAGTGTCATCCTCTTAATGTCATTTAGCACACAGATTTAAAACCTAGCAATTCAGACTTGACCGTGACGAACTACCTTCCACAAGGACAAAACTTCTCTCTCTACTTTCCTGTAATTTGTAAACTTTTCCTACAAACGGTCCTTCTGGGTCAAGGAACCCATCTGTAGTTCTCCCTTGATATGTCCATCAGAGTCTATACAGAGTTGTCTTCCAGATCAGTGTTTGATAGCTTTTCTAATAATGTCAGTTCATCTCTGATCCTTTTTTCCACAAGGACTTCCTTTTTGCTTTATGCAAACATTGCCTTTCTATTGCCAGAGTGACAGCTTTTCCTAGCTTTAAAAAAGATGTTAAAATAGAAATAGAATAGAATACTTCAGTTGTAAGGGACCTACAGTGATCACCTAGTCCAACTGCCTGACCAAAAGTTAAAGCATGGTATTAAGGGAATTGTTCAAATGCCTCAAACATTGACAGGCCTGGGGCATCAACTACTTCTCTAGCAAGCCTGTTCCAGTGTTTGGTCACGCTCTTGGTGAAGAAGCGCTTGCTAATGTTCAGTTTAAACCTCCCTGGCACAACTTTGAACCATTCCCACATGTCCTATCGCTGGATACCAGGGAGAATAGATTAGCTTGGAACAAATGAAGAAAAGCATTAGAAAGAGCAACATGTACAGTAATGAACCATGGAGGAATCACCTGACGTTTAGGTTTCTGAGTCCCATTCCTGCCCACCCTCCCCACCAAATGAAATGGAGGCAATAGAGCAGAACACAGCCCCAGTTCTGCTTTCACAAGTCCTGAGTTAGCGTCAATACTTCTAGAGAATGATGCACAAAGTAATTTCTATAGAAAAGCTGAAAACTCAGTGTTGCTTTCATCTTTTCATAATGCATAAAGGATTGTTCAGTATCTCCCGGGGGGGGGGGGGGGGGGGGGGGGAATGAACAACAAAAAACCAAAAAAGAGGCCTTAACCTAGTCTACCATTCAGTGAATTCCTGAATAGGTAAATAAAAGGATCAGATTATAAGGAGAGGAATGTGGACAGTTTCTATTGATCCTCCCAAGGCCATTTAATTATTTATAATTTCCTTGATTACATGTGAGAGGGGTCAAATCACTATTCTAACACACAAGGTTTTTATGTCATTTTTCAGCTGGCAAGGTAAATGCTTATGGCTTTTTCCCTCTAGCTCCAGATGGGCTCTTTTTGTTGATGTCTGTTATGTTAATAAAGTATGTAATATTAAGGCATATAAGTTATTGATAACAACTTATAACAGAGCTGTGACCCAAACAAATCAGATCTAAAATATTAATGAATTGGTCCCTGAGTCTATTAATTCAGCTACAGGGTAGAAACCCAGCAAATACATTTTCTCTCTCTCAGGCACTAAAACAGGAGAAAAACATCAGCCAGGGTCAAACACACTTACACACTACCAGAAGAAAAAAGTATGTTTGAAGGTGACATACAGTTTAATTTCAGGAAGATTTCTTAGTAACATCACTAATTATAAACAGAAACTGGACTACTTTTTCCACAAGATATTCCTCTATATAATACAATGCTGAAAATACATACATATAAAACCCAAGATAGTAAAAATCTAGCAAAACTCCCTGTTAGATTTACCATTATTTGTAGTGGAGTAATGCCATATCCAAAGTCACAATGTTTTCAGTTCCTTCTGGGAAACAAAGAATGCCTTTTTGCATATGTGCATACATAAGCATATAAACGCTTATTGGATTACTGATCCCAAGGAATATTTCCTTGGGATACATTCTTCACAAATTCCTACAGGCTAGCTTTAAAAACTGCTTAGGAAGTATACCATCTTTTTTCTAGAAAAATGCATTCAACTTCTGTAGAATTCTTCTACATCATTTTTGTAAAGGTCTTCTGGAAAAAGCCTAAGGAAATTAATAGTGATGAAAAAAAAAAAACATTCTACAGATCATACTGTAAACTCTAATCTATTTTCTGTAGCCTTATTAGACTACTTATAGCATTTGGTACCAAGCATGAGTTTTTTTCCAATAAATCAATGAAGGGGTTTTGTTTGTTTTTTTAAGTTTGCTCGGTAACTTACAACCAGGAAGATGTAACAGTTGCACACAAATTCATTAGCCTAATGAATATCAATCCAACCATGTTACTTGCTGTTACGCAAGTCTTTAAACCAGATGTTTCATTTTCTTCCTTTCTATCCTTCTCCTTCACTTTTATACTCGGATTTCTCATTTCATCTTTACCTGACTCAACTACCCTTCAGGATAATCTCTCCATACTTTTCTATATACCCACTTAATTAATAACATTGCCATTGCATTATGACTGTCAGAAATGTTACATTGGAAAGCATTGGAGGTTATTAAATTACACTGTATTAACCATTCATTCCCATCACAATTATATTCCCATACATCCGCATGTCTACAGAAATATACATAGGAGATTTAATTCTTTCTTTTCCCTGGCTCTTGATCACAAACGTCAGTGCTGCAGAACTGAAATTATACCTCCTTGAACCAAACTGGTCCTGTTCTCTCCCAGAAATACCAGCTCAGATACTGCAACTGGTGTCATCACCATGTTACACGCAGGTCTGAGTGACTCATCGGCAACAAACTAGAGCCTCTGACACAGGAATGACTTCAAGAACAGCTCTAGATCACTGCCAGAGGACAATGTGTCTGGCATCCACCACTAAGGCCTCCTGCAGGCTCCACGCCAGTAACAGCTTACACAGACAGAGTTGTGGCTCAGTCTGCCTGTTGGCTTTTTTTTTTCCCCCAGAAACTATGAGCATCACACAGGCAACACTGGCAGAGTGTCAGATCCGTACCAATATGGCTTTTGCCTGTTCTTTGGGATATTCTAGAAACACACAGTGTTATACTTTATACTCTAACATATTTGTTGTCCTTTGTGATTCTTGGCAGAATCTTTTTTGTATGCTTCAATTGCCATATAAACCATTAAAAGCTCCCATAAACACAAATACTAATGTCCTAATAATGCATACTTCTCTATGCTGCAGAATAACTTACTTTTACTATAGTTCTGCTTTGTATATGATAAGGGTGCAATAAAAACAGCATCTTGGCATTTTACATTCATATTCTCTCAATTACTTTTAATACCATTAATTAAGTTCTAAGTTTAGAAGTTAAATGTTGTTTACTTTTCTGCTTGCCAACATGCAAATATGATACCAAATCTGAGAGTCAAGCTAGGTCATCTTCTGCTTCATGAAAAACAGTCAGCAGAAGTCGAATCTATCACTTAACTCTTTGCTTAGTGTTATCTGTGGAAATCCACAGAGCATTTCCCACTTGGGGCACACTGTGCTAGAGATTTTCCTGGTTGGAGAAAAATAGAAAGGCAGGGAAAAATCCCTAACAGCTGCTTTTTTCACTTGGTCAAAAAGGTATTAAGTAGATACCATGCTTCACAAGATTCAACACTCAGAAGCCTTCACTTGTGACTGCTTTCTGTGAAATAATTGCTTATTGATATCTCCATGCTCTGTTTCCCATTTCTTTTTGAGTACTTCCCCAAGCACATGAAGAATGAATCCATCAATCCCCAGTGGAAACAAACCAGTTGAAATCTCCTGAGAAGGGCTCAGAAACAATCTCTCACAGTCATACAACATGGAGAACCTTACTCATTGGGGTGGGGGTAGGGGGGAGGAGAATCTACTCTCACTTGTACCTTATAATGTCATTTATGATTTTTTTTCGATCATAATATTTGGAAAAATATGAGAACACAGTGGATTTCCAGGAGAACCAGGCGTCAAGCTTTTTCTCTAACCAATACCTTGGTGAAAGTTTTATTCAGGATGCCAGGATCCAGCCAGCTATGAAGAGGTGAAAAGGGAGGACCAGAAACTAACATGGAAGGGCTCTGGCCATGTTACAGCATGTAACAACAGATACATGACAAGTAAGACCTCTTTGCAGACGCTTATGGCAGCAGCAAGATGGAAGCATAGCATGATCTAGCAAGAATATCACCTTCTACTTAGCATGCTCCCTTTTCTGTAGCATACAGGAGTGGGGTTAGACCACCACACTTACCATAGTTGTTTCCACTAAAAGAGCGAGCAGGAAGTCAAAAATCACTGTCAAAAGACTCACGAGGAATCAGGAGAATATGTTCCTTGTGACAAAGCCAGAGCACTTTGGCTCACACTGAGGCTATGTTCATAACATACTGCATCCCATGCTTTCCAGAGGGAATTTTAAAGCATCTTCTAAGATAATTTCTCAATTAACAAGTACCTTGGAATTCAAAACACCTCCTATATTTCAGAATCAGTTTACTGAAAACTGAAATATTTAATTGTTATCAGATTACACGGCTTATATTCTTTACCACTCTGAGACAAGACATTTAGCAAGGAAACAAAAAAATTGTTGTGAATTATGAAACAACAAAACCAACAACTAGTTGCATTATATATCTCATTAAAAAATTTTATAGCATGATGAAGTAGCAGAAAGGGAAAACATCTGGATGACAATTTAATTTATCAACCGCCTTCTAGACATTAATCTCAGGGCCTTTGAAACCTACTATAAAGTTCATCCCTGGACACTAAGTATTGTAACAGTCGTTTAGCTGAGAGGTAAACTGGGATACAGAGATCTTTTTTATGTCTCAAGTCTCTAAAGAAAAAAAAATAATGCAAAGCAAAAAAAGCAGAATGAAGTCAGTAGTTTCTGTTCTCTTAGCTATCACACCACTCTTTCTTTCAGCTGGATCTGAACCAAAGGATATTTGAAATTGCCCTCATCAAGTTATGAAATGACACAGGCACAGCTACTACTACCATCCCTCTCTCTCTTTTCCCAGTCATACAAGTACTGGACCTGCCACTAATAAATAAATAAAGGCTGTATGATCTGTGCTAGTTTCAACGACCAGAAATTCTTTCCACTAGGAAGATGCTTCCAAATGACAATAATCAAATGCAACACTTACTTTTTACTAGCAAAGAAAGCTAGTATACTTTCAGATTTACAATCATCTGTGCATAATGGCACACACTAATACTTCTGTTATGTAAAAGAAACTACCCAGGTGCATGAAACTAAGTAACAGTGTAAGCTCTACATAAATAAATTTTCTTACTTTGTCATTATGTTAGCAAACCACTGAAGAACTCTGGGACTGTTCTTAATGTCTGAACATTTTGTTTTCAGGGAACACAAATAATGGGCAATGAGTTCTGTTAATTTAAAATTTTAAATATATGCAAACAACTATTTCCAACTTCTGCTTGATAAAATGCATCACATAGATCTAATAAAATGTTTTCATATTAGGCATGAGAACTTAGAAAAGCACATACAGTCATGACCATTTAGTAGATAAAATCCTACTCACTGCTTCAACAAGAGGAAAGAAGAAAGAATGTGCATATACTAACCAGAAGCTGGCAGCCACGGTTAGTATGCTGCCTTTCCTCCACTATCCCTGCCACCCTGGAGGACTGGTTTCTCCAGCTTGGGAAGGAGGGGGAGAAGGCAAAAAGAGGTCAATAGTGGCCACTGTGACACTAAGTTAATTTTCAGTGTAAAATATTAATTACTAAAGTACAGCTTCTCCCCACTTCCCTCCAGTGAAGCCCAGCTGCAGTAGTCAGGATCACTGTAGGGGTTTGAATGGTGCAGAAGTGCAGCATATATTTTAGATTTTAGAAAATAACTTCCCTTTTTGTTCTCAAGCATCAGACTGACAGGAGGATCAGCAGAACTCTGCAGACAGTGTTGCAAATATCCCCCACACCATCCCAACCCAGGCATAACCCTGAGCACTTGAGCTGCAAACTTTCCCTCTCCATGACTGCTGGGGTATGGAATACAGAGATAAAAATAGAATACTCTTCTCTTTCTCTCTACTCAGCACTGCCATTCACATAATGACTACCCGCTATATTTAGGTTTAATCCTAACTATGAGCAAACAAGCAGCGATAATCTCAAAAAGAAACTTTAACATATTAATGCCTATTAGCTTCACAAAGTCCATTCTCTTTCCTCAAAAAAAAAAAGAAATCTATTAACAATATACAAGCCCACAGACTATGAGTTTTATTAACAGCTGTTTTTTCAGGCATTAACAGGACAACAGTATACCACTACAGAAGTCTTACTACAAGCATTAAAAAAAATATTTTATGTAAAAATGATAAAGCAATTCTATATTAAAGCAGCAGGGGAAAGGATTTGGAAGTTGTATGGCAGCTGTTTCAAATAACCATAAATTGCAACTATACTTGATAAAGTAACACAAATCTTTATGAACTGTATACTGTTGAATTTTGGATTAAGGCATTACAGTTAGGGCTGTTTATTTCAGATATACCAAAGACAGTAAAACTCATTTTCAAATAAAATTATCCATGTATCAGAAAGCTATAGAGAGATGAAATAGTACTGGGTAGAAATTCCAGACAGAAGCAAGTCACAGAAACACCGCCTTGCTTGTGTACAGTCTAGTGCAGTGCATGTATACAGTGTGGTTTTTTGTATTGAGAGATCACTGTTAAGTGTTTTATGAGCATCACAGCTCTGTTAAAAACCAGATCTTTTCCTTGAAGAAAAGCAGACACACATTTTCCTTCTAAGCCTGTTGCTTTGTTCATTTTTTAAACAGCTTTGCAGCCCATCATGAGGATACTGTACAACTAAATACAAAGTGATAGTTCCCGTTTTTCTTGTTTACACTGATGATGCCAGTTTTTTAAAAAAAAAAAACAGTTGACTTGCATTTTACATCACCCCTTCGTTAGCTCATCTTGCTCCTCTAGGTTATTCTAGCCATTCATCACCCCAAATTACATGAAAAAATGTGTCCAAAAAGTCATCTGATTTGCTATCTTCTCATACTTGCAGTTTCCACCACAAAGTATGGGAGGGCTCTCTCATAAACATTAAGGTGGAAAAGGAGGGAAGACATAGGCTCGGTTCTGGGTCTATTCAGATCTTTCACTCTCCTCATCCTGTAAGAGAAGCATCAAATATTTTAAGGCATTTACTTGTTTGCAAATGGCTTGTGTACGTGTGTCAGGAAATTAATAAGAAGGAGATGATCTACAGTGATAGATGTACTTCCATCTGAAACTTATTCCTGTGGCTCGTCTTATCCATGAAAAGGGTGAGCTCCACACTCTGATCCTTGCCAGTCGCCGGAGCCCTCCAAGCCTCTCACTGGGGGCCGCTGCTGGCAGAGCCAGGGTGGAGAGCCCAGGCAGCCACAGCCAAGCTGTCAATCTCCCCTCAAAACTTCCCAAATCAAAGAAGACAAACCCTTTTGAAGCCCCTATCCATCTCAATAAAAATTACTGAATGAAAAGCTGCCCCGAACCACGCAGGGCTCAGATCAAACCTTGTCCAAACTCAGCTCTCTGAAAGCAGGTCATAAAATGACCCAGGTGCCCACTGACCCCTCACTCCTCCCTCACAGATGAGGTATTTGACACCTGCTCTACTAACCCACATGACTTCACATTTCTCCAGAGCTGGTTTTGGTTTTCAGATGCCCAGCTTTTTCCTCCTAAAGTCTATCTTTACTACAGAAAATGGCTTTTTAATGTCCTTTCTGCTTTATCTGTTATAAAGGTAACATATTTCAGGCAGCACCGTGACTGACATTAAGAAAATACGAGGATACTGCACCATGGCTTCCAGTGAGGCTAGCTTGCAGGACACAGAAGTGTTTGCAAAAACAGTAATAAAAAAAAAAAAGTGTCTGACAAAAATAACTTTTCCACCAGTGATACTAAACGATGCGTATTTCTTTTGTCAGCAAGATGTATTTTTTCCTTTTAAACTTTTATAGCATTCAAAAAGATATTGTTAGAATAAATGATGGGCCAAGGAAAATAGTGACTGTAAGCAATATGGTGACTTGAAGCTCATTGTGGATGATGACTGTCTGAATGCAACATTTTAAAATTCAAGTGTTCTGTAATTGTTACAGATTTCTTACACTTCCAACAGCATACATTTTTAATGCTTGGTTTAGAAATGTTGATAACCACTAAAATTGTTTAGTGGTTATATAAGAATCAGAAAAATGTAATTTACAGTTATGGGATAAATTAATTTGCATCAAAGTAACTACAGATTTCCATAGATTTTGCATTGTCGGGGTTTTTTTCCTCCAACAAAGCTTTCCAAATTTGTGATAACATTAGTGAAAACAAAGCCACACAAGGAGGAGGGAATAAAGGAAGGACCAGGGTATCTCTTCCTGAGTTCATAAAGCCTCTACAGATGCACTTCCCAGCCATACAGTGTTCTCAATGGTGACTACATTGGCTACATTAATAACTCTCTTCCAAGGACATACACTTTGAAACAAAAATGGATTAAATGTGTTGTTTGAGTTTGCAGAGAGATATAACAGTTACATTAATAGTGACCATATTTAGGGAAAAACACCAAAAAAGTTATTTTTTATTTGTTGCTCTTAAGGAAACTTGGAGTCAAGATCAAAGATCACTTTGATTTGTTTGAAAGTTGTAAATGATCCATTTCCAGATTTTATACAGTTAGTGTGCAATCTGTAAGTACTTGTGCCATAATCGAGAAGGAAGGCTCTTCAGCTTCACATGTCAATGCTGTAAACATGTAAATCTGGAAAATATTTTCCAAGCAGGCAGCCATGTGTAAAATTTACAGAACCTGTCATGAGAGAAGTGCAGCTGCAGAAGTGCAAACTTCTCACTGCATCTTGAAAAATCCAGATGGGGGGATGTGAGAGATTTCCCCCCCTCCCCCCCAGCATGGAGGGTTCCAGCTGGATTGAGTTGTTGGTGCCATCAACTTTTAAAGTAACACTTCACCCAGTAATGAAACACTGATTATCCAATCACAAACAACAGAACAGAGGAATCTCTTTAAAAAATAAAATAGAAACAAATCTTAAGTTGATTACACCAGTATGTGAAAGACTGTGGGCTAATTTATGACAATTTTGCAACATGTCCAGATGTCACTGTGCTGAGACCACCAATGTTATATTACGTGAAACCAAAAAAAAGTAAGCAGAAATATCAATTCAAAATTAAACAGAATCCAAACACACTCTTCAAAAGCAACAGTACAAAACTGGGATTTGAAATATATGTATTTATATTGTGTCTATGTGCATATATATATATATACACACACACAAACCCACTCAGTCTCAAAATGACCCCTACCCTTACAGTCCTTCCATGGAGTCTGAGGTGCAATAAAGTTTTGGACCACCTCTTCACCCAAGTCCTTTCATCACTGTGGAGAAATGGGACAGCAGAGTCATGTTCCTCCCTTACTAACCCTGTGGGCTCAGCGGCTTGGCTCCGGACCTCTGTTCAACCTCTGCCACCCCCAGCATGTTTGAAAGGACCAACACCGATCAGTCGCTGTAACCATACACAAAGGAGAATAATACTGGGAAGACAAAACAGAGCGATAAGCACACCACACCCATTTTCTCACATGCTATCAGGTCATCTATTCTTTTGTAGCTCATCTTCTTTGAAGATGCCAGGAAACAGAGACTGATATGCAGCAAAAATCTTTGTCAATGCTTATAGAGTCATTATACAATACTATCCACCAAAGCTCAGTGCAGTACAAAGAGCTGAGCAGAGAACCTAGTTATCAGTTTTCAAAAAGACAGAAAAAAAAAAAAAACCACCAAACCAAATTTCCATTTGAGGCAAGCTAACAGTCACATGGCTATTTTATGTGAGAACGTAGATGAAAAAACACTGAGCAGTCTTAAATAAAAATCACTATTAAATCACATATCTCCCTATAATGGTTCAGAAAAGTCTAGCCATTTGGTTTAAAGTTCATCCCTTGACAGTGAAGCCAATTCTGGGAGATCATCTGTGCCAGCCATCTTTTAAAACCTTCACAGAGCTATGCAGTATTTGCCTTCCATTTATAGTTATATTAAAAACCTCTTAGCATATATTTAAAAATGACATGCATAAACTACCAGATGGCACAGAAACAACGGCAATTCGATGAATATAGAAATCAGTGCAACTATTTCTAACACCACTAATATACAATATTTGTGATATGTAATATTCTTGTATAATATACACTATTTCAAAATTAAATCTGCACTTAAATGCCAATATCCTCTCCTTCTGGCTTCTCACTTTATGACACTAACATAGGATCTCATTCACCAAGCCAATTGAAATTTTAATAAAAGAAAGCTGGAGTTTCTAATAAACTCCTGCAGCGAGTGGATAATACTAAACATCTTTAGCAGCATGGTGTTTTTTATTATTATTTTAGCTGTATATTAATATGCTAGTATTTGTAAATTCTCTAGTGTCACCAGATTTATTTCAAAAGGCTTCTCTGCATTCTACTTTTCTGAAAAGTCTATGTGACAATGAAATAATAATTTCAGTGGGTCTTTTAGGTGTCTAAACCTAAAAAGAAGATATATCTTACCTTAAAAAGGAAACTTTTGATACTATTCATTTGCCATTTGGGAAGACAGTATATTGAATTTTCTTGTTGAGGGTAAAATTATAACAGCAAGACTGGCAGCATTCACCATGTGAAGATTTATTACAGATTTCAATACATGTTTTTTCCTGCCTCAGTTCTGCATGCACAGCCAGGTGAAATGGGCATAGAATATGCTGCCCAAACACTGGCCAAAACCTACAACTGCTCACAGCCAGCAGTGTGCTGCGTAGTTAGAGAACGACTGCTTTAAATATTTTTCAGACCTCATCAGCGTCACTCACAGCCCTGCGAAGCACTGTCCACCCACAGCAAGCACTGTAAGGTTTCAGAGCCCAGACCCAACCTTTCGTTTTCCAACCTGGCAACAAAGAGCTTTTCCCTATGGGACCCAGGCTACTGGTCTGCTCAGCCTCCTCTTCTGTCCCCTAGGCTTCTAGGATTTTGATGCTGCTGGCATTAGCGGTTGCAAGAGATGCAATAAAGCCTTTGAAATCAATCCCAAAATGGCCCTTTGTCTTCAGTGGACACAGGGTAAGACATCTAGGAATCAGGTTCTCTTTTGAGCACAAAAATCTGTCTACAGTGTTTAATTCAAACAGGTTGCCTCCAGTACTTGTGTAGCAAATCAATTAGCAGCATGTTTAACAACGTATACATAAAACCTTGTACTAATTTTCATAGATATTAAATTTAGCTTTCAGTTGCTGAAAATATAGGCACCTTTCTTATCTCATTTCAGGATAACGGCTAATCAAATACTTATTTGATTCCTAAGCTGCCTGTACACTACCATTAATTCATTATCTCTTTCATCTTATTAGTTATGTTCTCAAACTGTACAGTGTGCAAACATTAATCTGAACAATCACCTGCCCTTAAAATGCCAAAGTTTGTACGACGTTTTGGCAACTTTAAAAAGAAAAAAATGCATTCATTGGCTTGCAAATGAAATGTATTCACGGAAAAAAATTCCCCCATAAGCTGAAGCAGCTCATCATTAACATTCAAAGAATATGAACACAGGCTTCATAGAAAGCCATTAAAATATAAGGCAGCTTTCAGCCTATTTTAAGAATTTCAGAGAAATTTTGCATTCTCTTTCCCATGATGCCATGGTGATGTCAGGCTGCATTTCAAATAAAATGACAATGAAATCATTTCAATTCCATGCAACGTGCAAAAAAAAGTCAATTTTTCTCTTGGCAAACCGAAGTCTAAAGTAATTAAGCACTGCTGTGTGGGTGGCAGCTTCTTCCTCTGAAGTCAGCCTGAGATAATTACCATATTAAAGTCAAAACATCATGTGCTGCACTGATAGATAGATGGATGGAGAGATTGGGCATCTATTAAATGATCCATTTTGTTATGCTCCCTGGGAAATGTGCCATTGATGCCAATTAAAAATATATATTCCAAGTGAGTATTTCTAAATGACAAAACTTCAGTAAATTGAATATATTATTTACTGATCATGAAGTACTCTAAAGATAAAAAACCTGGATAGATAAGAACCTAGGAGGAGAATTATATACTTTACAAAGTTTACAAACCCATCGTTACCCAATTGCCACGTTCCCATAATGTGATCTACAACACCATTTTTACCCAAGACACTGAGCTATTTCCTTTCCATCATAAAATCTGTAACTAAGGTGGAAATATGATACAGTAGATAAAACAAACAAACAGACTTCTGAATTCACAAATGTTCTATTGTAACAAAAAAAAGGTCTTCTTCAATTTTAATAAGATATCCCTCAGTATATATTCATAATTAAATGTCTTCAAGTCTACATTTTCGGTGTCAGAAAAGCGAATGGACCAAAACTAAGGCATACCATTGATGATTAATTGGTACTACTTGTTGAGATATATCACAGTGCAGCTTAGCATGATAAAAACACTCAAAAATATCTGTACATAACTAATATTAACACTGTCTGTAGTGTTTTCTGCTGTCACCCTACCAGTAAAACGTTTCCACTATTAGGGTGTGAAGACAATGCTTCCACTAAAATTTAAAGGGAGCATTTTTTAATGCATTGGATTTGGACTTCATTTGCAGTGATTTCAGAGCACAGCCACTTGCATCAGTATCAATTTAGACTGGTATCAGAACACATTTATGTCGTGCTTTAACAACAAAGAGCTAAAGGCAAGGTTTTGCTATCAGAAGCATTACAAAAAAAAGCCGAATTTCCATTCTACCTACTCTGCAGGTTATGTTTGACCTCATTTAAATGCTTTGAATGAGATTTACTTTTCACTGTTGCTATGATAAAGGTCACAGAACTAAAACTATGTCTCTTTAAAATTAAGGATAGGAATTTCTGAGGCTTAGAAGGGCTTTTCATATTGACCAAACATAAATTAAATAATATCATATGAAAATACATAAATGCTCATATTAAAATGTTAATGAGTTTTCTCAGCAAGAAATCAAAACAATCAATATTTTATCTTTAATATTAGATTCCGATCTTGCACTGAAGCACCTTGCTCAAGGTACTTAGATTCCAGAGAGGTCAGCATTTGAGTAAGCCCAGTGTTTAGGTTACTGTCTACAGAAAACTCTGACAGACAAACTTAAGACCTTTCTGTTTAACAGATTTACGCTAAAATCCTAGGCTGAGTGAAGCTTTAAAATTATCCTGAGGAAAGTTTAAGAATCTGTAATGGCTCAGTCTCACAGCAACTGCAATCCAAATACATGATTTGTAACAGCAGAAATTATTCTGATTTTATATTGTATTTTCCATAGACAATTTTGGTATCAGCATAATTTACTTCTTAATGGATGGTGTAAAATATATAACTTTCAGTTTACTAACATGCATATACCTTTCCTACCTCTTACGAGGTATTTAACACAATGGCACAGAACTATGAGAAGGAAAACATCTACATGTTCAAAAATTAAAAAAAATATGAGAAATTGCTCTTGTAAAATAGTGTAAGTGAGGAACAGGCAGGGCAAACAGAATGAGTGGGAGTCTACTTTCCAACCCCTTATTCAAGGTCAATGAAGTTATTGCAGATCTACTTTAGTCTAATGAAAACAAATTCTAACAAATTCTGTCAACAAATTCAAATCCATCCAAAATTAATGTTAAATACGAGCACTAGCAAACAGAAGATTTATAAATAAATAAAAATTATGAAAAATTAACAATGAACTTACTTTAAAAATTTGTATTTAAAAATAACTTACATAAAGCTTGTTTTAAATGTCTCCCCTTTCTGAACTTTTTTTCAAGGTTCATTTTTCACTTTTAAGCATTTTTTTAAGCTTTCCTTTCTAACCTAGACATTTTTCCTTACAATTAATGAAATTTGAAATTCTAAATTCTCTAATACTAATATGAACTTAAGGGGCAACATTCTGTAAAAAAAAAAAAAAAAAGGTAGCATGAGGCAAGCAATCAGGCAACACAAGTGCATTTTCTGTTGAAAAATCAGTCTTTAATTTAAAAGGTGATTATTGCCAATAGCTTCCCACACACACTTCCCGCCACCCCAGTCATCTTTGACAGCCAATTTGCTTTTTGGTTCCCAATATTGTTCCTCAGCTGCTGTTTAAGAAAATGTAGAATGTTTAAACCCTTTACAAGTTATATGTTTTCTTCTTATTTAAACCAGCATTCTTGATGGTAGTTTATGATACTTTCATGAGTTTATGGATTGTCTTTTAGGGATATCCAAATGTATAAATGTAAATAACCTTTGGTAATTAAAATCTGTAATTTGAATAAAAATGCAAGTTTAATTAATCTTCAACTCCTCTCACCTTCCTCTCAAATTTTATTGACAATCATAACGCTCAATTTAGAAAACAAAAAAATCAATTAGAAAAAAATTAAGAAGTGGTTCTCAATCCCTAAGAACATACCACCTCCCATCAAAAGTAACACATAGCACTTAATTATAATTTTTAAGGAGAAATCAACATAAATGACCTCTTGGCATATCTACTCTTCAACCCAATGTGAAGTCATCTTCCACAGGAAGCAAAACCATTTACACACCTGTAGGCATACTTCCAGTTCCTAATAAATCTTTCTTTAATTTCTGTCATTGCACTTGCATTACTTATCCTCCCACAGACAGGTTTTCCAATATAACACAGAGACACAAGGAACTTTTCAGGGGTCAGTACGCTGGAGAATTTTTGGAAGAATTTTGAAAACTGAAGTTCACAGGGTCTGACTTTCACCAAAAATTTGCCACAAGCAAAGCCATTTTTTAGTTCTGCCATCATCAAGCACACTTAGCGTCCCTTTTATTAGACCATCATACTCAGCCTCAGACATCAAAATTTCATTCATTCTCTGTAGATATAATGACCTTGACCTCAGAGCTCGGGGGGGGGGGGGGGGGGGGCGGGGGGGGGCGGAGGGAATCTACTGTGCTGTAAGTATGGACATTGTTCATTTCTTTGCAAAAGAATACTACCTCATCTCTAATAAAGCTTGAACAAGGATTCCACATCCCCTCTGCCTGTCTCTCATTTGGTCATGAAGCAACTGAGGCTACTGCAGGGACTGAGACAGTGGGAGACCTGCCTGTGAGTGTACAGACCACATCTCAGGTGCAGAGCACGGACCAGACGAAAGCCAGGTTTGCACACTTCCTGGTGCAGCGTACAGTGAAGCCCAAGAATTAGATAGTTCTAAATCAGAGAGCTGCTCGCTCTCTTGAGCAGGTTCCCTTTCTCTTTCTTTACTGCCTCAATAAGCAGAACTCTTTGTCAATTTCTTGATGTGCTATATTCCTATATGGTTTTATAACAGATGTTACATATTCACTATATGTCATCATCATAACTAATCTGAGTAGTTTTACAGTGTCTGCAAACCTTTGTGTTCCTATAGCATTCTCCCAGTGAAATTTCTTTTTTAAAATGTGGAAATGTTTTCAATTTATAGAGGACACCAAGGCTCAAAGAAATAGGATAATTTGTCAACTACTGCAAAAGGAAAGTCAGTAAATGAAGTAAGCAGACAACAGAGGTGTATCTCCATGACCTCTTCCAACCTTAGGTTCCTTCCCTCATTTATACACCTGAAGTCCCTCAACATTCACACCAGAAAAGTGGACATCACAGCAGATCAGAGGATCTCTTTGGGGTTTTTTTCCCCAGTGTGTATATAAATGTGTAGCTTCCTCAGCTGCCAGAGGCACAATTCTATTCTATTCTGTCTTCAAGTCCAACACCTTCCTGCAAAGGACAACTTTACAAAGCAGAGCATTCTCAAAAAAAAAAAAAAAAAAGAGGATTAATTTAACTAACAGTGGAAATTCAGGACAAGTAACAGGTTACCAGGTACTCACTTCTAGCACATCCTACTAACCATTTCAGTGTTGAACAGATAAGAAAAGTGAGGCAACAGATGTTGCCTGTCTGGGCTGAAGACCAAAAGAATTCTCTTGCAAACTGAAGCAGAAGACCAAGAGAGTAACCCACACAGCAAGAGAAATCAAGTACTTCAGATGAATGCACTCTTACAATAATCAACACTGTACATTGGTAGTCCTATTATAAATAGCAACACTACAGGTGCTCATGAGAGTGTTACTTTGTTATGTTACTTGCAATTATGTTTTGCTGTAACCCATAAATCTGTCAAAATGAAGAAAGCAATTAGGAATTTCCACATGAATAGGCAAGGTTTCTCCTTCCCACACAAATGGCGTAAGTAAACACTTTAACCCATGTGCCTGGTGGGGATTAGGCACCAAAACCTCCCCCTGCCTAGTGCTGCCAAGTTTTGTGCTGCTCCATGTGTAACACTTTTATGCCAATTATTAAATGAACTGATTTGCAGTTACAAATAATCTGCATATTAACTAGGAACTTTAGTTTACAGACTAAGTAAAAAGAGACATACAAAAAAAAAAGAAAAAAAAAACAAAAAAACCCCAAAAAACAGAAGGAAGGAACATAAGCATATTACAGAAAGTCTAAGGACAGCAGGTAGCTAGAAGGAAAATGTCTTGGGGAAGCTGAGGTACAGCCAAGGGTCTCTTGCCATCATTGTTCCTCTCTTGAATAAAGTCCCTGTTTGTCCTTGGTTTCAGCAGCTGGTCCTCCTCCACTCGCAACTTTCAGGGGAGCAGCAAGAGGAAGAGCAGAGAGAGGCCGCCATATGGCTTCCAGCACATCAAGCATCAGTGGGCTCCCGATGGCAAGCTGCATGATGGCAAAATGGCCAGCTCATGGTTTCTCTGCCATGGAGACAAAACGCAATTTTCTGGCAGCCCGGTTGCAAAGAACAGAAAAGCAATTATTCTGGTATTGAAAAAAAAAAACAACCCACACCAAAAAAATAACAAAAAAACCCCAACAACAAAAAAACACCACAACCATATGAATACGTGTGTAAATTCTTCAAACCTGGAATCCTGGAATGGTGGAAGGCAGGGTGCTTCAAAGCAGTAAGAGGCCAGGTACAGAAGAATAAACAGGAAAATGTTGTGCTGCATCCATTTGCCAGATATTTTTAAAAAATGCAGTTATCAAATAGAAATACACAGCCAGGTAGAATGGAGAGTTTCAACCAGCTTTAGAAAGCTCCAGATTACTTCAGAAAATCTAATTTTCAAAATTGTTTTAATAGTTAAAAAGAACTAGACTCCATATATTTCTATTTATTACAATTAGCAGTGTTCAAAATTCTCAATTAATAAAGCATTTTACTGTGCTGACTATAATTTAGTTTGTCCTTTGTAATAAATAGGGTAAGCACTCAGAAACGTTTAGAAGTACTGTATCTTTTATATAGTACACGGCACAATGTTTGTATTCTTGAAGACAGAGTGACATCTAAAGGGATTTTGAAATACTCAAATCTTGCACACTGAACCCAAACTGACAAAGTCAAGGGCATGTCATATTTTTGAAAACTGATGAGTTTTCAGGTTTGCTGTGGTTGATTGTCCCAAGTAACCATGAAAAGAGGATCAAATTCCAATTTTAATGACATGCCTCAGGGTGCCCTGAGGACAACTGCCATTTTTATCTTAGATTCT
Source organism: Falco peregrinus (assembly GCF_023634155.1). Lineage (NCBI taxonomy): Eukaryota > Metazoa > Chordata > Aves > Falconiformes > Falconidae > Falco > Falco peregrinus. The sequence goes on along the minus strand of NC_073730.1, from coordinate 19,675,036 downwards.
GCAGGTCCTCAGTGAACAAAAGGGGGAAATCAGCTTTGAATGGATTCCTTGCACTGTTGTCAAAAGTAATCCAACTGCTCTAAATATCTATATCCTAAAATATTTTCTTACAGCAGTTTTTATTAACCTGAAGCATTAACAGAGCAGAATATTTAAATGGTATTTTCAGCTATCAATTCTCCAAGCAGATCTCATGTTCTATAACACAAAGGTATTATAACTGGAGTCTTTCATAACCAGAACCTCTCTCTCCAATACATGCACACATATAAAGAAAAAACAAAATATGATATCTAATGGCTAGTTTGGGGATCCAGGGTGGTATTTTTATGTATACAAATACTTTTACCATATATTAGAAATACACTTTAAATTATATCATTCCAGGTATACTCCTGAATATATAAGCCAATTTAGAGAAAAAAAAAAAATAAAAATCAAGTCTGTAATATCAAATACAACAGTACAGCAGAAATGTACAGCATGCATGTGGTAATGATGTTAGCCACCTTTACAATGGACCTTTATTTCATTCTTCCGTTAAGTATCTTCCTGAACTCACTGACAGGGAAAAAAAATCCTACATTAAAATCATATTTTCCCCTCTTAGACTGAAACCATAGCGAACTCTTGTGAATTTGTTTCTAGGGATGGGGGGGAGCACTATCTTTAACCATCTATTCCTTAGAAGCAGAACATCTTTTGATGCAGTTTGTTTATGAAAAAAAATCATGAACAGTTGTCAGGATGCTCTATCTCATTTACAGTCACAATGCCCCAATGAACTACTAAAATGTGGCTCAGCAGCAAAGCACTGGCAAGCTGAGTTAACTCTTTCTGGCTGAAAGGACAACATATCTCAGCTTTGAAGACATGTATTTACTAGAGAAGAGCAAAACAGGCATTTCATTAGCAAAACAATACGTGTAACAAACCTATGGTAAGAACATGGAAAACAGCTCTGAAAGGCTGTTCAAAAAAATATTTCCTGTATATCAGTTGCAGGAAAGTGGTGTCTTCTGCATTAAGAGAATATTTACTTGTGCAACTGATTTTGGTTTTTGTTGTGTTTAAAAAAAAAAAAATAATTAAAAAGGCACTCAGTACTACTAAACTTTACTAAAACTAGTATTTCCTTTTCAAGTCAGATGTAGTTGGCACAGCTAATGTAAAACTAAAAGTGTGACCTGAGGCACTCGGACAATAAATAATGACAGAACCTTTCAGCAAGTCTTAATCAAGGAAATTAAAGCAACATGTAACTCAAGATGCATGTTAATAAAGCAAGTGCAGAAAATAATAAATGGAACATACAAAAAGATATTTATCTCTATGCTTCAATTAGTCTTTGTGAACACTCTTTTTTCTTCCTCCCCCAGCACTTTCAAGCATATTGTAACTGTCTTAATTTTTTTATGAATGTCAAGACTTCACAAAGAGGAACATTTGTGTTCTTATTCAAAACATTATTCTTTAATCCAGCAGATTTTTATGGTAGGCTATTTGAAATGGCCTGTGATTAGCACTGGTTTTGGGCCCTGTTCAGATCTTGACCGACTTCCCAGGGCGATCCAGGTTCTTGCCCCATCTGCTGTGGTTCTGATAAGGATTCCCAGACAGACAGTAAAGTCTTTAAGAAAGGACAGAATTAGAATGGTCTTTATTAGATCATGGATGAGTGTCTATGGCTGCAAAGAAATTCATTTGCACTGTATCTACAATGCAGTTTGAAATTTTCCTTCATTTGGCAAAGCACATCAAGTCTGATTTAACAATTCTCTTTGTGACTTTGCTTTTCTCTCTACAGCTTCATATATTTACAGAAGGATAGATGCGTGAAGACTTCTGATAAAGTACCAAAAAAACAGCCATTACTATACATCCTTGTACACAACTAAGAATCATCACCTTATGAGAAAAACAGTATTAATAGAAAATACGAGTTATAAAACTCCTTCTGCATATCAAAGTCATGACAATGTCAGCTGCCAGCACTTTCTAAGTCATGGTCATTTACTGCACTAAAGAAAAACATGAACCTCATTTTGCTTTAAGAAAGCAAGCATTTAGCTCTCCAGTTAACAATGTGAAAGTAAAAGCTGGTATCCACAAAGCTGAATGAGTCTCTGGCTGAACTGCTTACAAGTAGCACCTACTACACAATTCACATGCTGTCAATACTGACGTTACGTTTTATTCCTGAAGCATTCTTAGTTAATAATATTCACAAGCAAAACAAAAAAGTTACAGTTTATTCAGCAACCTGGAGTATTGATAGAGAACAGGACTGCACTGGGAGATGTCCACTCCAGAACAAGTGTAAGGCAGAATCCCTGTTTTGAACACCTCAATGTGGAATTAGCAGGAAAAAGCAAGGAATGGCAAGCAGAGCAACATGGATTTGGCCAAGCTCAGTGACAGGGAAGGGGGTTCCTGACTCCCCAGTAGGTCACGCAGCCTCTTCCTGAGTCCACAGAAGGTAACAGGATTTATTTGATGGAAAAAAAGAAATATAGTCCTGCAAGCACTGCAAAATACAAACCTATACAAACTTCAAATTCAAAGGAATTCAGCTGTTATGGGATAGATCAAGTGGGGTTCTGAATTTGATTTTTAGTAGGATGTATGCAGAAAACTATCACTAATTCACTGAAATTACTAAATTTAGAAATATAAAAATAAAAGCCACAGGATTTTTTTCTTCTTCATCATCATTCTTTAACCAGAGGTGGGGTTTATTCATTTGGGGGTGGGGAATAAATATATATATATAACTCAACGCTTTTCTAAAGGGTAAAGAGGCTAAGAAAATAATATATTCAGTTCACAGTAGAATGAGTCACAGATGCAAAATCTCCAATATTCAGCTCTCTTTGCTACAGCTTATGCACATATCAGTTTTATCAGTTTCTGCAGAAGAAAACAAGCAAGCTCAAATAACAAGAAGATTGATCAGGCAACAAAGCAACACAGAAAATGAGACAATAGCAAAAATTAATTAAGTAAATGTACTTAAGTACATCTCTTGTGTGCACGGAAGCAGAAACAGACAAACTTCATTAGTTCATAAATGCCCACTTGTCTCCTCTGAGCAGTCATCCTGTTGACACAATGTCCCGCCCTCCCCAATTTTTTTATATATTCACATTATAAATCATCTAGAGCCAGGAGGAGCTTTCAGTTTCTCTCAACTACATATCCCTGAGTCAGGACATGCAGACATAGCGGGCAGCAAGGACTGGTGGGCAAATCCATTGCACTTCAGAAATATTTTGAGAAATGGGACAGAAACAGACACTCTTTGCTCAATTTTCTTTCATTTTTGCTGGATCCCTGTTGTGTTCCTGGACCATAAAGAGACAAGAAGCAGAGACAGAGGGTACTCACACATTCAGTCCATGTTCCAAGAACCTGCCAGCATTAGCTCACTCAGCACGCTACTACCTTTCCTCTCACGAGGGGCACCCCTTCATTCAAACCCAGGAACAGGGCACAGAGAAGGCAAATGTTTGGCACTTGTCAGAGCTACAAACCCTCTTCCTAAGTATTCCAAACCTTTTTCCTCTCTCTTGTCTTGGTGAATAATCAAACAGAACAGATCTATCAGGAAGGACTGTAAGAAAACCATAATAAAACACCATGGCACAATTGATAAATGAAGGTTATCTTGGAAAGTCTCCAAACCAGAGACATCCCAGTTAGACAAAGACTGTCTCTAACACACATTAAAAAGTTGCCAGTTTCCCCCAGCTTCTGAATGAATCTCGTTTCAGTTAAGTATATACATCCCACATCAAAGACAAACACCAATGAAAATTAAAATCAAGCTACAGCCCTCCAGTGACACTATAACAATTCATTTCAAATCAACAGGTTCAATAGATACATTAGAAAAATCAAAATTTGCCAGTGCCCCTTCTTGGAATTACCTTAAATCTGAAGTACAAGACAGAGGCTTCTAACTTCTCAATTAAATAAAACAAGTAGTCAGTAAGATGTGACCAGTAATTTACATAAGACTTTTTTTTTTTTTTTCTTTTTCCAGTATTTCATGCTGCTCTCTTTATAGTAGGCTCAGTAACTCTGGTGTTTACAGATCAAGAGAAAACTTAACCAAAACAAGCTATTCAAAGATTCTTAATCCTAATGCTTGTTTTAAGTTATGTATGTATTTCAATTCACATATTGACTCTTTGAAAACTGAGATCTCAAAACATTATTCTGACATTTTATCCCAATCCAAGAAAATTACATGAACATAGCTATTTAGGAACACATCAGTATAGGAAACATACTGGAAAGGACGTCCTAGATTATTCAGTGATGGTTATACCACCATGTGTTTTATATTGCCATATAGATATGTGCATAATCCAATGATGGTACGTGATGCTAAGAAATCTTTCATTTCCAGTTTAATTGCAGGCCATTCATATCTATTTGTTGGTACTTAACATTACCCTTCAGCATCCACAACTTTTTCCTTTGTGTTGTTTGTCAGAAAATAGGCTCTCCACTGCCCTAAGAACTCTGGAAGACTTCTCTCACCCATCCTACATTGAATTCATCATTCTTGAATAGGGCTGATCAAGAATGTACAATGGTTTTAATACTTACCTGTCCTTACTGGAAATACAACACCTGGTGAGTACTATGACCACATTCATTTTCAATGTCGGTATCCCACTGCCACCCCTGCAACGAATTCACATATCTGTCGGAGTGGGGGTTTCCCTCTTTTTTCTGTTATGTCTTACTTTGAAGCCCTTCAATACTGAAGAAAACAATCTAATTTCAACTGAGGAACATTTTATGTCAGAACACCAAACTCTAAGCTAGGGCTTCCTTTAGTCCGTGTAAGGAAAGCCAGGAGCGGAGGGGGAAGGAGGGGAATCCATTACCAAATTAAGGTAGCTTTTAACTGCACGAAAAAAGAACAACATTGTATAAAGAACCTTGGTACTGCCTTAAAGAGGTCAGTTAAAAAATAATTTTGAATATCAAAGGCTTTCCAAAGCACAGGTTTCACTATATATAGTGCAGTGCCAGACTAGCTCAGTTGCTTTGTCAATGCTTGGCTTTCAGAAGACAATTCAGATCTTTAGTCACAGTACCCTTTAGCCCAAATTCCTCATATTAACTACCTGTTAGTAAGTAGAGCCCTTCTATGTTAATAAAGATTATTTCTACTCACTTCACACATCTACTTGTGTGCATTACAGCACTTTTTTTGTCCGTTCTGAAAAATGTATCAGTAGGAAAACTCCAAAGCTCTCCCTCAAACCCTCCAATCTCTTTCGTTGAAATAAGAATTGAGAAAATTGCTTTATGTAAAAAGTCTAGAGTATTCAGTCTTGTAGAGAAAAGCAGAACATAGATAAAAGTTCATCTGACATAAAAAAAGAAGATGGTCAAGACAAAGTGTCTTTTGTGAACAGCAAGCCTCAGTGGCCTTCTGCATGGAGAAAGGTCCTTCCTGAGGTTAGGAGGCATCTTTTTTCACTGTGGGTGATCCAGGATTAATCTCAAGCAAAGTAGTAATGATTACAAATTACAGACCAATTTCTATCTTGCCTGCTGTGACAAAGATTACTGAAAAATTGGTTCCCTGACCAATGATGAGCTCTCCAACATGGTACACACTAAAATTATACAGAACTATCATCCAGATTTTTGGCCCCTGATGGAATTCAAATGGCCCTGGAAACATGACCAGTAGTTTCTTCTGCACACAGATCAACAGTTGCATTTCTGGGCCTGTGGTCATAAATTCATAAACCTTGGGGAATTTTTTTTTAGTTTTACTTTTTCCTGAATTTGTACTAGTATACTGTAGCAACAAAACTGACTAGTGAACATGCTTAAATTCTGGGGCTAGTTCTCAGTGGGTGCCTCCATTGGCTTTTTCACAATGTTCAGGCAGGTCTAGAGGAAACAAAACAAAGAATGTTTCATTTAATTTTGAAATTCCCTTTGTTGTCTAACTTATAACAATTAGGTCTACTCGTAGAACACCAAAATGGAATAATATTTATTTCTGCAAGATGTATCACTGCAGAAGAGAATAGTATTGTGATCCCCAAGGAGAGGGCAGGTACTGAACAGTGGAGAGGATGCTTTTATGGAATATATGATAACTTTAAGAACCACAGAAAACACATCTCCTGTGGAAGAGGCCTTACTAGGCTGAAATAAGGTGCTGTCTCCTCAAATGCTCAGACCTTTATTCCAATTTGTTTATAAATTGTTATGCTTGGATGTTCTAAGTCTGTTTTACAAGCACAGAAAATGCAGAAGGGCAATATTCTTCCACAGTGGCATTTCATTTAATACAGTGCAGGAAACGTATGCCCTAGAATGGCTCTTTTCCAGCTCAGGGGCTTTCTGAGTCACAGAAAAATAAGAGGAAAATTCTCCCACAGAAAAGAACAAGAGGGGCCTCCCAGGCTACCTGGAGAGGAGGAAGCAGGTCATTCAGACCAGAACAATGACTGTAACAAGACTGATAACCCTAGTACCAGTTGAATCCGGAAACAAGACAAACAATAAAAAGTAGATCATGACACAAATACTCAGGTAGGAGGTTATTTATTGTGTACTGAAATGGTGAGCTAGGGTTGGGATGGGGGGGAGTGGGAAAGGGGTTAATGCATCTTTGCCAAAAAGCATCTTCCAATTGAGAATATTAAAGCATTTTAAGAAGGGCAGGATAAAGTGTTCTCTCCAGTTTACGGATAAGGAAACTGAAGAATGGAAGGGCAGATTACTCAATGTCACACAGTAAGATGTAAAAAGGGCAGAAACAGACCCCAGGTCTCTTGATCGCAAAATCTCTCCATTTCATTTAATGAACTTGCCTCCCAGATGCAGAGAGATATTATAGTGCCTTAGGGCAAATCCAGATTTTCATAACTAAGCACAATGTGAATCAAAATGGATAAGGAATTTCATCCTAAGTAAAACTCTTTCTTAAGATATAAAAATGCAAAGATGTGTTTTAAAATGTCAAACAGTTTGGAAAGAGACCTTTGTTCAACAAAGCAGGAGAAGAGTTTTCCTTCCTGCCTCACCCTCTACAAGCTCATAGAATATACATGAAAAATTTCCCTAGATGAGCTACTATTGGGTGCTTGAAATTTGATGTTTTACAACATGCAGAAAACTGGGAGCAAGGGGAGGCTGGGGGGTGAGGAATAAATAAATGGGCACTTCCAACATTTCTGCAACTAGAAAGATCTTGAACAATGGCAAAAAGTGCTGGACAAGCATGCCCCACCCTTGGAATGCACAGGAGAAAGCTGGAAAAAAGTTACAGGACAACAATTCCTAACTCATATTTCATGGGTAATCCAGTAGTTGCAAAAGCCTTCAGTACTCTTTATAGTCATGAGATATTAAGGCAATAGTGAGCACGAGAGAGCACAAGGCAAAGCATGATGCTGTCCATAGTGCAGCACTTGTTCAGTACTGTCAGCAGTGGACCTGCAAAGATTTGAAAAATGCTGCTCTAATTTCATTTAGCCCACTTAAAGACTTGAAGGAAGCAGAAATACAGCTTTATTTAATGTTCTAAACCGCTCTGTGTATGAGGTGATTGGACAGCCATGCCAGTTTGTGTTCAATCTGCATGTTATGTTTATGTGAGCTTATATCTTTTTAATGCAGCACGGTTACACATACAGCAGTTTGCAGCTTCCCCAGGAAACCATTGTAAATGGGACCTGTGCCCAATTGTTTTTATCCCAGTTAAGTAAATAAAAGAAATATGCTAATTAGCACCCTATTAGCTCACAGCAGGGAGTAATTCAGGGCACTTTGATTGGAAATTATTCTGTCATCCAGGAAGCTGCTCTGTAACAGAATGTAAACTGGCCCAATTTTCTCTTTTTACCAACTGTGGATGTCATCCAAATAACGGAGACGCCAGTGAGCACAATCTATAGGACATGGTGATGTTGTAATGAAACCTCCTTCCAGTCTCCCACGAGTCTGGCCTAGAGATATGCTAGCAAATCCCAGGACTAGAGACGCTGTCTGCGCTTAAATTTGGGGGTCATTTTGTCAAATTTACTTTCAAGCACATAGTTTATTTTCCTCCCTACAACTGGCATTTCAAATATTGCTCCAGAATACTTTCTGAACTTATCAGAAATGTTAACTTTTTTTTTTTAATGCCAGAAATATTGAGGCTGGGTCACACCAAAGGTACATCTGTACAGAAAAGGAAAATGTGGGATAAAGTCGCCATAAATTCCCAACTTCAACCTTTACAAACTGAAAACAAATTACATTTTTACATGATTTATATAAAATATGTAGTTTAAATATACATAATTATATATATTCTAACTCTTTGCTAACAAAACAGAGTTGCCAGCCCAGTTAGTGCACATCTGTAGTCAGCCTGGCAACAAGATGATGCTGGAAGTAATACAGGCACTGAGAGAAAAAGCTTAAAAAAAAAAGCAGCATGTTTCCCAATCCCATCTTTCAGAAACACCCATTTTCAAAGAGCTTTGGGGCTTTTGGGGATTAGACGCTATGACACATCTGTCAGGTTGCCACTGAGCATGTCAAAATCTCCATCATGGTTTGAGTTATGCAATGAAGCTTAGTTATGTTACAGAGATACTGGTAGCACACTTTCTTTTGTTATCAAATTTATATGAAAAGTTACAGGGATTACCTGTGGATTTTCTGACTGCCATTTAAACCGCATAAGGACCTCAATTTTTATTCTGCTGAATAGAAAGGCAGTTTGGAGTGAGTTCTCTATAAAACTTCTGGGTCTTCTGTCTGAAAAGGCCCACATTACTATATTGCATAGATTTAAGGCTTCAAAATACAAATAATTTTTATATTAAAAATGTAACTATTGATGACAAGCAATTTTGTCTTTATTTAAGCAGTAATCTTTTAATTCACACAAAATCTAGTGTTTTGTATGAAACTATAGTCTTAATTTATTAATAATATTGTGCTGCTTGCTCACGATCACTATAGAGTCTGCCACAGTTATTTAATCTTGATATCCATTTACAACATAATTGCAGTTTTTACATATATGAGTGGAATTAGTATTTTAAATTTCAAAGGTTTCATTTTAAAGCTGGGAAATTCAAATTAAGAAAAGGGAAACAACAAGACCTTGAGTAGCACACCACAGTCCTCATGTGTTTCAAATCTACACTAGTTACTCTTTCAAAAGGGGATTTTTTTAAACTTAAAGGAAGAGAAGACCCTACTATCAAGTGGCTAGTGTATTATGGGTCTGCTGCCTCCAGCTTAGCAATGCCAATTAGGTCACCCAAGGATCAGGTCTTGCTCATGCTCTCAAGAAGGATAGTTTTATTCTGTATGCTTATAATCCCTGAGACAATGCAGCTGATTCTCAGGGATCCTCTCCTTCAATAGCTAAGAATACAGTGTGTTGTGTATCCAGGACTGTTCAGAAACATGCCCAATGGGTTTGTTCACGATGAGTTTATTTTATTTTTTTTTTTCCTTTACAACCAAGATGCTGGGGTCTTCACTGAAAACTAAACAGGAAACATCAGTGACTCACAGCATGATGTGAATAGACTCAAAGGACTGTTTATAGATCTGCAGAGAATATATAATGGGTATATCTCTCTATCTGCCTTTTGGGAATGACCCCTTTTATCATTAGAATATATGCTTTCCCTCATGCAGAATAGGACCTTGTTTTTTTTCAATACAGAACTCACAGTCATATCAATGTAACATGTAAGAAAGTGGTATTTAGACAAATGAAGCAGTCAAGAAAATTGCAGCCCTCTGACCCACCACTACTGAACACAGCTGCGGAAGTACCCAGGGAGGCAGCCATGACAGAGAGCCTGCTGGTAGAAAACCCACCTGTGGAGTACCCTGTAAATACCCTCACTCCACATTGGATCTCAGAGCAGATCCAACCCCATCTGCTCCTTCACTACTGGCAAATGTTTACCAAGGAGAGACTAAAAAGTTACATGTGTCTTACCAGTAGTTGATATCATCAAGTCAGCATCAGAGAAAACCAGAACATCCCCAAAGAAGCCAGGACGACTGAAATGCTGTACTGCTGGTGAGAAGACACCACAGCCAGCTTAGCATTTATCTGCTCCAGTAACTGTGGATCATGTAGTTGAGAATCTCTGCTACATACATTTATTTAACCTGTTGAAAAGTCATGTGGAGAGGAGAAGGAGCTCTGAATGCTTTTACACATTTACAGTTGCCAGGAAAAGCATTTCCTTGAAATCCACATGTTCAATATATCCATCTCACTTTGAGTCTGGTCTTCTGAAAGAAAAAGTCACAGCCTGGCACTGGGAATGAAAAAACAGAGAAAAATCCCTATTCACACATTAAATTAGACATGTTTGCAGGGCCCATCAGAGACAGCAATTACTCTGCTGCAGCTTCTGTGGATGGATTACAGCAGAAAACACTGACTGCTACCAGGTAATTCTACCTGCTAATTACTTGGGAAGACTCAGGTACTAAACTGACCTGAATGTTTTCACAGGTCCTGGGACCCATTACAGGAAAGAACTTTAAAAAGCCACACAGTGATGCTGACAGGAACATTGGAGCAGCTGAAAATCCATCAAAAATATTCTTGCGGTATAACGATTAGTTTTGGTCAGACCCAGTCTGTGCAGGCATTCACATCTACCAGCAGTTACAATAAAAAGAAGTGTTTTAATGGGGTGGTGATTATTATTATTACTTTTTTTTTTTTCCCCTCAAATGATGAGTATAAAGAGCACCCACAGAGCTGGTCCTGCAGTCTGCCAAGCAGTGAGGCACCGCCAGTTTCAGCTGAGGGGAGGTTAAACGGTCTTTCTATCTCAGAACAGGGTGGTTGAATTCGCGAAGTGAAACTGATAAACAGGGAAAAAAGGCGAAACGCAAACCGGGACGGATTTGCGCGGTTCCGTAGCGCCACCTGTCGCCGCAGCCCGCCCGCCCTCCCGCCGCGGGTCACTGGATTCCAGAGGAAAACACCCGGCACTTCCATCCAAAATTGCTTCTCAAGCAAAAGTCGCATCTGGGGAGCGGGGCACTTGCTGGCAGCAGCACTGCGGGGTGCAACAAACCAGCGGGACCCGCAGATCCGCCCTGCGCTGCCCGTCCCCACTCCCCTCCTCAGCTGAAACCGAGGGGCAGAAGCCAAAAGCACGCCGAGACCCTGCTGCGTGCCCAGACTTCACCCGAGACATGCAGACCCTCAGCACACACAGCCAAACCGGGAGCCAGCGCAAGTGGCATCCTCTGCTGCAGAATGGCCCCATTTTATTCTCCCTTGCTACGTGGGACAGGTCACTCGTGTGAGATGTCCCCCATGGCACAGCCAGCTCAGGTACAGCTCTTCTGAGCCACATGGGGCTTGCTGCACAGAAACCATGAGCTCGAGCTCCAGCACTGCTCTCGAGGGCTTGCTGTGGGGGATAAAATATTGTCATATCCAAACCGTTAAATCTCCGAAAAGGTGATGCCTTGAAATTTTTTTCAGTGCCACGCTAGGAATACGTGCAAAAGACTGGGGACCCACGTTGCAAACAAGTTTCTATTGTGGCATTAACCTGCCTCTGACCCTGCTGCCAAAGAACGCTCTGGTCAGCAAATCCTCCTTTCTTTGGCAGCTATTTGCAAAATGACTGTGAGATGCCCAAAAGGAAACCCAGACCGAGATGGTTTCCTTTCCATCAGAAAGAAGGTTCTGCATGCAGTCACCAAGGCAGGAAAAAGAACAGACAGAACAAGGAGGCTTTCTGTAAGTAAATCTGCATATACCACGGCTTTCCACCCAGCACACTCCCTGTGTGGGGCATGGAGTTGTCCAGTGTCAGACAACAAATTGGACCGAGGTGTCATGGTCAGGAGCTCATAACAAACATTATAGACACACTGCTAACTTCACATCTCTCCGCAGCATTTCATTTAGTGTCTTCTACAGCACAAAGGAGAATGGAAAAATCTGTCAGGTCTCCAAAGCACAGGCAAAGCCCAGATAATCCAGGACGCATACAATCTGCACTTCGCATCTAAAAATTCAAATCTTCTACCACTGAGACAACCTGCCATTTGTCATTCTGTAAGAATTTGGGTATAATTAAATACTGCTAGAAATGCAAGGAAAGCTCTGTTATTTCCTGTGAGGAGAAAAAGGTGACTTAGAGGTTTTTAATATTATAGTTATTGCTTTTCAGAAAGTCTCCTCAGGAAACATTGGAAAATACCTTCTCTCCAAATAGACAAGCCTAAAATTACAGATGCGTTAAATCAGTCTGTGGGTAAGAAGTTCTTCATGTAGTATCACTATGTTTAAAACAGAGAAAACACAACCTCCTTTCATCTGCTGAGAATAACAAAAAGGGGATACATAAACAAAGCACACTGCTCCTTGGCACAGTCTTTGCTGTCAAAAATTCTTCCTGCTCAGGGTCCTTTTCCCCATCCTACCTACATTTAAACTATCACTGTCCCAAACTGTTATTTCAGGATTGAATTAAACACTTTAGGATTTACTTTGGTGAGCAGTGATGCCACAGCTTGACACTGAAAACATCTGGTCAAGGCTCTGCAACAGAATCTAATCTACTAAGCAGCTGCCTAATGTGAGAAAAATATTCTCTACACAATGTGTCTCATCACACACTTCTGAACTAAAATATTCTCTTTATCATACCCTACAAAAAGTCCACTAATTTTTTTTGAGATCATGGCACACATAAAATTATTAAAAACAGTGCAGTAGGGACATTAAATAAACAAGGCCCACAGATGAAACCAATTGAAAATTACTGGATATATGCAGTTCAGGTCAATCTGGCTATCTTCTAGCAAGTGTAACTAAACAAAATGAGCAGGGAGTAAACACTTTCATAAACTTAAATACTTTGAGCTGCACTAATGTATCTATTCCATAAGACTAATCTAATTTATCCGAGTCAGTAAAGAACAAAAAAAAATGTGAGCTGCTAATGTTTTCCCACAAATAATATCCCACCATGTTGTCTGTGACTGCGACAACCCTCAGCCACATTCCACCAGACTTTTACAAATGGTACCATTAGGAACTATTTTTTCTCCTCCAGGCTTCACTTGTCTTCTGTAAATTGAGCAGCTATTATTGACATGCTAGTTCTCCAGCTAGAAAGGGAACCAGGTGTCTAAATCAGGGCTCAGTGGAAGCTGATAATTATGTATGTCTACAGATTCCCTGGTTTAGCGGATCCACGCTACCTCCCGAGCCAACACACAACTCTTGATAATGAGGCACAGAGGTAGCAGCTGCCCTCTGGCTCTGTACTTCTGCAGAGGTGCAAACCTCTATGGCAGCTTTGTTAAAGCTGGATTTTTAGAGTTTCTTGCCTACAACTATACTTTGTTTCAACATGCTGTTTAGCTCTGTAAGCTATTTTAAATAGGACAACAGTCCCACCGAAAACACAGGTCCAATGGCCTTGAAGTTAAATATGTGCTTGAGAGACTTGCTCAGTGGTTGCTTCTTTTTGTAGTTCTCCAGATGGTTGCCAGAGCAGCTTATTGCAGAGGTGCAGTACATTGCACATGCAGTAAGCTGGTGTCACACTACACAGAAACGCTGAGAAAACACTCAAAAGGATCATCTTGATGCATCTGTGAGTACAGGGCAGGCAAAGATGTTTCCCTAAGAGTTACACCACGTTCCAGCAGTGATTTTCCCTATGACTGTGAGAAGGCTTTTTGTTTCTAGGCTCTGTTACCAGTATAGAAAAGGGACTAATATTTGCATAACAACATTTCACTAACTCATGGAATATTGCAAACATTAATGTTCATAAAGCACAACGAGCAGGAGACTGATAAAACTTAATATTTCTACTCCAAGACAGCCCCCAGTAGCTCATTAGCAATTGATTTTACAATTAAACGTGCAATTTTCTGCATATACCACCTGCTACGGAAAACAGATAGTGAGAAAGAGCATTCCTTCCCCTTACCACCATCCCCCCCAAAGAAGTAACATCCCCATTTTGACAGGTATTTTCCCACCATTAACATTTAACTTCACAAAAAAGTACTGGTGTGTCTTGGGAAAATACACAGATACACACAGGAGGAACTAACACATTTAAAAGAAAAGAGCTATTTCTGTATTTGGAAAATTACATCTGTATCATATGTATTCCTACTTTTTTCTTTTCCTCCTTTCGAGGAAGCCTGCTAATGTTAGAAACAAGTGTTTCCACTGGACTATAACACATTATTATACAGTAGCTGACAGATAAAATTATTTTTTTATATATATATATGTTAGCTTATATATGTTCTAGACTTCCCTAATTTTGTTCTCAGAGACATACAACAATGCAAGAGAATTAAAATGCACAGCTAGTTCGAACAGTACAATTCTATCTCTTACATAGGTCAAATAAAACTGTGAGATACACAAATATTTTACTCCATCCATGGATACTTTCCCAGCCATGCATCATGGCAGTGGTCCTAATGCCAAGGAGGGCAAATAAAGCCTCATGGTTCTCCTCTCACAATGTAATAAAGTTCATCTATGAGGTAAAACCACATACAAATCACTGGGTCCTGTCTTCTCCTAATATAGGCATGTTGATTTAGATAAAACCAGAGAGACAAAGCTTCCTTCTTAAACACTGACATAAAATGTTCCAAAAAGACATTAAAAGGAAGGAACACCTATTTCTGAAAGGTAGAGATATTTTCCCCAGGTCACCTACATTTCATATCTATTTCTCTGCTTGTATTGTAACTGATTTAAAGGTATCTTTAAAAGACAAAGATTTGGGTATTTTGTTTGCAAAACCTACTGCATAGCTTTTGGTAATTAACTGCTGATATCTTTGAATGGAAAAGGATGCAAAAGGACCATCACAGGTCTGACACTACAGAAATTCTGTCTCCAGCAGCCCAGCACATATGCAGAAGCACACACACTAATGAACTGGCTAGCTCTTCAATAACAGCTGATTTATATAAACTACAATGGTTTCTACTGAGTTAAATGTATTTATAACACATTGCAACATATAAATATGCAGCAGGAGGGGACCCCATGCTTTGCATGTCTTTTGATCAGGCACCGTGTTTATTGTCACTCATTTTGAAATTAGATGCCAAAGTAGAAGGGACTTCAATCATAGTAACCCTATCTCATGGTGGTTCAGAGAGCGCCCTCCAGCAAAATACCTAATTAGCAGCCTTTTCTGAAGATTTGGGGCACCCAACTTGAGACAAGCTGCGTCTGATTTCCCGAAATGCTGAACATTCATAGCCCGCTTTGGATCAGCAACAGCACAAGGCAGTTCAGCCTGAAAAGGCAGGGATGCTTCAGAAGACTAGGCATTACAAGACACGTAACGGGTGGTCACTGCAGTCTGCATGCACACGCAGCAGCATCAGAAAATGTTACATGTTGCCCAGTTCCGTCAGCATAAAATCAAGCCTCTTATTAACTGACAAGCAAAATGAAAAGGAAATTCCTGTTTTGTATTTTAATTGCTCTTTTGAAGACTGTGGCATCTGTTGGTATGTACCTGTTGTAGAGTTAAGCATGAGCAGCATCCCATGCACAGACTCATTTATCTTGGTGCATATTCTCTACATTTTAAGTTGTTCCTAGTTTCTACTTCGTACCCTAAGATTCCTTACACACAGAACTGTGATTTTGCAATCATGAGGTACATCCAGGCACTACTTGAAAACATTCCTTACAGCAAGGATGAAACTAAAGAAATTTAGATAAGTTTACAAAATGCTTCGTTAAAACTAGAATTAAAAGAATATGGGAAAAGAACCTCTTATGCCCCCAGCACTTTGAAGTAAAAGAAACAGATATTCTTTCTTTGCTTTTCTTGGTCAGGAAAAGAGCAAACAAGGTGTTAAGACAGCTAAAATTGATCACAGAACAAAAATGGTCACATTTCCTTTACTCAGAGTACCACAGGACAGATAGAATACTTGTATCACCAAAATTTCTACATTTAGACAAGCCAGAGAAGCAAGCGTTTGGTCTAGCTAGTGTGGCAACTTTTCCTAGTGAGTGTGTAATTTTTGTTTTTTGAAAATCTAGTGAATGGTATTTTTGCTTTATATAGATGCTGGTTATGCAGCTGACACGGCTGTTACTGATAGGAGGACACTGCACCGATTTTTATTAATAAGGGCAGAAAGCATCCAAGGGCTGACCCAAGCAAAAATGATAGCATGGTTGCAAAGATTTGAATTCACACTTGAATTTAAATGCCTGCAATTACTCAGCTGCATTTTAACTTTTTGACTACAGGGCAATGTAGGCACAATGTTAAAATAGACCCACTGAGGGGGAAGGCAGACACCAAACCCTCCAAAGGTGGTCTCCAGCTGAGAACTATTTGAACTGTTCCAGACATGTGCTCATGGGAAAGTGAAACAAGCCTCTGAATTTAGACAACTGTAACTAAAGCTATAGTTTATCTAGCAGAGTTACTGCTTTAAAGACAAACATTTCCAGTCCATGCAAGGAAACGGACACTAAAATACCAGAAGGCATAGTTCTCAATTCCCATGAGCATAAACTAGTCCAGCTGAAAATCTTACACAGGGAAAATTTTAGCTCATCGTGACTTACGAGTTTCATCACTACAGCAAGTGACTGTCAGTGTGTTTATATCCTTCACAAATAATCAATATCCTGTGTGCCCATCACAATATGCTGTTACCAGGTAAACCCATTTACTCTTCATGGAAGTGGTAAAAGAAGGATAAGCACTGCACTTTCCAATAAATAAATAAATAAAATTTACAACCCGCAGTTGTTAATCTCTTCCACTCAAGAATTAGGAAGAGCAAAATAACATAGATTGTGCAGACAGCCCAAGAAGCTCAGTTCAGTCGCATTCCACGTCACTCATGTGGCTGTGGTGTGACTTGTTAGCAGCCTTTATGGGACTCTTGGGGAGGAGGGTCAGGATGAGGGGTAAAACTTCAGGCAATTTACAGCCCAAAGGCATCTGGAAGCTTCTCTTTCCCCATATTACAGAGATACTTTATAAACATGCCTACGAAATCATAAGGCTTTTTCTCAGGGGTTGCCAAGTGTTTGCTAAAGGTTGATCCTTGCTTAGAGTGCAAGAGTATAGAGAAGGCACCCATTCCACAGGTTTGCCATGGCCATGGATTCAGTCAATTAGATGCTGAAGTAAGAGAGTCAGGATCATGTGCATATGGATCTCCAACAGAGAAAACCCAATATGTGATCACTACAGAAATCTAAAGCGATCTGAGAGGTACCCTACAAGCATCTAGCAAAATCTCCATATGGCTGCTTCTTTCTTTGAATTAATTCACCAATTGGTTCAAACGGATCTCACCTTGACTTCTTCCTGCCTTGCAATTTTTTTTTTCCTGTACTGTTACCTCGCTAAAACAAGTACTATCATGTTGCTCCACAATTTCAAAGCAAAGTCTGTCCTAGGACAGGATCTTCAAGTTCAGAGTCGGCAAAAATGCAGACCGCCAAATACTGCTGTAGTAGTGCTGTTCTGGTGTAGTGCTGGCCCTTGCCTTGAGAACTGATCCACAGCTGTACTTCATCTCTGCTGCAGGGGAAGCCCAAACCAAGGCATGAATATGATACTTGCTGTTCAATCTCACCTAGATTAAAGCAGCAGGTCAATTCTCTTGGGAGGGAGAAAAATATTCTCTGTGTTACTTATGCAATTAGTAAAATGAAAGTTTGGATTTCACATTAACAATTATGATCTGAAACAAAAAACGAAGTATGTACAACATTACCCTCCATACTGCATACCCAAGAACTGTGAAGGGAAAATCCAGTCTGCATTGCTGGGGAAAGTTATAAAAAATTCAGAAGTATTTAATAATTTACGCAGTCGGACCACTGACCTTAAAAGTTGTGTTAAAAAATTAAGAACCTCAAAGAAAAGTTATTCAAAAATACAGACTGTACTTAAAATACATTATTAGTTCCGCAAAATTATTCAATATGGCTGAATTTAATAACAAGTTACTTATGAACACAATTACATGTATAAGTAAACGTGATCAGATCTGAGAACTTCACAGCACAGCCATGCAGCATCAGGCTGAGGCAGGGAGCGAGTGTGACACCTACAGAAAAAGCCTAGTCGAGGCACTAACAGCTCTCATCTGTGCTCAGCTGCTGTCTGGCATAATATCGAGGACATTTGCAGCCTGGCAAAATGTTTATTGCAAAACTCATCTGAATTTAGATTTCATTATAAATGAGACAACAACCCCTTTCTCCACCATACCTCATGTATGAAGAAGTATCTCTAACTGTTGGATTCTTCCCCTCCACCTTATTACTTCCAATTTATTCACCACACAGGCCAGAGTAAAACAGCACTTGAACAGTGATTTAAGAAACACAGGTATGAACAGGGATATGTTTGCTAACTGTCACCAACGTGGCATTCAGTGGAATAACTGTTAACACACTACCTGAACAAAAATCAAGATGCAATTAAAAGTGAAGATATTCTTCACATCTCATTAAAACTGTTAAACAGATTTATTGGTCAGAATATCAGTATTTTGGTTGGTTGGCCAGTGAGTAATCCCTAAATATACACTGTAAAGCACTTTGTGATTCGCTGTGACGAAATAAGCTCTGAAGTATTATTTTACCGCATACACTGCAAAGATAACAAGCCTTTCACTTGAGAGGAATACCTTTTTGGGTTTCAGTGGAAAAAAAGCAAGCAAAAAGCAGTGTTAACCTGCATGCACGAGAAGTGCAATCTTTGATTGTCAGGTGCTGAAATATCTTGCTCAATTTGCCTTGACTCAGGAAGTGCTCTCTGATCTCAAAATTGGTGATGCTAAAAAAAAAGAGCATTGTCTTAAAAGAGCAAAGCGGATAGTACTATAAAAATAATGAGCTGGGAAGACTCTTAAGCCTTTTACATAATAGAACCTCTCACTGCACCAAGGAAGATTCCCTCAAGGCCCAGTGCAGCTCTTTACTTTTATTTTGGCTTAAACAGGCAAACACCATAGCATCAATTAAAGAGGCCACTTATTTACTAAGCATTCAAAGTCTACAGCAGTTAAGAGGATTAATTGTCTTCATGCATATAAAATTTAAACATAAGAGATTAAAGACAAACCAACCTGGTCACACACAACTAACTTCAATTAACCTATCTGCACTCCCTAAGCATTTTTGTTAATAAGCACAGACCACTGGTCCCAATTCAGATCCTGATCCCGCAACAAGTTTTCTCCATGTGAACGGTGAGAGAGGCAGCACTGTCAGAACAGAGCTTCAGAAGGAAAGAAATGACAACTCATTGAATGAACTGTAAAGCAGCAAGCTGCAATAGCTTGCCAGCTGAACCACGGTGGAAGACATCCACAGCCACCTTCAGAAACATTCAAACACTGGAAGCAACTTTACTGTAATCTGAAATATGAAAACAACTCTGCTAATGATAGGACAACAAACCATCCAGTGTTACAAGCTATGGCTGATCCGTTCATTTCAACAGTTACTGTGCAGAAGCAATTTACATCTTTGACATTAAACATCCCAAAATGGGGACTACAACCGTTTTCTTCTTACATACGAGACTACTGCCAGTCTCGAGCTTCAGGTCTGCCTGGTTAGGAACCCATGTTCTTTCCAACCTTCACTGCAGGGGATGATGCCAGCAAAGAGCTGCAGCATTCATGACTAAATAGTACACGCCTGTCAATATCAGTTTTCAGTATTAAAATGAAGTCTAGCTCTTCTTAGTGAGGCCTTTTCCACAACTGAATACTATCTTTAAATCTTCCTGCGCTGTACTACTTGCAGTCATTGCTATGGATGAGTGCTGGGAAAATGGGGAAAGGAAGAAAAGTTATTAAAGACTGTCAGTGTTGTAACCATGGGGTTTATTTACCCAGACTGTAAAGGATTTGGCCATAACAAATACAAGAAATTTCATTTAAGCATAAGAACAACCTTTTTTTTTCCTGTAAGCAGAACTGAACACTGGAAAACACTGCCCAGAAAGACGGCAGTGTCTCCATTTTGGAGATGTTCAAAACTCAGCTGGACACAGCCTCGAACAACCTGCTCTAGCTGAACCTGCTCTGAGCAGGAGGGTTGCACTAGGTGCTCTCCAGAGGTCCCCGTCTACCCCAATTTCTCTGTGATTCTGCACCAAGGGTTGAAATAGTGGCACCCCCTGCTTCTGGTCGTTGTGAATGTGCCTCAGTCACCAAGCAGGACAACAGTAATAGAAAACCCTCTCTGCCACAAAGCCAGAAACCTCTGCAACTCATCTGCGGTATGGAAGTTTCCATGCTACCCAGCTTCCGATACTTCTGATTTCAAGCTGCAACACATCTTCAAACAGCCCCCCACAAAGTATCATAATGGAAGTTCCACATTAAACACAAGATGTGATAGGGTTTTTTTAATTATTTTTTTAAAAACAGAAGTAGATACCACTGACAGCTGTCACACTGTGTGCCTTCCCAGTGAACAGCAGGCTAATTACATGACAATTAGGTAACAAAGAAGAGTCACATAGCAAAACTAAACCTAGTATCTCTAGTTTTCCTGATTAATAGTTCACTAAAAGTGGTCTTGAGATAATACTGGCTTTAACCATTAGCTTCATTTAAAAAATGTCTATTCTGACAAATATTTTTCCTACACTTACTCCTGCTAGCCCTGTGCAGGTAATCACCCCAACCAACTCAACTGCACAGGATTGTGAATTCTGCTCCTCTTTCTGAATTGCCAGCAGAATTATTGACTAATTTCACTAATTTCCAACCCATTACACCTGTGCAAGCCCATGGGCTCTTCATAGTTGCAAGCAATTTGGCCTGATGAATCTTTCTGCTGGCGATGGCACACAAAAAACATCCCACAGAAATTGTGCAGAATTGCCAGTTCAGAAGGGTATGCCTGGCTGTTTCACCTCCTTTCCCCTTGAGCCAGGCTTTTCCTGCTGCATACCCTTCCTACCAACAGGCCACCTAACCATAGGTACCTGGAGGAATCCGCAACTCTATATTAGGAACATTATTTTTTAAAATCAACTTAAAGTATCTCTTTTAAATAACTATTTATTGAAGCAGGACCATACCTCTTCCTCTTCTAGATAGCTGCTCCAATGTCTGATCTCAGGTGTCCCTTTTTGGCCATAGGAACAAGTAGTTCATTTGTAAAAAAAAAAAAAAAAAAAAAAAAAATTCAACGTAAGAAATTCTACGTATGCTCTCACACAACATTTTATAGCCAGCCAGCTGACTGCATGATTTCCGGGCATCTAAATTTTGGATGTAGAAAGATAACAGTGAATCTAATTGGGGACAGATGGGCCATGGCACATTTCAACAGTTTCTCAGTGATTGTAACCTTTCTGCTAACAAATACATGCAGTAAACCTGTGAAGGTTCTTTTAAATAAAAGTGGTTATATATCTAGTGGAATACAGACTTAAGGCAGAGGAGCACCTTATGCACCTCTTGCCTGTAATTTCCCTGAATGTTCAGGTAGGAACAGTGTGTTTCTTGCCCCATTTTCAGGGGAATAGGATGACACATTGTCTGAAGGCACTGCCTGCACATCCTCTTGTCCTTCAGCTTTTATCTATTCTAGAAATCTGGTTTGTGTTTCCTTCTTGAAGGCCCCTTCAGTATACAAAGCAATGAAACACAAGGCTTAGCTTTGCTGTAAAATATTGCACATGGTAACATCTGGAAGTGCTGTAACAGGATTCTAGAATCAGGGAACTGGTTTGTTGTTTGGGGTTTTTTAAATGTAGAGCATCAACAATGTAGCAAAAGGTTCACAGAAATATAAACATTACTTTTAAGGTCTCTTTTCCTATTTGCAAGCTGACTACATTTGATGTAAGTATCACTAGCAGAGAGAAAAAATCAGGACCCAGGACCTCAAAAAAAAACAAAACCAAAAAATCATGTCTTGATTTTTTCACAATTGAAACTCAATCACAGAAGTAAGGTCTTCTGTTACATAAACTACGTCAAGATGTACATCAAAATTAAGAGAGGAACATAAGAAACTTTCATGATAATTACACAGGTAAAAATGCAATTATTCATTTAATAATATATTTCCCAAGCAACTATGTTTTTAGACAGGAACAACCGGACAGTAGATGTTGAGCAGTGAAGGTCTTTCACAGTCACGTTTCATAAAATGCAGGTCAGTTGTGCAAGTTGGGCATTCATCAAGCAAAACCAGCTGGTTTTGAATAAAGATCCAGGCAGAAACAGTAGATTTAAACCAAAACTAAGTTGTGTGGTAATTTGCCAGTTTAGTGCACCTCTACAGCTGGCTTAGCAAAGCCATTTCACAGTTGGCTGAAACGCCTGTATAGCCCCTACCAGCACAATGCAGTATCTGAACACCCTCTAATCTTCACCGTATAACACTGACGTGACAAAGGCTGGTGATATGCTGTGTTTTACAAGTGGAGAGGAAAGGTGCAAAGAAATTAAGAGCTTGATCTACAAGAGCAGCTTGCAAAGCTAATGCTGGGCTGTGCAATGCCCACCCACTGGGCACTGGGCCAGCACTAGTGGGAAGCTTCCAGCAGCTAGATGTGACACAGGTGAAAGAGGCCAAGCCCAGGTGCCTGATCCAGTTCACAGACAGTTACCTGTTAACCACCTGCTAAAAATACAGAACTAAGTACCATTCCTCCACAACCAAAAGCCCATCACTGCTTTATATTTAAATAATAAAAAAAAGCACAACAAACTCCTAAAAAAATAATAAAAAAAACCTAAGTACCTCAGAACTTTGAATGAGCATTCAACCCATCAAGGTGAAGCATGAACCAAAACCCACTCTACCAAAATATTGATACGAGCTTTCTTTCCCACTGAAACTCCTCTGCTTGATACAAGTAATATTCATAATGAGAACGGACACTTTATCTATAGCTCAGTATCTAGGTTATTATTGTGGAAAAAAAAAACACCAGAATTTTTCTCACTCTGGGTAAGCATTCTGCTCAGAACATCTCAGCACACCGTAGCTTCTCTGCTCTTGGTTTCAGCTGCTCTGCACATGAGCAGTATTCAGCTGCTGTCAGCTTAGAAAGCACCTCTGCTTCAAATAAATGGTTGGCTATGAGGTATTCATAACTGGTGGAGGCAGCAAGGGATGGATGATTTCAAAAAAGTCATTGCCACTTAAAAGACAAATCAAATGCCTAAGGGCTTACATGGCTTTCAAGTACATTTGGGAATCTGAACCAAGTTATCATTCAAAACTCACAAAGAAAGTCGGAGCCTCCAAAAACCAAAGCACCTTTATCACAGCCTCTTCTTTTCCTCTAGCATATTGTATACATGAGCAGGTGTATCTGCGATTTTAGAGAGGCAGCAGAATTGAGCAGCGCCCTCAACTCCTTATGGTACTGCAGGGCTGAAATCTAGTGCTCCCTTAACTGAGGAACTTAAATGGTAGAGTGTTTCCAGCAATGGGAAATCAGGCTTGAGGACACATCAGCTAAGGTAAAGTGACCAAAATAGCAGCCAAAGACTGTACAACAGAGGTTTTTGTAACAGTTTTCCATGCAGGCACTCCCCAGTAACAGCTGTTTTGTTACAGAGGGATTAGAACAGTACCAAAGGGACATGTGTACGGAATAAAGCACCAATTCTGGAATGAAGTGGTTCCATGAAAAGATAAACCCTTGCTTCTGAAAACCCTTATTATTCAACAGCCAGTAAAATTAACATCAAACCAACCAACAGAGGTTTCCTTTGCTTCAGCCAGCCTGAAATGAAGAGAACAACTTCTCCTTCTTCTACATTCTCCTTTCTTTTATAGGCCTGAACAGTCACATCAAGCAAGGGGCTGCCATATTTGCCTGGACTGCAGCATTTACACTTTATCACTGATTCCCATTCCCAAACAACATGTGTGAATGTTGGGACAAAGGTCTGAAACCCACTATCCAATCTCATCAGTGTAGGAGGAACGCACATGCTATAGGATACAGTAATATTAAGCCCAATTGTTAAAATCATAATTTGAGGCATCAAGCATCAAGCTGCCCTCACAGCAATAGATTTTTTTAAGTTATTCACAGCAATAAAATTAATAATAATAATAATTTTTAAAAAGAGAGGCGATAATTTGAAATCATCAGCTCTCCACAAGAAAAGCAGCGGAAATACAGAGGAAGCCTGACCCCGTAAGGAGAGCTGTACAGTGAACGGAGGCCATCCTTAGACAGCACTGTAATCTACACAAAGAAAAGCTCTTGTCTGTAATACAACATGTGCCACTTGAGTAACAAAGACCTTTTTTTAACCTTGTATTTCACATTTGCTAGACTGGCAGAACCACTTTAACCTAGAAGTCTTTGTGTATAATCTTCATTTCTTGTCTGTCCTCTTTTGTTTTTATCTTACATTTTATGTGTATACAGCTGGTATATAAAGAACCTTAGTCTGAACTGAACTAAAAATCACCGAGAAATCCTCACTGAAAAAGAAATCACTGAATTACAGGATTAGTCTGTTGAGAAATGGTTGGGTTTTTTTAAAGCTGAAAAAAAATATGTAGAAACTGACCATGTGTAAAGCCAAGGTTAGCCGCTGCATTCATGAAAAAGACAGACCGGTTTGTGTCATCAAAGAGATGATTAGTTTCTCAGTCCCAGAGTGTCATTTCACAAATCTTTGATAAGCTCGTTAGGTGAGATATCTCAAGTCAGTTCACATTTCAAAGAAAAAGCCCTAAATAATTGCCTTATGAAAAGTAGCAAGGATTATTATAAAAACTAGAAAGCTATGATTTTATCAAAAAAAACCATTAACAATATTTTTGAGAGAAATTCTAGGTATACTTATGTATTTTAAAACACCATTTTTCATCTAAACATTTAACACTACATTGCACTTTTGAAAATGTCAAAAATCTCAAATAAATCAGCTTTTCTTTCTAAACCTTTGCTTCCTTTAAGCTTAGATACAAGTTCAGATGCAGCTCGCACATAACATTATATGATATGATTTTTTAAATTATGTAGAACACAAAATTATGGCAAACGCAGTAGTCACATGTATTGCAATGCTGATTGCCCAAACCTCAGTTATCCAAAGTTCCCGCTAGCTGAAATATGGTTGTATGCTGCTGGATCTAACTATCAGGGGAACTTACTTAATGTGATTAACTGAAACCCTGCTCCTCTGAATTCATGTTCCCTCTGACATTTGTATTGTTAAAGCTATAACTGCTCTGTAAAAGAAAAGGCTAAAATGAGCTAAGAGGCAAAAACCATTCTAATGACTTCGTTATTTTAAAAAGAATGCCAGGTGCCTCCCCAGGCAAGCAGAAGATGGAGTCTCCAACTTTGAATGGCCCACGGTGTACTCAGCCAGGATGCTCGAAGGCACAAAAAGGCCTGAGACTAAAGAGTACAAGAGTTACAGTAATATGATTACATGGTTGCATAGTTAAGGAATGTGAAAATCTTGATGGTTCAGTTGCAAGTCTGCTGGTCATTTTGTGTGTGTAATTATTATTGATTTACTTCTTGATAGAACCTCAGAGAAAGCATGGAAAAAAGACTTGAATTAGAAGATCCAGATGTAAATGCAGATTTTAAACTGTTTTCACTAAGCATTAATTATTTTAATAGTATTTTTAATTCTGTTTTCTAAGATATTTTTTTTTTCTCTTGACTTTAAATTATCACATACTCTGCTTTAGCGAAATAAAGCGATTGAGTGTGGAATGGGCACTGAAGGCAAAGGCTCAATAAAAGAGCAGCATGCTTTTCAATCTGGCCTTTTAAAACATCCACTATCAGAGGGCTTTGGAGGTTTAAGGGATTAGATACCATGACACATCTGTCAGATTATTATGTAAGAAAACTCTCCTGCTGTTTTCTGTGGGCAGAATCTCTGTGGTGGAATATTTAAAAATAGTTTTAAAAACAAAACCACACGAAATAGGCAATATTTCAGTTGCTTCAAAGTGTGTTTTCATGGGAAAAGAATGATAACTTATTTTTCCTGGCCTAAAAACAAGCTATATTTAGTGCTCTGACTGCAAGCTTGTATCTGAATATGGATTAGCGGAATACACATGCTTTTACTGTTCACAACAGAGATTATGCAAAAATATCAGGATTTGTAGGTTGGCCTAACTTAGCTACAAATTACAGAGCCAGGAATCACTGACGGCATGCGAAGAATAGCAATGAAATATGAAATGATAATTCACATTACATTTCAGTCATATGCTTAAAAGCATTTTAAATCACTGCTGGTCTTAGGAAGCTTTCCTGTATAAAACAAAAGCCAAAATGATTTCATGAAAAATACCTAACATCATCCTACTGCTCACATGCTTTGTTTCAGTAACACAGTTATATCTTTTCAGTGGTGTGGCGGCATTGTCTACATCCTGCTGCTGAGGGCACTGCAGAGCAACAACCAATCTCCAAATTCACATCATACATGGCTGGAAAGCCGCAGCTTCATTAAAACTATTATGAGAAGCAGAAGTCTGAAGCCATCATCCACCACCAGTTGGATACTACAGATTTAAACAATTATTGTGAGTTCTGTATTGGTCAATTCTGATCTTCAAGTTCTGCAGCTCTCATACCCCTGCTGTGCTCTTTCAGACATCTCACCCTTACAGCAGGGGACCAGATGATGCAGGGTTGTTTAGGTGGCAAGAGCTACAGTACTGTGTTACACAAACAAATCATAGAAGCAAACACAGCAAGAGTTGAATTGGAAGTTTCTCCCCTTCCAATAATTTCTCTCTCTTAGCAGCTGAAATCTACCTTTGCCAGAAATTCCATTACCAACTGCAGAAATAGTTTTAGGCTTTGCTTTGCATAGACAGATGAGCAGAAAATAGTTGTCAATAGAGGGAAACTAGAAAGAGGTAGACTAAAAATCAGCAAAGATTTGGAATACCACTATAGATTTGGATCACTAATAAATATGGCCAAAACATGGGGGAAACAGATGACAGTTTTGTTGTTGTTGTTGTTTTTTAGTGAGTGTGTGTGTGTGCGCATCCGTGTGTGCGCATGCATGCGTATGCGTAAAGTTCCTTCCAAATCTGACCTTCACAGAAGCACAGTATGACCATGAAGAGTATTCCAAGGATCATACTTAACTGTTTTTTTATGCTGAAATCATCACAATTTTGAGCAACAGGGCTCAGGTCTGAAGCACTAGCCCATTACTCTCAACAGGTGCAGGCTAAAGCAAGGAACTTCTGAGCAGCTCCTGTGTATATGAGGGCGCTCCCTGTGCACACAAAGTTCTCAGCATAGACACACTCATTTGCTTACTACTACAGAAACATCATCCCACCTACACAGTGGCCCTCATTTTTTAGTTTTGCATACTTTCAGTGAGTGGGAACCTAAAGGAAGCATGTTCTCAGCTACACAAACTCATTTAGCAAAACTTCCCAGACTTTTTGGTCTAGGACTGGTGGTTTCACTGTTTGCATTCCTGCAAACCAGACCATCATGAGCAGAAGCTTTCCACCGACAAAAGAACAGAACAGTGACAGTCATGAATATTACACACCTTGCTCTAAATAAGAATGGTTCAATAACGACACTGCAGATTATATTGACCATTATATAACTTGTTAGTAAAGGATAAGCACCTTTTGTTCACAGCAATTGTACAAACTTTGTCTGGAAACTTTGAGTCATATTTTTTCTCTCTGTGTACCACTGGCATTCATACTGAAGTAATTTTAATCCACATTGATAAGTTTACACAATAGTTAAAATACCATTCCTAATTGATTGTGTACACAGACAATTAATATAGCAAGTCAAAAGAACAGTCGGTTCAATAATATTTCACAAAAAAATAATTTCTAGGAAATATCCTTTTTTTTGTTCTAGAACTATGTACAGAAACATAGATTAAGAAATCCATGAGGGTCTTTCATTTAGATGCCTCTTATGCTGAGGGGAACCAGCCAGGGTTCTAGCCTGGCTGTATAACCTACGATGAACTTCATTAACTCAGAAAAAGGGAATAGCCTTGTCACATATTGGGAGTCAGCATTAGGAAAGCAAGTTCAGTCTATAAAACAGAGTGATCCACAAGGTCCTACAACTGCCTTTCTGAATTCAGCTTTTTAAACTATGCCACAAACCTCTCGTTTGGACAGAGCCAGTATACCCCCACTCTGCATAAAACTAGCCCGGATTATTTTACAAAAGCCCATACTTCTGAAACAGGAGTTTCAGAAATGCTCTATTTCAATCTCAGATGTGAAGCATCCAGAATCCTAAGCCTTAAATGCTTTGGCAGCCTCAGAATTATTACTCTATACTTCTTTCAAATGCTTATTTAGTCTGAAAATATTTGGGAAAAGGACAATGTCTTGGCTAACAGTCAGAAAAACATTTTTATTGAACAGTCTATTATTCTAGAATTCTGGATTTAAATACTTTGAACAAAACTTGTCTGTACGTGCACATAGATCTGTAAATACACACATATTTTGTTTTATTTACACGCAGTCCCTACATTTAGGCTTTGGGCAGCTTATGCAGACATCTCTTCTAATGGGAGTGAAAACCAGGTTCAATCCAATGCTTATGCGCAGCTGGCAAAGAGATGTGAGAGTGGCTCTTCAGGGGCAGAGTCTGCCTGGCACACACAGGGTCACTCTCTGTGCGCAGAGGTCTCAGATGAAGAGCGGCTTATTCCAACAGACACACCACAACAAACAAAAGCGGGCTCAAAGCCTCCGGCACAGCCAAATCTTGCTGTATCTTTGCTTAGCTCTCCAGAGCCCAACATACTCTCACTCCCACACCAAGCATCTATCAAAACTACCCTTTTGTTCTTCACAGGGAACTTTCACAGAATACTGAACTCTGAAATTAATTATTTTTTATTTTAAATAGAAGTAAATAGGGGCACATACATTCAAAAATCCAGGCTACAGAAGAACGTAATTTTCCTTCCAGTGACCCACACACCTAGCACTTCCAGGCTCCAGCAAGCCTTTCATGTGAGGTTTCTATTAAAAGCATACTATCATTTGCATCGCCTGTGGCCACATTTAGATTCAAACTCACTCCTATTTTACATACATCTCTTATTTCATTTCTGTTACTATGCATCATCCACATTCTAATAAATGCAATAGGATGCTGCTTTTGCTACAGCAGTTCTTCAGCAGCTCCATTTTTCATGTTTTCCTGCTCTCTGACCCCCTCCATCCTTCCACAGGCCTGAAGATGTCATTCAGATGGCATTTTGTTGGACCCCCTTAAGCGAATCCTAGTAAAGCCATTTGGACTACAGGATCTTTTCAAGCGGCTTTGCAGAGTTCGGGACTCGCCTGAGGGCATCCGTGCTGTTGAGCAGGGCAGCAACTGGCACAAGCTGCACATTGGACCTCTGGCACTGTCACCACCCAAGGGCCCCAGTTCACAGTATGTCCTCTCAAACACAAGCCTACTGTGTGCAGTCCATGTTACTGTACTGAAAAAGTGTCTATTATTAGGACATTGGAATTGACTGGAAACTTTACATTCAGTTTCTACTGGTTTAGCAGAAATATAGCTGTAACAAACTTGGATCTGTTTTATTTCAACCTCTGGGCTACACAGGAAATAAAACAAGGAGAAAGGAGTCAAACCATTCATTCTCCCCTGCATACAAGAGGGAGGAAAAAAACTGCCATCTCCCCCTTTCCCTTGCCTGCTGCAGTAAGAGTTACTCTCATTTCAGCCTACATAGATCCTAGGATCTAGTGCTGCTCTAAATCAGGTCACAAGACCATGCTCCCAACACCTTTATGCCAGCTAAGGACCACAAGATATAGTAATATATAGACAATATAAAAAAACAAGTTACTAATAACCAATCCCAAATCCAAGTTACAAGAAATGAGACAAGTAGGTTTGGGATGCTGCAGATAAGTACTTGTCTGAAAACAACCTTATGTACTACAATCCCTTGTTATTTTATTTTGAGGATCACTATCTCAAGTTTTTATTTTAAAGAATTCACAGTTACTAACTTAAGATGGACACAATATTTTAGAAAAGAGATTTCAAGGTACTTCCACATGCTTACCTAAATAAGTATTTTGACAATCTGAGTACATTTATTAGTTTTGGGGCTAAAAGGATTATTGAGCAGAATGAAACAATGTAAAATAAAAGTCTCTACACAGGACGGTAAAAATCTTTACTACTAAAAAATTCACATTTCTAAGTCCACAAGATTTTTTTCAATATAGCTGATATCATGCCAAAGCATTTAAGGAAACTAAAAATGTTAAGTACATTTTAATCTTAGCCAAAGAAAATTC
This sequence comes from Falco peregrinus, assembly GCF_023634155.1. NCBI lineage: Eukaryota > Metazoa > Chordata > Aves > Falconiformes > Falconidae > Falco > Falco peregrinus. The sequence goes on along the minus strand of NC_073730.1, from coordinate 19,644,672 downwards.
ATGAAGGCAAAGTCTGTTGTTGAAAAAAGTTTCTAACAGAAGAAAAGGCAGCAATGTTTCAGCAAATGTATAAATATGTATCCTAAATGTAATCATAATGAGTGAGGAAACATGTACATAAACATCTGAGAGAAAAAATACGATCCATAAAACATACATCATCAATAGCCATAAACCTAACTAATAATTGCACCACTTTAACACATTCAGAGGCAGGTAAAATATAGACCCTAAAACAGAGGACAATATGTTCCTGCTTACAGTGTAAAATGGCCACTTGCCTTAAGGATGTACAGTGTGCCTCTGTTGCTCTCTTTTGGTGAATGTGCAGTACTGACACAAATTTATCTGTGCAACAATTCCAGCCCTTTAAAAAAAAAATTATTCAACTCTAATTCCAAAGCTGATCTTACAAATAACACATATATTCCAATTTTATGTACTTTTGAAAAGCTGATTATTTTTTCACCATTATTTCAGCAAATAAATGGCTAATGGTGCAAAAAGTTAGCTGGTTTGGTCCTAGCTCCTTCATCAGGCTTAGGTCTTATATACAACAGGCTACCTTACCAAAGCAATCAATATGATACCTACATGCACAAAAATATTAATCAAAAATATGTATGTTGAAAGAACAGCTTTGGGGAAAAAAGATTATAAGTTGTTTTGGTTCTTTCATATGGCAATGGCAGCCGTACTTTACTATGCTTGAGGTTAAGGCAGGAAAAGCAAAGACCAACAAACAGTAAAGCATTCACTGAAAATTTCAGTGTAAATACATTTATTTGTGCACAGTGGCAGAATAACCAGGATCTGACAATTAAACTGATCCATTCACTTCATGCTGTAGCTTACTGGGAGAACCCCATCACTGTTCATACAGAAGAAACCTAGTGTGGGGCATCCTAACACAGCCCTTCCCACTTTGCGTACTCTCCTGCATGTGGTCCTCAGCGGACCTCCCTACCCTCACAAACCACCTGGTTTAGAGTCTTCCTTACCTGATGCCTTCTCACCAGTGATATCCCTATATCCTTTTCTCCCTGAGCTGTTGTCCTATTTTGTCTCCTCTGCGTTAAGACTGTTTGCATGTGCATCTGTTGTGCTATAAAATTGTTTAATAATAATCCTTGTCCTTTCCACCTGGGCTGCAACAGAACTGCAGTAATAATGTTTACAACCAGTTCCATGTGGTAGTTATACAGGGCCAAGTAACCTTCAGGCTGTTTCTCATTCGGGGCAAATAATCTAAATTAAAGAGATTAATCCTTAGGGTACACATGGGCTTACAGGTACTAAAGGAGGAAAAATACATTTCTCCAAACACTTAACGGTGCTCGTGGATTTCAGTGGCACAAAATCGAATGCTCAGCACCTTTAAATCCTTCCTCTTTTACTGAGATATATTAATATGTTTTTGCCATACGATTTTAGCCAGCACAGTTTGAAAGCTTTGTCCTCCCTTTTCTGTGAACATCATAAAAAGGAACACACAGATTTTGCATAAGCATAAAAAAAAGTAGCTACTAAAGAACTTGCTGATATTCAGAAAAATCTCGTATTTTATCATTTTTCAAAAAGCTGTTTATCCTGCATGATCCAGAGGTACCCATCTGATCTGTAAATTAAAGGAAATCACACCAGGAAGCAAAAGAGTTAAATCAGATGAGAGTTTCTGAACACCTTTAAAACTTCCTTAAAAATCTGTGAAGGAACGTGTGTAGCTAAATTGCTGCATCCATACACAGACCAGATTAATAGCAGACTTGTTGTGACCATGCCATTTGATTAGTATTCCCACTACAGCTGCTGCCCCAGGAGTAACTAGAAGTTACACTTTATGTAGCTAGCTTGATAAATGAAATTTTAAACCAATTATTACCTATAAATAGTTAAGAGAGAGATTAATGGAGCCATAACACAGTCAAACAGTTCTGCCAGTCATGAATGGTAAGAACATAAACTCTATAATTCATAAACAGCACCACACCTCAGGAGCAGAAAATCATCTGTTTTAATTAACTGCCCCAATGTGTATCTTTGCAACATACAACAAAATCAAAACAATAGCATATTTCAGGGGAAAGGATATCAGATGAGCTGTAATAATGGAAACTGGTATCAAGAGCACCAGAATGAAAATCTGATTATATGAAAAGTTGAGGTTATAATGTTATTGAAACAAAAGATGATCACTGGTAACACAGAGAAATTACCACAGTGCAGAAACACAGTTTTAGAATGATACCTAACTATTGCTTATTTAAAGCATTATCTGCATTAAAGAAAAATAATAAAATCAATTACTGATAACTCAAGGTTGAATCAAGATATCAAACAAGTACATCTAACATGAAACTTCTAACTGCCCTAGATCAATAGATGTGAAGAGTTATGGGAGGACCCCGAGAAACAGTCTGCTGCAGATCTTCTCAGCCCCTCCTCCTGCATGTGGTTTCAGAACTCTGTCCCGGGGCATCAATCCACCCATGAGGATGCAGCTCCAGGGCTACATCTTGGATAGCAAAATGTACACAGGAAACATTCTACTCAACTCTAGTATCAGACTGCTACTACTTCAGAGTACCTCAGGGCACAAACTAAGGAGATACCTGGGCTCATCACCAGGACGGACCTCATGGGTCACAGCTGAAGTATTTGGTATCTGCACTCACTGCTCCTATGCTTTCGCTAGGTATTCTTGCAGTTTGCCATACAGCCATAATTTTTTGGTTATTCTCTTGAATACTGCCTGCTAGCACCTCAATGGGTATTGTGCAATCACCTTGAGTCAGGCGGTGCTGCTCTAAAGGAACAATTCATGAATTTCCATGAAATAATGGCAGAAAAAACATTTTTAGCTTTGTGCTACCCTCAGGTAAGAGACTTTTCACTACCGAGAGACTACAACACAAGCAAGCACGTTGTAAAACTGTGCTGCAATGTGCAAGAGCTCACTCATTCAAACACTTGACAGAAGTTTAGATCTAATGCTTGCTAACACAAGAAGAGTCGCAGTAACGTCCGTGCATCCCGCCCTAAGTTTCTAAAATATCGGGTTCCACAGAATACCACCCATTGCCGCAGCCCTCGGGAAACCAGCCCTGACAAACTGCAAGGCTGTTTTCTACTCAACACTACTGTCTCTTGATCCCCTGGAAGGACCACCCTGTACAGCTCAGCATCTTGCCCCTCTTCCATTTCTGCCACCCTGGAAGCAGGCTCTGGAGAGCGGGAGAGAAGCTGCCACAGCCTCGAGACCAAGGGAAAGGGAAAACTAAGGCTCTGCTCACTCTTTCAGGCTGGAGCTCTCAGCAGCTGGCAGGATACAGCCTTTACATCCATGACCCTTCATAGTTCAGACCAGTTAATACACTGTTGCTGATCTGAACTACACCTAACTGAAACAATTTCAGTTACAGTCTAGCCCAAACACAAACAGAAGGCAGAAATTTGCGGGTTACAGTCCCTCGACACAGCTGATGTATCTGAGAGCAACTTTCTACCACTGAGGTTTTTATTAAAGGTCACCCAGATAATTTAGCCTTTTAACTTACAGAATAAATGCAAGGTTAAATACCAAATCCCAATAACCCATAGTAAGTGGGGAAAAAAACATCCCAAAATACCGACTTTAAAAGTTCAATTAAAATAAATAAATAAATAAATATCCAATCACGGGTTTTGCAATTATTTTAACTTTGATCTTTAAAATCTGCAAGTTGACTTCTATCCTATTGCTACAGAAATCAAATCACTTTCCCAGTTTATAAACACTGATGTTTACTAGTTAATTAAATCCTTTTTGGATTTTTTTTTCCTCTTTCAATTTTAATGGAGAAAAAGTTTAAGCTTTTAATAGCAAAATGGAGCAGCATTATGTAATTCTTTTACTTGATGTTCTTAATTACAATTTCTTGTTTAAACTAGAGATCTCCTTTGGGGGGAGCTTGAGAAGGTTTTGGGTTTTTCTTCCTTAACTGGAGCAGTAATTAGAAAATACTTGGCCTTTCTACACCTCTGATAATCTGTGTTTTAATCTTCCAAACTGCAGTTTTCCCATATTGCTAAGATTATACAAATTAGGTTTGCAAGTTAACCCCGAAACTATCTGTGACACACTTAGTTCATATAAGTTACAGGTTAGTGACATTTCAGACTCTTGAGGAACACTAATATTTTGTTGCATTACGAAAAGATACTAAAGGTGTAATTTTCATGTGATGCCAGAACAACTTGAAATATGCAGGAAAAGCAAATTGCTTTTAAAAACTAGTAAATTTAATGATGCCATCTTTGATTTGTATTTTTGTATGTGACAATCATAGGCTTGATCCCAAAATCTTTTTTTACTAAGTGCCACTCACCATGCTTCAAAAAGAAGCCCTGATATTAGCAACTACACAGCCTGAGAAATATTACAACCCAGTGGAGCCTGACTGAACTCAATTCAAAGCATACGGTTTTCCAGAAACCATCATGACAGTTTTCCTTGCAACCTGCCAGCCTAATACTGATAGCTTAAACCCATTCACTCCTGCTGCCCAAGCCCACCTCCTCAGCAGCTTGACTGCCCACAGCTCTCACGGCCTCCCAGAGCTCCCAGGAAGGGACAGCAGGGCAGCTGCAGAGCAGGGCTGTGGTTGCCTTCTGTTATCTGTGAGGGCTGGGACCACCAGCCCTGAAGGGTTTGGTGTATGCCTGGTTGTCTTGTAGTTCCTGTAGATAAATGCTTCTCAAACTACTGGCTGACAATATCTGTTTGCAGAAATGCTGCTGGCCCTTATATTCTGCCTGCTAAAATAGCACAAGATTTTCTTTTTAAAAAAATATACTTACTTGATACTAATTTGCAGAAAACAGCTGAGGAGCAATTCTTAAGAAAACAGTAAAGCAGAGGTAGGGTCGTTTCCATCATTTGACGTAAAAAGAGGGTCCACAGGAATTTAAGCTTCCAGAAGAAATCTCTCCCCGTAACCAATAACCACCAGTGCAAAAAGGCTAGGGTAATTATTGCTAGACTGCTCTTTCACTTGACCCTGGCAACAAGAAAAAGTTAAGTTGGGAAAAATCTCCCTCTCTTCCCCAGCAATTTTGCAGAAAACAGTAACAATAGTTAAGAAAAATCATCAGTAATGCTTAAGTAGTTCCTTTATTGCCATGGCACCACAAAACCTTAGCCCTTTGTGTTGAAGGGCTTGGGGTTGGAAATGGATTATTTCACCAGTGTTTTGAACAAGCACATCCTGCAGACTGAGGCAGCCCTCCCTTCTCTGAAAGGAGAATTATTCTTTATAAGCTTGTCTATGCAGACTTACAGAACCAAAATACAAATGAAACCCAGCATTAGAGAGATGGGAGGAAGGGGAATTCCTGCAGATGACAAAACTCTGCCTGACAGGCCCTGGTGTCAGCACCTTTGCTATTGGAAATGCTGGTTACGTGTAACTGGTGACATTGCTGTCACCTACTAACGACCGGAGGTGAGACAGAACACTGCATAGGCAGTATGACAGCCTGCAATCTGCAGTACATTGGTTCTGTCTTATGGCTGAGTTGCTTTCAGATTTCCACATACAGTTCCCAGAACTAGAAACAATCTCAACACTTCATAGTCTTAAGACCAACACAGTCAACCTGTGGAACCATTTCTCCTCATAGAACAGCAAAACTTGGTATTAGATTTTATAGGGGTATGGACACAAGAAAAGAAACATTGCTAGACTCCAGTTACTAGAGCATATTGAAGAGTGATGGCTCACCAGCAGATGTGCAATGAAAGCAAAGTTGCTTCTGAAAGATATGGTTATTTTCTTTGGAAAGAATAAACCACAATAACACAACACAGGAAAGTACAATTTATTGTTGATTAAATAATTACAGTACAGTGTTATACTTCCTGTTGAGGCTCTGCAAGCTAAACCGCAACTCAGGTGAGAAATTCCTAAATAACAAAAAAGCTGACATGACAGTATGCATATTAGTGTTACTGGATATTGTTATCATTGTTGATACAAAAGCAGATATACAATTGTCCTAGAACTGTAGAACAGGTTATACAGCAGCCAACTAAATCAAAACTGTATACCAATTTTATTTACCTGACTTGACTGTAATAGTCAGTAAAGCTATCCTCACTGAGCTGTTGCAGCCTGTGCAGGAGAAAAAAATTACTCTGAAGCAGATCCCATCATTCCAAAAGCTCGACTGAGAGCCAAGCTTCTTCCCAAGATGGGTGTTTCTGACGTTAAGTGTAGCCATCCAATTACTTCAGCTTTCTAATCCTAAGTAGGTTTTCTATTATCACTGATAGTACATGTATGTGCGTGCTTGAAAGAAGATCTATAACAGGCAGAGAGGTTATAAATATATTGAATGGATAGTGCTTGGGCAATTCAAACATGTTTTCTATGAAAAAGTTGTATTCAAATACAGATAAGAACGTATACTGGGATAGTTTGAACACTGATTCACATTAGATGATAACTCATGTTGCTATTAAAGCTTTTTCCTCAAGTCTAGATTTGCCAACATTTGGAAGCTGTAAGACTGACAAAGCTTACCGTTTCTGCCACCTGAGCAGGCTGGGGGTGGGTGAAAGGAGGGGAAGAAAAACTGCAAACTTTCACAGTTCAGGAAGAATGGTCTGCATTAGTAGTGCCTTCCTCTACCACAGCAAACAGCCATGCTACTCTGACAGCGGTAACGATGCATGCGAGGAAGGTACCAACAGCTTGTAAGCTGGCAAGTACAAAACTACTGCACTGTACACTGTTTTTCAAAAAAATTCTCTTGCTACCTATGTTCCTGTTATTCACCAGTTTTGACCAGTACTGTCATACTCAGTGGCAAACCTGTGGAGCAAGGCATTTAGCTTCTCAGTATGTCAAAAGGCATTTCATGGCTGAAGGAAGTTAGGGAGCCATCTCGGGTTCACATTTCAAAATAAAACCAAAGGATGTGGTGAAAGGAGAGGAACACACGCTCTGAAACCACTGCAGACAAAAATAAAGGTATGCACAAACTCTATGCTTGGTGTGCGACATAGTGAAGTTTAGTGCACCCTGAGTATAACCCAACCACACATCTGTAGGCAATCATGCTCATTAATCTGGCAAATCATTCCACAAATTAAGTAAACTAAAGATTGGAAAAATATTGTCAGGTCCAGCTTACCCGTTCTGGTAGATATTATTTTAAGTGCCAGAGGAAATTATTTTTCAGCATGCCAGTAAGCTTTCTCAACTGCTTCTGGTTACATAATATATTAAACACCAAAGCTACCAACAACGTCACTAAATTTAAACCACCCTATAGCATATTTCTCTAGTACTGTGTCATTTTGATGCAGCTACTTCATTCATTCTCCAAATCAGAATAAAAGAAATCAGATGGCTTGAATCCCACAGAATCGTGAAAACAGCGCACTCCCGTGACCAGCACAAACCCTGCACAGGGAGGGAGCAGGCTGTATGCCCGATGACCTTATCAGCAAACACCTGCAATCACCTAACAGGAGGGCTGAATGGGAAAGGGTTGCTGGGCTGGAAGAAAGCCCAACTCTGCTCAGCATCACATATCTATCTCTGAGGTTGTTGCTATTTACCAACATAGTTACTAAAAATATGTATACGATGCACAGTACCCCCTAATTCATTAGGTACCAGAGAAAGTACAGATCTCTGCACAGGACAGTTTAACCCTGCTTCTCATTAACAATTTTTAACTCATTTACTGCCCTTGTAAGGAATATTGCATATCGGTTAACTCACCAAACACTTGTGCTAGTGAAACCTGCAGTTTGTGTGGCCCACAAGTCTCTGGCAGAGCAAGCAATGTCAGAGCTGCAAGGAAGCAACTCCAGTAAGAGCTGAGACCACTTGACGCTCATCAGAGAGGTATCTACACCCAAGGGCTGCTTGGGGCACAGGTGCACACTCCTGGAAAGACACACTGAATTCCCATCTCCATCTATTCTTGTGCCAGATCCACCATTGATGAGTATTGCCCAGTCCATCTGTGTGTCACTCGGAGCTGTATTTCTCTTTGCAAAGTAATTTAACGTGCAATGACAACAAAAGTGCTTTGAATACCCGAGTCAGATGAAGAAATCTGTGCGCTACATAGAAGTTTGCAACACAGGTACTGCATGACATTTTTTTTATCTTGAAATGAAAAGATTCTATTTAGAAAATAAGGTCCTCTATGTCCCTCTGAGAAGCTTATAAAACAGTGGATTATGGGGAATTATGACAGGAACAACTGAGTGGGTATAATGCTACAGATGGTCAGATGACACTATACCACTCAGTTAAAAATCATACATGGCATTAAATGAAACTGTCTTTTGTTCTGCTGCAACAGAGCATTCGACAAAGATGGACACAACAAAAACCTTAGTGTGAAACTTACTCCAGGATAATGCCCTTTCGCACCGGGTGTCTTGACTTATACCCATTTTGGGCTCCACTCTACTTCATGACTGCCACCCTCAGCCTTGAAAGCCAGTGCTTTGCAGCAAGTGAACTGCTTGCACTGCCAGTCCTCACTGCAGCAGCACGCTGCGTGATGATGCTCAGCAAAACCACGTGACAGTAGCCAGGAGCAGTGGTTTGGTGAGGGCACAGCAGGAAAGGCAGGTACATGCCACTTCCCTACACTCTTCTACCCTTTGCAATGCTGCCAGTAACTCCTGACACAGGCAGGTGCAGAGGGTGACTACCACTGTGCAGCCACCTGAGCCAGCATAGCATACGGAGTCGATTCTGGGCACCTGTGGCAGCCACCATTTCAGCCAGGTACTGGCTCCACTTGGCTCTACAGCACTAAGAGCATGCAGACCCATTCAGAGGGCACTTTTAGGGGCCATAAAAAGCAGTTTTAACTGTATCATTTAATAGTATGAGTAGTAACACCTGTGGTGAAAGGAGGGCAGCATTAAGAGATCTCGTTACTAAGCAAATACTTTTGTTTTAGAAGAAGGAATGAGGACATATTAAAAACACACCAAGAACATAACTGTCTTGTTTTCCCACAAGCAGTCTTCTCCCGTGTTCCATATACGTAAATGGTAAAATTACCCCTGATTTACCCGAGTCCTAAATTGCTACAGCTATTTACACACCAACAAAGACTCCTCTATGTTAATAAGCCATTTCAACAACGTAGGGAATTGCACAGAGGTGGCTGGCAGAGAACAAAGAACACAGATGCAGAACAACAACTAATGCACGGGCATTTTATCACACACAGGAAAAGTTACAAATGTTTTCACCAAATGTTGGAGTGAAAGATTTTCCAGTAAGTATGCCATTTAACAGCAAGTTATTTTCTCCTGAAAACAGGAATAAATGCAACAGCTTCAAGTTAACTGTTTTAACACTGCATGCAAAGCTAACCTGCAAATATTCACATTTACTAGCACCTAAATTAGACATTATAACTGTCAATGCAATTCAGTCTTTCCATTTGAGTATACAGGGAAGTCAACAACTGTAAGTTATGGTTTTATATTGAAAAGTGAATATGTTCTAGAACTCAGCCTAGCTAAGGAACTATTCAGATATAATTTTGACTTGAAGAACTTGTCTACTTTCCTGCGCAGACAATCAACAATTAGAGATGATATTCCCATAACAAGGACAAGACTTTCCTTTCTAGACAGGACATTAACCCATGGCCAAGGTCTACCAAATAGTATCCTTATGAGGTATTTTAAGCAACATTTCCCTTAACGTTATTTCAGCAAAGCAATGCTTTTGAAAATATATTTTTCTTGTTCTTTAGACCACAAATAAAGCATGAAGTCTTTGTAAGGTTACATAATCGGCATTTCTGAGCCTATCCCCATAGCTGTTCATCCTGCCCTTGCATCAGCACCATAGGAGAACCAGGGCACAGGGCAGTGAGCCAGCATCCATCCAGTCACGTCGCAACAGTTGTGCCAGAGCAGGCTCCTCCTAAACACCTCCTGGACACGCGAGCAGCTCCTCCTTTAACACCTCCTCGACACGCGAGCTCCCCACAACCGCACCGTTCCCAACGCGAGTTTACCTGAAGACAGCAGGCACGGGGGACGGGCATCTTCTGTGGTGACTACGGTCACCCACAGCCCCGCGCCTGGCGTCTTCACGCTGTGCAAGGAGCTGCGGTAAGGAGCCGCCACCAGGCCAGCGAAGCCGGTGACCGAAGCTCCCCGGAGCCCGGCCGCCCCCCTCGGCTGCCCCTTACCTGCCGCTGCCTCCCAGCCGGCCCCTCCGCGGGCGCCTCCCCGCAGCCACGGCCGCCCGGGGGGCGCAGGGCAGCGCCCAGCCCGGCACGGGGCTCACGGGGCTCACGGCGCGTCCGGCCCCGCTCCGACACCGGGCGGCAGGAGGGCCGGGGGCACCCTGCTACCTGCGCTGCCAGCCCGCTCGGAGAAAAATAAAATTAAAAAAAAATACAATAAATAAAATTAAAAAAAAAATACAATTAATAAAATTATAACGATGACGTAACGGAAAATCAAACTCTCCAGTAAAGGGCAACAACTTTGGCTAAACGCCGGCGGCCCTCTGGAGGCTCAGTCACCCGTAACGCTTAACGAGGGAAGCTCAGCACCGCCCGCCTTCCCGCGCCGCGCCTCGCCCCTGCGCGAGCGCGGGGTCCCGCCCTTGGGGGCTCGCGCTGCCCCGGACCCCCGCGTGCTCCCGCCGCTCTCCCGCCCCGACGCGCGCGGCTCCCACGTGAGAGCTACGGAGCGTCTCAGCCCGGCGCCAGCGGGATTCCGCCCGGTTGCGAAGCTAACCGCGCAGCGTTACAAACGGCATCACCCGGGTTTGTTAGCGTCTGAAACGGGTAACGACCGACCGCAGCGAGGCAGTTCCCTCCCGCTCTCCTTCCAACCGCAACCCTCGCGCAGGCGGAAGCGCCCCCGCTGCACCGCGACAGGCGCGCGGGAGGCCGGTCCCACCCGCGTGTGCGACTCGTTTGCTGCTTCGCGAGCAGAGGCTCGACGGCGGGGCCGCCGGGAGGGACGCCCCGCTTGCAGAGCCCGGCGCCAGCGCTAATTACCCACCTACAGGCGCGTCCGCAAGGCGCGCACCTGCGGGCGGGGGAAGCGCTGCTGCGCTGCGCGGGGGGCACCGGCGGCACCGCCCGGGGCCGGGATGCACGCGCACCCCGCGCAGCGGGCAGGAAAGCGCTGCGCCGTGTTGACAGCACCGGTTCCCACGCTGTGAAAGGCAGCAGCGCTTCAGGAAGGTTACGGGAACCATGAATACAGCCGGTACCGCCAGGTGCAAACCGCCCCGCGGGCCCGCTCTCGCACACGCCGAGCGCGGTGCTTTTTCTGGACCTGCCCGTACCACGCAGGTGCGGTTTGTAGCCCTCTTTCTGCTGGCAGAGCATTCTGTACAGATCGACCCGTCCCAGCACTGGTTTCCAAAAATAGCGATCATAACGGAGTCTAAAAGAAAAAAAAAAAAAGGGGGTGGGGGTGGCGGGGGAAGACATGTGAACCTGCTATCAGAAGGCGCTGTTGGAGTCTGGCAAGCCAAGCTGGAAGCTGGTTTTATCCTCATGGCCAAAAGCTGAATGCATTGGAAGCCTCCCCCAAGAAGACAGGAATTTAAAGCTTTTATTAAGTCTTTTACAGATAACCATAGTATACTTTATCAGTAGCCACTGCGTGGACCAAGAGAGACATACAACTACCGTGAACATCCTATATTACTAAACTAGTACTACCACAAAAATGAAAATTACTTTCCCAGACCAGAAGACTGCTTATATCTGGCTAATCTTAAGAGGGTTTTAATTGTTTACACAGTCTCATTATCATGTATCCTGCAGTTTTAGAGCTGAGGCACTACAGCACAGGCATCAAAAATCTCACCCAAATTCCTAGTTTTACATACGCTATGACTAAAATTCAAAACCAGTCATTTCCAGACTTCAGTCTCAAATCTCTTAAGTCTCTTAAATTTGTCTTAAACCTCTGGATATCAAAAACCTCTAACATATTTGCTCCTGAGGCTAATCAGCCCCCAAATTATTTTTTGAAATATACCTGAAATATACCAGAAATTTACAAACATGTTTCTGGGTTACATGATTGGTAAGTAAACAAGTCTTTGGTAAATAATAACTACTCTGTTCTTTACTTAGTTAAAAAAAAAAAAAAAAAAAAAAAAACAAAAAACCAAAAAAACCTTAATTCATTTTTAAATCTAGATAGCTGCTTTTTAAAAATAATTATTTTTATAATGAATAAGGCTCATATAGCACAATGCTGAGTGGGATAAATGGCTGTATGTAGCAAAACTAAGTGATGTTTTCAGGTTACGGATCCCGTTAATACGAGGCTCCTGCTTTGGCTCATTTTCTTTTTTTTTGCCCTTCAGCCAGGCCCAGGAAGCTGAATCTGAACAAGAGCTTTCTAATGAATTAGATTTCAACATTTAAAGGTATCAGCAATCTAGAAAATACTGTGGAATGTATCCTTGCCATGGACGGTAGGTACTGGACCGTATGATAAAAACTACAACAAACAAATTAGTTTAGGTTGAAATAACACTTTATAGCTGCAGTATTTCCAAAAAATGTCTGATTTACCACTCGTGCAGTAAAACAGAAAAACTATGCACTATGCATGCTTGTGCGAGTTACAGATGACTGCTTGCTCCCAAAGGAAACCTAAAGGCACAGGACATAGGTAATATGAATGGAAATCTAGTAACAAACATTGGCTTCCATTTTATTACAAGAATCCAATTAGAAACTGAATGCCTAAACTGATATTTTTACTGTTTGTACACTAGATGCCTTCACTTCGGCTAAAAGATACTATACCATGTCCTTTAAGAAAATTAGCAGCATTAAATAGATCTTGTAATTTCAGAGGAGAAATAAAAAGATGTGTGCTTTAGGTTTGGCTTACAGAGTTTTGGGAATTATTTTAAATGTTCAAGAAATGACCAGACTATTTTTGATTACTCTTACAGTTTTACTGTTCTACTATAGTTTTTAAACCATCTGCCTTGGTAAAGGATCAGTTACATTTCAGACAATAAATAGTATACTTTACAATACATACTATTCAAGTCAAAGTATTGTACTTATAAAATAATGTAACACTGTAATAGGATCTTCAAGATCGGTTCCATTTTATATATTCTGCAGCAAAAATAACATTTCTAGTAGGAAGGAATTACTTATAAACCTAGCAAGATCTACACATCCACATGTGTGTGTAAACAACTTAACAAGGTTTATTATGTTTCCAGAAAAAACTATGCTTTTACAGTAGGTTTTCAGCTAAATGTTATTATAATATGGTAGTAAATATATAACAGTGCTTATATGTAGCTCCATCACAAATTTTAATTTGAAAAAAAAATGGAGTGTCATTATTTACAAAGAACACCAACTTCCCTTTCGCTTCATAAGTGACTGTATCTCTGTGTGAACACAATGTTAGGGCGAGGCATTCCAGATGAACTGCAGCTAAGATTTGACGAGGATGATTTCATGATGAACAGTGAAGGTCCTGGCAATAAATACCTAGAAAGGATATGAAAAATACAGCAGAGTTTACAGGCAAAGTGACACTCAAGAGCAAAAGAATTAGTTGTTTGTGCACCATGGCTTTTATAATTGTTGTATGCAAGAAATTATGTCAAATAAATACTATTTACAAAACATACAGGGCATTAGGCACTAGCTAACTTAGGAAACAGATCTAAACTCAGAGAAACTCTTACCAAAATTTCAAGATGTCTGAGGATCAAACATCTTTCCAGTCCTTTAGTTTAAAGCAAGCAGATAAATAAAAAATGGCGTCCTGTGTAACACTACTACCAAAACTTAATACTTTACCCACTGTTATAGTAGTATTTATTTAAATTAAACTAGATAAAAACTGTAATTGATGTTAATCAGCTTGTAAAATGTCAAGTTGTAAAAAAAGGAAAAAACAGAGATTTCCATCTTTGGTTTCCAACTTCTCAAAAAATAGACATGCTATCATCACTACTCTACTAAAGAAAGAAACAATGATGCTACAACCTAGTAAGTTAAATCAGTGACTATTTACCCTTTAAATTCAGGCAACTATATAGCCTGAATTTTATGTACTACTCCAAACAATAATTTATCATATGCCTAATATTCATTCTTAAATCTTTCCATGTTATCATTTCATAATAGTTAATCGTATGTCACTAGATGAGCACAGTAAGTGTGCAAAAATAACATCCACACTAAATCAGAATTTCAGAACTAATTATGTCAGTGCTAGGATGGATTAACAGAACACACTGTATAAATTATTACTTAAAAATAGTTGCATCGTTCTAGTGAATCGTATTAATAAGTTAAAAGACTGATCCTACTAATCACATGGATAGACATAGCATCATACTGTCAATGGGAGACAATCTGTATAAGAAAGTGTACACGTGTGGTTTCTTTAAGCTTTGAGAAAAGCTGTTATAAAACTATGATCACCAAAGCGTTTTTTAAAAAATTTACAAAAAAATAAAGGCTGATTTGGAATGGGTTGCTGGTGAGCTTGACAGCTCTCTACATCACCAGACTGAGATCTACACTTGCTTGATGATAAAGTAAAAAATTCTAATGTTTCCTACAGAATATGCCATGTAATACATAAGATTATTTAGCAAGCTGTAAGGACCTAGCACTAGATGGGTTTTTTAAAAAAATCTGTAACACAGATGAATTTATCAAAATATGAAAAGTCTGACTTTTTACAGTTTGATTTTAGCTATTCTTTCGAAGAGATTTTGGTATAGTTTTTGAGCTCTCCTATTGTTTTCTTTACACTTTCAATTTTGTGAGGAAAAATGACATTAATACATATTTGCATTAATAATCCTATTCATTCTCTTCATGACATATAGTGGATTTACAGCTAGGAGATGGGATGGAGAACAAATTTGAAAAGTGTAAAAAGAACTCTGTGGCAGTTTTCATTATCTTTTTGTCTCTCCCTGTACAAAAAAATTTCCCAGCTAAAGAGGTATATTTGTAATCTTTGAAAGCTTTAGTTTCATAAACACAAACAAAACCAACCATTGGTTTGTGCTCAGAAAAAGCAAAGCTCTTCACATTAGCTTTTATAGTCTTGAAAAAATTGACTTTTTGTACATTTATAAAATTATATTCTCTATCCTTTCTTGCACTTCACAGTTTTAAAGTCAAGAAAACTATTAGTAGTAGTACAGATTCTTATATCATTTAAAAACAGAAAGATGAAATGTGAAATACTATTGTGGTTCTCCCATTTCTAGAAAAATAGTTCATTACCTTACAATTGTGGGGCATAACAGGCAAGAGCATTTATTTCCACACATATTTTTCATTTCATGAATTCAGAATGCCATGGTTAACTATCAAACCACTATATCCACGGTATAGTTGTAACATTTGTGGAGATTAATATAAAAACTGTAACTTTAATAAATCAGAATTGTTATGGCACTCCATTGCTGAAGACATACTGATATTTAGGATGTAGAAGGCTTAGATTCCTCTAGCTTGTAAAATTTATGAATAAACTTCCATTCAATATCCAAAGAAACACAGAAACTGGAGACAAGAAAGTTCTTTTGGACCATCCCTTTCACTGCTTTCCAAATGTAAGCCTGTTAGCTGCAGTATGTTAGAGTAATCTGATCAGTTTGAATAGTTTGTGGTTGGTCATGATGAAAAATTTTCTGCAGTATTAACAGCAAAAGCAATAAAAACTTCAAGGTTGAAGATTTTCTAGGATTAGCTAATCCAAATGACTTTACCATACCCCTGCTATAGCTCAGTAGATGTTAATATTGAATATGATTTTTTTTGTGGCTAACATACTTCTACTTTTGCTGCAACCAAACAAATTCAGTTTCTGGTTGGTTTTAAATTATGTTGAGTTCCTTAAGATCCATATGATAATAACAAATGGGTTCAGTGTATCAAATAACTAGTCTGAGATCCAGCAAGTAAGCAACTGTCATAAAAGTAGTTTAACAGATAATATATCAAAGGTTTGCTTTTCACGTAATATTTAACTCATAAAGCCCTTCTACGAAATAATGTCTGTAAGATTTTTTTTATGTAAACAAAGCATTTGTCAGTTTATGTACAAATTGCCATTATTAATAGAATTTGGAACCTAACTAACTTGAAACTTAGGTTTAATTCTCCACCTACAACTGCTGAATTGCAGATTATTGACTCCTATAGTTGGAGTATTTTCAGTGATCCCTATACTATATTATATCCCTGTACAATATTATAATCTCTATTGTAACCAGTTGGAGAACTAGGTCAGCCAATGGAGAATCGGGTAAGTGCCAAATAATTTTTTTACTATATGATGCTGTTTTGCAAGGTTTGAAAATATATTTATGCTCTGTAAAATGAATTAATAAAACTTTCAATCTGTAGGTTTTGGAAATCAACTTTGCAAAACTGTGCAATACAGCAAATCAGATGGCACTTACCTGACCATTGGCTGGAGCTGTGCCCCTATAGCATCCCACTGCGAATGTGAAGCCAGAAGTATCACACATGTTAGGATACCTCTAGGAATGCAAATCTGGAATCAGTGACTTTGAGGGATCTGAGAAGGGGAAGAAAGGAAATTTTCAGTTCAATTTATGGAAAGCCTTTGCTGCAGCTACTTAGGCAGTAGGCCATCAAGACTTTAATAAGTGCAGTTTCACACAAAATGTGTATATCAGGTCTTCTTTTAGTAGCACTTCATGAGTGGGCTAGAAAGATCAGGATGATGGAAATTCAGATCATGGGAAATGGTGGATGATTTGTCTTTTTTTTTTTCCTAAATACATAGTGAACTAGGATTAAAGAGAATTGTAGTGGTAGCAAAATAGACTGAAACCTGTTCCTATATTATCTTTTATACTTATAATTCAGGAAAATAATATTGAAATTTATACCTTGTATCATCCCAGTGGGGGCTAATCCCAGTTGGTGAGCCTCTTGAATCTGATGAATATTTATAAACCACCAGCAGGCAGTGTTTACAAAGCTGTACTATTCGTTGGCAACACTGGAGTTGCTCAGGAGTCACCACCTCTGTGCTTTTACTGAATATGGTTTCCCAAGAGCTCCTGTTACGGAAAAAGACGCAACTTTATGTTTTCTGTCACAAATTGCAATCTGAGAGCTTTACTGCTTTATATCAGATTTAACAATAGAGGAACAAAAGAAAAAGCATGCCCTTGCCCATTTACGGGAAAGGTCTATACAACACAATGCTGGCAGATGCAGAGTTCAAAACACAAATTAAATTAATCTTCATATGTGAGATGTCCACAGCCATTTTTCACTTGGTTTGCTCCCTAAAGCATTTATAAGGCCATTACTTTGGTTTAGCACATAAAGATTTACTGTCACATAATTGTGCATGTCTTCCAGCAGGAATAACAAAAAACTCTTACTATTTTTAACAGGTTACCACCTGAAGGCAAATGTGATGTGATATTAAAGGAATTAAAAAAACCCAATAAATTATTTCTAAATGTCTACACAGCATAATAATACTGTTCTAATTTAAGTACATGATACTAAGAAATAAATACAAAACTAATTTACAGGAGATTAGCATGCGCTCCTCTTCATTATCCAACTAAACATATGAGGACAGTTTCTCAGTTTAGTCACTCAGAAACTAGTTATTGTTCCACCTGGTTATGTGGAGTTGGTCTTCCACAATTAAGTGCAACACAAAGTGTATCTATAGAAGCATTCAATTTTGAAATGCAGACTATCATGCTTTTTTTCTTAAAAAGCCATTTCTCAGCCCAAAAAAGCCTCAAACCCTAACATACCAGTATAGACCAGTACCACAGAATACAATAGTTCTCTGCAGACACCTCAATGCTCCCGTTTGTGCAAAACTCTGACTAGATTACAGATCATTAAGTCTGTTGTAAAGGCAACATGATCCCTGTGAAGACTTTTCATAATCAAATAGCACAGACAGTTTGTAAGACTGAGGTTTATTTGTTCATGAAAGAAGCACTTTATAGAAGGAGGAAAATTTGCTGCATCTGGCTTCAGCATAGCATCCAGGATGATTTAGCCTTGTTCACTGAGATCAGCAGTAGATTTCGTAACATTGATGCAAGAAGTTTGTCCTTAAAACAACGTTAAAGAACCAGCACGCTTACTTCTGCCTAGTGGTATTTTTAAAAGTATACTGTATTAGGATGGAATTAGGAACATTAATGACTAAAAGATAAGCTGTATGTATAGCTATCTGATTTTTCATCCTGGATCCTCAGTCTAGATGATATATTCCAGCTGACACTGCTCAGTCCTACATAATTTCCATCGCACACATAATTTTCAAGTGATGCAAGCATTTCCCCTTAATTATTAGCCATATAACAAATTATTTAAGAAATATTGTTTATAAGGCACCATAACTGTTTCATTTCATAAACAGAATGATCCTACTACTTGAAGAGCTACTATTTTCTTTAATATATTTTTCTCAATATTGTTTCCCATCTGGGAATATTCCACATGTATTTTTACATGGAAATTAATCTATTGTCTTCATTCTTTCCTCATTAAATCATGTGATGGTTGGTAGAAAGCAGCAAGATGAAGTTCTAAGTATTACATTCATTCAACAGATTCACAATGCTACATTTAATTATATTCTAATTAAATCCATAAACCTCAATAATCCTGTGGAAGAAACTCTCCTGATAAATTCCTTAAGTTCTGGGCTTCGAGGTCTGTGATCACTTTCCTACAGTTATGAGAGATTTATCAGTGAAGAATATGTGGCCTGCTCTAACTATGGCTGATTATGAACATAGCAGTATACAGTTACCTTAATAACAAAGATTGAGATTTAGAAATATATATGTGAATTTTAATGAGCTTACATATAAATGTATCTATGCAACCTACTCCATGTGCTACGCAGATTCAGTTCATACTCCATTATACTGCAGCCAACAGGCATCAGAGAACTGCTGCCTAAGGAAATTTAATTTATTACGTCTTAACTTCAGTTTCCATACATTAGTAAGAAATCATGGAGTCCTCATCAGATCCAGAAAATCAAAATATTGCTTGATTGTGCAATATTGTCAATTACATGTTATTCTTTCTATAACCATCTGAAGTCAACTGTTTCTACCAGTTTTCTCTTATTAATTTTAATTGTTTATTACACAGTAAAACAAATGTAACTTTATGAAACCATCTGTATCATAGTTGTTTGACTGAGGTTTTCCTTGTTTCTTTGTTCATTCTTTCTGCTAAAATAGCATATGCCTAGCAGAGACCTAACCAGAAAGAGAAAACCTTACAGCTATTAGCTACGCTATTCTCCTAAGACATCTATCTTACGAATAGTCAAAGTACCGTGCACTCCTTAATATATTTTCATATACTCATGTTGTTTCTGAATTAGCACATTAATACCCCTCCCTGACACATTTCCCCAAATTCTACACATGCCCTATGTTAATTCCAATCTGTTCTTTAAAATGGCACAACGAACTCTAGGGAGAGTGATGAGAGGATGGCCTCTCTGCTACAGAGGTGCTCTCATGAGTTCTCAGCTGCGGATTACACAGCCAGGATGCTTGTAACTGAATAAACAGCATACTGGGAAGGTACTAACAGCCTTCTGTTTTCTTCTGTGAATTCTGTATTAAGTATATTACATGGAGAGTGATCTCTGCGCATACTGGATATTTGTATATTACTTTTGCAGTATTTTTAGAATCTTTTACATAGTAACTCTCTTACAAGGAATTGGATCTTTGTCAAAGAATTTAGCTCCACTTTGGAGTCAGCTGAGTCTTGTTCTGCATGAATGAAATTATTGCTAGATGAGAAATCCTATTATTGATTGAACTCTTCTGCTGGCTCAAAGACTCTTCTCCCAAGCCAAGTGAGCATCAGAGTTGTTCGAGGATTTTAAACAAAATCCATTCTTTGTAGAGAAAAAAATATCTAAAATTAAAATTTTCATGCATATTAGAAGATTTGCACACTAGAAGTAACATTCAAAATAATAACAGCATTATTAAAATGGAAAGTAATGATAATATTTTATGATAACAACAATTGAGCTTGGATTCAGGACCTCCACTGGCATAAAGAGGGGACCCTGCAGGGGCTGAGGATTATTTCAAAAAAAAAAAAAAAAAAAAGAAGAGGTTTCAGATTGGAAACGGAAATCTTTTCTCACCTTACTTAAACATTTGGAGTGTGCTGCATTCCCAATACATACATTTAGCAAATTTTAAGGCTGACATTATCTGCGGGTTCCCACAGCCCATCTCAGTGAACAAAATGTGGACTCCTAACAGCTTGCTCAACAACAACAAGCCTTCAGCAATGATAAGACAGTGGTAAAGAAGCCCAGAAAACCGATGGCCGCCTGGATACTCTCAGATCCCTCCCTCCTCTTCTTGTTACCCATTTTGTTGGGAAGCAATTAACAAGTGCATTACATGCATTCTCTACATATGACAAATGACTACATGTGAAGAACATATTGAACGGATTTCTTTGTACGTACAAGATCTATCAGCACACTATTGTGTTTGCTGTAGTTCATTTTCAATAGACCTTTTAGAACACCTTACACAAGCTAATCAAACCCCCCTCCCATTCTTTATACATCGTATATACTTACAGAGAAAATGTCTTTTTGTATGCAATATTTTTCGTATTTAAACATTTGTATTCTTATTTTATGAATAAGTTTGGTGGGTGGAGAGGGGTATGATCTGATCCTCCAAACCTATTCTTACATGAATGCCTTCGATTTCAGGAATGTAGTTTTGAAGTGTAGGATACTGAACTGTTAATATGTGGCCTGATCTTTGTTTCCCCATAGAAAACTTGTATTTACTACCCAAACCAGAAGCATCTGCTCACCTCAGTGTTGACATTTCCTATTCTGCATGTACTTACATTCCCACCAGTGTGGGAAACAGTGAATGTAATCAAGCACAGAAATTCCAACTCATTATTTGTAAATCACAGAACTGACATTGCATTTGGTATGAGATGCACTTGTGACTCAATTCTTCCCTTGTAAGTCTTGAGCTCAAATAGATACGGCAATGATTTCTGTTGATGGTAAGTCCACATTTGACACTTCCAGTGGTCTGGCCTCAAAATTGTGCACCATCCAACAGAAGAGTTGACCTAAAGCTCAGATATTTTGGAAATTAGATTTTTTTTTCCTCAGATTTATATTTGTAAATACATTACTAAATGTCTGATTCCATTACTGAAATGGTTGGCCTAGATTCTTAGATTTCTAATTATTCTGTATCTTTAGATGGTTTTAATACAAGATCAACATATTACAACATCCTTTTGAATTAAAATGAGCAAAGTATCTCAGCAGAGATTGTAATAGTGAAGTTATGAAGAAGACTAAGGTAAGAAAAGGCTTACCCTGAATTACAGAAACAGTTCCATAGACCTTGACCATGGCTCCAAAGTAGGCGATTAAATACACGGTTAAAAAGACGGTATAGATGTAAATTTTCAATATCAGGAGCCTTCCAGACACGCTGTAGTACTGCACGAACACTTGTCTTGACTATATCCAAAACCTAGGAAAGAATATTCCAAGCAAATCAAAGCAAAGGCATATTGCAGAACCTAAACCCAACTGTTCACTGATTCACTGCACACATACACACACAAACACACACACACACACAGATGACTGCATAGCTATAAATTCCCACAGCTGTCTATGTTTCATTTCTGTGCATTCATCAGCAAACTTTTATGATATGCTTTTCCTGTCAATAACATTTTGCAAAGCCAAATCAAAATATTTCATTTTTATTACAAAGAAGTTCATTTCTATTTCTTCAGTCTGTTCAATACTAGCTTGTTTAAATGACAAAAAGAGTTTAAAAAGAAACAAAATGGACAGATTTACAGACTAAAGGCAACATAATTAACAACCCAAATATTACATATTTGAAGATTATATCTTCTTCTTTTCCCACTCCCTTGTGAAATACCATCTATTTTAGAAAGAACTAAAATGTCCTAAAAAGCTACAAACTGCTTTTGGTTTGTCTGTTTAAGCTCAGTGTTAGCCTAGATCAGACCATTTTAGTTAACCTTTCATGCAGGAAACAGTATAGTGAAATCAGTAAGATAATAATTGGCAAGATTTTTAAAATAGCAATGTTTGTAGAATGCAATGGATTTATTATATATGGACTACATTTAAATGCAAATGTGTAAAGATGTGGATGAAGAAAATGCTAAGCTGCATTCAGTATAGCACTGAGAGTTTTACCCAGTAAGCCTTAGCTACTCGGTGCACACACACAGATTTATACGCAGTTGTGCATCCAACACATCAGAGTCCTCTTGGATACACCTTTACACAGCCCACTGAACTGGTACATGGAAGGTGGGATTCATCTTGTCTGCTTTTAAGCATCTGTATGTTCTCGTAAGTCAGGCCTCTAGGCTCCCTCCACAGTCACTGAAGAGCAACAGGTTCCAGGGTGTCTTGGCTTCTGCCTGTTTAGATACTGTCAGTAAGACTGGGAATAGTTTTGTGACCAAAGTAGTGTTTAGGCCCCACACCAGCACTCTGAACAGTGTAAAATCTGTCAAAAAAACCAAAAAAAACCCCAAAAAAAACCCCACCTATGGTGCATGTAACCTATTAACAAAAAAGTCAGTGAAATCAACATAATTTCCTGTAAAGGAGATGCCCTTACTGACTCTCTCTCAACAGCATCTTCCAGAAAACCAGTCAGACTCAAGTGGGTGGTACACTGATGGAGTACTCATTTATTTGGTATATGATGCTGCAAATTAGAAGGTACAATGCTTTCATAGGAACCTTTCAGATATGTATGACCAACTGATTCAGATGGTGAAACATCTGACTCTCAAAAAGGTGGAGGTTTAGGGGAACAGTAAAGTATGGAAGCATGATGCGGAATTGCAGTTTTGTGGTCCAGCATAACAAACCGTTGTTCATAAATAATCTGATCAGACATGATGAAGGAAACAAAGCATAAATAAAAAAAATGCTTGCAATAGCACAATGAAGCTGCATAGCAAAGAATAATGCTTAATGGGCAGAAAAATCTATAGATATCTAATAATGACAATCTCTATGAAATATGTCATTTACATGTTAGTTAAACTGTTTTTTGAAGACCCAGGATTAGTTTGCATGCATAGAACTCACACTAATTCCATGCACGTTATTATCCTATGCAAATATGATGCTGTCCTCTCTTTTGGGAATTTTTATGAATGCAGGTGTCTAACACACTAAAACCACACCTGTGGTCTCTTCCTCCCAAAAAGTGAGATAGAAAGAGCAGTAAATCATAATCTAAGAATGGTGATCTTGTTTAGTCACTACAGGAGCTAAACCCAGGTTTTTGACTGCCCCACACTTGTGGAATGGGCCCAGATTTTCAGACAATCTCTTAGCAGTGTTAGCCTACTGTCTTAATGCTTCTCAAGCAGCCTTTCCCTTGCGTCCCGCCTGACTAAGGCTTTCCCACACAACGGCTAGTGGCTGTGATGGTGTGCACCCATTTGAACCAACCAAGTCCCATAAAGGATCAACCATGTATTTCTTTGCAATGTTACACTGACTAACAGTAATTTATCTTCCTGTGTAAAACAGAATAATTCCACTCCTTACAGATTCTCTCAATAGTCCAAAAGACATGAACAAAGAACTATGATGCCAACATAGAGCTTTTTGTTTTACTTTAGCACCTAGAGCTGAAGAAAACTAAGGACTGACCCTTGCATCCTAAAGCAAGCTGCAGTCTGTCAGGTATTCTATGAAAAAAAAACCTTCTTGCTGTTTTTACTGCGTTGATATTGCCAATATGCCAGAGGGGAAAATGTCCCAGTTAATTGTTCTTAATTTGCAAACTGGCCTCAATCACCCGTTTAAGAAAAGAGACAAGGCACTGCGTAAGAGCCGAAACTTCAGGAAACCTACATCCTCCTTTTACTAAGTTAATTTCCCTGGTTTGCCTTCATCTTTCTGTTTACTTTAATTTACATCATTTACTTTAACATAACAAATTATCTAGATGCAACAGAACAAGATGCTATGAAAGAGCATATTCCAAAGCCTCTGGTAACCATCAAAACACTTTTAAAGAAATTATATAAAGTGATGTAACATGAAGCAGTCACAACTCCTCCCATACAAAAGTCTCTTTTTCCTAAAAGTCTTGGGAGACTAAATGTCATTTTAGCACGTATTGATTTCATTGGTTTACTCTGAACTTGCTTCTAAATGCCTCCTGTATCTTTGCTGTAATGCCAGAATATTACACACTAAGAAGAGCCGAAGTTTAATTTTTCTACCTCGTGTTGAGTAATTTTTAAGCAAATATGGCTGTCAGGGATGAACGTTGTGAAATCTAGTACATTGCCCAGGTATTTTCCTCTTGTGTGTTAGAATTTCCCAGTAAGTATAGTGAAGGGGTCTGAGTTCTGTTTTGTATTCCACAAAGTTGTAGAAAGTACCTTTGAGACAGATTCCTTACTTGCATAAATATTCTCCACCTTGAGCTTGCTTCTCCTTTACCCACCTCATTGGAATATAAAACATACTTCTTTCAGATCAACAAAAGCTTACACATTTGGCAGTCCTCAGCTGCAATGTCATTGTCAAAGTTAATCCATTTTTATAAACTACCCTTCTAAGAATAACTATCTGATTGCTTGAAGGGATTGAGGTTAAAAGCAGGGGGTTTTTTTAAAAAAAAAAAAGGCAAATCATTTCCAGTGCAAGCAAAGATGAAGGGCCCACTAGTGCTTCAGGAATTCTAAGTCTCCTAAGTTGTAAAAGATGTCCTCACAAGAAGAGCAAAAAAATGCACATTTCTGATTGTACAGTTTTTGCTAATAACAACCTAGCGTATCAATTGGTATCATGCTGACTGGGTACATGCCCTTGGCTTTACACGATTGTCAGTCAAACAAAGGACAGGACCACCCTTTATTGTTGGCTTTCTGAAATAATGCTTAAAGGAGAAAAATCTGACTACACTGAAAAGAAAGAAAAGAAAAAAACCCAAACCACACAAAAAAACAGACAGACAGAGGTAAATTAAGCCAGATGGCCAAAAGGAACTTAGGAAGGGCAATTGAAGAATGTATAGTAAACAGTCTCAGTCCCTCAAAGAGCAGGTTTATCACTCCCTGTGGTGATTCCTTCCCATAGTTTTGGGGAATGAGCTATAGGGAAGGGATAAAAAAAGACACCTTAACCAGCCTCATGTGAAAGCCCTGTATTTCAGCTGCAATGATGGGCCCAGTTTGATGACTCCTTTCCACATTTGTGGCATCATAGATCAAAGAAAGCAATTCTAGCAACATGTCCCTCACCAGTCCCAACTGTCCCAAGGACTCCTGCTGAGAAAATGAGATCTCCATTGCAGCAGCAGTATGAATTTTGGGCCCTGTTATCTGTGTAAGTATCTACCCCTCCCTCTCTCCCTCCCAGCAGCTCTTCCTGCATATCACCATTTTCTACAAGTCCCCACCAAGACACTCCCTGGTTTTGGGCAAAAGGCTACAGCTGCCATATGCACACAATATAAATGACCTATGTGCATGTACACTGGGATTACTGCATTCTTTCCTGTAATTAAAAAGAAATACGAGATCATTTTAAGCGAAGGACTATTCAGCAGAATGGCTGTAGACATCAAACAAAAAATTACGATTTCAGCCAACGAAATTGATTGCTCTACTGATTCCTGTCAATGGCAGAAGAAATAATTCTGCTAAATCATAGATATGTGCTGCCCCTTGACATGGTTTGAGAAGAATTCTAATTAAATTATAGCCTCCTATACTTCTAAATTCTTTTTTAGTTTGTCATGTCTAATTTAGTTTTAGAAAGCTGTGTGGACACATACTCCATTTAATGTCTGAACTTCAATAGTCAAATATATGTGACGTCACATCAAATGGACATGTTTTTCTGTCCAGTATGAAAATACAAGCAGCTAATGCAACATTCAATAAAATACAATTTGAAAGACTGAGGATCATACTGCTGATTTTCTTAAAAGTAATTTGAGATGAGGATCTGAAATGATTCTTCCATTCTCCTTTAACAACCTCCCAACATTTTCCAATGATAATATTTATCACATATGCAGCATTTTGATTAAGTTATTTTCTTTTATGGTCTATAAAAATAGATTGCAAAACTGAGACACACAGCGATTAAATGCCTGGACCTGATACGCTACCACGTAATTTGGTCAGTGACCAAAGCAGAAAGGAAGACCCAAAATACCATTTTAGGGGCACCAAAGTGTTAATAATAGATACAATTTCTGCTACATTAAGGAAAATAAATATTACACAGGGAAGATAATTTTGACTGACATATGACATACAGGTATGACTGACACTACTGTGTGTCAGGTTGTAAACAGACTAAAACTCTTTAGATGTTATGTACTACAATACCTCCTAGACAGAGGATTAGTGAAGACAGAAGGATAAACAAATATACTTAGTCCTTTGCAAGACGAAACCAGTTAGTTGAGCATTTTAACAATATCAATAATCATTGGTTGGCATGTCTGGTTTTTATTCAGCATCATCTGTTGTAATACTGTGGGTCAAAGACTCAAATAACCAAGTGCAATATCACAAAGACTAATGGAGTTTTAATACGTCTGGTCTGGAACTGCTGACTGGTTTGTCTCTTATCAATCAAATCTGCTGAATCAATACACTTCTAAGAATGTTTGCTAAAAATTAAGTACATAAGCAGAATTAATCATTTATTTGTTTACTTTTCTTTCAGCAAACTATTTTCTTAAGAACTTGTTTTTGAAATTATATTCCAGGATAATTATGCTTGTCTAAATATAGAGCAACATAATTTTCTGCAACTTAATTAATTCATATATAGGTTAATATTAACAGCCAGTATTTTAGTATCTCAAGTCAGTCCCAGGTACTGCTGAACACCAGCAGAAACACTGCTATGTGTCTACTTCAGACAATCTGCCAAAAATGAAATACGTTACTTACTTTTCGTTGCTTTACAGAATCCAGTTTTACCAACCAATAGGATGCCACTTTTGTTTTATGATACTTCCAATTATCCATAATCTGTAGTCATTGCAAAACACAAGATGAAAGAAATACACATAAACCAACTGAAATCTGACATTTCATTCATGAGCATTCCTAATGCTAAAAAGTCTGAGCATCTATAAGACCTCTGTGAAAAGATATTTTCTCTAAAAGAAATGGAAAACATTTGCAAATTTATGGGGGGGAACATTTGCAAAGATATGTGCAATCTTTCAGTTTAATCCTACCCTCTTTTCCACCTGATTCTGACAGTCGTACACCACAAAGCAGGTAGAAACTTGTTTTGACAGACTCAGCTCAGATTCCTTGAACACAGCAATAAGTTCAATAATGCATAACTGTTAACCTATTTAAATAGCGAGGGGTTTTGCTGCATAAAGGACATCAGGAATACCTTGAAAATATCCTTACTATAAATGGTCATATATGAACTGCAATACTCTTCTTTTATGATGTCTAAGTGCTACCAAAATAGCTTGAGCTGTGAACATACATTTTTATTTTCATTTTGTTATTTTACCTTTTTGTTCTATTGCAGACCTACGACAAGTTCTGCCTCACTGACAACTAATATACCATTACTTGTTTCCTTCCATGATGAAGTATTATTTCCCATCAGAAACTAGCTAAGGCCATAAAAGAGTTCTGCCATAAGTGCATTTATAACCACGCAAGCGTTGTATGAGCCAGTACCACTAGATGGAGCGCATACACGGGCATGTGTGCACGCACACACACTCCCAGACCTACATAAATACACACGCTCCCACGTGTCTGAAAGAAAAAATTTAACGAAGCATTTTATTTCTGTTTCTATGCTAAGAGACTCAATATGCTAGTTATGAATGCTGTCTTCCAGAATCACCCAAAACAACCATCATTACAGGAGAATTCCTTTCCACTGTGATGTAGTTGCACAGATTGCTAGAGACATAATCAACATTTTGAAAGCTCACAGGGCAAAGGACATTTCAAGTCAGATATTGAATTAGATGAGTTCTAACACACAGTGGACTGTGCTTACTACATCAGAATACAGGTGTTAATTTAAAGAACTAGATCCCTCCATATTTCTACTAGGCTGAGAAAAGAATGATCTTTTTTTCTTTTCCAAGCTGATGTTAGTTTCTTTGCAGTAGATATTTAAAAGGTATTTAGACAGCATGTATTTTCTGCTTAGTATCTTAATATTAGGTGCTGCTTTTTAATTGCCTTTTAGATTGGGCATTTTCGCCTGTCTTTGATACCAAACTATGAGGGTCAGGATAATGTTGGATGTGAGAAAGAGTAAGCTGGCAGACTAGAATATTCAAAACATATGACTGGTTTTCTTTATGACTAGCAAACTTCCAGTTTGCCTTGCAGCATACCGTTCTGAGTTCTCTAGTATGCCTATTCTAGAGCAAGTTAAACATGTCAGGCTCTGTACTAACAACACCAGATGAAATATGAGTTGTAACATTCTTCTTAGCTTACTTAAAAGTTTGAACTTTCTCCACAATGAAAAATTGTATTTTCCTAACCTTCCTGGTTGTTTCTCATGTATTTTATAAAGACATAGGAATGTTTTCAGTGCTGCTCTTTCAAGGTCAGAAAGTATGCAAGGCTCCAAGCTTTTGAAATCTTTTGAATTATCCTGAGTTTTGGAAGTTTTAAGGCCACAGGAGCTCATGAATCATAAATTGAGCTTTCTACTTGCCTTCATGTTAGTGGCCTAAACAGTTCTTCTTTCTTATTTATATAGATACTTACATCTTCTATAATTAATTCTGATTCTTCATCTGTTTTTCCTGGGAACTTCATTCTCATGTCATTGATAATGAGAAGAGTCTCTTTTATCAAAGCAACTTCTTGCTCTTTTGTTTTCTGTTGCAGCAACGACTCGCTCTAAAAACCAATATGAAGTGGAGGAAAAATTTCAGGTGTGTCATTAGATCACATTACAAAGACGGTTCCTTGACAAAAATAAATTCTAAATAGGGTGACATAAAATATATTAGTAAAGTATATAGATATATCATCTAATACATGACTAATATACACACATATACCTCATACACTAATGCATCATCATTACTCATAGTTGTCAAGAAATAAAGAAAAACAGTTCAAATGTAAGTTTGCTTGAAACAGGATAAACAAATATATATTTGATATTTCTGGTCCCCACCATTTAAAATATAAATTTGAAATTCAGATAACAGACTTTGAGATTAAATTCAACATAATGAAAAAAAAAATATTAATCATTAAAAACTTCCTTTCAGTACTTCACTGCACCAATTTAACAGAAACTGCCAATTATATGTCACTGTGCTAAGATTTCTGAAAGCATTAAAAAGTAAGGACGCTTTGCTTCTACTCTGGTCAGTGGGGATTCTGACAGCGTCTTCAGCTGTCCAGGATTTTGTTTAAAGTATCAGTGCTTCTTACACCAACACCAACTTGAGCCCCTACAGTGTCTGCATAAGACCATCCCTGGAGGGTTTTGGGGTTTTCTTTAGATTTTAGACACTAGTTGTAAGTATTTCTGATCCTTTTTCTTTACTTTTGCATACTTTTCTATTTGGAAGAATAAGTGAGCATAATTGTATGTTTTTTCAAAAGTAAAATTTAAAATGTTTAGGCATTTTAATTCTTTGTATTTTGTAAGAACTACAATACTTACTTATGGATATTTTTGCTTAAGTAACTGATAAATATTTGCATGCATAACAAAATATTTTGCTATATGATACATAACTGAAATAATATGATAGCAAATATTTCCAAATCCACTTTTTTTTTTTTTTCAATTACTGCTATGATAATGTGTCTGCAGTTCTCAACTGTAAATGGCTTACTCTAAATTTAGTTTCCATACCTTTAGAACATTTGGATCTCAGCAGCCTCTAAAAATGGCAGCCCACTGCTCTTTTCTTGCCCAAAGGATAGATAAACTGATACTTCATCACACACAAATGATTTCTTCTTAGTAAGTTACAGTTTATCAATTTTAAATTTATTCTAGCAGTAATATATAGCATATTATTCTTAGTTGCAAAAATTATTATGAACAGAGTTCCATTCACAATACAGTGCTAAATTATGACTAGTTCTTATCCATTCTGTAAGTAATTTTATTCACATTATTTTAAGAAGCATGACCTAAGCTCTATCACCCAACATAATTGTTCTGCATATCAAGATCATTTCTGTGGTGGAGCTTTCTCAATGAAAAAGAGAGTATGGTGTCTTGCTAACGTTAATTTAAGTGAATAGCCCATTTTTAACGTCAGATGGTAAGAGACTGTTTTTAATCTTTCAGTAATTTGTATTTGATATAAAGTTAATGTGAATAGAAAGATCTATATTAGTCCTGTCTCATTAAGCTCTCAGAGTACATCTTGATGATAAAAGGGTACTTTTTAAACTTGAGATAGCTAATGTGATAAAAAATACCTTTAACACGTTGTGGTGAAGACACAATCTTAATGTCTTTCCAATTCTATTAGCTGACTTTAAAGATGGAAAACCATGTTAAGGAATATTTCACAAGATGTCACACACACTTTTAAAAGGATCCTTTTTCGTCATTTAAACAAAGCCTCATGGGCAAAACAGACAATGAGAATTCTACCTGCTAAAAATGATGATTAGAGATAGTAAACACTATGAAGCAAGTTAATTAGCATTGCAAAAGGATTTCTCACAATCAAAGCTCACCACAATAGAGAAAGGCTGCAAATATGGGTTAAAAGTGCCACTTTGTTTTGTCCCATCTCTGATAAATTATTTAGGTGAGGAAATATATAGGTCAGGCACCAAAGCATGAATGGAAATGCACTGGCACCAGCACACAATACAACACTGAATGAGGTTGGGGGCTGATCCCAGCAAACGCTGCCTAGGGGTAGGTAGGTGTGTGGTCCATCGTGCAAACACAAAAGAAATGCCTGGGCTGTGAAGGAGATACCAAAGAGAATGTCAGTCTGGTCACAAATGGGAAAAAATGTATCGTTCAGAAATATACTGTGAAACTACAACCAACCACACAAATTCTAAACAGGTAAAAGTGTTTAATCTCATCTATTTATTCTATTAATTGTTTAGTTAGACTATCTGAGTCTAAATGCTTGTCTGTCTCAGGGACAGGCTTCAAAAAGAACAAGTTTTATCTTCACTTTAAAAAAGAAAGATGGCTTCTGACACAGTTATTGCAGTGGCAAATCCTAAAGACAACAACAACTACCTAAAAATTTCAAATTGCTCACATTGGAAGTAGAGCACTACTGCAGTAGTATAGCCTATGCAAAATAGGTAGAGTAGGTTGAAAATTAATTACACCTTCCTCTACAATGGACACACATACAAAGTCTAACTACAGTTTTATTCTGGTACAAGGTAGTTACCTTTGGAGTATATGCTGGTTTTGAAATACTGATGTATTTTTGTTGCTGTAAAGATTTCAAAGGCAAGTACACCCTTATTTCAGAACCCCGAAGTCCCCAAACAAATCACAGAAACTTTTTGAGAGAGAGAAAAACTCTTCCAATCTTCAATAAACTATCTAGGAGAGAAGGTTTCCCAGTCACAAAAACTCTTTAAAACATTTCCATTCTCACAAAATGTGACAGCTGTATTGCTGCACCAGAAACACTGAAACATCCCAGCTAGCACTCACTATAAGTCATATGCAGGTCTACAGATTTTATTCCCGAGTTTCTGCCATAGCATTGACTACAGTACTTCAGGTTTTCTGACACTGTAAAAATCAGTCATATATTTATTGAGTTTTAGAGGAAACAAACACATTTTAAAAGCAACTGCTGTGTTGACTCACCCCTGAAGAGTTCATAGTTCCCAAACTGGGTGTCTGAGAGACTCTGGCTGAAGATGGGCTACGATTTAAAGAATGAGACCTATTCACTGAGGATGCACGCTGGATTTGCAGAGATGCTTTTGCTGAAAAGGGACGTGTCTCTGCTGCCTGTGACTGCATAGTCAATATTGATATTGAACGAGGGCAGCTTACAGAACGCCTTATTGGACCCGTGGATGATGCGGAGGATGAATATGATGGAGATTTTATATTTTTAATTGAAGGTTTCAAGTTCATTCTGCCTGCAGACAAATTAAATGATGTAATTACTTATTATTCTCTTAACACCCATTTTTCAGTCTTTCCAACTAATAACATAAATGAACAACATGCTTGCACATAGGTAGCACTACATGTTGACTAACAACTATATATGTAGCAGTCAGATCCCCTAATAATACATACTTTACATACTTTATAAGACCATTTATTTCTTCCTCATAGTCAGATTTAATCAAGTAGACTCCAGTCCTCTGTAACATGCATCAGATTTATGACAGAGTGCATATGCCTTACAGGTCCAAAAAGTATGTGGCTACTGTGTGTGGCTTCCGGACTGTAAGAATATGGAAAGAGTAGCGGAAATTTGGTTGATAGAGCCCATATTTGCAGATCTGGTCTCCCTCATCAGCTCCTGCATGGCTGTACAGTTTTTTAATTCAGTCTTCTGGTAAATAAAGGATGCTGCTATGAAAAATAAAATTTTAGAAGCAGCATTACCTGCGTGCAATTACGTGATGAAATTCATAAACACACTGCTAAAACAAAAAATAACATGCTATATATACCATGTTCAACAGAACATGCTCACACTAATGCTCTGCAGCACACAAGAAAACAATCATCAAAAAAATCTGTGCAGGGATCTCATGTAGAGTACATTACCTTCTATACGTCTCCAAATACATTTATTTATCCTTTCTATATTCCAGCAAATGCAAGCTTAATAAGACTATCTTTCACAGGGAAAAAAAATAACAATCTACTAAAAAAAAATCTTAGAGCAAAGAGGAACATTCACACTATTTCCAAGTGTAGCCCAGGTGTATTTTTCTCTTTAGCTTTCTTGGCAAAAGAATATTAATTTTTTTTCTTTTTTTAAAAAGCCACTTTCATTAATTTAGGAAAGATTTTAAAGAAGACAGAACAAGCAAACCAGTGTTTAACCCTGAGTTACAAATGTTGATGCATTCTAAAATATTGAAGCATTTTATATAATTCATTGTGAATGCCAGGCTTACTTGGAAAAGCGATCATTTAACTTACCTGATCGTTCCAAAGACTTGTATTTATTTTCTTCAAGTTCATATGAAACTTTTTTCTCTTTTTTTTCATTGTGATCTTCTTTTTCATTTTCTTCTCCTGATTCTGACATACTGCTACTGCTATCACAACTACTATCACTGTTGCAGTTCTTCAGTCTTCTTAAAGGCTGTGCACTTTCTGGCATCGAACACAAAGGCTAAAGCAAAAAAAAAAAGGGGGGGGGAGGAGGGGGCAAAAAAGCAACAGCCGCTCAAGTTACTGAATTCATTCATAATCCCAGAAGAACACATTACTATCACATTAGGTCCCTGATTCAGGCAGGTTCATTTGTACATATTTAAACCTTCCCAAACTAGATTGGAAGTTTGTCCTTAATTTTAGAATAAATGCTTAAATATTTCATTAAATTCAGTACATGGTAGTCCTAATCTTTTTCACATGAAGAGCAGCACAATATAGTAAGAGGAAAAAAAATATTTTATTTCAAGTATGACTTACACTACCAGACATACTGAATTATGGTTTGAAATCATAAATCAAGTGAATCAGAACACCATTTACAATCAGTTTCAATCCCTCACTGATATTTGCAATAACTGAAGCTATACTTCAACAACAATCAACATCAAGCAAAGAAATACACCAGGGAACTTTGGCTGATAGACTTCAGAAAGTGAAAGTGATTAATCTACATCCTGCAGAAAGCAAGAACTGGAAGAATATAGCAAGTTATGCTAGGTGTATTTCATGTCCCATGTGCACATAGGATTCAGTGTCATCAGGTATTTAAACTTGTGCTATTACCAAGGATACTGCAAGACCAAAATCAAGAAGTAGGAGACCGAGAAACTGATGCAAGAACAGAAGCTACAAATGAAAATTATTATTCTTCCATCTACCATCAAGGCAGACAAGAAAAATGCAATATCCTCCATTATATCTATTCTCCTAAGGCGGCTCATGCGGTCACTTTTCTTCGCTATGCATTTTCTTTCCAGTAATGCTCAGCTATAAGAAGCTATGGTGATGGCCTCATCTGCCTGGTTATTGAATGGACTGCAATTAAAACTCTGATTTAAAAACATTAATATAATAATTTCTGAACATATTTGGGGTCAGAGTAAAACTGAGGAAGTCTCAAGATGAATTTTAATTGCCCTGTTATCTTAGCATAATGTAATGCACCAAGATTTATTGTGAAGGGCAATAGAAAAAAGCCCCAAAGATACTTCTCCTGCAAGATACACTTCATAACTGAACATATGCTACCTAAAATTCCATTCCAGTCAAGAAAGGAAAGAGACTTCTGCCACTGACTTAAAAGCACCAGTATGTTTATGCAAGCCCAAGCTGTTAGACCAGATAAGGAAGAGTTGAAGACAACTATTCCATTGAAAAGAGACAGCCCTGGCAACTGTTCAATTACACAAAGAATATTTTGATATCTATCTACCTGCCAAAAGGACAAATTAAGGTGCCTCAACACTTAACTGCTTTCTCAAGAATAGCTGTCCTACTCATGAAATTACACGTGTCAGAGATATACTGATCAGACATTCCTGATGAGTTATGCAAGGTAAAACAAAAATTTTCAATCAAAACTCACAGGGGCTTTGAGGCAGATCTCATTCCCACTTATGATATGCATGTTCCTCACACATTCTACACTAAACAGTAAGAACATCCTGACCAAGACTTCACACCATTTAACAAAGAATTAAATATAAAGGTCAAAGGAATTACAAAAAGCAATAATGACAAATAACAGCTAGATCTGGGTTTAAATTGACCTCGTAAAATAAGAGATATTTGACTGCTTTTAGCAATTCTAATCGCCTTGATTTCCCCCTTATGCTAACCTGAATTTTCTTTCATTAATCTGATTTTATATCAGAAGATGAAAAATAAAAGTAATTGCTTATTGTCTCTAAAACGGCTGTTATATTATTTCCTTAGTTCTTTTTCCTGCGCAGTGCAATGTCATGAACATGAGGAAACCTTGCAGTGTGTGAGTACAAGGTGCCCTCTGGAGGCTACAAATGAACCAGACGTTTCCGGATTGTATTTCCCAAAGTAGAATCCAGTCATATAGTAATTGCAGGCAAAAATGCCTTCCTTCTGGGAAGTTCTTGACCTGTTTTTTACTGTGAGTTCCTGATCATGTTCAAATAATAATAAGGCTGATATTCCTAGTAAATTTGGAATAAGCAAAGCTAATTTATACACACACACACACATCCCCCTCTACCCCTCATATAAATATATATATATTTGTATGTATAAGTTACATGTATATATGTCTTTAGTTATGGAGGAGGATGAGGAGGAAAAGACCTCTCTTCTATTCCAGTTGCAAGTTTTCTGAGTCCCAACTGTTCCATTTTCCAAGGAAAACAGTGTGCCCAAGGCAGAGCACTTACCTCCTAACAGCAACTTCTGTCAGCAGGCCAGCCACTGACTTTTAGGGGAGGACAGGACATCACAAATTTCTGAAAGAACCCTTCACGTTGGGTAACATGACATGAAAAGTACTGTTCCCCCAAGTTCGTTTTGTCAATTAGATCCTGCATATGTTACTTTTTTGATGTGCTAATGCATTTTTATTTGTAGGAATTTACGATCACAAGAAGATGAGTTTTACAGCTGGATTGTTCTCTTACCTGACAGGCTGACAGGCAACAGTAAGTTCTACTGCCTACCTCACTCACCAGATTTCTATACAGATAGATGTTTAGACACTACATATCTCACAGGAGACCCTTTACAAAAAGGTGGCGAATCAAATGTATATTATTAGTCATATGCACCTTAACCCTTACAGGAAAGAGGTGATGCTCTTTTGGTACAAAATGCAAGGACCACCTGCAATGAGCATCTGCATTTCAAAGGAAGTGCCCAGGATATTATGCAAGCGGGGGAATCTCCAGTCCCATGGCTTCACTGTAGGCAATGGTTTAAATGTTTGAGAAGTATACCTGGACCCTAAAAAAAATGCAAGAATACAGATCCTGTGCACACTGCAAGGAAAAGAAACAGTCTCCTTGGATAAGCTATTTCATTGCCTTCCCTTTTAATTTGATCAATGTTATGGCAAAAAAAAAAAACATCAGAACTTTGGTCATAAGCAATTTTTTCTTTCTTTTATAAGGGCAAATGATATTGTACTGGTAGAGCAGCCTGTAAGCCACAAAATCCATTTGCCTGCTATAAAAGAACACCATGTCATATAGTCTCACTCATAAATTGATCAAACTTCACCTTAAAACTAATTAGGAGAGGTTTCTTAATTTGCCCTTGGTACCCTATGAAATCCTTATAGCCTCCAGCCTGGGAATGGCTTGTGTGCACCCAGTGTAGAGATAGTACATATCAACTCTGTGTGCGTACAGTCAACCAGACAGATGCTCTTTGAGGGCTGCTGGGAAAAGACAAGGCTTCTGGAAAAAGGAAAAAAAAATGACTGAGATGTTAAACTCGAATTAAGTGACCCTATATTAAAGAATTTAAAATAAAATCTCAAGGAAAAGAATGCCTGAAGAATGTGGATTGAGTGCGTTGCTAGGGTGGACTGGATATTTTTTTTTTTTTCTCCTCTTTAAAATGAATCCACCAATGTTAAAGCACGAGCTCAAAAAATCCCCATCTTTGTAATGAGGTTCCTGCAAATCTGTCTTAATACCAGACTGGGTATGCAGATCCTCTTTCCAGTATGCACGCCTGTAACAAGATGTACCTCTTCGAATTCTTGCACATATCTGAAGTACGCCTGCAAGCTCAGGACAATTGTCAGCATTCATTTTGTATAGGAATTCCCAGATTTGTACACCATGTAATCAGAAACATAAAATGCTATAAAAAAAATTCACATTCATCCATAAATAAATCCATCACACATAAACGTAGGCTCTTCTAAACAGACCTGACCTAAAGTGTTTGCAGGATATAAGAAACATACTTATTTTAGTCAAGCCCAAACTATTTATCTTTATTGGCTTAAAGAAGATATGCAGTGTATTTAAGGCAAAGACTTGCATGAACTATGCACATAACCAGAAAGCATTAGGCTAAAAATAATATACATTCACTTTAAAAGCAGACTTTGGATATGAAACAGGCTCCAAGATATACTGTACAACCATTTTAGCAAGTCAGCAAGCTACAGATACATCATAATCATAGTTAATCCTTTGACTTCCACGCTGCCTTTTATCCCATGATCTCAAAATTCCTTAGTGGAACTAATCGATTAAAGATGAAAGCATTCTTTTGAGATAGACTATGGATATAAAAATCATTTCATACACTGAAATCAAGCAATCTCTTGTACAACAGTTGTTGCCATGCTCATCAATTCCTCAAAGTAGCTTAAAAAGCAAAAGAAGGATCTCGTATCCCATTAAAATTTTAATGGGATTTAGTTGGACAAATGGTAGTTATGCTTCTTTTCATATTAAAAAAAAAAGAAAGAAAAAAAAAGGCTAATGGCAGGCTGAGGAATAAAACTTCCACAAGGATCAGCTAACTAATTCCCCACTTAAAATCCTCAAGCTACCTCCCTAGAGAGCCAAATAAAAAATTGGTATCTAAAAGTCAAATACCTTAGGTCCTCGCTGCCTGGTGCATTTTCCCATTAGTTTTTCATCATCTATTTCACACTGCTCCAGAAGGTCCAAAATGTCCTCCTCCTAGAAATGGGAATTCCACTACAATTAATTCAAAGTAGGACATATGCCATCCTTCCAAAATTCAAGCACCAAGTGGTAGGAATTTGAAATTACTTTGGTTACTAATTCCTGAAATAAGACTATGAATCCCTACGCAGGAAGATATAAAAGTATTTCTTCAGATGCATGCATCTCTGCTTGCAAGCAACATGAAATTGAAAGTTAAGATCAATTATTGACATTTATTAAAGACAAAAGTTTGACGAAAGAGTTGAGCAAAGATTCCTGTACAACTGCTGGATTATGCCAACTACAAACATGGGAAATTATTTCTCAGATTTCAAATTAAACCATGTTAGTTGGTTATTGTAAATATAGCCACTGTCCTACTGTCTCTGACTACACAAGTAGGCAATGAGGCAGAGTTTTTGAATGCCTTAAACTACTGGAGCTGGTTTTATGACATCTCTTGTTCTAGTCCATACAAGTGGATGAATAGGCTGGGGACATTACTGGAGGAAGAAGGAGGCAATTACCAGCTCAAAAGCAGTTTCTGCCAACCTCTGGTTTGGCCAGGGGTAAGGCTGAGGATCAGGGAAATGGTAAAGTAGCTTAAAGCCATCTAGCCTGTCTCCACCCTGGGTCCACTGCAGTTCATCCAGATTCAAGGATCTGGCCCACAAGCTGCACAAAGAATAATAATAAAATGATGGAAACATTATCAAATGCTATTTTTTAGCCATCACACATGATTATCATGAAACTAATCCACGAGGTCATGAATTCAAAGATAAATAAGTCCTAAAGCCAATACATCTTGTGCTTCAGTACCTTCATTCTTTTTAAAGGGTTATTCATTTCCCGCTGAAGTGAAGCTGCTCTCCCAGCAAGAAACGTCTGGAAAGCAGTAGCTAACAAACTCTCATACTTTTCAAGTAATGTCTTATCATCAGGAGGGTAAATTCGCCTAAAAGTGGGGAAAAAAAACCTGAGTTTAATATAGAAACTGAGCTATTTATCACACTAGGAACAAAAGCAATGCAGCTAATTCACAGTCTCTTCTATAATACATGCACATCCCACCTATAATAATTTTATAATATCATATCATAAAACATATACTCTGGACATTGCTCTAATTTTAACCCAGTGAACACATTCCTGTTTAAACCAGCAGTTAGCTAGTCAAAAGAAATATTATGCAGGTCATTCCAGAGATATACCAAAACTCAGTTTTGCAGTACTCTGAAATTTCAGTGGGTGTGAATGATGCATGCAGGTGTGAACAATTCTATTAACAAAATATTGCATGTAAAATGCAGAGCCACAAAGTAACCTGTATTAGCAATAAAAGGACACAAAACAGTGAAAATCTGAGCAATTGCTTGGAGTTAATGGGCACGAGGTAACTTAAAGATGAATATGTACTGCACTTGAATACTAAATCCAC
Source organism: Falco peregrinus (assembly GCF_023634155.1). Taxonomy (NCBI): domain Eukaryota; kingdom Metazoa; phylum Chordata; class Aves; order Falconiformes; family Falconidae; genus Falco; species Falco peregrinus. The sequence continues at coordinate 19,605,284 of NC_073730.1, read as the reverse complement.
CAAAATAATGAACGGGAAGAAACAGATACTATAAGGAAAAAAAAAGGTTTTCTGGTACACAGATGTACAGGGTTACTCTTATTTTCCATTAGAGCAGCTATGCCATTAATCTCTAAAATCACAGCTAACGAGATTATGACAATAAGAGAAGCAGGACTTGATGATTTGTTCATGATCATCACAACGGGCTTTGAAGAAAACCACTTCAATCCATTTGTCATGAATGCCTGAAAAACAGCCAGAAATTATAAAGATGGAAGACTAATTTCTAGCGTATTGTAAGGAGAAACCCGTAAGTTCATTCTGCCTGCACTGTGCAAAGCTTAGGTACCATTCATATATTGACTGGCACTATGTGACTTCTATGTTTTTGTGGATCTTTCCTGAACTTTATACAAGGTTCTTTCTCCTTCTTCCTTTTCAGTCTTTTCCTCCTTGAAAATGTATCGTCCTTGATTATTTTGTTGCAATATAAAAAGGATGGTTGTGAACCCATTAGACTCGGGGCCATTCCAGGGCAAAATGAAGATGGTTCTAGTTTGCATAAAACACCTGTAGGAGATCTAATCTAGTTGCAGTCAACACTTCTTAATGGTGTTGATTCTACTGCTGAAAAGTGCCACAGAACAATACTTTAAAGAAAGGATACTCATTTTAATATATGTAGAAATACACTGCATCTAAAGGCCATTTCAAAGTCATACACATCCTTTTCAGTTCCTCATAAATTCACAAAAGCTTGAAAGCATGGCCCCTACTTTGACTGCCCAGGACTCCTACTGGAATCAGTGGGCTGATTGTGCTTGCAGACAGACGGGAGACTAAGCCAACTGCTGAACTGGCATCCATAGATTCAACCAAAGCCTGCTGAGGTCGACTGAGATTTCTCTGGATTTTTATTCAGAAAACAATAATAATCAATGCAGCAATACTAGCACTCAAAATTTCCATGATTCTATGGCAATGCATGGCAGAAGCTAGTCCTGCTTTGCATGAAAACATCACAAGCAGAAAATACTGCATAAAGCTCAAATAAAATTCCTCTGCATCTCTAGCCAAGATTCCTTTACTTCTGAGGCTCTGCTGATTCTTCAGCCTTTTTGCAAACACGTGGTAATAAGAAAACACAAAGTTGTTTTGCCCTTTTACATGCACATTCCTCATGAAATGACACTTTTTCCGGAGGAAGAAAAAAAAAAAAAAAAAGCGTGTGTATATGTATTGATTTACATTAACCAAAAAGCTAAATAAAGAGAACATTTGGCTCATTTTCAGTCAAGAACTGAATAAGCAACCTAAAATGTGATCAGTTAAAAAGTTAGACTTTAAAGTTGTCAAAAAACCAAAGTGTATTAAAGCATCATGATGATTCTCGTTCTTATAGTTTAAGCAGCTTGAAAATAACTGCTTCAGTGTGGGTTTTTTTTGATGCACTCATTCAGCTCCACATATGTCAGGAAAGGATGTAATTAAAATGGAATGTTACAAAGAAAGACTTTTTGTAAGCAAAATGTTAATTCATCAAAAATGAAAATTTCACAGAAACATCTACCTATTTAAATGAGAACTTTACTGGGAATTACAGAACATCTGCTCAAAAAAGCAGAGATGAAGAACAGCAGTAAAGGCATTCTGACTAATTCAGAATAAAAGATGTGAACTCAGACCTCCCACGTCCTGGACGAATGTTATAAAGAGTGGGTAAATCTCTTCCTAGCTGTACTCTGTTCCCTTTTGCCAAATAGTCATAGGCTTGCTTTCACTTCTCATTGAAGCAAATATCAAGAAATAATAATTATAACAAAAACATCACACACAAAAAATCTTGTTTTCTGGCCAATTTCTATTATAACCAACAAGTTAAAGCTTCCTTTTGAACATATATTTCCAAGGAATCTGAAGACACTTAAGTGTAAGCCTACTAAGATCCAAAATCAAAGTGCAGAAATATGAATATAGTATTTCAAATGCCATCCTATCAAAAATTATGGAAGCATTAATAATGTTTCAAAACTTTTAGCAAGCCTCATAAATAACATTGAGATTATTTTTTTTTTTAAATAGGGGAATACTCACATCCCTATATTGCCCCCACCCTAAAGATAAGAATCATCATATGTGATTATAGAACAGATTCACAATGACAGCATGGTTCCTGATACACTGAATATGAACAATCAAGTCTTTCAAGCAAATATCTTGCACAAACACTAGAGTGACTGATGTCATATAAATTCCTAAATACGTGCAACAATTTGGAATCAAAAAAAGAACTATCTGAAAAAAATACTTTACTACATGATGTACATGTATATATTGTCTATAAATACCGACACATGTATATATTTTAACAGGCTTTGGAGAAACCATTCTTTCAAATATACCAGAGATTAAGAGAATAAATGTTGAGAAGCTCATTTCCATTTGTATTAAAAAAAAAAAAAACAACCAAAAAACCCCAATTTGGAATCAAAAAAAGAACTATCTGAAAAAAATACTTTACTACATGATGTATATGTATATATTGTCTATAAATACCTACACAAGGAATGCTCAGGTTCACTGGGAACACATCTATTTTAACAGGCTTTGGAGAAACCATTCTTTCAAATATACCAGAGATTAAGAGAATAAATGTTGAGAAGCTCATTTCCATTTGTATTTTTGGAGAAAAAAAAAAAAAACAAACCAATTTGGAATCAAAAAAAGAACTATCTGAAAAAAATACTTTACTACATGATGTACATGTATATATTGTCTATAAATACCTACACAATTTTGGCAGAAAACTATCATCTACCACAAACACTTGTTTCCATTATTCCCAAAGAATGCTCTGAATACTTCCTACTAATACAGTCAAAAATAGTTACCTGTAGTTCCCCATGTGTCTATTTTCATGCTCCTCTTTGGAAATCTGTTTACGTACTTGTGCAAGTCTTTCCTTCTACAAATCAAGAAAACAAGACAATTAAAACCAAGAGCACAAGCCATGGGCAAGAAACAGCACATTTTCTTCCTTCCTACCAGTTCTTCTTTTCTCCTTTCCAGTGTATGGCGCTGCTTCTCCCAGTCTGAGGAACCTGGCAACAGTTTTTTCATTGAACCTTGACCATACAGTCTTTTTTGAGCCTCAGCCTTCTGTTGAGCTAAATTTCTCCTTTTATCACTTGTCCTGAAACACAGATGATATTAAAATATGTCAATCCAATGTAGCTGAGATGAGATGCACTTTCATCTCAAGTATATTATTTGTATTTTCCAGTCAGTCATGTGCAGGTTATGATATAAATTCAGGACTGAAACATTCAATAGGAATTTTTTTAAAATATCAACTTCTATGGCTACAATATTTTCACACTTTAAGATGTACTTTAATGACTCTGTACTGTAATTTAATGTATCATTTTGGCTATATCTATTTGCCTGAAATGTAGATTTTTTCCAACATATCCCAATGACAAAGTTTTCTTGCAGAGGGGTATAGCTTCTGACCTTATGTCAAACTAAAGCAAACTAAAGCAAATTTCCTGTGTGGCCACATGCCCAAGACTGCACTCATATTCCCACTTTGTGACCTGTTTGAAAAGTCATTTAAAATATATGTACGAAAATTACTATTAAATAAAAATAAATAAATAAAAATAAAAACCTCCCATTTTTTGCAAGCACATGAGCAAGAAGAAAAAATATTTTTGGGTTAATTTCAATAGCAAAACTGACAGCAAGGGAAACATTTAAGTTTTGAAAATATGAAAATGAAAAAAAAGGTTTTCATTTTCTAGTCCAGTTCAAACTTTAAAAAATAAATAAATAAATCAAAGCAACAGAAAGACAGCCAGATTGTAGAAAGGAGGACAAGTTTACCGTATGTTGAGAAGCTTTAATGCATTTAGCAGAACGCCTTTTTTTACATCATAGTCTATTTTTTGATCAGTTCCAAAGCTTGGGGCACGATTAATCTGAAAAAACGAGATACAGAAGACTCAGGAACGTTCAGGTTCACTAGGAACACATCTATTTTAACAGGCTTTGGAGAAACCATTCTTTCAAACATAGCAGAGATTAAGAGAATAAATGTTGAGAAGCTCATTTCCATTTGTATTTTTTGAAAAAAAAAAAACAAAACCAAACCAATTTGGAATAAAAAAAAAAAACTATCTGAAAAAAATACTTTACTACAAGATGTACATGTATATATTGTCTATAAATACCTACACATGTATATATTTTAACAGGCTTTGGAGAAACCATTCTTTCAAATATAGCAGAGATTAAGAGAATAAATGTTGAGAAGCTCATTTCCATTTGTATTAAAAAAAAAAAAAAATAACAGAAAGAGTATTGAGTATCACAGATATCGGGAGCCAAGAGATGTACCTTTCAGCCACCAAGTTATCCAGACACTTAAAATGAACACCATCAAGTACTGGCACTGTGAATCCAGTCTGATTTATTCTTGCTTACTGCAACCAGAAAATTTACCATGCAAAGTGTTGTTAAACACATTGTAACAGACCATGTGCCATGCTATGGTAGTCCAGCACAAGAAGAGTTAAATTCTTTCCTAGTTCCCAGTCTGAAAGCAACTTTGAACAATTCTCTAAACAGTAACAACTATATAAGGACAGAAAAAGGCTCTAATTCAAGGTCTTCTCAAGTGTATTTAAATAACTATTCAGATACACTTTACAGCAACACCTAGAGATGTAAGTTATTAAATCAGTAAATACTGTGAAAACATAAAATAATTAATAATCTCAGTAACAAAAAGCTTATAAACTATGTACAAAATAAGAGATTAAAAATGTTACCGTAAGTATAGAGGAACAAGGGAAATGCAACTGGGAACAAGTAAGAGTCAATCACATGCTTAACAGCCAGGAGTCTCAACCAACCGCCACATAACCACTGCCACGCTTTGGAGGCCCTGCAGAAGAACTGCAGTTTTCAGAAAGCTTTGAGCAGGGATAATGAAGTAGCTGCATCAGCATTTCTAGCAACACCTTCCAGGCTGGTATAAAAATGTATGCATGAGCAATGGGTGCTACTGAGAGGCAGGAATCTCACCTTGATAGTGAATGGGCAGTGCTGGTTACAGAAGGGACAGAGCTTCAGAAATGAAAACGAACACCTTGTGCCCCACACAAGTAAAAAGTGCAATACAGTTAGTATGCTCAAAGCAGAGAGCAAAACCAGGTCATTAAAATTCTGGTTTAACACTTCAGATACATAAGAGCATCTTAGAGCCTCTGCCGTTGTGGGACAAAACTATTCTGGCTGGGGTGAGCCACCAACTGCCCTGTTGCTGAGCCCCAGATGCCCCATCACTTATGCTTTTAGCCAAAGGGTACCTCTTGGTTTTAAGAATCAGCTTGTTCGCTGGTTTTGCTGACAGGTTGGCAAGTGCAAAATGAGATCTGGTGTTGAAAGACAATTCATGAAAATTCGGCAGAAATGGTGAAAAGGTATATACATATTCTTTTCTGGAAGACTGTCATCCAAGTATTTAATTGACCAATCTCCCTAGACTGATGTGTTCATCTCCTATCACATCCCAAGGGCTCAATCTTTTTTCTTCCGTACTGTGATAGTACAAACATTTATTGACATCTGTTGTTTTATAAATGCGAACATTCCACTTTCAGCTAAGCAAACATGTAGACATTTAGAGAAACAAACACAAGGATTAAAACCCAGTTCTCCAACATTTTATTGGAGAATACTGGCAGTTGATGAGACCACAGACACAATGCATCTTATTTTCAATGTGAAGTTTAAACAAAACACTTTCACTAGAGCTGCATTGATTAAATGCAGTTGATAACTGAAAAAAAAAGTTGAAAATAATTATGATCTTGTCTATATTGTCTAATCCTGGAAGAATTTATGTATGTTTAAAAAGATATGCATGAAGGTCCAATATAGAGCCTTTTGCTTCAGTCCAGCAAATACCTAAGTATGCAAAAAGCTCACTGGACTGAAAACAGAGACATAAAAGCAAGCCTCAACTCCTTCTTCAGGAGAAATGTTAGGTATTGAACAAAATTATATCTGTACCATGTATTGACTTTTTTTCTTACTCCATACAAACATGTAGCAACTAACAATATTCTACTTCAAAATAAAGTTTTTGCATGCATTACAAATGAACAGACAGAAATACATTTATTAAAACCTTCAACAGATTAATTTCAAATTTTTTATGTACACTGAATCCTTAAATCCAGTGAGACTGCAGTTAAATACAGGGACTTATTTGGAACGTGTGAAATGTTGTGTTGGCCCAATACTGAATTCCTCGAGATGCACACACATGCTCACACAGCACTGAAGCATCCAGCTTGAGAGCATACAAAGTATACACTGTTGTATTTATGTTTGGCTTAGGTACTTCCTAGATTTACAACAATTTGAAGTATATTGTTGGGCATATATTCTGCATTAATAAAAATTTTATAAATATGTGTTAATTATATGAGCACCAGCGAGAATTAACACCATGAAAAGTGTACAACAGTTTAAATAACAGTTTCTTTCCTCTGGGTGAATTTTGCCAAAAATCTACATCTGGCACTTCTGAACAAACAAAACCATACTGACTGTGTTTATTAAGCAGAAAATTAAAGTTAAAAAAGATATAAGAAGGAATTTGAAATGCTATTATGAAGCAAAATAGCAAAATGCTATTATGAGACATTAGACAACCACTCTGCGTTAAATTAACGCGGCCATTTAAGAGGCTGAAAAGCTATGGCATGCATAGTTGAAACTGGAGCACTACTGTATCACCCGCATCCTCCATTTTTTGACACACCATTCCTGACTGTTTGAAACCCCAATCCTACTGTGACTTCAAACCTGAAGAGTAACCAGAGGGGCAGTAAAAACAGTGATCCAGTTCTGGATAGCTACCGCAAACTTGGCTTGGTGGAATATCTTTCACATAGCAGTAGATGCAGGTCCAGTACAAACAAAATCCGTGCAAACAGAAAGTTAATACATAGAAAGCAGGTGTGAATTTAAAGTTCATTAGATACTCCACATTAACTTTCTATGTGTATACTTGAACTGTCTCTTGATTTAGTATGACTATGTGCAAGGATGCTTCACTAACAAACTTTTCTCTTTAACCTTCTTCATCTGTTCCATGCATCTCCCTTCTCACTACAGAAACTTCAAGAGGCAGTCTTGACAGCTGACCTTTTATTTTTGACCAGCCAAAAGTTTACTTGCCACTAAGTGTAGATGGAGTTATGGAAGGTATAAAAATGCGGAATATCTTCATCCAGCATTGCTACCCAAAACTTCATAACCTGAACCAACTGCCTAAGTTTCTGATGTGCAAAATGACTCATACCCTTGGGGTAAATCTGCAAGAAATCATAATTAAGTCAAAAAACAAAGGGTTTAATCCACAAATAACATTTTTAGAAGAGAAAAACCCTCTTCAATGCCAGGAAAAAAAAAAAAAAAAGATGCAGCAGATAATCTAATCTCTAGAGCATACAGACAATGGGCTCCCTGCAAAGAGCAGAAATAACTGCAGACCACAACATTTTACAGTCTCACCACACAATACCTTTTCAATGCTCCACTCAGTTGTTCTCAAAGGTTACTAATGCCTTTTTCCTTAACAGTGTCTTCATGCTATAGACTACCTGGGGCCTCACTCAAAAGAATAAAATAATTACATGCTTGATCTAGCTGAATATCTTCCACGATCAGCACTACTCTTAAACTAGCAGCTAAGCGGTTGAATCTACTCATGACAGATTTTATAACGCTAATTTTGGAGTTATGGCAGTGTCATGCCTTAGGTTTCTTTAGGAAGTTTGAAGTTTTGAAGATAGTTTATCCAATCTGTTGCATACAACAATGCACAGAAAAGAAAACCTGCTTGATAAACAAATACATTATTCCTCTATATAGATTCCTGGACATAATGCTTCCCACATCTATTATTTTTACAATAGCACAGTTTTATCTCCCAAATACCTGCTTTAGGGGTGATGATACTTTACTTTCTACAACTTTGCAATAGGTATAGAACTCAACTTGTCCACATAAATTTTTAATTCCTCCAACTGAAATCTTCAATTTTGGTTTCATAATTAAAATTTCACTGAATAGAGCACATACAATTAATCAAACTTCTTGTAAGCACAGCAGTTGTGTAGCCCAGTGTATTTCATAGTTACATACTTGCCAGTAGAGGACCTCATATCTCTAATGCTTAAATTCAGAAGCATAAGTTGAGGTACCTCCTGTGAAGGCTCCTATCCAGTTACACTTGCAAAGGATTCTGATTCTACAAAAATTAAAATCTGTAAATGTGTAACATACACCATTTTCTTCTTCACCAAGACATAGGATAAATTTCAGCCTCGCATTTCACCAAAACAGTCAAAGAGCATATTCTCACCTCCCACTGCTGCAGCCTATTAGCATGGAGTAGGAAAAGAAATTTTCCACTGTCACACATACCTATTAAAAAACCCTTTCAAATATAAAGAGAGATTATATGAATGATTTTATAAACCAAAAATCAATGGAATAAAATGTTATCTCCTTTCAATAACAGGGATTTAATACATGTTCAATCTGTACGACAGCATGAATATTTTGGAAATGATCTCATTCTTTATTAAAGTAATTGAGATTGCTAGCAATAGAATACAAAAAGCAAAAGAAATTTACAAGCCATAAAAAATCCTATTACACAGAATGCTGTTAGTGGCTATCATTGAGCAGATCTTTGATTAGAGACAATCATGAAGTTCATTCTAATCACTCATTTCTAAAATTCACAATTGTGAGAGTGCTAACAGCCTTTTTCTCAGCTTAAGCAGAAGGTTGGTTTTCCATGGCAGCTTAAACTAATACAAATCCAAGCTGTCATACTCTGCCTACTTCATTGTCTTGGCACTGGCATTCACAGAGAACAAGGAAGCTGATCCCAATGATCCACACAAAGATTAACCTCACCAAAAGTTACTTTTCCTTGGTCCTTGATCATCTCAGGAAGGAATCCTACAAGTACCAGTGCCATCGCAGGGAAGAGGGCAGGGAGCACACCTTCAACAAAGGAGGAGGGCAGAGATCTTCCAGTAGGTACATTGATCAGTTTAAGCACCACAGAACTGCCTCGTACAGGTGCAGTTTCACATTTTACCTAGTCCGGTGCAACTGCAGGCTGCCACAAAGGTCTGGTGCTGTCCCCTTCTTAGTGCTGCCTTCACGTCACTTCTCCCTTCCCCACACCAGACCAAGAGGTGTGCAGTCCCTGCGTGAGGAAGCTCTGCAGGCTGACTGACTGTAAAAGTATAGTTTGCTTGGAATGATAAATTACATGTTCATCCAAACAGCAACTAGAAACGTGACCACCAGATAGATGCAAGTTGCTAGACCAGCTCTTTGGGACACTGCTCACAGTAACGCAGTATCATATGTTAAATCAAACTGCACTCTTTAACTCTTCATTCACTTGAAAAGTGTGAAGAGTAGGAGTTACACTGAAGGCAAATACTGAGTCAGTTAAAGTCCTGTGTGCTTAGTGGATTCACTGCTACTGTTTGAGAGCAAGAGAACCCATGGACAAGTGTCAGAGGGAAGAAAAAGCCAGCAGACAGCAGGAGAAAGAACCCCAAAAATGGCTCTCCAAGGCAACAGAGGGAGAGGCCACCTGCGCACAAGAATCACTGAAACTGAGTCGTCTTTGTTATAAACAAATAGAATTAAAAAGAAGGAAAGGATTGAATGAAAGAGTCTCATCAGCTGCTCTTCCCAATGGTAACCGGAAAGATTCTAAACATTGCTAATCTCTTGGGTCAAGGGGCAACTGAGCTTTTACAGCTTTTTCTTTTAAACATATATACATATATATAAACTCACCACATAACTGAAATGCTGACCTTGCTGGAGACCATGGGAGGGCAGTATTAATGGTGCTTTGTGCTCACCTAACTGATCATTACTGCCTGTGCACTGCTCCTTTGCTAACACTTCCTCATTGACTGTTGTAGAAGTTCTATGTGAAACAGACAGTTTTTTACCGAAGAATAAAAGTAAAACAGGTGCTCGCTGTTGCAAACCTACAGAGAAAATAAGCTTTTCCTTTTCAAACTTACAACAAGCTGCAAAAGAGGTCTTAATGAAATGTTAGTTAAATCAATGTATAGTTGAAAAATCCAGTGCTTTTAAAGAGATGCATTTTCAGGTTTCATTATGTTTTTACTAACTCTTGGAAGTACAAGAAAGTAAACTTCCCATGCTTAAAATTTATATTTTCAAAGCTCAAATTCCTTTGTTAAAGTTATTAACATTACACCCAGAAATGGGTAGTTAACAATTCTGCTTTACACAATAATGTAACTATTATACTTTTCGTACTATTCTTATTTAGATTCATATAACTTAAAGGGAGAGAACGAAGTGTGAATTGAGCACTTTGCAATAGAATAACAGCGCAGGCTGCTCACCCTGACACCAGAGATTGCTGTTGCAGTAAGAAACAACATGAATACTCAGGTTCTCTATTTCTAAAAAGCTGAAATTTGATTTACAACATTTTTATGTATTTTGAAACATGCCAGAAAATGGAATAGTTTGAGGTTCTGTTCTCTTCAGAGCAGAGAAAACATCGTGGTCTGCTCAGTAGATATTTATATAATAAATACACATATTCTTGAAATAGCAGTCCAGGAGCTGTTGTTTGATCATGTTAGGTGGTGAACACTTCCTTCAAACAGAATGCTTTTAAATCCTCTTAACATTTGTGACTGTTAAGAGCAATATGAATATCGCAGAGGATGTCTGTACCTTACAGAATAACTTAAGATGCTCCCCATCAACTGTGAATATAATTCATGTGCTCTGTGGAAAGCTGACACAATAGGCAGCTGGCAGAATTTTTTGGTTTTAATGGTTCTAAATTACAAAGGAACAATAGCCAGCCTCACAGTAAAACCTAAATGGGCTTATACCTGTGTGGGAACCACCGAGGCATAATAAATTAGGGTGCTCACAAAGCCAGTTCAGTTACTTTTCAGATAAGAATCTCACTTTAAGTTCTCTGTATGAAGAAAAGTTTAAGTTTTTTCCCCTTAACAAGTAACTTGCAGCATAATTGCTTTGCGTAGTCACCTATGCATTTATCAAGGCATCAGCAAAGGACATCTTTATCTATTTCAAAATAGTAACAGAAATCCCAAAAGATCATGAAGAAAGTTTTCCCAGGTGTTTTTTTTTCTCTTATTCTCTTTTTCTTCATTCAAACAACTTTCCCACATCATGTCCCTGATGTCAGCATTATTCCTGAATTTTCCCAGCCATTTCATTGTGCATCTCTGAGGAGCACCTGCCTTCTCTCAAAGCCCACTTCAGGTCTGCAGTTAGATCATAGAATATCGTCAAGTCCAACTCCTTGCTCCTCACAGACCACCTAAAACTAAACCATGTGACTAACAGTGTCATCCAGATGGTCCTCAAACTCTTGACAGGCTTGGTGCCATGACCACTTCCCTGGGAAGCCTATTCCACTGACCGACGACCCCCCCTGTGAAGAATCTTTTCCTAATGTCTAATCTGAACCTCCCCTGACACAGCCTCGTTCCATTTCCTTGTGTCCTATCGCTGGTCACCAGAGAGAGGAGATCAGCTCTTTCCCCTCCACTGCCCCCCTTGAGGAAGCTGTAGACTGTGATGAGGTCACCCCCCAGCCTTCTCTTCTCCAGCCTGAACAAGCCAAGTGGCCACAGGCACTCCTCATGAGTCTTGCCCTCGAGGCCTTTCACCATCTTGGTCACTCTCCTCTGGACACACTCTAATAGTCTGAGGTCCTGATACTGAGGTGCCCAAAATGCACACAGCACTCGAGGCGGGGCCGCACCAGTGCAGCGTAGAGTGCCACAACCACCTCCCTCACCCAGCCATCTATGCTGTGCTTGATGCACCCCAAGACACGGCTGGCCCTTTTTGGTGCCAGGGCACGCTGCTGGCTGATATTCAACCTGTCATCAACCCAAATCCCCACATCTCTTTCCACGGGGCTACTCCCCAGCCTCTTCATCCCTCCATTTGTACGTATAACCAGGATTACCACATGCCAGGTGAAAAATCCAGCACTTGCTCTTGTTAAATTTCATGCAGCTGGTGATTTCCCACAAAGCCCTCCCTTTCCAGGTGAAGTAAAATGAGTTCCCCCAGCTCCTCCTCATACAGCATGTCCTCCAGCCCTCTAAGTACCTTAGCACCTTTCTGCTAAAATCATTCCAGGTTGTCAATGTGTCTCCCTTACTCTGGGGCATAAAACTGGACAGAATATTCCAGATGTGGCCTCACAGGTGCCAAACAGATCATTGCCACCAACCTGCAGGTCCAGTTAGTTAACAACACTGTAAGTGCACGTTGACTCATGCTCCACACTTTGAGAGAGACAAGGTGTGACTGAATCTGGTTTATTTTGCTGAAGGTTGGTCATTTTCCACAAGCCACATTGCTGATTGAGATGCAGAACTTCATCTCAAACAGAAAAGATTACATATATGCAGCAGCTTTATGAAAAATGGTATCACAGGAACAATTCAAGTGCCACCAAAATACAATGACATACACTTGAAATGTGTTTTCACATAGCTCTAGTCTTCGTAGTAGAAGAAATGCAAATACAATTACCCTAAATATTCAGCTGCTTGATATTGGCATGTAATTTTACTTATGTAAGGAGCTAAATACTGAATAGAACAAAGTGTCTTCTTTTGTCAGAATTTCATGGCTAAAAATATTGAGAAGTCTTGGGCAAAAACATAATGTTAAGAAAATTGCTTCTCCTTTCAAATACCCCTTTAAAAAAAGTATTATCCCTTATTTTTCATGTGGCTATGCCTTGCTTCCAGACAAGACATACGGTTGATGACTAATCAGTGATACTGTCACAATAGGTATTCACAATAACTGTACAAAGCATTGTACGTGCATCTGCCAGCCGGGACACAATTATTTGGATTCAATGACCCGAGAACCGGGACATACACATGACTAGATTGTGTTAATACAATGTTAGTATTTTTATCAGGAAGGCACATCTTTAAGATTGTTGACAAAAAACGGGATTGTATGAGGGACCTCAAAAGTACAAGCAAACAATGATAGCAAAGGCTTTGAAAGTCCAGAGACTCTGAGATGTACAACAATCACAGTGGCCAGGTAGCGTTCACCACAGGAATGCAGCCTTGTTAACTAGATAACACTGGGTCTGGGGATAACAAAGAGAACACAGAGCAGAATACGGGGAATGTAAAACAAACCATGGTAAAACTTGGAGACAATGCAAAGTTGCTGGCCAGCAAATGAACAGCCAGTAAGCCACTGGAGAGTGGCAGCAAATGAATAAAAATAACCCTAAGTGAAGCTAAGAGCAAATAGGGAGAAACCTTCACCATCAACAGCGTGTTCTTCCTGGTGAAGAACACAAGACTCTGACAACTTGCTATCAGCTACTTGTTATAAGCTACCCAGGGTTTTTTTGAGAAGTAGAGCTCTCCTGCTCCTTGTTTGGATCCCCAGGGGCACAAGTAAGTGTAACACAAGAGAAAGGAGTAAATACCAGAAAGCTTGTGTATGTAAAAATAAAATTGAACTATTTTATTAACAGAAATTAGAAACTGGATACTTTGGCCTAAGATGTCCAAAGTCATCTTATCTGGACTGATAATAGATTGATTTGACTAGATTTTGCTAGTTCAGTTACACTAAATAATAAATTTGTGATCTGTATATAAGGTGAGTTTCTCTCACCCACATAAATCACAAGGGGAGTTGGGTACCCTGCACTTGAGGCAATTATTAAAATGTGACCTTCTCCAACAATCACAACTTGTGATCCCAACTGGATATAATAAGGTTGAACAAGGCTGGAGTCCATCCAAGAACTTCAAGTGTATGATTCTCTCACTTACATAAAATAGTTTGGAAAATTTGGTCAAAAGGCGTAAACCTAGATTTTCTGGGAACTGACAGGAGATCTAGGTAGTTGTTGCTACTCAGAAAGGATGGAGGCTGCTGGGACTGCACAGATGGTTGCCAGAAACATTTGGTGCCACAAGATGGCAATCATGCATTTCCCACAGCCCTCATTTCGATAGAAGGTTCCGGAAGTTCAGTACCATCAAGGAGCAGGAGAGCTACATAGCATGAAGGCAATATAAACAGAAGTCGTCTTAGGAAAGCAGAGTCATTATAATGTAGCACAATTTATTGCTTATAATAGTTTATTAACCTATCTTTATAACAGAAAATCTACATGAGGATGGAAACAGGAGACTAGATTTACCATCCTAATCCTGTTTTGGCAATTTTCCTGTAACACTGGGAACATTTGGGGCTTTGTGATTAGTTCTTGTTACCACTGTTAAAAAGAATGATTCACTCCCCTAAGGGGGTTTTGGCAAGATGGAAATGGTGGAAAGATAAAAGAGTAGAAAGCTGGGGAAGGAGCCAGAACGGTTGTTTTGTTGTTTTGGGTTTTTTTTTGGGGGGGGGAATAAATAATTATATATAAATATACATACATACACACACAGAGTATGTGTACTGTATATATATATACACACTGCATATTTGATCTTTACTACACATATATAGTGTACATGCTGTGTGTTTGTTTTTGGGAGTGCTGCAAAATACACGAACAAGCACAGTAAAAGTCAGTGGATCAGTATAAGAACTGAATTATTAAGTTTCAAAGTTTGAACTTTCTGTTAAGTTTAGTTCAATGTCTGGCAAAATAAGTTGAAGGATACCTGTATCACCAAAAGCAGAAAAGGAAATAACTGGAATTCTGTATTTAAAAAAATAATAACCAGGTATGCAATTCTAAATCCTGAAGTATTCTCTAGCAACGCAAAATACCAGAGCACTTAATACTTTATGAGATCCCTCCATCATAAACAAGGAGTCTGGGATAGTATGATTCTCCTCTGAGACCCATTATCACAAATGGTGAATCAGCTCTCCTAAAATCTCCATATTGCATGTAAAGGAGATAGAGGGGTATCCTGAACAGATTCACTACGCAGGTTGACTCACCATCTCTCCTAGAAGAGGTCTGTCACCATATGCTATAAAGCTGGACGAAATGCATACACAGACCAACTTCAGTCTGTACTTGAACAAATACAGACACTTATATGCAAGCTACAGGCGACCTATAGATAGATGATAATCTGGAAGTGTAAAGCTAAATCAAATGGACAGTGGGCTTTGCACAACAAGAACAGAAGATGTCAGTGTAGTACAGACAAAGTTCATGTCATGTGCTGCTTTTGGCTACCACGTCAAAGCCACCAAATATGTCTGTCTGCAGGGCAACAGTGAAGGAATTTTATTTTTCTAAATAAAATTATACTGAACTGCTGAGAGAAACAAGCACAACAAAACACCTGTTGACAGTATTAATGGCCTGAGAAGAAAGCTATAATTCAGTAAATTGTGTACATTTTGCTCATCAGTAGGCAAATCATATTCATGATTTACTGTCAATAGACAGATTTTTAATACATTTTGCTTTTTTCCTCCCGATCATTTAACACAGTGACATAAGACAATCTGAAAAAAGGCAAGAACTTCATCTATATGTTATTAGTAGTGTAATTAAAGAGACACAATAGACAAACCTCAAACATTCCTGGTTGAAAATGTGTGCAAACACCACTTATCCTTAACTGTACCACTAATATATCAGAGGAGAAATGTTTCTTCCAGTCCATTCATGCCAATTCTTTGACAACATTTCATGTATACTGAATTAGTTTCCTCTGTTTATGTGTGTTCTTTTAAAAGCCATGGGAGAAGAAAAGAACACAGGATGAAATGAATCCCCACCCACCCCACCCCCCCCAAAAAAAAATAAAAATCATATATTCACAAAAGTTGCCAGAGCCATATTACAGAGCCATACTCATGAAGGAAATCTATGTAGCATGCAATTGCTATTAATAAGACCCTTCAGCTAAAATAACACCCAGATCAACATCAAGTTTCTCATTAGAACTTTCAAAAACCTCTGAAATGCAACATTCCTCCAGAAAAACAATTACCTTTACCTGAATCTCCAAAAATCACTGCAAGGCAGTGTTTCCACATGGATGCTGCAAAAAAAGCACCATCTATGTACTCTTCAACAGTACCTCCTGCAACACACAGATTTTCTTTGGAGTTTTCTTACTTAGATATGGATTCAACTGGGGCTTAGTTAACTTTACTCTCAAAAATTTACTTTACATTTGTTTAAAGAGGTTTACCTCTAGGAGCCATGGTTTTAGTTTTCTGTCCAGCAGAATATCAAATCCCAGGACTTCAAAGCAGACACTGTCACTTCCTGGTGCTTGCCCTGGCCTGCACATGCGATAAGCATGAAGAACATGTGGCTCTGCAACTATGAGAGTCTTCACTACTAACTCCTGTAGGGATTTTTTTCAGAAAAATTCATCAGGAGAGAAGACACCAGTATATATTGAACTAATGTGTTTCACACTTCAGTTTTTTAAAATTCATTAAAGTATCTACTAAAAAAAAGAATTACCAAATAAATGGTCTATAATAGATAAACTATTCCTATGGAGTAACGGATATATTTTTTTATATAGCTCTAGAGTATATTGTTATACTTTCCATAGCACACGTACTCTTAGATATGTACTAATTTAAATACTAAAGACATATTGGGAATAAAGTATAGTATAGCCATTCTTCACAAATTTCATTTTGCAATATAATTTTCGATATTCTCAGGATCATACGCACAGATGGTGCCTAAGTTCTAACAATCTTAGGTCTATTCCTCAACTAAGGACACCCGTAACATAACCACTGACTTCAATGGCACAGGGTCCAGTCTACAGACATATGCAACGCTGACTACAATTTTGTCAATATTCACACATAAAATTCACTTTATACTCTAAAAAAGCCTCCAAGAATTTAAATGGGTTGGTTCCTTTCTATCGTATTACTTATGTGAATAACTGTTTGAAAGGGCTTTTGTCCTTCAGAAAAAGTTTAACATTACATTTATAATCAGTCTGAATTTAGTCTTTTAAAAAATATAATCATTTATAGTATGTCCTTTGTGGCATGCACTGCTGAGAATTTGGATTAGTAAAGTTTCAAAAATCATTCTGGATTCCAGTAAAGTGGGTGGAAGAAGCAATTAATTTTCTAAGAATACACAAAATAAAGAAAAGTGTATTAGCTTTATCTTACTGAAATATCACTCCAGAATTTGGAGACATCAAGATTATTTGTTTCTAGAAACTCAGTAAACCATTTTATGGAGCGTTTGCTTCCTTTGTCTTCTGTTTCATCCCGTTCAAAGTGTTCATTATGTTTATTGACAGAGTAGTTAGTCAGATGCATATACAATTGACTCTAAAAAAGGGAAAAAAGACATTAAAACACCTTAAATACAGCTCTAGAATGGTCAATTCAAAATAAATAAAAGAAAAAAAATACATTAAATCAATAATGATGTAGTCAAACAGTTTGTATTTGCAAATACACTATGTGCAGATTTAGTGGGTCTGATTCTTGGAGATTTCACCTACTGAACGTTCTAGACTTCTTATAATAAAACCCGCACTCGTATTTAAACCAGTTGTAGTCAACTAATCTACCCCTCAACATCTGGTTAGGCAATATAATACAGCTGCCATTTTTACAGGTCTGTACATAAACTACCTAAAGAAGTGAAGAGGAATTATCATAACTTACAGAACGATTATATTCAATTTCATATAAAAAACGAACAATAAAGATGGTATTTGGAAGTGCAACTTTAAACATGCTAACACTCCAGCATCTGTTTCACAGAAAATCCCACATTTCAGCTTTCACTGTAGTTTATTTATGAGAAATGTTCTCCTGATAGCAGTACTTTATCTTTTACATATAAACTCATCTGCCATGTTGATACCTGCCAAAATTGCTCATTTTGACTGTCTGGTAGCCATACATCAGAGGGAGGTAAATTTCAAGATAGAGATTACATAAATGAGCGAGTGCTATAGTTCCTTTATGGAGCAAAACGTCACCAGCAATAGATTCGTGATACCAGTTGCATTAAAAAAAACAAAACAATTGCCTTTCCAAGGCCAAATTATAAATCATTATTTATATATTTACATTGTCTCCCAGTACACATACTAATTCAGCTTTCCACTTGCACTACACCATGATGAGTGTCCTTATCACTGTGACAGTTCTCTGTCATGTTTATACCTTATTGAGTTTAGTTGATATTCTAAGCTGACCATAAACTTTCTGTTCCAGCTCCTTTTCGATCAGCTAGCCAACAGATAACACGAGCTTTCCTCTGTCATTTATCTCACTGCATTTACTTATGTTTAAAAAAAACCTTAATGAAATTAACAAAACAAATCAATTTAATTGCAGGCTAATTAACACTACATTGTATTAGCACTACAAGTAATTAATTTCTCCCATGGCTTCCAATTACTGCTTTGAGAATCATGCCTATCACCACACCTATGGTTTTTGAGTCATTGTAACTGTCATCTTTCCATGAAATCCAAATTATTTCAGAAAAAAACAATGATTTTTCACACTACAAAGACATGAAAGTGTTTTAATAAACATCTGAACTAATCTTTAGTCTGAAGTTATCTGGAACAATGTCACTGTGGAACAATGTCATCCAAAAAAACCCCAATGCCATCAGTGATAAGCCAGGTTATTTCATACAATAGACAAACTATAAGATGAACGGTTATGAGAACACAGAAACAACTGCCTGTTGTATTTATCCACTCAAGGCATATTTGAGTGCTGCTAATGCTGAGATTAATAACAATAAAAAAAACATTAAAAGCAAACTATTCCAATTTGGAACACTTCCAGATATACCATTTATACTAGGCTCCAAATTATATCTCTATTCTTTGAAGGTGTGCTAAAAGACAGTCACAATATTAATTGGCAAGTAGGGAAAAAGCCCCTCCATGTGTTGTGTATTGCATAAGTACACTGAAGCAGCTCTAAACATATATGGTATAGAAAAGAAATGATACTGTATCTACGGAGCATAGAATGAGGTATAAGAAACTCAGATCTACTGACGCCTCCCAATGCTTCAGATCTACTTCTTCCCTAACAGACATCCCCATTTTGGTCTGTGCCAGAAGAGAGGCGTAACACATCTCAACAAGGGAAGATGCCATAGAGTGAACAGGAGGATTAAAGTGTCCAAAAACTTTAGCATGTCTCTTACCATCTCTTGGTTCTCTGCAAGTTTACAGGCAGCCCTGCTGTGTTATCCTAAAGTTGTCAAGTACATACACCTCTCCCTGCTGAAGCGGTCACTGACAAACAGTCCCAGCAGCAGGTTCCCTCACGCTCAGGGATTGCAGGGGCCACTCTCATACACTGGCTTTTTGTGTTGCCGTTTCTCTCTTTTCTGCATAGGCTCCCCACACAATGGCTGAAACACTGCTGGGTCCTCAGCAGAAGCTCTAAACTTCAGAGATGTCAAACAATAGTCTAGCAGGAGACAAACCTGATCCTCACTCCCACCCCAAACTCAGTCCCAGATAAATATAAAAGCAATCGAACTGTTTTGGAAATTAATTTACTTCATTTTTTCTGGGTTGAATGTCAATAATTGACATCATCTGCTTTCTTTTAAGAAATATTTAAACTCTAGCATACATACATGCAGTCACATAAAATTTCTATACATAAGCAAAAATATGGCTATACTTGTGATTCTGATAGAAAAGCATGAGTTAAATACCGTTCATGTAAATTTTTTCTCTTCAATGACAATGCAAAAGTTCAGCCAGATGAATTCCAAATTAAACCTCATGACACAACTTATTTTACCTGCTCCAAACACTACACAGGTAAAAGTCTACATGCATAAGCAACAAATTGGAATGAACTCCAACTTACCAAATTTGAGTCACTGGGGGGATAATACTTTTCCGTGCCCATTCTCACCAGTCCATCATGATATAAAAATACTTTTAAAGGATCACAGGAGGTTACAAGAATATACACGCGTAAATCAAACTTGTAGCCTTCCATAAGAAAGGGTTTGTCAAGATATTCCTGAACAATCAAATGATCCTGAGCTTGTAACTTTTCTCCATTTCTTATTAAAGAGATCCTGGTAAAAACAAAAGTTATTTTAAAAACATGGAACTCTGACATTAGTCTTTGAAATAGATTTTCATGGTCACCCAGCCAGGTAGTCAGGCTAAGGTCTACCTGGTGAAAGAGACTTACATGTCTAATTCATAGGGAAGAGAAAAAGTTCCATTCACTTACACTTTTTTTTTCCTGTCCTTTATGGTGCTTCACTGGATCAAAAAAAGGCAATGACCCATTTCAAAATAACTTTCTGCTTCCTTTGATTCAACAATTTGTAATAATGGGTTCCCTCTACACTTAGAAATTGTTTGACAGAATGACCAGTCTCCAGCTTCTGTGATTATTCCCCCTGCAGCTCTAAAAATAGGCTTCCAGTCTTTGTCACAACTTCTGCCCGAGATACAGGTTGCAGAAAACTTTCAGTGCTAACCTGACTTAGTAACGATGCTGGCAAAGCAGGACACTGAGCAGTATGACTAAGGGTGTCTCCGTATTTCTGTATTCCACTTTTTCCACATCAGAATGATAAATGGTTTATATATGGACTACAAACTGGCAGTCCCTAACGACATAGACTTTTAAAAAACTGTAATAGCTAATATTTTTCCGTGTATAATTATTAACCCGGAATTCCCATAGCTTTCTTGCCTTAATCTTACCCTCTATTATTTATGATATATTTCAGTGTTCTGGTACTGAATATTCCTAATAGATTTAAGTATTTTCTAGACATTTCTCTGAATTACGCTGCTGCCTTTCACTTCAGCTTATCTTTGCCTTTTATCAAGAGGACTGAAAAATAAGGAAATGGAAAAGTCTGGAGGCTTTACTTTTACACTGATTCTGAAATATTTTCAATAACTAAGAGCCTTACTATACTGTATAATCCAAACTGATATTAAAAGCAATAAAAGCTAAAATTGAAATATCTAAAACCAAGAACAGAGTTATGAATGAAATTGCAATATTTATCTCAATGTTTTTGACTGTGCAGCCCTGTCACAGGCAAAACTGTTTTGACCCAACTGCAGGTCACGGTCTCTTCAGGAATGTCCCTCCTCCAGCATAGGTGTCACCTCTCCCAAGAGTGCACCTCCAGCCACATCCCCCAACAGCATCTCCTGTTTCTCCTACACCTCATGGCTGCTGCTCTTAAATATGTGCTTCTCCGACTAGCTGCAGTTTTTGCACACAATGGGGTGGTTAGGCTGGTCTCAGAGCTGTGGAAGTTCCTGACATGCTCCTACACGTGACACCCCTGCAGCCCCCAGCCACAAAAACCCTGCCATTTATGCCCAATACAATCTCACCCCCTACATGTAAGCACAACAGATAAATTCACAATAAAAATAACTGTGATCTTAAGAATTATTTGAGCTTCATCAGAAAATGCATTTACTAGTTATGCCACATTCAGAACAACATTAAAATACCACTTTGATTTAGCTTTGTATTTTAGCTGTTTCTGCTTGTTAAGCCTTTGTCCAGTACATGAACTTTCACACATCATACATTTTGAAATACAATTTTTTTACTAATACACAGCTTCTGTTAGTGTTGTAAATAGCACTGGATTTAACCTTGAATGGGTAAGATGACTGAAGTTAACACACAACTTACCCATGTCCCATCGCACCATTAGCTGGTTTGACTATGAAAGTTTTCTGTCTACGCTTCTTCTTCAGTTCTTTTACATAGTTCTGAAACTGTGTGTATTCTGCAGGGAAGATCCATGTTCGAGGAATAAAACTATACTCCTGAGGCTGACTCTTGATCATTCTGCAAAAAAGTGTGCGTTAAAATATTTTAACTACTTTGATGTTTCAATCCTCAGGATTAAAAAGCACTTACAATAAAACTTGACAACAAAACTTTTTTAGTAAAATGCTATAACATGAAAACAAACTTTTGCAGTTGTTTAATAGTTAGAGCTCTATAACATATTCATATGCATACTTTAAGAAAAACAAAAGCAGACCATCTTGTGCATTTTTGCTTATTATCATGCCATATCTGCTTATTATGTTACTGGCATCCACCTCAATCCTGGTAAGATTTTTTGTTCAGTTGCTTAGATGATTTAATGCTATTCCTATTCTTAGAAATATTAAACGTAAAATAGATCATGTGATTATAGATCTGTCCCTACCTAACAGACTCCGGGATTCCTCTCTTTTTTTTTTTTTTTTTTTCTTTTATTTTTCCTCCTGTTCCCCTTGGGAGAGGTGGGGATATTTGGCAAGTATTTTAATTTTCATATTGCTCTGTGTTTGGGGATGTATGAGGATCAACACACACACACAAAAAAAAAAAAAAAAAAAAAAAAGAGAACCTGGGACATCTGGAGTTTCTTCGTGGCTCAAAAAAGCATTAGTAACAAGGACTGAATTTAAAATTAAAATGGAAGCAACTTAGGAGGAGCTCTTTGTTTCTTTCTAGTCTTTAGAAGGAATTTTAAAAGGATCTAAAGGAATTGTGGTAAATACACTTTGATACAGACCAAGCAACTGCTCATGCACCTCCAATATAGGGTAAAACACACAAGCTTGGATTTGTGTTTGGTACCAGCATATTGTTAATAACATTCCCTGAACACCTTATTTAATCAAAAGAAAGCAAAGAAATACAAAGCAAGGCTGGGGGAGGAGCAAACAGAAGAACTAAAACAAAAAACTAATGTTAAGACACCACAGGGAACAATCTCTGAAACTGACTTTGGTTAAAAGATGGAGCAAGGTTCCAATCTCCATGCTTTAACAGCTGTGGCACAAGAGGTAGTGAGCATATCTCACTTTAGAGCTGTTTTCTGTATAGAAAAGTCAAATAGAAGAGGGAAAATGGTGAAGAATTCAGTTTGTAGAAGTTTCCATCACTCGAAGCTGTGTATCTGGCAGACAGGAAGCATATACCCCCACCAGACTGGCAGTATGGGCTACATACATGTGGATTAGCTTTAAGCAAAGTAGCTTTAATACTGGTTAACAGCCAAGTTACAGGAGCAATGTGGACTTGGTGGTTCTATGCAGACTGGTATACCATAGTTCCCAGCAGAATAAATGTGGTCTTTGCTGAGTTAAATACTGGTGCAGCTAGCTTGTTTCAGGTATTCTGAGTACCTGAAACTTCATACATAACCTCATATGAAATTAGTTTGGGTAACTCAAAACTACTCTGTGACATAGGGTGGAACAGATCTAAAATACAAATATCCACAGACCAACAGAAAGTGACTGGGTGTTTAAAAAGAAATTAACTGACATAAGAAGTTCCCCAGCTTTAATTTTTTTTAAAAGTGACACTATGATGGATTTTAATACTTTTTAATTAGTTACAGATGTAGGCCTACTTTTCCTTTTGTAATGAAAACTAACAGCATCAGGGTAACATAAATGTAAAAGAGACTTACAATAGCATTTCAATTTTTAATTTCTACTACAAGCCTACATAATACTCCCGATGCAGCATAAGACACTTTCTTCAAGTGACTCAAGGAATAAGGGAAAAAAACAGAGCTGCCAACTACATCTGTAAGGCTAGGACTCTAGCCAAGCCCTACTGGTATAATAGATAGACTGTCACCAAATTGTTTAGCCAGCTACCCAACAAACACTCTGTAGAAACCACAATAGCTACAGTAGTCTTGAAGTACTGCATGAGGTTCAGTGTTTCTACGGCTTCATTGTAACTGTTACATTTACCAATCTCATTTCATGAAAGCCACCAAATATTCAGAAAAAGTTTTAAAAAACTTAAATAGGTATAATTTATGACTCATGCATAACTGCTCTCCATCTACTATATATTTACAAATGTTATTACCTTGCTAAGTGAATAGCTTATCTAGGCAGAAATTATTCTACTTTTAGGCAAAATGCAATTTCTGTGTTAGTTTCTATCCCTCTCGAAATTACTTACCGTATCCATCCTGAAGATAAAGACTTCCATTTAACTAACCTACAGGTTTCAGTACATATACTCCCTAGACAGTGAATATAGCTTCATGGTATTCTAGATATATTATTTTGTGACTGCAAGTACATTAGTTCTATATGCCTTTTTCTATCCTATACATAACTGAGTAGACTACAAACAATAATATGAAGCAGAACACTTAACCATTGTTTACAAGTTCTGGTGCTCACTAAAACTTTTGACAAAAGAATTCAGCTCTGTTCTTTCCCTGCTTGGCCCTGTTCAGAAATGGCTTAGAAACATCATCAAGTAGCTTGCAGAATCAAGACCTATTCCATTACAATAGCCCTATTTTCCAGCACATCTGCTATCCACTACTGTGGGTAACCACTTCTTCACTGTGCTGCTCTATCCTTTAGCCTTTGCAGTCCTTATCAGGAGGTCTGAGATTTAAACAGCAAATTATTGTTCTTCTGAGGGCTATTTTAGTTCATGGATGTTATCAGACTGTGTTCTTGTTTCTCAGAGCACTTTCTGTGCAAAAGAATCAAAGGTGTTGAACAAAACATAGGTTACTAAAGACATGACTTGTCAGTCTAATAACACAGGTTCCACTGCCCAGATTTCATGATCCTCTGACTTTTCAAGTATGAAAGTTAGTGGATAGGTAGAGATGAGAACTATTCCTGGCCCATAATCAGTTCACAAACCTTTTAAACATAAACAACAAAGGCGCTGCAAAAAAGGCCATCTCATACATAGGTCTGTTCCCATTCATCCTGTACACCTCCTCCCCCACTTACCATATTCATTCTGTAACCACATTTATCCTTCACATGAGGAGACCTCATCTAAGAGACCATTTACAGAAATTAATATCT
Organism: Falco peregrinus; assembly: GCF_023634155.1. Classification (NCBI taxonomy): domain Eukaryota; kingdom Metazoa; phylum Chordata; class Aves; order Falconiformes; family Falconidae; genus Falco; species Falco peregrinus. The sequence continues at coordinate 19,580,325 of NC_073730.1, read as the reverse complement.
GGATGGCCCTACAATGGCACTTCTATTTTTTTTTCTTTTCTGTGTTCTGATTATTCCCCTTGAAAATTATGCTTGCTCCAACTTTTGTTCTCAATTACATTCCTGCTTCAATCTGTCCCACTACTCTGTGTCCCCATACTTTCTGTCCTGAGTTGCCTTCTTTCATATCTGACCTGCTACGTATTACACCACTCCCTTCCACCCTTTGCATACAAAAACTTGTGATCTGGAGTGCCTGGATATTGGCTGTAAGAAGAATTCCTGAAGTGCAATTCCTCCTGAATAGCATTTGCCTCTCAGAATCCAGTATATTTGTTCTTTTGATCCATTCCCAACAGCTTGCATGAAACGGAAGGGTGAGAACAGTGTAACAACAAAGGTAGATGCAGAAGAAAAAGAAGAGTCTACTCTCCACCTATTCTCAGCAGTTGTTTCATGAACTCTCGACAGTACAAAACCCACAGCTATTCTGTACGAGTCAGTAGCAGGAATAGAAAAGATTGCGTGCAGCAGAAAATCAAGAAAACAGAATTAGTGTTTCTGCACAATCCTGTTCAAATAAATTTTAAGACAGAGCAGCAGCTGTACAGGACAAAATCCTCCACTCCACAGAGAAAAGCCTGCCAAACTACATATCCCAACTGACTTGATTTCACATACATATGTCTATTTCACAAACAGTCTCAAGGCATTTCATTTTGATTTTTATAAAATATGAATACCAAGTAATGAATTGTGAGGCTAGTACTGTGAAAAAGACTGATTAAAACCCTGATATATCTAGTGATATTAACTGAAGTCACAACATAGATATGTTTGACTCAGAGTGACCATGTCAGAGAAATTATTCCCATCTTATCTATAATATGTACAATTTCCACACCAAGTACCTTTAAACTGTTTCCAACTCAGAATTCAGTCGGTTGAGAGAGGTATAATCAGACTGTATTTGATAACAATGTGTGCCTAATAACAAGTCTTTTGTCTGTTTTGCACAGTTTTTTTATAATACAGAATACAGGGATACCACTGCCTACCAACCAACTAATGTTGTTCCACTGTTTCCAAGAGCTCTCCAAATAGCTGTTTGCCTCCATGCACTACCTCTATGTTTGTACTTAGAGTGTAAGTCTGGAAGGGGCAGTGAAAAGTGCTTGTGTAGCACAAGGGAGTTCTGGCCTACATGTAGGACACAGACACCATAGCAATGCACATAATATTTGCATCATAATAGTTGCATACATTCTACATGCTACGTGTTGTAGTTATGAAACAGAAAAGTCAATAGAGTAAGAGAGAGAGGGGAGCTCACATTAATTACATTAATTTACAAAACCAAATTCTGTTCTGGTAACAGGAAATGCAGCGTAGGTGACGTTGAGGTCCAAAAGATTAACTCTATTAATAACTGCTCTTTAATTTAGATTAGAAGAATCAAAATACTCACACACATTTATCCCTAAACATTTAGTTATTACCAGGCTGGTGAATCACTAGTTAGCACTGTTTTCTTACAGGTCTTATTCACAGATTCTCAGCTAGGATAATTCTGCAGAACCCAGTTACTGTATCAGAGCAAGGAGAATTTATAACTACACAAATGAGCCTCTCTGACTTCTTTCTTATATAAACAGTAAAATGCTTCACATTTTTAAAATTTGATATACACAAAACCACAGTCATTAGTTATTTTAAAGAAATAATATCCATCCACATACTAGTTATTTTTTCTGTTCTACCACTACAGGATATATGCCTGGGTGTATTATGTATTAAGTGTATTATACAATTATAAATTTAAGGTTCTCCTACATTCTGCAACATGAAGACAGAAAACTGAAGCCATATCATTTTCCACTGAAGTGAACTGGAGAGATACAGTAGCCCATTCAGATACTACAGATCCATGACCAAAGCTTAAGTTCTTAAGGAATCTTGGAAATTATTCTTGGTACTTTCATAGCCTCTTAGCAAAAATAAACAAACGTTAGAAGCAATAATTTAGTATTCTAACACATTAAATACTATGGCAGCAAAACATCCTAATATTAAAAGAAAGATATACTTAGTCATGTTTCTCGCCAGAAAATCCTTTCTGCAAATCTCTCCCATTCCTGGAAAATGGTTGATTCTCTAAGGAGAAAAAAAAAAAGAAAGCTAGATGATACTTTTTAGTTTTCGTGGCACACCTTATACAATCATTTAAAATGTCCAATGGCATGCTCAGGCAAACATCAGTGTTACAAATAAATTATTTAAGATAATACCTTAAATTACACTGTGTATTCTTAGCAAAACTAAAGATGCTGTAAATTGTATTCTCCTCCAAAACATGAGGGCTCATTGATTTGATTTCAGACATAAAATGAGACTATCATACTCTTATTCACAAGACTACCTAGAAACAAACAATGCTGTCACAAAGTAATGGTGAAAAAAGGATTTATTCACAGAAACTGTGGAGAGAGGTCTGTGTGTTAACTTACTGCTTAAAAGCTTATGAGCAACTTACAAATGATGTTTTGCATCTTCTTTCAAACTCTGATCATGCACAACACCCAACTGGCAAGCAAAAGCATGAAAGATCAGCCCCAAATATTTAAACACCAGATTCTAACTGGTATGAACAAATAACTCCAGAAAAGAGAATAGGATTTTATAATATGTAGTGGTATAGCCTTATTGCAATCTGGTTGGTGGTGTTTTGTTTCCTCTCCATACAAATGTAACGGCCAGAAGTAATATATTACTGAATATTTCATAGTGAAGAAGCCTACTGAAATATACCAGAAATCCTAACCACGACCCTACCTGATAGTTCCGAAGTTCAGCAATCTTTTCTTGTTGCACAGCAGAATCACTCCATATAAGATTAGCTGTTTCATCTTCATCACGTGTTTTCACAAATCCCATTTCTCGTATGACTACTCGTACTACAGAGAAATCACATACTTAGGAAATACTTTAAAACTCTAGAATAGATTAATTTTCAAAATTTAAAAAAAAATCAATTAAGATTTTAAAGACTTCCAATATTCAACCCTTCATCTGAGAACAATGTTAGCATGCAAGCTATATACTTACCTTGCAATATTTCCATCAGTCTACCGCAAATCTGTCATTACATTACAGCGATAACTCAGTTGTGCTGAGGCTGGAATTGGAGCACAACCACTGACGGGAACTGTAAAGAGTTTCAGGGCATTCCACAACCATCCACTAAAAGTGCACTTGCACAGCTTTTAGACTTAATCTTGGCTATCACACACGTTAATTTTAAAACAGTGATGACTGTTGTGTCACCAGACAGGGGATGAGAACGCTTCCTTAGTCAAGGTACAGTAGTTACAAAAGCAAATGCATACATTATTTATATATATATATAAAAAGATTGATGCTGTGCCAGGCATAACTCAGGTTCTAGGAGAAAAGGTTTTTCTTAAGTAGTGCCAAGCATCAAAATACAAAACATTACTAGATTTTATTGAGAAATCCCTGTATAATAATTTAACATTACATTTACACTGTTCACCTTTCAAGGCTTTAAGTAAAATTTCAAACACATATGTAATTCATAATTAGAGGGCTTTTCCACAGCCTTCTTGATTACTTTAGTTTTTGCATTTCAAGGCCCTTCCCTGAGTAACAAATGGGGACTAATAGATAGACAGTGTTAAAACTCAATGTTGCAAAAAAAGAATAAAGGTTTCTTACAAAAGAAAATCTTTTGGAAATGTCTCACTGTCAGCTTGATGCAAAGCCCATTAATTCTCCCCATTAGTTAATAACTCACTCATGTCAATGGCTATTAGGGTGAAAATAAAATATGTAGCTTCCTACCAATTTCATATTTTGTGCCAGCGACATTTGCAGTGATGACTCCATTCTTCTTCTTTCTGACTTTTCTTTTAATTGTGCTTTGGTAGGGTAGTTCCGAACTTAAAGTCAGAGGAGCAGTTCCATGGTTATCTTTGAAAAATAATGTTTTAACTATCAACACCTTTACATCTCAAATAAAATATACAAATGAACTACAAATACAAACATTACTTCATCGCAACTTAGAGGTACAAGCATACAGAATAATTAATAGGTTATATTAAAAATCCAAGATTAGCATACCTCCCTCATTAGGCAAGGATGGCATTATAACCTAGGATAGTGCAGAAGCAGAGCCCAAATTTCGTTCCAAGTTCTCAGAAAATAATGGCGTTGTCAAAGCCAAGTTATTTAAAGCTCCAGTCATACCATTTCAGTCTCTGGTTGCAGCAAATATTAGTTCTAGAATGAACAGATATCTGTGTAAACAGATAAGAGAGACTATATTATTATATTATAGAGAAATCCTGAAAAAATATAAACAGCAGAAAACTAAATATGGAAATGCTTTTAATAACAAGTCAAAAGTAATGCTTATTTTAAAGGATTGATCAAGTTATTTTAAATACAAAACTTTGTTCACTACAATCCAATTGTTTTGTTTCTGGGAAAAACAATTTTGCAGTATTAATTTTCAAAATGACAGTATATTACCTCATTATCTTAGTTTCACATGTGTATGGGAGATTTGGGGCATGAAAATAGGTAATACAACTCAATCAATACTGCACACTTATCTCCACAAAACTCACTGAATTTTTAGTAAATTTAAACCGTATTTTAATTAAAAATTTTAAATCAGACACACTGTATTATGTGTTTTCAGGTACCAAATGGGAAGTAACTCAAATCACCTTAATAATTTTCTACCTCTTATTTTTCAACATTTTTTTAAGCAATTGTCCAATAATACCTGGTAACACCTGGCTGTGAGTTCATGACCACTTCATGACACAACGGGCGTAGTTTCAAAGACACTTTGGGCTGGCAAGTATATAAATTGTCAGTTTTTAAAATGAAACAAATGCTGTCTTTGGCAGGCTGTCTCAAACAAATCTACGAGTTTTCAAAACATATACAATGTAAGTTACTGATTTTTAAATGCTTTTATTTCTTTTCTGCAATCATATGTTTGGCTAAAGTTTCTTACTCTAGCTTTATTTTAGTTTATATTGCCACTTGTGATTGCAAAACTGACGATAAATAGCTTTATGTAAAGCTATAAATAGCAGAAAATTACAGTAAAGTCAAATTCAGCCATGGCTTATGATGTGAAACATATTTGGTCATAAGATTGGACAGGATGTGCATTAGCAAAATTACCAAAATATTACTTATAGATCCTCATTTTTTATTTGCATGCATGTGTGTACACACATGTCAGAGAGAGAGAGAGAGAGAGAGAGAGAGAGAGAGAGAGAATACAATTAAATTCTGGACAAGCCACCCTCTTGGTAAGAAAATAGAAAAGCAGATACCTTGGCCCGCAATATTTTATTTCCTTTCAAGACAGAAATTTACCCTTAACAGTCCATTAATACAAAAGGATAAAAAGAACAGTTTATGGTTCTTTTATGACTGTCACCAATCTACTAGGGGACAAACTCTGCTTTCTAATAAGACAGCCAAATATCCTTCATATTGATTTAGTGGAGTGCCACAAATTAACGCTAAAACACGACCCTACGTATTTATCCAGAAAGTAAGAAGAGGAGACAGTTTATACACAGATACAAGGTTCCCCAGCACAGCAGTAGCATCCAGCTATACCTACCTGCAATATACTTTGCTGAACCAGAACTCGCTAAGAAAATCCCTCCAAACTGAACTAAAACTGGCAGGTCATTTCGAAGTTTTAATGTTTTGGATGACGTTATCTGAGAAGGTGTCTTGAAAGTCCTCCTGCCTGCTGTCCTACTCAAATTAGACACAGAGATGGGAAAGCAAAGCATTCATCCTCCTTAAAACCGCTGTGAAGGAAGAGCAGTGTTGGGCACAATGGTTCACTGAATATTGCATGTTATATACTCTTCTCAAGCTAAGAATACCATCAGAGTACAAGACGTGTTTAGTTCCTGGGAATAATACTGAAGTGCATCTGTTAGCCAATTAAGGACTTCTATGCACATACACCAATGCCTAGCAGTTCTTCCTTCCCTGTACTGGCTAAAATCTTTTAACAAAGTTGGAAGAATGTCAAGACCACTAATATTTTCCCTGTGAGAAACGCCAGCCCTTCCTAATGCAGCATGATTTAGAAGCTATGGTACGGTAATAAAACCCAAGCAGCTCATAGAGCTTGCATTCAGCTTATAATCACAGAAGAATATCTGCCCAAAGTTACTATAACACACTGTATTCTGAAGGTGGACCATAAAGCTCCAAACCTCGCCGCACTGTTGAGTTGCTGGTTTTCTTCATATAGAAACCGTTCTACTCCGAGAAGAACACTCTTTAGGGTTTAAATAGAAAGCACCAACAGTCAAGGTCCATGACTTTGAACCAATTTTTTAACACACATACATGAGTTGATGGTAGATGTATGGTCACCTTTAAGATATTCTATGGGCAATTAGTAGTTTGGCCACATGGAAAATTAAGTAATTGGACCCTCACAAAAACCTCTGCAAATTGATCATTGAAGTAACTCTTCAGAAGATTACGAATGAAATAATTTTTATCATCACAGCTGAAGCATGCACTCCTCGATGCCAAATCTTGTAACAAAGGCAAATGTATTCTATTTGTCAAATCCTGATTTAAACTAAATTCTTCAAAGACAAAAGGGATCATTACTGTATTCTGTAGTCAAACTTACTCTGGGATTTTGACTTTTCAGAAGCACTGTCTTATACCAATAAATTCAACTGTATTCGGCCTTAAGCTTGTATATTATAATTCAAAATTGTTTTATCATTGCTTCACTTCTCTCAAGTCACCCATCTCCAAACAATAACTTAACTGAATACCAAAACACCAGCAGTTCTAAATTAGTAGATTTCCAAAATATTTTGCATAAGGTTTAGTCCTTTCCTTTGTTCCTACCAGAACCACCTCCTTTGCAAAGAACAAATACAGGTCCAATGAAATCGGACAGTCTCAGCTTTCCTCCCTACCGTGCCCCACAAGCGACAGATGAGAGGTACAGCACCTCATCTGGGGGAATACGTTACCCAGAGCACTAGCTGTGCATTGCAAGCTAAGCCATGGGAGCAGTGGACTTGCTCCTGCTTAGACCTCCGTGCTTTGTAGATCCCTCGTGCAGTACCATGAGAAGTTCCAATTCTGCAGCAAGAAAATCTAAGACCAGGCTACTGACGAAGCTGCAGTCCTCCCAGGTAAACTGCAGCCGTCCCTCAGACTACACTTTAGATAAGCAGTTCTCTAACTGGGGGAATGGGTCACTTGGAAGAGACAGAACTACACCTCTGAGAGCAATCAATGAAGGGCTGTTGCTGAGGGGAGGGAGCTGGAAGGAGAGGGGCGCACGCTGACAGAGCACTGAGCTGCAATGCTGCAATGCAGTGGCAGCCATGAGCTCACACACACATCTTTCCTCTTTTTGACTTCTACACAGAAGTCACCCAGAGTTACTTCATTCTCTGACCCAGGTCCTCCCCAGGCACCTTTTCCTAGCTCACATCTCTTGATTTGTTATTATTGTCCAGCCCTACGTGCAGGCCAGAGCACAGTTGTCTCAGGCACGCTGAAAGGAACAGACTCGCAGCGCAGACCGCTGCATGGGCAGCCTCTGCTGCCACGACAGAATTGCCAGTTACAGGGCAAAGCGGATTGCAGGACCCAGCGGATCATGCGAGAGTAATGGCAGCAGCATTGCTGGATTACAATTACATCAAATTCCAAGTCAGTTCTTATAACTGTGACAAGTTTTTACTTATAAAATAAGCATTACCTAACCTATAACCTGCATTCGGCTACAACAACGTAGAGGGTATCTCTCTAGTAACCCACCTTAAAAACCTGTTTCTATGAGATTGCTTTTAATAACATGGAAGAAAGTATTCTATTTCCAAACTGGGACTGATGGAGCTTGCTTAACCTTAGCAAGTCAGCTAGCAGGAATCTCTGATTTCACACTCGGACAGAAAAGGATCTCAGTTCCTGCTGTATATATCATTTCTCTCCTGAAATCATAATACACACAAATTGGCGAAGTTTGTTGCTCACCCACACTGATTCAAGGGTGGCTGAACAAAAGTGGCTAACCTATAAATGGAGAAAGAATTGTGAAGAGGAAATAAATGCATCTTCATCAGGTTTGCACATTCTTATACAAACAAGCACTTTGAATAAAATTGTTCTAAGTGGGGGAATAGATTAGATGTTTTCTTTACTGTTGCCTGGCAAAGGTGTGAGAAAGCCAGCCATAGAGACACACTGCACACAATCCTGTCCTAGAAAGAGACAAAAGAAAAAAATAAAGGGGGGAAGAGAGGGAAGGAGCTTTTTTCCTCCAGGGACAGCAGAGGTAGAGTACTTTTGCTGGAGAGTGAAGTCTTACACACAGTCAGGGCCAAAGCAGATGCTTGAGTCCATCTAAGGGAACAGTCTGGAAAAGGTACAAGGGTGTCTGCGTGAAGAGCAGGGGAAAGTGGGAAGAAGTGGTTTCATAGTTAACAAAATGATCCATGTTTCCTTGATAAAAAGTTATAATATGTTGTGGAAAATAAAACATTAAGAGCATTTTTTTTTTTTTTTTTTTTTTTCACAAATCAAGTGTATCATAAGAAGTTTGTTTATTGCCTGAAAAATATTCTTCTGGCCTAGATTATAGAGAAATATTTTTGAACAAATTATTCTCATTTCCTAAGTTTTTTGCTCTATACTGCTCACAAGTGACCTCTGCCTTTCATGATGCTTCACTTTACATCCTGGTGCAGCGTGGAGCTGAAAAGGTTATTTTTAACCTCTAAAAAGGAATTGCCATCAGAATCTTTTTTTTTTTTCCCCAGAGTAAGCATCCCAGAAAAAGGTTGAATTAATCAGATCAAAATAGAGAAGGGGGAGTCAAATTCAAACTTAAAATCAAGTCATGCAACTAGATTCTCAAGTCAAGTACCAGTACCCTAACAAAAAGAGACTAGGTTGCATATGCACATTTAAAATAGATTTCATCTAATAGATTTAAGCATTAAGAATGGTAGAATCATCTACTATCAAAATACTCCACGTTCCAAAGCAGAGACAATACTTTATCACCCATGTACTGTTTTTAATGTGAACCTCTTCCTTCCTTCTAGCTATTGTGACACTACTGGTGACCAGTTTGAAAAGCTCCAAGGGCTATGCATGCACTTAAATTTACACACGTGAACTGAAAACATGACTGCAGATCTGAAGCCATGGCACATGCAAGACCTCTCAAAGACAAATAACATTTCTTAAGCATCTTCTTATTAACCTAGGTGAAATGCTACAAAAACAAATGTGTCAGGTTTATTCTACTTTCCTGCATTCTTTGTGTATAGGTAAGTAATCACCAACAGTAGAATATTTTAAAATAGATTTCAAAACTAGAAAACTGCTTTCCTCTGACCCCATTAGTGCAATTTACTTAGTGCTGTCAAAATGATCTGGAAACGCACAGTAGCTGGGAAGAAATCCACAAAGCTCCTGACATAAGGAGCTTTCACTCTGAAACGGAGACACACTGAAGATACAGTTACAGAACTTGGCAGATGACCATAGGGAGGGAAGGACAACACCACAGCACTGCAATCCTCACTCCCCAATTAGCTGGAAAATTAAAATTACAAAAATTTCACAGAAACATGAAAAAGAAGTTAAAATAGCCTTCAAAGCATTGGCCTAGCAAACATCTGAGTTCTGGTTCTGTCAATCTAATCTTTAAAATACTTTTTTTCCTTCCTTACATCTTGAGCATGAAAGTCTGGATGCACTATAGTGGGGAGTCTGCTCTTTATTACAGTTAATACAGAATTATAATCTACTGCTGATCTGGAATTAAGTTATAAAATGCAGATTCAAAATGAGATTAAGACATTAACAGAAATTATAATAGAGAAAAATGCCTTTTTCAGTACCACCCTCAAATAGCAAGGTAATAACAAGTTGCAGTAATTAAACTGTAAAACTAAAAGCCCCATATCCTTTCATAATTTTTTTAATATGCATCTTCACAAAATGTATGTTGAAGTGTTCCTGCTACAAGCAAGCGTAGCTGAGCAGTTTTACTGTATCATGCTAAAAGAACAATTTGGTGTTTTTAAGTCTTTACTCTCACAGAGAAATTCTAAATGCAAAAAGTAATCCTCATTTTGAGGCTCAATGTGTCAAAGTGATAAGCTTGTTTTCAAAAGGCTGTCAGCTGGCTTAAAGATGCATACACATTAGGGCTTCGTTCAAAATATTCTGAAGTCAAATGAAATCTATCAATTTCAACACCCTTCACTTTCACGACCAAACGAGAGGAGATGTCTATTCAGCAGTTCTTTCAGGCAGAATGAATGTTGAGAGTTCTCAGGTGCTTGATTTCCCAAATGGATAGCAACAAGCTACACAAGAATACAAACAGCATGATTTACACAACTTAAAACTTTTTGAATCATGCAGTTCTGCAAAACAGTTCTCTGAAGTAGATAATCTAAATGGCCAGCATTTCCAAAACTTCTAAAATTTCTCCGAACCAACAAACTACCAAAACAACCAAACCAAGCTACGGTAACAGCACTCTTCCTCTGCATCGGTAAGTTACAGTCACTTTAGTGTGAGTTTAACCTTACAGCTGCCCTTTCCCATTCGAGACCCCAATCAGTCTTAACCTTCTGCAATGCCGCTTATATATAATAAACACAATTTTACAGCGTCTACTTAGTAATACTGAAAGCATAAACCATCCTGACCCTTCCAGGACAACTTCAAAACACAATGCGAAATAGAGTCTGCATCACAGTTGTGAACCTGTATCTTTTGCTGGAGTGCGTAAAAGTTGTGTTATCTTGAATTGTTGGAGTCTGGTCAGAAAACAGATCCTTCAGTGCCAGCTCTGCAGCTCAGCCACCCATGTCGGCACAGAGCCTCAGGAGCTTTGCAGTCTCAGTTTGTAGGAGATTTTCTTTTGGTTTTTCCCGAATTTACACTTTACAGCTTTGGGTTGAGTTTTTTCATCGTTTATTATCACAAAAGGTCTATGAAATGGTAAGTATACATCCCCAGTTCATAAAATAGAAAAGGTATTAGAAGCTGTTAAGATGGTGGAAGTGTCACAAGACAAGAGTTCCACAGGAATTAATAATTTCTTATTCACAATATACAGAGATCAGAATTAGGCACAGAAGCAATTTTTTTCTTTTCAGTGTTGTCTTGAAGCAATATTGCTTCTTTTTGTGTTCATCCATTTTCCAAAGGGAAACTTCAAATCCTTGGCCGAATTTAAATCAATGTCAAAGCTTTCAAAGCTGAAGATCAATTTTCTCTTTAAAAAATGACCTCCAAAGTGTCTTTCATAGCACAGCAGACAATGTGACTGTCAGCTCATTCTCACCCTTCGAAAGCCCTTTCTAATGCGATAACATATTTCAGACTGTTAGCAAATTGAGTACTATAAAGTTTCATAGTTATATTCTGAATCTTGAAAGAGGGCCGTGAAAGAAAGCAAGACAGAATTAGAAGGCTCCAATAAAAAGGACAATGCTTGAACCTTTTTCTTGTTCAGTAAAACATAGGAAATACATTAATTGAAAAGGTAAGTGAAAAGAACTTGTATGACTTACAAATCAATAATTCATAAATGAAATGCAAGTAAATTTAATAAACATCATTTGGCATTCACAATGGCAAGGAAAATATTGACAAAATAGCCCAAACAACCCAAAGTGTAACCAAGATTTTATACAGTAGAATCTTTATTTCAGAAATATATATCTGCGGCATTTGCTGCTAAAAAAAATACCAGCTTTTATGTTTCACTCTCTGCCAGCAAAAAGCCCAGACAATGCATAGGTTTCATACTACTGTTCAGCACTTCAGTAAGTGTTGATAACACCATAAATCTGTCAGCAGGACAGCATTTCACCAACTCCAGAACAGAAAGTATTCCTAGCCTCTGATCACAGGAAGTTCCACTGAACACTGCTGAATGGACATGCACCTCTATTTATTTTAAGTACCCACCTCAGCAACCCCAACAATCATTCCACCTTCATTTAAAATAGCGTTGGAGTCATCTAGGCATTAGCAGCCTAGAAACATACACTACATTAGAGTGCATTGGCTACATCAGCTCTGCAAGAAACAGCTGAGCAGCATGATACCTACCACCCATAGGAGGGCTGGACCCCTGTCACCTCAAATGAATCATTCCTTCAAAACAAACAGCTGAAGGACAATTGTTTGATTTGTGTTGGGGACCATAACTGCAGGAAGCCATGCTGACTGCCAGACTGCCGCACACAAAGGGCCAATGCTCTTTGGGGTGAGACAGCCATGGCTGCTAACGAAAGAAACAGAGATAATAATGCGCAATAATGATTAAATGTAACAGCAACACTTAAGTGTGACATTAAGAGTGTGGGTTTGGTAGGGGAAAAGGTAAATGAGAGAGTTAGGAGAGGAATTGAGTTGTATCACCTATGGGAACATCTCTGTTCTGCTTTTGACTCCGCAGTGCACCATCCATGCTCTTCATTACAGCATGTCAACATCCACCAACACGTATCAAAGGGTGTTTTAAACTGTGTACACCACACACTAATCGCTGCAGGAATTAAACCATGCCTTTCTTTCTCTGTCATTCACTCCTCAAAAGATTTACTTCTCTAGTGAAAACTACAGATCTTAGATATCTACAAGATAGGACAATCTAATATTTCACATGTATCATCATAGTTGTCTTAGTATAACAGAAAAAGCACTAATCCTTTAATGAAGCTGAAATATCTGCAATGATTCATTGTATTATAATTAGCCCTTGAGGGGAGATTTACTAAAGATCTTGAGGAAGAAAAGCAAAACCATGCAAAAGGAATATCTTTAAAAGGTTCCCCCTCACACATCAAATACTCCCTCCCTTGCTTCAAGTTGGTGGCATTGGCTTGGCATGAAAACAGCCTCAAGTTCAGGGTTACAAGAACACAAACATGATTTAAATAATTTCTACATACCTCTGTGTATTGCAAGAGCCACCCCCCTTAGCCCCACATGAATTCTGCCCCACTTCATCTCATGTTTTACAGGCCTACAATTCATAGATCTATTTCAGCATCTCTAGACACAGGCCGCAGTCATCACATATGGCTGACAATGACGCCAATTGAGGATTACATCATCCTAATTCAAGTGTGGCCACATAACAATGTTTTCTAGTTTAGCAACACGCCCACAGCAGCCTGAAATATAAACAGGCAGTCGTTAGCCTGCAGTTTCAGCACCTGATGTGCACACTTCAAATAAAAATCAGGCCTTGAATAAGCTACCAAGTGCACTCACAAGAAACATCTACTCAAAGTCTGCTTGACTGTGAAAGTCCAAGAAAGGTGCTCTTCCATGATCACTGAATTGTTTTTCGTATTATGCTGACACTTCCAACTATAGATCGATTTGCTCAGCTCCCACTGGGAATACTTGTGGGCTTGTATGAAGGTTGGTAGACCTCTATCTAATATTTTAATATCAAATTTAATATCTAATATTATAATGACTATGCCATATACTTCTCGGTAAAGAATAAATGACATCAGAAATATTCATAGCTGGCCTACAGTATCACTAAGACTACTGCAACCAACACTCAGTGCTAGTAATACTTTACAAACAGCTGATAAAACCAGCCAGAAACTCCAGCAGCTACAAAACACATCAGCAAAAATATGCTTTCCTCCCCACAGCTTAGTACTTGGGGCTCAATGGGGTACCACTTATTTGAAAATATTTTTGCAAAGGAAAACAGAAGAAAATCAACAGTTTCAAAAGGATGTGAGTCCAGGCTTCTCCAGCTGAAACTGACCCAATTTATAAATATTCCTTTAAAAAGCTCAATTGGCTCCAAACCCTCTGTGTCACGCTATTTTTATCTATTATTGTAGGGGATCTAAATAGAGCCATTATCCTCATCAGTAATGAAATGAGATTCCACTATCCTACTACAGGAATATTTTGCGTATATGCTGCTCACCTGTAAAGAAATACAGAATGTAGTCAGAAAGCCTAGAAAAATAACATGCTTGAAATATTGACCCTAAAATGAATTCTTTGAATACCAAAACTAAGAAGGAAAAATAAAGTGCATCAGACTTCATATACACTAGCTTTAATTCGTGCTTAAAAGAAGAAAGCATGAGAATAGCCTACCAGAAAGTAATTTTCCAGGATATGCTTGAACTCATAGGATCAGAATGTACCTTCTGAACAAGTACAGCATTAATGATGCAACCCTGTAGTATTGAACGGTTTATTTATTGAGTAATCATACATTGTCTCTGAGCTACAGAGACCATACTGACAATAGCATCTCAGCTTTTAACGTAGTTGAAAATAACTCCAAAATCTGAGGTGATAACTGCCCTAAGCACGCGTATTCGCCTTCATGACTTTAATCACAGCAGCAGCATAGTTCCAAGTTTGGAACAATATCACATTTAGTCCTGTCCTCATCCACCTTGGTCAACTCCCAAAAAGCAACACTTCAAAGCAATTGGCTCTGGAGTGTGTGTTTTTAAAAACCAAGGGAAAAAGAAACCAACCAATCAAACAAACAAAAAACACAAAGTCATTGTGTGTTGATTAAGAGCTGTGATTGAGAAATGTACTAAATAAAAAGTCCTCAGCCAGAGGCTAGAGCAGTAGAATATTCAATTCATTTAGTAGGGCTTGATTTGACTTTTCCTTGCCTTAATCTCCTATTTTTTTAAAGGTGCATTCTTAATGAAGCAGAAAAGCATAAACTTATACAGTCAAATACATGCTGGCTGCAAAGTTAACCGGTTTTCAAATATTCAAAAGAAAAAACTACATTTATTTCTTATATATAATAGCAATACACACCACCACCCCCCAAAATAAAACAGGACTGAAAACTGATCTCTATGCTCTTTCTTTTAATAATCATATTATCTTAGGCTGAAAATTACAATGTTCATTGTTTTGTGCTTCTGACTCTCTCAGACACATCACACCCTTCATATTATAGAAGAATTTTTTGTAGCCAGGGAGTATCATATTTACCTGATAACCACAGATATAGAAAAAAGACATGCACCAAGCCAAGCCAATAGCATTTATAAATACAAAAGGTATGGAAAAGTTACAACATACCTATTAACCAGAAGAACAACTCTTTCCGTAAATGTTTAACGCGAAATGTTAGTACGGATGAGAATGAAGGAGAAGACCATTAATAATCCAAACAGAAAGAAATGGAGAAAAAACTGGGATTCATAGTTAGTTATTGATCCAGGACTCTGCACATTATTACACAAATATGAAACTTCTTCCCAACTTTCTATGCTGCTTTGATGGCTCAAAGAAAGAGATTCTCTCCAGGAAATTTCCTAGTTGCATCATTCAGAAGAAATGTACACAAAGTACAAAATTTTTCTCAAGTCTGTACCATAAATGAGATCAAGCCCTCTGTAACAGGACCTTCTGTGTAGCCCAGTGCAGTAAATATAGACATTTCTATTGACTTTTGTGGACCTTGTATCACAATGTTTCAGTTCCAGAACAGCCCTGCCAGTAGCACCATTCAGGCATATAATTAAGACACAAACTCATTTGGTAACAAGACTAACCCATGTATCATCCAGGTCCCAACTACAGTCCATTTAAATCAAACCTTCATCACAGTAGATTACAACTAAAAATAACTGAGTTGCCTCTGAATTTCTCCCTTTCTTGACAAAGATTACAAGCTTCAATGATCACTTTCAGAACTGCTTGGCCGTCCAGAAACAGCGCTTCATATTTCATAGCTCTTGTAGGATTCACAGGTTCAGAAATAGGGAATATTGTGCAGCTGATATATAGATACATCGCCACAGGAAAAGCTTCATGCTCTTCTCCAGAAGCATATTTTGTCTAGCTATGGGTCAAGAATTACTGTATTCAAAAAATGCTCCTGAATCTAGTTATCTATTGTAAGGAACAACAAAGTGCGAGCTCAAGGATGGATGAGAAAGAGCAAAAAAATGGAGAAAAGGACCAAGAATCCTGGAAAAAGGACTCATTCCAAAATACATGCTATGGACAAAATGCATAAGCATTCAAACTAAAGGCAATGTATTTCAATTAACCTAGGCTGCAATACAGAGCAAGGTGAGGGCAGGGGGAGCAGAACACAGCCCAAAAAAAACCACCTTAGCAGCAGCATATGGCAGGAAGATATAACCAGTTATTCTGCATACAAATTACTGATAAGAGTGCAAAATTGTTATTGATCATGAAATTAACTGACAAGATTACATACTGCAGAATAAACGGCCGTACCAGGACCTCCCACTGATATGGAAACAGATTTAAAATAATTCTGCAGTACAAGTAGCAAAATGATATCACTTACCGCTAGTGTTGCATTGCTGAAACTATCTGAAGAGTCAGCCCCCTGGAAACAGATTTTTCTTTCAATAATTGACAGCTGATACAGTTTCAGGCAGTGTTGGTATACCAGGGACAAACATGCTGCAGCAGCAGCTCCTTCTCATTTAGCCTATCCCCAGCCCTTTTTAGATCTTTCTTAACCCTTTCTAGGTACCTTCTCCCTGTGTTTTAAGTGAAAAGAGAAAGGCAAGACACATTATAAGAAAAGAATGCATTATTTCCCACTTTACTTAGAGTGTGACAAGAACCGTGGGAAGAAAGTCAGTAGGATTTAGTCATAACAATAAGCTAAAGAAGAGTCAAATCTAAAAACAGAAAATGACTCAGTGACTAGGAAGGAATTATACCAGAGACATGAGGTACTGTACCCAGAACAATGATTTCTCTAAATGTAGAAGTAAGAGGTCAGGACCAGAATAACATAAAATAGTAGCAGAGAAGTTAAGCTAAAGAAGACGAATAGTTCATAATTTACTGTATGAAAAATGGTTATGATTCTCTTCCAGCCTTGGACCAATGAGATTTGGGTTTTGAAATCAAACCTATTTGGTTTCAGTGAGGCCAGGACTGATAGAGCAATTTTTAAACCAAATGAAATCTTAAGTGAAGGGATGAAAAGAGAAATATTACTTCTTTTCCTGGGATAACTCTTTCTGTAGTATTCTGAAACCATTCTCATTTCTTAAATTTGGTTCTTTTGTTTTACAATGTCAATTTATATCAATGAGAAATTGTTTTCTGACATCATTTCACAAGATCTTTGTCATATTATTTTTCTTTTTCATTAAGAAAAGATTGGTCTGATCTGACAGCTCAGTACCTTTTAATAAGGGTGGACTGTGGACCACAGAGGCCACCTGACAATAAAAGGTTTCAAATATTCTTTTGTTCAAATGGATTATTTTTCCTCACAGGGGAAAAACAAACAAACAAACCAAAACAAAACTGAAGAAAACTCTGGAGAAATCAACCACACTCCATTGTCTTGTGTCAGTTATACAGCAGTCAGGCCTATTGCATGTGCCGGGCAAGACCAGCTGCACCACTACTGTCACACCTGCCCTACAAAGACAAAGGTATTGCAGACAGCCAGATTCTAGCGTGACTGGTATAGTCACATAAAGTGTTTTTAGTTCCTATGAGCTGTGGTGCCATCCTTCAGGAACATATACAGGTAGAATGAAGGTGGGAGCCGAACATGCAAAGGCTACAATACATATAAAAGACATTTCCTCTTACTTCTTCCCCCTTTAGTCTACAAATTGTAAGAGTCGATGTTCTCTCTGAACTACAGAGAATGTCTCCCTTGTTTGCTCATTCAAGTGAAATAGAAAATAAAAAAAAACGTGCATATTTGCACCATAAGTACAATGAAATAAGGCCCTGAAAATTCAATAGCTCTGCAACAGTTTGTTGCCATTTTTCCCAGTTCATAAGAAGTATGGTTCCCCCTTTCACACAAATCAGCAGGGAAAAACACTGCAATGAAATCCCAAAGATGACATAGCAAGCACATTTGTTCCTCAAATATAAAGACAAAACAGTGGATTCATCTGTATAAATGTAGAGCCCTACAATGTAGATTTTGAGCTGGTTTCCTTGGGCTGCCTTCACAGACAGCCTACAAATAGTGTGAGCAGCTGCTACAGGTATCTGGATTGTAGATATATAAACTTAGTGAGACAAATCCCATCCAAGTTGTTCAGCATGAAAATTTCACTCTACTTAAGACAAACAAAAAATGACCAAACAAACAAAAAAATGCAACCCATCAAGGATTAAGGCCTCTACTTGGGCCGTGATTAGAAAGGTACATCTTCCAAAATCAAAGACGAGGTGAATTCAAGGACTTTGAAAAAGTGGGAAATTGTAGGAAGAAACTCAGTGCAACCAACTGAGACACAATGTCCTGTGAAAGCACAGAACTGGGAGTGGAATCAGGACATCTCTCCTGACATCTCTTCCCACGATTTCCCCACAAGCTCCTCATACTGTCTTGGTTCCAATTTTCTTACATCCATTTGTTGCAGAGACAGCCTCAACTGGACCATTAATCTACCATCCTCAAACAGCTGGAACATGCATGCATGTCCCATGACTGACTGAGAGGTATTTCTTCTTTATCAATGAAACTAAATGGTGTGCTGACTATCGGCATCAGACATTCCTGAATACCCACTCATTAAAATATCTTCTTTTTTATTTTCATTTCTCATAACATTTTATTTCATTTTCTCAGAAAATATCAAAGACTTGCTTCCTATATGTGTTTGGATTCCTGAATGTTGCTTTTGGCAGAAAGGCCACAATGTCCTTTCATATTTTCTCGTACCTAGAGGCAACAGAGGAAAGTAATATGTAGGCTTTTTTAAGTGACTGCCTGGGGTCATTAACTACATCATTTCTCAACTGGTGCCCAGAATTTCAAATTAACTCTGTATTGTTCACTTTTCTTCTATTTCTTCACTTGTGGATGCTGCTCTGGGTCAATATCCTACAGGATTCCCATCTCTACTAAAGACTTGCAACAGTCTGAAACAGCACTGAATCCTGTCTCATCACGCAGTAACTCTTTATTTTTCTTACTGAATATATCCTCACCATCCTTAGAAACATTCTTTTCAGCAAATGCTTCCATTGTTAAAACAGCACAAAATGTACGAAAGCCATGTTCTCACATCACTCTTGTTCACTTTTAAGCAAAAAAATCTTTTATTCAATTTAATGCCGAATTGTTAACGCTCACTAGTAATTTAGTCTTTCAAAGACTTCAGGATGACATAAAAATAAAAAGTTAGGTTAATATTATACCCCTCTAAAAAGCCACACAAAATAAAAGTAATAAAAGAGAGTGTTTCTTTCCCTGGGTGAATAAATTGCATATCTTTCAGATCTCTTCCATCAATAATTCATATAAAGTCCTCTACCACATTTCTCCCATTCCCAAGACCACCAAGATAAGATTGGAAGAACAAAATGATACAACAAATTCACAGAAATTTCATGTTCAGCGGACACAAAATACACAACAACCACCCACAAATGCAAATAAAATGCAAGCTTCCATCGCATAGTTCTATTCCGTATTTTTCAAGAAAATTCCATTCTGAGCAAGCAAATAAGAGCAATTTTCCCATCAAATCTCACAATCCTCTGCTCTGTCAGTCCACTTTTTTTTTTCCAACATAAATGCTATCTAGTGCTATCTAGATCTTTGCTTCTTCACCTACATGAATTCAGTATTAAGCATCTGACTTCATTTTCTGATGCTATACTCCAATGCTTCCACTGCACCCTATAGGGATATTACTGTGCTGCTTTTCAAACGCTAAAAATAAAACAAACACATGTCAACCCAAGGACAAAGTTGGAAGGAAACATACTTTAATGTAACCAAAGAAGAATATATTTAGCATTTTGCTACTAAGCAAGGATGAAAATAAACTTGTCAACACATCACTGTGTCTAACTGAAGCCCACACCCCACACCCCACTCAATTCTTTCTGTAGCATTTATTATATATGACAAAGTTAATTTTATCTGTCATCTTATGCGACTGTTAGTACTGTTACTACTGCTGGCCAGAAGGGGTTCCTGAACTGCAGCGTAAAGCACTTCCATCCTTTTAGGCAGACAGGTTTTCTATCAATTAACAGTAATGTAGTTATCTAAGGTGCATTTGAGCAGTGGTGCATATTAGACTTCAATATGGAACCCTTCCAAAAGCAAATACAAGCATAAGTGGGAATTGGCATGGCACTCACTCCACAGAAAGGAAAGTGAAAAGTGAGTCCTAAATCAGAATGTATCAGAATCAGAATCTTTTTGTATTCTTCCATTATTGTTAACTTGGGCTCTCCATAAGGCAGTACTGTTTCTGTGTCCCCAGAAATGAATGCTCATCAAAAAACATGTAATTATATTCTTAAATACTGCCTTTGAAGCAAAGATATTTCTAAAATTAATGCCTGAATTTTAAAAATTTTAAACTATTCAAACTTATATTTTTAACATTGGGAAAAGAAATGTTACAAATGTATACATTGCTCTTCATTTTGCAGATCCTATATTGTGAGTAAAACTGATATGGAGGGCAAGAACGATTGCACCCGCTTCATTTAGTCCTTTAAAACACAAAAGCAAAAATATAGTCTGTTACGTTAGAGCTTGTTTCCCGATATGTGGAAATTAAGGCAAGAGCAAAAATGTCAACCAATGAGTATAAATTAATGTGGTAGTATTTTAAAACTAGTTTGTACAGCTGTATGCACATTTAAGAGAGAATGCAAGGAAGAACACTGGGAACAAGCAAAAAGCTAAGACACTAACCCTTGCAGAACCTGTGGGTTTCTTCATCCACCACCATGAAGAAGAGTATCTTGTAGATCAAGGCATTATGGAACCTCCTGGTCTGAAAGAGCTCCTGGCTCCAAGGGAGGTGCTACTGTGAAACTGGAAGATTTGCTCTAATACCCAATAGATTTAAAGGTTGACTGATTCAGTATGTCACAACATTTTTTTTCTCCTGTATCCATCCTCAATTACAGATGATTCTTTTACCCATCAGTGTAGTAGACATCAATGAACTCCATTCTAAATTTAAAATACATTAGTATTTTAAATATTAATGTTAAAAAGGTTCATTGGTTCCAGTAAACTTGGAAGGAAGCTCGTAATGTCTGCAAAAGGAGTAGCTGCAAAGTACCATTCTGGCAGGGGTTTAGGTAAGCATTAATGGAGCTCTAAAGAGCTTCCACATGCTTAATAAGGGCCATTTGAATCCTACCACAAGAAGTCAAATGGCCCCAATTAAATTCCCAGGTGTGTAGAAAATAAAAGTGAATCTGAGGCTAAATATTCTAAAGTTTACCAGGGAAAAGCAAAATCCAGCTAGTATCCTCCAATATGTATGCTGTGGTAACTGCAATGAATTTTTGTAACTTGACAGTTTGTATGCATCTTTCCAAACGCATACAAACGAACTCCTGTTATCTTCATATAAATTATAGCCCTCTTTTAAGTAAAATACAATTATTCCCTGCCCCCTCAGATCATTACAGAGTCACTGGGTCGACTCTGGATAATGGAAATACCTCATCAAAAAAGTAAAAGACTGACATGCATTCACCTTTTTCTTCAGAGACCAATACAAAGCCTAAAGATAGAATTCAGTGTCTTCATGATTTAGGATTGGCCCCAAAGTCACAACACTTCAAGGCAGTAGTAAAACTCAAAATTTTCCAAAAGTTTGAAGGAACTTATAGATATATGAGAAATAAGCATCATTGGTTTCAATAAGCAGTCTTTACACTGATAAAATTATAGCACACAACTAAAAAACATTAGTGACACACATAAAAAAATCATCTTGCAACATGTTGGCATACACATTTGTTAAGACAGGAGCTTTATAAAAGTAGATGGAAGGTAGCTTGGGAAATGTTATCAGTTTTTCCATTTCAGATGTTTTCATTCCAATTTTCTTGGTTTTCTAAGTTTTTCCATGCTTAAATTAATACTGCATTCTCAATTTGTATGATACATCTGCAAGTATCTATTAAATGTAAAAATACTCCTTAATAAAACATTAACACATAGGGAGCAAAAAAAAAGAAGAAAAAAAAAAGTCAGAACATTAGAAAATGTGGAAGTTCAAGAAATTACTCATTTACCACACGTTTCCTACAGAGGTTTCTAAAACTTGTAATAAATATCCGCAAATGGAGATCAAGAAATTGTATTTCAGTCTTTCTTAATGCTGACAATTCAGAGCAGGCACATTCAGCAGTCAACATTAGTCTGCCATATTTCACCTTTAAAAAAATATCTATGGCTTTCATTACCAACATACAGAATTACAAAGACCTTCGAAAAAATCCTGACTATATACAAGAATGCAAGATGGTTTCATGTCTAACTGCTTGTTGACCAGTTTGCCTCCCAGTTCCTCAGACTTGTCCACAGCTTAATCTATGCTGCCAATTTAACACTGTCAGCTTTGGAAGGGCATGGGAACAAACCCTCATTTGATTGCAAACCTGAGCCTCAGATTACCAAAATGATTGCTAGACTACTGGAATAATTACCGAGTAACTGCTGACAGGCTTCGTCTCCTGGCCTCTTCTAACACTCCCGAACTGGTGGGCAGATCCCTTTAGAAGTACGTGGAATGTATCCAAACCATCAGAAATATAGAAAGATACCACACCCTGACAACAATCTTTCTAGACTTTCTTGCACAATATTGTCGATACTTATGATACCTACAGGTTAAAGCACATTCTTTCCTTATAAAAGAAATGCCACATTCTGGATGAAATAATTCATGTAATTTTCTGAAACATTTTTACATTTGTCTTCAGAGAATCTGGCTTCAAAATAATACATCCATATGTCACTACAGTCATATTTACTCACCATATAGGAAAACTCCTGTCATAACAACTGCTTCTGTCATTTTTTCTTCAAAGTGGGACTGACACCTACCCTATTCCAATTAAAAAATACATCCTAGTACTTAAACAGGGACAAAAGCTTCTACTGATGCCAAATTACTGTACATTTTGAGATACTTTGTAGAATTTGGGGGACAACCAACTCCCACAGAAAAAAGTGCTTCTAGTCCTTCAATTGTGAAAGCAACCAGCAGGATTTCTCTGGGTATTATTAAGACAGGTACTAACACCCTGGTACATAAAATTAATGAAGGATTTAGGCAGAAAAGTATACTGAAACAGAGGGGAGGGTGTGGGGTGTGGGGGTGTGCTTGTTTGGTTTAGGGGTTTTGGGTTTTGAGAAGGAATAAAATCTAATTTTGGTACTCAAACTGCAAATACGTAAGCAATGTACAAAGGCGATCAATATCAAGCCCTTAAATCAGTTTCACAGAGCTCAGCAGTATGTTCAAATTCCAGCATCCCTGGCTTTTCCCTTTCACTTACAATTATGTGTTTTCAATAGCAGAAATTCAAGAAGATCCCAGAGATTACGGGCTTTCAACTAAGTGCAGAAAGCACAGGAAAATACTTGACTCGCATCCCCAGAGATCTAACTTGTTCTACATTTTAGCCTCCGCTGGGTACCACTGCCGACAGACGATCCCATTTCAGCCCTAACCGGCTCCGGAGAGACCGGGCCGTACGCGAGGTACAACCTGCACGGATGATGGGCTTCGCATGCAGAGCTGGGGGTGGGGGGTGGGGGGACGGGGGGGGTGGGGGGGGGTGTAGAAAATTAACACCTTTAATCCTGAACAGCCTTCCTGCTCCACACGCCCCGCACCGCGACAGGCGCGGGGCCGCCCCCGCCCTCAGGACCCTGCCCGAGGGGCCGCTGCCGCCATCCCCGCGCGGTCCCGCCCGCACCCGCGCCGCAGCCCCCGCCGCAGCCCCCGCCGCCCGGGGCCGGGCCCGATTCTGCGGGCAGCGCCTCCCGCAGCCCGCGCCCGAGAAGCGCGGGGGCCGGCGGCCCCTCCTGCGCTCCCGCCCCCGGAGCATCGCCTCGGGCCGGCGGCAGAACGCGCTCCAGCACGGCCCGAGCGGGACCCGCACCCCCGCGGGTGCCCAACCCGCCCCTGCCCACTGCCCGGCACCCGCAGCCCCCGGCCTGGTGCAGGGCTGCCCTTCCCCGCCGCACTCCTTCGCGGGCGGCGGTGCTGAATCACGACGGGCAGCGGCCCCGCCGGCGCTCCCCGGAGGCGGCGCTCCCAGCCGACGGCAGCCTGTCCCCCGTGGGCGCGGGAGGCGGCGGGCCGCGGGTAAGGCGAAGCGCGGGCGGGAGGGGGCGATGGGCCCGCCGCCCCCGGGCCGTTACCTGTCGGGGCAGGAGGCCCTCGAGCGCTCCGGTCCTCCCGGGCGGCGCGGAGGTGCCGAGGGGCCAGGCCGGGCGGCGCGTGCTGCGCCTCACGGGCGGCGCGGCGGGGCTCTGCCGGGCGGCAGCATCCGAGCCGGGCACTAGCGGGAGGAGGAGCGGGAGGCGACGGCGGGGAGCTGGGACATACCATTCCCCGCGAGGGGGCACCGCCGGCGGCCGGGCGGGCGGGCGGGGCGGGGCGGCTGGGCCCTCCCACGCAGGTACGTGCGACGAGAGCGCCCGAGGGGAGGCGGGCGGTGTCCGCGGAGCGGGGCCGGTTGACCGGGGGCGGGGGCCAGCCCTCCCGAGCCGCCTGTCTCCCCCCGCCCCGCTCGCGGTGGGAGCGCCCCGCGCTGTCTGCCTGCGCGAGGACGCGAGCGGCAGGACCTGGCAACGGCGCGGGCGGCGCATCCCCCACCCGGGCGGGCGGCCGGGCGGCGCGGGGCGCGCTCCCCTCAGGGCCGGGGCCGCCGCCTTCTCCCCTCGGCCCCGCACAGCCCGCGCCGCCCGGCCGCCGCGGAGCCAGGGGACGGCGGGGCCTGGCTCCGGCTGAGGGGAAGCGCCTCGGGAGCCCTGCGGCGGGAGGGCGGCCGTGAGCGGGGCGGGCACTCCCCGCCCGGGCGTCGCCGCCAGGTGCGCGGAGCCTGCGGCGGCGGCGGCGGGGACCCCCCCGGCTGCGCGGGCGGCCGCGGGTTGCGGGAGGCCCGGCGGGGGCGCGGCCGCCGGAGCCGCCGGCGGGGGTTTGCGGACAGTGCGGCGCTGGCGGGTCCCGCCGCAGCCCCTGGGCCCGTGCGGTTTATTCGCGTTTTCAGACCATTTTCCCCCTTCCCGGCCCTCACGGCGGTGTTTTCCCTGCTGTTCGCCGCTCTGAAAGAGCCGTTTCAGTCTTTCTCTGAGATGCTTTGCACCCTAGCACAAGGCGCTTGACTTAGATAAATGTAATAAAGATTTAAAAATTGGAGAAACACGTCAAAGATTTAAAAGAAAATATCGAAAGAATAAAAGACTTTCTTTTTAAAAAAAATGGTGGTTGTTTTTTTTTAATAAATAAAAGCCCGATTGAAATTTAATCCGTTATCTCAGTAGGTAATGTGGTACCCTCTGTTTATCAAGGTCAGGAGGCAGATTTGCAAGCAAGGGAAATCACGGTGTTGGATTTGGGCTGATTTATGTTTGCCATGGAGCTAGCTGTAATCTTTTATTGACTTACTGTGGTTGCTAATGCTTGGGGTTTCTTCTGTTTTATCAATTAATCAACTTTATTGTACTATTACATTCTTACATTGCACGTTCCTCACTACTACATACCTTTAAAACCGATTTCAGTCTAACCTTTTCTGCACAACCTCTTGGCTGGAATAGGCCCTCTGTGAGAATTTCAATGACTGCTTCTCTAAGGCGGTTAGAAATAAATATATTCAGTAGGCTTAGTTTAAAGTTTTCTTTTCCTTGGTCAGAGGAACTGCATCAGAAATGTTAAATCTTGTGTTGACAATGTTAAATGATGTAATTTGGTTGAAAATGTAACTGCTTGATTAGCATTATGGGTTTTTTTCTACTTTTAACGTCTTGGAAGGTAAGCTGGTATTTTAATGGGAACAGATTGTGAGCTTCTTGCAAATACTAGAATGATTTGTTAAGGACAGAAAACCATGTGAAAAATCCTTTAGGGAGTCTGAAAGAGATATCAGAATTTTCTTACGCATGGTATGGATTTGTAGGTTTTAAAGTTGAAGGGTTTTTTACAGGCATGGTATTTTTCATTGGGTATGATTACAGTTTACATTGTGGTTTTCACTGATATGCATAAATTATCATTTATTTACCACTCAAACCTTTGTTAGGCTTGTCAAAAGAAGCAGCAGAGGTATAATTTCTGCCCACAAACATGTAATCTCATAGAACTTTACATGCCAGTTTGTGTAGGTAAGTTTATACGAACAGATCTACATTTTAATGCTAGAAATCCCATGCTAAAACAGAGGCAATGGGATCTAAGCTTGTCCCCATCCCCATGTAAGCATTCTTTATTTTTTCTCACAGCTGTGAGAAAGCTATGTTACAGGATGCTCATAAGGAAAGGTTTGATTTTCTTTCCGTTAGTCATTTGGAACGGTGCCACTGACTGCAGATGAAACCATTTGCAAGGTTTACATGCATTGCGTGTTATCTCCAGGTCAAAGCTCGCTTCAGGCCTACAGCGGATCCTGCCTGCTTTGTTTCAGCTGTATGTCCGCATTCCATACCCTAAACCAGCTCTCCACACCCCAAAGTCTGAGGTGCACATCTCTGCTGAGCAACTGATGTTATATAGCAGGAAGAATGGCAAATCACAAATGAGAGTTCATGATGAGAGGTTGTACCCAGCTGTCGCTTTATACTCCACAGGCAAACCTGGAGCTTGGCAATATGTCTGTGCCCTGCTCTGCTCCTGGAGGCTTTTTCAAACAGCCTCCCTTCCAGGTGCAGCTGATGCTTCCTCTTTCCAGAGGAGGACTGCTGCAAATGGATGCCAGTCTCAGCTGGGAAATCACAACCTATGACACAGCCTTCCAGCAAAGATCACAGCCGACAGCATAAATGCTTTTTCTCATTTCCATTCCTGGGAGGCAGGAGGCATTAATCTCTTCCAGAATGTGCTTTTTGTTATTGTTTCCCAGAACCAGATCAGATTTACTTTTTTTAAATGTGATCTACATTCTGAATCACTGGAAGTAAATGGTGCTCCTTACCTCCATGTTGAAATGTTAGAGCTTACAAAATTTAGTGAGAAACCAAAACAGGGTATTAAATACACAGATGCTTGATTAGGAGCATTAAAGAGAGTTTTATTTTTAATATTGAGCTAGTTTAAATATTGAACATTGATGCATTTGAGACAACAGATGTGCCTAGATAATTACTGTAAATAGAACTAGCAATAAAAATACCTTTTATGGCATGAAGATCATCTTATGAATTTCACAAATAAACAAACATAGACACAACAGAAAACCAGAGATCAGGAAGAATGTAATTTCTGAGAAAACACGTGTTTCTGTGATTTTTCTTAGGTTTTTTTTTTTGTTTTTCCACCCAGGGATTGTGTGTACCTTTAGGACTTTAAATTTTTGTAGTAGAAAAATGATGGGGGAAATCATATCAATTCTATCTTTTAGAGAAAGGTTGATTATTTATCTGAGCACAGTTCTTATTTCACCTTTCCTGTTACTAGTAAGATACTCCCTGAATAATTATGAGCACTGTAATGCTGCATATGTATAATCCATCTCAAAGTCAGTAAATATAATTTCTTCAAATTACAAAAAGGATAATTAAATTTTCTCAAGAATATTAGTCTTTGAACAAAGCCACAAAAAAGGCTTTGAAATGCAAACCTATTTCTCCTGTCCACTGAGCCATCAGCTTACAGAGCCGCAGTAGGATGCACAGTCCGATATTGTCCAGAAAACTTGAAGTTGCATTTTGCCTCTGCTGTTGAAACAGGTTGTATCTTCATGCAACTATTCGTGCTGGTGAATGCCAAAAAGACAGTGTTTCAAAACACCAGAAAGTAACAATCATGAAGAATCAAAAAGCTTTGGAACTCAACTAGCATGTAGCTGTATAACAGGAAACTTAGCTATTCCAAGTGTGTGTTCTGTTTACAAGACATTCATCTTGGAATATGTTTACGAAGTAGTTAATTATGCTTTTCTGAACAGGTGCATTTTCCCACTTAACATAAATTATGTCCAAACAGTTTGTGCTGTCAAAACCCACCCATTTCCAAGCATCTGACTAGAAAACATTACCAATGAAGAAACAAAGTTCAGCTCAAGTTCCCTCCCTATACTTCATATTCCCTCAGGATTCTTGCTACAAGACTTCTCAGCCCATACATATTTTTTTGCTTCCAAAAGCAACACCCATTTCTTTTATAAGCCATCTGCTCAGTCCATTAGCAAAATCCATGCAACAGCTTCCCAGCAGCACCAACACCTGCTAATAGGGGATGGTGTTTCAGGCAGATACTGCCAGCCTGTCACAGCTTCTTATCTCCCATCTCTCTAATCTTCAGAGTAGTGTCTGGGATTATCTCCTGGAAATCAAATGCCCAGCAAGATGGTTTGCTATTTCTTTTTATATATCAGTAAACATGTACTTGATTGAATTCATTACTCCTGTAAACATCTTTTATTATACAGATCAATGTGAATTTACAAGCTGTAGCAGTATGATATTGACATAACGCAGATTTCATATACAATAACTTTTTATAGTCCTCATCACTCCAAACATGCTCTGGATGAAATTCAGTACTGATGTAAGCAGATACCGTAACACCAAGGGTATCCGTAGACTATAGTCAATTACTCTCAAGCTTAATGGGCCCCCTTTGGTTCAGGCCTGGTTTTGAACAGCTTTTATATATGAGCACTTCTATTTTTAACTACATAAAATATCATTTCAGAGTTTATCTGTTTATTAATCAAAGCTTGGAGGGCTTTTTTCAAATAATATCTTTGAGTTCCCATCTGCTGTCTGCCCCCATTTAAGACAAAGGGCATCCCAGAACTTCAGCAGTTTGGAGAGGAGTTTCTTTCGGTTGAGCAGCCATCAAGCCAGTTTAAAAAAAAATAGAAAAGTTCCACTGTATGAGGCAGTAAGACCAAATGAGGCATAAGCTGAAGGAAAGTGGAAATTTATATCTGCTGGTCAAGTAAGTTAATGTGGTCATCCAGGAAATAAAAACAGTTCTCATAAATATTCACAAACAAGGGTAGGATCATACAGTGTTGCTAAAGGCTACCTATGCTATTGCCAGCCTGCAGGCCCACGTAGAGGGATGTGAGCCACTCCTCCTTTGCCGTTGGACATAGGAATTAAACCATTATTTAAGCACTATGGTCAGGAACCTCTGAGGAAAGTGGGAACAAGGGAGACTTCTTCCCCACCAAAGTTACGCTGTTTCTCATGTAGTTAATGTGTCCTTTCACAGTATGAAAGTTCTCAGTATCTGTTTAATCCACACCTTACCAGGTGTAACTGAAAATTGTTTCATACGGGTTCATTGAAATAAGTCTGAAGTTATCAGTTCGTTTGATGTATTGCAACATAATTACTATAAAAGAGAAATAATACTTAATCTTCTTTACAAAGGCATCATAGATGTATCTGTACCATGTGGTACAGTAAAGAAGGGATGAAATATTTCTCTAGTCATCTCATTACTAGATGGGTGTTTGAGAGAAACCAACATAGTGAGATGATATTAGAATCAATACTAACTTCTCCAGGGCAGCAAGATAAAGAAATTTCATTACATGAGGAAAAAATCTTCCTAATACCAGTACTACAAGAGGCAGTAGGATGTATAATGCAAAAAAATCTAACTACATGTACTGAATTCTGATCCGTCGGGGCTTGCTTACTCATACACATAGTGTCAGATGCTCAGGTGCCTCTACAGTGCAGTTGAGTTTCTTGCAGTGCCTGTTACCCTGGCAAGGAGGACAGCCTGAAGTCAGCACACACGGTTTTTCACCCACTCAAACTGGGATGTCACAGCAGAGGACATGAGTGATAGAAGTGGCAAGATACTTCTGCAGAGAAAGTGGAAGTTATTGTAATGGAGACAAGGACTATTCATTTGCATTTATGGGAACAGTTAAATCTAGAATTATAGCAGTCTCTCTTGCAACAGGTAGTAAAACCCACCAAATCTGATTTTGTGCCATACAACACTAAGTAGCGCAGCATCAGTATCTACTTAGATAGGACAGCTCCGCATGCAAGAAATACAGGACATAGGAAGGCACTGAATGGAAGTACTTACTGTGTCTGGACAACAGTGAGGGTCTTCCACAAATTAAATGAATCTTTAAGAGTTCAGATTTATATTACAAAGATGCGGTGTGTCAGGAGGCAGCAAGAAGAAATGTGCAAAATAAGTCTTTGCAAAAACATATTCCTCCTCATACAGGTATGGGTACACAGGATCTGTCCATCCCAAAATGACCTGGTTTTTCCTCAGCTTTTTGAAGATCACATGTTGTTGTTCCACTGATGTTTACAGAGGTTGGTCTGGATAAACCAGAGAGATTTAAGGGCGCCTGTCCTGTCTGTGCTGTAGTCTCCAGAATCACAAAAAGGCAAGGAGCTTTGCAGAGCACCCTGCCTATGGAGAAACACACAGCGTGGGGTAAAAGAGTCCTTCCAATTCTTCACAATTACTTGTTGTAGCAAAGAAACAAAAGACTGCTACAATTATCCTTTGCATTGACATGACGGTTTTTTAATTTGGTTCAGACTATGGGTTGTAATTTCTGTGACTGCAATAGACAATATTAACATGACGTGCATTTCCTTATGGTCTCGTGGGATTTTTATGTCCAAGAAGTGATAGTGACAATGTTATTGAGTGATTATGATTTATTATTTCAATTATGGCAGAAAACAGAGACCTCATTCAACATTAGGCCCCCATTGTGATGCAGCTGTCCAAACATATATGAAAAGACTGTCTCCAGACCAGAAGTCTTCAAATTATTCCACTCAGAGCCATCAGGGAGCAGAGAGCTCCACACATGGAGCAGGCACACAGGCAGGGATGATCCTGGACCACGCGTGTGTTGCCGAGATTGTAACAAAATCACAGGTTCTCCTAGTCATAAGCAACAGTTTTTCTCTCCAAATGAAATAGGTTACCTCCCCTACTATTTTCTTTCTTAAAAGACCACGTTGCATATTTTCCTGTTGAATGAGGAAAGTTCTACCTGTTCTTTTCCATAATGATTTTACCTATTTTCCTTTCTCTGCACATGTATGTGCTCCAATTCTCCTGGCTTTGTTTGCCTCCCTTTACCAATTTTCAAACCCTCTTCTCTTCTGTCCTGCGCTATTTCATTCCTTCACCAGTTACCATGCCCTCCTCCCCACAGCAGGGTGAAGCCACCCTCCCCGAGGGGTTTCCTGCTCTGCCTGAACCTCCTCCGGCCTGTCTCCTCTCTCCACTCTTGAAATCCCAACTGCTATGGGACTGCCACCCTCCAACACCACAGAACCTTTCAGAAGCCTCTGACTTCATCTGGCTGTCTCACCCTGAGACTTACGAATGAAAAAGCATTGCATAAATGATAAACATTGGTATTGACTGTATTAATAATATTTCCATGTTAAAGGATCATTATAAAGACCATATAGTTCCCCCTTCAAACAGGTAGTGGGTAGAAAGGAAATACCCTCCCCTGCCCTCCGTATGGAAACTGCTTTTAACTGTAGGAGAGCAATGTAACCTGCATTTATCGCTCCTAAAAAATTACAGAAATAAATTATTTAACCAGGAGAACCATTTCTAACATGTCTTTTGTGCTCATTCAGTCTACCATCCTATGCTAAGCTTGAGAGAATGGATATGGCTAATTATACTCTTCTCTTTGCAATGAAGTGATTGAATGTTATAGCAGAAATGAAAAAGAGCATGTAAGCAAAGTATTTTCTTTAGGATGATTTGTAAGAAGTAACAGCTGTGAAAATAGAAAACCAACCTAGTCCCAGTGTTGCAGGTAACATCCTGATCTCACTGATGGCAGAACTTTATTCAAGTATGAACAAAGCAAGATTTCATTCGAGACTTCATAAAAAAAAAAAATCTCTTCAACAGTGGCTTGTGTGGCCTTAGCCCCTGCACGTCTGAGCTCAGGGCACTAGAAATCTCACCTGTGGTGTGTCTTTTCTGTAACAGCCAGGTAGGGCCTCAGCTGACTGAGGCATGCCTGAATCTTTATGTTCAACCCTATTAGCGAAGGTAAGATCTAATGTCCCAATTATGTGGATGAAGCAAAGGATGCTAAACACCACCAAAGTGTGCTGCTGACTTTCCTTAACTTTGTGAATGCTTACAAAATAACGATTCTGGTAGTATGTTTGCAGTACAGCAAAGGGAAAGACCAAGTAAATAGAACAGGGTGGGAGAGGGAATGAAGGGAGGCCAAAAGGGATAGAAAAGCAGGAAAAAGCAGAGGCATATTAAGTCTTCAGGGTACAGAAAATGACATTACTTGGAGAGGAATGGAAATCTATGTATTTTTTTAATTGTAGCACTATAAAGAAAACTAGGTGGAACAAAAGAAAATTATGGTTAAATAACAGGATTTTTTTATTGTGATCAATGAAGTAGACAGAAGGGAAGATTTCTGAGAAAAGATATCAAGGACAAAAAGCAGCTGTTTCAAGTGATCTACACACAAAACCCCATCACCTCTGAGTTACAATGTTGCACTTGGGCATAACAAGCAAGTGCAGGCATTATGCCTAACACGGTCAGACTTCTATACATCCTCTGTTAGAGATCCTGATTAATTGTCTTTACCAGAAATTATTTGAAAGAAATTACAGCATTGGAAACAAAAAATGCTTGAGGGTAATTTTTATATGTAGACATTTATTGGTTAATATATTACTTGGGAATGGACCTGCCCTTTGCACAAAGTGGAATGAATGAAGTTCTTTCATATAACTGTGATGATTAAAATGGTAATACTTAATACCAATTAAAAAGCCCTGTCTTTCACATTCCTGTGAAAAAAATGTATTTCACATGGTTGCCATCTTTTAATATGGATTAAAAAAAAATAAAGTTTCACTGGAAGCACTATATTTATTTCAACTATTATTAGAAAATAGCTCAACATTTCAAATGTGAATCTGAGTTTAAAATAAATCTGGCTTGGACTAAACGCAAGTAGAAGTCAAGGTTCTCTGTTTCATGAGATTAAAAACAAAATGCTTGAAAACATTCAATTTCTCTCTCTTGGTGGATCAGTCATGCATCTTTCAAATATACAGAACATCAATATCAAATACTACTAATATCAAAGCACATTCTGCCAAAGGCTTCTCAGATTCTGGAGCTGAGAGAAAAAAGCTTTTATGTTGACATTTGCATTACAACCACTTAAAATATCCACTTCTTTGTGTTGCTGAGGATTAATATGTTCTTCTTGGCTAGCACCATAGATATTTCTCCTTCTAGCTTTGTCGGTCGAACACAAACCAAAAATAGATCTGTAAATATTAAATAAACTTTCTAAGTTGGTTTCTTGGCTGATTTTATTCAGATGCAAAGTGGCTTTTAGTGTTTGTTTCTTACACTTTTTTTTTTGATAGATTCACACCTATGAATATGATACTAAACATTTTTTTGCTTATTCTTTCTCTTAATTAAAGGTTACCGGTCTAAATGTTCTTTAAGAGGTTTAGTTTTGTGGCTTGTAAGTGTGAAGAAAAGGCACTGAAGATGCACAGGATTAAAGAACATCTACTGTAATCCTCTGAGCCTGGACGACTCCTCATTCATGGCACTAGCAATAAATAGAAATCAAAGAAAGACATTGAGAACAAACTAGAGCATTTAAAAGCTCAAACTCTGGAAATACCAGAAACTACTGGAAAAGAAGGCAAGAACACTTCAATGTACATCTGGAAGCAGTAAGTGTTATTTAAAAGCAAGTCAACCAGAAGGAGGTTTTCCTTCTGAAAATAGCAAGTGCTGATGCATTTGGCATATTTAACAGTTTTCAGCAATCCAAGCGAAGGAGGGTATTCATGAAGCTGTTACAGAAAATTGAGTAGTAATATATTCTAAATAAAAATGAAGCATATGAAAGTTATAGGCTTTGAACCTGAAGGTTTAAAAATATTTTGTAGTTTATAAGACTGGGGAGACAATTTTATCTGTTACAGGTGTTATGATAAAGCATGGAATTAGCCTTCCTTAGGGCAAGATCTAATGAAGATTCATGGATTAAAAAACCCCACCACCTTCTGACTTTAAAAAGCCACTGGTTTTCAACAGAAAGTGGAGCAAATAACATAGAAATAGACTCCTGGGAGAAGCAGGCTCCAGATGAGGCACTTTAGACTTTGCCAAGAAACTAGAACTTGAATAAGTGTTGGACTAGAGTGCTCTGTCACCTTAGATATAACCAAGAGCTTAAAATAGCATAAGACAAAGATATTAGAAGCAGAAAAGCATGCAGAGCTTGAAATCATAACCAAAGAATAACAACACAAATAAAGCAGATGGGAGAAGCTGAACGTTAACCAAAAGCTTGTATTAATTTGACTGCAAGCGCCAGGGGTCTGAACCATGAACAAACTGCATGTTGCTGGCACCTCTGCTTTGGACGACTGTTTTCTTAAGAACAAAGGACACTTGCAGAAAAAGATGGTGTGTGTAGAAGAAATAATAACCATGGAGAGCAAATGGGATGTATTACCTTCAATTAGTCATATGTGTACAACTCCCAGTATTTCTAGGACCTGTGCTGTAACCCTAAGAGAAAATCAACAGGTTGTAGAAAGATAAATGGGTAAAATTCCAGGTTTAGGAAAGTGGGGTTTTTTTCTGTTTAAAAAATATGCTTCTAGATACAAATAATAAACCAGGAAAAACATCTCAACTGTTTTTTTCTATTTTTAGATACCACTACTAAAGATATTACAGCTTAAGAGCTGATTATGCGTTAAAAACCTTTTTAGCTAGACTTCTTTACCAATACAGTGACATGTGACAGTGGGACACAATTTACAGGACATGCATTTGAGCAGAATACAGTGAAGCTTAGATTTAGATATATGACTACTGGTCCTCATCGTTCCTAATTTACTGAGTGCAGAGTATGTACAAAAGCCTGGTGAACTCTTTGTGCGAACTCTTGCAGTTAGAATTAAAGTGACCTTCATTTAACATAGCCTATTTCACTTCCAAAGTGAGTTAGGCTAAATTGAATCAAGGGCATTTTTAATTCTGAAGAAAAATACATACTGAGACATTTAATAGAGCTCAGTCTACTTCAAATTAACAGCTGTAATTAACTTGGAGATCTCTGTAGAAAAGGCCTAAAAAGAGAAATTAAAAAACACCGCTCTTTTCTTTTTGCTTTAAATCTTTTTTATTCTGTAAAAGGTAAGTGATTCAGTCTCAATATATAGTAAGAACAAACAAACATCAGTATAAATACTGATCACTTTTAAATTATGGTAACCATGCAGGTAATGAAGTCAACTACCTTGAAAGTGTTTTACTATATAAAATATATTACTATATAAAACAGCTATGCATTTCAGTAACTTTGACTACACAAGCAGTATTTCTATTCAAATCTCTATGACTAGACTACAATCTAATGTCAGACAACTATACCATCAATTTTGATTTAAGTTTCATTCCATACCATCAATTTTGATTTGTTTCATTCCTTCTATAGTTCATGTACAGCAATCCAAATACATTGCTGAACTACTAAAAATACAAGAACAAAATGTGCAATTGATTTTTTTGGGTTTTTTTTTTTCTCTACTTGATTTTTGTACACAACTATTCAGAAGCGCAGCAAAACAAGATAATATAAAATATCTTGGTTTTCTTAGGCTGAGCAGTCTTCATGGATTCAAAAAATTTGGAACATCTGCATAGAAAAGCAAAGGACTTCTCCCAGTGTGGATAAAGAAACTTTTAAAATGAGCCTGATGGCAGCCAGATACCAACAACAGGATCACAAAGTCACTTACAGGGGCAGGTCAGTAGGAACTTTCCTTAACAGTAACTAGCAATTTCTTCTGAATCACAAATTTGCAGGCAGTGTCTTCTACAAATATGGAATCATCTGCAGAACAATTATAAGCAACTGAAAAAAGTGCTGCTCGGCTGATAGCAAAAGACTACACTCCTTCTCCCAAACGATTGTAGGAGATAAAGGCCAAGAACTGAACAGCTGGATTTGCCCATTAAGGAAGTCTGTAGTTTATCTCTGTGAAAAACATGTTTACTCAGCAGGACATTGATCACAAGAGAGCACCTGCCACCTCCTATGAATGAATATATAGCCACCATCCACAGAAAAATTGACAAAAGCTATCTCGTCAAGGGGCAATACTGACAGCAAAAGCCATAGCCCAAACATAGCTGTTCTTTATGTGTAAAACATCAGAAAAAATCCCACCTTGAAATTTCATGGCTCTTCAGAGGTTTGTGGTGAAATAAGTGTAGTTAAAAATCAATAAGGGAATATATAAACCCTTTGCTTCTGTGTTTGCATGGGTTTTTTTGACCAGTGGCTATCTTCAGATGGGAAACATCTAATGCCAAGAAGGGAAGGCTGGCAGTGATGAAGTGTTGGCTGCTGGTGTAAACTTACTTTGGTGCTTCTTGCTTCAAGTGTACCTAGTCATGTCGAAGGAAGCCCAAGTTACTCTTAATTAAGGATCTCTCCTTCTTTGAACTAAAAAGTCCCTCAAAATTGCAACAGTCACAGTGTGCAGAACTCTTTCCTGAGGCTCCAGATTCCTTCTGGATTCACAGTCAGAGAGCACCAAAGAACATTTTTCAGGAGATCTGGCAGAGTGAGTTGTTGGCCAAGTTGCTCTAGGTTCATTGTAGATTCAGAGATTGGCAATCTTAGATATTGTGGAAACAAGATGTTTCACTCCACTCCGTGAGGTCAGCAGAAATGAACTGGGCATCAGTAGATTTGCTCTTACCAGCACAAGGATGTACTTCATTGCTCTCTGTGTAGCTGGTGCAGGGAGCAGGGGGAATTGCCGTACTTCTGCTTTAATCCCTTCCCTTAGCACATCTACATGACAAACTGATATATTCTTGGCAGGTCTGAAATTATGCTGCAGTGATGAATATTCCTGTTTCTGGGTCAGAAGCTGTAAAATTTGGAAAATAACATATTCACAAAGAGATACATATGGTTCTTGGCACGTTAGCAACCTGCTAGAAAAACATCCCACGCTGGCAGAGCAGGGGTTAGCTGAGAGCAGGAAATGTGCCAGTAGTCTGGAGCAACCTAAAAGGAAAACAGAGAGTTAAATGCCAGATATATCAGTCTGTTTAGGAGTAGAGAAGGAAGCTGTCAAGGGTATTCAAAGATGCAGGAATCTGAGATTTGGGGGAAGAGCAGTCAAATCTAGTATTCAAACCCTGCAATTTACAGGCACTGCTGCAATGGTAAGGCAGGCTGGCCACATAAAGAGAATGACAACCAAGGCAGGTACATACTCAGAACCTGAGAAGAGCCTACATACTCCGAGTAAGAATTACCAGTACAGATGGGCAAAACCACCAATCTATTTACATCAATCCCTTGCAATGCAGGCACACCTTAAATGCAAGGGAAGAAAATTAAGATTTGTAACAATTCAAATTCACTGACTTGTTTCAAATGTGTATTGAAAACAACTGCTGTAGTTGCTACAGAAATGCTGCTATCTCATCTAGAAATTGCAATGATTATGGAGTGAAATGATATGTGGCTCCAGAAGTAATTACCTTATGAAAAAGTGATTTCCATTAAAAGCACGTGAGAGCCTTTGATCTAACAGAAATTTATCTTTTCTGTCCTGAAACAACCCTCTCATTTTCAGTTCTGAGTCTATGTAGAGTGAAATAGACAAGTTTCATGAGGGAACTATACCTCTGCTACAGAGTTTTAGGCTTTATCAGAGAAAAAGAT
Source organism: Falco peregrinus (assembly GCF_023634155.1). Classification (NCBI taxonomy): domain Eukaryota; kingdom Metazoa; phylum Chordata; class Aves; order Falconiformes; family Falconidae; genus Falco; species Falco peregrinus. The sequence goes on along the minus strand of NC_073730.1, from coordinate 19,542,516 downwards.
TGGCCTTCTAGGATATTCCTAATTGATAGTTCCCAACAAATATGTAGAAAAATGAATGAAAACCCACTGTGAGTCACTGAAACTACATCATTAAATGTGTATAGTTCTAAAACTGCTGAGCTGACTTTCTTAGAGTATAGCTATTCTTTTAAATCTTTTACAGATCAGCAAAACAAATGAAATCTGATTTTTTTAGATTGCACCGTTTACTAAAGTATTCTAACATATCCAGCAGAACATTTTTCATGTTTGTATGATTTGATTTTTTAAACAACGGTGTTGAAAGAAAGAAGACAAACGGCTTTTGTATGAGGCATTTCAGCATCAAAGGATTTTATGTAAGAAAATTAAGGCAAACTGAAGATTAGGGCTAGAACAATGGTTGATACTCTGGATGCTAAAGAAATATACATACCTAGCATATATAATCTATACTACATCGCTATGTTCTGCAGTTAATTTAACTGGTTAATATGGCATACGTTTAGTAAATGGTGTGAATGAGAATGCAAACGTCCAGCCCTAAGTCCCTGTTTCTGTTATCTTCACTTAGACATGTAATTCCAGGATCATGAGAGCGGTTCATTTAATGTTTTACAGCACTGTTGACTTGTATTTGTTATGTTTTTGATTATGAGAGTGTTTGGGTATAAGCATTTATGCAAGTCCATCAGTGCTGCATGTGCTTATTTTGAGAACTAGTGTCATGCATTGCTGCACATATATATGCGGTGCTGTGAGTGTATATATCGGATTTTGCTGGAGTATGTGCAACAACCAGCTGATTCTGGTCCGCCAAATCCCAAAGGGCAGTAATGGCTATTGGACCTTGGTGGATCCTCACATATGAAGCCTATGCAGCACAATTTGCTAGTGAAGGGATGAGCTGTAATGCCAATAATATGCTAAAGATGCCGCAGCATATCTCGTTTGTTAGGGATGCTGCTGCTGTCTTCTCAAGGATATCAAAATGCCTGTCAGCACCTGGATGAAAATCAGCTGACTCAGATTCAGTTCGGCCAAAATGAAAATTATGATGGCTGGAGCAGGGAAAATGTTCAAAACTGGGGTAACTTTTTTACCTATCTCTGGTAGTGTCTTCAGATGTTTATTTAAATACTACAGCACCTCAGATTTCATTATTTTGTCATTGTCTGAGTGATCGAGATGGTTGATGGCAGAGATACCCTCTTCTTTTCTCAAGCTTAACCTCTCCTCCTGGTGCAGATCGGGCCGTTGCAATCTACGTGCCCTTCCCTGGCAGAGTGAAATACTGGTAACTCACTGAACCTCTGGGTAAGTGCGTAAAGATGCAGAGACTTCAACTTTGGCAAAACAAGACAACCCTCTTCAGCAGTAGCAGCTTCACCGTCCCCAGTGGTTTGCAGGTTATTTCCTCACTATGTCTATGTTTCTGATCTTCAAAGCAACACAGACCTGGCTTCCCCAGAGTTTGGTTCTTTAATCATAAAAACACAGGTACTCCTCTGAAGCAAGCAGTATCACCCAGATCAGGGTGATGCAAGTGAAAACGTGGCAATCAAGAGAAAGTCCCTTAAGTGTTCATTGATAGAAGTTCAGCCTACAGAACATCAAGATAATTCAGCCAACTGTTCCCAAAACTGTCTAGCTGGATAATCCGGGCAGCTTGTACCACTGACAGAGTAAAGCCACACGCTGGCTAGAAGTGCCTGGCGCTCACCTGCGATGCATTCCACTGCACGGTCTCAGGAGATAGGAAATTTCCCAGAGGTATCAGCTTTAGGACGCATTAGCGTTTGTGCATAAAGACCTGCCTTACGGAGTCAGCATTAGGCCGTGAGGGCGGGTGCTGGGCCGGCAGGTGGCCCGGGGGGTCAGGAGGGGATTCTGGTAGCCCCTGTGAAAGATGGTAGCCAGGACGGCTGCCACCAGGGCGATGGATGCATGCCGCAGCCCTGGGGGAGAGCGCTTCCAGAAGGGGCTGGGTATCGCATCAGTTGTCCTGGCAAAATGTGTACAGTCTGTGATCCCCAGGCTTACCGCGCCTGCTCTCCGCGCTCCCCACGTGAAAGCACAAAAAATAGCGCCTTCCTTTTGATAAGCATTTCCTTCCAGAGCTAAAACACTCGAAGCGTGTTGCATGGTAAATATATATATTCAAAGAGAGCTATCATCAGCTTGGAAGTCACAATACCGTTCGAAAACGCGTAGCGGTAGCTATTTATGACATGAGTGGCAGCAAAAAAAGGGGGAGGAAAAGAAAAAAAATCTTTCCTGGCAGCTCGCTGGCTTTCTGTGTTTTTTCTGGAGTCTGTTAGCCATGCAACAACAGTTTGTGAGCAGGCGGCAAGCGCCGGCTCCCTGGCGTCCGCCGCCGGGGCGCAGACCAGGGCGGCGCGGGGGGTCGGCGGCCGCGGGCCCGGCGGTGGGCGCCCCGCGGGGGGTGTCCCCGGGCCGCCGGCGACGCGCAGCGGGAGGCGGCCGGGTCCCCGGCGGGCGCAGCCGCAGGGCCGGGTGCGCTCGGCCGCCCGGGGTCACCTTGGGCACGGCACGGCTCGCCCCCGCCTCAGCCCGCGGGCGGGACGGCCCGTGACAGCGGCGGCGGGGGCGCTCCCACACCACCGCCCCGTGGGGCCGGGCGCCGGCCGGGGGGCGCGGGGTAGGCGGCCGCGCCCCCGCCACGGCGGCGGCCCCGGGGGCAGCCCGCCCGCCCCTGCCCTCCGCCAGCCGCTGCGGCCCGCCGCCGGCCCGGGCCCCCTCAGCCCCCTCCCCTGGGCCGGGCGGCCGGGGCGGCGCCCCCCCTCCTGAGGCGGCGGCAGCGGCCGGGGCCGTGGACGGCGGCGTCCCGCGCCCCGCGCGCCCCCGGCGGGCGGCGTAGCGAGGGAGGAGGCGCCGCCCCGGCCGTCATTTCCGCCGTGTGTCGGGGTGGGGGAGGGGGGCAGAGCGCTCGCCTCCTCCTCCGCGGCGGCCGGAGACAGAGACCCAGCGTGGGGCGAGGGGAGCCAGCCGCCGCCGCCGCCGCGCCCGCGGGCCGCGCCGCCCCGCCAGCCGAGCCCTGCCCCCGCCCGCCGCAGCCGCCCGGCATCCTTCCCGCCCCCCGCCCCGCGCCGCCCCGGCCCGGCCATGGGGAACGCAGCCACCGCCAAGAAGGGCAACGAGATCGAGAGCGGTGAGTGAGGGGGGGATTCGTCGCCTCCGCCCGTCGCCTGGCACCGCTCCCCGAGGAGGGGCCGGCGGGCCGGGCCTGGTGCGCCCGCCCCGCGCCGCCGCCGCCGCAGGCCCCGCGGCCTAGCGGCCGAGGCGCCGAGCCCCCAGCCCCGCGCAGGCCCGGCCGCCCGCCGGCCCCTGGCTCGGCGCGGCCTGCTCCTGGCGGCGGGGAGCGCTGCCCGCCCGGCCGCCTCGGGCTGCAGCGCCTCGCAAATGGGCGGGTTAAATCCGCCGGCGGCCGGCGGGCCGAGGCCGCCGCTGGGCCGAGCGGCCGGCTGTCCCGCAGCAGGTGTCCGTCCCCGGGCAAGGAGGAGCCGCCGGCGGGGCCGGGGTGGCGGCGGCGGGCAGGTGTCAGCGCCTCCGCCAGCCTCCATCCTCGCCCCGGCCGGCTCGCTATCCCCACCCCTGAACACACCCTTGCCGGCGGGGGAGGCCGGCCGCCGCGCCGCGTTCGCTCTGCGGCGGGAGGGTTTCATCCCGCTGCGGGGAATGTAGGTCAGGAACTCCGAAGCCTGCGCGGTGCCGTGACCCCGGCGGCCCTGCCCGCTGCCCCGGCCCCGCGGCGTGTGTGCATCGCCGGGGAGCGCCCCGGGAGAGCGCTTGGTACAAACGTTGCTCTCCCGATCCCTGGGTAAAATGGAAGACAAAAGCATTGATCTGAACTTGCCGTCGCGGGGTGCTTTTGGCTGGCGGGTTGTTTTTCTTTCCTGTCTGAAGTATTTCGGCATAAACTTCAGATAGGGTTCAATTGTTGGGGGAAAAAACACACCGTACTTTATTTTTACTAAGTTAACTTCCTTGCTTCGCTTCTGGTGGAAAACTTTGGGTATGTTTGTGACGGGTAAGAGAAAACACAGATGCAGAGGGCAGCCAGTTGTGCAAGCACAAGTGTTCCTAGAACAATACTTTTTGTTACTGGAAATTCCTTGGGCGTTATGAAGATGGAAAAAAAGTTTAAATGTTGAAGTTACTACTTGTTTGGGTTGGGTGGTTTGTTTTTTTTTTTCCAGTTTGTTTACTTTTTGTGTGCTTACTACTGAGTTCTGGGGTAGAACCGGGTAACCCAATTTGAAGAGGCCGGTGCCAGCCTGCACAGCATTCCTCTGGCTGCCTGGGGATCTGCATGGGTGTCTCCAGCTGTGGGACCAGGGGCTCTGCTTCATCTACCCAGTTCTTCTGTGGTTTTGCCTTTCAGTTCTTGAGTCCTTTCTTGTTATTGTAGAATTCACAGTCCAAATGTTTTACGAGTGTTTGACCATTATTGTTTAGTGTTTTTTATTTTTATTTATTTAGCTGAGTGCATTCATTTTTGATAGGAAGTATTTTAGCCTACCTGTCAAGATATGTGTGGAGGGAGAGAGAGTGTGTGTGCATTGTTTGAAGTACTTCAGATGACAAAACACCGCATTTTGTATTTCATAGTAGCTGTATTGCTGTTAGTCTGTGCACTTAAATAACACTACACCACACAGTTGTTTACTTCTATTTTAATTAATTCTTTTCTCTTATTACCAAATAGTGATTTTTAAGTTGCAGATGGAGTTTGCTTCAGAACTCCTCTCTCTCCCTTTGTTAGAGTTTAAAAATGAGGTGCTGCTAGAGATATCAAGCTCAGATGTTCAATTAGTGTATTTAGCAGCAAAAAGCTCTGTAAAGATTACAGCTTCTGTAACTTAGGAGAAGAAATTGATCAGCATTGACATACTGCTGGGAAAGACCAGGATTTGCTTACTGTGGAGGATCAATAGTGTATGAATACTATACACGTAATAAATTATTAGAAGCAATATTTGGTTTATTGGCAGTGAAAGTTGATGCATAATCTAATCATACGACACATGGCAATGAAAAACTAAAGAAACATGAAATGTGGTGGAGCTTTAATTTTCTGAATACATATTCAAGTTGTTGAGCCAGTTTTCCTGTTTGTGTGTTAAGTGTTCTTAGTAGCACATATTCCAAACTTTAGGACACTGAAAAAGAAGTTGTTTGAAGTGGTAACAGAAAAACATCCAGGTTTGACTTGTAAAGGTGATGTTATGCCCTTGATCCATGTATGGAGCATATGGCATTGTGTGGATCAAGGACATGCTAAGGTCCCTGAAAGAACAATGAAGGGTAACACAGCTTCCACTGAATAGCTGTGCTTACAAGTTCATGAAGTGTAATTTGAGACCTCTTTCACTATCTGTGGTCAGCACAGTAAATGCTCTTCACCTAACTGTGGCCCTTATATTCTTGTTTATTTTAGCTTTCCAGGTATATTCAAATATCTTCAGTACTTGTTGATTCACTCAGGCTGTGAAGAGGAATAAAACCAGTTGGATGTCAACACTAGTGGTAGAACGGAGCAAATGTTTCAGAGTATTCCTAGGCAGAAGTTGCAGGTGAATGAAATCTGAATGCTGGTTAAGTTTCTTAAGCTTAGACACCAAAACGGTGAATCAGGCTTACATAGCAGGGAGGAGAAGATACATATATGTATATACAGAAGATGGAAGGCTTTGGTGTAGTCCGTTAGGGTTTTCTTTCTATGCCCTTCTGTTCCAGGTTCTCCTAATATGCGGTGAATTTTGATTTGGAGGATCAAAATTAAAAGTGATCCCTTAGTAAAGAGAAGCTTAAGGGTACCCGTTTTAAACTCTGTACCTGTTTTAAATGGATTCATGGTTTTCCACAGGGCACAGCAAGCCAACAAATTCTGAAGGTCTTTAATAATACAAGTATTTTTCGTTTGAGATCAGAAGAGACACAATTGTCAGTTGTCTTAAAAGTGTCTCTAGGTTTGATCCCTCATCCTAATACTCTTTTAGTTATTCACTGAATTGTTTGGGTTGGTTTGGTTTTTTTGCGGCTGTTCTATTTACAGTAATTGAGAGAACTGCTTTTGCAATCTGTGAATTAAAAATGTCAGTAAGTGATAAATTACATTTAAAAAAAAAAAAGGCCACAAGGAGTTTACCTTAAGTTGCTGCAATTAATGTAGGAAAATGTTAGCTTTATTAATATTCATCGTCTTGGAATCATTTGTTAAAGTAGCACATAACATAGAAGAAGCATAACTACAACACATCTCTGAGTTCAAAAAAGGTCACAGTGGTATTTTTTTTAATCCAGTAAGTGCATCTGTTACTTTCAAGATCATTAGTGATTTTACATGAAACGGGAATGTTTCAACTTTACTAGAACTATTTTCTAAACTGGAATGAATGTCAGCCTTGCAAATTATAAACTTTGCAGAAAGTTTTATATTTTCTTGTTCTTCATATAACTTGATAACACAGATTTTAAGTAATTACTATGTATGGCTTTGAATTATTTGCCACTTTAGATCTGCAAGGTGATGTCATACATGACAGCAAGAAGTTTCTTTAGAAATTAATAGTAACCTCGCTTGGTGTTTTGTTTGTTTGTTCCCCCTCACCACCACCACTAGATTCAAGAATACCTAGCTGTGATATTGTCTGTTTCTTTCTAATTATCAAACTGTATGAGAGACTAGGTGATTAGAATACACTCTTTGTGACTGGAAGATCTGTATGCTTTCTCTTCTTCCAATAGGTGTTGAAACCACATGGGCTTTGCTTCTGAGTTGTGTTAGCCAGGATTCAGGTGGTCCTTACTGCTTTTTCTGTGCCGATATGTGGTATAAGTTGCTCTTAAAATGTATGTTTAAAATTAAACCATACATGATTTCCAAAACACAATTCTATATACCTATCTTCTTACCTGGTAGCCAGATCGCCAGCTTCCAGCGCATGAGGAATTTATTAATCTAACGGGACTTTACTAACTTTGACTTCTGTGGTCTTTAAATAGCCAAGTACAGCATGTGTGATGTGTATTCTGCATGTGAGTTCTATGTTCATTCACTCCTCTTCAAAGTGTTCCCACTACAGTATCTTCAGTATGACAGAGTTCCTATTATAGTCGTTTCTTCCCTTTTTAACTCTTATAATTATTCTGTAAGTAGTGCTCCTTTGAAATGTGCTTGATGGGAAGATGCAGCCGCCTTCATTTTCCTTTGCTAGTAGATTTTAACGTCCTCAGGGGACATTTCTTAGAACTGCAATTTTTTTTTTTAAAAAAAATCTTTGTCATGTGTATTCAGTGCTGGGTCATTCTGCTGTATTTGCTCATTAAGGACCAAAAGACACTACAAGTTTTTCTTGTAAAGACTGGAGGTCACCACTGACCTTTATTAGATTAAAATCAGTGAAGTAGAGGTGAAAAGTTCTGTGTCCATTGCTGTTCCAAACTTGCTGATTCCCTGTCACTTTTCCAGAGACCCTTGTTTCAGTGCTTTTGATCTGAGTGTAGTTTTGTTCAATGACTGTTGTCTTTTGGTCATTGTGTTTATGCTCTCTGATTTTTGAAATGGATAGCCTTTGGAGCCTCGCTTGCACATTTTCGAACGTCAGCTATAATATGTATTGTATAAACACTAATTAACAATATGTATTCCAGTGATGCTGGAATGGACTGTATGGATTACATCTCCAAACAATGTATTTAAAGCTTCTTTTCTTGCATTTTTGGGCTTGTATTGTCTCACTATTGATCTATTAGGTTTCAGCAATAAGGAACTCCATCTGAAAATCAGAAATAGGATTTAATTACTTGCTGAAGAAACACCTAAAAATTCCTTTGCTGTGATCACCAATATAAGACTACCAGTATGCACCGTTTGAAAATTCTGCTTTAATTAAAAACAAAATGCTTATTGACAGCTTGGACTGGCAAAGAGAGGGGCTATCAGTAAATGATAGCCACATGGTACCATAACAAAAGGTCAGAAGGCCTCCAAGTGATAATTTGTGTATTTAGCTTTGTAGTTAGGCCTTTATTACAGCCTCAGACTGCTTTGAAGGCAGAATATTTCAAATTACTTGACATTCCCCTTGTTACTGGTTTTCTTTAGTGTTCACTCATTTACCCATGTAACCACATTTGTAGAAACGACACAACCAAATGTAATATCTTGAAAAATACTCAGATTTCTGATATTTTTGGCAACAGTCACATTATTCCTTATTGTAATTAAGGCTATGTCTGTGCTGCGGAAGTTAACAGTCTCATTGGTACAGGGAGCAGAATGTGGACAGGGAAGTAAGTGGAAAAACTGTAAGGACACAATGCTGCATGTTAGTGTCATGGGCTGCCCTGCCTGGCTGAGGGCTGTGCTCCATGCCACACATCAGGCTGCCAGGGAGTCTTCTCCAGTTAGTTAATTCTTCCATAACTGACACATCTCTTCTTTGGAGAAAGCTGTGAAAAGGCCTTCAGATGGCTGTCAGATTTTGTGTATTTTGCCTGCATCCTTACCACAGACGGCAGGAAGGACTTGTTTGCCCAGGAACTTTTTTTTTTTTTTTTAAACTACAGCAGTTAGTTTAATAAAGAATATTGTCTCTGCTACACAGCAGGTGGGTTCCGAATCAGATCCAAGTAGAGTGTATTTTTTTCAGTCGATGCTTCTGGTTATTTACGCTTGCAGAATTGTCAGTGTTAGAAAGCTTGAATGGGTGGGGATTTTTCTTAAAAACTATGAAACATAGGGCTAGAACTTGGCAGAGCCTGCCCTGCAGTGCTGCTCACAATCTTGTCTTTGTTACAGGTGCAAGGTGTTATTTCATAAGCATTTATTTCAGTTGCAGTGCTGTTTTTCTGTCCCCTACCACGTTTTTCCTGCCTCTGTGCCCTCAAGTGTGCTGGAGCAACTATTTATGAGACAACAAGGTGAACTGAATTTGAAATTGATCTAGGTTAAAAATAACCCTGCAGAAAAGGGAAAGCAGAAGGGACTTTAGTTAACCTGGATTGGCTTCCTGATTCAGTTCACTGCAACTGCACTAACAGTTGTACCGGCGCAGGTGGAATATGGTACAGAGGTGAGACTGGATAGCAGGCACAAAACAGGGGCTGCCTTACCTACTGCTTTGCTGAAAGGAGAGCTGTGGTGCTGTGGTTTCAGGCTGTACTACAAGCCCTTTCCTACCGTGCACAGTTTCTACACTGTGAGATAGAAATGTTTCCTGGGGAACGGGAGAGAGGACGAAGTCACAGTGGACCTGTGAGGAGGTAAGTGAAGTGAGAAACGTGTTGTCTTAGGAGTTGTAAAACTAGAAGATAAAATCACTCCCCCCCACACACACCCAGGTATGTTTGGGAAAGGATTACACACGTTCCTGTGTGTAATTTTGTTTATTTGTTTTATCCTAATGTTCAGGAGGGCTAGTCTTTAATCAGGACCCCATTTTGTCTGTGCAAACACAAACCAGACAATTTATTCCCTGAAACCCACATGTTGTGTTTTGGATAAGAAGTTGAATACAGACAGATGGGAAATACAAGATGAAAGTGAAACTATTAGTCTGTGTAGCGGGAGAATTGGGATAAAGCAGTTTGAGGGTATGTTTGTAGACATATGCAGGAAGCTGAAAGGAAGATGCTGGGGGAGACCTGCCTGTGGTGTTCGGGATCAGCACCAGTAAATGACAGTCTCTTCGGTGTTTGGTTGAGCCATTCTCTTTGTCATCCTGCTCGCTGTTTCTTCAGCATCGCAGCAGAGTAACGTCCACTAAGAGTAGTTTCACGAAACAGCTGAGTCCATCTGATGGTTTGAACTGTTGAAAAATCCAGTTTTATTCCTAGACCCTTCACGGGTCACAGTTCTAGTGTTTTTCCAATCCATTGATAAGTTGTCTTACATAAGCAGAAAACCATGTGGGTTTTATCTCTTTGGGTTATCTATAGTTATTTTGCACGCCAAATCAATTTGCTTAGGTGTCAGATGGCAAGAGACAGATTCCAAGGAAGTGCTGGAAGCACTGTTGGCAATGAAATGAGGTGGCAAGAAGGAACCTCTTTTCTTAGCATTGGGCTCTTAGATTACCTCAACAGTTTCCTAAGACCTCACCCTGCTAATTTATTGGAAAACTAATTACTCCAAACTACTCCTTTCCCATACATTTCCCATTTCCATTCATACAATGAATTCCCTCAAGGCTTGAAGTTTTTAGTGAGTGATGTTAACACCTAGCAGTTGGACTTTGCTTTTTCAAGCCTTTAGAGTTATGTGAAAATAGAGAAAAATACAGTAAAACATTGCTTCTTTCCATCTCCACAATTATCATACAGATCTTTAAGACAATAATATTTTGGAAGAGTTTTTGTTTAACTTTTTTATTTTGTGCTTGGTTTCAGTTCTCTTTTTGCCAATTTGATATTCAAACTAAGAAATATACTAAAGCTTTTATTTCATTCATTCATACTGTCATTCCTTAAGCTATTTTCTGCTTCTCCCCACCTAGAGAGGTTCATCTATAATCATGGAGGGCTTGCTAGCTGTGGTATAATGAGTTCTGATATATATTCCTAGGTACACGCGTAGTAAGGATTAGGCTAACATTAGTTAGTGTGGGGTTACTTAACTTTCTACCCTGTAGTAAAATTGTGGAGACACCTTGTTTTGGTTTCTGGTGGGGTTTTGGGGGGTTGTGTTTTTTTTAAAAAGCCACAATTCTTATGACTTCAGGCTAACCAACCAGTTCCATTTTCAGTGTTTCTTTACATTGGGAAATCATCTATCTGTAGTTTTTGAGCCATAGTTTCAAGAGTTTTAGAAAATCTTTCAGAATATCATAAAGGTATATAAATACAATCTGCGTGGGCTTCCAGACTCTGAGAAAGCAAAAATCTTTTCCATGACATAGCTGTTCTCTACCAGAGAAAGCCTGATTAGCATTTTGCACCAAGTTCTCCCCTTAGGAAAGGCAGAGAATTACTGTTCTACCTTGCACTGACCGTTTCTTCTGAGAGATACGGTATCTGTGTGATACTGTGACACTGAAATACTAAGAGATCTTACCCGTGATGTTAAAACGAGGCACAGAAAATCCTCCTTCAACACATTGTGAGATGAATTAATATCTAATCTGTTGGGTGATTTGTAAAGGTAAGCATTAGGTTTGTTATCCCTCTGCCTCTTGTTAACTTGTTATTCTTTTGTTAAAATACTGTGATGTTTGAATGGAGGACATAAGTAACTTCGTTTCATCCTAGTTAAGCAAGTATGTACTTGTTACCCTACTTCTCTTGCTGTTAGCACTTGTCTATAAACTCACAGACTTCCACGGCAGCAGCGCGGTTCAGGAAATTAAACCAAAGGAAACTGCATTTCTGGCATGAAGATAGAAACTTTAAAGATAGAGAAGACTGTTATTTTGCCTGTGCCCAGAATCTGTTTGCTCTTCCCTCTCATGAGATGATATAATTAAGGGTGTACGTACTTGGATATATCAGCAGGTGCATTGTAATAGTAATTAAGGTTAGTTTTGATTACTAGGATATTAGGCAGTTTGAAATTCTGTTTGCCTTGTAGCAGGTAGCAGTAACAGGTTTATTGTATATTTAAATTTTAATTAAGCATATAATAATCTAGCCTTACTTTGCACAGGGAGAAAAAGTGTGATTTAACTGCACCAAACTCTATCATTAAGATGAAGTTTTTAATGCAAATTACCTGTATTCAAGCGTTTTATTAAGTGATCCATAGATTAATGTAGAGCCTGGAGGTTTTAATCAGGGTTTCTCATTGAAAAACTGGGTAGGTGGTGAGAGAGTGCGAGCATTACATAGCTAAAGTCATGCCAAGCTACTTTGAAAGATATGGTGTTTCCTTATGATGAAAGGACATATGTTTTCATTTATTTGTTGAGGACTGTTTTATATTGGATGCTTTTAAAAAAACGTAACACTGCAGTGGTACCTTTTGGTCCTTGTGAAAACTTGTGCAATGAGAAGGAGGGGGTGTGTCTCCTTGAAATCTGGGACTGTGCTTGCACTGCAGATCCCAGCGCTGGTACTCTGCTTTGGGAATTACTGGTTAAACAACCTAAAGCAGTAGACTGCAACAGTGCATCCCATGGTCAAGTTGATTTCTTTCCATTGGCTTAAAAAAAAAAAAATAATTCTACATTTTAGTGGTACTTGCTTATGTGAAGTAAACTTCAGAATGAAATAAGGTGCTAGATCATTTACCTTAATTTAATGGCCTATATGAATATCAAGTTGCAGAACAGATAAGCTTTGCAATTTAAGTATACAGCAGCTTCATGGGATGTGGAATTGCTTGTGAGGTTCAGGGTGTGTAGTGCTTTGTAACGGTTCTTACGGCATCTGCTGGTTCTTTTGAAAATTAGCAGATTATTTTTTTTTCTCTTTAATTTCTTGAGGACTAATGATCAGATGCAAAACTGACATGAAAAGAAAATTAGCTTCACTTTTTTACACAGATTGCGCTAATGCCTAAGAACAGTTCAGTTTCAATCTGTTTTGTCTATTGTTATGACATGCTTTCTGCCAAAAGATTCCTCTTTTGATTCTATGTACATCATTATCCAACTGCTCATTTAGTATTTAAATGCAGAATTTATTTCATTTGCATATTAACATAGGGGGTTTTTATATTGGACTCCAAGGTAGAATATTCTTGAATGTTAAATGAATGTGTCCACCACTGGGTTTTATTTTCTTGCATTTTCATTGTTGAGTAACATTTGTTACCATTTGTAGGTAACAAACATGTCTAAGGTGAAAACACAGGAAAAGGAGGGCAAGGATAGCAAAAGGTAGTGAATGATTTCCGTGTGAAGAATTACTATGTAAGTGACATCTCTTCTGTCTGGAATAGACAGAAGATACAAATTGTAAAATTGTGTGTGGCATGGCAAGTGAGAAGTGTCCTTCCTGTGCTTGCCCTGTTCTTGCTTTTCTTAAGCAGCCAATTCAAGTTGCTGTTTGTATTGTCACTTTGCTTAGGGACAGATACCAGTTTATTCCTAACAAAACATTATACCTGTCCTTGAGAATGAGAAACTACAGAAAATGAGAATGGAGAGAAACCAGGCAACAGCTGGTAAAAGGAGTGTGGGTCAAGAAATGTAAAAATAGGGAGCCAAAGGGAGCACTAAGCAGAGTATGATCAGAGTCTTGTCCACATTCTCCTGTCCTGGAAGAGGGAGCTGATGAACGCTGGCCAGAGATGCTCTGCCTGAGGAGGTGGAAGTAAATGCCACAGGTGTCAGGATCATCCTGTGAAGCTTCTTCCTTCTAGTTGCAGCTTGGTCAGAGCCAGTGGAGTTGATGAAGCAATCCTGCATCACATAGAGCCTTAGAGGAGAAGTGTGAAAATATAAAGGTGAGCAAAGAACATCTTAGGAAGTGGTTTTGGAAAAGCTTGAGGAGGGGTTGCCATCTGGCCCACTTGGGCCATGTCACGTGTGTGTGCCACCTTATCCCAGAGGGAGCTAATCAGGACCCCCTGAACAGCAGTTATGGATGTGCCTATCTCTGAATTTTTCCTGGTTGGGCTCTGGATTTAGCCCAGAATACAAGCTGGTCCACCTGGCGTCTTGACTTTTCTGACTGTAGGAGATCCTGTCTCCTGCTGCCTGCACAGGGCAAAAGGTGAGAAAGTGAATTATGAGTGCATAGTTGAGTTTTCCAAGAGGAGGTGTGAAGATGAACTGGATGTCATGAAGCCTGCTGAAATACTGTGTGAGGAAGCCTGTGTGTGTCACAGGGACAGCAATCTTCTGCTGGTGTTACAGTTCCCTCAGTCTTGTAACCAGGAGTTACACTGTTGCTGGAGAGGTGGCATTGCAGGTCAGAGCACCAGTGACTAGTTTCATGCTTGATACTCCAAGCCACATTCCTTATTTTGGTTCTGCCACAGATGCCATGTATACTTGGCATGTCGTATACTTTCAGCCATCTTTAGCATTTTCCTTTGATACCTGTTACAGTGAGTCCCTTATTTACCTAGACTCCTAATCTTCTTTGTGCATTTAACTGTATTCCTAGCAGTCCTCACCTATGTTTTCCTGTAGTCTGACGTAAGACAGTTTTGCATTGCACTGAAGAAGTCCATTGTTTTCTGTTCTAAAGCAGTTCTTTTTGTCTGATCTTTTTATCATGATAATTGTAGGTGCTACTTGTATACCTTCAAACTTTTTTTTGAACGGGTGGTGTGTTTTTAGAAGCTTGATGTTTTCAGGAACTAAACAGATACAGAAGTTCTTCTCTTCAGAAGAGTTGGGGGGTTTTGCTGATGGCGGTTTTTGCGTTTTGTTCTTTTTTTGAGCAGATGCTTGAAACGATGCCATTTATTAAAGAAAAGCAGTTGCTAAGTAATTGACAGCAGGAATATAGAACATAATCTGGCCAAAGAAGTGTGGTTTTCAACTTGGATGGTGTTGTATGATGATTTGGTTGAACTTCTAAATCAGTTATAGCCGCAGTTACTTGTTGGTATTACTTAAAATGTCTTTTTCAGGACATCTTTTAGAAGTGATTTTATAGCTTCTGCTGGGTAAGAGCTGTGCTTTCAGAGTAGAATCTGATTTTTTGCAGTGTGATGTTTTTTGGAAAACAAAACAACAACACTCAGAAATCCTCCAAACAAAAAAAAACCCCCAAAACAAAAAAATCACCCCTATTTGTATTGTCTCCAGCTTGAGGTTTGAGGCTATAATTATGAAACTATCTTGAACTTGCTGCTTATAGAGTAGTTACATGACCAGGTTTTTTTGGCAGTAAAGCTGACTTGAAAAATTCCTACCCTGATCACCCCTGCTGCTCTGCTTGCAGCTACAATTTGCTGCTCCTCCTGTGCTGATACAGCTGTCTGAGGACTGCTCTGAAGCGTCACCAGAATGGTTAAAACCCTTGCTCCCACCCAGCTGTGCTGTTATGACCCATTATTTTCATGGACCTCTCTTAAAATAGGGCCCCACTTTTTGTTGAACTGATTGATACAAAGGAGGGATGTGAAAGAAAGGTTGAGACGTTGTAAGAGGATTTGGGGACTGAAGAAAATACATTAAGCATTTCACTGAAGAGAAGGAGAAAATGCTAGAATTGCACAGTGTTGATCTAAGCTTTTAGATATGTTAACCTGATATGATTTTTAATTTGAGGGGCTGTTTGGAGCCTTCATTTGAACTAGAGATGCTGCTGACTGACTTCTGTAACAATGTGTATCACCCTGCTGTTCTCAAATACTATCAGCAAAAGTTGTCCTATTTTTGCTTGCTACTGAGACTAAAGCAGTATTTGTACTGGTTAAGTTCTGTTACATGTAACTGCCCGTGTGGCCATCAGAGCAAAATTTATTTTGACAAAGTTATTAAAAGGATCACCACCCTCCCTCTTCATATTTTTAATTACTCCAGAATGTACTCAAGTATTTGTTAGGACAAATAAAACTGGAAGATGACTAATACATACACACTCATTTTAGATACAGCATGTGAGTAGAGAGTAACAGGAGGAAGAAGAGAGACGTGCAGATCTTTGCAGTAGCACAATGAGAGATGTGAAAGAACCCAGATATCAAAGCTAGCCTAAGTGATACAGTAAGGCTAGAGGTATAAACACTGCAAATATAGTATGATCTTTGACAAGAAAAATAAAGGCATCTCTTGCATTTACCTTTTCTGCAGTTGAACTCTATTTTCCACTTAATGGTGAAGATACTGATTTTCTGCAGGATGTGTTTTCCATTTAAAGTGAAAATAAAGTTTGAAACCTTGCCGCCCTTTCTTTCAAAAGATAACTTTTGGTAGTTTTGCATTTCTTTGTGTGAAAATAATCCCAAACAGAAAATAGTAGTTGGCTGGTTTTCCACAGTTCTATTCAGAACATTGTAATTTTCTCCACCAACTAAATTGACTTATTCATTTCCACTAATACATACAAACTTACTTGTTCTGTTGCCAGTCGTCTTATTAAGAGGAGTAGCCCAAAATACAGTGCCTGAGAAAATGGAGTAGATGTTCAGTATGAAAAGCAAATAAATGCAAACCTTTCACACGCGGTCCCTTCAGACTTCAACAGAAGAGAAAATTTCTCACAGTGAGAACAATCTGCCATTGGAATAATCCCCCCAGGGAATGGTGGATTCAGCTGCATTGAACACTTAAGATGGGGCTGGACAGGGTGCTGGGCCACCTTGTCTGGACTGGGATTTTGCCAAGAAAGGTTGGTTGGACCAGTTGATCCTTAAGGTCCCTTCCAACCTGGTATTTTATGATGTGTTATGGAGAAGCTGAGTAGCAAAGCAAGTCTGCTGGTCTTGAGATTATTATTTCTGCAGCACTTGACAGGGGTTTATAGAAAGTGAAGTGACTGCAGGTTGGGGAGGAGAGAATAGAGATCAGGGACATTTATGAGGAGTAGTAGTGAGCAGTTGGATTTTTCTCAAAGGGCATGGTGGTGGTTGGGTAGTCTGAAGAGGGGCGAGAGTTATATGAAAAGCAGTTTTGATTTCTTGTTGAATGTACATTAGATCATGAAAAAGAGAGACATTTAGTGAGTTTGGGGAAGAGGTATGTTGCAGTTGCAAAAGACAGAATATATTCAGTATTATGGGTGTAAGACACAATATTGGCAGTTTTCTGTGAGTCATAGTAGTAGTAAATACTGAAGAAGGAAGATGCAAGAGAACAAATAAATAGTATTGTCTCTAAATATTTACTGATGATACAGGTAGCAGCAGTAGCATTATAGCATGAGAAATACTTTTCCTCTTCCAAAATACAGAAGTACACTAGGGTTATGTTGAAAAAATAAAATAATTTGAAAAAAAAATATATAAATGCCTGTTTGCACATGTAAAAGCCAATTTTTTCTGTATTGGTAATAAGGAGCGTTAACTTCTTGATGTGGTGGGAAAAAAGGTCTGATCATCCTCTGTTACACAGAATTCTTTAAGTTACTCTTCTCCGGGACCCTTGCCTCCTTGCTGACAAGAGGCCATCGGGCCTTTGCTTGCTCTCCAAGAATATGACGAAACAGAAAATTTCCCTATTTACGGTTACTTCAAGAACCATTGAATAAAATGTAGCATTAATTTTTTTCTCATGTTTCATCATATGGCAGAGCATATTCTCTCATGAAAGATTAAATTGCAGATGCTGCCAACATCTGTTACTGTTTGGGAGGTTCTTGTTTCTTTGTGTATTTGGAGGAGGGTTATCTGAATCATAATTACTTGTCTGCTGCAGCAGCAATAACTGCAGTATCCTCTGATAGGAGACAATCTGGAACCACAAACAAAAACAGTTCTGCATTTTTATAGAGGTCTGTTCTTACTGGTGTGGTTTTGTGGCCTAAATACAGCTTAATTGCCACAGCATTGGATAATTTAGAACTGAACTTAAGAGGACTGCTATGTGAAGTACTAAAATGCCGTGCTTAGAATCAGACTTTGTTGCTGTTTAAAAAGTACATCTTCAGTAGTGATAGTATTTAAAAAGGGACACAAAATTAGAACAGTTTTGAAAGATGACCTACAAGCAGATACAAATCTGGTCCTTCAAGTTGTTACAATTTAGGAGGGCGAAAATGTAGTCGTAACAGTAGTCTAATATTTATAGCATCTTTGTGCCGAAGTATGCATGTACAACATGTGTAGATGGAATTAACTTAACTGAAGGAAAGTCTCTGAACTAGGGGGAAGAAGAAATTCCACCCCACCCTAGTTCATGATTTTTCAGGTTAGATAAAGTAAGAAGAATAACAGTTTTATTACAACAAATACAAACATACCTCAGGTAAGATCATTGTTTGTAAACATCTTAATGTGTTTTGACAAACACCATGTTGGTGAAAGATACATTTGAGCTGAAGTTAGAAAAATGGGAAGAAATAGTAGTTAATGTGTCAGCAGTTACGGCTTGAAGCATTCATGCGTTAATAATTTAAAACTCTGTAATACATATTAATATTCTGTAGTGTTATGTGAGATACTACAGAAAATTGGAGATCACTTTAGCATTTCTCAAGTAAATGAACAAAAGAGTGGAGATGATGGCCAGTTATTGTTCCATTCACATTTCAGTCATCAATTTTGCCAAAGCAACCAAAATGATAAGCTTGTTTCGAGGGAGGGTCTTTCAGTATGTTGTGGGTTTGTTTTTAATCACGTATTTTTGTTTTACTTACCCTTTATTTTATTTTATATAAATATTTGAAATATACTCTTACATAATCTTTTTCATTTTCATTTCGATGTATGGATGATATTACTATTCCAACAGCAGTAATTTTGATCAGAAGATTATGGTATATATTTAACCTCCCTGTAAGTAGGCCATAAATCACTGGCAGTCTCGTGGTGGTGGTGAGGTAGTTATTTCATAATTAGGATGTCTGTCTAAGGGTAGAAAAAACTTGGACATTTCTATTCAAAGTTGAATTCTTAGAATTATTTCATTAATGAGTAAGGGATCTACTTTTCTTCTGTTGCACTTGTTCATGCTAGTATGGTACAATATTTTTTTTCCTCTACCTCTGTGAATTGTTTAGCCTTTTAACAAAAGCATTTTTCAGAAGTCATTTGCAATTTCAGAAGCTGAAAAGCTTTTTACAATAGAATCAGATATTCTGGTGTTCTGTTAGACAATGTAAGTACAACAGATTTTCATTTATTTAAGTTGCATGATGCAGTGTTAGTGATTTATTAATTAACAGAGTTTAGCTTAGGAACAAATTATGAGTATTAAGAGAGTCTGTCTTAATTCACTGTTTCTATTTTAGTACATGTAGCAACATCAAAAACATGAATATCTTCTTTATTGAAGAGTATTTTCTGTTAAGTTTTTCTCCAGTAGGTGATTTTAATTACAAGTACTATTAGTATTTTCACTAAAAGAAAATATTTTTAATATGGGAGGTATCTTTCCTGCTAACAGGTGTTTATACACAGTGTATCTGTCTCCTGTTTTGTCTTTTGCCTTCTAGCATCTAGTATAGAAATTACCATAGGTTGCCAAGATTGTAATTCTTACTGAACTTTACCCCTCAAATCCTGCACCTATTCGGGTAATCAAGACGACGTTTCCAGTTTTAAAAATAGAGGACATGTACATCTTGTTGAAACAAGGTGTCATAGGGTACTTTTTAACTCTTTGTATTTCAAGAAGATATTTTTACCTCATATTTCAGGATGTTTTGAATAGTAAACACTGGTGTCTATTTCAGATTTAAAACTGCATTTTAGTATTTTTAACTACTAGATAGATGCTAGTTAAAATTTGCTTTGCCTAGAATAAAGATTACATTATTTCAGTGTGTTTTTTGGTGTCCTACTTGGCCTGATAAGAACAGGATTATTCACGCCCTTTGGAGATATGATTCTTTTGCTGCCCCTTGTTGCTATCACAGCTTGGTATTATGGGCTGGATAAATTTTTAGTGAAAGCAAAGGATGGAGATGCAGCTTTCCTGGTCTTGGTAAATAAATTTTAAAAAATACACCAAAACTCAAACCAATCAAATAAATGTTTTCAAATTAAAAAAACAGGTAGCACACTGATGAAATATTTCAGGAAAGAGGAGTGTACCTGAATATCATTTGGTAAAGATGTGTTTTTGAGGGGAATCAAAGATGCAGCAAGAAGGCTCCAGATACAGTTTGAGTAAGCAGTGGAACCTTGCCTGTGGAAAAACGTAGCAAGGTGTTTTATGGCTGAGCATCACTAAAGAAGCCTTATTATGGACTTCTCAGGTTCTTCTCTTCTTTGTAGAGGCAGGCTTTTATACATTTTGTATAAATACCCAAGGCTGAATCAAGATAATCTGTAGAGAGCAGCAACTCGCCTATTTCTGTTTGTGGTGAGTGGATGATGGAAACAGGTAACCAGCTCAGGTCAAGTATGTAGTAATGTGCGTTTGTGTGAGCAGCATGGTGTTTTTTTTCTTTCTTGACTGACTTACAGCTGTAGTATGTGCTGTCCTGAAGATCAACTTGCTGTATTACCTAGTCATATTTCTTTGCTTTTTGGTTTATGTTTTATTACTTATATCAGGGGTCCTCAAACATTTTAAACAGGGGGCTGGCACGCAGATGAAGTGGCAGGCAGTCATCTGCGGCTGCTTGGTTTCCCCCCCCCAACCCCCGGGGGGGCGGGGGGGATGTTCTGTAAATACCGGGGACCGGCTTGAGGACCCTGGGGGGCTGTATCCAGCCCGCGGGCCGTAGTTTGAAGGACCCCTGATTTATATCAACAAGCTAAACCATAATTTTTCAATTGATCTATCAGTTTCCTTACCTGGGCAGTTACATACCGATATGTGCTTTCTCTACAGAAACTGCTTCTCAGAGTTTGTGATCACGTGCTACCAGATACACAGCGCATCAGTTTATTTTGCAAAACTGATGTGATCTTGATGCTAAAAGAGTTTGTGATTCTTACATAAATTTGTATGCTTTAAAAAACTCTGGTGCAGCTCTTCCAACTCTGTCAGACCTTTATTGTCCATGAATAAAGAGTTGGCTTAAAAATGAATTTTTATGGTCATAGAGCTCTGATAACAACTGAGAGATTCCTTGCTTGGGCAAATTAAAATCAGTATCATGGGGGGAGGGGGTTTATTAAGGAATTGAACTTGTTTCTCTTATTCCTATGTATTATTCTTGATCTACTTTCATATGTAATTGGCACACACACACCCCGCCTTTGTTTTTGTTGCACCTTTTATTAGGCTTGCTTTCTGTCTAAATCTGTTGGGCAAGATTTAATGTCTCCTTTATGGTTTAAAAGTTCAGTGTGGAATTTACACAGTAACACACACACACACATATCACTTTAATCTATTGAAGTTCTATGTGAAAGTTATTTGATTTGATATGTTACCAAAGTTTAGCAATACAATGGATAGAGAATAAAATGAAACTGTATTTTCCTCCCCACTTATGATCTTACTGTTCTAATCACTTTGGGGAGCAAAAAATAATTCCTCAATGCAGTATTGGACTAACTTTCTCATTGTAATTATAAAGTGAAATGTTCACGTAGCCTTGAAATCTTACTAGTTTTGACATTGCAGAGTTCTTAATCTGGTATGCCAAAACTACTTTTTTATTATTCCTGTGTTTGTTAGAAATTGGGGAATTGTAAGATTCTGTATCTGTGACTGTACATGTACTGGGCACCATTCAGAACCGTAGTGCAGCTAAAGTAAATGTGAAGATTAGGAAGAAATCTGAGAAGAAAGCAAGGAGATAAATAGAAATGTTTGTCATGAGAAATGTGAAAGAAACCCACCTAGTATTTTCAAAATTTGCCATTCTTCTGTTTGAAAACTTTTTTGAGAGAGAGAGACTTTCATAGCTGATGTGACTGAGGTTTATGGGAGGGTCTACTGATGAGCCACCTAGATGATGCCACAAGGTGATACTTGGCTTTTAGGTTTCTTTTTTAAAAACCTCTAAGTTTCTGTAATCAAAAAGAGAGAGAAAGAAAAAATACAGTAATGTTGCAAAAACAAATTTCAAAAGGCAGGAAATGCAGAATTAAAATTACCTGGGTAACTGTATTTTAGCTCCCTAGCACCTGTGTTGTAAGAGAGAAAATTGCATGACTATATGTTCCTTCTTCCCCCCAACCCTCAAAGGATCTTGCTACTTTGAATGCTCAGGACACTGAACAGTACTTAGTAAGCAAGTTTTATGTATGTTTTCTTTATTATTTTCAGTGCATGTCTGTCTGCCTTACTGCACATGAGTCTTTTCCTTGGGAGCTTTTTACAGAAATCATTAATTTAAGTTTACAACATCCTGCTAAATGAGGAGACTTTCTTATTCCAATTTTACAAATAGGCAACTAAGGCACAGAGAGATGAAGGTAAAAAGTTTCTGTTGATTTAGGGAGCTCTGTTTGATGTGATAAAGACTTTATGTCTTGGGGCACCTAATCCATGAAATCCTCTAAAGTATTCAGGTGCTGTTTATATACGTTTTGGTGGTAGTTAAAATTATTTCTTCTTGTAGAACAGGCACCCAAATACCATTTGTTCATCGTAGGGGGATAAAAAAGCAGCAGTACATGCAGCTGAAAAGAGCGTAGTTTAAGGAACTTTTCACAGAGCAGGGATGGTATCCACTCCTCGAGGATGGCATTCAGTACCCTTCATCATCATCATCTGCTTCCCAGAGTTGTGTAGATCTTTCCATCCTGCATAAAGAAGCCCTACAGATAACATTTCCTTCAACACCTAATCCTGAATGACTGCCAGGGCAGTTCAATACACTGTGCTGCAGGACACATCAGTCCGTGGAAAAAATGAATACATGACTCGATCTGTTGTTACAAAGCATATGTGAAAGAGGGCCACGCTGAGGTTACTAAAGTGATGCTAATTCTGATGTTTTTAATTCTAATTTAATTCGGGGGGGTTTAATGCTTTTGAATACCAAAATATGAAATAAAGTTTTAAAAACATAGTTTTCTGTTTGAAGTAAGCCACATACAAGTACCTGTTTATACAGTTGGATTTGTAGCTATCTTCCTATAAAAAGGTGGCACATTTTACTAGTCAGTTACTGTCTTTATTCATAAATGTTCGTAGTTAGTATGACAATAGGTTGGCGGTGGATTAATTCACTTGATCCAATGTCAGTTGAACTTGTGCTTATTATTTATCAAATGTACAGTAAAGCTAAGGGGCAATACAGTAGCTTTTTCAGAGACAGAGTTTGTAGCTTGTATGTTTTGATGCTTAACTTGGAGAATGTTATTAAAAAATTTGAGAAGTTATCAATTTGTGTAGATACTACCTCAAGTTTAACGAATAAAACTTGAGATTGTGAGAAGGGAATAGGTACTGGTGATAAGCCTTTGCTCACCAGAACTATTAGGAAGTTCTTTTGCTAAACTCAAAAGTACTCTTAAAAACCCTATTAAAAGCCCACCCTTCTGTGTTTTGTAAGAATAGCAGAAATGTGTCAGGTTATGGTATAACTGTTTGAAAATTGTAGATACAATCTGGCTCTTATCGGAGGTCAAACCACAGTATTTGTTGACCTTCCTACTTGGGCTTGATGCACTGAAAATCTGGGCTGTTAAACTTGGGAGTCATATGATTGTCTAAATCCTTACTTCTCAGTCGCAATGTCCAGAAAAACAAGGCAGAGGCAATGCAATCAGGCTTAATAGTCTCATTGCTTTTAACCATTTCTCAATTTCTGTTAGGGAAAGTATAGCTTTTAGGAAAATTATTAGCTTTTAAAAATTAATTAGCACTGTTAAGCACCTTTCTTCCAAAAACTGGCAAGTAACTGCAAATATTTATTAAACAAATAACTTTTTAGAAGACTTAAGCATACAACAATACAGTTAAGTGACTCCTTGTAATTACCATAGGCTTATAGTAATGCTTCTAGTAACTTAAAATTATGTGTATCTTCATTTTTCGTCAGTCATATGTTTAAATTGGTAAGTCTTAGAGATAAAACTATATCTTATTTTATGGCAATTAGTATATCAATTTACTTCACGTTCTCAAAGTGCTTATTAATTTTAGCTCAAAATAGATCAAATGTACCACATGTGACTGCTGTATCATAATACTACGTATCTATTTTTAAATCTAAATGGACTGGGAAAGTACTTTGCAAACTTTTGGCTTCTATTGCAGAGCAGTTTTCCTATGTATTTCTGGGTAAAGTGCCTCCTAATGGGGTCCTGTATTATCCATTGGTCTTTCTGGCCATGTTTCAAGTCTTTTATGTTTATTAATCAAAAAACTTGAAATACAGCTCAGGTAAATTGTATAAATCCTTTTTAAAAATGAGCACGCTGAGGAGACTCCATATTCTTCATTTCAGTGCTGAAAATGTTCTGATACTGCAAAGGAAAATGAGATGTATACTGTAAGTCATAAGCTCAGAATTATATTTTGGTGTTTTGTTTTGTAAACATTTTCTCTGTGAACTTACTTTCAACACCAAATAATTATTGCTTCCTGGTGTGTATATTACAAGGTCTTCAAAAAGTATTAAATGTCTCTTAATAAAAATCTGTTGACTAATGGAAAGCAGTCTTCACCTTTCTTATTCTGTAGTCATGCAGCCATGGCTCAAAAGTTATGTATAAGTTAGTATTTCTTTTTTAATAGTCAGTTGGGATTTCTTTATCTCTGCTGCGTGTGGTCCAATTTCAATGTTAGAACTTTTCTAGCAGGATCTTGCCTCACCAAATTGTTGTAGTCATGAAAATGAATAAAGGGAGAATCTTCAAGGCAGTGAAAGATTTTAGTATTTTCTAGGTTGAACACCAATGGTCATCTGGCTTTTGACTGTGAATCTGTGTAATTGCTGTTTGTGGTAATTCAGTCTGAGAGTTACCGAGACAAAAATTCCAATGATAAGCAGCACCACAGAGATGATATCAGTATTTGAGAAAACACGATAGAGCATTAATTGTCTTTGCAGTCTGAACTGCATCATAATTTAGGTTCCAAGGGAGTACCCTTAGGTGACAAACATTGACAAACAGAATCCACAATAGACTGTGTGTATTTTCATTGCCTAGCCTGTGAGCCAAATAGCAGTAGGGCTGTGTGGGGTTTCTGAAGCTACCCATCGTGCTGTAGTCTTGTCTCTGGCTGAAGAAATAGCACCCCAAGGTCAGATTTTTATTTTTATTTTAATTTCATATAAAGATGTCAACACGTTAGTATGCTGCAGCCGCGAAGTTTTACGACTTAAACATCTCAGTTGATATCTGTAGTAACATCAGATAAAAATTAAGGAGGATAGTGAAACAGATTTAACAAACACTAGTGTTTTGAGGCATTCTTTTTTTCTCAGTATGCCCAAAGTGTATCTTTAGTTTGATATTCGTATCCTGAGTCAGCTATTGCCAAGTCAGGAGTTGCTAAAATATTGAAGAATATTAAAGAAGTGGGTGTTGCATCTTTCATTTATGCACAGTTGGCAGACAGTAACTAAATTCAGTTTTAATTTCAGTTTGAGAATTGAAATGAAAAGAGTTGAGACTGTGAGATTGTGTTGAATCAGTTTTTGGCTTTTGACCTTCTAAAATTTAGTATCTAAACCAGAATTAAGGATGGAACTGTATGTAGTCATGAAATGTTGTCCTTGGATTTTAAATGGCTGAAAAAATAGGGCAGGGGAGGTATTAGGCTTTTTTCTTCTTCATGAACAGAGATAAGCCAGACCTCTCTCTATCTAGAAAAATTTTGCCTATGCTCTTGTGGACTTGCATTGTACAACATGTCTCATCTTTTGTCTGCTTTTTTTAATGAGGCCATAGTTGGCACCTGACACTTTTTTGTTTTAACATGGGAGAATAAAACTGTTACAATTGTTTGGGAAGATACCAGTGAAGATGCCTTTTCTTGCTCTGTACCTTACACTCGAACTCAGGTTTTCCCTCCATTGACAGTAATTGTTTGATGTAGAGCCCTCATCCACCTTCTTTAGCTCCGTGCTTCAGTTTTACCTCTGCCTTGTGTCAGCTCCCTAATGTGGTCTTGCATCAAGACTCAATTCATTGCCTGTTAGCCCTTCCTCTGCTGCTTTTTTTTTTTTTTTTTTCCCCTCGCCCTGCCCCCATCCTTGCAAACTTTTTGGTTTTGACCAAGTGTCAGAGGCATTCTGGTGAATTCTAGTATCTTATGTTCCCTGTGTTTGGGTCAAGGTTGTTCCTGAGGTGGACACTTAACAACAGAGAATAGGAATATATTTTAGTTTTAAGCTGTGTATTAACAGCTCATGGTTTATTTGACTTACGACAAAAATCAGACCTTATTAAATGTGGCTTTTGTTTCTGTATACTTTTTATTCTCTTAATCTGTGTTAAACAATTTAAATTGTTAACTGTCAGAAGTCTGCTGTTAATCCATTTTCTTGGCTGATGGAAAAAATACAACAAGAACGTTTGAATTTGAGGATGTCAATTTAAGCATATGAAACACTAAAATAAGACATTATTTTTAATTTAAACAAAACCCAGTCAATTATATTTGAAATTATTTCCATATTTAAGCCTTAGTTTTATATTAAATTTCAGGCTACCAATTATTTTTAGACTACACTTATAAATTAATGAAAAGAGATGGAATGTATGATTAGACATTTTGGCATATTGAGCAGTCAGGCTGAATTGAAAAATATTTGAATATATATACTATGTGGGACGAAATTATATCAAAGAGCTACTTGATTGCAAAACCAAGGGTGCACAAGGATGCTTTGAATAAAGGCAGAGAGAACATCTGAGCTTGGCCCCACTGTACAGCATGTGAGTATGTGGCTTCTTGTCTCCCCAATGGCAGTTATCCCAGTTGTGTGTGTGTGTACTTGTGTATCTAAATGTGAATTCACTCCTTAAGGGAGTGAAACAAGTAATTTCAATAAAAACTGTCCAAGTGAGAAGGAAGGGGAGAGAGGTTCTCGTTTTCAAAAACATTGTGTAACATATGTGTTCATATAATGATGCTCATATATGAAGTTCAGAATTAGAATATTTCCAAAGAAACACGGATTGCAATTTTTTTAATGTATATATTTGGAAGAACTTTTCATTGTAGACAAGGAGAGGATGTAAAGGTTCATGCTGAGTTTGTTGCCCTGCTGTATTCATAACTATTCTAGGTGACTGCTGGACTTTTATCAGGGTTATTAGTTGTGGTTTTGTTTGGAATTCTACTCAAAGTATGCTTTTCTTGTCTGTATTTCTTGGGCTGGTTGCTTTAAGTAGAACAAAATTTGTACCCAGGATATCAGCTTTTCTTTTTCTTAGGGTGAGTGTATACATACCCTTTTTCCTTAGAGGAAGGAAGAGAAACTTTGTGTTTCAACATGAATTGCTATGAGGCTGCAAGTTTTCTAGCAAAGTATGAAGCTTTGATCTTCAAGCTGAAGTTGTAATTAAGGAGTAAGGTAAACTGATTTTAGGTTACACTTACAAATCTTTTCTGTGTAGGCTGTGTAGATTGTTAGGAAGGAACTCTGTAAGCTAAATCCGAGTGAACGTGTGTGAAGCAAGCATAAGAGAAGGTGGAAACAAATCTCGTATCCTGTATTTGCTTTTGGACAATTTGTCAAGTCTGCTTTGTTAATTCTGTGAAATAACAGATTGATGAACTATATACAATTTTAAACAGTCTTGGTGGAGTGTGTTCTTAAGGAGGTGCTTTTAATAAAGATTGTTCTTGAATCTGAACTAGCGGTGTAGCTTTTTTATTACGAGGGTAGAATAGAATATGCTGCTCTGTTCCTGGAGTTCATGAGTTGGGTTATCCTACACAAAACAAAGAGATAAGATACCTTCAGAGCTTGGTATCCATGTGATGTATTTTTGCTGGGTTTGGCATACTGCTCTGCATAGAGGCTGGTGCTGTACACTAGTCCAATTGCTGCTGAATGTAATTTAGGGTTACTGAAACAGTTGTCATTAATGGAGTAAGGAATACTATTGTATTTAATCTGTTCTTAATTAGCTTGTGCACAGAGGTCTCAATGAACATATACCTGAAGATAATAAGGAGAGTAAAGAGATGTAGTTAATCCAGTAATTGTTACAAGTGAATGAATCTCCAGAAGGAACAAAAAGTGAGCATGTTATAACTGTTAGCAAAACCCAGATGAATAATGAACCTCCTTAGTTAAAAGGACAGCAGCACTAGAAAAGAGCAGCATGATTTGAGTGAGTTCAAATAATTTCCTTTGTGATTGCCTTCAGCCCGTTTCCTCCTTTCTCTTTCTACCCATCATTCCATATCTGCATTTTAGCCACACAACATCCTTAGTACCTTGTTAGGTTTGGAAATGGAACATTAAGGACAGGACTAAAATAGTAGGTTCTGGAAAACAGATCAAAATGGGAACATATCTATTCATTCAGCCCTCTGAAAAGTTCTGTAAGAAACTGTATCCAGTGTGCCAAAGTAGTATTTTATTTCTCTGGATATAGTAGGAGTTGCATAGATTTAAGATGTACCTGAAAAAGTAATTCAAGTGTAGATTTCAAACTGAGTAGAACTTACAGTAGCATTCAATGTGGAGTCCCAAAAGCCATTCACCTTCAGAACTGGGCCATGTCTGACATTGTGAATGCCCAACAAACCTGCCAGGAACCATGCAGAGTTGCATTAGACAGCTTATTAGCATTGTTAACCTTTCACAACTTTTCAGAAAAATTAGGTACCAGTGGTGGTGTAAAAAATTACAATAATAGATTGTTTGCCTTGTTTGGCTGATAAATCAGTTGATAATTTCTTCTGAAAGTGTCACCTTTACAGAAGCAAGGGAATGGAAATGTCAGAATAGATTACCTAATAATACATAAGCAGTCTTTTTCACTTCATATAAGTATTCATTTAGGCTTTCATTTCTGCCTAATTAGAGTATTGGGTTTTTCCTATTGTATAAGAAAGGTGAGAAGAGGGCACAGTAATTGCAATTGCTAAGTTCATTCATTATTTTGATATTTCACTTAAAAAGGATGCCATGTGTTTCCTCCCCCCCACCCCGCCTCTGCAAGAGCGAAGGAAGGTGGATTTTATAGTGGAAATAAATTTAAAAATTCACCCAATGTATTGCAAATGGTACCTCATTTTGGCAGTTTTCTTGGGTAGAGTTTAACTTGAGAGGAGTTGGAAGAAAACCAGACTCTTCCCACATGACATGTGACTCCCAGAAATAACAACTCTGTATTGAGGTTGTTAGGAAAAGTTGTGAGCATCTGAGACCAGCTCCAAGTGAAATGTGTTTGTTCTTCCAGGAGGAAGAAAAGAAGCCTCTGGCTAGTTGAAAAATGTTAGGCATTTTTCTCAATGGTTAGAGTAAATTAAGATAATAAATTCAAGAGTTAGCATGCCTTCCAGCTCTGCCAAATTAGAGGGATTTTTGCTTCCCAGAAATTAAAGGGCCTGCGTGATGCTATCATAAGGTAGACTTTACCTATTCAAAACAGGAATATTCAAAACTTCTTTTTTATGTAGCAGTTATGGATAGGACAACCATATCACTGCAAGATTAAGGATAACATTCCCAGTTATCAGCAGGAACCCCCCAAATGGTAAAGCCTGCGTAGGGAAGCTCTCTGTTTTCCCCATGTACAATCTGCAGTGGAGGTGTGTGGTGAAGCTGTCAGATACTTGACATGCACATTTCTGCAACTGCAGACTTTTTGGCAGATAGGTGTCATTCAAGGATGGAAATATTTGGACATTTGTCATTGTTTCAATTCACAGATTCTGACCTGTGCAGGTTTCCTGTGTGCTGTTTGGGGTGGGGTTTCTTTGCGAGAGTTCTGTTGAATAGGAAAAATCAAAAGAAATACCAGTGGCATCTCTCCAAAGCAAACCAAAAACCTGTCTTTGAACAGTTACTTGTTTTTCTTGGCTTGCTTTCATACAGTCATCGCATAATAAGCCTAAACAATTCATAGTTAATCTGTGGAAGTTCAGAGTAAGACTCAAAGCTCTTTGGCTAGACATTGTTACCTCTTGGGTCTGTGACAGCCATTTCTTATTGGAGAGGTCTGTTGGCTTCTGAGGCAGAGGTGAGAATGGAGTTACAGGTGTGTAAATGTTGAGATGATTTCCATTGTCCTGAACATTTCCTTTCTTCATATATCAGAAAGAAGCTAGTGGAAAGAAAGCTGGAGAGTGAAGTTTGGTACTGAACAACGTTAACTATCAAATGCATTGGATCCATGCTGCAAAAATTTCTTTACCTTGAATGCGTGTGTTAGCTCAGTAAGCCAAGGGAAAGATCACTGCATGGCCAGATTTTGCTTGAATACAAGTTTGGGGTATTTGAATAACAGTGGTATAGAAAAGTCTTGCAATAATACCCTTGTTCGGGAGAATATGGGGTTAATTGTTAGTGCTTCGAGGTGACCTACTGAGCAAAGCTGCCCTTAGTGGCATTTCACAGTATGAAATAGTGATTTTCAGAATGCGTTTTTAATTAATGTTTGCTCCTATTTCCCTTTAAAGCAAATTAAAGGTAAAACCGGTTAAAATTAATGCACATTCTTATATCTAATTAAAAATAACTTCAAGAAGATTTACTGGTTTACCTGTCAGAAGTTTATATTGCACTTAAGAAAAGAAATATTTTCAAATAAACATAAATAATGCTGAACTATGGAAAAGTTTGTTTTTGTGCAGTCTAATAGTGAGCTATAATAAAGTCAGCCAGCGTAATGAGATCCTGCTTATTAGAAAGAAGATCACTGATTTTTAAACAAAATGCAGAATTCTGAGAATTCTTGGAATAAAGATGTTACATATTACCAAGCACTGATTTTGCACTAAAACCGAGCAAAAACTGTATGTTCAGCACAGCTTGTAACTTATTGTCTGTAAGCTGGTGAAGGGCATCACTAGTTTCTTTTGATCTTATTAAAAAAACCCCTTTGATCATTTTGCTTTGAGAGTTAAAATACAGTTGCAAGGTTGTGGCTGCTTGAGGATACAGTATTGAGGAATTTTATCTTTTCTCTGCTGTAATTCAGACTGCATGTGGAGCTGTTATACCATGTGAATTGTTTGATTTTGTTCAGGGAATTATGCATAATGGTGTATTTAATCCATACTTGCTTCTAAAGCTTTTATCAGAATTCTGTTTGTGAATAAAGATATTTATATAGCAATGTTTAGAATCTTGTTTTATGAATTCTTAATTGTTAAAATTGTCTTGTATTAATAAATATCAAGGAAACAACATCTTGGCAGGTTTACTTTTAAGAAAAAAGAAGGAAAAGAAATAGCTATGCATTTAATCTGGTAGTGTTTCTATCCTTGGAAAGTGCTTTCTGCTCTTCTGTGCTTTAAACAAATACTAGAATAAATTAAATATATTTGTAGTAATGTATTTTTTCTCATTAATAATAAGTGTAAGGTTGAAGGATAGATCTTCTGACCGTTCTGCCTACTGGCAATAGCATCTTGCAACAAGAAGTTCTCTCAATTTCAAGACACCTGTCTGAGCTGTAATTGTTTTAGCCTTTATTGTGAAGTAATACTTGAGAATGCCAAAGGATGCTGTGGACTGAGAAGTGAAGTGCCTGTTTCCTTACTGGTAGCTGAAAAACACATTTCATAAATATCAAAAGGAAAATGTTTCATTTCAAGTAATTTTTTTTTACTTGGTAAATGATTTTTATTATATCCAAATGTAAATACTATTTAAGAATAGATCCAGACTGCTAATAAATTCACCTTACATGCAACAAACTGGCTATAAATTGTAATTTATAAATTAAAACCTATCACAGGTAGGGAAAAAAGTAAGATCTGTGCATTTTGCTGCTACCTCACTAAGAAAAATAGCCAGTAATTAGAAAGTTGGTCTGTGAATTATTTCCCCTTTAAAAGATCTGAGGTATTTAGTTGTGTTTATAGAACACATTATAGATGAATCACAGAGTACTTACAAAACTTACTGTTTGTATCACAGTCTTCATACCTCACACTTTGGTCTTAAACCAGCAGATGGCATTTTTTACTCCATTTAAATGCAGACTAACATAAATTTGGTAAACCAAATGTAATTAACTTCAATATGTAGAGAAATCCTGTTGTCTGAGCTGTACTCCTGCTGCCCCTCTATTCATGCAAGTTCCTGTAACTGGGATACTGCTTGCTTAGCACAGTGTGTATTAGGAGCATTTAACAAACTTTGAAATATTCTCTTACACGTTCTACAGCCTCTTGTCTTGGGGCCAGCAGCATCCACTCTACTTTTCAGGCATTTAATGCCAATTTTCCAATCTAAGCTGCTGGGGGGGATAGTGCTAGATCTATACTAATTCAGTCTTTCCCCTGTGTTGTAGAACACCTGAAGCTCAGCAGGCTGGTGGTAGGAGTGCAGGGACCAGGCTGCTCTCCAGGGCAGTCTGTAGTCTAGCGGTGAGGTACAGGAGTACAGGATCTGTTCCTAATACAAGCAGAGGCATGCCCATCTCCACATCGAGTGGCCAAATGTTTTGTACTTTAGATCATACTTTATGAAAGCCACTATTGTCTTATAATCCACACTCAGTACTCCTTCATTCTGTGGAAAAGCACTATCCCTTCCAATCGAGTAACTTTGGGTTTGCTTGCTTATTTGGTTATTTTCCTAATTGAACCTAAATGTTATATAATTAAGGAAAGGAACATTCCAGTTTTGGAGGCAAGCAGAAGTATGAATGTAAAGTATTTAGCTCAGAGTGGAGTCAGTTGTTTTTGTTTGGGTTTTGTGTGGGTTTTTTTTTTCTCTCTAGGGAGTTTGCTGGTGATTTAAAATGCAGACAGGCTTCCTGAAAGAGGTCCTAAAATGATTCTAGTTACTCAAGTGTTTATCATTCTGATCTTATACTGTACAACACAGAATCTGGTAGTAGAGTGTAGCTACTAATATAGTAAAGACTTTAGTTTTGGTGAGCATTTTACTACTGTCCCTCCTCTTACTTCCTCCCATTATCGCATATCAAGAATTAGCTCTAAATGTGACCCAATATCTCTTAGGTTTAATCATAACTTATTTGAGGCACTCTTGACTCAGGGCACAGAATGCTTCATTTGTCCTGCGCAGTTTTCAAACATGAATATGCCTCTTATGGGGCAGTTCCTTAATATAGCTAAGTGGCTAAGCTGAGGAAGGATAGACCAAACCTGCAGATTCTAGAAAAAGTAGAGCTTCTCTACCCAAAGCTTTCTGTAGCCAAGGTTCCTCCAGAGCAGCTGCTTACCTGCAGGCACCTTTACTGTGTCTGCGAGAGCCAGATCTTCAATATCATCGTTCTGATGGGAGATCGGCCAGAATTCAAGCATGTAGCTTCTCCTTAAACCCAGTCAGATATTGAGCAAGATGTCCAGGTTGTTCTTTTAATTCAGCAACTTCATCTTGCTGATTTTGCTGGATAGCCCGTAAATGCTCATTATTAATCAACAGTAGTAATTATTCTGAAGTAATTTAAGTGGACCAAAAGCTTTGTCTGAGGTTAGTTTTTTCGGAGAGACAAAGTTACTGAAGTCATATGCTAAATTTCTTCAAAGTTTAACCTTGGGTTTTATTTTAAGTAAGTCTATACACTTACCTGTTGGTTTTTTTTTTAGACCGCATTTGTCCAAAACCAAGAACACCGTACTTAGTTTTGGCTGACAACTGTTTTATGCAAGTATAACAAAAGCCACTTACACAGGTCTTGGGGTACTTTTTCTTTCGCTGAAAAGTAACAGGGTTCATATGGAACTTCTGGTTGTTTGTCAAACTATCTTAAATTGTGTTAGGAGGTAACTACGGAGGGTTATTTGAGTAGCTTATGATCTGGAAGGGCATGGACGAAACATTTCTGAAAGTACTTTCAGAAGATTTCTTGTACTTACGTGAAAGTAACTGTTTCAAAGATGGATCTTTGCTAAATTTTTATTATGGAGTGATTGTGTAATTTTTATTCACATTCTGAAAACCTCTGTCTTACGGTGTGACAGTTGGTCCACACCGTAAGCACCAGTGAGCACATCATCTTGAAGGAGGCTGTAGTGAAAGCAAGGAGGAGGGAGCCATGTCAGAAAGGAGAGAAGTCCAGTTCTCAGAGTTGGACGGTTTTGTGGAAGATTTGGCTTGTAATGAAAGAGTTCTCTGTCCCTTTCTCAACACTAGATTTGGGACTGTGCCTACAAGCTATTTGACTTCAAAATAGCCAGATAATGTGTTGATAGAGATGAGGAAACTTGATCTGCTGCCGTGGTATGTGTATGTGGAAAATCACATCATCTTTGATGATGAATTTGTCAAATGGTGACAAGAAAGCTGATGGGAAGAGTGAGAGCTTTTAGCTTCTGTGTGAAAAATCAGATGCTGAATTTGACACACACACACACACACCCACCCCAGTTTTCAGTTATTTGTTTATTCCTTTTGTATCATCATGGATAAAGAATAAATGATGTGGTTGGACCATGTGAGACTTAATTTATGCGTCCTGATGGTGAGAGATGAAGGTATTAATGTCTGCTGCAATTAAGCTTGTGTACAGTAGATGCCAGTAGAGGCCTACTGAGTCAAAATAGCAATATGACCAGCATTTCCATAGCAACAACTTCCTCTT
Source organism: Falco peregrinus (assembly GCF_023634155.1). Classification (NCBI taxonomy): domain Eukaryota; kingdom Metazoa; phylum Chordata; class Aves; order Falconiformes; family Falconidae; genus Falco; species Falco peregrinus. The sequence continues at coordinate 19,508,405 of NC_073730.1, read as the reverse complement.
GGCAGTCCTATTTATAGAAGTGCTGCAGTCCCAGCTTTAGTACTGCTCTCAGAGGGGCTCTCTAGTAAGGGTTAAGCTTTTCAGAAAAAATGTACATGTAGAGGTACGCTAAGACTGCATGGGTTTACTTCCTTGTGTTTTATTAAACAGTGAAGTTACTGCCTATGTTTATTTTGTTTAGGTACATCTTGAAAAATCTTTGTTTCAAAATGGAAAGCCAGTCAATCAATAAGATATTCGCAAATACTGCTTTTCCCTTCTGCGTGTTTAAAAAGAAATGCAAGCTAGTGGCATAGTGCTGCATGCGTAGTGAAAATCAAAATACATCTGCTTTTCCAAGAGCCTTTTTCTGCCTGTATTTCTACCCATAATTCTTTGTGAAATATGCATGCCTGGCAAGACTCAAAATGGATCGCGTTTAATTACATAATTTGTGATGAAAATGTTCTTCATTTTCTTAAGCTATGAAATGGCTTTCTGTATACTTTGTTTTACATCCTTTTCTCTCAAGCTTTATATAACAAGTAGAAAAATACACATATTTCCTCAAGCTTATAGCAAAGAATGCTCTAGGCTCTTTAGTATATACTATTTAACAAATTTTGCAGTCATTATATGTTTATAAACTTCAGTATTTTCTAATTCAAAGTGAGACAATTTCATCTTTATTAAATGTGTTGGCTGCATCTTTCAACCTGATGAGGTATTTTATTGGTCAATAAGAAACCTGCTAAATTCAGCAAGATCCTCAAGGTCTTACAAATGGAGGAACCCTCACTAACACTTTAGATCAAATAATTGCTCACTCCTTTTGTAATAAATAATAAATACTGAAGTTGGAATTTCATTCTTGAAACAACTGATGCATAAAGAAAAAGATGTGCTCTATCAAGCCATCGGTTTTGAAAACAAATAAATAAACTTTCTTTAACCTTTATTATTCATTTATAAGGGGTTTTTTAAAAGTTATTTTTCCATAGATTACAAACAAAATAAATGTGCAGGAAATGTCACAGTATGTCTTTTTGACTTGTGGATGAAGGCCAGTACTGGAAAGAGAAATACTAATTTTAGGCATTTAAAATAAGAAGATAGAAAAGAATATTTTTATTTGGCCCTTAAAGAGAAGTAGAACATGTGTAAACAGGCTGATTGAGATTTGGCTTCATAGGTAACCAGGAAAATACTGGGTTTCAAGATTTGGAATTAAGACTTGAAGGTGATCTGAAATGTGTTTTGCATCATGGTTCCATTTTTTCAAAGTCCTGTCAAGGAATACAGCTAATTGTCTTAAAAACTCATCTATATTTTTGATTGCAAGATATTAATGGTTAACTTCATTAAACACAAGAGAAGACACTCCCAATTTTAGACATAGTGCAAGGGAATTTCACTTCTGTGTATGAAACTGAGTAGTATGGCATTAGATCTTAATAAATACATTTCAAAGATACATAAGTGTGCTGTATTTTTTAATGTTTTTCTATTTGGTACTACTTTAAAGTTCAGGAATTTCATGGTGACTTTACTTGGGAGACATTTAAAATACTTTAAAATGATAATGTGTGTGTTTTCCTGTATTCACTCCAAACAGGGCTGAACAAATAATGCTGTTATTCAACCATCTACATTCTTTTTGACGAAAGGAGTGTGCTCTCTTTCATAATCCTTTAATTTTTAAGGCTTGACTGGTAGTGTAGAATTGCTTCTTAGAAGATGAGAAATGATGTTTTAGTAGAGATTATGAAAAAGAAATTGTCTGCATATCTACATTATTCCTGATTCTTTTTCAGCAAGAAGCTGAAAGAGTCTGTGGCTGGGTTTTAGTGCTGTGTGTTGTTACCTGTGCTTGAGAGATACACACAGGGCATCAGCCACTGGGAAATGTGCACAAGGTTATGAGTTGGCCATCAGAAAAAGTGTAAATGCTTTTGTTACCTCAGTGTTAGCCCTTTTCTATGGTTGTTATCATTATGTTGTTTTTTATAAATTTGTGGGAGAGTACCTTGAAGAAGTTACTGAAATATTATCAAAGTACTGTAGCTTAGACAGGTAATGTTCACATTCATAGCTGAATCTCTTACACACCACTCTGGTTTTTTTGATGTGTTTTAATATATTGCCAAGATTTAGTGGCTAGAATTCAGTGAAAATGAAATTTCTGCCTAAAGGAAATTCTCACCATTTCAGTGTTGACTTTGGCTGCAATAAGAAGTTGGAACTTTGTTATCTCCTGTAGAACAGAAATTTGAGAAACCAGTTAGAAACATTGAAACAACTCTCTTTTACATTTTTCCATGTAACTAACACTTTTCTTAAATTGTATGCCTAGCTGATTTGACCCCAGTGTATTTGGGAGCACTTCAGAAGAGGTGGAGCTCTGCAGGCAAAGAACACCACGGTGCTGGCACCGAGCCCCTGAGCTGATGTTGCTCAGTCAGGCACCGGGTTTGTGAGCTGCCTGGCATATACCAGATAGCCCATACACTGTGTAGCTTGGGTTTATTTTGCAATAAATATGAACAGAGGAGATTTTCAGCACTGCCCAGCCTTAGAAACTAGTAGGAGACCTGTATGGTAACTGACTAGTCTTAATGTCTTCAAACATTAATTGTTTTTTAAATAACTGATCTGAAGTAAGCAGGTTTTTTGTAACAGAAAGGTTTCCTAGGCCACAGAGACTGTAGAGTAAAAGTTACATAGTGGAAATTAAGTGCATTCTAATCAGGCCTGATAGTATATGGGTCATAGCAGTGCACAGGGGTTGATGCACACCTGTTCTGACTTTTGTAGCATTGAGTGGGTAGAACATCTGGATGTTCGTGGTCTGCTATTCTTCTTTTGGGATGGTGTGTGAGCTTAACCACAAGCACTGCACAGCTTTACAGTGGAGCTGGCTCAGGTTCTTCTTCCAGCTTGGATCATGAATAAGATGACCTCAAGTCTTGTTTGCATATATCTGTGTAAACATTTAATTGTATGCAAAGATTAAAAACATGTTCTAAGGAAAAGCAGTACTGGCTAGCAAGTGGAAATCCTAAAACAAGCAGAGCCACAGAATTTTGCCTTTGATAAAGCACCATCCATTGCTGATTAATGAGCTTCTAGGCAGTAAAATACTATGTCAAAGCTTGTGGATTCTGTGCTTCATATATAACATCTGAAATAATTGGTGTTGATAAACTAATATTGTGAAGATTTGAAACAGTAGTGTGTCAATAAGATGGAAGATTAAGTAAAAGGAAATGGAGGTTCCACCTTTAAAAATCGTGGACTTCAAATGAAGACATTGAAGTCCATGTGGGATGTGGGCTTCAGAGAAAGTCAGTGTGGTAGCATTTTGTATTATCATTGACAATGACAATCAATGCTGAAAATTTCCTAGATGAGGAGAGCGTGTTGCTATCTGTGCGAAAATACAACTAGTACTTCCTTTTCATGTTTTGCATGTGGAGGAGAGCTTCTGTAACAGTGTTTGCTGGCAGTAGTTTATAAAATTCTGGCAAATACAAGTTTTCTCTTAGGATATCTTCTAACAGTCCATTTTTTATAACCTGTTTTCACTTAAACAAGTTCACTTCTGTGATCTTGGAGGGTGGGTATTTCTGCTGCTTCTTTTGAGCACCTAATTCAAGCATCCAGGTTAGTCACTTAAGTGCATTCAAAGCTCTGAATTTTGGTGGGCAGAGTTGCTCTCTGACAGTTCCCACATCCCCCCCATTGACTCTAGAGGGTTGGCAGGCTCTAACTTACATAATGTGAAGCAATATGAATTTTGTAAATCACCCTCTTTCAGATCAGGGAAATAAAATGGTTTAGTTGAAGACTTGCATGAAAGATAAGATGCCAGTAGTGTAAAGGCTCAGAACCATGGGAAAAGAAAGAGGTACAGTGACCAGCTGCTCCACTTAGACATGCACAAGTATATGGGATCGGATGGGATCCACCTGAGGGAGCTGGTGGAAGAGCTCACCAAGATGCTTTCCATCATTTATCAACAGTCCTGGCAAACTGGAGAGGTCCCAGCAGACTGGAGGTTAGCCAATGTGATGCCCATCTGCAAGAGGGGCAGGAAGGATGACCCAGGGAACTACAGGTCTGTCAGCCTGACCTCAGTGCCAGGGAAGGTTATGGAGCAGATCATCCTGAGTGCCATCACGTGGCATGTGCAGGACAGCTGGGGGATCAGGCCCAGCTGGCACAGGTTTACAAAAGGCAGGTCCTGCTTGACAACCCTGATCTCATTCTATGACAAGATGACCCACCTAGTGGGTGAAGGAAAGGCTGTGGGTGTTGTCTACCTGGACTTTAGTAAAGCCTTTGGCACAGTCTCCCACAGCGTTGTCCCAAAGAAACTGGCTGCTCATGGCTTGGGCAGGTGCACTCAGCGCTGGGTGAAAAGTCGGCTGGATGGCCGAGCCCAGGGAGTGATGGTGAGTGGAGTTACATCCAGCTGGTGACTGGTCACAAGTGGTGTTCCCCAGGGCTCAGTGCTGAGGCTGGTCCTGTTTAATGTCTTTATCGACTATCTGGATGAGGGGGTCACATACACCCTCAGTAAGTTTGCAGACAACACCATGTTGCAGGGGAGTGTTGATCTGCTTGACAGTAGGAAGGCTCTGCAGAGGGATCTGGACAGGCTGGACTGATGGGCTGAGGCCAGTTGTGTGAGGTTCAAGAAGAAGTGCACTTTGGTCACACCAGCCCCATGCAACGCTACAGGCTTGGGAAGGAGTGGCTGGAAAGCTGCCTGGTGGGGAAGAACATTAGGGTGCTGGCTGACAGCCGGCTGAACATGAGCCAGCAGTGTGCCCAGGGGGCCAAGAAGACAAATAGCATCCTGGCTTGTATCCAAAACAGCGTGGGCGGCAGGACTAGGGCAGTGGTCATTCCCCTGGCTCTGGTGAAGCAGCACCTCGATTCTTGTGTTCAGCTTGGGCCCCTCGCTGCAAGAGGGATGTTGAGGTGCTGGAGCGTGTCCAGGGAAGGGCAATGAAGCTGCTGAAGGCTCTGGAACACAAGTCTTACGAGGAGCAGCTGGGGGAACTGGGGCTGTTTAGCCTGGAGAAGAGGTGACTCAGGGGGGACCTTACTGCTCTCTGCAGGTCCCTGAGGGGAGGCTGCAGGCAGGTGGGGGTTGGGCTCTTCTCCCAGATAACAAGCGACGGAACAAGAGGAGATGGCTTCAAGTTGTGCCAGGGGAGGTTTAGAGTGGATATTAGGGAAAAAAAAAATTCACTGAGAGTGTGGTCAGGCATTGAAACAGGCTGCCCAGGGAGGTGGTGGAATCACCAACCCTGAAGGTGTTTAAAAACCATGTAGATGCAGTGCTTAGAGACATGGTTTAGTGGTGGGCTTGGCAGTCCTGGGTTAATAGTTGGACTTGATGATCTCAAAGGTCTTTTCCAACCTAAATGATTCTATGATTCTAAGATGAGCACGCCATCATACCAGGTGGCTTTGTTTACTGGAGTAAACAGCCATGGTCAGAGAAAATAAGAGTTAGTTTGGAAGGATCCCTGGATGCCCAGAAACTTGTGGTGAGTTACTGGGAAGTATGGCTGTACAATTCCAGAGGGGCTCTCCCAGCCCTAGAAACTTCACCCAGCAGGGAAACAAGCATCATCTTGTTGTCTAAGTATTTCTTGTACTGCTGTATGGAAGGTAGCATTACTTTATCATGAAGTTTGGTTATATATGGGACATAATATTTCCCCTCTACTTATCTGTGACTTGATAAGGCAAACTGATCCCCACGGTCTTCACTAGCTCTTGTTTCTGGCAGCAGAGCCTTGAACTGATGGGATGTGGTGGAAGTCAGCATTGATCTTGTGACAAAATAGGTGCTAGGCTGGCATCCAAGGTGGGCTGCAGCACCTGACCCTGACCAGGGAGAGCAGCCTGGTCACCAACAAGATAGCAGGTGCACATCCAGATTTGCAGACTGATGTGTAAAATGTAGGCTTTTAAATAGTTGGTTCCAAATCTTGAACCGAAAGGTGCTGGAGAAAGAAATTATATTTCATGAGTATACCTGGAACCTGAAAGCAAAGGGCATTTCTCTGCTTTGAGTAGAGTCTAGAAATTTAAACTTGTGTTGACTGAGGCCTATTACAAAAAGTCTAAAAGTACCTGTTAGGAGGAGTGTGGCCAAATCTGTGAAGTCTGTCTGCTGGCATTTTTATTGTTTTTTCATTATTATAGGTGGTTTGTCTTCATGGTGGTTTTTTTTCTGAAGCACGGAGAGCTGTTATGAAATAGTTATGTAATGTCCAAGGAAGGATATTTGTGAGCATTTGAAAACTATTCAGTGAGAAGTATGGTGGTGAAAAATGAGAGGTATGTCTTTAACACATGTTGACTGTAAGACAGGAGACAGATTGTGGGAAAGTTATTTCAGGCTTTCTTAAGAATAGCCTAAATTTTTAACAAGCCACGTCTTATACGTGCAGAGGCTATACTGGGAAACCTGCCTAATGTACGTGTTTCCATTTTCACAAAAATGAATATTTAGTATTACCCATTGTAAGCATGCAGAATTATGTAATTTGCAAATTAATATAATATAATGTTAAATACAGCTTTCTATTTATTTTCCCTGCTATACACCATTCAACTCTACAGTTGAAAATACTCTGATTTCTTGTGAATGAAAAAACTCTTAGCAATTCCAGGAGACTTGTGTACAAGGCTTTTACACAAGCAGCGTCTGGAGCTGGTGACAGTGACTTTGTGACTCTCCTTCCAGCTGCCTTGGGAGCTGGGAGAGTGAGCATGCTGCTAGGTAAGGATCTGCCAGCGCTGGTTGTTCTGGTACCTTATCCCTGAAAAAGTTAAAGGCGTTTGGTTCATGCTTGGAGTTAAGTAGAACCCAGTTTAGATAACTATAATGCAGTTGTGTTTAGATGTACTTTAGAATTCAACTTCTAAAGTCTGATTTTTCTCAAAGGAAGAAAAATAATACTTCCCCCCCCAATAATAAAATGTTTATTCCATAGTTTTTGCAAGTAACCTCCTTGCTTAACATTGTTTAGTTGAAAACATGAGATTAGTAACAAATAGATTACAGCTGAGTGTTTGGCTGTGATGATGGTAGTACTCCATCTTAGTAACAGGGGAAGCACTGCAGAATAGTCACTTTTCTTTTTTTCACTCATGGTTGTGGTAAATTAAAAAAATAGATATATATCTGCCTTCTGATCTTCTGAACAAGTTGTTTGCAATACTTTAACATAAAATTACATTTAAATACAAAATGTGATTCATTAAAAAGCTGTGAAAACACATACTAGAGCAATTATTGTGTGTGTTTGGGTTTTTTTAAACATCACTTTTCAATTGACATGGAAAGAGACTTTCGGCAGTATAAACCAGTACATTATAGAGCTTTTCTTAACAGGAAGTAGAAGAGAGTAGTGGTTAGAAAACACTGCATACAGGAAGCTTGACACATGCATAGCTGTTCGTGGCTCTGGGTTGTCCAGCTCCCTTTAGATATTTTCTCTTTTGCTTTTGTAAAAGTCACCGGTCTGTATAGATGGCAGCTCAGAAGGAGGTACCTTGTAACCAGTGCACAGGGACGGCCACAGCACTGCAGAGACTGGAAGGTTTTGCTAATCGCCTTTTCCATAGGCATTCGAAGAGTGGTGTGCATGAACAGAGAACGGCTCTGGAAAATGAGAGCCATCATTGCTCTGAACTTGCTGTCCTATGGGACAAATCAAGTAAGTAGGGGTTTTTGTTTGTTTTACGGATAGTTGCTCTTCAGTTTGTCCAGTAAGTGAAGAACTTGCATGTTCGTAATCAAATATGAACAAAGATCTGTGATAGATTCCGAGGGCAATTTTACAATTTGTTACCTAAAGGTATTAATTTGAAGAACAGCATTTTGCATTAGGCAGGGCAAGATGGGGGGCTGGTTCATGGGCTATTGGCTGGCAGAAGAATTTATCCCTTGTCCCTTCTTTTCGCTTAAAGCACAGTTGACTTGTTTTGGCAAGCCCCCACCCCAATTTTTCCTTCTAAATTACTTCCTTTATTTTCAAATTGAATGAACTAGTTCAGCAGAACTAGAAAACTCATTAAAGGTTGTAATGTTTAAACTTTGGAATAGGCAGGCATTGCTGCACAAATTGAACTTCTAATTATAGGGCTATGTATCATTTATTGGTTTATTTTAAGGGATATAGACATCAGAACACTCTATAGTGGTAAACAATATAAAATTCTGTTTGGTTTTAACTATTGCATATTAATTTAGTGTGAGAATGCTGACTGTCAGCTTTAATTCCTTAATTAGCGAACAGTTCACTATTATTTGTATGGATTAAAACTTCATGATCGCATTTTGGGTAATGAAAGTGAAAGATTTAAAAAATAACACAATCTAAATAAATTGACATGTGATTTATTTATTTATTTTGCTTTTAAAGCCATGCTTTTTGGGTTTGTTTTTTGTTTTTTTTTTTGCAAAGTGGTTGTTGTCTCTGTGGTTAAAAACTTTTTTAAAAACGTTACAATATGGTAATTGATGATGATTTTGTTCCAGATTGCAGATTCATTGATGGATTTGAGATAGCACAATTATTTCAGTTGAAAATAGGCTTTGTAGGAAATGCTTATCACCATAGTTGCTATGAAGAAAATCAGTATTTCTATACCTCCCTGCTTGCAATTTAAAATATTATATGAGTAGGGAGTGAATCTGTTCTCAGAGAATAAGCAGTAAATATGGAAACAAAAAGGTGTTAATGCATTGACCCAAAATAGATTAAATCTAGGTCTCCCAAATGAGATGGGAAAGGATTGACTAGTTTTGTTGGGAAGATAAATGATGAAAGTGCATAAATTCTGAGCTTCCACTTCTCCAAAATATTTTCAGCTTGTGTAAAAATAGATGCATACTCGTGTTGATGTAGAAGCTCTTTTTTTTATGTAAATAGCTATTTGAGAAAATAACACTGAAGCATTTCTGTTTATATAACATGAAGAAAAAAATGGTCTTGACCTACTGACACTTGCAAATTGTGACCTGTTTGTGTACAAGTCTCTACTTTTTTTCCCCCCTCTTTAAGGCAGGCTTCCTCATATGACATGCTTGATGAGGAAATGGACTGTCGTGTCTCTTGATGATAAACATGGTGAAAATGGCTGTTCCGCGAATGCTATTTTAAGTCATCATTAAGCACAGTGGTTGCATGCATTTTTTTCTGAGCCAAAGTTACCGAGCTGGTAGCTGAATGGTGGTTGATTATGGAGCTTTGGTTCCGGGATGAAATTCTGAATCTCTATCCTGAACCTTTACTCTCCATTTGTAGATTATTTTTAAAAAATAAAAACACTGTAGGTGCACATGGACTCAGTCTGCGTTTCAAAACTCTCATTTCACTACCTCTGTAGCCAAAGGAGTGATAGAAAAGGCAAGGACTACAGTGGAGTGAATATTTCTGTCTACTACTGACTCCTAATTATATCTTTAGAAAAATACATCATCTGTGAAAATTCTTTGTGAAAAATGAAAGAGAAACAGGGGTTGTGGTTTGTTTGGGTTTTTTTAAATTTATTTTTAATACCTGAGAGTTCAGTGACATAGAATTGCATGGGGTCACTGAATTCAGGCTGTAGATTGTTTTCACTGAACTTTCTGTGAAATTATACTGGTGTTTGTCTTTATTCAAATAAGGGTATTTGAGTATGCACAACTATTCTGCCCATAGCGCTGCAACTTAGACGTGTTGGTGTAAGGTTTTCAGTGAAGCTACATAGCAGACAGCGTGAACTACTTTTGGAAGTTCGAGGCAAAAGCATTCTAATTCCTGAAAAAAGTTTGGAAAGTGACTTCTGAGAATTTTTGTTGGTTTAGGCTTGACATAGAATCCATTTGAAAAGGAAGTTCATATTTATGCGTTCTGCTGTAATGAAATACTGTAACAGGTCTGTTTCTACCTGTGTCCTTTTAGAAGCAGTTACTGCCAAAGCTATGGGTTTGCCGAAGGGGAAGGAGCTGCTGCTTGTTAGGTGAACTTTTTATTTGTGTTGTCAGTCATCTAGGGTTGTGGGTTTGAGTAATTTGCCATGTGATCTATGGCCTTAGGGGGGGGTTCAGTGGTTGATTTAGAAATTTAACACCTTTGCTTCATTATTTTGGTATGTAAAGCATAGAGTTTTTCTAACGTGCCTTGGATTCTTAGTTGATGCATGAAACAAATATTTTGTAAATTCCTCAGAATCCAACAGGGGAAAGGTGGCTTGGGGCACCTTGTGCCTTGTAATCTGTTGTAAAAAACTGACTGAGTGCCCGTGTGATTTGTCCAGCCTGAACTGGTAGCCAGGTCAGTTGTGCTGCCCAGCCAAGGGATGAAGGGAATGTGGTGGCAGTCATCAGAACGATGTATTTCAGTCTCAGTTCAGGCATCTTGAATGTGACCACTTGCAACTATATGGAATCTACGTTTTGATTTTTGCTTTGTTTTCTTAGTTGCTTTTTGCTTTTTGAAAGATTAATATGGGAAAGGAGAATGAGGCTGCTTGGATTTGAACGTAGAGACAGTAATATCAGTGCTAATCTTTTATTCTTGGACTGATACAAAAATTTTCCAAATCTGTGCATAATAAGAGAACATATTAACAGCCTGGATAACTGAAATGGTCAGGAGAGTCACCACTAGTGCCTTTTTCTGTCATCTTCGTAGTCTCTAAATTGCAAAGGGATGCGTCTCTAACAGATTCAAAATAGTATCAGTACACTTCCGAATACAGTGTAGTGACTTCTAGAGATTTAGCTGAATAATTACTATATATGTGTGTGTGGAGAGAAAAATACATGTGAAATACGAAATAATGTATAGAGTACATTTTGTGAATTGATTAAAGCTTTAAAATAACTACTAGTTGGGTACAAGTCAACAGATAATGCTGGTCTAAGGTTGCCATGGAAACAACCAGTGCTTGATATAATTGAGAACATCTTAAAACCTCCTGGTGTTTGCATGCTTTTCCCCCCTGCCATTTTGAGTTGCTTTAGACATTAATAGGTAGCATTGGTCAGAACAGTAGTAGTTAATGAGCAAAACCAAGTACCCGTGTCCTGAATATTGATTTTGGTTTACTACTGGTATCTTGCGCTTCATAGTTCTTTGCATCACAAGGAGCTCATAAGGAAGAGCAGCTCTCTGGATTCTGTGTGCTCTCTCTTTCCAGTTAGTGTGTAAGTGTGTTTAGAGATTGAAGCACTGATTTGGTGGAGATTAACATACTTCATCAACTGTTGGATTAATATTAGGAGCAATATGGTTCTGAAAACTAGCTTTTCAGCATGAATGGTAAGTCTTTTCTATTACCTTTGACACTATTTTTTTTTTTTTTGTTCCGTCTTCACAATCAGGAAAAATCTACCAGGTTTCCCTTTCTTGTCTGCATAGCTGCATCGAGTACCGAGCTCTTTGTTTTTGTAATTGGCTCTCGGTGGGTCTCTATTAAAAATAACCAGCCTTAAAGATTTGCAGTTTTTATTAAACGTTTTGCTTTGCATAACTGGGACATAGTATTTGAAATTTTATTTTAAAGCTTTCTTTTAGAAATAACTGTTACAAATCATTAAGTAAGGCACAGAATCTGATTTGGAAAATTCTATAATTGAATGGTATACATGTCGGTTCACTTAATTTTCTGTGTTACTCATAATAAATTATTTTATGTGAATTGATACAAATCAGAGAGGCCTTCTGAATTTATTATAATCATCACCTAAAAACTGAAACTGGCTTTTGTTGTTTTGTTGAACCAGCTTATTCTTCTAAGGTTTTTATTTTTTCTAAATGATGGGATAGCAGAACAGTTGGTCATTCATGGAAGTAGGGGAGGGGAGTCTTATTTGAGGTGAGATACTATAATAGATCTAGCAAACTTATCAGGCAGGTATTTGCTTTCAGAAATCTCTGTGGCTACTTATTATAAGGTACATTGAATTTAGTGGAATTATGAAGTACTGTATTCTTATTTGGAATATTATTGAAAGTTGTAACTAAATATATAAATTTTGTACATTTATTTCCTTAGAAACTGGTATCCTTTGAAAATTGTTTGCAAAAAGCAAATAATAGTTTCTGAAATTACACCATTCTTGTTTCAAGCAGATAGTCTAGAGCTTTGGAAAATTACTTGAGACAGAGATTGCTTGAAAAGAAAAAACAGTTGATCATTTATATGGGGTTTGTGTGTGTGTGTGTGTGTGGTTTTGCTTTATCCTACAAATTTAAAGGACCATCTTCATGAAGGTTTCACTTTTGTATGTGGCATGAGATAAAGAGTGGGAGGAGTCATCCTACTGCCTTATCTAATACCAGCTTTATATATACTTATCTCATACTAATGTGTTGAGGTCATCTTCCCTGGAATGGAAAGTGTGGCTGTGATTTCCTTGGTGTACAAAGGTACAATATACAAATGTCAAACTGGCACGGTTATTAGACAAGGTTTCAGAAATTTGTATGTATATTATGGAGATTTATGTTACAGTGTCATGGCTGCTCAAGTAAACCTAAATGCAGGCTGTCCCCGAAGGAGGTGGCCCAGCCTCCCTGGTGTACTCCCCGCAGCCCTGCGGGGATGCTGGCCGGCAGGAGCCCAGTGGGGAGCTGGTGTGGCCTCGCAGGCTCACAGCTGACCTGGGCTGGTGCCACAGGGATGCGATGGCACCCTGACCTCCCCACTGACACCTGCCCCGGCTCAGCCTCTCTGGAAAGTGAGGGTGAAACTACAGCCTCAAGGTGCTTCCTCGATGACGCACAGCTACCTTCATCCACTGATGGAGAGGTCTCAGGGGTCAGAAAGTCTCTGTTTTTCAGCAGTTACCAGGCTGGGTTTTCCAGCACCTTTTTCTCTGTGCCGAAAGCTACAGTCAGGTCGTAGCTTTCACGGGAACTAAGGTTTGTGGAAATCTGCTCCATCAATTTGGAATTTTGCTGTATGGGTGGTTTGGGGTTTTTCTGGTATTCTGTTATGATTGAGTCATTTTAAGGGAATAAATTTCTTACAAACTAGATGAATAAGAGGTTACAGGTGTTTTGTTTTCTTGGTTGGTTGGGGTGTGTGTGTGTTTTGTTTTCTTCTCCCTGGGGTTTTATTTTGCACTTTGCATCTGTAGATTTCATTCATCTTGACATCCAGGCTCACGGTTCCATTAAAAATAGAAACAAATATCTGCAACTTTTACCAAGTGTCAGTTCTCAATCAAAAAGCTCTATAAATGAGAAGTCTAATTTTGTCAAGGGAAAGGTGACTGTCTTCTGCTCTACCAAGTGAGGATTAGATTAAGTCTTCACTGTAAACGTTTCCCCGTTTAAACCACTTCTGCTTTTCATTGCACCTTTATGGCTGTCTTCACTGCAGCAGTGTTACGTTACACTGTCAGTGGACAAAAATCCTGTCAGTGGATAAAATCAGATGCTCTCCTTGTGAAAGACTGACAAGATGCAAGTGAAACCTTGATGAAAAAGTGATAAATTTCCTTAAATTGCAAGTACAATTGGCTTGCTTGGTGGTTGGTTTCTTGGGTGGGGTGGGGTTTTTTTGTTGGATTTTTTCTTTTGGGTTTGGGGTGGTGGTGGTGTTTGGTTTTTTCTTTCCAGGAGAGCTGCAGTTATGGGAGATAATTTTTCTGGAAGGACTTGAAAGAAGGAAAAACCATTTTTTTCTATTTATTTCGTTTGGAGTTTTCGTTTTGAACAGCAGAACGTTCTTGAACAGATAAAACTGGAAGGCCAAGTAACTTTAAAAGCCCCAGCTGTCGGTTCTGAAAGGTGCTACTCTGCTAGATCTTCCGTTTCATTAGGAATAAGCTTAATGCTCCTAAGTATCAGCAAGCACATGATTGGGCTAGTACTTCTCAAACACTGCAAATAGAAGTAATTGCCAATACAGACATTTACACTCGTAATTACAACAGTAGCTATCAAATGTGTGTGGAAACAGATGGAGCAGTATGAGCAATGCTTATAGACTGTTGAATTATTGTCCAGCTTTGTGTACACTGGAGAATATGAAAGTTTCAGGGGTGAGGGTGAAGGGAGGTAGTGTAAATACCTTAGTTATGTGCATTGGGAACATAGCATCATTCCCACTGCTGAAAAGACTATAGAAAATGGAAGGATGCCATGGAATTTCCAGGTGCCAGAACTATGTGTCTTCCTATATGCATCTTACGGGACTAATGGTTTCTTCCTTTCAAAAATTCCTAAATGTTACCCATCAGCCTCTGACAGTGGACTAGAATAATTTCTTAGGTGTTGGCCTGTTTCATGCTTTGTTCTGATTCTTTTACAAAATATTTGGAAAAAGAAAAGGCAACACAAGAGTTGCTGCATTGACATCGTTCTTGAAATGCATCCATACAGTGAACAGTCCCTCAAAGTGCTTGGTTTGGGGTGTAAGCAAAAAATTAGTTTAATAAAATTGAATTTTCTTCGAAAGGAAAAGGTGATTTGGCACGTTGTAATCTTGTATCTCTTGAACTGTGACTTACATATTTTGTTACCAGAAACATTTTCTTCTTTCCTTGGTTTTTAGTTTACATCTCAAATTGTTTGTATAATTTACAGTCCCTGGTTCCTCTGAGAGTTGCTGCTGGTACCACTGTTGCAGGCCAAAGTTTGCAGCAGGAGTTTCCCAGCTTTAATTATTGAGGTTCTTACAGGCACTTTCGTAACTTGAATAATGATTTTATTGTTTTTGTTTATTCATTCTAGTCGCTGACAGATACTCCAGCCCATTAAAAACTGATGTGGTTTAGTTTTTCATTTAAATATTTTTGCAGGATTTGCAGCTCACTTCTGTGCCAGTTTTATGCCTGCTTTGTACCCAAATAAGCATTGACTTTAACCAGTCTCTCTCTAAAGTCTGATTCTTTATCAGAATGGTAGTAAAAACACTCTTACCTACTTTTTGCCTGCCCTAATCCTGAGGCAAACAAGAACTTGTTATTACTGCATGTGTTGAATTGTGAAATGTGTTTATTTACATAAGCTTCCTTATTCAGGAAGTCAGTCTCTCTGCTATTTAAGGTTATAAATGAACTTCTCTTGCTTGGCTAGTTACTGCAGGCAACTCTTTCCTGTAAATATTGAAAGTGTTTTCTGTGGGAGATATGTCAGTATAGTGATGTGTCAGAAGCTCAAATCTAGCAGAGATGAAGAGCTGTTTTGCTGATTTAGCCTGACAGCTGTGAAGATGGGTCTTACTGATCCCAGTACATGCATATGAGAATTTGTGTGGTTTTGCTAGTGCAAGGGCTGAGACAAAGTAGCTTGTGGGAAACGGACTTAGACATAAGCACACTTAAACCACGATTGGTGTATCTGCTGTTATTTTGATGCCTTTGTGAAATATTTGAAAAAAGAAAAAGCAACACAAGAGTTCCTCTTTTCAACTAACTTGTAAAATGCATCCATACAGTGAACAGCCCCCGCAGTTGTTTAGTTTGGAGTGTAAAGAAGAAATGAATTTAGTAAAACTTGGGTTACTTCTAAAGAAAAGGGTATTTGTTCATGAGTATCTAGTATTGATGGATCTGAGAGGCATTGCCTGCTTGCAGGGAATTTGTTAGTTAGTATGCAGATCAGAGCAACTACATGCAGATTTATGCTTACTGGTTTTAATAATCTAACCATAAAACATACCTTCAGTGAAAGCTGCCTAGTAATACGTGACCCTTTTTAGTCATTGAACTCTTACAAAGAGAGAAGGTGGCGCAGTAGTACAGAGAGGGAAGTTGGCGCTAGCCAGTATCTTAACTGGTAGAGGGGTGGGTAGCTCAACTGGATGAAAACTGCAGCAGGTGCTGTTAACATTTTGCTTGGTATGTGGTTTTGACTGTAAGAGGAAAGTCTGATTATTTTGTATATTTGTATTTAACTACTAGAATTTGCTAAAAGCCCTTTCAAGAATGTGATACATCTACAAGATACTTTATAGTAGTGCCCTAGAAAATTTTGTTCTTGGAACTCATGTTTTTAAAATGTATAATTTTTTGTTTCTTTTTTTCCACGTGGTAACCATGGAAATATATACACTGCAGAAACCAGAGGTGTTTGAATTTTCACGATTTTTGCACAGTTTTCAATTTTCTTTGCGAAGTAACACCTGTTACATTTCACACAGGAAGGAGTTTTCTACACTATAGGTCCTGTGGTAGTTGCAACATTTTAGACTACTTACTGGATAAAGTTCTGCTAGGCTATAGAGGGTGGTACTGCACAGATAAAGCTTTAATTCCTAATTGCTCATGAAGCACGTCAGTGTATGATAATTGAGGATTTTACATGTTAAGATTTCTTCACATAACCTTTTCTGTACAAACTAATTTTATATGTAGGGAGTGTTAAGTACTGCATTTGAAAGTAATTGTATTAAACTTACAATTTATTAATTTGAATTTTTAAGTTAATAGAAATAACTTATCTAATGCAATGATTGAAAATTAATAACTTAAAATAAGAATTATTTCTCAGAAGCCTTTTCAGTAGTCCAATGCCATACTTTCATGGCCGTGTTACGCTAACATGAACTGCCACTTCTTCAGAAAAGCAGCAGGTCTGCCCCACATGTTTGCCCATTTCCATGACACTTCTCCCTTCCCTTGCCCCAGGAGAAGCATTCATGTGATGAAAAGAACTGAGAACTGCTGTGGATTAAAATTAGCTTCCCTTGGCCTTCCCTGCCTTCTGTCCATTGCTTTTTAATCTGGCCTGGCTCCCTGACATGGTTTGGCAGTCAGCCACAGGGATGCTTTTGCTCTTTCAAGGAAGGTCATGATAGAGAGGCAGGAATGAGTTGACTGTGGAAGGACAGTCCTGGGGTTTTATTTATACCAGTCCATACTGAACACTGAACTGCAGCCTAATAAACCAAACTGCTGTTTCTTGGACTTTTAAGCCTCAAAGCATGTGGGTTGTTGCAAGAGAGGAAGCACATCTACAAATGTGTTTTCTCCAGCAGTCTGGAATAATTCGCTTTAATGAGCACTTCAAAAGCAGGAACAAGGTATGAAGGAGATTCCTTTCCTTAGGCCAAAGCTTAGTTTTAACTAACTGGATATCAGTTCTAACTGGTTGCTTTAGAGAACTGGAACAAAAAAAATCAACTGTATAATCAATCAGCAAAAGGTTGCTAATAACACTTTAATTTGAAAGGAAAGCTTGGGTAAGAAAGGGAGGTGCTGCCATGAAGGACTAAAATATCCAAAGGGATGGAACATCTCTCACCCACCAGGACTCTGCAGGACACTAGGTCACGTCCCATGCTTCAGATAAAGCTATTCTGCTTGTCTGCATTGAGGAAGTCTTGCATATAACCCATAATTTAGGATTTGAATAATAAATCCCAGCTTGATTCATAGGTTTTGGATGTTTGTTCTGAGTTTTTTGGCATCAATCTGTGTGTATCGTGAGGGAGGAGTGATTTTTTTTTAATGAAGGTGTATTCGTTAATAAATTTCTATAAGCATTGTGTCTGGGTTCTCTTTTAGATTAAGGAAGCAAAGTTTTTATCTCATCTGTATGGGTTTTCTGGTGGAAAATGATTGAATCGGGACATATACACGTGTACAACTGCTGAGCAGAACTAGTACAAGACTTGATTTTGTTTGTGGCTGAATAAATTTACTGATTTACATTATACATTTGAAAGTTTCAAAAAAAATTTAAAGGATTCACATTTTAAGTGACTGTTAGTTGGATTTGGTCCTGTCTCCCCAGAGTGGTCTCTGTTATGTTGTACTTCTGGCATTTTCAGGGTTCACCACCTGTGTTTGGACCAGTACTTCATGATTTAAGAAAAAGAATAAAAGATGGAAAGGCTGAAGATAGGACTTGTAAATAAAATTGATTTTATTATCTCTGATAAAAATAGAAGGAAGTCAGTCTTGACTGGTAGTTCTATGCAGTAGAGTACTGCTCAGAATTCAACAAAGAATAGGTATTATCTCTGATAGCTGGAAACCTGGCTCCTGTTTGGGTTTGTCCAAATCTGTCACATCTCTTGTGCAGGCTGTTGCTGTCTTGCCAGCCAAGGAAAGAAGTGAACATTAAGTAAGACTTCAGCTTTAATTTACAGCTTAAAATTATACCCTGTAGCATTGAAAACTAAAATAAAATAAAAAAAAAAAAAAAAAAAAAAAAAAGCTGGGCTACTTACAGAGCTCTTAACTGTTGCAGATTTGCTTTTATGAAACTGACAAAATACTGTCTAGCTCAAGGCTTCAAAATTGTGGACGGAATTAAAAGAAGATTTTGCCTGTTTTCAGATTTTGAGTTGTAATTTTGTAATGGATAAGAACAATTTGTATTTTACACTTACTGCATGCTGTAAATCAGTTCTTGAATATGCTATCCCAAAAATCGGATCCTAGTATTTTCTTCTAGTCTTTAGGCAGTGCAGCTGTAATTGGGCTTAATTTATTGTTTATCCCGTTCCTCTCCCTTTTTTCTTCATGTTTTTTCCAATCCCTTGTCCTCTCCACTTCTTACCAGTCCTTCCCAGTATTCCATAGAAGTGTTTGCAGTGTGCAGTTAGATTATTAGTGCTTCCATTTTAATAGCAAACTTTTATGCAGTTGTTAATTGTTACATGATCATTCCATTACTAAGAACTTTTAGGTTTTATATTCCAACAAATGTCTTTTTCAGAACTGCTCCATATGTTCTGGGTCTTGTGGGTTGGTTTTTTTTAACTGAAGGAAGGTTCTTACCCATTGCAGCTGGTAAGTTAGTTTGCTTTGCATCACCTGTTTTTATCATAATTGGTGTTTAAACAGAAATACGAGATCAAAACCTTGCTCTCAAAGTCAAAAGGTTGATAAATGGGATATTAAATTGATGCAGAGTTATTAATCTAACCGTAGTTGACTTTGCAACTCTTAGAGCAGAAACCAGACAAAGTCATAGCTGGTCAGTTTTTCATGGGAGGGCCAGTGTGTCTCACTGCAGTGTTAACACAAGATGGACTTGAACGGTGCCAGGCTTATATCACGTTGGAGTTTTTTTCCCCACCGTTTTCACATTGTGAGAAACAAAGTGTTTTGTTCTTGCTGATGGTCTGTTTCAGTGCTACCATTTTAGTTTGTGTTTTGAAGTGTTTCCCAGCTATTAAACTGTTAACTGGTGCTCATACTACTTCCTCTGAGTGTATATTATTTAACGGTTAGTTGTGTTCATTTTCAAACTTACCAGCACAGAGAAATCTTGTTGTAAGCCTTATGATGTTGTTATTGCCAATCAAAAGAGAAATTTAAAGACATTTAAGATGACGAGTTGAAGGTCTAAGAATGGGACTTAGAATTTGAATTGTACACTTCTCACTTGCTTCTGAAATGTGGTACCATAACCACAGGATTCACTGAGGCATCTATGTACATCTCAATAATGTTAAAGGCTGTAATTGTTTTTATAAAAATGAAATATACATATATAATTACCAGAATATCTTCATACATACTCACTTTTCCATTAAATAATTTTTGGAGATTTTAATGAAATAGCCCACTTAATTACAGACTTCCAATGATTATATTACGGTTTTGGAACAAAAATTGAATTGTATTTTGATAAAGGGCATTTTAAATACCAAGCAGAGATTGGCATTTAGCACAGCAGATGGGCGTTTGTAGTGGTGCCCAACGTTTAGACTTAATCAGTTTAGTTGTTGCTTTCTTGCCATGAATCCCATCCAAATACTTTCCCCGTGCTCTCCGCGTGCCCCCCCCCCCCCCCCCCCCCCCAGTAAATATTTCTGGCTCGCTGGTTCTTGTGGGAGATGTGCTTGAGAATAACAAATACAGTGCCTGTGGGAGGTGGGAGAAGGGCAAAGTAATTCATGGTAACTCTTCAGGACTCTCCATCTGTGACCCCTCCCCCTCTGCGTCACTGCACCCCTGCAGCTTGAGAGGTCCTAACCCTTTTTTTTTTTTCAGGTGCCTTCCTCTGATTCACTTGCTCTTAAAGTGTGTTTCGGGCCAGGGTACTCTTTATAGTACATGAGTACTGTGCCCTTTGTTAACCATTTTTTCTATAAGCCTGCTGACTTTCCATACAAGAGTTAATCGATAAAACAAACGGAAATATTGTGTGAATGTATTGCTAGATAACTGTCCCCTGCTGTTTGGGGGTGGGTCCAGGGGATTTTTGTTTTTGCTTGTGGTATTTTTTTCATGTTTGGGGTTTTTTTTTTTGTTTTGTATTTACTGCCATGGAAGGAGGTATTACTACCTAGGAACCTCTGGATCTTGAGTTCCCCTTCCCTTAGAAATCTCTTCCAGCAGACTTTCCTGCTGACCATCATGTTGCCTTGGTTCCGAGTACAGCTCTCCACAGGCCAAGTCCCATGCCACCTGTGATACGCAAGAAGATAGCTTGTGTCTTGTCCAGCTGCGGGTGTACCTGTAGCATTTCTTCTGACCAGGGTTTGAACTGAAGCAGGTGGAAGAAATAAAACTGCCTGAAATCTTCCAGTTGTGACTCTTCAGCCATTACCTGACTTTTTAATACCTTTTTGCGTATCTCCCCAGATATTCTACTGTATGCTTTGGGTGTCTGCATTGCCTAAAACTTGCTTCCTCTTCCAGTGATTGCGCTTGCTGGTCATGAAGAGCTAGGCTTGCATTGTGTGTTTGTGCTTACCCGATCTCTGGATCACTGGTGCATCCTCCCCAGTTCCAGCTGCTGTCCTTCCTGACGCGTCCAGTTGTTTTGACCACGGCTGTGGCCCTCGTGCCAGTGCTGTTACTCATGCTTTGCTCTCTCCTTCCGGCATCTTCCTTTCTTGAGCAACAGCTTTTCCCCCTTTAGTTTCAGCCTCCTTCACTCCAACTTCTGCTGTACCAGTGAAACCAGTCGGAATAGGGTTTGTTTGCTGGTCTTTGCATACACTCTTTGCACCCTCATCTTCACTTTGCTGAGCCATATATGAGTGATCCTTGCTCTTCAGTGTTTATGGGAACCAATATATCAACATCTCTTTCCTGGATTCTTTTTTTTTTTTTTCCACAGTCTTACAAAATTAAATCATACTTGTATGGTGACCATACAGGATTCCTGTATGCATTCCAGTTTGTATACAGCAACTTCAGCTGTGCAG
This sequence comes from Falco peregrinus, assembly GCF_023634155.1. Lineage (NCBI taxonomy): Eukaryota > Metazoa > Chordata > Aves > Falconiformes > Falconidae > Falco > Falco peregrinus. The sequence continues at coordinate 19,487,279 of NC_073730.1, read as the reverse complement.
TTTAGACTTTTCAGGGGGGTTTGTGGCTGCTGTTGGGTAACAGGACTGAAATTTGATTGTGATTTTTTTTTTTTTTTTTTTTGGAGACTGTTTGCCATTTCTGTGCTATCCACCACATGCCATGCAATTCACACATGCTGTCTTTTGCAACAAAGTGCTAAGTAGTGGGAAGATCACCCGATTACAGGTTTTATTGTGTTCCAGCATGCTGCGATGAAGATAGATATGCTTTTGTTAGCAACAGTTCCTTGGATGTGTGTGTCTTGGAATAGATTAATTATTAAAGATGCCAACTTGATCTCCTGAAGTTTTGTAAGCTGTGCTTATTTCTGTGATGCATCGCCTTTTTTTCATACTGAATTTAGCTTCCTTTGGGTTTTTTTCTCTTTTCTTTGCTCAAATATTCTGTGACTTAGCATGACTCATTCTGTCTGTGTGGGAAAGGGCTGGTTTATTACAGGGCCTGTTCTTGAGTGGGGAGGGGAAAGGGTGGAATGTATTTGTGTTTTCTATGTGTTTGTTGTGGAAATGCATAAAACTTTCTTTTCTTTTTTTTTCTTTTCTTTCTTTCCTCTCTTCATCATCTCATCTGTGTGGGTGAATGTTCCTGCAAACCCTTGGGGAACCTATAGAGACTTTTGGTATGCTCATTCCTTCATTAGTGCCCAAAGTCACAGATGCTACAAACAGTTTAAAAGGCTAGAAAAGCAAACATAGTCACAATGTAAGGTGTCTAAAAATGTGCACTTGAGGAAATTTCTAAGTCTAATCATGTAATAAACCTATTTGTTTGCATCATCACAATAATACCAATGGCCACTACAATCCAGTTGTTGTAAATTTTGATTATGCACCTGAAAAGTAGAAATCAAATGTTCTCCTGTAGCAAGAGTTAATGTCTTGTGATTGAGAGAGAATTTTCAAAAGTACTTCTCCTGCTTAGAATTCTAAGTCCTATTTTCAGAAGTGACTGAAGTGTATGCATTTAAGTTGCCTAAATTATATTTGAAATCACCTGCTGATTGTGTTTTGGTGTTAGGAGCCCAGGCGACCTCTGAAAATGAGAACCAGGCACAATTTGACCCACTTTCTCATTAGGAAGAAAATGTAATTCTAATGAAACATGCCACAGAACATTAAATCATATTTAAAAGATAGTGATTTAAAGATAAATGAGCACCATTAGGTAGCTTTATTTTGAAAATATGCATTCAGTGCTGCTTTCCAAGAAAAAAGAGCAAAAGTGAAGTAGAATTATTTTGAAGTTTTGTTGAAGGAGAGCTTGTGGCTTATTGATATTCTAGTAATGAGAGATTTTTCTCCTGCTTCTACAATCTGAATATTTCCAGTTGGGTCACATTTTCCACAAACAGCATTCCTTATTCTATAAGTAGAACAAAGATGACTACATGTAAATGTCATTTTTAGAAATACTGAATAATTATATTTCAGTGCAAAACATGGAAATTTAAAATATTTATTTATATGAACAATGAATTTAGCATGAGGGATATTTAAGATGTACTGTAATAACATAAAAAAATGAGACCAATTTCATGTTTTGGTTGTGCTATACAGTGTTAAAGTTAACATTAATTTCTAAGATACAGCCACATAAGTTTGAAGGCTCGCATTTTGGTAATCTTAATGATCATCTGAGGGTTTTTTTCTTGTCATTAAGAGTTCATGCTAGTTTGACATAAATTGATGTTTTAAAAACTTTTATCAGTAGTCATCACTTTATCAAGTCATCTCTGTTCTCCTAATGGAAAAAGGATCATCAGGCATTAATTTGGACATCGTTAACTTCCCTTTTTTGTGTTGAGAAATTATTTCACGCCACAGGAAATCCTGTCCTTTTCCCAAATTAGGATCATTAAAAGTCATTACATGAGTAACCCCCCTAAATTAAAAACAATGGAAATATTTTCCCCACACAGGATAAATATGTCAAACGTTTTTACTGATTGCCCACTAAAATACTTTCAACTCTCAGTGAGTTTTAATACCAATTTAAAAGTTCCTTTGATATAAACTGTGTTCTTCCTACTCTACTTAACCATAAGTTTAGGGTAATAAATCTCTTCCTCCTATGATATTGCTAGTTTCTGTTAAAGCAAAATTACTTGGTGGCTATCACTTCTCTAACCATGAAGTCCACAAGAAATTTTTGACATTTTTTCTGAAATTTTCATGTTTGCTGCTCCATCAGAGCCAGTGTTGGTGGGAGCCATAAACTTCCCTTGAGTATTTTGTGATAGTTGAATTCCGTAGCTCACTTGAGAGGGGGAAGAAAAACAAAAAAAGTGCAAGACCAGCATTCTCCAGGGCTGCCATTGTTTTTACTGCTGCTGTAACTGTACTTGTAGTAGAAGAGAATTTTTTAAAAGTTCCCTCTGTAGACACTGATATTCTCTGAAAAGAAGAGTACAGAAAAGTTTGATTAATCAGATGGTTGTTTACAGCCCCTTAGAAACCTAATTTTTTTATGACCATCAGAAGGTAAAATACAGTTGTGAAAACGTGTATTTCTAGATACAGACCAGAATAATCTTGGCCTGTTGCTGAGTATTTTCATAAATTACTTGTGGCAGAACATCATAGTACAGAACATCCACTGTTATTATCGTTGTATTATGTGAAATGATTTAGAGAACACAAAGCCAGTACGATATTTTCTTTTTGATTCTGTTACTCTTTCAGAACCACGGCAATGTCTGAAACACCTCCCATTTTGACTGTGCATTAAGTAATCTGCATTGATCTGGCTGATACGTGATATTAAAAAAAAAATTATCTGAAAGATGATTGGAACAAAATATGTTGGTGTACATTTTGAACAGTCATCCAGAATTCTGCTACTATACATTCCTTCAATTTCAGTGGGAAATTGAGATTAAAATACATATTCTGTGACTCTGGGCATGCCTAATGTGCAGTGGTGTTGTAGCCCTGTGCTTTGTCTTTGCAGTAATGCTATTCATTTGCTACTTGAGCTTGCAAACAGCCTTTAAATAAAGGTGATGAGGGGAAAAAGCAATGAGATTGACATTACGCTCAATCAGCTGAAAGAAAATGTAACTTATTTTACAAAAATAAATAAATAGTCTTAACTTTGTGGAATGGCTATTTGTATATGTCAGGTGTTCATGTTTTTTCCCAGTCAAATTAAGAATGTCTTGCATCACCTTAAAGCCTGCTTGCGTATACAATATTGTGAGTTATTAGAGCTGGTTTAGTTTAAGTAATTTGTGTAGAATGATGTAGTTACTCCAGAAAGCTTAAAGATCACCTGGAGATATTGTAGAAGTTCTAGAGGCATTGGTGCTTGCTTTCATACATGGTGAAATATTACAAGTTGAAGAAAGAAGTTGATAATAAAGTTTACATATTTTGTTAACAAAGCATCTCCATTAATTAAAATGTGCTTTTTTTGTGTGTGTTTTCAGTGAAAGAGTTCCTAGCCAAAGCCAAAGAAGACTTTTTAAGAAAATGGGAAAGCCCCCCTCAGGTATCAGTCATTTAAACATTCAATAGTTTTCCCTGTTGCATTTTTTCTATTATGTTATCAGTGTGTTACTAGTCTGCAATGAGCAGTGCAGAAAACATAAATAAGTTTAATGCAGTTTTTAATGTCAGTTTTGTCATTGAAGTTCATCAGCAAAGACTCTTGGGTCTTCTCCAGATTTGAGCTGATGAAATGCTCATACTGAACAACAGCTTTCTCTTACTTTGAGTGATGTTCACCATCAACATGACAAGACTCAAAATCTACTGGCATGCTTTAGCTGGCTTTTTATAACAATAAGCATTGGCATGTCTGTAATTTAACCTGTTAATAATTTTCCACATGGTTTTAAGGGGAATTAAGGGTATTGAGCCTACTGCATAAGGCTTGGGGTAGTTTAAGGAACTTGTTGGAGAAAAACCTTCTGAAAATTGAACTTGGGGGTTTGGCTTGTTGGGGAAGGGTTGTCTTTAAACCAGCATTTGAAAAGATACAGTAATGAATATTTGAGAAAATTTACTCAGTGATATGGTCTCTAGACAAATCACATGTAGAACTGTCTCTAGAGCTTGGGGTTTTTTGCATTTTCCAATATTCCTGTTTGTGAAGCATGAGGGGGTTATTTATCTGTATGTTGAATTCATGATCTGTTTACTGCTAAGTGTTTCTTACTAAGCTTGTGTCATCTGTATGGATAAATTACAGAAATGTTGATACAATTCAGTTAAGTCTTTTTCTGTTTTAGAAGTAATGTAAAATTTATTAAAAATTGACAGGCATGAAATTATAACAACAGTATAGTTGGCTATAGTTGTCTTCAATAAATGTAGTTTCACTCAATTTTCTTTCATAAATTCAATTTATACAGTTAAAATTGTCTTTGGGTATTGGATTGTAAATTATGTTATTATATCCTTGTACATGTAGAATACTGCTGGCCTAGATGATTTTGAGAGGCAAAAAACCCTTGGAACAGGATCATTTGGGAGAGTTATGATGGTGAAACATAAATCCACAGAGCAGTATTATGCTATGAAGATACTGGACAAACAGAAGGTTGGTGTAATTTATGGTGGGTTTTGTGGTACAAAAGAGTTTGATGTAGACAAAGATCTGGTAACTGTGGCTAAACTGTGTTGCACTTACTGTGCTTTTGGTTATCACACTTGGATACTGGTGATACTTTTAAACCCTTGACTTTGTCTTATAGCAGATTCAATTGTTGGGTTTGCATAGAATTCTTACAACCACCAATAACATAAACGGCAAGCTGGAGAGGCTGGAAGTAGTATCCAAGGCATTAATAAAATGTTACCAATTAGATTCTTTGCTTAGCTTTTGTAAGGTGGCCTATATATTATTTGACAAATGCAAAACATAATGCTGTAGTTAAAATAAGTAAGTAAACTTTTCCAGGGTAGCTCAGAATTCTGGAAGACTCTCTGGATCAAATTCTCAGAATTTTCACTTATGAACCACAATTTATTAAATAATTTGCATGAATTATTTCTTTTCCGTTCTTGAACCCATGAGGTACTATTTTTGTGTGCATAATTGTGTAATAATCCTGTTGCATCTATAGTAACTGCATAGAACAGTAGTGTGTCTCTCGGAACAGCTGTCACACAATAGTTATTTTCTGTGTTGAAAACTTAAGCGGTGTAGTCTGAATCTGTATTGTTACTCCAGCCTGATTGTTTTTAGCAGCTTATTACTCCTAGATTGTAAGCTGCATCATGTGATAAAGTTTAAATTTTAAATAAAATAGATTTCCAGAATGCTAAGAAGTATTTTAAAGGAATAATTCATCAGTACAGTTAGTTTTTAATGGTTTTGACAAGTTTTTCAGAAGTACATTATTTAGATTAGTAGATTCTAAAGTCCCTGATATAAGAGTCAGTCTTACTTTGTAAGGCACTATACATAAGTTTGCTGATGTATAACAAAAATCATATTAAGAAAACATTAATCTGACACAGAGAACTTAATAATCAGAAACTGACAAAATGAAAGTCGGCATTGACTCAATGTGGGCTCTTGCACTTAGGCATTATTATATTCTTCAGTAATTTTATATAATGAAACTATGGCAGTGACATAATCAAATTGTTTTCCTGGAGTTGCAGTTCCCATATTTTTTACAAGTGATTTGGGTTCCTGGACCTTGAATAGTGTGTCATTTAATTAAAGACTTGCCTTTTAGTGTCAATTCTGGGATTATTCTTTTACTTGGAAAAGCTCAAATCTTTGCAACTTCAGCATTCTCTTATAACAATGGTTTCTAACTATTATTTTAAAATAAAAATCCCAATTAAATTTAAAAGACTTTCCAACATAGTACAACTGAAAGACAGCCAGACCATTTTCACCCATGTGGAAATTTACCTTGTCATTACCTCGGTATGGTTGGTGGCATCTTGCACGGAGTGTTGCTGTAACACGAGGTATGATGAGCATCCCACTACTGCATGGGGTGCATCAAATTTCAGGTTTTTAAATGTTTTTCTTTGAACCCTTTTTCATGAATAGATGAGTCCTTGTCAATTGTCCTTGTCTCCACTGGAGCAATTTAGCAATTTACTTCAGAAAGCTGCCATAACAACAGTCTGAGAATTTAAAAAAATAATAATTCATTAAACTCATTGCTGCCTCTTAGTCTAAAATAATTTGGAAAGTTATAGTTATAGAATTATCTGGTAAAAGCAAGAATTCGCACTTTTAATGATTGCAGTGGACTTGCAGTAAAAGATTCACAGGATTAAAGATGTTTCCATTCAGGTGTCAGTCTTCTATTAATTAATTTGATGGTTTTGTCTATAATCAATTCTTGAAGTGTTCCTTTATGAAATAACACATTTTTTCAACTCAGTTTAGCATATATAATTATATATCTGTGTTCTATTAGAAATATATTAGTGTTATATTAATAACGTGTATTAATTGATCAAAAAATAGGAGATGGTTTAGGGAGAGTGTATTTCTGTCACTTGCTGTATTATAGAAAACATAAGATGTCTGAAATTAGACAATATGCAGGCCGCCTATAATTTTTCATTTACGTTTTACTTGAAACGAGAAGAAAGTGTATTGTGTGTCCCTTTGTTATCCAATCTTACACTTGTTTCATCAGGACACGAAAAATAAATTAAAAAATAGATTTTGATGTAGCCAGCAGTTTTGTGTGTAGAGCTGTTGCTCCTAGTTTCATGATGTAATGGTTTTGGGGAAAAAATTTTTGTTAACAAAAGTTCGGACATAAACAAGCTGCTGGAGAATCTGCTATTACCAGATATCATTTGATCTACAGGAAGCTGGCACTGGACGTGCCCTGAGCCTGAGCTTAAATGTGAGCAAGGCTGTGCAGAGTTACGTCCAGTTTGATGCTACAAAGCGTTAAACAGCAGCTTCAGTCTGGGGTACTGCTGCCATCACCCTCCAGTATCTAACCAGCCAAAGATGCAGGAAGGGTGGTGAAGTCTTGTCTAGCATTGCAGCAGAATGCTTCACAATATCAAACTAAAACCTTGTTTGCTTTAATGGCTGAGATAATTCCAGTACCATAGCTTTCTAGGAATGAGCGGCATGTTTCCCACAAATGAGCTGATTTGAGCAAAATTTTTGTTTGGTCCCTAAAGATCTGTGGTTCAAAAGAGATTTAATATTTTTAAAACACTCTTTATTGTATGATGTCTATTTCAAAACAGTAGTGTTTTTTTAATAGGTACTACCTTTTGCATCTAAAAGTTACACCAACCCTGACTGAAATGTGTTTAAACATATCTTGCTTATCTGTTACTTACAGCCGTTCAATTTTATTTCTGAACATCTAAAAAGAGACTTGTTTTGATCGCTCGTACATTTTCTCTTTGTTTCAGCAGGGGGCAGGCAGAAAAAGTAAGTTTACTTGGAAGTCATGCCATTCTCAAAATGAGATACAGATAAACTGTGCAACAGGGATTAAGTAAAGTGGAAAAAAACTATTTATGCAGTGTTGGGGTTTAACACAAGGAAAACAATTGTTAATTACTGAAAAAGCATTTACCAGAAATCTGCCACTTACTGCCCTGTTAGCAACTTAACATTATAATGGATTCCAAGAAGGTAGCATTTTATTACAATTTTTTTTAACAATTTTGCTAAGCTGTTTGCTAAGCAGAAAAGCAAAAAACATTGAAAGGTCTGACAGAAGTAGGTATTGTTTATAAAAATGGAAATTTTGAATTTGTATTCTCCTTAGTCTTCTCACTAATACGTGAGCTATGTAAAATAACTATCAGTTTACTGCTGTTCACACATAACAAAATTCATAATTAAACATCTGACACAATTTCCTGCCTTTCTTGGCAAAAGGTGCACAGATCAAATGGATTTTACTGAGTTGTCATCTTGCTGCAAAAGTATCTCCATTACAAGTGCAAGCAATACTTAAGAAAATGTAGATGTTTTCCTTACTGATTCCTATACTTGGCATGTATTTAGAAACACTCTGCAAACCATATTGCATGAGTATTACTCTTTAAAATGTTGTTAGACTTTTTAATCCTTTCCCAGCACTGTTGTTGTACTAGTAATCCATAAGGTTTTTCATTATCTGTAAAGTTACAAGCTTACTTTCAGCTGATTGTTTTACACTGAAAAATTTATCAACAACTATAAAGTGTCATACTTCAACTGAAGATTGTTTTTTCTGTCCTAGGTCGTCAAACTGAAGCAAATAGAACACACACTGAATGAGAAGAGAATATTACAAGCAGTGAACTTTCCTTTCCTTGTAAAACTGGAGTATTCTTTTAAGGTAATTTTGAAAGCATTTGTTTTGCATTTCAGGGAAGTTCATGCTCAAACTTGAGCTATTAAAACTTTTAACTTCTACAGTATAGAAGATTTTAAGTATTTTTGTTTTCAAAGATGCTTTGTTTGACACTGTTGCTAGGTCTTGAGCAAGGGTTCCTGCACTTGTGTGCACGGTTGCACACACCCCAATTCAACAGGTGATGACTGAAGGGGCGTCTCCAAATAAATAAATAAATAAAATTAACCTCTTAGAGATTTCCCTTGTTTTGGAGTGAACCTGGCTTTTGTACAGCAGGGAGCTTTTTGGCATCATTCTGTCTTTGAGAGAAACCAAAGGATGCATTTCTCTAACAATATATGAAATGGTAAATTGTAACTGTTCTGCAGATTTTTTACTTGAGATTTATACCTGAGGCAGGTATATAAATATCTGCCTAAATAAGGTGTGTATATATGCCTGTCATTAAGACAGTCTTAACTGTGAAGGAGAGAACTTTGAGGTTAACTTCTAATTTCGGGACAGTATGTGCTAGTCAGTCTGTAAACAAATTAGTATTTTCCTAATGTAGAGTGCGATTATGTATCCTCTATGTATTTTCTTCGTTATTTTGTTTCTTTTTAGTATCATTTTAAATGAACAAATGTGTTCTACGTTAATCTTCACAGTTCTGAAGTTTGGGGCTGGGGGTGTTGGAGACGAGAATATCTCAGGCTGTCAATTCTGAACTTTTAGGACTGCAAGATCTTGTCTTGCAGTAGGCATCTTATCCTGTCTTCCATCAGGTCACTTACTATTCTGTATCAAGAGCTCATTAATTATCTTTATTCAGATTTACTTTTAAGAAGATTTCTTGAGATATATGATGCTCCTTTTCTCACATGTCTGCACTTCTTCAAGAATTTCTACCAATGTTGCTTTGTATTTGTTAAGGTCATTGGATGGCTAAAATTTTTCATTTTCATTCTTTGATAAAATACACTCTATGTAGGAATTAGAGAGACTTATACCATGCCTGATATGTATTTGTGTGTTTATATGCTTCCTTAGGACAATTCTAATTTATACATGGTAATGGAGTATGTTCCTGGTGGTGAGATGTTTTCACATCTAAGAAGAATCGGAAGGTTCAGGTAAGAGTATTAATGACACAGTTCCTTTAAAAAAGCTTATGTTGCTGATTTGGGAAGAGGGTTTTATAAAATTTGTTACTATTGAAGGAAAATTTGTGAAGGGATAAGTGCATTTACTTTACCTCTCTTTCAGTGGACTTGAACTAGTCATGCAACAAAAAACTTGTAATTATAATCTTATTTTTCAGCCAGTTAATGCAAGCATTCATGATATATGCATGACAGAATCTTGGAATTCCTATGCAATTGTCATCAAAATTGATGATGTTTTCTCAAAGTAAAATTTAAAATCTAAGCTCTATATTGTGTGATATGGTCATCTTGATTTGCATGTGTATTTAGCTGCAAGACTTAAGTTTAGGGAATGAGTGTATCAATTCTAAAATGTTTGCTGTTTGCTTTTTTTTTTCTTGCTACACAGTAAATGAACCAGCTAAAAGATACTTGATTTGTCTAGCCCTGGCAGTTACATGGTTGTTTCAGTATCTTAGCATAGCATTGAGGTACTTAATATTCTTTTAATTCTTCACAGTGAACCACATGCACGGTTTTATGCAGCTCAGATAGTGCTAACATTTGAGTACCTCCATTCATTAGACCTCATCTACAGAGATCTAAAGCCTGAAAATCTTTTAATTGATCAGCAAGGATACATCCAGGTATGAATATTCTTCATATATTTAGGGAGTGGAGTCTCGTCTTACAGTATAGGGTTAGGTAACTCTAGCAAATGTGTTTAGAATAAATGGTCTGAAGCTGGTTGGCATGTTAGCCTGTATTAAGGGAGCATTAACGTGCCCTGCTGTTTAGTAATGGTTAAAACCATTTGATTGTATTTCCTCTGACTAAAATTAAGTATGCACAATGGAGCTGTGGGCAGTTGAGCGAGCTGTCAAGATTTCCTTTGGGGTCTGCGGTGAGAAGTAGGTGATTATATGGCTCTGTTCATCTGACCTATTTTATACATCAGCCCTAGAACAAGATGAAAGGTGTCCTATAATGTCTGGTTCTGTGCATTGACTATATAAGTAGTTCAGGATAACCAGCTTAGCTGTCAACAATGACACTGTAGTAAATTTCAGTCAGCTGAATCCTACCCTTGGGGAGTCCTAACCTTCGTGGCACATCTGGAGTAAGAGCTGAGTTGAGATCAGGTCAGAATGGCAGTGCTGCGAATGACAGCTTTGGTTTTGCAGCAGCCTCTCATGGCACCTCCTCATGTTCCTTTTAGCTCCCATGTTTTTGATCTAAATGGCAAATGGGAAGGTGGTTTACATCAACAAGCACTCTGCAATGCTTTGCAGTCCTTAAACTACAGAAGCTCTTTCCTTATTGTGTCGCCTTTCTCCATAGCAGAATCTAACAGGAAAATAGGTAATAAAAATGTTCAAGAGAAGAGGAAAGGATTCATATCTTAACGTTGTTTATAACTGTAAAATAATTTTGCATGGAAAAGAAAATAACACTGTAGGGAGAAGAGAAATAAAAGTTCTGTTAATGTGGTTGGGAGGCACCATTTTAATGTTAAGCTATTAACAGCTTCCTCCAGAACTGGTAACCTTCTATGTGCAATAGCATGGTTTTGTGATGGTGGGCAAACCGCAAATAATAATGGGTCCAGCAGTCACTCTTCCCATGTGAGGTTGGTTCACTTCTGCTTCTGAACAGACAGGTTTGCATTCATATGTTGATGCTGCAGCTCCAACTAAATTTTGTTTAGTAACTTTCATTTTCTTTTTGAATTTGAAAGCCGTTACCGTTTGTCCCACATCTGCAGTGTATTCTTCTTACATACACTGATGAGCTTTCACAAACACAGAAATGATTCTTTGCTGACTGAAGCAGATCCGTCTAGTCAGCACAGCACCCTCTCCATTCGGTTCCAGCTGTGATTGCTGTTGTTTCTGCCAAAAATGAAGTAAAAGCTGCCTTGATACTTTGGAGTTTGGCTTGTTTAATTGTGACACTAGTGTGTCAAGGAACACCAGCGCAGGTTATTGTATAAGTAGCAATTGTACAATTGCTGGTACAGGGTTTTTTTCCTCGAGGAATAGGTTGAAAGTGATGTAGAGAAGAAGGAAATGAAATGGATCCCCAAAGTATAGACTTGATAGCTTGAAACTGATCCCAGAATTTCACATGTAACTCCCTGGTTTCCATATGTATTCTGCAGTACAGTCCAGGAAAAAATCAGAGGATGATACCACATACAGAGTTCTGAAAACTTGCTGCAGAAAACATGGCAAGAGGAAGAAAAAATTATAATGGCCAAGAGCTTGCTGCTTGTAAATACAGTTACTGCTGCATTTCCCCCCAGTCCTCAAATAAACAAGCTTGTCTCTGGTGATGCTTTCAGAGATATTCAGAATCAGAAGTTACTGGAAGACCTCTTATGCTGTCTTATTCCCACACTAATTTTACATATAACCTTTATACAGTTATGCAATAGAATTCTAAATTTACAAGACTGGCAGATATCTTGACCCTTTTTGTGATTAATTTATTTGTTAACTAAAGGAAAAGATAAATATCTTACTCATATTCACGTTCTTTAAACTTCCAGCAATATAAACAGTCTGATGTGAAAAGTATAAGAAAAATTATTAATGTAATTGCAGTACATGTGGGCGATAAGCCGTAGTTTGCACTGTTTTTTAAAAATTGTAAGTAGAAGCTTGTGCAGGGGAAAAATACATATTTTATGTTACTCGTTTTAACATGAGAAACTTTGTGTCTGTCTGCATTAGAAGTATCAGAAGGACTGGCTAATAAAGGTACATCTGACTATATGATACTACGTGATTTGAGAAAATAATTTTTCCTGTTTATAAAATAGCTATCCAAAGTATTTAAAAAATGCTTAATTTTAAATTTCTTTGTGGAAATGTTCTTACAGTCAACTTATTTCTTCTGATGACAGGTCACGGACTTTGGCTTTGCAAAAAGAGTAAAAGGAAGAACTTGGACGTTATGTGGGACTCCAGAATACCTGGCACCTGAAATAATTCTCAGCAAGGTACTTTGTCTTGTTATTCAGCCATGCATTTGATGCAGTTAAAACTATCACCCAATTATTAAATCTTGCAGATATTTCCAAAATTAAATCTTGACTGGTCAGTTATAATTGTAAACAGTTACATTGTAAATTGTTGTGGCATACTAAAACTTACTCCAAAGCAGGAATTTTCACATAACTACAGAACTTTCTACATAGGCTTGCCTTGTAACTTGTGAGGCAAAAAGGGATTTTTAAAAAATCTGTAATCAGATTATTTAAGTAGCATCCTTATCAAAACAGCAGATCTGAGTGATTATATTCTGAAGTGTTAGCAGACTGGAACAGGAGCTCTAGAGGTAACAAGAACCACCTATTGGATGAATCAGTAGCCATTAAATAATCCGTTTCAGAGTGTTTCAGGTTTAAGGCACTTAACATGAAATCAAACATGACAAACTGCTGGTTTTACACACAAAGTACATGCAACCTTACCGCTCATCAGTTTGGTGTAGTACTTGTGGTGTTTGAACATTGAAGAAGTATTATTTATCATAGAGCTGTTCAACTGTAGCCCTTCATGTTTTGCAAAGGAAAAATACCCTTATAGTATATGGAACTGCTTATGATAAACAATCATAATGCATATTGTTAAATTATGCATTTAATATGTGGTTTAATTAAATACCTTTAGCAGGTCTTCAGAAGTAAACTGAAAATACTTTTATCTGGGGAGAAAACGTTTGTTACTTGCAGCATTTTTGCCCCTATGTAGCTAAAGCAGCAGAAGAAATAGTAATGCATCTACTACAAATTCTCCATAGAAGACTTTTCTGGAAAGATTGAGTCTTAGCCCTGAGCTTTGTAAAAGAACTGAGAGAACACATGCGAAATTGATGGGTTCATGGGGTTTTCTGTCTTTTTTTTTTTTTTTTTTTTTTCTTTCAATACTAAATGGGATTTACTCATGATTTTATGTTCAGGCTTTAAAGATGAAATCATAAATGACCTATAAAGGTAATTAACTAAACTTTTAAGCTCTTGTAGCTCGTTTACTAAATGTGAAAATGAATGTTCTGAAATGCAGATAATCAAGCAAAAAGTTGATGATATACAATATAGGAAGTATTGTTACATTTCATAAAATTTCCTTAAGCTTTTGAAAGAAGTGTCAATCATTCTGTAACAAGATTATTTTTATTTTAAATAAATTGTGCCCACTTCTGTCACTTAGGGAGTCTTGTCACATCAGTGTAAAGGCATCACTGAAACTCAGCACAGGAATGTGCAACATGTTTCGTTTTCATCACTGCTGCTCTGTCAGTATTGTATTAGGGTTTAGGTATATCGCTTTGGGAATCTGTGAGCTTCAGTTTGGTTTGAACTAGGTTGTAAATTCTGTATTAAACCAGCAATAGTGTGTTTGCTTTCTTTGTATTCCATAGATATATATTGAAAATCTTAAACTGTGTTAGAAATTGTACTAACAGTGATATTTATCGTTTTGTCCAGGGTTACAACAAGGCAGTGGATTGGTGGGCATTAGGAGTGTTAATCTATGAAATGGCAGCTGGATATCCCCCATTCTTTGCAGATCAGCCCATTCAAATTTATGAGAAGATTGTGTCTGGCAAGGTGAGTGAAGGGTCTGTGTAGTTTGTCTTTGCAGAACCTGTTTTTTGTGTGAAGCAGATAGAGAATTTACTGGCTACTAGGCAGTGAGCAATTTGGAAAGTTTATGGAAAAAAGTTTGTAATGTATACTTCTTAAATACCAACATTGTTACAACAATATTAAAAATCAAAGTTCTAAAAATCTGTTCCCTACCTTCAAATTTAAAATGCAAGTTACTAAACTTGCAGACACTGTGGTATTGTATCTTTTTATGCTTGGATAAAAATGATCCAGTGAGTATTAACAACTATTTAGCTATATGCTTAATTTGCCTAGCTTTTTTCTTGTTTAGAAATATTTTTGCAGCTTTTGAGAAACTCTAAAAAGTTTCCATAATTCATAGCAGGTTTCTTTTGTAGTCCTGCAGTTCAAGACATGTCTAAAGTTCTGTTCAGCTTTCATCATTATATAAAGCTTTTAAAAAGTGTTTCCAGCTTCTCCCTTTTATTTTTCATTAATATCTCATAGTGTGCCATCACAAAAATGTGATCATTCTGTTGTTCCTCCTGCCAGCCAGCATTGTTTCTTTGTGTTTCTCTGTGCTTATGTGATTTGTTATGGTTCTTTTCTTCCTTGTTCTTACATAAACCCATGCTGTGCTGCATCTTACGTACGTACTTCTGTAATTCTAATGAAGGGAAGTGCCTCAGTAGGCCCTGTGGTACACTGCAATGAGACTGATTCCCGTCTAGGACCTTATTTAAATCAAGAAGGCGGTTGCTTTTTGAAAGGCTGTGTAATACTGTGACCCTTCAGCTGTCTCCAGGAATATATGGGAATTCATTTATGAAGATAGATTATTGAAGAAATGTTTATCTTCTAAACTAAATAAACTTAGGCATTTTTTGCAGCTGTATCTAGTTTGCTCAACATTTGAACTGTTGATTGTCTACCTTTTTTACTGAGTCCATGGATGGGTGGTTGCAGAAACAGCACTGGGAGTGAACTCTGGAGACTCCAACATTCAGTTCTCAGCTGGCAGTGTGTTTCCTTTATAACCTTAAGTCTTTCATTTAATCTACCTCATGCGCTTAGTTCTCTACTTTAAAAAAATTAACATTTCTTTACTTCTCAGCTGTCTAGGTATTCAATTAATATATAGATAGAGCTGTATTGACAAGTAAACTGAAGCAGTTTCCTTGATTATCAGACCTCTTGATTTCACAACATGTTTTTATGTTAAATAATTCCATGTTCAGCATTTACGTCATAACTGATCAGCTGAGTGTAAGGAGTGTCAAATGCTGAGACTACAGCTGTGACAGATACAACCTTCTGCCTGTTCTTTTCCCCTTTTTTCTCTCTGCCATCTCAAGTGGTGTCAGTAGATCTTTTGCTAGTAAAACCCCATGTAATTACATCCCATGAATCATCTTCAAATGGTTCTTAGCGAGGTTTGAATGAGTTGTATTGGCAAGTCACTCGTGCTGAATTCAAGTAGTGCTGTATTATTTGTGTAAGACTTTTGATGTTGGTGTATCTAGTTATCAGAAACAGATTACAGTACAGCATAAAGTTCCAGACTGAATTTTCATTTGATTGCTGAATGTTGTTATTTCAGAGCGTATCTATAGATTTATATGTTTTATATATACTATACTGTATCTCTTGTCTCTCTGTGTATGTATATATATATAATATAATCTAAAAATTTATTCCTGGAAAATAGTTGAGAAAGCCTTAAGATGATGTTGTGTTGGTGAGACACGAAGTTAAATTTAGGTTTTATATCATTGTTATGTTAAATTAACATTTCCCCCCAGCTCAGATGGGGAAACTTTCAGCTGAAAAAATGGTAGATGGACATGGTAACATTATTGATAACAGAAACACATATCCAGCAATAATCGTATCTCTTTTCCTGCATTCCTACTTGATTTGTTTTTAGAGGAAGAGTAGAAGATAGCCCCAGTGTTTTGTTTTGTGTGAATGTTGTTTGACTTCACAGGGGGAAGAATCAAATTTGTACATTTTTTTTAATGTTGTGGATGTATAATTTTAGGTAAGGTTCCCATCACACTTCAGTTCAGACCTAAAGGATCTTCTAAGAAATTTACTCCAGGTAGATTTGACCAAACGGTATGGAAATCTCAAGAATGGTGTAAATGACATAAAGAATCACAAGTGGTTTGCAACTACAGATTGGATTGCCATTTATCAGAGAAAGGTAAGACCCTTCCTGTTCTATTGTAGAGTATTACAGGTCTCTAAAGGGTTGAAGTAAAATTTCTAATTATTTTGTTCAATTCTTTGCTTTTCTAAATATGTCACTTTCACCTTTTCTTAGTTTTAATTAAAAGTAGCTTAATCTTTAGGACTCTAAAGGGTATGTATTGATTGAATTATGTTGGTTTCTTGTTGGTATTTTATCCTGGACCTCTGTGTACTTTCATGTTCTCTTAACATGCCTTGTGTTTTAGTCTATTTCTGGAATATCTCCCAATGAGCCATCTCCTGCCTCTCTTGCTTTTTATTTAACCCTTGCTATAGTGACATCTATAAATACTCCTCCACACCAGAAAGGAGTCTGTTTTCCTTTCCAGCTAGTTCTTAGCAGCTGAGACTGTGATTCAGTTTTTCTTTTTCTGATAAAGCACGCTCCCTCCTTCTTGCTCTTGCTTTATCTGTGACTGGGACAAGATCGGATGTAGAGTGGCTATTCAATCCTCGGTGTTTAATGAGGATTTTTTTGTCTTCTGACACTATGCTTTAGTTGACTGCAGTTCCATGAGCTGCGGCAATGGGAAGAACCCTGCTGAATGCTTTTTTCTAGCATTTTTAGAATGGTTTCCTAGACCTGCCTGACCAACGTGACTTGTAATGTTGTCTTTAGAAAGTCCAGGCCCAGTCTGCACTGTGAACTTAGGACCTACCTATGAAAGCAACAGAGACAACTGGGAATATTTTCAGAGCAGGAGCAGCCATTAACATACTGGTTAGAGGGGAGCACATTAGTGGCTGCCAGGATGAATGAAGCAGAGCTGGGAGGCAAAGCTGGGGAAAGGGATGAGGATGATAACAATTCAATCTAGGTCTGTCTTCCAGTAGCTCCAAAGCTCCTTCTCCCCTTGAACATAGAGTCAAAGTTAAATACCTGTAGATTAGTGAGTTACTAGAAGCAAAATCCTGTGAAATTATTTGTTCTTTTAAATGTAGCCTCTGAATTCTTGGGGGTTTAATACACAACAATAAAAGACTAAAATAATTTCGTTAGTGTTGTCCCAGAAAACTCAGGTGGAGAAATAGTTTTATGTGTAGATACTGGTGAAAAGGTTAGAGTCAATTGAAAATATTTGAAGGAATTGGTGTACGTTGTTGAAATGCTGACAGTCTTGATTATAGAGGCATGAACTTGCTGCTGTAACAGCATTATTTTAAAGGCCAAACCTAAACACTAACAATAGTTTATAAAAAGAAACCAGTTGTTTGGCTAGACAAACTGACAGTACGGTTGTTGTAATATTCACTAATGTATTAATTACTAGAAGACAGGGTGCAATTAACACATCGTGTATTCTTTGTATGAAGTATAGATGTTTTTAAGAAAAGAATCCCCCATTGCAGAATTGTAATTATCTGTTCTTTGCTTTCTTAATGCCTGTTTACAATGCAGATTTACATGTACTGAGTTTCATTCGCTGGTATGCTGTTTGGGGACACCCAGGCCCCATAATATTAAATCGGATGTTTTAATACTGCGCTAAATACAACGCTAAGAAGTGTTGCTAATGCACTGCTGTAGAGAATTACTTTCAAAGAAACAAGAAATGTTTTAAAATGTGAACTAGTAGTACAATCAGAATAGCTATTGCTAGTTCTGAAGGATTGTGAAAACTAATGCTGAATAAGTCTGAAGCTTCTAATTATAAGGAATATAAATACTGTAATACTAAAGGTCTGAAACAACAGCATGGATTGTAATATCATTTAAGAAGTCATAGAAATACAGTAATAAACTTTGGGTTTATACCAGCTTTTCACAGTGGCTGTTACCACAGCATGTGTTTCATTGAATAAATGTAGTGTTCCTTGGCAGCTAATGTAATGTGAATAATTAGTTATGCTACAGTCATAAGTGGACCAGTCAATTACTTATTTTAGATAAGATCATCTTGTTTTCTTTGTCTGTTTGCATAGTTGTCTATTAAAATACTGCCTGATAATATGGCCAAACAGGTATTCCTGCTATAAACCTGCTATCCCTTTTTAGCAATTTCCTTAATGAAGATAATAGGAAAAAGTCTGAGGCGTCTCATTTGAAGGTGTTCTAAAATACCTGCAGTAAATAAGGTATTTCTTGTACTCTGAGCTTTGTTGTAAGAGAGTAATTGAAAATCAGTTTGAGAAAACAGAGGCTGTATTCAGGTAACGGTAAATACGTGGCTTTGTAGGCTAGATATGTACACAGACTGTATTCTGTCAGGATAAATCACCTAAACACGTGTGTTGTTTTAGGAACAAAAGGATACATGTGGTAATTGTAGCACAGTCTATAAATGCAGCAAGTTACTGTTATTTCTTGGGAGTGTATAGTGGTGTTGCCCAAATTCAGCTGAGCTTAATTTATATTAGTTTGTGCTGTACCTCTTTTAATTTACTAATTTACACACACACACCCCG
Organism: Falco peregrinus; assembly: GCF_023634155.1. Lineage (NCBI taxonomy): Eukaryota > Metazoa > Chordata > Aves > Falconiformes > Falconidae > Falco > Falco peregrinus. The sequence continues at coordinate 19,468,557 of NC_073730.1, read as the reverse complement.
CAATCAGTAATCTGCCTGGGGCACTGAGCATTTCTGTGGTTGCACAGTACGATCTGATCCCCTGCCTCAGCTGGAGCCATGCCTGCCTGGCTTATCTGTCTCCCCACCGTGCTGCCTCCTTGGCACGTCCCAGAGATACTTGCCTGATTACTTTGCATTTCCAGGTTTAAACTTGCACCACCTCAATAATTTTGCCAGAATTTTGCTTTCTGTAAAGGTGGATAAATCGGGCACTTGTGAAATGAGAGAGGAATGTGGTACTGATAATCATGCCTCCTACTTCAGTTTGTCCTAGACCTGTTGCAGTAGAGCATCTTTCCTTCTCCCTGCTGTTTTATTCTCTGGTCCTTTCCTTACCATCTGTTCTTCATCATTGCCTCTCATCAACCCCAGCCCTGCCTATTCCTCCTTTCAGCATGCAGTTGATTACATTTTAAAATAACTGAAATTTTGGAATCAGACTTAATTTTGAAATTTGTGAGAAGTTACAGACTAAAAGGCTGAAGCTTTGAAGTAATACTAGCTGAGTGAAGGTAGAGTTTAGTAGTCCAATCCCTAAAATAGCATTTCAGTGTCTGTAAGTTGGCAGCAACTCCTCCTTTTCCTGCCCCAGCTGGGCACGGCCAGCATAAGCTGTTGGTGAGTGAAAATGCAGGTATGTGCCCGTGCAGACCCGTATCTTCATTTAATGTCATCTTCAGTTTAACTTCCAAGATGACTAGAGGCTGAAAGTAGGGACAAAGATTGACAACGTTAAGCTGTAGCCAGACACAAGGATTTTATTGTAAGGTCAACATCAAAAAGCTGCAGGTCCCCTCAACTTGAAGAAGCAGCAGTTAAGAGGGTCCTGGAGAATGACTGGTTCCAGTACCTGAGCCTGAATGGCTCGCTGCCATACAGTGCACGTGAAATGCACTGAACCTCAAGGCTAATATTGAGTATGTGCATGGATCTGAGAGGATGTGCAGGCAGTCTGTGCCAGGAGGGGGCTTCCACCGTTAGTTGGAGCTGCACTGGCTTTCTGTACGGTCTTCTAGCGTCTCCTTCAAGGCACTGCTTGTCTCTGTTGTGGTGTAGTTTCAAGGCAGCTTTCACTTCTCACTTATAGTTAGGTCCTAGGAGAACCTTTGTTGGAGTTGCAGAACAAATTGTTCTAAACTAGTAGTAAGTTAGTTTTTATTTGGAAATAGAGGATTGTTGGTAAGTAGGAGATGCGTTCCAAACTGCTTTAAGATTTTTGAGATTTTAAGATTTTAAGATCATGACTGATGGGCAGTCAATCTGCTCTGCTTCCACCATGACTGTGCAACTGTTACGTGCAGCCGTCACCGTGCCGAGAGCCGCACCGCACAGCTGAAGAGAGCAGGGCCTCTTCTGCAAGAAGAGAACTAAACTCTGTTTTAAAGTCAAAGTAACTTTTATGGATGTTTGTCAGCGAGTTATTTTTCTTTTTCAACTTACATTCATACATTTCGGCCTGCACCTTCTTAGGCTGGCTTCATTTATGTGTCACAACTTTAAGCTATAATATCTGGTTTCTTGGCAGGATTTGAGGAATGTTGTTATGCTCATTGTCACGATGTTAAGTCTAAGGGTATTAAGCCAATGACATTTCATGTGCTTCCCCCTCACCCCCCTCCCCGAAATACAGGTAGAGGCTCCGTTCATACCAAAGTGCAGAGGCCCTGGAGATACCAGCAACTTTGATGACTATGAAGAAGAAGATATTCGTGCGTCTCTAACAGAAAAATGTGCAAAAGAATTTGCTGATTTTTAGTAGGAGTAAGAGGACAAGATGACATCAGGGCTCACATTGGGATCTTTGCACTCTGTTAACAGATGAGGTGGAGCTGAGACCATCATATGTCAAAACAGTTACCTAGTTACTTCATTCCACAAAGCTGACTGAGGTCTTTATTGCCATCTTCCATGTGTGCAGTTTGCACCAACCCTTCTAACTAGGCACAATTAAGCAAGCACTGTTTGTGCAGTAACACAGAATAATAGACCACTTTCCTACTTAACTTTGGTTTCTGTCGTTCTTTGTTTCTGTGTATTGTTCATTTTCCCCCTTTAAAATGAAGTAGTTTTTTACCCAAGAATGCTCCATTTTATTTTGAATAATGTATTATTTGTGTGAGTGAAATGGAAGGTGTTGCGGCTAGTGTGATTTAGACTGAAGTGAAAGATAAATGTTGCTTCTAGTCTGTGCCAGCCAATAATTCTTGTCTGTCTTGTGTCTGATGCTACAGTTTATAATAATTTTTTAGTAGCTCAGACTAAACCTAGCCAACATTTTTAGCATTTTTGAAGGTAGTATTTATCGCCATATAAATGTCTGCTAAATTAACTTAAAAACACTTCTTCCTGGAGACTGACCAAAATTCAGTAGAATTAATTGGATGGCTTAAGTGTAGGGGACAGTAGCTAGACCCCGTGCCTTGGTTTTCTACATCCCTGCAGTTTTCGTCACTGCCTCCTTCCTTTGTATTTCCCACCTAGGCAGTAAGTAAATTGCCATAACCAGACTGTACCATGGAAAGCTTACAGTCTTGTGAGAGGGAGTAATTCCACCTGGTCTGGATTTTGGACCATATTTAACCAAGTCGACTTACCAGCATTTCAGTTGGCAGGTATGAAATGGCTTTTTTAAGAACGTGAACCCTAAACTCTTAAAGCAAGTTTTGGTCAGTATTGTAGAGAATATGATTAATTTTGATTCACACTTTATCTTGTTGTTTTTTTTAAAAAAAAAAAAAGCCAGTGTTTGGGCTCCCAGTGTATTCCTTGTTTTGAGCCTTTTTTGATTAAAAAAGGTCTCCATTACAATAAAAAACACCACACAAGAAAAAGCAAAATGCGCTCTGCCGTTAGCTGTGAAAAACAAATGGTTTAGCAAATGCAAAATAATGTTCTAGATGCATCGCTGGATGAACACGGTTATTTTTTGTTAGCTGTTAAGAATAAGAGGTTATTGCCAAGTTTTTATTCTGGTATACTATATTAGTAAACTTGAGGATGGAGTACTGCTACAATCATTTTCTTTTTAATTACAGCACTTCATTCATGAAGAAAAGAGACAAAGTTTAAAAACTGCAACAGCTGGTTTATTTTAGTTGCGTTGTGTCTTCATTTCTAACCTACTTTCTTTCAATCAAACAGAATGTATGGTCACACAGATATAAGTATTTGGGCTTAATTATGTTTTGTATACTCTCACCAACTGACTTAAAAGATATTGCTACCATGTGCTAGCTTTGGGCACTTTTACACATTTATTTCAATGTTAATCAGTGGCTCAGCACTTTTCTGGGGGGTTGCTTTTAAACTTATTCATAGTAGTTTTATTTGTACACTTGATTCTGGCTGTCTCAGTGACCTGTCTTAAAACAGCACATCTAAACAGTTTAAACTAGACTCATATTTTACGATAAATTTACATGCATACAAGGATGAATTGTTTTTAAAAAAAAATGAGCTATATTGATACATAGCCATTGTATTTGTTTGAATGTCAGTGCAAATAAACCACTGGCATTCCTTCCTTTTAATCTGTATGACACTCCTTTAAGAAAAGCCTTTGTAGTCATTTTACAAAAGAGTATGAAACGTACCATCCAACATTCTGTATGTTTAGGTTGTTGAGCATTTTTGCACAACGTCATTAGGAGGCTGACAATGAATGCAGTCTTTGTCCACCCATATTTACATATGTGCAAGAAAAGTATAAGATACTTTGCTGTAGCAAATTTTATGTAACAAAGATATATCGTCACATTAATAAATTTAAAGAAATCCTTTGTATGAAAATGTTAAAATCTTTTGTATTTCATTTAGACCAAGGACATGCTGCTGTATGCTAGCTGTATGCGATAAATTCTACAGTAACTTTGTTGTCGTTTATGAACTTTAAAAGATTTTAATAAATGTTGGAGATCACAATTTGATTTTGTTATGATTTTAATTTTTAATTATTACATTTATAATTCTAGTAAAGTTCAGAGATTTTTCTGTTTTGTAAAATACTGTAATCATTCATCTTGCGTGTACAATAAGACAAAAGTCTAGGAAATTGGTTCTGACATGTCTGTCTGCTATCCAGATTAAATTCTACATGGGCATAAGTGGAAAAGTCATCTTAATGCCATGATATTATACTATTTTTTAATTTTATGAAAATCCCGTTAGAAAGTAAAATACTTTTCCAATATGGCATAATAGACTTCAGTATGGAAATGAGATTCTATTTTGGAAAAGGAGGGGAAGTGTGCAATTTCCAAGGTGTTAGTGAGTACATTTGACAATGTGAGTATTATACAACCCTCTCATTTAAACACAGTCGTAAAATATAACTACAGAATATTATGTTACCTGTATTTAATTTGAAAAATCCTTTTCACAGTATGGAGAAATTGTATATCTATGACAGTAGAAGCTTGTTAATTTTACACATTTGAGGAATTAAGTGTTGAACTATATGGTATATTTTAATTGTACTCTAGTTGTATGTAACTTTCCAACATAAAGGATTGTATCTCATTAAGTAAATTGCTTTTTTATTATCTTGTCAGTTGCATTAAAACCCTTATTTTTAAATCCTTTAAAGTATTTTACTAATTTTTGCAAATAATTAGACGTTTTTTAGTGCTGCAGTAGTGTGCAATATAGTAAACATTTATATACAGAAGTGCAAATTAAATTATGTACAACACTTGTGCTGCTTCTTTGTGAATCAGAATGTTGTATGATGAGAGTCATTGCATCTCCCCACACACTGCAAACAGGGTTTGAAAGCAAGAGGAAAAGGTTATGAAACATACCACACATATTAGTTGGTACGCATTGAGCTTTACACTAAATGGGGTGTTTGGAGAAGACAGTGTGGAGAACTTTAAAGGCATTGTGAGAAGTCTGTGAGTTGGACTTCTTAGACAATCAAAAGCAAGCAAGGTGATCGTTAGCTGCAATATTGTTTGTCTTCATATTTTCATATTCAGCCTCGATGCTTTTTATTAAAGATAATTGCCTGTTTTTAAACTGTCTGCAGATCCCACTGTACAAACTTTGTGCTGTGTCTCATTGTGCTGTGAAAAAACTGATAGAAGTAAAGACTGTTCATGGTCTTGGCATTGTCTGTCTTGAGGCTTTTTCTGCAAGTGGTGATCGGAGAGGCTCTGGTACCCGCTCTCTGTAACGCAGCTCCTCCTCTTCCTGCTTTCTGAGCGGAGCTTTGGCCTCTTTGCTTCTGCTGCCGTACGCCTACTGACTGTGGTTTTGTGTTCATCTTGGTTTCCTAGTACAAATGCTATATAACTTTTTAAAGACCTTTGTACTTTTTCTAAAGCTAAGAAACTGCAAAAAGATTGTCTTCTGCTTTTACTACAGCTCCCATACAAACACAGCATGTCAAGCAGCAGATTTGAAGGTGTCGGTGAAATCTGTTTTTCTTCTAATTTGCCACGTGTAAGGAGGACTTACCCCAGATAGGAGTTTGAGACCCATTCCATGAGAAACTGGTAAAAAGATGATCCCATTCTCCAGCTGGGGTGTGTATAGCTGATCTGGATGTGTTAGGAAAAAGAAAAAATAAAATTGTATGACCACCACAGTTCTATGAGTGTGTGTCTTGCACACACTTTTTTTTATTGAGAGCTTTAGGAATCAACTGATCTGAGGCCTCTGACGGAAGGGGTAAAATATGAGCATCTAATGGCAGGGATCACTTCCAGTATAAAGGGTTAGAGCTCCACAAAGATGTTTAAATGTCTTATAGATAGTAAATATTTGTCATCTTACGCAGGAATTACGTAAAGTGTTCAGTTTTGTTAGAAGGATGAGATGAGTATCTCAGGGCCAGGTAACTTCCATTCCTAACTTTTGAATTTGATGATGAATAAAAGTTTGAATTAAATCTGAGGCCTAGTCACATTTTGACCTTTTGGTGTTGGTTTTGTGGTGGGATTTTCTAGTTTTATTTGAGATATATAGATATACCACAAAAAGGGATGCCTGCCTGAAGGAAACTTGCACGTATTGAAAATGTAGTTTATTCTTATAATTCGCTACTACAAAAAATTCCTGCTTCAGTGGGTAACAGTAGCTTGAAGTTTCCATGGAATCACTGGGATGAGTGACCAGTAGTCTCTTTCAAAGCCAGTACAATTTCCTTTAGAATCCTCAGTCTGGGTGACCTGTTCCATCCCTCAGAGGGCCAAATACAAATGTCTTTGCAAAAATGTATTTCTAAACATCGTGTTTATGTGACTTTGTTGCTTTTAAAATGTAAAAGCAACATATTTGTGGTGTTCATTTGCAGTAGGTCATGGCCAGTGAAGCATGTAAGAAAGACCCAGTGACAAACTTGCACATTCCTTATTAGCGCTCAGCTCAGAAGATTTAGACTGTGATAGATTGTACCATAGCAAACTAGTACCTAATTACGATTTCTGCTTTTTGTGTTGAGAAGCAGCCTGTCTGAGGATGAGGCATCTTTGCTAAGGACAAGATAGAGAAAACACTTCGCCCAACATATGGACGTGGTTGCAGTATGAAAGCTCTTTAGGATGAAAAGGTTGTTCTAGTTGGAAGGAGTTTGAGGACAGAGGTCAGTGATCTGTCCCCGTACATATGCAACCACACAGTAACAGGCGTTTTCCTTTGCTGGGAGGTAGAGGTCAGAGACTTACTCCTTTGCCTTTGCTTCCGAGATGCTGTGGAAGATTGGAAAGAACGCAGCTGCAGGTATACAGACGCAAACGGAGCAAGATCTCAGAGCCTGGCATGTAGTACAGTATGTTCTGAGTGTGTCCAGTCAGTTCCAGGAAAAAATACTGTTGATTAGGGCAATAAAGAAAAAACTGGAGTGCTGGAAAGGTTTGATTAACTTTCTGAAATTCTTCCACCACCAGGATAATTTGATTCAATTTAAAAAATATCAATGCTTTGGTCGACACAACAATATCACAAGAACTGTCTTTTGTTCTTTACTGTGTATCTACATTGCTACTTTGAATGTATATACAGTTAAGTATCAATCAGTTCAACAAAGTAAATGTTTGATTGGGATGTCCTTTCAATTTCTACCAACTTTACAGTCATCTTGCTACTTGATGCTTGCATGAAGTGGGGATCTAGGTGTTAGGATTCCATTAATAATAGGTAACACCTTGGATGAGTAAAACAATGTGATTCACCTACTTCACAGGTGTGTTAATTGAGGTTAAGCAATATTTTTATTATTTCATAAATGCCTAGAGTTTATGAAATAATCTCATTTTCAACTGCCCCCATTAAAAAAAAAAACTATATAAAAAATGTGTGTCCCCAGTAAATACATGATTTTTATCTCACTCCATTCTCTTACCATGTATTATCAGAAAGTACAGGCTTGCTTACCTGCAGGAAAAGCAAAGAGGAGATGAGCAGGTAGCCTCAGTAAAAGCAGGATACTGTACCAGAAAGAAGATCATGGTGACAGAATCGGTCTAAGGGCTACATAACATGTGTAATGCAGTGATATAGTTTGTTAACGTTAGCATGTTAGTTCATGTCAGGGCGGGTGTTCTACAGAAGTATCTGCTCTGTGGTTTAGGACACAACCCAGGGACTTGGCTCCAGGAGGACATCAATATCAGAGAGCCACCTCCCATGGCCAGAGCACACCCATAGCCCCTTCATCCTGGAAGGGAATTTCATACCGGGACTGGGTTGGCTGCAAGGTAAGTTCCCTGCCAAGAGAAGTATTGCTGGGGGAAAAATAACACCCTTAAGTCTCATAAATTAGTCGGTCTTTTTTAAAGTTACACGAGGAAACTTGAAATATCAATGCAAATGCTTTTTACTCGGGATTTGCATAACCCAAAGCTGTGCTTTAGGGCATTTCTAGTATAATATCCGAAGTTATTAATCTGGTCTTAATTCTGCAATCTTCTGCAGAATCAAAAAAAGATTATTGACTAACAGAACTCAACTCAACTTTCCTTGAACTTTTTTATGTTCCAGATTACTACAAAAACCTGTAGACTAATGACTCATGACTCCACCTTTACCTAACTTCTCTATAACAATATGCTCTGGTTGCGTTCGGTTGCCAGTAGATGGCACGTTTATATGGTGGGAAACGGTTAAGAAATGTCAGCTGCAGAGTGTAGTAAGAACAAGAGATTCTAAAAATATTTAAGAGCAGTAGTGAGTGAGAAATTTAGACTGTACCAGTCGCATAAGATGTCAGATAATACATACAATACCAACCATGACTATTTGTTATTTGTGCATTAGTATATTTTTTGTTGCCTTTTTGCCTTGAAATCATTGTAGTTAATCATGAATACCTGCAGTATTTTTGTCAGTATCAGGTTTTGTATCGGTATCAGCAAAAAAAGGAAGTTTTGACACAACTAATTTGAACAAAAGCATTTTTTAAATAATATGTATTATTGTACATGCCGTATGAAAATTCCACTAAAAAATCCTGACTGATAAATCCTATTTTCAATAGAGGCTAGAATCAGAGGGTCTGTTGTAATAGCACACAATCACATTTTTGTATTATGTGCACTTGAAAGGTCAGAAATACACTGTTTTTAACTAAAGATTGTCACCAAAACCAAAAATTGGAAAGTGCGTGTAATCTGGATCATTAAACATATGGCATTTATAGTAGAGAGGATATGCATTTTCTAGAGTTGAATGCTGATCAAATTGATACATATCTCTACTAATTATAGTTATAATATTTACAGGCAAAAACATGATTCAATATTTTTCTGAATTATGTACCACCAGAGCAGTTGGAGCAGACGTTCTTGAGAGCATCTCTGATCAGAGCCTTATCAACCTGTTCAGAGCTGAGCAAGTTTTTAAAAGGTCAGTTTAACTGTTACAACCTTAATGCATAACTTTTGAATGTCATGTCTGCTCGTGTTCACATAGGAGTATCTGTTTGGGTTTGGTTTATATCAAAGGAGAAAGTAGGGAGGGGAAGTAGGGTCATCTAATGTGCATCTGGAACACTTCCTGTGCTGTAACAGCGGTTCCTTTCTTGCAGCCTGTGGTAGTTTTGGCAACCACTATCTGCCAAATGTGCATCCTTTGATATTTTTTTTTTTTTTTTTTTTTACGTATTTACACACAAAGCACAGGGTTGTCACGATTTCTTTTGGTTTCTTTATACTTTAGTGCCTATAAGCAGATAGAGAACCTGTAAGTGCCCCTCCTCTCCCTTCCCCCCTGCCACCAGTGGCACCAGTGACTGAGAGCTGCAGAAAACACCCTTCTTTGGGTCCATGCTGTTCTCAGTGGGCTGAGTAGCAGCATCCTCTGGCTGACCAATGGAAGAAATGCCATACTATGGTCTTCCACACCTGGTGTCAGTTCTAGCAGTTGCACCAGAACTGTAATGTGTAAAGAAGATGCTAGTATTTACCAGGACGTGGGTGTTTGACAAGTCTGAGAAATCTGGATGTTTCTAAAGCAGGCTAAAACTGCGTGCTCCTGGCTAACTGCCTGCCTGCTGCATAGCTGGTGGGGAAACTTCACCACCCTAGAAACTCACTGAATGGTCTGCCCGAACACCTCTGAAATATGATCATTCCTCAAAATGGCTATGGTTAGCAAAGGTGGACACTCTTCAAGGGCTTGGCACTATCCAAATGTTGTGTAGATCTCTGTGCATGCTCAGAATATTTCTTTAGAAGAAAACCACAAAGGAACGGACTGGTTTGGCTGGAGTCCTGGTATCAAGGTTGGTTTGTGACTAAGCCTCTGCTCCTCTTTCTTTATTGAGTATATACGTGGACCTGAATCTTACTGACCTTGGCTTCTAAGAAAACAACTTGACGGAAAGCTGATACAAGAATCAGTGCTTTTAAGTGGAAATCTACAACATCCCAGAAAGTCTGTGTTAGGACTGAGCAGAAACCTTCATGGGGGGAAGGTGTAGAGAAAGCTCTTAATGTACCCATGCTGAAAAGCGAGAGCTCGATACAACTGCATTGGAACATTTTGATTGCTGCTGTCAGGTGGCTACGGAGGTAACTAGATATTAGTCTTACCTATTGTAAAAATAATGCCTAAGTTAAGGTTGTAGAAACAAAGGAGGTATTTGGGGTTGTCCCTATGGAAAATATTTTCCAGCCTGTGGAGTAGATGTCTATGGTGAACGTTTCCTTGGTCTGGGTGCAGGTCTCCTCCATCTCCTGAAAAAGTGTTGTGTGAGAGCTGCACAGGCTCATAGGTGCACTGGTGTCCACAGGGCTCTGTACTGGGCCCAGTTCCCTGGCACAGTGACCAGGGAAGTAAAAGCTGACACAGGAGGCTGGTGAGGTATTGGAAGTCAACTTTACAGCCAGGAATGTCTTGTTATTAAGAAGATGGCAGCCTTACCCCTGTAAATACTATCTGGAGAAGGAGGAGGAAGAATAGAAGTGTACAGTGCAAACCCCAAGACCACTGCAGGGGAAGGTTGTCTGACAGGAGTCGGGTTTGTGCCTCCCCTGCAGCAACAGCACCCGTGAATCACACTGTCACTGCTGGTCACCAAGTGGTCGCTGGGCCACCAAGGTGTTGAAATCAGGCTTTAGATATTTTCTCTGTGATAGGCAAGTTCTTCACTCCTGGGGAAAAAAAAAAGGCTTCCCAGAAAAGTGGGGGAAAAACCTAGCACTAATGCCTTAATGTAGCATTTGAAATATAGCTGAGATTTCTGCTTGTGTACAGTTGACATTTTTCTGTCTATAACTGTATTTTTCCATTCTTGTGTGCATCAGCATGTTGTGCTTTTTCATTTGCTCACTTCATACAACCAAAGTGCTACCTTTCAGATTTCCCATAGATCTAACGGCTATTTCACTGACATGTCTAAGCCATATTGCTATAATATAATTTTATTAGGCTGGATTCAGTTTTACAATGTTGGTATTTCATATGAATAGTTTTTATAAGCTTTTTGCTACATTATCACAAGCTAGGCAAATATGTGACGAGTACGACTGCTAGCTGGGGCAGGATGAGTTGTTTTACACAATGTTTTTTGTTGTTGTTGTTTTATAATGTATAAGCTTTAAAATAGCTACCATCCAGACTTAAACCCTTGTTTTCTTAAATACGAGCAGCTACCATCATAAGAAGAAACAAAACAAAATAAGTAGGGCAGGAAATTCTCGGTGAAGTGTATATAATTCATGTGCAGGAAGATTTATTTAAGCAATTCAGTCTTGGAAACCAAAGTAAGCAAAAGCAGAAAGATAGCACTGGCCTTGCATTGTAGTCAGCTGCTGCACACATTCATTTTTAGCTTGGTGTGTAGAGGATACAACTCTGTCATTGAAGATTCATAGGATTACAAAAAAAAAAAAAAAAAGGTTGGATAATGCTTTTTGAGTAAAAAGGACCTTAGCATACTAAAGCAAAGACTTAAAGGATTGCCCATGAGGACAAAACAGAGGGTCTCTGCCATCCTATTAATTACTGCCTGGTCAGTAAACCTGAGCAGTCCTCCTCCCCTCCAGGCTTGCAGCAAGGGAGCTGTGTTGCTGATTCAGCACCATGCACCTGCAGAGCTCTTAATCCATGTTGATCCTGAAGCCCGGAGCTTTTACAAAACTTTTTGCACATCTACAGGCCCTGTTTTTTCCCTTAGGAGAGGGTACCCAGGTAACTGCATGGAATATAAATCAAGGGTGAATGACTTTTGTGCTCTCACCTAGTATTTAAACATGCACTTCAACTTAACTGCCTTTGAAATGAATGCCCGGTTGGTACAAGTCACTGTGCCAGATTCTTGCCACGGATTTTCTGCCTTCCTTCCCTCCACACTTGCTTTAGACCAATGCTATCTTTGGCCTTTTGTCTAGGCTTTATGCAGAACTTCAGAGCAGCATGACAGTGCTCAGCCACACAGAAAACCCTGGCAGATCAGATGGGGAGTGCGAAGAAGACACAGCATGGCTTTTGGATGACCTTCCTGGCCAAGGCAGGAACTGAAGAGAGGTGCTTCACTGCTGGACTCTGGGCGGACTGGGAGTACCTTGCTGGAGAACTGTCCCTCATGCCTCTCTGCCGAAGTAGGGAAGGGAGAGCAGGACGACAGGTATTAAGCTGTCGATGCTGTGGAGCAAGGTAAGTGGCAAAATTCTTTTCAAGCTAGAAAAAATATGGACTGGAGTGGAAAAGATCTTAGCTGAGAATGAAGTGCTGGAAAAGTGCAACCTGGACCAGTAACAGGGATTATGCCTGTTTCTCTGTGTACGGTAACTGGCAGGGACTGTGGAAAAGACCCTGAGGTACTTACCAATCCTAGGATGTCTAAAATCATCAGTGCCATATAGGTGTGATTAAAAAACCTCTGTAAGTGTGGTGTGGAGATAGGGGCTATTCAGAGCAGACAGGGAAGACAGGGAAGATGGAAGGTACTGCTGAGACCCTACTGCACCCCAGGGTGCAGCTCCAAAAGCCTGTTCCTGGAAGGTGGATGTACACAAAGAGGAAAGGGGAATGAGCTCAGAAAATGCAGAGCTTATTAGAGAGTCTAAAAGGGCTATGGTCATTCAGGCAGCTGAGCCGGCTCTGGGCCGCACCAGGTATGGATGTGGTGGTGTGAGGCTGTGTGGATGCGCCTGCCACGGCAGGAGGCCGGACTCTGCAGCCTGGAAGGTCCCTTTTTAGCCCTTCATTGCTAGGAAGGAAATGATGCAAAAGGGATTTTTTAAGTCTGCTGTTACTAATAGACTGGAAATAGCTATACACTAATTCAGTTTGGGTGGCAGGCAGTCATCTTAACCCTGTGCCACTTCCACACCTGCGATGGGAATTACCTACAACCAGCCTGTGCCCCCTGATGGCTTCCCCTGCCCCAGTGCAGCACATTCCGAGAGGCGGATGCTTTCTGGCCGCTAGTCACGTTCGGATGACATCCATGGGCATGCGAGCTACCTGGTTCACCTTCTGGTTCACCCTCTCCCTCTGTGAGGTGCCAGGAGCCACAAATGACCAGCGCCAGCCCCGAAACGTCTCCCTGAACACCCGGAGGAGAAGCGTAGCCCCTCGCGGCGGCTATCCCGCGCCGTGGCTCAGTAAGCAGCGGCAGCCAGCCGCTCCCAGAGCGCCGCCGGGCCCGAGAGCCGCGCTGCCGGGCGGCCCCCGCCGGCCTTCAGTTCCCGGCAGGCCCCGCGGCCGCCAGGCGGGCGGCTATTGGCGGGGCGGCGCGCGGGCGGGAGCGGCCCCGCGGCTCTTCCCGCCGCCCGGGGCGGCCCAGGGGCTGCGGCCCGCCCTGCGCGGGGGCTGCCCTCGCTGAGCGCCAGCCCTTGTGCCGGGGGTAGCCCTGGCACGTTCAGTCGTTGTTGACAAATAAACACATGCTTTATACGCGGATATAGTCCACTGTGCTTTGTGTAAGACTAGTTTGCACAGAGGAGCTTTCCTGGCACCCCTCAATGCGAAGCCACCAAAGCTCTCCGTCGTTTCCTTACTTAGCTTTCCCCACGAACACGTGCAACCCTATTTTTACCCAGGACACTGGAGTGAGAAAGGTTTAAAGGGCTTCATTGTGCTCTGGGGGAGCCGGAATTCAGTCGCCACTGCACAGCTAAGGGTGCCGTGCTCTCCTCTGCCACATGCGCAGCACATTTTGTCTTTGTGTGCTGCCGTCACAAAACAAAGGTTTTCAGTAGAAAACCAGCATTTCCCAATATCCAGAAAACAGTTGGTGTCCAATGCCTACACTGACTTCTGCATGTGTCTCCCTTGTGTAACAGCAGAAGTTGAGAACAGGTCTGACCCCTCAACCTGGATCTGCCAGCCCTGTTCTCACTTTGTGCCCTACGTGGCCTGGAAACTTTTTTTTGCCAGAAGCAAGATGCAAATAGTCAAACAAAAGCCTAATTCACTTTCCAGCTTTGTTTCCCACCGGATGTAATCTTGTTTTAATTAAATTACCTTACCCGAATGAATGAAAATACAAACCACAGATCGTATTCCATACTGAGTTTTTCCACAGCCCATTTTCTTAAAATTCCTCTCTCTTCTGTTCAGGGTCCTTCTGAGAGAATGCACGCACTGCATGAGCCTCACTTCGAATACTCTGAGGATTAATTGAAGACATGATGGAAGGAAGGGAAGAGTGTGAGTAAAATAGCTGTTTTATATTTGTATCCTCAAATGTCAGTTCATTACCAAAGTTAGAAACCAGCTGATACAGAAAACTCATTACAGTCTCATTTAGAATGCTTATTTCTTGAGAGAAAAAAAAAGAATTGCCTTGCATGGCTTTCTCATTCAATGCAAGTATGCCACATTTTATAGTATGCTTTGGGATGTGAAGTAAGGGTTTTCTTTAGGGTGCAGTATGTTTAATACTCTATTTAACTTGCTTATCTGTATTTATTTAAATTTCAAAGCAGTAAGAACTCCCACTGCTCTCTGTTCTCGACGCTCCTATCAACACTTGAGTCCCATTGTTTGCATTGTTTCTGTGAGCTTCGGCCATTTATTTAGCAGCAGGTAAGTCAGGCAAAATGAAATGGTTGGGGAAGTCATGTCTACAGTCCTTTGCTTTTCCTGTGATTTTCGTGCTTGTAACTGTGTCCAGTTAGCAGTTAGGTGACTCTGATCTCTGTTCACACACGCAGCCAGGATGTAGTAAGCTTTTTCTGGGAGTGAGACAGATGCATGTTGCCTGGGACAGCCCTGCGCCCGCTCTGCTGGCCAGCAGGCGCCGTCTGTCAGTGCCAGCTGGGACACTCGTGTCATGGAGCTGGGACTTGCTCTGTAGAAGCCAGGCTGAAGTCACCAGTTGGTTCTGTACAAATCTCCAGGTAGCTTGTAATGTCCCCCTTCACTCTCAGTGAACAGCAGGGGTGTAATTTGAGCGGTGTGACTCAGCAGGGAAGTCTGCAAGTAAAACATTCCACAAATTTGTACTAACCCAGACTACTAAGGATGCTCAAAAGGTCACAGCACCTGAGCTGTGGTTGGAGGGGTCAGCCCTGGTGCTGCAGGGTAAGCCTGCGAAGCCCGTGTGTGGGAAAGGCAGGGTATGTTGGTCAGTTGGTATCACTTGCTTACTTTCCCTAGCCTGTGACAGCACATCATCCACATGACACTTCTGTGCTGTTAGAAAGCATCCTGAATCAAGAGAAATTTGGAAGAAGAAATCTAAAAAATTGTGTAATAAAGAAAAAAAATCATAATTGCTGGAGAAAGTTATATTAATCTCTGCGGGTGAGGTTTTATTGCCTGTGGGCCAGTCTGTCATTTTGTAGGCACTCGGAGTTGTACTTTTTGCTGTACAGCAAATCCTGTAGGTGTCCGTGGGTCTCCTCCTGAAGTAAGGTGCAGTGCTTACAGGAGTAAGAGATGTGGCGGTCTCAGTCTTCTCCCTGGCCCCGCTGCCAGGGGTGGCACAGTGGGGTGGCACAGTGGGGTGGCACGGCCATGCTGTCCTTGGTCACCCTGAGCCTGCCGATGCTCTGGTTCCAGAGGAAGCCAAGTGTCTGCTGTTCCCCGGCAAGCTGACAAGCTCATACTAGAAAGGAATTTTATGCCACTTTATCCGTTTTCCGAGATCTGGCTGATCCCGTTTCCCGCTTTGTGTAACGTCTCCTCGCCTCAGGTACTGCACCCTTCACAGCTACCTGCGGATTCTCCCCCTTTCCCCCGGCTCCTGCCGCCACTTCGTACACCCCCTTGGCAGGAGGAGAGGAACCGCGCACAGGGAGGTCCCGAGAGAAACTCGGGTCACGAAGGTGGCGCCGGGTGCCGCTGCCGGGCCGCGTGCCGCGGGCGCCCCCGCACGCCCCCGGCCCCGGCGCTGCTGCCGGAGGGCAGCCGCTCCCCGCCCCCCCCGCCAGCCCGGCGGAGCTCCCGGGGTCCCCTCCCGAGCCTCCGCGGTGCGGTGCGAGGGGGCTGCTGCGGGGCGGCCGGCGGGGGGACCCCCGCGGCGGGGGGGGGGGGCGGCGCAGCGCTGCGCCTTTAAAACGGCCGCCATGACGCGGGCGGCGGTTGGCGCGGGCCGAGTGTGGCGGCCGCGTCACGCGGGCCGGGAGCCAGGCGGGGCTGCTGCCCGGTGTCAAACTGAGCCGCCTCAGAGCGCCCCGCTGCCGGCGGGGGGGCGGGAGCCGGGGGCTCCGCTGCTCCGGAGCAGCCTGTAGCAATGCTTTGGTTTAGTTGCTCGTAGGTAGGTTTTTCTGTCTTACTTACCCCCCCCCCCCCCCCCCCCCCCCCCTCTCCCCCAGCCCAAAAATGACAATGTGGTGCAGTGCTGCCTGGCGAACGGTTTCGGAGATGCTTGTAAAATGGTGAACGCGTGTCACACAGCCCCGGCGGCGCCGTCTCCTCGCCCCGCCGCGGGGGAAGGGGAGCCCCGGGACCCCCCCGGCGCCGGGGGGCTGCGGGGGCCGGGGCTCCGCCGAAGGTGCCCTGCCCCGAGCCCCGGGCGGCTGCCGGGTCCTGCGGCCGCGGCGGGACCGGCTGGTGCGGGTGGCGTTTTGCAGTCACCTCAGGTGAACCAAGAAGTGATTTGAAGGAATGTGTGCGAGTTATTTGGTCAGTGGTGCAGGAAGCAGCATCTTTTCGATTAGTTTGTTACTGTTTTCGTGGTGCTTTACGTGCTGCTAGCTGTGTAATAAAGGGTCTTTTTTTTTATTTCCCCCCCTAACAGCAGTATTAATTGCTATCCTATGTTTTTTGCAAAGTTTTAGCTGAAGAGTGTGATTTCCCTATTCTGTACTTCCCAGAGCTCTGTTACATTTCACTGGCATCCATTAATTCTACAGCAAGAACATCCTGAGTCCTTGGTCAGTTCTTTGGTGCTCTCGGAAATAGAAATGGCTTACTTGAGAGCAGAAAGAAAAGGCACGGGTCATTTCTGCGTGTTCCATGGAGCAGTGGAAAAAGCTGTCTGGTGGAAGTACTCCAGCACGCTGCGAGGAGGGAAACAAACTGGATTGTCTCCTGTGTCTTTTGTATGCTCCTTTCCTTTTCAGGGTTCAGTATGCCATACCTATAGAAGCAGCTGTGCTAGTACAGGAAGGATGGTCTTATGGATAAGATACTGATTTAGGCCTCAGGAGTTTGGCACTCAATTAGTAACTCTGCTTACCAGCTTTGTGTGAGATGGGTGTAAGTCATTTTGTGCTCATCTGTATCCCAGATTCCCCATTTGTAAAACAAGGCTACGGATTTCAAAACCTCACTAGGGATAAGATGATATGTGTGTTTGAGTCCTCTGTGTAGCAGGATGGCTAAAGGCATAATAAACTCTCTCGATACCTAGTTATATACTGCACGTCAGTCTCTGTGTATGAATATATAGTTCGATCAAAATTCTCTTAGTTTCAAAAAGGATCAAAAGTAATATTACCTTCCTTGATTTTCAGGCATGAAATATTTCTTGCATTTGCAGCATAGGTCGAGTTTTCCTAGTTCATTAGCTATTACCCGTTTTGCCAGGCTTCTGAGGAAAGCGGTCTTTGACAGCACCTTACACTCTGGTGGAAACATGGTTGTATCCCTGTAGAATGCTTGTTTCTGTTATATTATGTTGCTCTTTTCATACTACCAATAATTAAACACAGCTTTTTTTCCCCCTTATTGATCAGTTGCTGAAGTAAAAGAAACCTCTATCCTCCCCATGCTAACTGTTGACATGGAAAACAAGGAAAATGGCTCTCTGGATGTCAAAAAGTAAGTGAATCCATAGTGTTTGGCTTATGTAAACAGCACATGGATTTTGATTGTAGTTTTCCTTTGACTTAATATGGTTGGCAATAAGGGTTATTCCTTTGCCCGTTTCAAACCTTTCCTGTACTCAATTACTTTTTATTGTATTTCAACTTCGAAAATTCTCAGGCACTGAATTGATCAAAAGTGATGTGTGGGAGGACTATATAGCAATGGAGAGATGTAGGAGCCTAGTAACTTAAGTTAGGGTTGTACCTTTCTCTATTGACTTCTCCTCTCAACCCAGAGACTAAAGCAGATGGTAGCACCGTAATCAATACCCTGCCTCTGCTCACGGGTCTGCTAGTGGCTTTTGCAGAACAGCGCCTAATAGAGAGAAGTGTCCTGTATGGAAGACTCCCGTCTGTCTCATTCAGAGACATACACCCTTCTCTACTGACTGCCTAGCCATCTAGAGCTAAGTAGTAGCAGCAGCATATGTTTTTGGTGTCAGTTCTCTTCTGAAACAGATATTTTAAGCTGTTTGCTGGAGAAGCCCTAAACTGCTGATGGGTTCAGACCTAGGGTGGGAATATGACGGAGGCAGGGTGTGCACTGCTCTACAATTTTCTTTAGTGTGGTAGACTGTAGGCTAAGGGATAGGAACTGTTTTGGAGGCATTTCTGTATCCTCAAAGGTCAGCAATTCTTAGATTAGGACTAGCAATTCTGAGTGAAGTTATGATCTGAGAAATGAAGTTCTGTGGGGAAAAATTCAGCCTTACTGCTTTAGAGTTGTAGAAGCCATGCTGAGATAGATATATAAATATATAGATATATTAAAAAAAAAAAAACCAAAAACCAACACAAAGAAAGATACTAGAGAGATTTCTTAGTCTTTCCTCTCAAACTGCAGCATTTCTGCAAAGCTGCACCTCATTCTTCTCCTTCAGATCCCTTTTCCATAAGTCTTCCAAGAAAACTTGAGAATGCTTAGGCTCCCAGGCACGAGAGTAATATAAATAATAATAATGGTCACTTCAGGTTGCTGATAAAACACCTGATTATGACAGCATCAAAAGATCTGATGACAGCCATTAAAATCAGCATGCTCCCTCTTCACTTGAGGCACTGGTTGTACCACACCAACATAAAACGCATTTTCCTGTTCAGTGACTATGAATAGATTATATCGTGTATGTCCCTCAGAAGCCACCTTCATTTGGCAGTCTTGCTTCTACAGTGAGCGCTGTGTGGTGGGAGGAGAAGGGAGGCAGTCAAAGCAAGGACAGTTCACATTTAATCGTTTCCCCCTGAGGCTTACGTGATAAAGGCTCAACTATGGATTGAGAAGGTGTTTTTTTGGAATTGATGGGGATTGTAATTAAACTGATCAGGAGCTCTGGTTTCTAAACGAATGTATACAGTATTGTATGTGTGCATATCTACAAAGGAAACATTTGGCACTTTCCTGAAGTGGTTATAAATAGCTTGGATAAAATCCGTTTGTTCACAGCTATATCCTTTCAGGCCTTGCTGCTTCTGCCACATGATGGCAATAAAGGCACAGGGACAGTGGTGAAAAGCAGACAAACCTAATCTTTATTCATTATCAGTGCATCTAGTATCTCTTTACAAACCATAAAATGCCAGTCCTCTTAATATTTTACAGCATCCAGGATGTCTGGCATAAACTGGTGTACAGCTTAGCCGTGGCTGTTATGTATTTCTTTTTCTTGCCTAAAGAATAGACCCATGTACAACAGCAGGGCAAGAAGGAGGCTGCTGAAGTCTGTAAGCCAAACGAGCATCTGTGTGGGTAGATGGGTTAAAACCCAGCCAGCTTCCAACAGTCTGCCACATGCCTTTGAGTCTTCTGCAGCTGTATCTGTGGAAATTGGCTCCACCTGAGGTCCAGCATGATGCTATTCCTTGAGGCCAGAACTTGCGATTATTTCCTGTGATTAGTTAATGACTAAGGTAGAGCCCCTGAAATCATTGCAGTTGAGCCTGGGATGGGGCTGGATGAGGCTGTAGTTCCCTAGCAGTAAAAGAAGAGCTATGTGAATTTAAATATAATTCTTCAAATGCTGCTTTTACAAATATGCGTAGGCTTTACTACTTAAGCCTCAGAATGCGCACAACACCAAAAATCTTAATTGAAAAGCATTCTTTGATCAAAAAAAAACAAAGTGCTGCTCTGATAAGGCCAGATAGCCTCATTTTCAATTTTGCTGAGTGTTGCCTTTCTATGTAATCACAATCAGTGAAGCGGTTCATGAAGTCGTTACTTGATGAGCAAAAGTAAGAAACTCAGGCCCTTTGCTCGTTGCTCTGAGGTATGTGTATATTCCATGTGATAAGTGAAAGAAACTGCTTTTACAAGGTCAAGTGCAGCATACAGTGTGATATCAAGGTTACGGTGTGAGTGCCTAGGACCAGAGTTTTGTTGCCGTATTGACATATGCATTCCCAGAGTTAGGGGAGAAGCAAAAATCATTGTGTTCAGGAGTCCTCCCTTCCCAGGGCTCAGCTCGCTGTAGAAACTGGGATGTTGTAGAAACGGTGGTGGGAGGTACTCTGTGTGATTCTGTTTGCTCCTGTTCATGGCTGGTTGGAAAAATGGTTGGCTCCCAATTCACTCAGTTATTTTGCTGAAAGACATGCCAGTCTAGGCAAGACAAGAGGTGGTGACAGTTGGAAAAGAAAAATTTGAAGGACAGAACAAAAATGCTGTCAGGAGAGCACAATCTGTGCTTCTTTTCCAGCTGGTGCTGTTGAAAATCAAAGTCCTGCCTCTAAGCTTCAGGACCTGAAATGGACAGGATTCTGACACCTGCCCCCATCTGTACATTTTTGCTATTTCTTCATTAGCATTATGGTTATGCATGCAGAACAGTGGAAAACATCTGGCATGAACTTTGGGACTTCTAGTTGGAGAAACATGTTAAAGAAGTTCTTTCTGTTGATATCTTGCCTTTCATCCTCCTACATTGCTATAGGAAAGGCAATCAAGCTCACTGTGTGTCTTTTTTACCAAGAATTTGAAGATATGCAAAAGTTATCTGAGATAGGGTGATGGCAGGTTGAGGATAAGAAATACAGAAGGATAGTAATATGAGTGATTGGTTGTTTTTGCTACTGTGGAAAGGTCAGTCACAGAAGGAATTAATTCTGATTGTGTTTAACAGATGTTTTCTTGGATTCATAGCTATTTTAGAATAGCTTTGTCCATAGATTTCTCCAAAGATGAGTCCAAAAACACTTTTGGGAAATTTTCTATATTGGACAATTAGTGCAATCATTGGTGCCTCTTTTTTTTGTTTGTTTGTTTTGTTTTGTTTACAAGGTAAAGATGGTTTCCAGTAGTTTCTGCACATGTTACAATGAAGCACAATCTCATCTGGGAAAAGAATAATCCGCATGCTGCAAAGTACTTGGTAGCTGAAAACAAGATGCAGTCTTGAAAGGCAGGGATCTGGTACCTCAGTCATGGTAGTCTTTGCTCTCCGACTGCAAAGGCAGCACACCTGTAGGAAAAGTTCCTGACTGATTACCTCTGGCTGATGTGAAGATTCATGTACTTTTCTTATTTGGTAAAGGGAGAGGTACCTCAGTTGTCCCCAGCATCAGGTCTTTGAAATGGAAGGGAACAGGAGTGACTGTTCTGTATCAGGATCGGGGGAGTTGTGTCAAAGGTTACTTTTCCTGGAGGTACAAAGAAGGAGGGGATGTACACAGGGTGTGCACAAAGAATCAGCAGACCTTCTGCACACGTTTAGTGATTACTTGTCTGGATTTGCACTTTGCAGTTCAGTAGAGAATGGGAGACCGCCGGATCCTGCTGACTGGGCTGTTACCGATGTTGTGAATTATTTCAGAACAGCTGGATTTGAGGAGCAAGCCAATGCTTTTCAAGAACAGGTAAATCTGTTAGGAAACACCTTTTGGCTGCCACCAGTTTCTCACATTGCACATTTTTGCCATGGACCTGGTTATATACAGTTAAATGGAAGTGAAAATCCTACATTAATAGGGTGATTTGAGTCTGTTATTGGGTGAAAATCCATGGGACTATGGTCTTTGAGTAATAATACTGTTCTACAAGGTGTCGTTAATGGGTTGGAGTGTGTTTACAGCAGCCGTCTGAAAGGTGAGGAATCTAAACAAATTTTCTGTCTCAAGCTCAGTCCCTATACAACCCACTTGGTTTTGCTGTCTTGTTACTTAAAATGTGAATGGTAATTTCTTTCTTCCTTACTGTGTTGTGCAAATACACTTAAGGGTACTTATAAAGTCTGGGGCTCCTAAGAAGCAAGTTGCTTTTGCAGGCCTAAGGTGAAAAAGGGGCTGATGTGTTGCATTGAAATTGGCCACGCGCCATGCAGGTGAACAGGGAAAGGACAAGCTGGCAATAAAGGGGAAGAATCTTTTTAGGTGTAGGAGCAGCATGTTTGTAGGACTTGGTCTGAGAAAGAGGCTGGGTCTTCGTTTCTGGGCCTTGTAACTGCTGATGCTAATGGATGGCTTCTTTTGGTAGATTTGATCAGCAAAGAGCTTAATAGTCATATGGCCCCTTGTAACTCGCCTGTCAGCACACTGGTAAGGAGCGTTAGTGGGGCAGGATAGAGGAGCTGGCTTGCTTGGCTTACAGCCCACCTGTTCCGTAAAGAAGGAACTTAGATCTCCAGATTGTCAGTTCAGCACCTTCTCTGGTAAGTCTACAGGTTTGTGTGTGACTACCAGGAAATTAGTTAACAACAGTTATATTTAGTTATCAAAATAGATGGCTTGACCTTCCAAGGCACTGAAGCTACTGCAAGTTATTGGCAGCTTTGCAGGGAAATTGTGCATCTAATGTGAAATAACATTACTGTTGGTCAGGTTAATCCTGCTGACCTTCAGCACTTGGACAGTGAAATCCCATCTGATCCTAACTGATGAGTGTAACAGAGTATCTAAATTTAGCTCTTTTTTCTTGGGGGTAAAAAGGCTGGTGTTGGGTAATTCTCTGTCCAGGTGCAAAGAGAGGCTCTTCCTGCAGCTGCTACTAGTTTTTCAGAATTTCAAGATGGGTAAACAAGACCAAAAATATTAAGTGTATCCATTCCTTAATACCAGCATCCTTGTCTCCTCAACAGCCCTGGAAATGTGGGTTAAAAACCACACAGGCAAAGTAATTGCGGCCTCTGGGAGTTTTTCCCTTATACTGACAGATACCTCTGACTTTCATCAAATATCTTAACCTCTCTGCACCTCAGCTGGCTTGTCAATAATACTGCAGTAATTACTACTGATCTTGCGGCAGCAAGGTGAGGCTAACTCATGAGTTTTGGCAAAGCAATTTGCAACAGCCTGATGGAATGCAGTGTAGAAGTAGAGTGTAAAGGTTTTATTATTACTCTGCAGTGAGGGCAGGTGACTTCAGGAGGATAGCTGAAGCAAGCTGCTTTTTAGCAATGTGTTGCCAGGGCTCTGCTAGAATAGCCATGGGCAGAAATGTGGCTGTGATTCCGTTGCCAACTTCACTTTATGCCAAAGCCTTGGAGAGAGAGGCTGACAGCTGCTACCAGGATGTGCAGCCAGGAGATGTGGGATGGACGCTCACAGCAGAAGTCATTGCCACTTCCTTCGCCCTCTGTTCCCTTAGCAGCCTGAAGAGCAGCAAGTGCCTGATTCTACGTGCCAGCTCTGCCAGCCCATTCCCCTGTACGCACCAGGAACAGCCTTGTCCCTAACCTCCTACAGTGGTGGTGTTCTGTTTCCTCTACACTGTTTCCTAGCCTTTAACTTCAGCTCTGTGTACTTATGGTCTTTGTTATCGGGATCTCACAGGCCTTCCAGGTATGGCAGTGCAGTCAGGTTCTCTTTGAACCCTTAGCCATCCTTTGTCTATAGAGTCACCAGGCATGCAGCTGAAGCTCTGGCTACCTCCATTTTTCTATGCCATTTGTACTGCAGCTGGCCTGGGCCTCAGAAACCTAAATTAATTTGATCTGCTATTGCCCTGAATATGTACTGGATGGGAAATGAGGCTGTAAATGGTAAAATATTCTGTTTCACCTACAACACTAGGAAATTGTTTTCCACTGAATTGCTTCAGTAGGGGTAGCATAATGGTTTCCTTACGAAACTTCGGTAGCCCAGAATATAATCATGAAATCTGTTATTACATTCAGCTTTTACACAACAGAAACTGAGTCCACACTTCCTTTTGATGAATCTGAATGCCTGTGGACTCACCCAAAGCAAGTGACTCAAAGAATTTTTAAGACCTGAATTTTTCTTACAGCATTTTAAGGACTGCAGAAGGTTTTCTTAAAACCGTACTGTAAGTGGCTGTAAGTGGTAGTAAAGAAGTAATGATTGTATGATGATTATACATTATTCCTTCTTGGAGTTCCACTGATGTCAGCAAGTCGGAAGAGCTCACTGATGAAAACAGATTCAACTGAAAGATGTTGACTAATAAAAAAAAAATAAAATTAAAATGTCAGCAAGCAAATCAGACAAGTGCAAAGTTGGAGGCACAGGATAACTAAAGAGAGAGACAGACCAGATGCAGGATGAGGGTGTGAACAACTTCAAAGAACTGCTGCTTGTCAGTACATGGCTGAGCTTTTGCCAGGAGCCCTGGGGAGCACAGTGGGCTGTGGCTCACTCAAAGACTGAAGCTGTATGCTGTGTCTTGAGACATGCTGGTGCTATGGCTGACCTTCATTGTCGCCCCTGTGGCGGCTTAACCGTTGGTATTGCGATAGCCAGATAAGCCCAAGTAAGCCAATGCTAGTCTGCTGGCATCACTGCAGTGCCTTACCAGAAGGGAGCCTGGGGTTTGGTGCTAGCTTGTCTGCTGCTGCTTCCTGGCAAAGCCATGGCATGGAGGAGCATGTGAGCATGCTGGCTGCCATCCTTGTATGTTAGCTGTACTGTAAAACTGTACAGTTCTTAGTGACTTGGAGAAAGAGCAGGAGTGCTGGGTGGACTTGAAGCTTCACTGGTCCTCTGGTTCTTTGCTGAAGACAACATGGTATTGCTGCTGAGGTCATCCTGGCACAGTGGGGTAATTCCCCCATTAGCTCTGGTTGTGCAGAGGTGTGCCTCTGCAGATGACATTAAAAAGGCATACCAAAAGTTGGCATTGAAGTTGCATCCTGAAAAAAAGATCCAGAAAATAGAGAAGTAGCAGAGAAGAAATTCAGAGAAGTCACCAAAGCATACAAAAGCTTACCTGGTGCCAAAAACTAGAATGATTATGAAGCGGCTTTAAGTGGAAGAGGTAAAGCTCACAATACACACAAAGATATAAAACACTTGAATTCGGAATACATAGTCACTAATTTCTACCCAGATATATTTAAAGAATTGGGTTTGTATTCAGTGAAAGCCTTAGTAGTTACCCTGTGGAAGAAGGGAAAGGAATAGGTGCATTTTTCCTATTCTTGGAGTTTCTCCTGTTCCAGGTACTGGATTTACTTCACTTGGATCCTGCCAAGCTGGAGGCTGTTCTTCCTCCATAGCATCGTTGAACAGCAGCAGAAAAGCCAACTTCAGATGGGTCATAGCAATGAGCAAAATACTCTCTGGTGTCAGAATTCCCACAGAAAGAATTGTGACACATGGAAAAGAGAGGATTGAAACTGGTTTTAACCATTAACATTCTCAACAGTAATTGGAAAGAGGCACCTGCTATAATTGGGTAAAAGTTATTGGAACCTTTTTTTCTTTTAGAAATGCTGTTACATTGCACTCTGAGGCATTAGCAGTCATATCTCTTGGGGAGACTTTAAAGAAATTCCACTTTCAGCTGATCTTTGACTATGTTGTGGTTTGTCCATATATTTTGTATTTATAAACTGTCAAATCGTAAGAGACATCGGTCTGGACAAATTCATGCTAAATTTTAATACGTCTTCCTCTTTTTGTGTTGAGTTTTAATGGAGGATGGGATCTCTGACATTTCCAAGACAATGTTCAATATTCCCAAGGACGATGCTGCAGTGGGACAAACTGATGTGTGATGTTTAGAATGTTTATAAAAATACAGAATTCTGGCAATATATTATCATGGAAAACAACATCTGCAAGCATTTGAACAGGTTGTTGGCTATTGATAACATTTAATAGTTAAATTCAACATTTAATAGTGAGGGGGGGTTATTATTAAAAATAAAAGGGAAAGCAACAGCAGAGTGAAGTCCAGCGCAGGACAATGCTATATACAATGCTATATACAACGCTATATATATGCCTATATACAATGCTATATAAGGCTATATACTGCTTTGGGCTGTGACTACCTTGGGAGGTCTGGCTGTGTTGCAAGACACCAGTCAGTGCACGGCTGTGTAGCTGCAGGTCCTGTTTCCTGCGTAGCGCAGTGTGATTGAACTGTGCAAGAATGTGTAAAGAAAAGGATGGTCCCATGTCTAAAACGCAAATAGGAGTTGAATAGGAGTTGAGATGTGGATTCTTCCTCTTCCATTTAGACTTTGAAAAAAATCATTTACAGGTGGTTTTCAAACATAGAGCAAGGTTTTGAGGTAGGAAAACCCCAAAGCCTACAGGATTTCTAATCTAAACAAGTCAGAAAGCCAAGGCTGGAGAGAAAAAACCCCAACAAAACATATCTGTGATTTTAAAGTGGGAATTTTAAGCAGGAACAAGTAGGGGTTGTCGAGACCTAAGCAGGGAAGCTGCTGCTCTTAGCTTCTTCTGTTGTAAGTGGAGGAAAAGAAGTTCCCTTAGACTGTTGAGATCCCCAGTTAGGCCCTTCTGAAATTTCTAATTGCAGGAGTCTCGCCCCCACCCCCAGGATGTATGGGAAGGTTGGTCTTTTAGAGAAGGCATCTGAAGTTATTAGCAGATACTGACTAGTCCAAACTTGCATATCACTGTCAATGGTAATTCTTCTGAAATGCGCTTCATAAGCCTTCTTAAGAGCATCCTTCCCTTAATGGCTGATCATTAGGCAATCTGCACACGTACCTATTAATTTGAAACAGATTTACAAAGAGGGAATCCTGAAATTGGGTTCATTTGGGTTTTGTGCTTGACTAAATAGTATTTACATATTAGTCAGCACAGGTGAGCACTTGGAAAGCAGACAGCAGTGTTTAGCAGCTATAAACATAGTTTCAGGATAATCAAGGCTACTATTTTCTCATTGACCCCCTGTAGCAGTCTTCCATTTGTTGCATGACTGTTCTCATCTGTTAGATTTGTACATTTGTCTTTATCAACTCTTTAATTCTTCTTATAGGAAATTGATGGCAAATCATTACTGTTGATGACAAGAAATGATGTACTGACTGGACTTTCATTAAAACTGGGGCCTGCGCTGAAAATCTATGAATATCACGTAAAACCTCTACAGACACAACATCTAAAGAACAACTCTTTATAGCGAATTGCCTAATTGGGGTCGTGTTGTGCCTCAAACAATAAATAAGCAATTTGGTTTCATGTGATGGAACTTTGTAAAGAGAGAATATATCTATTAAGAATTTAAACCAAATTATGATATATATCCTATTGGATAGAGTTGGCAATATACTATATACTGAGTCTGAACTGAGAGAGGTGGTGTGTATTTTTTACATAGTACATAATGATTTTCTCTTTTAGGAAGTGTCAGTGAGCATGTTGAGATAGCTACGTCACTGTATCCAGATCAAAAGGGAGGTATGTCATTCTCATTTTTGAGCCCAACATGTTCTTGATTTCATGAATTAATATACCAAAAACCCCCAAAACAAAACACCCCAACCCAAGTAAAGTTTACATGCATCTTTGGGAGACAGAAACCAATTAAAGTAGGGTTTGGTTTACACTAAAGACATACTAAAATTATTACTACTTATAATTTTAGGATGGGACTGACACTTGCCAACTCACCCTTTTTTGCAGAGGGTCCTATTTTGACCTTATTAAGGTTTACTCGCGGTATGCTGCAATGTTTAAAGCTGTATATACAACTAACATAACCCCTTCGATAGCAGAAGGTGTTGCAGACAGGTGAAACTGGGTTGTGTATTTTTTGCTGTCCTTCAAATTTTCAGCTTGTTTTCACCTGTTTTTAATAGTAGTTCTATGTAAAGTATAGTTGGTTTTTAAAAGTTTGTGTTGCTTTGCAAAACAAAAAAGCTTCATTTTATTCCTTTTTTAATTTATGATAACTTGTTTTCTAACATGCAGAAATTTGTAAAAAGTAAAATTCTGCACATTTTTAATATTGTCTGTCATTGGTGTTGTAATGGTTGATTTTTTTTTTATGCTTTACTTAACGATTTGAATACTTGTTTTAAAAACTGAAAGAAGCTGTCTTGTCACCATACATCTCTGTTAAAAGAGAGTCTTGTTCAATCTGTTTGTACCAGTTCCCTATTTGATAGGTTGCTTGCTATATCCCAATAAAATATTGCTTATGTTTGGATTCTGTTTACTTTATAGATCTTTTACTTTCTCTGTTTCTTTGTTGTGGTATATTGGAACTCCTGGTTTTCTCCATTTTCCCATTAAAAAGGTACTAAACCCTACTTAATATTCTATGTTCTTGTGATTACTTTTAAGACCACCTACCAAGATATTTAAAGATTTCATTATTTTTGCTTTTTCTTATCTAGTGTTATATACCACTGAAGGAGAAGCCCTGGTCAGAGTTCATCAGTAACATCTGTGCTTCTGTTAGTCCCTTCTAGAGCTGTCAGTGGTGTGGAGGTGCTGTGCTGGCCCTGGGGGAGCAGGGTAACATACCCCAGAATGCCTGGGCGATAGCGCACGGATGGTGCCAAGCACTCTCTGGGCTCACCATCTTTTCTGGCCCAGAGAACTTCGTTATGACCCCTGAAGTTGGGATGTGGGTTTGCATCAATGAGGTTGGGCAAAGGAACCAGGAAATAAGCAGGACAGTGTGGTGAACGTGGAAATGGTGGCGGGGTGCAGCTGAGGAGGGAGAAGGTAACAGAGGGTGATGCTTTCTGCCAAGTGGAGATAGGATTCAGGGAGAGGAAGAAGAAGCTCCTGTAATCTCCTGCCTAGGTGGTGGCCCTGCCTTGGCTTCTGACTTGGCCAAGTGTGAGGTGGCTGTTGATACTACAGTGCTAGAAGAGTTGCTTATGGTTTCTGGTGTTGAGATTGAGAAGGGGTAAAGCCTTACTAATAGCTATGCTGTAGGGAAAGCTCATGGTATGTGGTATAATAGATAAACTATGCAGCAGCATGCTTTCTTGTATACTTTCTAACCTTTACATTGTGTAACATATTTATTAGGAATTTGAGACACATGATAGGAGGTGGAGATGTATTCACCATTTCTCTTTCTGTCCCTTTGTACTGAGGTCACTTCAGGTATCAGTCTGTTAGCGGGTTTGTAAGTCACAATCTGATTTCTGCTTATAATTTTATTTATAGTGTGGTAGAGTTCAGAGATACTTACTGGGACTAGGGATCTTCTGGACAACTAGACTCAGGTAGAAAGCATCATCCTTGGGAATTTTTCAGGTACAGTCTGTATCAGGCTAATTACAGGCTACAATTGAAAAATTATACATGAAACTCCTAAATATTTTAATATGGGATTAGGTATGTTTATGAAAAGGATTATATGAAGCAGCTGCGTGTAGCTGTCTGGAGATGCCTACCAGCCCTGTATTTGTAGAACTGTTGTTGGAGGAGAATACATAGTGCTATGTTACTGAAAGATGAATTGAATATTCTCTTTTTCTCGATTTGCGTGTTTGGTGGGGGATTGACACATTTTGTAGATCTAAGAGTGACACAGAATTAAAAGTAAAATACATTTATTCCATGAGGAAGTAAAACGCTCTGCCGTGCAGCTGTGAGAGTGCATTTGGTGATTACTGAGCACTGTTCTTTCTTTTAATATGTTTTAATGAGCAAATGAATTGCATTCAGAAACATCCAGATTGTATTCCCCTTTTGATCTGCACCACTAACTGGTTCATACAAGTAGAGGCCTAACAGAAAGCTTGCTGCAAGTGTGGAAAGGAATTCGGAGTATGTGGCTCAGAAATGTAATGATTTTTTTACTGTCCCTGATCTTTACTGTAGTTTCCTGCTGTTCTCTGAGCTTTCTAATGCTACTGTTGTCTTTGTGCAGGTGACTGTTCTGGTTTTGTCTGTTACATTTTCCTTGCTGTTTCTGGGAGAACAAAAAGTCTGTTTTAAAAGACTGGAGGGTTTGAAAGAGGAAGTCAAAGCCAGATTATTTTTAGCTACCATTCCTCTTGCAGAAAACACAGCTGCTGTTAAGATGAGGAAGTGACTGATGGGCATTACTGGATGCCATGTCAATATAGCAGTTTTGTGAGTCGCAGAGCTATGCAGGAATCCGCTTTATAATATGCCCTTAATGTGCCTGCAGCTAGGAGAGTCCCTCTTTTTTCAAAAGCCCTCCCTGTGCTTTGGGTGGTGGTGAAGCTCCCAGTGTCCCACTGCTCAGCTGATACTGGGTGCGAGAGCGATGATGGTTTCAGTGCTGCAAGTCCCTTTGCTTTCACACTGAACCAGCAATTTTGAGAGTGGCCTCCTCCTCCTAGAGGCAGCTTTAAGATGCAAAGCAGCAGCCAGCTCCCCTGCCCTGCTGCCGATCTGCACAAGAACAGAGGGGCACACTGCAGCCACGGTCTGCCTTTTCCATGTCCTTCCTCTTACCCTTTTCGTAGTACCACTAGTGCACATCTCTCAGAGTCTTATATACAACTTTTAAATTGATTTGAAGGCATTACAGTATGGCCTTCTTGGTGCGATGGTAGTGAAATATATATAGGTGGTGTTCATCAGCTCTGATCTTTGCTGTTTGGTCTCCTCTCAAGCCATAGATACATACGCAATGCATAGCATGCTTACTTTGCATGCAAATATGATGACAAGTACCACACATAAAGCACATATAAGGCAACTGTCAGCAAAGTGTGGAGGCTGTGGCTGTGCCTGTCCACCAAGGTCACTTCCTCAGCCCAGAGAAAATTGTTTTGTGTGCTTGCTGATCCCCTTTAAAACTGTTTGCTCTAATGTGATACACTTTTATCAATTCGTAGAAAATTCTTTGCTCTTACAATTATAGGACAAGACTCGGCAGCTGTAGCAAAGGGAGTAGCTACCCACGCATCGCTCCTCGTTAGAAACGGCCCTGGCAGAATGTCACATTAGGCCCTTGTTGCCAGTGATTACTTGCTAAATAGCCTTTTTTCAACATGTTCAAATTCTACCAAGTCCTTTACCTTATTCTCATTTATAAAAATCAGCATTTAATTGGTCTGTTATCTTCAACACTCCTCTTTCCGCTGTCATACTTAAGTTACAATCACAGTTACCTGAAGAGCAGAGGGTCTTACTTTCTGTGAGTCTGGGGGAATCTACAAATTTCTTTTTTTGTTGTTGTTTTTTTTTTTTAATGGCAATATTGTCTAAAATTTGAAGGCTGAGTCTGAGCAGGACCAGAAAAACATTATCTCACTTTGTCTCCATTCTGGTTCTTTCCTTCCAAGTCAAAACAGCAGTTCCTTCCCTTCCAGGAATGGGTTTTGTCCCAAAAGTCACATGGGAAATTGACTAAATATGCATGTGAGCAGTGTAACCGTCACTGGCTCAGTAAGCAGCAGGATGAGTAGAGCAGTACAGAGAAAGGGTCTGCTGTGCTCTCTCACCTTCACCTTGGGGACAATTTACACAGGCAGCGGATTGCCTTCTGCTTTGGGAGAACGAGAGGACTTTGTGCCTGGGGATGTTAGCCAGGAGAGGCCATCCATGTCCTGTTCCATCGCACCGAAGGCCTCTGTGCACTGTCACCTCTGCATTGCTCAGTTTTGACAGCAGCTTCCCCCAGGGCGGTGCAGAGGGCAGTGGCTGTCATTAGCCCACTGGCAACCTGCAAGGGCAGTCTTCATTGCAATAACGGGCAGACCGATTTAATAAGTAGCTTGCATTCCTGTTGGGAAAGGCTGTGTTCTTTTTCATATGATAATGTAACAAAGTCATTAGTTTGTTGGGTTTTTTTTACTTAGTCTCTATAATTAGGGAATTGTTTGATTGAGTGATGTTCCATTGGATCCCAGATGTGTATTCAACTTACTCCCACAATAACATTAGCTGCTAGATGCTGTAAATTTGAGGAATGCAGCTGTAACCTCAAACACACGAAGAGCCCAAGGGGAGCACCATTAGGACTATAAGTGGCCCTTGGTCTCCATATGAGGGTTTTATTGCTACCAAAGGCCACTGGTGAGTACTGGAGGCCACTGTTTATATGCTGCACTCGTGAGCATCTTTGTCAAAGGCACAGTCAGCAGTTGTAACTGCTGTATTATCAGCTGATCTGCTGATAAGGCAACAACAAATGTCTCTGCATTGGCAGGCTTGCACTCATCTCAAGATGTTCTCTTCCCTTTTTCAGATGATTGCTATGATCCAGCTGCCCCTCAACCCTCTGCGGCACTAGCTATGTGGAGGATGCCCCTGACTTTGTAGCAGCTAAATCATACCAAAAAAGAGAGGGAAGGCTCATCACTTGCACCTATCTCTGTTTCAAGAGTAACATTGTTTTGTTTTGTACTGGTGGATTGCAGCAGGAGGAAGGAAGTAGAGAGTAGGAAACTTGTAGCTGAGTTAGTTCCTCAGCTGGTGGCCAAACCATAGGGAGAAGTGTGGAAGGCGGGTGTGTGCCTGAATGTAGCAATCCTGTTTCACAAGGATACTCCTATTATACTCCCTTTTCCCATCTCTACAAATATCCCGTGCTAGTTTGCCTGGGCTTCTCTACCTGGAAATATGTGTAATCTAGAATTTGGAAACATTGCAGGATTACGAGGCCATTAAAACTTGAGCTTTTGTCTTTTCCAGTCCGGTGTAGATGTTAACATGGTAATTCATGCCTAATGGCACTCCTGAGAGGCAGCAGAAGATCCCCTCAGTACTCGGGCACTCTGCTTTCTGCTGTTTTGTTTCCCTCTGCGCCAACAGTTTCTCTACCTCCTTATTTTACTAGTTTTGAGTTCCTCCAGTATTGTTTGTTTGGGGTTTTGTTTTGGGGTTTTTTTTTTCAGCTCTTCAATATCCAGATAGGAGAAATACTGGTCCTCACTTTTTTCTTTTTGTATCTTCCGTTCTCTCCCTTCTTTGGTTTGTCTGATTCTTTTACTATCACTGTATTGCTCCCGCACCCCCCATATTTTTGGCTTATCTTCTAGTCTTTCTTGCCTCTGTTATGTTATGTTCCTGTTCCAGGCTGGCTCCCCTGTGCACCTCCATCCATCAAGGCCTGGGTTAAAAGTGCCTGTGCCCACAGGCAAGCATTTACTTGCAGCAATACCTGACTTGCTACAGTCAGTTAACGGGACTGAATGATTACCTTTGCTTCTGCCCCCCAGGTCCGTGAAGTACTCCTCCAGCTCTCTCTGGCAGGCAGCAGTAGGGTATGTGCCCCTTTCCTGGTTCTTTCCACCGCTTGTTTTTTTTATGAGCCTGGCAGAGGTGAACTGCTGTCCTGGTGTGTAATTTGGGATGGATCTTCAAGGGAACATGACAAGCTTCAACTCAATGCGGCTGAGAGTTTGCAAGTCAGTAATAAAACTCCGTAACAACTAACCCTAGCTCATGTTGTTTCTTATTTGGTTGCCATAGATCAGTCATACTTCAACTGATCTAGTAAGTGTTATTTATACATGTGTTTTTAAATACATATATGTATACGTATGGGACCAGGTGTGTGTGCATGCACTCAGGTATGTGTGTGGGTTTTTTCTTTCTTAGACTGGTATGAATGGTAAAGTTCAATTTCAGAATAAGAAAATTGTTTATATCCTAATTATAGCTGAGATGTGAGTTGACATTTCTGGTCCTCTAAGTGGAGACATTCAGTAGGTTTCCTTTCTAGATACAGCCTGTGCACTTTCCAGTAAGAAGATGGCTGGCTGTTGTATGTACACAAATAGCAGGATTCTAACTTCACAAGTGTTTATATTGCGATTTCTAGCCAGAAAGGGGTTTATTTGAACACTTTGTCAGCTCAGTTCAACTTAGAATCAGGGTTCTGTATTCCTGATAAAGCAAGATTAAAAAAAAAAAGAAAAAGAAAAAAAGACAACTTTAAAGAAGAAAAAAAAAAGTAGCTGTAATAGTTAATGAAAACTGACAGGTTTAAATGTGTGTTGGAAAGCAAGTAGCCTGAATATCTGTAGGATAATACAGCCAGTGAAGACAGATCACTTGTACTGACCCTGACGGTGACATTTCTTCTCTGTTTTAGATATTGGCTAATGAGTTTAGCTGGTACATTTTATCTTTGTGACATTATCTGCATGTGGAGCATGATCATCAGCTGAGGAGGACTGTGGCTGGACTGCTATCAGAATCGAATAGGAACAGGATGTGAAAGAATCAGATGCTAAAATGATAGTAATATGTGTGTACGCTTGAAATAGTGTTTTTGGTAGGAGGCTGCAGGCCCTATAAACTACTGGGATATAGCCCAGGACCAGCAACTTCATGTTATCAGCAAGAAGATGTATTTTAAATGGCAATTTATGATCTGCTAACTGCTGCTCAGTTTCATCAAGTGTGATTTCATTGGCAAAGCATCACAGCTGCCTCTGAGTAAAATGCGGTAAGCAACCTGAATAGCTCCTCTGGACAGGAACTGGAAAAAAAAAATCTCTCTCAATTAAAATAATGCAAGTCCATTGTGGAGACTGAATCCAATGAAGCCGATGGGAATTTGGTCAGGTTTCAGGCCTGAGTAAGTCTGGCTAAGTCCCATTTTCAAGAACGATTTATGCCATTGTTACCTGAATCTAACTGCCATATGGAAAATTTGGGCTTCTTCCGATTGCCTAAGTTCTTTCTTCAGAAGCAATCTGCCCACGTAAGTGACTCAGGTTTGCAGTGCTGAATGGAGCTGTGCCAAGATGCCTTTATAGAAACCACATTGCATGAGTATACATGTGTGCTTGTTGCCACAGGAAAGTCTATATAAACAGCTGCTTGCTGCTCTGTGTCCTCATTCTGCCATGAAGGTTAGTCCACTGCTACCTTACAAGCCCACAAATGAAGCACAAATAGTAACGAAGGAAACCACCTGCCTAATGCAATAAATTTCTCATAAGGTAGAAAGGAGGTGGGTTGTGAAAATCTGCCTTGTTTAGAAACAGGTAAATGCTGAAATGTTCAGTAAGAGCCTTTTT
Source organism: Falco peregrinus (assembly GCF_023634155.1). Taxonomy (NCBI): domain Eukaryota; kingdom Metazoa; phylum Chordata; class Aves; order Falconiformes; family Falconidae; genus Falco; species Falco peregrinus. Next base: position 19,433,702 of record NC_073730.1, on the reverse strand, counting down.
CTTCCTTTTTTTTTTTTTTTTTCTTTCCATCTGTTGGTAGCGAGCCATCATTTGGAACAAGACTTGTCACTTTTTGAGGTAAAATTAGCTGAACTAAAACATATTTCTTTTACAGTGTTTGCATTTATACGTAAAGTAGTAAACAGTTTCATTTCTTGTTTGGTAAATAGTCAAATACTAGCTTGTTTTTTGATGTTGCTCTTTATTTGCCCTTAAAAGATACATTAATAAATTACAAGCACCTAAAAATAGTAGAAATAGCAAGACATAAGCCCACAAGTACAATATGACACAATCTAACAAGGTAGGAAAGAATGTCCCCAGCAAAAGCTAGAAGTGTTGTAAATAAAACTTTCAGAATTGACTAATGGCCAGAGAACAGCGTATCTGGGACAGCTTCGCTCTGTGGTGTCATTTGTCCTGTTGTTTTTCAGGAGATATCTCAGGCTTGTGAACAGCGTCTTCCCTTCGCATCTGTTATATCCTGCTCAGCAAGGCAAGTTCCTATTTTTCAAAGCACCTCAAAATGTCACATGGTGCAGGTCATGCTCCTCATTTTCGGTGCCTAGGAATTTCATGATTGTACCCAGAGGAATGCTGCAGATCTGAGAAGGCACAAAGGCGACTGAATTGCAGGTTTTGGAAGTAACTTTGGCCACGTCCCATTGGATTTGTGTTCTGTCATATGGTGTCTGTGAAAATGATGCTCACAGAAAATGAGAGCAGCGGTTAGAAGCTGTCAGAAGTTGAGCAGAGCAGGATTTCTGTTACAAATGTGGTAGCCACAGTTTGCAAGACAAGAATTGTTGGCTACGTAGTTTTATCTCCATGTTCAAAGCTATCACCTGGGGTAACTAAGGTAAGATGTGCATTGGCTGGCTGGCTGGCTGGCTTTCTGCCTACCCCTCCCAAAAATAATAGGGTTACTTATGTTGACTCCTGCCTGCTCAGAAGTCATGATGAGATTATTAGACCTAAAGAAAACTATTTAATTAAACTTACAGAGATAGCCCAAAACCTCAAACACTTCAGTGATTAATATAAAAGAAATTGTATAGTCTGATAAGTCACAGCAGCAGCCATGCAGTCAGAATACATGCAGAGAAATTAGTCAACAACTGTAACTATTCACACCGCAAAGGAGATATGAGAGATACTTGTGTGTGTGGGTTTTTTTCCTTTTTTTCATTTCCTTTACAAAGAAATTGGTGTCTCAGTTACTGGGTCAGAACCTCAGCTCTGTAGATCAGTGTGGCATCAAGGGGTCATGACAGGTTACATCAATGAAACATCTGGTCTCGTGCCTGTGTATTCATTTTACTGAAGGAACATTAGTAAATAGAATATACAGAGTTGCTGATTTTACGTGTCAAAAAGATGTTACCAACGTATAATTGTTTCATTAATTAATTGTTTCATTAAGAGGTCTGGAAATAGCTGGTTTAAAAATTAATTAATATTTCCAGCTGGGATTTTCAAAAGAGTGTAGGGGATTTCAATCTGCAAATCACACTGAGGTTCAGGGATAGACTTTGATTTCTGAATTCCTGAGGGTCCTTCAGAAATCCCAACCTCAGGAGTTCATAGGGGAAAAAGCAGTCAGCAACATAAGAGGCCAATAGGGCGTATACGTTGATAGGAGAGCCATGCTGTTAAGTTTATCAGGAAGGTGTGAGTGTAGCCAAGAGGTTTAGTTTCCCAGGGCAGCTGCCAGTCCAAACTGACTTTGCCTCTCATCTTTTAGCATGTGGCTTTGTGCTTCTAAGAACTTCTTCCTGCCAAGCGTGCAAGCGCAGGAGCCATAGGGAGTTTCCACTGGAACCAGAACCTGAGGGGGATAAGCACAAACACAGAGGTCATTTCTGACACAGGGTTGTGCCAAGCACCATCACAGCAGAAACCACAACTATTCACCTCCTCATAGGCTCAGGCCCTGGCCCTTTCCTTCTCTTATGAACATCTATGGTAGATGTTGCTGTTATGACAAGTGAAAGTGGATCTATAATGTCCACCTGAAAGAGGACAAGGGTAGGGTAAGATGGCAGCAGAATCACAAGACTTAGGGAGGGAGACTAGAGCATAAACAGACTATAAATCATTGATGCAAAATGAATAACCCAGTTTCTCTGCCGCATGAGGATAACATAACAGACTTTCAGCTGGGCCTGGCTGTCAGCTAGAGCGGCTGTGGAGGGAGGAGCAAACAATATATCTCATCCCTCTACATCTCTCACCCTCTGCCTGACCCCCGGCTTATAATCTTCCACTGCTGGACACTGTTAGGAGCTTTGGCTCCTAATGGGTACAACGTCCTTTCGCTGCTCCCTTAGAGCAATGGTCTGCTGTCACCTGGAGTTAGCCTATGGCCCAGCTAACCTGCTTGTAACCCCACTGCACCAGGGATGCTCCCTGGCCTCAGCGGTGCTGCCAGTGGAACAGAAAGAAGAGCCATAGTGGCTAGCTTTTCCCACCGCCTGGCTGTGTGTGAGGATGCCACGATGCATTCTGCTTGGTTAAAGCTGCACAGGTTGACATGATAACTAAAAGTAAATTCAGTGGAGAAAACAGGAATGATTTTTTCAGAGGTAGTCTCTGTTTCAGATCCCTTTGATCTCCAAAGCATTCCACTGTGCTCCTTTAGCTTCTACCAACAACACAAGAAGGCAATTATCCTTCTTCTGTAATCAGTGTAAATCTCTTTTAGAGGTAAGGTGGAGCTTTCACTGGGGCTGGGGGAGAAAGTCTGCTCCCTTTAACTCTGTTCTGTGCAGAGCTGCTGCTATGCGTTAAGGCTGAGTATTTCTAAAGAGTCCAGACAAGCTGTGTTTGGAACATTCACTTACTTCTTTGTCGTTAATCAAGCCTAGATTCTTCATGTCTACGACATTATAAAAAGTGTTGTTCAAGACGACTTCTATGACCTGTACCTGAAACCGCGACAATGGATGAGACAGTGAATTAGGGCACCTTTCCAGCTAACAGCCTTGGCAATCTTTTCATTCACTGTAAAGAAAGGCAATGCCACACCCCCCCACCCCCGTAGGTACAGTTGATCAAATGCAATCTAATGAGTATGTAGACAATGTTGTAGCACCCCTTTCACTTTTACTCAGGTCAGGTCCTGCCAAACGCTGAGTGATATTCTCCCCCATTGTGTTCACAGCTGGGGAGCAGCAGATGAACTTCTCAGTGTGTTCATATTTTTTTCAGACCATCCAGCTGTACCACCAAACAGTTTCCAGTCTCATTTAGAACTGCCAGAGGAAGAAATAGCTCATTTTCATCTTCTCAGTGGTCTGATTAAAATGCACTATTATTCAAGTAAAACACCAGCAGGAGGAAAGAAGATACCTGTGACACTTTGGAAAGGACATGCATCTGGATACAGTTGACAGTTTTCTGGTAAGAGGGCGAATATTCCCCACTGTCAGGTGGCCCAGAAAAGGCTTCAAGGATACATTCACGGATTTGATTCCTAGAGGTAACACAGAGTCTTACAAAACATTCTATCAGCTGTCTCTGTCTAGATCCATAATGTTTTACTGAGGGATTTTTTTTTGTATTTTCTCTGTCTTTTCTGACAAATACATAGCACATGGGTTTTTATGGAAGAACAGTTTCTTTGTCGAGTCACCTCCAAATTCCCATCCCCTCCTGCTCTTTAATTCACAAATAGGTGTCTTGCTAAAAAGTAGTTAACAAATCAGTTATTAGTATGTTCTGTACTGAACACTGAACTGTCCATTTAAACACTGCCCATTAACACCCCATCGGGGGAGGAGTACCCCCGAGGCATGCCTCACCCCCAGTGACAAGTGCTTGGCGCTGCCACTGAGATCTGTGCGAGCAGCTGCTGCACAGCCACTGCAGACCTGGCCCTTACACCTGCTGTGTTGTATAGAGGGGCTTTGGGATCATAGATAAGGTAGTAAGCGCTACTTGATGTGATGTATACCATATGCAGTCAAAGTCAAAATCCTTGCATTCGCCATATGACCATTTGCAGAAGAGCTCTCCACATAAAATCCTGTCATTCCTTTCAGGAAGCGTGGTGTGTTCATTCTTATAGAAGCCTTCAAATCCAGACTGTGTTGTCTTCATAAGTTTCAGATCTTTAATTCCAGCATAAACAACCAGAGGACCTGTGATCCAAAAATACGCAACAATATGAGCTCCTTTTCAGGCAGACAGAAATAAACCTCTGGGTTTGTACTTGCAGTGACAGCTCCACAGTCGTGAAGCTCTCTCTCCAGGACTCACTTGTGTGCTTGTGTTGTAAGTCTAGCTACTTTTTGAAATTATTTTCTGCATACTCATGCTAGCAGAATGGCAAGAAACAAGAGAGAAACTACTGAAATCAGAGCTCAGCCTAGAAAACAGAGAATCCTATCAAGTGACCTGCAGTCAAGGAGAGCTGAAGACACCCTTTATCTCACCTTCGTGGAGCTGGGGTATGCACTGGGTTAGCTCTCACTGATGTCAGTTCAGGGACCAGTAGTTGCTCCAAAGGGAAATGAAATAGGCTAGTAGTGGTGCGGTGTACAGGAGAGGTGTGGTGAGCCTTTTCTGATAATACAGGTAAGTGTAGAAACCCTCTGCACAAAGGCTTGGAGCCTCAGTCAGAAATCTGCTTTGCATACCCATCCTGTTGTGAGGTTTGCATCCCTAAGAACGAGAGGGCAAGGAGCCAAAGCAAATCCCTGCAGTTCAGCTGGTTACCAGGAGCTGGCACTGGTACAGATGCCACCCACAGGTTCGAACTGACAATGTTTTTGCTCTTAGCTACTATTTATAAAATGTGCTGTTGTAGATCACTGCTGCATGGGTGGATTATCGTCTTCTAAAGACCAAACAGTTGTGTTCTGAACTTTTTCTTCTGACAAACCCTTTGGGTGGCAGCTAAACAATTTCAAGCTGTCAGTCATTTAGAGCACACCAAACTGATAACTGAAAAATCTCACCAACCAGAGCTGCCAAAAAAGCAGATGCAGAAAAGAGAAACTTTATGGCTCGCAGGCATATTCAGAGCCTGTACAGATAGGCTGTAGCCTGAGCTGCTGTTTCTGTGCTGCTCTTAGTGCTCACACTAGCTCGTTCAAAATTAATCCTTGAATATGTCTGGCGTATAGTAATCCTGCCTTGGACTGGGAAGACTGACAGACTTTGCCTTTAAACCATGTATTTGCAGGAATTTATACCGGAAATAATTCCACTGTGACAGATGTTTCTAAATGACATGATCGTTTAGAGGTTTGGGGTTTTAAACTGCTCTGTCACTGGAAATTATCATAATTGCATTTTATCTATTTCTTTTCTTGTTTACATTCGTTATTGTTTTTGAATGAGTCCAAGGAGGTGTATCTATAATTTTGGCTACATCCCCCTGTTATTTACTAAAGCTTAAAAAAAAGTCTCAAGAAGAGACTGTCCTTGGACAGGATATTCTGGGGTTTGTTCGGATCTTAATGACTTCATTGCTCGGGTATAAGGCTGTAATGCACGGCTATTCATGTAGTGCAGATACTATCAGTGGACCTGGAGACATATTTATTTAATTTTCAAATACATAGCCTTGTTTGAAGGAGCTCCTTGCAATGAATGATGTGCTGAAAGGCGGGCTGACTGGTGTGCTGTGTAGCAATTGGCCTAAGACTGGCACTGAAGAATATAACGCTTAGGCAAAGTTTTTGAGGTGAACAGCCTGTGCTCTGCTTTCAGTATGTTTTGTGCTTGTGCTGTCAAATGTGGACTCTGTTAAGTTATTTACGATGTTTTCAGTTTCCAATAGCTCTGAGACTTTTATCAGCAGTATAATGGTATTTAAAAAAAAAAAAACCTATAATTCTATTAAGCCTCACTAGGTTTCTTTTAATTATGAGAAAAGTGTTAAAAGAGAGGATTAACTGAACAATAAATTTCTGTGTTTGGCTGATAAATGCATAGCAGAATGCTAAAGGTAGGGAAGGTTCTCTTATAAGAAAAATAGAAAATATTCAAAAAATTGCTCTTTGGTTATTGTTACACTAAGGCAGTAATAGACAGATACCAAAATAATGCCTAAAACCTCTAAATCCGTGGTGCAAAATGATGCAGTGGTCTCAGCTCAGTTCCCAGTAGTCTGAGAGATGGGTTAAATGAAACACCAACACAGTGACATTGAACTTACACTCTTGTTGTGAGTCATAGCAGGAAAAGATAATTTTTGCACTCCCTTTGGAATGCCAATTTACAACAGCTGAGCTTGAAAGCCTGTTATCTTTTAAGTATGGCAGAACTCTTTGTGAAGTCACATGGCACTTTGTTTACACATGATGTGCAAAAATAGTAAGCACACTTAAATACATGTGAGAAATTGTTTGCACATAGACCTGAGCGCTCACAATGTTCAAGCCAGCTTGGCTTGCAGCAGTGAAATTGCTTCTTTCTTAGAAATAAAACCAAGGCATGTTGACAGGGTTTTGAAAATAACCACAAACTAGGCAACTGGCCTACAGCACTGCGGTTTCACAATACATTCTCTATAAGGTAATGATAATAGTGAGACTGCAGAATAGAGAATGATGTAAAACAGTAAGCAGGCCATTCTCAGAGGGCTATTAAATCCTGTGAGAACACATAGCAGTTCTGCTGAGTGTGCTGTTGTAACCGTTATATGTTTAGGATGTACATACCAATGTGAGCTACCTTAGTTCCTCAGCCATGTCTCAAAGGTCAAGGACTGCAAAATTAAATTATAGAAGTACTCTTTGTTTTAGACTTCTGGAGTGGTTTGGCTGTGCTGTAAGCCCTTAATACCTTTAGCTGCCTCTAAAGCCATCTTCATCTCTCATAGCAGAAATATTTACAGAGAAGTAAGGGGAAGTTGCATATTATTTTCTCACCATTTCGGCACTGCTCAGCTTCACAAAAGCGGATCCCATCAGGAGCGCATATGAATGCATGGATGTGGGGAACGCCGTTCTGCAATTCAGAGCAGACATGTAAGTAAAGACTATCTTAACTTGAAAACAGGAACTGAGAGAGAGACGAATCACTCCAGCATAAACAAACTGAACGTATTAGTATTTTAGATACCTCGTGTAGACGTTTCCATGGTACTTCTTGAACGTAGGTTTTGACGTATGCCACTTGGCAAAACGTTGTCATGAAGTGTTTGCAGATATCTATAGCAAATTGTTCTAAAGTTGAGATCTAAGAGAGCAAACAGTATTATTAGAAAGAAGCAATTACCTCGTGCAGAAGTAGAGTGTTCTGATTGTTGTAAATATTTGGGAAGGATCAGTGTTACTAAAAATACTTATTTCTCTTATATCTGGTTTTGCGCATGCTGTCTAGTCATTTGATCAGCTTGCAGCAGACACTGCAAATAGCCGCTACAGATGCATCAAAAATCCCCCGTTCTGTGGTACAGTGAGCTGCAGTCCTTGGACTGAGAAACTGCTACAGAAGCTTTATGCTTTGAGGGTATAATGCTTAAATAATTGTGGCAATATTATGATTAAGTTTTACAGGCTAAAGATGGGATTTCATTACTGAGACAGACAATTTATGCTACAGATTGTCATTATGATAGATGCAATTGAGGGAGGTAAGAACACTGTTAACAGAATTAAGAGGAGTCTCACGTGCTTTGACACCTGTTTAAAAATGCAATATAGGAATAATGCAGTATTGTGTACTACTAAATTAAAAAAAAAAAGGATCTTATATGACAAATCTACAAAAAGAACTGCTAGCTCTGTGAGAAAAAAAGACTTTGGAAAACTAAGGCAGAGTCCTCAGGATAAGCACTGGAGGAGGAAAAAATCTCTCCCAAATCACTGAAGGTGACTTTAGTGCCTACCTGCCATGCCGGTGGGGGGAGATATGGTTTACTGCATTTTGAAAATAAAAAGTTAATATAACAAACACTTTCAAATCAAGTCAGAAGAAACAGCAAGGCTAGTTAAAAAATAAAAAATACCCCATTTTTTTTGGCCAACACAAGGACAATATTCTTTATGGTGTCTGTAGGTATCACAAGAGAGTTGTTTCCATCCAGGTACTCCTGAGCAGAAGTCAGCCGGAGATGCGTGCAGACTTCCACTTCTTTAACGAAGTGCTTCTTCCCTTCTCTATGAAGGCGAAGGAACTTAATTGTGTTCTTGCCATATTCACAGTTGAGGACTTCTACATCCTTGATCTGCAGACAAAATACGGGACTGTTGTAAAGGAACTCAGTGGAAGCCCAAGTTACGCTCAGTCAATGAAACATAAACAATGTTCATGGCCTTTATTTCTAAGGTTACCTGTGATAATGAAAATATTTCCATTATAAATTGCAAAGTCCTGATGGGAAGAAAAAACGCTTTAGGAAGCTATTATGGGGGGCAGATCATACAACATGAGTAACACTGAACTAGTTTCTCTTGTCCGTCATCTTTGGATTAGTCCTGACTATACAGACTGTCACTGAGTGTCACCTCCATCATCTTTTTCTGAACCCAGAGCGCCCCAGTGCATTCAGTCCCTGCAGGTACAGCCGTGCAGGGGCAGGCAGCAGTCACACCCGTGCGCTCTGCCATCACTGCACCAGCGCTGGCTCTGCCAGGCTGGGCTCAGCCTCTAGAGACGAGTCCTGATTTTCCCTGGCACCAAGAACAGGCTTTCACAACCTCCTGCTCCTCTGGCTCCCAGCTCTTACAACTGCTGTCAGGCTCCACGTGTGATGCACTGAGCCCTCTCCATTTTCACGCAGAAGCTGGCAACACACGGTCACCATCCTGCGTGGCAGAGCCCCCATTAGCAGGCAGAGCCCAGCAGGCTCCACGTCCCCAGGGCTGCCCCTGTCACACACACAGGGGCGCAGGGACTTGCCGCTCTGAGGCCAAGTGGAAATGGTGAGTACCAAAGGAGTTCTTCCGTGAGGGGTGGGAAGGTTGCTTTGTAAGCCGGCAGAAGTCCCAAAGAGGACATGGAAACAACTATCATGTTCTTGACCTGTTGTGTATTTTATTACCCCCTCTATGCATGCTGCAATTCCTAAGAGCAAGAAGAAAAGACCGACCGGGTTGGGCTGGTTGAAAGCAATTCCTCACAACTGTGTTACAGTTCTGATCTCCTACAAAAGGGATCAGAAGCAAGTCTGAGCAGCAAAATTCAGGTCTTCATCCACCTCCAAAATCCTTGCTTTCTGGGGTCACTGGTTTTGTTTGTGCTAAGCCCTATACAGTTTTATCCTGCTTCTGTCAAACACACCCCATTAACACATCCATGACAGTGTCGAAGAGGCTATACTAGAGAGACAAAATACTGCAAAGGTTGTGAGGATTTCTGTTATGCTGAAATGTCTAGAGCTTATTGCACTACACTTTTCCAGAGGCTGAAATATCCCATGCTTGGTATCAACATCTTTTAATGTAAATCAGCACCTTTTCATGTAAGAATAATGAGGAGGGAGAAAGAATATTTTGCACACCAAAATATAAATTGAAGCTTTTTATGTGTGAGTTGCTAGATTATCAGATGTAAAATTGCTTGATTCAGACATATTTGTTCCTAAGAGAAACACTAGTGCGCTTAAAATATTAACTAGTGCACAAAAAATATTAACTAATTGTCAGTAAATTACCGTGGCTCAGAGATCAAAGCATTATCTCTGACTGTCAGTCCTTGCAGGCTGAATCCCCACAAACAAAGCAACTCCCCTGCTGCTGGGGTCAGACCCAGGCAGGGCGCAGCGTTCCACCAGAAACCCTCTCTGCAGGAATGGTGCAAAGGCTGTGCTCGTGGCAGGGGCAGAGTGGAGCAGTAGTGAGGTGGAAATGATTTTGTTTTGCCTGTCTGAACACCAAGGGTTGGTTTTTTTTCAGATAGTTGTAAAAGATTCATACGTCAGTCATGCAGTACTGAAAAAGAAAACCAAAAGGGTTTCGGTATCTGCAGCTTTTTTTTTTTTTTTTTAAAGCAGAACACTGTGAATTCTAACTAATGAAAATACTACCTCCTAAAATACAAAGGTAAGTTTTCTCGAAAATGTAACTTGATAACTGTTATTTTGCCATTTTGTTGCCCAAAGAAATGGCGAGCAACTTCCAGCGGCTTCTGGGAGCCCGGGCCCCGCTGGCGACAGCCATCCCTGCGGTGGGAGCCTGGCTTCCCAGGCTGTTCCCGGCAGCCAGCGGGGCTGTGCTTGCTGCATCGCGCAGCAGGAGCTGACGGCTAATGCAACACAACTTCTCCTTTTAGAGCCTACTCAGTGCTCACCCAGAGCAGCCGAGAAACCAAAATGCCTGCGGGATCTGCGTGGTGTCACCCTGCTTTGCTCTTGCTTCTCTCCTCTGCGCCCCTGTGGGCAGCCGAGATTTCCTGCAGGAATGAAGACGGGGAGACCGTGGACTGGTAAGTAAATACTGCGCAGGGGAGAAGTGCTGGGTGAGTAAATAACACTTGAGATTAAACTGCGTGAAGTAGGTGGATCGCTGAGAAGTAATGCATAGCGATCACTGTTCTAATCCCATTTGCCTGTGAGTAGGAGCTGAATTTTGCATTTGGAAAACCTAGGATAAGTTACCGAAATGTGATTTCGTTTCACCGAACCAACCACCCTACTGCATGATGACTAGCTGCAAAATTAATTACCGTTTTACACAGCGTTCATGTCTCATCATCAAAGGGTGCGTAACCTGTGTTCAGGTGCCAAGGCTGCGCCTGCCAGCAGCAGCCCCCGGAGCACCCGGCTGGAGCCAGGATGCCAGCAAGCATCTCGCCTGGCCTGAGTCCCGAGCCGAGCGGGGAAACGTCCGTGTCTTGTCCCTAACCTCATCACTTGTACCCAAAGAGCATCACGGTGGGACTTGTGCCCTGGCTGCCATCGCCGAGGGGGAGTGGAGGCTGAGCTGCCCGGGCGGGTGCAGGGGTGGCAGTGGCAGTGTAGGAGAGCGCTGGCTGCGCTGGGCTGCGGAGGAGCAGAGGTCCTTCCCCACCGCCCGAGCTGCCGGCGCTTAGAGCTGGTACCATCCCACTGCCAGCAGCGAGCCCAAGTTCGGGTGTTAAATGATTAATGGGATTAATGTGCTTTGAAGATGAAAGACGTGCAGTATAAGTACCTAATATGCAGCCCAGGTCTGAAAAGTGAAATGAGGGCTCCTAAAATGAGCACAGAAGCCTCCCAAAGAGAAGTATCAATTAATTTAAAAAAGAAAAGTGTCTTTCTCGTGGAAAAATGATTACTTTGGATACAAGTGATAAAGAAGCAGGTGCTATTCTTGCACGTGCCTTCCCTTGCACGCAGAGCTAACTGCCGGGGAGGCAGGCGCTCCCCATGCCACAGGCAGGCACACAAGCAGGAGCACAAAGCCAGCTTTGCTCTGTAGTGGCGTAGCATCAAACATGTGAGGGGCCGGTCCATCCCTGTGACTTGTCACCCTTGCCAAGGCCTTCTGGATAACGTGATTTTTTTCAGGAATCAGACTCTTAGTTGGTGCAGCTAACTACCCAACAACTTAAAGGTATGAGAAATTTCATTTCTCCACAAATTGCAATTATGTCTTGCAGAATGAGTCTGTTTGTGATAAAGCTAAAAAAATTCCAGGCCAAAACCCAAACAAACAAAACAAACAAACAAACAAAAATATTTACCACCCTTTTTTAAATGAACACAATTTTTGTATGCAAATTCTCTGAAAAATGCTTTGAAAGCTGTGGGTAGGAGTAATTCATGTGCGCCTCCATGTGAGCACCGGCAATGTGGGACCCATTCTAGATGGGAACTGGGGGGGGTCTGCACAGGCAAAACCATATTCCCTTCCGACAGATTTAACAGGGGTAGGGGGTGGGGGGCGCGTGGACGTTCCTTTCCAGTATTCCGTGATAAATGAAAGAGAAACTTGCCCATCTGCAGGGGTCATTCTAGTTTATTACAAGAAAGACTCAGCTATTGCCTGGTTCTGGACTTGGTTGCTATGAAGCTGATAGGAGAAGCAGAACTGAAACTGCTGAGAAAAGCTTCCTCTTAAACAAAAGATGTTGATTCCCTTTCAAACACACACAGGGCTGCAGGTTTTATATTCAGTTAGCAAGAGCTTTGTCTGAGTTCCTGCTATTCAGTGGTTTCATCCTGCAGTATTCTATAATTACTCATTATTAGTACTCACGAACCCTTTCGTTTGCCCCTAAACCAGAGGGATCACCGGCCTTTTCTGGCCTGATCCCATCTGCGCTCCCCAGCTGTGCCTGCAGTTCCCACCACACAGTGCCTGGGCTGGTCACTGTCTCCCCCATGTTTTCCTCCTACTCAGGGGCTCATCCTGCCATCCTCACCGACCTTGCACAGGGGCTGCCAGAGCACACGGCCGTAGGCTGTAAGGGTGGCAGAGCATCTTTGCTGCGTTCATCCAAACTCATCGTATTCTGTGGGAAGCTTTTAATGAAACTACAAGCAAAAACTCTGCCTTCTGAGAAGTGTTGAGTCAAGGGCTGAAGCCACAGCTGCGCATTGTTTGGTTTGGGGCATTTTGGTTGGTTTGTTGTTTGTTTTTTTTGGAGGGGGGGGAGTAAAAATGTGACTAAGTAGTAAAGATGTGATTATTTGTAGCAAGTCAGAGTTCAGTCACAAGCAAACAATGTGACAACCTAATCGGGTATAAGCGGATTTGCTTTTCCTTGGTTCTCAGGAAAATAACTTTCACTCTGCTCCCACAAATGCCTCAGCTCATGAGAAACTTCCTGTGCCCAAATAGCAGTGAAGACTTTCATACAACTGTGACTCAGCTGGCTTTCTGGAAAGGGCCAAAACATGTATCCACTGGGAACTGGCAAGCAATTTACTGATAGCTCAGCTACTGGTGCGTCCATGAGCATACCTGCTAGCGCGGGTTTGTCAAATGCAAGGCTGTAGGCACCCTGAGAGCATAAATCTTCCCGTACATTTCAAAGTAGTTTGGAAAGGCTTTGTATACTAACTCCTGGACCAGTTTGTACTACTGGAGTTAGTGCCATTTCTCTCCTTTCCAAATCTTCATTTCAAATAGATTGTCGTGACTCCTCGTGCCTGGGCAGCTCTCCCCAGCCTTGCTGCATAAATCACCTTCTCTGCTCTGCGATCTGTCATCAGCAACAGTTTCTCCTGAGCTATTTAAGGAACATCACTCAGTCAGTGGCAATGCAGGTGGATTACCAGGATCACCAGTGCTGTGTGTTTCTCTTCTGCCTGTACATGTATGTTTCCCATGGATTAAACGTTCCTCTAGCAAAATGCTTTCCCGGCACTCCTTGCCTGCTTTCAGAGATACCCTTTTTGACCACCCTGAGACTGTACATCCACTGGGAGAGGCTTACTCCTCCTGGTATACCTGAAGAGTTAAGCACAATCAGGCTGGATTTTTGGTAAATAGTACAGAATTGGCAATAATGCCACTCCGTTCTTACCATTGACATAAATAGCAAATTACTTAAAAACAGCACTCAAAGGAAGTGGCTCAATTAATTATATTGCAATTAATTCCATGGACTTGCGCACTGGAAAAAGCTGTTTGCTTCATCAGGGACAGTAATATGAACTGAGCCATTTACTGACAATATAGAGTACTCTACAATTTTTGAAAAGATTTGTGTTTCTGGCTAACGGTTTGCAAATATCCAGTCTGCAACAGTTCAGCAGAATGCGAGTATGTTATGAAAAGCAGAATTGGAACAACAATTATCACATGGCTTTATACTTATTTTGTGGTTTTAGTATGTATAAATATAACATTATGCATTTTATATTTTAATACATAATTTCATGTGTTTCATATAAAGTTATATCGTCCAGGTTAACCATGAGAATGTCAGACTGAGTTTGGGACCTGAGGTTCTCTACCAGAACCAGCAGCAAATAGCGGTTTGGTGGCTAAATGGGACTCCAGACCAGGGCTACCTCAGATTCTTTCAGGGTACCAGCATTAGTCTGGGCCACAGCAACAGGAGTTTGGTGCAAATCAGCCTCCCTTCCTCACTAAGAAGCAGAACAAATTTGTCTGCAGTAGATACTGTGCTGTCAGACTGCTGCTGGTTCCTGCGCTGGGTCACCACTTGGAGGCTGAGACACCCACACTGCACACTGGGAGCACTGGTCCCCCGCCATCATAGGCATCCCTGGAGTCATCCTTCTCTTAAATCCTCAGGTGGGAAGGAGATAACGATTTATGCATTTAAACAGGATGGTTGTAAAAAAACAATTGCTCTTCACTGTTGCAGGTTTGCTCTTTACAAGCTACCCAAACATGCCAAAGGAGAGATTCCCATCCTGGGGCTGGAATACATGTACATGGATGCCCTGGCTCCACAGTGGCAGCTCAGTAAATACCTTGTCAATATGACACAAGGTGCTCTGGGACAAACACTGAAGCAGCTGTACGAGATGTATGAATCCAAGGCAAGTGGCATTTAATTATTATTTTGTTAGCATGTTTAATTGATATTGCATGCAAATGAAATGAAACTAGCCAAAATAAGTATGCGGAGGTATGGACGGACGTGGCCAACTAGATCTAGTAAAACACGTCAAGGGCAGCGTCTAGGCAGCTGGGCAGATTATTTGTGGGTTTTGTTACAAGTAGAAATTATCCTTGAACTTATAATTTCTAGTCAGGCCTTTCACACACATTTAGCGTGTTGCCCATCTAGACAAGTGTTGGCACATATTCCCTTTGGCTTCTCTGCAATTCATGTTGAGCAACATCTGAAGCTGTGAACTCTGACCGGGTCCAGTGGTGACTATTACAGATCCTTGTCTTAAGCCCTCCCATGTGCATGTGTTTCACTCTGTCTCAAATCAAATCTGGGTTTTACTCTTCACCCTGAAATCACTATGACTTCTTCGGCATATTTGTGTGAAGTGATTATAAAATACCACAAGATCTGCCTATAGTTAATTTTTACCATCTACATGGTATTCTTGGGAGTCTGGGTGTGTCTTTGCATTTCTGCTGTGGGTTAGTGGTAGGGTGTCATTAATTTATATGTAGAAGAGATTCCCACAAGTCAGTCAAATATCGGCAATCCAGTCAACTGTCCTATTCCAGGTCTCACTGTAATTGTAATAAACAGTTTACAAAGTCAAAGAACATTGGGAGGGGAAGCCTGTCCCAGCTCCTTTGAAGTTCTCTATTCAGGGGGAATAAGGAGCAGCCACATGCAAATATTTTGCAAAAAAAAGCATTAATTGCTTGTCCTTCATAAGAACACTTGTCATGTCTATTTTTCCTCAGCAAACATTTTTACCAGATCTGGTTGCTAAATCAGAGAGAGGCACGCACAAAAAATAGAGGGAGGAACTTCTCTGCAAGTGAGTGCCCAATAAACCCATGTAAATTGCCTTAGTGAGCATATCCGACCTCCTGAGGAAGGGCTACTCTCATGATTGAACTTCCACTTATTTTACTGTAACTTCTGCAGTGACTGTGTCAGCTGAATTGGGAGAAGGATTAGGCTCATGATGTTCACTCAGAGAAGGCCTGAATTCTTTCTTCTGTTCCCAGCAGAAGATGTTCACTTAAATGTCTTCCCTTTACTGAATGTCATATTTCAGAAATGTGTGTTTTCCTGCAGAAGAACAGAATTGCATATGCAATATACAATGATGAGGTCCCTGAATCAGACTCTGATGGCTGGAAAAACGGACATACCAAAGGTACAGGGGGAGTCCCAAGCTACTATTTTCTCCTTTCTAAAGTTGTGGATAGCATCTACTTGTCTGTTGTCTAGCTGCGTATCTAAAATAACTGCCTAAAGCGAAACTGGAGAATGATTTGCATGATGCATTGTTTGTTGTAGCTGAACCTTCTGTTTTGGTTTTGCTATGCCTGTGCTGTGTTGAAGAACTCTTACAGCTTATGAACCCTTTGTTTTCAAGCATTGAAACTCGTATAGCTCTTTTCAGTGAGTACAGGCTGCATCATTCTGAACCTAATGGCAACCCCAGTACAAGAGGTGAAGGGAAAGGCACCCTAAACATAAACTCCTCCAAACTCTCTCTCTCCAGGGGAAGAAACTGCTGCCAAGATCACAGAAGTGCTAAAGCATGCGGTTAAAGTAAAGCAAGGCTTTAAATAAGCATAAACTTAGGTGAAGGTCTAGATGTTCCCTTGAGGAAGCAGTTGGGGTTTGCCCAGCCTGACCCTGGGATGAACACATTTTGCAGGGCTGTATTTTCAGGCTGCAGCAATGGGGACAGTTCACAGCCCCATTCCTCCCTGGAGCACCCTGCCGCAGGGGGAGGCATAGTCGATCTCTCTGCTGCTTCCCCGTGAAGAAGAATTTGGTCTAGAAAAAAAGACACGGTGTTGACAGAGTCTGTTTCCCCTTAGGCAGCGAATGTATGAAGAGAAGGAAAATGAGCGGTGGAGGGAGGGTCACAGCCATTAAATCATCAGACTTTTTGAAGACAAAATCTCAGCCGAGAAAGAGAAAGGTTTTGAAAAGTTGTGTTTGTTGTTGGGTTTTGGTTTTTGTTTTTTTTTTTTTCAAAAGAAACATGATGACGGTTTGAGTTAGGCTATGCAGGAGAGAATCAATGCAATTTCAATTCAATGTTAGTGTCTCCTATAATCCATTAATCTACACTAGAGCCAGTTTACTGTAGACATTAACACATCGAGGTGTGATGTCTCCAGCACTAAATCCAAAGTCAGACTCAACTCTATCGTCTCAGGGCTTTTTCCTCCTTAATTCATTTGCAGTAACTTTTCTCTTTTTTTGACAGGATTTATGCTCTTGGACAAAACACAAGGCTTCTGGGTGATTCACAGTGTGCCCCTGTTCCCTCCCGTCCCTGAGGATGGCTACGGGTATCCAGCTACTGGGGAGTCCTACGGACAGACAGCCATCTGTATAACCTTCAAATACGACCAGTTCACAGAAATAGGTATGAAAAGCTTCTCTCTAAGATAGCCACCACACCCCTCCGACTGCTTTCCTTGAGGCTTCACCTCAAAAATTGCTTCTTCTTTTCCTCTGTGTCAGACTGGGAAACCAAGTGGGGCCTGGAAACAGGATTTTTGGCTTCAGTTATGTTTATCAAATGATTTCCTGTGTGAATGTGGGAAATTCACTCTTCCACTCTGTCTCCATCTCCCCGTGGGGACTATTGGGATAATAATAGTCACAAGTCCGTATCAAGGGTAAACTCAGTCCATGCATAGAAAATGCTTTGGGAATATAAAGTAGGATGATTAATCATTTTAAACAGTAATAGCTTGTTCAGCTGCAGTTGTCTGCATGTATGAATGTAAGGCAACCGCTGCTTCAGCTGGAGTAGTAGCTGTGACTTGTCAGAAATATGAAGTATGGAATAAATATCACACATAACTTCCCCAGATACTCTTTGCCACATAAAAGATCAATACTAAAAATATTAATATTCATTTAAAAAAAACAATAAAACCTATACCCGTAAGATTCAGAACAATCTGACAGTAATACCTGGTACTGGAATCCTGAAAAGGGACTATCAAAAGGCATTGCAAGCAGTCATGCTGGCATGCTCTTCAGCACTTTTCACACTGGTTTTCTCTCTTTTCTTATTTCCAAACCTCAAATGATATTAATGAAACACACATGCTGTGCAAATTGCCAGGGCGGCCACACCCCAGAGCTGTCTAAACCAGGTTCCTGTTTGTGGAAGCGCATCTATGCATGTGTTTAGGGAAAGAGGACAAGAAAATAAGACGCTAATGCCTTTTCTGCTCCATCCTCCCAGCTTCTGGTAATCTGTGATTCAGGGATTTCCTGAGCTGGAAAGACTGGAAAGTTCCTGATGGACTGCTCTTCCATGAACTCATCTAATGAGCCTATTTGTTCCCTTGCCTTTTACGATATCCTTAGCAAAGACTTCTACAATTAAGCTGTGCACTGTACAGAGAAGTAAATTTCTTCTGCAGACTCAATCCAGATGCTGAAAGTCAAGCTCTGTTCTCCCTAAAACCAAACTAGACCCTCTGGCAGCTGTTCCGTTTTCATTTCGCTTGGCAATTGTAACTGACTGGGAATTAGTCCTGTAAATACGGACAGGCTTGTCTGAGCTGTCAGACATGCTGTCTGAGCCCTGTGTGACTACTTAGAGGCTTGAAGATGAGCTTGGGTGGAGGTGGCAGTGGACTGAGACCACCAGTTAACAGTTCTGCTAAGAATAATGTGGTGTAAGTGGAAATACCTGAGCATACTCTCCCTGTCTGGTCTACGTGCTGCAGGACCAGTCAGAATACAAACCAATTAAACATGTTTTTGGTTGCTAAAATAAGATACTTTGACACTGGACCCCTCCAGGAGATAGTCTGTGAAGATTAAGAAGGATTTAGGCTTCCTTTCCAAGGCAGAACTTTATGGTCTTGATTGCTTTGCTTTAACCCATTTTAATTCTGCATGACTTCATTTCTTTGGATTTTTCTCAGACCAACAGATGCTCAGTTATAATCCAGGAATCTACAGCTGTTCCATCCCTAACATCTTCCAAGCTGATCTCCCAAATCTGCAGAAGCTCTGTGCAGGGTCCAGGCTGCCCTCGGGCCCCTTGCGCCACCTCTCCAAGCTCCAGTCAGCTCATGGGGAAACCTTGCTCCACTTTGCAAAGTCACACTTATTCATAGATGGTAAGAGAACCTGTTGCTCACACATTCCTAAGCAAATAAGCAATTAATATATTCTTTGATGATTAGTATTTTCTTCGAGGGGAAAAAAAGAAGCTCAGCTTCAGAAATAAATGTAACAGAGGGCAAGGAATGGTGTCCCATCATAGCATTCTCTCAGCCCCACAAAGCAAAAAGAGATCTGGTCCTTCAAATGCCTTAAGGTGTTCAACAATGTTCCTGTTATTCAACAGTAACAACAAAACAAAGATGGGGTTTGAACCACCTGCTATTTTTTTGTTATGAAGAAGGCTTGACATTTTTTTCCTTTCCTTTTTTTTCCTGCTGATTGTTTATAACAAGTTTTCCAGAAGAAGGAAAAGTAGAAATGAACTTCTGAAATAAAGGTTAAAGCGAGGGGAGGGGGCAAAATCCCCTCTGGCTCACTTCAGGTATTGGAACAAAATGAGCCCAGTTTAGATGATGCTTTTCAGTCCCCTCTTAAATGAAGGAACATGAAAGACTAATTTCCTCACACCCTGTTTTATTCCACAGATATCTACGCAGCCTGGATGGCTCAGGAACTGAAGACTGATTTGTTGGCTGAATCCTGGCAGCGTTCCGGCCAAAAACTTCCCTCAAATTGCTCTCTTGACTACCATGTCTACAACGTAAACCTAATAGGGATGCCATCGAATTCCACCTTTTATTCCATTAACGATCATTCCAAGTGGGCTGTTTCAAGGGAATACAAAGATCAGTGGACCTGCATTGGAGATTTAAACCGTGCTGCTGAGCAGGCTTGGAGAAGTGGTGGGTTCATCTGTACACAGAACGAACACATCTACAAAGCCTTCAGGCATTTGATAATTCACTACGAAAGTTGCACTGATGCTTCCACATTGATAGAATAAACCATTCCTCCCAAAGAGTACCGCCCCTCATCACAGAGAAAGTGTAGGAAGTGTCTCCCTTAAACTGTACTTTCACACTGAAAAATGGCCCTGGGAGTTAGAGCCAGATGCGTTAGACCTTCACGCTGTTAGCTATAAAAGCAGGCGGTTTGCAGGTGGATGAGGGCTGTTTTGCCTGGGTGCCGGAGCAGCAGGCTCTGCATGTGCTGAGCCCCGCGGCATCAGCGCTGTGACGGGACGCCGCTGCACGAGGCTGGACCCAAGCACATCGCTGGGAGTGGCTGTGCGCAGATGTCCCCGCAGGAACTTGTGAATGATGCTGGATGTGGGATGGGAGAAAAACCAGAAACCTGTCTCGTTAGCTAGGTTGTCGGGCTGGGCAGTTAGCAAGAGAAAAGTACCCCAAAATGCTTCCAAATCGCCCCGTATTCCAGGTGCTGTTGAGATTGATCACAGCATTTCTGTTCCATTTGGGCTGAATCTCTTCAAGATCTGACATAATTGGATACAGGCAAGGAGACAAGTAGATCTGTGGACAGGAAGGCTTTATTTTTGCATGATTCATTTTTAGAGAAGAAATGAGCTTTAAATCATTTGTAACCAATAGCTTGGGAGTATTTCTAGTGCTTTTATTGATGTACAGCAATTTTATAAACAAATAAACGTGTCCAAAACATGAAGAAGCAAAATAAATTAAGAGGAAAAAATGGTCTGTTTACAGCCTCCCTTTTCCATCTTTATAGTTATTTGTGGTTAGTTACAATGGTTTATAGCTGCCAAAGGAAAAATGGAGACAATTAGGAATATTTTTTTTTTAAAAAAAAAGAGAAGAAAATATTTAAAGGAAGATGGTATTTCACCTATATTTTCACACTACAGCAAACGTGGCTGTTAATTTTTGATACCTCCAGTCTCAGGCTTAGGACCTGAAGTTTGCATGCACTTGCTATAAAGACAAAGCTAACTTGCAAAATCCTCATACACTCTTGAGTTCAGATTTCAAAAGCTTATCTGTATTTAATATGTTCCTAAATATATTTATAGGGCTGTATCTCACTTGTATTTTTTTTCCTGAATTGCTAATACAAAATTCCAGTCTGAAGAGTTGGCTGTCCCACTAATAATTCTGGTTCACTGTGTTCATAGTCCATAATGTTAATTCCTACAAGTGTCTTAAAAAGTAGATAAAAAGAAATGCCCTGCAACCACAAGAAGTTGCCAAAGATTTCCTTCCCTTTTCAACCTGAAAAATCAACCAAACAACAAAGCATATGAAGTACCAAAAAATTTTATTTCAGAAAACATTTGTGCATACTTCTTGAGGAAATAAAATTAATGTATCTGACCTGCAGATATTCTGCACAAAACAGGTCTTTTTCTTTTCCCTGCATATGACCAAATAACATTTGATAAATAATTCGCTTGATCATGTTTTTTCTCTGACGCTTGTCAAATTGTTTTACATATCTACTTTGCGTTGTTTTCCTAGCTGTGGTCAAGCAACACCTATTTGTGGCAGCGAAAATCGCCAGTGACACAGAACCCAGAGCAGTGAGATGGTAGGGCATCACTCAGATAAGCCAAGATAAAATTCATTTCTCTTGCCCTCCTCTTCATGGCAGACGCTAACCTGACCTGCCTGCCTGCCCATAGCTTTGCATACGCATGACCTTAGTGTACAGGAATGGTGAGAAATCCTTCGCTGGAGACTGCTGGTGAGGTTCACCCCAGTGCACCAGAGGGCACCCAGAACTACGACACAACCTGTATTTCTTATGGTAGATGCTCAGCCACAGCATTTGGGTCGCAGAGTTCAACAGCAAAGAGTCTCCATCCACCAGCTGTCACAACAGTGTTGCCGCAGCCCTGCTCCCCAAGCCAAAAGTCAACAGCCCATCTCTTGATTATAAATGCCGATTGCTATTCTTAATTATTTGATCAGTTGATAGCTGTCATAAAGCTTCCCAAGACTACCTAAAACATTCCTCTTTCATTATACCCAAGATCGGTAGCCTCCATTTTAGCTGTTACTGAAGAGGCGTAAACAGCAGTGGAAAGATGGAGAGACAGTTGCACCATACATTACAAGCACCTAAATAGCCAGGTTGTGCGCGCATTCAGTGATGTAGCAATAAAAAGGCTGCAGTTCTGGTTCTCTTTTTTTTTTACTGTAAAGAGCTTTAATTCAGTTTTGATTTTGTTGTGTAATTTCTATATTTGCATATCCTGGTATTTCTACTACACACATGATGAAACATGGGCAGAATCTTTGTTGCCCAAAAAAGAGTGATAATCAACAAGATAAACCATACAGATTTTTTAAGGGTTTGTAACTGTCAGGTTTCCTGTGCAAAGGCAAAACCGTACGCCACTTAACCTCATGCACCCTCACAGCATGCACTGTGATCAATTGTTAGTGGGAAATATTTATTTTTGCATGTTTTATATATATATTCAGAGTTTTTATTTTTAAAATGTGTTGTTCTTTTTGAAAATGCCAAACGCTCAAGAAATATCTGCCTGTCCCAGTGACTCTGTGCTACCTTTGCTACCTACTGTGACCCTTTCGACTGGACAGACCTCCTGCAGAAGGGGACATCTGGTGCTGCCCCACCTCTGCAATTTCAGTGGGATCTGCCCAGAAGAGCTCATCCTGGGAAAGGGCAGAAGTCTTGGACCCTGGCATGGAGAGGGGAGAAACCTGGTCTCTCATCTGGAAACCCAGAGTCTCCTCCTCAGCGTGCAGGTATGACTATTCTGACCCTTGGGCTCTGTTCTAATTAGACTAAATGCGAACATTTGTTATATATGAAAATTGTTTGCTGAGGGAGTAGGAGAGGCCAAAAGCAGATGTTATTAAGCCACTAAACATTACTGTATTACAGCCAAGTTTGTAACAAACAGAACAGTAGGGATCGTCGTTTGGTATAAATTGCCTTGAAATAATTTCCACAAGCCGAGGCTCGGTCCCAGCATGCCTGACAAGCTCACAAGAGGCAGAAAATGCAAATACAGCCTCTCGAAATACATGCCTGCCACTTGCTCACCCACCAGGACATCTCCTACCCTCACCGCAGCCACTGCTATCCCAGAGCAAGGGCTGAACTCTGTCTGCCTATCACTGCTCAAAAAAAAAAAAAAATGGTGATGATTTATCTATAAATGCCTGTATGCCTGAGAATGCTTCTATAACACCCATAACTGTGTGTCGTTAGGGTAGTGGTCTGCTGTGCGCAGACTTAATGCAAAAGGTCAAAGGATTAGACGTTAGCCTCACTAGAAGAAAAGCTTTAAAAAAAAAAAATTGTATATGAAGGCATAAAAACTTGAACTGTGTGAAGTTTAATTTCAGCTGGGCAATTAGAATACTGGGAAACAGGCAAAGGCATTGCAGCCTGAGCCCCCTGCACAGGGCAGCCTTTCTGGTGTGATTGCTTTTGGTGTCCCCACAACAACTGGAAATACACCGAGCCTTCATGATCGAAGTGCTGAGCAATGTACTGGAGAATTTCTCAAGGACACCTGGGGCTCCACACCAGCTGTCTTGCCAGCAAGTCAAGGGAAGCTTTGGGAAAAATTTCTCTGACTGAGCTGGGAACCTTCCCTTTTCCAAGGCATGATAACTTAGCCTGGCGCTTGGACTTGTCACAGAGGTCTGCAGGAAGATTTCTGAACCACAGCCTCAAAGTGTGCTAGACTGCACTTTTTGAAAAAAGTACAGAAGTCCTGCAAAATGCAGGACTTTTTCATCGTTTCACTGTCAGTAATACCCATGCTTCCAGCTATCCTTGCAAACCACGCATGCTGCTCCCCTTTCAGCGCACTTAGTGTAGTTTTCTGCTCTCAAAATGGGAAGTTTCCAGTAAACACATCTAATGTAAGCGCCCATGTCTAACAGGACTTCATCAGCTCGCCTGCAGCATGAAGGGAGAGGGTTATTTTTGTTAAGACGTGTGGGCCTCTCTCATCCCTCTCTCCTGTTTAAATATATACACTCCTGACAGTAATGAAATGCTCAAGAACATCATTGTGAGAATTTGTGGTGATGTATCAAAGCATCCTTGGCGTTATTAGCATAGTCACATAATTATCCCCAGAGAAACTTACACCCATATGTTAACGCCCATAAATTAATATGTGGTTCTCTTTTATGCCTTTATTTTCAGTTTCTGGGAAAGATACGTTACCGGGTACTTAGTACAGCAATTGCTTCAGAACATGTAAGCTGCCTATGCCCTGGGTAAAATGTTCAGGAGACAGAGTCGTGCTGGCAGTGCCTCCTAAAAGCTCAGTAAAAGCCAAAGCCTAACTGTGCTCAGAATGTGATGCAAGAATATGATGCGCCTCTTTAATTTCACAAGAGGTTTCTCAAAAAGACAGGAATTTTAAAATGACAATGGAGATGAATAGATATTTATGTTAGGCAAAGCGTGGGGGGAAAAAACCCTTGTAGTAGAGAAGACGTCATAGTACAAGGTAGAGGGCCTGATCTGAAATTTCAAGCTAGGATGTCAATGTGAGTGTTTCCTGGATACCCTGATGCCCCAAGTTGCTTAGCCATATCTGACTTTTTTCTATTTAGATTGGAGACACCAGATTAAAGGACTAATCTGCTGAATTTTCTCATAATCCTTATGAATTTGGCATGAATGAAGTAAAAGAAGCGGCATATGAACTCAGAAATCAGTTGTAGCACTTTCAGATCTTGGCCTCAGGTGGGAGCTAGCTCATAATAATTTTTTTTAATGCAGGCCCACTCTATGCTTACCTTTATGGTTTTTAACTGATTTATCCCAGTATTAAGAATATGCTATTCTATGCATATTTGATATGTTCATTCTACTCAAACCGTTCAATACAAAACATTAGGACTTGAAAAAAATACATCTTGCTTTTTATAACCAGCTGTGTTACTCTTATACTAAAGTGGTTTAGGTAAATCTGCTTGATTTTATTTTTTCCAGTTGAGTTTGTTTGACATTTCTACACAAGGTATCTGGTGATTATGCTGATTCTGCTGTAAGAGGGATAAAAGTAAGGAACATTCTTCCCCTCCTTTGATCGCTTTGCAGCTTGGGAACTGCAAACTGATATTCAAATATTCAAAGCTTTACTGGAGCAGGGCATAGTATTTTATGTCGCCTGCTAGAGCGCTGGTGATTGCTACAAGTGGTTCACTGTAGTACACTTGTACTAGCATTGCCTAATTTATTAATCATAGAAATTTTGCATGCAAATTAGCCACACAGTTGTGCATCATAATACAGTAACAAAAATCTGTCTTCACCTGTATTAATGCCCACAAATAAGCATGTCACATTACAGTGGTAGTTGCCCCATTATATTCCAAAACCTGCCAAAAGGTCACTAAAAGCCACATAATAAAGTGTTTTCCTTTTGGTCCTTACATTTGACTTTCTAAAGCGTGAGAGTATTTAGCTCCAAGGTTTTTTTGTGTCTCTCTTTTTTCAGGTTTCCTTTTCGGGCTAAGATTCTGCCAGCCAAAAATCAGTGGTTTTTGTCCTATAGTGCAGTGTTAAAAATGTATTTTTGCACTGGTATGAATATGAGTATGAATATGTTCAGCACCACTGTCTTCATGTTGAGGATTAAAAATGCCCAGCTCAGTACACATCTGAGGAACTGTTTCCTTCCTTGCTCTGAAAGCTGCTCCATTTCTCATGCTGACTTTGTAAATCCTAGGCATTGTGCAAATGAAATCTGCATCTTTTCCTCTCTTGCCCTCTAACTACTTTAAGTATTTCTTTCATGAAAGGCGAGGTGAGAATGAGGGAAGTGACAGTTTTGCATGGGACATTTTCCAAAGGAAGACCATCGAAGAAATGCTGCACAGCAGATAGGGACAATCAGTACAATTATGTTTCCAGCTGCCCACCAACCTGCCCTCCTCTTTACTGCCAAAAGATGTGAAGGACCAGATAAATGGGAGCAAAGAGAGCTTGCAGGAGAAATGGAGAAGAGGGAGCGAGACAACTGAAGGTCAGCAAGAGAGAAAAGGCAAGGGAAGAGCAAAAGGAACATTAGGATGACACCAGAGAGGCCAGAGATCTTGAGTTTGGTGACAGAGAACCATTAGGAGTGAACTGTGCAGAAATCCAGTTAACAGGATGTTTCTTTTACTATGATAGTTACTTAATATTTATCCATTTTACAGATATGGTCTCCATAGGCTATGCCACAGAGAGATAAAAATGAAAGGCATAAACTGAAGTGACTTACCCAAGTATCAAAAAAACCCACAAAACAAAGCAACACCCAGAGAGAAAGTCACTACCTGTCTTACCAAACCTACAAGAGGTTGGGCAAGGCAAAATAAAAAGCATTAAATATGTGAAAGTATGAGGAATAAATTAATAAGCTACGCTAAATAGTTTGAACAACACATACTTCAATAACAGGCAAAACTTTTTTTTAAAAAAGAAGGAAACCACTATTAAGATTTACATCCAATACAAAAATACAATGAAAACAAGAGATGCAAAACATTCAGAAGAGTAACTGCACATCATTTCGTTATGGATTGTGACACTAAAGCTTCATTCATTCTTGTGGTATTGAGAGAACTGCAGGCAAAAAGGTAAACATAAATACAAAAGAAGATAGAAATAAATGGTGATAAGCAAACCGATGCCTTTAACACTTTGCTTTTGGGATGATTATTACAGATATATCTACAACATATGGCCTTTTATTCTCAGGTAAAAATCAAGTTTAATTTAGAAACCTCCCCAGTTTTATGTTTTCTTCTATTTCATCTCTGATCTTGCTTTGCTCTCCAGCACTAAACAAACCACCATCAGTCTAACACAGTTGTTTCCCACTGCACCGAGTCAAAATCAGCAAGCATGCCTAGGTATTACTTACTGTCACTTGGCTCATGGTGGCCTGCTGTTTTGTCACCTCCCGGTCTTGGATCCCACAGAGGAATAATGGCAGCATAGAAGCTGTAGCTCTATAAGAAGTGTCATCTTAATATCAGAGGAGGAGCTAGGCATAAGGGGTTGGCTTCATGAATGTAAATATTTCATAATTTAGTAACATGGCTTTTCTTTTTCCCCCAGGCAAAAGCTTTAATAAAGGAATAGGTCTACTGCAACAAAGGAAAGAACAGCAAAAATAAAGACAAGGACACATCCTAACCCCATTAATATCAGTAGGAATTTGCCTTCATCTTCAGCGGGAACAGAACTTCAAAGACATGGGAATCATCCATAAAACCTGAAGGATAAAATCGGAACCTTTCGTGGTCTATGACACAAACTGTGTTTAGAGGATGGTAGTGTAGTCCTGACACGGTGGAAACGTCCCCAGCAGGAGTTTCACATCCTTGGCTTGACCACAGCCTTGTCCCCAGCACTGCCAGGGTGGCTGCTAGGACAGATGTCAGAGAGGCCACGTGTGTGAACAGTTTCTTTGACAGAAGAACGCCTCTGAGGCAGGACCACGCAGGAGCTGGGCAGAGGTGAACCTCTTCTTGGGGAACACCATCTCTCTTGCTGTTCATGGCTATACTTCCAGTGCCCAAATGAGGAAGAAGTGATATCCCCACCTTTAGAGGTAATTTTCTTTTACATCTCAGTAATTTAAGATATTCTTTCCAAGCCTGTCTGCGGCAGGATCAAGACTGAAGGCTGTATCTCCTCAGTCCTGCCTTCTCCTGCTAGAAAGACAAGCACTAAGAAAGACTAAGAAAGACGAGCAGTGTGGATAGAAAGAATCTTTTCCTCTCCAGGGAGATTTAAGATCCCTCTTGAGGACTAAGGACACAAGCTGGAGGCACTCTGCTTGCTAAAGCTGTGAGAAAACAACATGGGAAATCTCTGCAGGTCTTGTTTTGGTATGGAACCATACAGCAAAGCAGACATTAAAAGAAGAGAGGTACCATTCTTCCGGTAACATCAGAATTAGTTTCCCTGTCTTTCCTTTGGATAACTCCTTATGCTTCTTCCATTCCTGGGACTGCATAGTAAGACACAATATCAAGTCACTGTATGATAACATGTATAATGTGCAACCTAGAGTTGTTACATTCTTGATGGGTAAGTTCCTCTGCCCCACAAACACACAGCTCCTCCTAGTCAGTCCTATTTTAGCTCTTCAAAAAAAAGCCTCCCTCTGTCCTTCATTATTGGTCACCAAAATAACTCTGACAACACAGACCTTTTCAAATTCCAAATAATGGTGTTTCAGGAAAATGTTCCGTGGGAGTCTGTACCCTAACTAGAGGCCTTCTCATTAATTTCATATTATATTTCACACAGGATCTGCACCACCAGTCCACTGCAGGTCATATCAAGAACAAAATTACAAACATGTTAAAAAATATATGTTTACCATATGCTAATATGCCTGTGTACTATATGGCAATGATTTTCAGTCCCTGGGTGTAGAGAGATCTATGGACAACCTTTAAGAAAGACACAAATATGACTACAAACTACAAGTTCACACATATTTCCCAACCATTACATTTCTTAAGGAAGCCTATGCCTCTACTGGAAAACTATAGGGAATTTGAAAACCTGTGTTTTTTGCAAGTCAGACCTATATTTCATGTCAAAATATATAGTTGTGGGGTTTTGGATTTTTTGAGAGAGTGAGCATTGCTCAGGATCCTGCAGGAAAAGAGAACTTCTGGTTTCAGAATTTTTTTCAATAAAATGCAGTATTGCTTTAATGCTAAATTCCTTTAGTTTCTAGTGTCCTAATTTTTAACAATCAGCACGTATACAATCAGTCTAAGAAATCAGGAATGAAGCATGTGGTTTGGCTGCTTTAAAAATCATATATTAATGCTATCTGAGTTGGTAGGCTTTGCTTTGGTAGTCCGACTAAAGTGGCTGTCAGCTAGACAGATAGTGCAATAAAGGTGAAACATGGTATTGCAGATAAGAAACTAATCTTTATTTCATGGTGCCGGTCTTCTCTGGGTATATGAGCCCAGCACTTTGTGGATCAAGTGACACTCTTAAACATAATGCTATTGAGCACAACCAATTTGATTAGATTAGTCAAACCAATGTGGTAAAGGCAAAGTGAAACTAAGCAGCTTCATGGCTGTTACCACGTATACCGTAAGCATGGTATCTTCCATAAGCAAGGAGAATTTCAAGGGCTAACAGCATTTGAAGTAAGTCTAGTGTAATTTAAATGTAGTACTGTACGAAGCATGACAATAAGATCAATTCGGTAAAAAACTAGAAAAGCTAAACTCTGGACAAATTTATGAATGCACTGCACAAATTAATACGTATTTGTGCAATGTATTCAGGAGAAGAGAAATATGTTTCTTCTAAGAGGATGTAGGTGTGGCTACTACAGTGTACCAAAGAGATTAAAAAAAAAATAAATCTGTTGATGCTGTGTTCTTCTTGTGTTTGAAGTAATAATTAGAGTCTGGCGTCAAGTTTGAATGATAACTATTACTTTCTTCACACAGATTTTCTAAGCTTGAGAGACCAGTTTTCAAAAGCTCTCTAGCAAAGCTATTATGTTACCAGTATTGCTCCATCAAAAGGAACTGTTAAAGCATGACCAGAAATACTGAGGGTGAGTCCTGGTTTTCCAGTATCTCCTCAGGACTGGGCTTCAGAAATTAAAGTCAACTCTCTGACAGTAATCTCTCATAATTACAAATGAAAATTACGCAACTGGCAAATTCTCAGCAGCCTTGGAAATTGGACCTAATACATTCAAAGGTATAAGCCTTTAAAATATTTCAGACATAGACTCTTTGCCAATACTCTCTATTAGAACTCAAGTTTTTGTTCTTGAAGAAAAAAAGCCCCTTGTGATATTTCTTTCATTGCTGATACAGTTTTGTATCTGTTACTGCTTTGAATTTTCTGTTTCGAATACTTCC
This sequence comes from Falco peregrinus, assembly GCF_023634155.1. Taxonomy (NCBI): domain Eukaryota; kingdom Metazoa; phylum Chordata; class Aves; order Falconiformes; family Falconidae; genus Falco; species Falco peregrinus. Next base: position 19,404,321 of record NC_073730.1, on the reverse strand, counting down.
AGGAGGAGGTTGCCATTGCAGATGCCCCAGACTCCCCCAGATGACTGGCTTTCAGTGCAGCTCAGCCATTTCCCTCCACTGCAGTTGTTAGATGCCCCAGCTTACTTCACTGTAACTCTAATTTGTGGGTTTGGTTTTTTTTTTCTTCTTTAGGCTTATTAAAAAACAACTCCTGGACTGAAAAGAAAGCACTTTTACCAGACCAGATATTTGGATTCCTTTTACTCCAAACTCCCACAGCACTGTGTCCCAGGTGGCTTAATACTGAAATGCATTCCAGTAAGTCTTGTATACAGATGTATGAACATATAAAGAGAAACTTAAAACTGAAGAGCTCTAATACTGTAAAATATAGCATTCAAAAGTGAGGAAATAACTACATTTGCCTGTGCAACTTTGATTTGGCCTGTGTACAGCTGTCTTTTCCAACTGGAACATCTTTCATTTCCTGTAAAAAATCTACATCTTTAGCAGATAATGGGTAAGGGTTTTGCTGGTTTTTAATCCTTTTCAGTAAGTGTATAGTATTCTGGTATTATTTATTGCTCATTAGCCAGCTCCATCCCAGAACCTAATTCTGTCATAGGAATGTTGTACATTTAGCTCCCTGAAGTATTATGGTTCTCACGTTTGGTACGTAGTAGTGGTACAAGTAAGATGTATGCCTGTGGGTGGAGGGAAAAAGAGAATGTATTATTAACAGACTCATATTGTTCATTTCCTTCCTTCTGCGGGTCCCCTTCCAGTATACTATAGCAAGTTCTGCTCCTAAACAATTTTTCTGAGTTTAATATATTGTTAGTCACAAGATTATCCTGGCTTCACGCTAAGCCTTTACCTCATAACAAAGCTTTTCTTAAAACCCATTGCAATGCTTTTCACCCCAAGTACATAGTTTGTTTTCTGCCACACCACATTCCTCTGCATGTACTGTACACATGTAACGTCTTTTTCAAATCACAGTAGGTGGAAGCTTGGTTTGAGAATACACTGTAATATCCAGTAGCGTTGAAGTTTTAGGTTGTAACTGTTCAAAATTCTTGGAAATGTAAGAAGTATTTAAAGGCCAGATGGCTCAGGAAGCTAACTGGAGACAGCTGGCACCAAAGTGTGGGACAACAAAAAGAGTGAAGAGGGCTATGTAATGCAGCTTGCTTTTTGGAATGAGAAAAATGTAAACAATGTAGGAATGCAAACATGAAGGGGACAGCACTTTTCAAAGAATTTTGAATTGCAGAAAGTTGTGGAGTGCCTGCCTCTTCCTGAGACAGGATAAAATCTAGAAATATAGCCAGTAGGTGACGGTTACCAGACTGACATCTCATCTGAAACAACAGAATTACTGTATTTAATTTCTGCCAACAGGCACAATGGAATGAAAGATCTTGAGCCCAAAGGAAAGGAAATCATTGTGTCCCCCAAAAGATGGACTGCTTCCTCACGAGATGGTGTTAAGGACAGGCTGCTCTTCATGCAAAACTGGAGGGATGCCCAGAGAAACAACAGCATGGCCAATGGATGCTGTTTGTCCTTGTCAGGGTGCAGGCTGTTCACAGAACTACCGAGCAAAATACAGCTGAATGAACAAGTAAGAACAAAATTTTAAATATCAGCCTCAGCCTGGATAAAAGCCTGGAAAATTATACACTTAGTTGTAAAAAAACCCTAGAATGACATGCTAAAAATCCTCAACAGAGACCTGCAAAGAGACTACAATCATCTGAGCCCTATGTTCTAGTTAAGTTTCTTTAAAAATACAACAGAACTTGGTCTTGATAAATAACTTGTGTGCCGGATCTAGAGCAGTTTTGTTGGAATCTCCAGCAACGCCACCACTCCATCACTCAATAGTTCTGTTGTTGGCATCGTGTCAACAATATCAGCCCTACAGGTTGTGTAACAAGATAATGATGCAATTAACTTGAGTGCAGGATCTAGAGCAGTTTTGTTGGGATCTCCAGCAACGCCATCACTCCATCACTCAATGATTTTGTGGTTGGCATCATGTCAACAATATCAACCCTGCAGGTTGTGTAACAAGATAATGATGCAACCCTTAGGGATGAAGGTGGAGATGCTGGTAGGATGACAAAGTCCTACCACCCACGTACAGCAAGAAATAATTGAGATTAGGTGAGGCTGTAGTCAAACATGATACATTAAAAGTACTGTTTATTATCAATCACAGAACCAATTAAACTGAATTTATATAAACTATCTAATTAACAGATTAGAAAGCCTGAAGTGACCTGTGATCTTCTCATCTGACTTCCTGTATAATGGAGAGATTTCCCTGAACTAGATTGTATCATTTTAAGGGGGAAACATCACATCTTGATACAAAATATCAACAGAAAAGTTACCATAATTCTTGATAACTCTCTCAATGATTAATTATGGGTAACTATAAATTAAGACTGAAGGTCTTAGATCTTTGTCTGCTAGAGCTAACCCATGTATTTTAAAATGAGTATTTACTACAGAGAAAGGTGTATGAAAGGGCCCCCATTAACCTTCTCTTTGATAAGCTAAATAGCGTGAGCCCCACTCAGGAAGGGGAGTATCCCAATCCTTTAATCATGTCTCATGTCTGTTCTATGAAATCCCTCTCATTTTTCATCACACATTTTGAATTTAGGACACAACCCCCCATCAATGCCAGACACAGAGAAAGTATAAACCTCTCTATTCTTTCTCTATACCTCTCTATTCTTTCTCTATATTCTTGGGCAATCGAGTTAGATTCCCTGTTCTAGTCACCATGTCAGAGAAGTAACGATTGTACTCTCTTAGTTTCCAGCTGCTTTTCAGTGACTTTGCTTTCCAGGAGAGAACTCCCTGGGAGATTTGCTGGGCTCTTGTTCTTCTTTCTAGAATATGTTACGCTTATTTATCTATATATGGCAAAAATGCTTTCACATTAGTTTTGTAGAAGAATAAGGCACTAAGGGACTTATGAGTGGTTAGCATGAAGTATTTGTGAAGAAGGAAACTGAGGACAGGTCTCCTGAATCCCATACTGGCACTAGTACTGCACACTTACATTTGAAGTTGAATTGCAGAGGCCATGACCAAATGCATTGTCAGCTCATGGATACCATCCCAGTATCAACCGAATGTTGTCATTTCTTTTCAGATGCATTAAAAAGTCTCGTGGTGAAATAACAACCCATTTACCCTAACTCTCTCCTGTCAAAGGTAACCATGTTGTACCTTCTCTTTCATAAATAATCCCACACATACTTTTTCCAAAAATAAATAAAGTATTTTCTCAAGCAGGAGGAAAATGTGATCAAACTGGAAACAAAAACTAAAAAAAAAAATACTATCTTGTCCAATTCTTCCTTTCATCTTGTATGGTAACTTTTACCAAAATGGTACTTTTGACTCTGCCCTCTGTTTCCTACTGTAGGGAATAGAGATAGTCTTCAGCATCAGTCTGTGTTGCATAAAGCACCAAACTTGCTGAGCCATGTAGACCAAGCAAAAGAGTTACTGTAATAAAAGGTCTAACTTAAGACCAGATCTCCTGATGAGCTTCATTTCTGCATTCAGTCAAACCCTGTGCATACAGACAGGATTGGCTGTGACAAACTTTTACTGTAAAATGCTACAAAAGAGGCTGAAATATAGGGCAGAGCTAGGAATAGTTCTTGGGAAGCTCTCTGGGTTTCCTGGAGGGCAAGGTGTGGCTCTGTACGTGGGAGGTAAACGCCAGTGATTTTCTGTTACTAGTAATTAGGTGCAGCTTGAGTTTCATTAATAAGAGCTACATATGCATACTGGGAAAAAGAGTTTATCTGACACTGAGATTATTACATGTTGCCAGCTAAATGTCTTACAATGGTCATTACCTTTCTTAATTTGTGATTAGCACTTATAAACATCCAAAAACATGTTCATATTTTATCAACACATAAGAAAAAAAGTTCTGCTACTGAGAGTTTATAATATAAAAGAGAAAGAATTGGTAAATCTCAAAATTTTCCCACCAATCTGTCTAATATTTTGCAACTACTTCTTTCATTAACATTTGTTTTTATTAGCTTTAGTCATTTTGCTTTTGATGTTATGATCACTACCAAATACAGAAATACACTTTCCAGAAAGTTATCCTGAGGTGAACACCCAGCATGGCAATATCAGTCTTTAAAGATCTAATAAACTAATGAAGAAAGGAAACAGAAATTTATCAGGGAAAAGGGGCTGGGTAGCCTTAAATAAAAGAGATACTGCAATTCTAGTGACTATTCATCAAAATTTAGCAACACAAAGTAGAAAAAAAACCTGTAATGTAAGTTAAAATGTCTGTTTCCTTAAATTATTCTAAAATCCATTCATTGCAGTCTGTAACCATATACTATATGAATACTAGAATACTATGGCAGATATTCAAAAAATCTTATAAAACATCTTAAAGGGTTTTTGGGTTTTTTTTCCTCCATTGTGATGTTCATAGCATCACAGGTTTTCAGGCCAAAAGAAAGCACCATGATTCTCCAGGCTGCCCTTTTGCACAGTACAGGTGACAGTTTGATAAGTGATGTCTACAACCTCTGGAAAAAGTCTGCTTTCTTGATTTAGCCTTCAGGTGACAATGAATACTTCACAGGCCTATCGATCTAATATTTTTTTTTCCCAAGGCTAAGTTAGTTTAAGGGGGTTTTGTATTTTGTTTTTTAATCATAAAATGTGTCTTGGCTCAGATTTCAAACACTACGTGTTTTAAACGATTTATGTGCTAAACCAAGAATTTCTAAGGTTACAAATATTCTCTTCATTTATGTAATTCCAGGTGTTAGCTCTTATGTGATTCATTGATAGGCTGAAGAGATTAAACCTTTTAAGTCTTTTCTGTAAGAAGGGTTTCTAGATCTCAAATCAACCATATAGTTCTGCTTAACCATTTTCCCAATTTCTGTCTCAGCATCAGGCCAAGACATACTGCTCCACCAATGAAATCCCTATTGCTACATTTATCCACAAGGATAGCAGTTCTGTGTGCTCTTAATTGCTTTCCTGTATCTCTACTTTTCACAATACAGTCCTCCATCAGATAACTGATCTACTTTTTTTTTTTCCTAGAAATATTAGCCTGTGCTTAACTATATTAAAATGCACATTGTTGAAGTTAGGTCACCTTACCAAAGATTCTGGTAGCACTGTGGAATAAATCCTTATCACGTATCACTTCACAGCTCCGGTTTCTTATGCAAATATTATCTTACAAATTTGTAAACTAATACGTGTTATTAGCCATTTATAAGCACTTCTGACTTATTAGTAACGCCAAGTAGAAAATGATCCAATTTTTTCCCATTTTAAAATGTAAAGTATCTACTAAAAGCTAAGAGTAATATAGCCACCACTGAAACATATTAAAATAAAAGAATATTTAAGCAATATGCTTTGCTTAATTGTTGATAACATACGTGTTGATAACATGGAGTTGAGTGATCTGCAAGGCAAACAACAGTTTCACTTGAGGTGTTTTACTGTGTAACAAAATAGTTGCCTTATTTCTATAGTAACATCTACAAATTACCTTGCAAGAATTTTGAACAAGGAGAAAAATCTTGGATCTCTGTGGGTAACCTGCAAGCAGAAAAAGAAGCAAAATTATTTTCTGTACAAGTTCTGTTTATTACACCGAAATTATTCCACTATAGTGCAAATACGCCTTAATATAAAATAAAAAGAAGTCAATAAATAAAATAAAAACACAAGGTAGTATATTCTGGAAAATATCTGGCTAGAAATGAGTCATACTCTAATGCTGGATAAACTCTTATTTGGTATGTGAAGGAATGTTTTATTAAGGGAGCCCAAGCTATATGTAATTGCCACCAGCAGAAAGATACTAGCATTACTTCCTACAAAGAAGACCACACCTGCCAAGAGACATGAATTTTTCTACATACCCACAAAGCTGATGAAATGTTGCCATTGACTACCTTGCCTTTTACAGGACAATTCTTTATAAAAGGATAGTGATCTGCAGAAGCAGCAAAATGAATTCAGCAAAATACCAGGTTGGAAACAGCAGATGCTTCTTCAGTACTTTGCCATGGGTAGCTATTGGATAAACCTCTCAAAAAATCTAAATGTATCAAATTACAATTTTCTTGTTTCTAGAATTTCTATTTGAAGAAGTATTCCAGTTTCCTTCACCAGGCACCTGAAGCTCCAGCCTTTATCTTTTTTTTAGCTTACATACAATTAATACATTATCTTGTAATTTTAATCTACTAACTAACCAGAAGTGCTGACAGACTTGTAGTAAATCAAACACCCAGTACTCATCAGGTTGATCTGCCCAGATTAAGATAATGGCCAGCTATGACATCTTGAAAGGTTCTGTAAGAAGGAATTATTGTAATGTAGGTTATAACTACATGTTTAAGATTGTATTGACATCCATAATTAAAGTAGCTGTAAAGTATTTTTTTTAAAACTCTAATGAACTTTAAAACTGGACACTTGCATACAGCAGACTATGGAATTTCCATAACTTTTCAATAATATATTTTCAACTTCTTTGCAAGAATACCACATAAAATGCCTCCTTTTTAAAATGCTCTCCTTTGCTTCATTTTTCCTTAGATTATTTAAGTTTTTCTGCCTCAGGCTTCCAAAAGCTTTGCTTCTTTTTCTTTCTTACACACACATACTTACACGTTCTGAGATGTTAGACACAGACCATTTCAATGCATCAGTAGTCACTGCTCTTTGCACAGCATAGCAAGAGCGTTACACTAAGCTGAACTGCTGCAACTTCAAGAAGGGCAGAATGGAAGAGCCAGGGAACCACATGTCTGTCAGCCTCACCTGCATCCCCAGGCTGACTGTGGAGCAAATACTCCTGGAAGACATTTCCAAGCACCTGAAGGACACAAAGGTGACTGAGAACAGCTGGTTTAATGTGGCTTTCCCAAGGGTAAACCTTTGATGAGAAGACTGGCTCGGCAGAGGAGGAAGAGCAGTGCGTGCTGGTTACCTTGACTTTAGGGAGGCCTTCAGCATGGTCTCCCATGGCACCCTTACAGTCCAACCGGTGAAACACGGAATGAAAAAACGTACCACAAGGTGAATGGATAACCAGCTGTGCTGTGGAGTACAACGGGTATTGATCAGCTGTGCGAGGTCCACCAAAAGGGTGGCCGCTTCCTGGTGGTGTTTCTCAGGGACACGTTCAGGGGCCAAAACTCTTAATGTCCTTATTAATGACCAAGACCAAGGTAACAGAGTGCGCTTTCAGCAAGTTCTGATATGATACCTCTTGGGGCTATGGCTGTCAACACCACCCTTTGTCTGGAAGGCAAAGCTGCTATTTGGAGGGGCCTTTGCTTTATTTTACCATTGTTTACTTTCTTAAACCTAGGACAACTTACTCAAAAGCCTGAACAAAGACCGTAAAGGAACTCTCAAAAGTGAAGGCATTACAGAATGAAAACTGACTATGAAAATTTCGTTTGGTGTCCTTATTCACCCATAGTATAACAAACGTTAATTTCCTTTTAGGGACAGACACTAAGTCTGCATTACTCACTTGCAGGGTGCTGAACTTGAGATACCTGGAATCTGATATCTAGAATGGTCCTGAGCATGTGAACCTAACTGAACATAGTTGTGGTTTGAATGTACGGTGCTAAATTCTCAAACTATCCATCTTCAGGTGTCTTACAGTGGGCATTCTAAATCTGATAAATTTGGACAAACTTGTTTGATTTTCCCATCTGTACCATGGACATAATACCTTCTTTCCAATAAGCACCTTAATGTTTGCACACAGCTCAGATACTGTAAAGAAGAGTAAACCAGAAAAGCATAAGAAAATAATTAAATTTTGTGTTGAGTTATGGAATGGGGACGGGCATTGGGAGCACATTGTAAGACCTAGTGTTCATCCTGAAATGTTAAATAATATCCAAATTTATTAAGCATGATCCCCATTTTATCCATTAGAGAGACTGCCCTAGGTGACTGGAAATACTGAAATTAAAGACTGTAAACAAGATCCACTAAGGAATGCAAGCCTCGAAGTCCCAAACAGATGATCTTGAAAACTACCCACGCAGTTCCTGCATAGGCACCTTGTAATTTTACCTTCCTCCCCTACATAATGCTCCCCTGCAGAAACAGCTCTGGCTATGCCCAAGTCTGGGAACAGCCTGGAAAGAGCTAAGCAGTTTAGCATTTGTTTCATGCTCACACCTAGCTGGATGAAAAAAAGGCTTTTCTGCAGCAGAGATCCCAGATGGCCTAGTACGGTTACATGTAACAAGCATCACAGGCCTAGGCTCTCTACAAAACACAATGCAGGCTTTCTCTCAAAAAGTGATGGTATAGATATCCATCTTTCACATGACAGCATAATGTGGTGGGCCCATGTTCAACTCTTTCCTCAGCTGAAGAGATGTGGGCTCAAACACAGATTCCCCTGCCACACAGAGCGTCTCCTGCCACGCTCTGAATATTCCACCCTGGTGAGACCACGTTACCCTTTCTTCACTGCGCAAAAAGCCCAACAGAGCATCAGCCAGCAGTGTAAAAGGAACCAGACTCTTTAGCCCAGTGATGAGGGCACACACCTGAAGACTGAACCTGGTTACAATCGAGTCTCTACAGCTTGTTTCTGCTTTGCTGTGTAATTCTTTAAAGTAAACTACAGGGAAAGCATTGGGACCAGGCCAGGAATCCAACAGTCGTTACTTTCAGGAAGAGTGTGTCCCAGCCACTAGCTATTTGGTCCAGCATCTTCTTTATCTTATTCTGCACACAGCATTAGCTTCAGTCGGAAGAATTAAGACAGTTCTCACCTCTGAAAAACCTGCAGGCTCGCGGCTTGATTGTTCCATTGAAAGGGAAGCTGTTATTCTCAATCTCCAGAAGCTGGAAAGTCCTGTCTTCTGTATCAAATGTGAGTGCTTTAACTTTTGAACTACCAGTTAAGGAAACCTACTATCACTAACTACAGGGACTGCACAGTTAGTGCTGTCAGTCCCTGAGAATGCCTACCAGAGAGAGGCTGCAAGCAAGACTGTGAAGAATGTTTATTTTGAAGGGCCTGGTAAGGTTCTGACATGATCAAAGCTGTACTAACTGCTCTGCAGTCTCAAGGCTGAGGTGCTTACAGGCATAAAAAAACCCAGACCTTTGGGGTACAACTTTGGTATCTACACAGCGCCATGAAGGGATGGGAGACCTAGCTTTGAATGCAAGAATAAGAAGAGTACACTTGCCTCAGTTCAGCAGTCTGCTCCTGCCAGTTAGCCCTCCTGGGCGGCTCAGCAAAGGATGCCTGCTGCAGCTGCATGCATCCATACTGCAAGGCCCCAACTTGTATTTCTGCTCCACATTGCCTTGTGCTGCTTAAATGTGTGAGCTTCTCTGACTTAGCTTGCCTGCCAGCATATAGCACTAACTTTCAACAGTTTGGAGATATTTTTCACCGCCAGCAGAGTTCAGAGGGCTTAGGGATCCTGCAGAAGGTTTTGAGAGACATCAGTGTGGACCTGCACAAAGCTAAGCCTTGAGGGAAACTTGAGACACCTCACTTCTTACTCATGTTCTGTTGTGACCTCGTGCGCCTTGGATTTCCCTTCTCCTCTCCAGTTTTAGATCCATGACAATACTATCTCCAAGTGTTTAAATTGGGGGCTTTTCTCCTAGAGGAAAATCAGCCAGTTTTCCCTTGTCCTCTACTCTACTAACACACCAAGAATCCTTAGAACTCAGACATTACTTTACAGAAACTGTGCTCACGAATCTTGTGATCTTTACATGACTATATTACCGATTGGTGGTTATCCGTTTTAACAACAACCACAAAGAATTCTGGCACACTGATTCTGAGGGGAATTGCTTTGCCATGTTAACAAGACAACGTAACTACAGTCAAAATGAATCCATTTTAAAAACACATACAACAGCTTTTTTGGTTTTCCAAGGGAAAATCAGTATTCTGTAGGAAGAAAGAAAGAAGCCTGTAAGGCTTATCTGTCTTTCTTTGGTTTGGAGCGCTGCATTTTCTGGGGCATTTTTTTTCAGTGTAACAAAAGACAAGTAGTATGTCCTCTCTACCTTCAGGTAATGAAATTAAGAAAAAGAAACCAGGAAAATAGGAAAATGTTGGTTATTATATTAAAAAAAACCCAACCAAAAACCCAAAGCAAACCAACTAAGAATTCTCTTTCTAATAAATTCTTAAATCCAGAGGCAGCTTCTCCTCTTTTCTTGTCTCCTTCCATAAATATTTTCGAACTTAATTTCCTTTCCCCGGATGAATTTTTGTCCTTTCCACTTAATCACAAAGTAATTTTCAGTTGTTTAAAATGGCAGAAAAGCAAAAAACCCCAATGCTCTATTGATACCACTCAAAATAATGCTTCCACTACCACAGCTGGGCCAGTGGTAATTTACAGAAAGGTTTCCTCCAAAATTCCTTAGTGCTGACATGGAATAAATGTCTTCATTCATCACTCTCCAGTGGAGAACTTACATGTTGGTTTACGCAGATCAAAGCTACTGGTGTTTTCTGTTTGGGTTTTTGTTGTTGTTGGTTTTTTTAACCAAGCAGCTTCTTCCAAAAGACGTTTCCTAGCAATGCTACATTAGCTGTAAAAAAAAAAAAAAGAGTAACCTGGTCAAAATATTATTTGCACAGAACAGAGTTCATAGCTAAAATCAGCAAAAGACCCTGGTATTTTTTATAAAGAAATTCAACTAATACTATGCATGCATTTATTAGCTGGGCCTTCTCTTGAAGTTATAATTGTACCTTGTTAGTGATCTTATTTTTACCAAGTCCACAATGTGTTTCTGGTGTCTTTTTATTGCCCCTCCCCTGCCCTAGGAAGTTCTTGTATTATTGTGCATCATTATTTTGTTCCTGTCAGTCCTTGGAAGAAAAGTCTTTGAGTAATATTAGGAGGTTGTCCTCCCTCTTGCTGGGAGGGAGAAAGATAATTCCACACATAAGCATTCAGTGAGCTTCACACAATTATGCTGCACATCAGTTTGCAATGATCCCAGCAAAACCACTGTTGCAAACTGGAACTACAAATAACTTAGAACTCCCTATTAGCTCTGCCAACAGCAGTGATGAAAATCTCTGCTAATGACTTTTAGAGATACACTTGCAATCTCTGATGTTTGAATCAGCTAGTGAAATGAAGTTACAGAAAGTCCTTGGTTAACATATTCTCAACTAAATCCCCCAAACTTTAATTACCATGGAAACTACTTATCCTTAAGGCACTCAGGGTAGCTGAAATATTTTCTCATGACAAAAATTGGAGTGAGGCCAGAAAAATATAGGATTGTGCATAATGAGGCCTTTGATCATTCATTTACATCTGTGTTAAGTAGAAATAACCTCAGTGAAGCAAGTTGTGTTACTGAGTCCAATTCATTTATAGGACAGAAGCTGGTTTGAGACACTGTCTAGCTCAGGTTATTTCTAGATTTTTTTCCATTATTTTCATGCATTTATGTTAACACATTTCTTTATTCACTTTTCTAGGAAGAGAAACTTAGGAATGCAAAATAGTATTTGTATATAAAAATAGTAGACATATTCCAAGCTTTGAGACAATCTTTGGGAGAAATGGAATGAATCAGTCCCACTGAGGCTCAGCATTTTGCAGTCTCAGATTAAAAATACTTCAAATGTAGCCCAGGCCCCCCAAAATCCCCGAGTACTCAATTTCTATGAAACAGAGTATAGTCTTCATGCTGCAGCAAAGCTGGCATATGTCTAAACCAGCAAATCAGCTCAGGAACAGAAAACTTCATTTCTAGCTTTACAGAAATTACATCTCTTTTAATTGGTTGTAGGGGTTCTCATTTCATCTTAACCTAAGTTTTGACCGGCTTTAATGGAATGGAAGGGATTTTCAGGAACATTACCATCAAAAAACCCCTATGGTTCCTTTTAAGCAGGTGCTCCCCACAGCTAACTCCCTGAGCAAGTATCTGAATGTGAAACGTGCACATGGGAAAATACTGCTGGGTCACGGTGTTACTATCATTGCTGTAAATCCATTGGCGTGTGATGTTTGTCCAAAGCTGCACATTTGGGTACTGTTAACCCTGATTATAAGTTACACACGGTGGTAATCTGTATCGCTCTCATCTTATCTGAAGGTCTGTAGCCTGCTGAGCAAGTAGCTTAGCCACTTCGCAGGTCCCCGCACCGCACAACAGGCTGTGCCGGTCGCCCCGCCGGGCGCACCCCTCACGGCCGCGGCCAGCGCCGGGCTCCGCGCCCCTGCGCCGGCGGTGGACGGTGCTGGGCCCTTCCGTGACTCGCCATACAACCACCGCCGCCAAGGCCCTGCCGCCTCTCGGCGCACCGAGCGCTGCGGCACTCGGCTCACAAGGCCTGCTTGCTGCCAACGGCCTCCCCGCAGCCGCCCCGAGGCGCGGAGCCGCCCCGCCAGCCCGCTCCCCCGGCCCCGCCCCCCGGCCCGCGGCCCCGCCCCCCGGCCCGCCCCCCCCGGCCGCCCCGCCCCGCCCCGCCCGGCCGCCGGCCCCGCCCATGCGCGGCAGGAGCCCGTGCCGGCGGCGCAGGCGCAGCGCCCGCTCTCCCGGCAGGCGGGGCCGGAGGTCAAGGGTGAGGGGTCAGCTCCTGCCTGGCGCGGCGGCATGGCCGGCGGCGGTGGCGGCAGCGGCCCGGTGGGCTCTGCGGCGGGGGATGGAGCGCCGCCGGCCCCAGAGCGGGTTCTCTTCCCGCCTACCTTCAGCGTGTCCGAGATCAAGAACAAGCAGCGGCGGCACTTCATGTTCCTTCGCTGGAAGCAGCAGCAGAGGAAGGTGGGGGAGGGCCCTCCGCGGCGGCCGCTACCGGCAGGCGAGGGGGTGCGGGGGCCGGCCGGGCGGCGGGTCTAGCTAACGGATGGCTCTCTCTTTCCCACTAGGAGAAACTGGCCGCCAAGAAGAAGCGGAGAAAGGAGCGAGAAGCCCTCGGAGACAAAGTAAGGGCCCCGGCGGCAGCGTGCGGCGGCCCCGTGCGGTGGCGAGGCCGAGGCGCCGCCGGCAGCGGGGAGAGCCCGCCCTGCCGGGGTGCTGCAGCGCAGCCTGGGCGGGGGGCCCTTCCGTGTCGTGAGTGAAGCGGTTTCTCCGCAAACCTCGGTGAAGTGGAGCAGTGGCTGGGTGCTCGTTGGCCGTGGGAGCCTTCAGCGGCACGGTGTTGTGTAGCGGCGTCGAGCCGCCGAGCTTAGACACCTTGTGGGTGCTGCGTTAAATGACGCCGTAACGGGGCAGCGTGAGTTTTAAGCTAACAATGGCATAAAAGCAGGCCCTTCCTGAAAACTGTCCTCTGTCCAATGTAAGTGCTGTGTTGAGGTTATTGGGATTTATACTCAGATGAGTAATTTCTGAGAAATTCAGACAATTGGATCTGACCAAACCTTGCCCAGACCAGTTGCCTGCTTGTTTCCAAGCCTAGCTGTGAACAAACATTTTCCTTCTTTTCCTGAACTGTTTCAAAAGCACATTAACAGTTGAAGACAGTTCTGAGTTCCTTTATTATCATAATCTCACAAGAGTAGTGTAAGTCAGCAGGGTAAACATAGGCTATTAGTTGTTAGGTTGTAGATGTCAAGGCTAAATTGTGTTGCTGTTGAAAGTGTAGCTTCTTTATTCCATGGAAGAGAAGTGGATAGATAGTTCCCCTCTTTGTTCTTTTTTTTTTTTTTGTTTGCTTGTTTTGTTTTGGAACCCCATTTCTTAATTGGACTGAAATTAAGTGGTGTCATTCTTCTAGTGATGCTTCTTGTCCATGTGATGCTCTCTGGTGTCCCAATACCCATGCATACTTTTAATCAAGGTGATATTGTAACTTCTTTTTTAAAAGCTAGCCTGAAATAAATAATACTTCAGTTCTGTGAAGGAATATACACAGTATCATGGTAGTATGAATACATTTCTCAATATACTTAAAAATTGCATGAGTGTTGTATGTTATAAATCTGTTTATTTTAGGCACCTCCAAAAGCCGTACCAAAGACTATTGAAAATCAGAGAGTGTATGACGAAACAACTGTAGATCCCAATGATGAAGAGGTAACTGCTGAATTTCTACACATGCTGTTGTTAACCCTTTTTTTCCCCCCCCCCAAGAAGGGACATAAAATGGATTCGTGAAACTTAACATTCACCACTTATGTTAAGGTATTGATGAATTATGTTTTACATGAGATGGACTCACAAAGAGGTGATGTCATCCTTTCATTATCTGCATTAGATAATTGCCTTTTGCATTACTGTTATTGATAGTAAAATCTGCCAATGTTCATCACACTAGATTCTTAAAAATGTAGAAACCACCTGTCTTGTGATGATTAATTATAGGATAGAACTTGTGAATTGGAATTTTTCCTACTCAAGCCATTTTTATCAGAATTTAGATCAGATTAAACGTTTGTTCTTCAATTATTTCATATATGGTAGATTAACAAGACTTCTGTTCTTCCAGGTTGCTTTTGATGAAGCAACTGATGAATTTGCACCATACTTCAACAGACAGACAGTTCCCAAGATTCTTATTACAACATCAGACAGGCCTCGCGGAGTACGTATATTTTACTTGTAGAGTTCTGAGCAGTCAACTGGTTATAGGATACCGAGGTTTTCGTATTATGATTGGTAAATCAAAGCTGAAAATAATAGCTTTCACATGGCTTTTTTCTGCTGTTGTATTTAGTGAACTGTCAATAACTTTGTGTAAGTATGTAATCTGTTAGTGTCTCAAGCACTGTTTGTTTCCTTCATAGCAAAAACCAACCTCATGCATATATTCTTGTATGCAAATGATTGTGTTACCTAACTGGGGAGGTGACCAACATTTGTGAAAACCATAAAAGAAGTGGTTTTAAAAATAGGAAAAAGTACACAGCAAACAGTTTACCTGGAAACTCAGACATTAGTACCTGAAGTAATAGTTTAAAATGTTACAAGCTTTTTGTAAACCAATGTCCTTAATGAGTCTGGAGGTTATGCTTGTAGAATTTTCCTGCTTTTCTATGATTGAGGGAGGGGAAAAAATCCTTTTAAAAAAAAAAAAAAACCAAAAAAGTCCCTGGTGTGCTGCAGTCTTTAATGCAGATAGTTTTGGGTTTTTTTTCATTGGTTGTACTGGAAGTAATATATCATCAGGGAGTGCAGTTGGAACGAGCAACCCTCCATCCCCCTAATACTTGAATTTGGCACTGTATTTACTGAACTGTAATTTTACTCACCTGTTTTGCAGAGAACAGTGAGATTCTGTGAACAGTTGGCTACTGTTATACCCAACTCGCATGTCTACTATCGAAGAGGACTGGCTTTGAAAAGAATTATTCCACAGTGTATTGCAAGGGACTTTACGGATTTAATTGTCATTAATGAAGATCGCAAAATACCAAGTATCCTTTTGTGTATTTATTAAAGTAGATATACTGGCTCTGGACCTATTGGGGAAAGGAAGTAATTCTGTGGTGTGCATCAAAGATCTACTTTATTCTGGATTTTTTCTCTTTACTGTGCAGCTTACAGCGTAACTATAGAGTTAAAAATCACTGGGCCAACTTGAATATCTGATGGCTAATGGAACTTGGAATTATTGAAAAAAGCGTTGGCTTTTTTTTTAGTTTGTAATATATGGGTAAACATTGTTATTATTTCAGTAAATTTAATGGTTTGATTAATTAACAAGTTTTTCTGACCAGGAAGTCCCATTTAGTTTTGCTGACTAGATAAAATATTACTAATTAATAACTGAGAAAGCTATAGAAGATAACTTAGGTTAGCTATGGAAACTAAATTTAGTGGACATACTTCAGGACACTAGTTAACCAGTTTATGAATGTATGTTCAAAAATATAATGAAACTTTGTAAATCGGGCATAGATTGTGGCTGTAACACGCTAATGTAATATTGCAATTCACAGAAGATGTTGCTCTGTGAATTACAGGTTGAATTTTACCAGCTTTTTTTTTTTTTTAACTTGGTGAACAGATGGTCTGGTTTTAAGTCATCTGCCTGATGGTCCAACTGCTCATTTTAGAATGAGTAGTGTCCGTTTGCGTAAAGAAATAAAGGTGAGACTCCAACAAAATTTATTAACCCCCTCCCCCCAAGGGGTAAGTCTGTTGATGTATGATAAATACATTCAGTCTACTTGAACTGTCAAAACTGGTTGCATTTTTGTATGATTCAGCTGATAGTGTACAGGTGTTTTTTTCATAAGCTAACAGGATGCCAAAGACTAGTATATTCTGCCTCCATAAGCAGCATATTTCCATTTTCATAGTTATTTGCTGAATTTAACTGTCTGCCAAGTATTTTTATAGTCGTGCCAATAAATAGCAGTTGATAACCTACATCAGTAGGGAATTCCCAATGTACAGCATACACGCAACAGGGTATATAAAAATCAGCAGTATAAAAGATATCAATAGATATAGTTCCTAGTCTTGAATAAAACCTAGTTTTTCTTAATTCTTACAGCCCTGTTACCTCTTCTGTAGTAAAATGGATTTTGTTTTCTCTTATGAAATAAGTAATTTTTAAACTTAATCTGTTTTTATTGAAGAAGAATCCCTTATGCTCTTAGTTAGTATTAGTATAGAGAGAAGACTCCTGTGACAGGTAGACTGCATTATTTGCTATAACAGGTGCTGCCAGGAGTGGGAATTGGTGCAGGAGAGAGGAAATGTAAAATTATTTATTTGTGCTTTTTCAGTTTATGTTGTTGAACCAAGGATCCTTATGTTACCAGCTGCTCCTTCACTTGTGTATGAACTTAAGTTGTGAAAAAATAATTCGAGCATGTTATCACTGTGTTTAAAAGAAACTGGCTCTGCTTGTCTTCCCTCTACTTTTTCAAACTCTTTCTTTGATAATGTATTAAAATTCTTTTGCGTTTGATCTATTTTTTGCATTTTTACCTATTACTTTCATTTCAGCGAAGAGGGAAAGACCCCACAGAACACGTACCCGAAGTAATCCTGAATAATTTCACAACGCGACTTGGCCATTCTATTGGTCGCATGTTTGCTGCTCTCTTCCCACATGATCCTCAGTTCATTGGAAGACAAGTAGCTACATTTCACAATCAGCGAGACTACATCTTTTTCAGATTCCACAGGTGACATTTTCCACAAAACTTACAAATGAGAGGGGTTTTGTAACTTACTTCCTAATTATTTTTTTTCCTTGCCCAAGATATATCTTCAAGAGTGAAAAGAAAGTGGGAATTCAAGAACTTGGACCGCGTTTTACATTAAAGCTGAGGTCTCTTCAAAAAGGAACCTTTGATTCCAAATTTGGAGAATATGAATGGATTCATAAGGTAGGTCTAATAAGAATAGCCCTGCTTGGGAAGGGAGAATAAATCTGACATGAAATGTAACTGCAAATCTTCACCTAAAAAGTGGTATAAATGCAGTTCTCAATACAGAAGTGTTTAACTGAAATATTTAGAGGTATATTTTAAGAAATACGCAAAGCAGAAGCATTCTGCTACATTGCAAGTCAAAAATAGCAAGAATGATGAATATCAATATATCATGACTACTTATTTGCAGAATGTAATTTCTTTAGCATATACAGATATAACCAAATGTGAGAAATATTCCCTTGATATAAGCTACTCTTGGAAGCCTAGTAAACTTGACTAGAGCTATTTTTGTGCAAGAATCATAATGTAAAAATGATTAAGCTATTGACGCAAATGTCACTTCTTAATAGTGAATGGGAAGTAACACTGACCTCTGCACATGTTTCAATGTGTTTCATTTTGAAAAGAAATGGAAGTGTTTCGAATGAAAGGAATGTTACTTGAGGCAGTGATGAATTACTTTCCCAGTCATTTTTACCATGGAATTGCAGTTGATTGGCAAAACTTAGTAGTGAGTATCCAAGCTACACCGGAAGGAAAATTCTAATACTCTTGGTGTAGTCCATGAAAAAGATAATCTTGTTTGTTTTAAAGACAGTTAAGTCTACTCTGAGTAGACAGAGAACTGCTACATGTTCTTTAGTTCTAAATCACTAATCTCTAACTCTTGAACCTTGTTAGTCTTGAAAAGCTGACTATAGAGTCAACTACACAGCAACTGTGACATGTCGCTGCCTACCCTACTATGAATTGGAGCGGTCATCCTTGTTTGTATTCTGTTGCACAAATTTGCTGATAAATATTTTTTTCTTCTAAATTTCAGCGCCGAGAAATGGACACAAGCAGAAGAAAATTTCACTTATAAGGGACAGTTATCTGCAAATTGCTGGTGACCAGAAATGTAACTGCATTGAACTATGGATTATCTTGGACTCCTAACTAATGATAACGATACTGAACAGTATCTATCTACAGAAAAACAAACTGCAAACATTAAAACTTTCTACAGAAGCAGATCAAGTAGGATGCATCTTTCTTCCTAATTTTGTAGCTAAATCCAACATCACAAGGATGTGCCCCTTCTTCCAGTTTAGCAGGAGAAACTATGGCAATGTCAGAGAAGCCTGTAATTCAGTTATCACCAAGTATTTGCCATAAATATAGCACAACAGCAGATAAATTCCACTTTGCGACATCAAAGACAGTAAATGTTTTGGTTAAAGATATTCTTAAAATAAAGTATTTTGTTATACAGCTCTTTTTTTCTGTGAAGCAGCTAAACCCAGGTGTCTTCCATTAATCATGTAAGACATAAATATTTTAAATCTCTTTCTAATTTATGGTATGCGGTTCCCTAACAGTATGGTGATAAAAATAGTCTCCTATCTAGAGAGCACTGAGAAGGTTGTATGCAATCCAGGAAGTCTGTGGTATTTTGTTTCATTAACATCTTGCATAAAACAGCCATGTTGCTAAAGTTAGAAAAATATGCTTGACTCCTACAGGTATCTCTTATGTGAATGTTGTGTTTGGAAGAGGTATATACCAAAAGCAGTTAAAAAGAAATAAACACCAATGAGAGAGAATTCATAAGGCCAGTTTACAGGAAGTACATGAAGCTATCATCTTATCTGAAACCGCTGCTCAGTTGAACAGGTGAGGTCTTTGAGCAGGGGTTTTCCCATTAAAATCTTTAAAATGATTCTTCAGCCTCAGCTGTACTCAAGTTGGTATTACCTGCAGAATAAAATACCGTTCTGCCTTAAGTTTGCACATTCACTGGCATCTGAAAAAGCTAAGTTTTCCTTGTTTTCCTTTCTTTTCATATGCTTTTTCACATTTACCTAAAGAGTAGGATGGTTCATAGAGTAAGTCATCTACTAGGATAGATTTACTCTTTAAGATAAAGAGTAATTCAGTTACTCTTTGTCTTTATTTGATGCCTATGATACAGAACAGCTGTATAGTTTAATTCTAAACTAACAGCCAAAAAAATGTTTTCCTGTTCTATTTTTATGATGCTTCGAAGTATAGTATTGATGAAGCCTCATTGTTCTGTAAGCCTACCAACCCCAGGAAAACTTTGCAGCAGCACAGAATATTTAAAGTTAGACTCTTGTATATGCTTTCCAGCTGCTGCAGAGTGAGGCAGTAACGGGTGAGGTGTCAAGATACCCAGAAGTTAATCAGCTTATTATAGTAATTTCAAGACCAGGCTAACTCAAGACACTTTTATTTTTTGCTTGGCATATAAAACTGATTCCCTTATGAAACAGAAGTACTGTAACTAGCATACAGTTCATTTGGAGAGGTAGATGGTAAGAGGTTTGACGACAGTAGCAATTTTATAGTTAGATTTGGCACATTAAAGCTAAGCTTTTGTACAGACTTCAAACCAGGCCACTCCTTGAGGCACTCTGCCCATACACACATCAGCAGCTAGGAAAAGATGCTAAAAGGTCTGAAAAACAAACAAAAAAATGTAGTTAGAAAAGTATCAACGCTAAATGAATCAACTGTATGTCTAAGAACATGTACTTCAGAGTATGCCATGGACAGCTATTTAGGAAAAAAAAAAGCCTTTCTACAGCTGTTTTGTAGAACTACTAGTTTATAAAATAAGCTTTCAAAACCATTAAGCTATCACCAAGGGTGCAAGAAGATAATCAAAGCCATTACAAAAGAACTGAAGCATAGCAATTTGACTTCCAGGAGACACAATGTGAAAGGACAGAAAAAGTTGTGCCCAGTCACTTGGTGCCTACAGAAGTATCCGGCATTTACTTTGTCTTTGAAAAGCAGGGAGAGTCTGTGTAACTTAAGAAATTACACTTCCTCTTTACTCCACAGAGGTGGTGCTGATTGCAAACATCAAGTCTGTTGGCTCACTGTGAAAACACCGGGATTACAAATAAGAAATTGCCTATTTTGAGGAAGTGCTTGCAAGGGATACAGTGAAGGAAAAATTTTCCATATAGGTAGTATAACTAAAGCTGCTGTTCTAGCGACTCTTGCCTGTAACGGCAGCAGAAACAAGTGCCCCTTCCAAAATCAAAGAAAGGAAAGATAAAGGCTGTAACTGAGAAAGAAAAATACTAAGCCTTTTATGCCCTGTGTGGGCCCATGCTCATGTGAGATGGAGGAAACGTTATTTCCTGACATCCGCACCCAGGAATTAGATCTTGGCAAACCTCAGTGGGGAACTGTATGTGTCACCGATTAAAGTACAGTTTATTTGGCTTTTTATAGGTTATCAGCCTAATGCTTACAGATTAACTGGTTTCTTCCTTGAATTACTGCTCAAAGCTGAAGCTACAGTAGTGTGGACACAAGTCAGTGTCCAAGAATATCTTTTAATACACAACAGAAATAACTTCAAAAGATACAGGAACTCGAAAGCACATTTCAGTTACACTGCTGCAATTCATTGATCAAAACAATGGGGGAAGTGGTTTTGCTTGTTATAAAGTTACTGTTACTACTCTGTCTTCACTAGCATGAACCACTTTGTTTATACCCCAACATTTTGGAAGCTTTCTACAGGCTTGAGGCCAGGACAATTTTAACAACTCAGTCTGACTGTGGTCCTCCTTCTATAAAGCTGCCTAAATAACACAATTTAATCTAGCAAACTACAATTCTTTGGGTGATGTAAGTCAGCTACAAACCCAGAATTCCACAAGGTTAAGCCTTGCTATGAGGTTTCTAAGGATTGTGAACTATGGGTAACTATGTATCAGGTGCTTTGAAATGTATATGCTTTCACCCCCAATGGATCAAAGTCAAGGGGCAATGGGGAGGAGGGACACAGTAAAATTATTATGTATTTACTGCGGGCAAAATATCAAGTTACTGTGACTGTCAGTCTTGGTAAGACTACTGTGGATCTAAAGCTCACCTTTCTAAATAGGTTAGCCTAAAATCTAATTACCAGAATTTTCAAGGAATGCCAGATTAGCGGTCTTCTTAGTGACAGCAGTAGGGCTAATGAAACCATAGAAGTTTTGGAATGAAAATCCAAAGGAGTATTCAGCTGCTTCTAGTTAATTTAAACTGCTACCCATGTAGTAGCTTATTTGAGTGGAGTATGGGCCCTGATACGATTCTTGGACTACATACTTTTTTCTTTTGGTTTAGAGGGCGTGTGGACAGTGCTCTTGGAGACCACCACTAACCTATCTTTGGAAGTGCTCTTTAAAAATGTAAGAACAAGTGTCTGCTTTATCTGCCACAATCAGGATTCACCATGTATGATGTCAGGCATGCAATCCTACGTGAAAAAAAGGGCATTAATACTCTTACACAGAAGGAAGATACAGCAGCATTACTGTACAACCAGGTTAGTCCAAATAGCAGGTCAGTAGTAGCTGGTACCACTACTACTTTGCTGCACCAACAGCAACTGGCAAAAGCCCTGCAACAGCTAAATGCTGCTCATAATACTTACGAACAGCATGTGTCCAGTACAGAGCTACAACCAGAGGAAGGGCCCAAAATGGGGATCTAGACCAACACCAGCTGCAGAAGTCAGATGTCTCTTCGGAATACTTTTAATACAGGGCAGTCCCATTTAAAGCCAGCTATTTTTAATGACAGAACAGTTTATGAACAGTAATTCAAGAACTTACCACTGAAAGATACTGAAGTAGTTCACATAATTACAAAAATGAACAAACTTTCTGGGGTCTGAATGGATTTGTACTTGATGATACTCCTGTCAGTAGGGGATCATGCTGTGCATTCTGCAGGCAGAACTGCTTCAAGTCTGCTGCAGCCTGAGAAACCTGGTCATAATAAAAGTTGGCATTAGAATTCACTGAACAGTCTTTATTGAGGATGTAACTACAGCAAACAGTATAAAGCACACTGCTAAATGATTCTGCAATACAGCTTACATAGATTGTATACAACAGTTTCATTGCAATTTTTTGGTTTCTTAAAAGAGAAGAAATTGTGGATACTAGAGTAAGAATTTGTTTGGAAAGTTTTCATGTTAAACTTAAAAGCCTGAAGGGCGAGGGATGAGCAACATCTTGGAAATGGCTTTGTTAAATGTAAGATTCTTGCTCTAGCATGAATCATTTAAAAATGCAGCCTGTTGTTTAAGATGCTCTACTGAACTGAGCTGGCATTTTATCTCCCTTTGGATAGCCATACTTATGAGGTGATAGCACACGGGGGGTGGGGTGGGGTGTTGGCAGGCTGTACCGACCTAGAAACAGAACAGTAAAAAATGCTTCGTCTTTTATTTGCTGCAACTCTGAACGCATAAAAACCGAACGCTCAAAGATTCAGAAAGTTGCGTCTTCCCTGGCATCCCGTACCCGCAGTTTGCCGAGTCTCTCTGGCTGGACCGGGCGCGCCCTCGCCCCGAGAGCGCCCCAGCGGCACCCGGCGGGCAGCGTCCCCATTTCCCAGCGCCAGGCCCAGGCCCGCCGCGGCAACCTGCTGCGCCCCCGGCCCGGCGGCCCCTCCAGCAGCCCGGCGGCAGGAGCCGCGCCCGGGGTGAGGGGTGAGGGAGCGCGGGGCGCAGCCGTCCCCCGGGGTCCCCGAGCGGCGGCAGGAAGCCAGGACGGGCCGGACCGGGCCCCGGGGAGGCGACGGGACGGGACGCAGCTGCGCAGCCGCCCCGGGGTCGGCTCAGCCGGGGAGGCCCGACGGAGCCCCGGGGTAAAGCCCGGGAGCGGGACGCCAGCGCCAAGGAGGGTCGCTGGGGCGGGGCTGCTCGGAGCTGGCGGTCCCGGCCCCTGACCCGCCGGGCGGCCTCCGAGGAGTGCGGCGGGGCGCGGTCCCCGGGGCGCTGTAATGGCGGCGCGTCCGCCCCGTCCCGTCCCGTCCCCGCTTCTCACCTTGACGCGAGTCACGCTGGCCTCCAGGCGCAGCTGCTGCACCACCTTCTTCATGGCCGCCACGTTGGAGGAGCCCGACATGGCGGGAGCGGTGGCGGCCACGGCAAGCGGCGCCACACCCAGCCCCAACTTCCCGGCGCGTCCCGAACTCCCCGGCCCGCCGGCGCCTGCGCAACCGGGGCCGGGGCCGCCGCGGAAGGCGCTGCGGGGCGGGCGGCGGGGCCGGGCCCCCAGCGCGGCTGCCCCCTCGCCGGCGGGTGTGGGTGCCCGCGAAGGGGGGGGCGCCGGGAAGCACAGAGATGAGGCACACACACACACACACCCGCCATTTAACTACAGAGCGAGTTAAAAGAGAAGGCGATGTGAAGACCCAGGTGGCAAATCATGGTGGTTGTATCCAGCAGGTTACTAGTCTGGAGGTTACCTTGAGGTGTAATGAATGAAGTTACTAACTTTGCTCTTGCCAGCGTGTTGGGGCCTCGGCTGCGGGCTGGAGGCGATGGGTGTTTGCTGCAGGGAGCGTCTGCGCGGGAATGACAAGAGCATGAAGCCCCAGGACGGGGGGCTGCCATGCTGTAACACGAAGTGCAACATCCCATGGGCATGCAGGGGCTAGTGGGAAAAACCTGTGCCGTGATCTGCTGCAGCCTTGGCTGGGAATAACTGGAGAAGCAGTGGGATGTTACGGTCGGGTCATGCGTGAGAGCTCGTTGTGGTGGATTTGTGAAGAGGCCAGTAAAGACGCGCACCATTTTAAGTAGGCACCTCCCACTGAGGCGAGGTTCTACCGCAGGGAGCCAGGGCAAGGCCTGGGAGGCACCTGGGAGGGCTGGTCACTTGTGCTGGTGCAGAGGTAAATCAGGTGTGGCAGAGGTAGGGGGAGAGCTGCCAAGGTGACCAGGAGGGCAGTGAGGGCGTTTGGCCACCTGGAAGCCGGAATGGGGTTTGTAACCTGTGAGGTGCTGGAAGAGCCTTCAAAGTGGGAGCGCTGAGGAAAGGCACAAGGTCAGGGCAGAGCCGTGGTTTGTAGTTGATGAAAGGATTTTTCTGACGTGGTCACCCAGCGCTGTGGGGTTTCTTTGGAATGCTGCGTTTGGCCAGCACGGTGTGCCGTGTGTGTAGCTGGGCTTGGCACAGCAGCTGTCCCTTTATCAGAGACAAACCCAGGCCCTGCAAGGGTCCCCTTTGGTGGGATTTAGGTCTGCGTCTTTAGGAAAACAGTACAATTGTGTAGAAAGTGACAGACAACCCAAGTATTTCATGAAAGGGGGGGAAAATGTTAAGAGGGAATACTCCAGGGTAGACCTTTCGGAGGTGCAGGGCTGTGACTTAGCAGTTCCCCAGTTACTTAGGTGATACTGGCTTGCGTGGAAGGTGTGGCTGAGTCTGTTTGTCTGCAATAAGCTGGAAGCTTTCTGCCTCAGCACAGAAACAACCTTTCCTATTTTCACCAACGGAAAGAACAGTAAATGAAAATAAAGGGTGTTAATGGATAACTCCTCTCGTAACAGATTATCATGAAACTCATTCTTAAATAAATGTTTTGATCAAAAAGAAAGTTAGAAACTCCACCTGGCATTCACTGTGATCAAGTACAGGGACCAAGATGTCGTTCAGTCAAATGAGACCTCGAACATCACAGGTGAGAAATTTTTTACTTTTCCATAAAGACTTTTTAGATTTCACAAATAAAAAATATTAAAATAAGTGACACTGTACCATTTCTAGGGGACCTGAGGGGGAAAAAATGTGCTTTCAACATAGTATATATAGAAAGCATTCTTTTCTAGTTAATATTTAGTAACTCAACAATTGCAGAAATATTTAATATGGTTTATTTGCATGGTTTCTAGTTTTAGAGAAGTGTATCATCCTTGACAATACCATCTGATTTTCATTAAATATATCAAGACCTAGACATTAACAGTCCCACAACTACCACAGGTTTGAACACTAAGTGAGTCTTGCTCAGAGCAGTCTTAGTTACCCTTTTTGCAGACATCAAAAGGAGCATTTCTGTGCTTCCAAGGTAGCTAATATTATTAACAACTGTCAGAAATACTTTGAGGTTTTTTTTCTTGCTGGCAAGGTCAAGTCCTCGTGCTGTTTATATCAAGCTTTCAGTGCTTTGCATCTTTTGTCAGATGAACAATGGTAGGATTTCAGCTGAAGTATTCTTGTAACCATGACGCGCTCCAGAGTATGTTTTTGGTAAGCTCAGCCCGTTGCTGTCACAGTGACATACAGCAGTAGCACAGGCTCTCTTTTCTCCCATTTCCATTGTTTCACTTTTTCTATTGTGACTTATTTTAATGCTGTCAGCTAGCATTTGATCACAAATTGCTCTACTCATTGATTTTCTCACTATCTAGTCATTGTCAGATAGAGCTGCATTCTTCTAGTCCATGTGCTATCAAAGAAGCCATTTCTGCCCCTAGAAATTCGAAGCCTGCCTAAACAAAACAAAGCATATAGAAGAGGGTATCTACAGCTGTGATCATCTGTTCTTTATTTAGTTGGTGGAGCTCCATGTTTTTTATGTCCCAGAAGAAGTGTGGAACTTCAAGCTGAATACAGTTCCTGTAGCTCTTACTAGCAAATTCATCTCAGCTGGGTTTATAAGGTGAGTATAGTCTTAGGCTTCATGTAGGTGGTAGGTCCTCTCCATTGTCCTTCAGTCATTTAGTTCAGCTGTTGCTCTACAGAATGCAATTACATCTGTCAGAGGAGACTTGTTCTCTAATAATTTCTGGAGGGTAAGCGGTGCCTATGGCTAGCGTTATGCTTATTTGGACGGTGTCAAGCTCAGCTGCATTGCAGCCCATGGTGTAGGCCATTGAAACACTTTCAGAGCAGTGCTAGTATTTCTGCGGAATAATTTTATGTTGTAAAATCACAGTCTTGTATTTTTTCTGTCTCCTTGAGCCTCGTTATCAAAGTCTTGAATTCTTTTCAGCAGCGGGCCAGCTTCAGGGCAGTGTGGCTTGATGAAGATGGGATAGCCTGTCAGTTCCCAGGAACAGGGATATGTCAGTCTGAGCTCTCTCAGTCCAAAGAAGGAGCTTAAGCCATGTTTCTCAAGGGGAAGCATTACAGCCCATACAACCACCAACATATCTTCCTTCTTCTTCAGTCGTATTTCTGAAAGGTTGCCCACAACACCATGTGCTATATTTGCTCTCCAGTAGCTATTTAGAAGACTTACTGAAAGAATACCTCAGTTCGTAGTCCTAGGCCCAAACCTGGCACAGAGTTTCTGTTTTAATCTTTCGTAACTTTGAAAGTTTGTTTTATACTCCTAAACACTTTACTTACAAAACCTGTATGTATATAGTGTGGTAAGAAATTGAAGAAAAATCAAATAACGTAAAGATGCATATTGAAACAGAGCTTTTATGTACACCTTGTCTGCTCCTGTGCAAAACCTGTCAGCTTAGCTTAAACTGCAGGGTATATGGGTTTTAACTAATATAAATTTAGGCTTATATTGTCCATTTAGGACAGTATATTGCGCCGCTGAAAAGACTGACAGCAGTAGAGGCATATAGGGCAGAATGTATTCATTCTTGCAGGTTCTTTTGTTGAAAGGCTGCTCAAAACCAGAGGAAATAAGTGCATGTATCTGTTCTGTTTGCTATTCTAGTCTCCAGCAGAGGTGCAAAATACATGGATGGAGTGGGAACTAGATCATTTCATGCGATTGGACATCTGTCACCGCCTGCTCTTCTCTAGTTTATTTCACTAAGTCTCAATTCTGATGCATCAACTTAAATTAGGATTCTCATTGATTTCAGTGGGTTTATATCTGTCTGGGTATTTGTTGCTTGCTAATGAGTCTTAAATAATTGCTAATTAACTATTCTATGGGTACTACACAATGCTGCGGTACGTTAGCATTACAAATAACTAACTAGCACCCGGCCAGTGTACCAGTCTTTAAAAACAAAAAATGTTTTTAAAAATGTCTTATTATAATCCAGGAGGGGGAACAGCAGACTTGCTGGTACTAATGCTGTTTGGCCATTGTTTATAGCACTGTCCAGTCAGCTTGACAATCCTAGTACTGTCTGAGTCAGCTTAACAAAGGATTCCTAGGTCTAAGTACAGGCTGCTTCCATTAATCATGAATTACAGGGAAATATTAAGTGTGTAATTATTTATGGCCCTGAGTTCTTGTTCCCATGAGCTTGATTTCTCAGCCTCTGTGATCTTTTATTTATTCCTCATTCCTCACCACAGAAGTCATACTTGTGTTATTTCTAGATGAGATGGCTGCAGTGAACTCTAGTTTGCATTGCTTTTAAAGGAGCACCCTGAAGCAAATGACTGTGATATGACTAGTCTTCTGCTAGCCAGTGGCTGCAAGTAAGAAATATAATACTATATGTTCCTAGAAGCTGCACTGGCAAATAATTTTTAGATAAATTCCTGTCCTATGTCTCAGGTTCTGTATACCCAGATACTTTTCTTCCAGGATACCCTGTAGTTGCCTCAATGTTTTCCCTACTGTTTATAAATGTCTTAGATTCAGTTTTCCTTTGCTGGTTTGGACAGACTTTATCAGTGAAGTATGTGCAGTGTTAGAACTGCCTCTGAAAGAGCTTGCATTTATTGTGTTTTAGAAGACCATTCAAAAGGTATATCTTCTCTGAGACATCCGCTTGAAGTAATGATACTGAATGAGAGGTCTTAGAGTTATAGATCATCTCACTTCTCACATAAGACCTTGGAAGGATGAGTATTGAATTATGTATCCAACTTTCATGTATTTCTTTATACATTTGAAATAGATGACATTAGGGCTAATATTTGCAGCAAGCGTGGGCCAAAAGTAGCTGGGGAAGAAATAAACAGTAGCAGAATCTACAGGGACCAAGCAGTGTAACCTGGATGTGTCCGCTCTGCAGACTTTGGCTTCCTCGGCTGCATGCCTGTGCTCCAAGGCAGATTTATGATCTTCAGGAGGGTCCTCAAAGTCCAGGGTGTTTGAAATAATGTGAGGGAAGCACTGTATCCCACTGAAGTACTGTGTTTATGAGATGAAACTGATGGTGTTTTTACACACCTACAATGTGAAATGAAGGTATATAGGGGTGTTTGAAAGTGCAAACGAACCCTGAAAGGTTGATGTTGAAGACCTGTCCAGGGCGAAGGAATGGCACGTTCCTGTCTATACTGCTTACTGAGAATGGCACATGCTATCCCCCAAGCTGTGTCTGTGCATTGCTTGAAGGGTGATAGCTGCCTGGGTAGCTATCGTGCTAGGTCCTGCTAAGTAGTATACTGACACTTAATCAGCATGGGTGATTAACA
This sequence comes from Falco peregrinus, assembly GCF_023634155.1. Lineage (NCBI taxonomy): Eukaryota > Metazoa > Chordata > Aves > Falconiformes > Falconidae > Falco > Falco peregrinus. The sequence goes on along the minus strand of NC_073730.1, from coordinate 19,375,775 downwards.
GTCTCAGGCCTGAATTTGTTCCCCGGTTTATTCGGCATGGCAGCATAGGAGGAATTAGAATTGTTTATGCTGTGCTGCAGAGCTTTTATGTGCCTCTTGCACATTTGGTTTTATTCTGCAGAGATGCTTTTTATTCTACAGTGATTTTTATCTCATTACTAAGCTCGTTACTTTAATATTTGCATGGTTTTCAGTAGTACGTTAAATGATGCAATTCATATTTGCATCAGCTCTCTCATCCTCAAACTATGGTGGAAGTGTTCACTCTGCAGCATTTGTTTTTTGATTTAAAATACATTTGCATGTATGCATGCACATACCCAACTGTAAATTTGTGTTGGAGAAGACAAAATCCAAGGAATGTGCCTGCTACTTGAAGTGGATGGTGGTGAAGTCTCATCTAGCCCATAGTGCTTGAATGGATATGTTCTACAGTCCTGGACCAGCCCTGTGAAACCTTGTCACCTATGTGGAAATGCATGACTGTAGTTTCCAATGTTTTTGTTATTCATCTGCAGATGAGCAAGAGCATTCTGAAGGATTCGTTTTCAAATTTCAGCTACTTCCACATTCTTCCTTTGTATGGGGTTCCTAAAATATAAATATTGCTAGTTAATGTAATGACAGCCCTTGTAATACAGTCTACCATAACATGATACAATGTTCTGACTTTACCATACCAAGACTCTCTGGCCTGTATGTAATTAGGTTCAGTTCTAGGACATAATTTCCAATTTTTGTTATTCTCTCCATGCAGGCCAGCATGTATGTAGCATTATCTTCCCCCTCTTACTAACTAGCCATCATTATTTGATCTTACAGATGTATTAATGAATAACAACATTCTAGGGTGTCTCCTCACATCACATTAAGAGTGCTGCGGGAGAGGCTGGGAGAGTACCTGGGTGGAGTTGCAGTTGCAGATAAATTCAAATTTCTAAAATGCATTGGGAAAAGACTAGCAGTGGTAAGTTAATTATTTTTTTTTTTATTGCTATTCTGCTTTATCATGTAAACTGCAGATTTCATTCCTGCAGATTAGATAGTATCAAATAAAAGATGACTTTAGGAGCTCTGTTAGCATTTGTTTTTAAACACGCTGGAGCATAAGCTCTTGTCAGAGCACATCTACTTCCCCAAATAAAAAGGCACAGTTGGACAGGTATATTAGGAACATCCTTTAAAGTATCACATGTAATTAGTTGCCATCCAGTGAAAAGATGCTAGTTTTGATAAGTCAAATGATTAAATATGACAAGTCTGGTTGCATGAAAAAAAAATATATATTCCCCTAAGGTCATTATTCCCAGTACATGGTTAGGGAATATGGCAATTGAAGAATTTGCAATGGAAGCTGAGTAAGTCAGAGTTCCTCTAACGGTTCCCACTGTGACCTGCCCAAGAACCTGTAACAAATCAGTCTCTGAATGAGACCTTCTCTGGATGTACATCTGTGTTCCACTAATTAGCCCAGTAATACAGCCTAAGATGTATGTAATCAAAAACCTACATCTCTGAATCATAACTGTTCCTCACATTGATTCCTTGTATATTTATATCTTACAAACTATAGCTAAAGATTAAAGAAACTTGAAAATCAGTCCAACTGAAAGTTTGTTCTTGTAGTACACAAAGACTTATATCATGTACATAAGCATAGAATACTTTTGTCTCTCATTTCACCTGTTCCTCATGGATTTGGAAATTAATTACAAGCTGGAAATTTGATGTCGTTCTTTATTTGCAGTGGAGTTATCGCTAAAATTACTCACACAGAAGACTAAAATACATACTAAGTAATATGCAAAAACTAGGTAGAAAAACATACAGAAAAACTTGAAGACTTTGACACAATCTAAATCTGAAAATGTGTGTGTCTTCGAAGAATTCAGGCCTTTTTAACTGGATGATAATAAGTAAGATGGTATATTTTCTGAATATACAGATAGTTTTGAGGTAAATGGAGGAATTTTCCAGCTTCCTTTAGAATGTCATCAAATTAATAAAACATTTGACTTCAAGTGGAATTAAAAATATCGGTAGATACAAGTGAAAATATGTAGTGGCAAATTAAAGATATAATTTTAATTTGGGTTATTTACTATTGCTTGATGTTTATAACAAAGTGTAAAGCAATAAACCAAATAACTGATTTATTTGTTGTTTAGGGTCATGGTAACCTCATGAATTACATTTCCATGATCAAATATTTGTTGAGTGGAGGGGGGGGGGGGTTCCACCCCGTCTTCTGTTTCACAACAGTGACAATGTAAGCAGCACTGAGAGCTGTACCCTACTTGCAAGTAAGGGTCTTGAACGTGATTTTAGTTTGTTTATTTTTCAGTTAATTTGCTCTTCCTTTTCTTGCATATAGCCCATGTCTCTGACAGTGAATCAGTGGCACTGCCCAGCCATTACTGAGAATAGAATTTGGCCCCATGTTTAGTTCAATTTCATTATTTAAGTGTAAGCTAAGATTTATTTTTTTTCCTGTCAGAGCACATCTTTCAAATAAACAATGCTTATCTTGGACTTTGTTTTTAGATGACTTAAACTCTGAAAGTATATATCACACAAAGACTATTAGGATAAACAATAAATACAGAAGACATAGGAGAGTAATAGGTTTTTTCTTTTTATATACATTAATTATTTTGCAGTATTCTGTGAGGCGAATAGAAAAGATTTACGTAAGAATCAGCATTTCTATTCAGATTCAGCTTAAAGCAACTTTTGGTAAAGAAAGTCAAAGACTTTCTTCTGCTGTGACTGTTGGATCATGTCCTTTGAACCATAACATAAAGTGCAAAGGATAAAAAAAAAAAAGAATTATTCAGTATATCCATGTACTCGTGTGGGTCTGATTGAAATTTTTGAAACATAGACAAAATAAAGTTTCAGTGCCATGTTAGAAAACAGGATAGTAGTCTATGTTTCTTCTTCCCCATGAGGCCACTACAAAAGATAGTGCTGGTTATGAAAAAACATAGTATGTAAAAGTGGTGATAGAACACAGAAATTAAGTGATATGCAACATTATTGATAAAAAATTATTTTATTGGTTATGCTTCCATTCTTTATCTTCCGAGGTGAAAGCAAAGCAAGAAACAGAACTGGAACTGAAGTCATTTGTTCCTCCTTACGTATGTATTGAATGGCTTTTAAGGCATAATTTTCAGAAACTTTTTACATTTTACATTTCCTCTTTTGTCCTGTCTGATGAATATGCTGCATATTATAGGCACTTTATCCTGAATTATATTTATTACCTGGAGTGGAATACTTTGAAGATGTTTATCCGTTATCAGCATCAACTCAACAAAGACATCACTTTAATGCAGAAGCTAATAGTTTTAGTTCTGGATCAAGATTATCCAGTCTTCCTCAACCAAAACCTGAAAAAAGCAAACAATTTTTAGAAAGTATGCAGAACAGTTACCAGCTAGAAAATCAGGAAGTGCACAGATCTGTGGAACGGGGGGAGAAAAAACCTGTTCCAGTTTTGCACACAAAACACAAGCAAGACCATAACAACAGGATTCAAGAAAAACTAATACAGTTTAGAGAAAAAGGTTAGTTTAACCAATGTACTGCAGGAGGATGATGGAGGAGGAGAGGAATAAATATTATGGTTAAAATTTACAATAAAATAATATTTCTCTTTTCTAATATCAATTACTATGCAGATCAAAATGGATCCAATGGATCTCTCTTCACACCAAGTCATTCAAATCCTGCAGACCGGGAGTCTGGAAAGAGTGATATGGTATTACAGACCGCTCAGCAAAATCATCTCAGCCAAGATCAAGGAGAGCGTAACACTCCTGAGTGGAATGAGAAAGCCAAACGAACCACTTCCACTCTTCATGTAAACCTCAATGATGAACAAGGCCAGAATAACCAAACACCCCCAAATCACGTTAAATATCAAAAGGGTACAACTGTTCATTGTCATCTTTTTGCTAAAGAATGCATTTTAGAAAGTTGGCAGAGTAAAGCTAAGTTTTAAGAAATTTAAAGCATGAGTTGGAATATTGCTGTCAAAACAGTATTCTAATTTCTTTAATAATGATGATGTATTTCAAAGAGCTGTAGTTTCACTTTGGATTAGTCCTTTATCACTGTGTACTGATATAAGGAAACACTTTACTATAGTTGACACGCTTGTCTAATCTTATTTATATGAAAAAAATTACGAAGCAGCTACTGTAAAGATGTACGATAATGATCTCATAATTCAACAGCAATTCTAAATGAAAAAAATCTTGTTATCAGTATATCAGGGAAGCATTTATTCACTTACAATTCCGTTGTCATCTTATCCATGGCTACATTACTACTGAAGAGGAAATGTTTCCTCCCCTCCCTCCCATATAGTGTTTATTTATATGCATTCCTAAAACTGAGAGGTGAAAGAACTCTTTGAACAGACTACAGTGAAAATACTACAAAAGTATTAACTAGAGAACAGTTCTTTGCAAAATAGAAAATGTTGTTTGGAAGAGATCTATTAACTGCTATTTCCTTTAAAATGGAGCGTCTTATGGATACTGAGGGCCATTAAATCCCCAAATGGTTATATAATGGTATATAATAGAATGTTAACATTCTTCTATTTTTAGTGATCGCCAATAAAGAAATGACTGACATATTTAAGTTTGAGTGACTACTGCTGTATTTTCATCAAGATTATAATGTAAATTGGTTTTCAGGAAATAATTTTGAAAGACAAGTCTTAATATTTGAGTAGAATTTTGTAGTTAATGTAAAAAAGGTGACCTTTATCCTATTGCAAATTTTTAATGAGTAATTATTAAATAAGGCAATATTCTGTTTTTCATCGGTATGGGCACCTTACAGATTTAATTAGAATGATTTTCTGGATATCCAGCACTTTGAGGAAGAAAACAAAATTCAGATAGTGTGTTCTTTGAGATGTGCCTGGAGAATGTATTAGAAAAGGCTTTCGTAGATGACTTTTCAGTAATTTCATTTTTCAGTCATAATATATCAAAACCAGCTTTATCCCTCCATCATCATGTTAACTGATACTAAGTATGAGACTTCTTAATATACAAATATATATGTAAATAACTGAAAATTTTCCATAACTTGATTTTGAATTATGAAGATTGTAGGATTTTGTACTAGCAAAGGTAAAGTCTGTCAGCAATTTTCTTTTGAAATATTTATTGTACATATTTTAAAGCAGATAACATTTATTCATTAACATTTAAATGCAAAACATTTTGTTCTCCCTTTCTTGCTAGCTCCAGTTTGTAGGGGATCTTCAGTTTCTGAAAGACAGAAAGTGTTACATACAGAATTAGTTTAGGGAAGATGAAATAATTAAGTGGTTTCTTTATCTGTGATAATGTTTCTTGTAGTAATTGCCAGAATTCGTTAGGTACAAATTCTCAAAACAGATATCTTTTTTGTTTTTCACTTCATTTCTTTTTCTGTTATTTATACATTTCTAAGCCCCAGAGGTATCATTATTTATTGAATCGATTCACTGAATTTCTAATACATGTTGGAAAGTCCAGGCATTGACAGTCAAAACAGCTTGAATTTTGTGAGTGTAATCTATATTTTTTAATCATCGCTGTCCTTTCACAGAACTAACAAACATGGAAAATAATGACCACCAGAAAGATACTGAACTAAGAAGAGACAGAATACAGGGTTCTGGAATTATTAAAATAATGGAAGACCAAACCACAGAATATGCACACAAAAAACAAAGGTTAGTAAATAATGATTCTACTAAAATAACAGATAATATCAATTCATACTTAGAAAATTATTTTACAGACTTCAACTATATGAAAGAAAATGGGGGAAAAACCAATTTCATTACATTAATTTTCACTTACTGCTTTGATTTTATCTCTAGTTTCCAGCAATACAGAACTAACAAGTCTATAGATGATCCTGATGAGGTATGTTTTTAAAGATAAAATATTCCTAGTAATATTGAGCAATAAACATAGTCCTCCAGATAGAAATATTCTTATTTTATAAGACAGGTAACTCATTAGGAATATGAAATACTCAAATGTAGACTTGAGAGCAATTGAGAAAAGTTAATTTATGCACTGCTACTTAGCAGATTTACTAATGAAAAATCAACTATATTTGTAAACAATTAAATCATCAGAAGTTATACCTCTGGTTATAATTCAACAGAAACTACAGTTTCAGTCTCAGTCTTACTAATGTTACCTGAATTCTGTCTACAGTTTCTTGACAGTAACATTTTATCGGTTTTGTCTGTGACGTTTTTATAGTTCTGTATTTCCTATAGGACAAATTTGTCTTTCAAGCCAAGCAAAACTTCTGATAAAAACTATAAAATCCTTTAAGACATAGATATGATATAGTCATAGTATTAGATTAAGAACATGTTTAGGAAAACTCAGCACCCACGTGCAATTGTACAGCGTAACAGCCATCACTATTAGCTGTGAGCCTTTGAGCTCTTGTGCAGAAGTGGTTGTAGTGGAGTCTTATGAAAATAATAATGGAATGGAAACTCTGCTATTGTAAATTTTAGTTCAGACTTTGGCAGTCCAGGCTTTGTAAGCAATGAGCCAGGTGGCAGTTTTAAGGCCCGTTATTTCTAGTGTTGCATGGGTGTGTCAGTAACTTGTGGGGTTATAGGCATGAACAAGAACATTTAGCAACAGTCTACATTTTTGCCTGTATGTTCTCTGTGATGTAAGGGTTCAGTGTTATGATTTTATTTGCAGAGGTCCAGCTGTTTGTAATTTGGCAATCATTTGTGCTGGTAACAGAATAAAAAAGCTTATATGCAGAATTCAAATTCAGCCCTCCCATTCACTCAGGCCACTTTCAGGGTATATGTCTTATGTAACTATTGAGGATTATGGGTTATGTCCTTATAGTTGTATCTTTTGATTCTATAGGCAGATGAAAACAAGAAAAATCATCTTACTTGTCCAAAAGAATATATTTCACCTCCTAGTCCACCTTTTTTGGCACTTCCTATGATTCCAGCTCAGGTTCCTGCAACAAGTGAGTATATGACTCCAAAAAGTTGCAGTGAAATGAATGGTTAATCAAGACTGAATAGTTAATCAAGACAGAAATACCTACTTTATAAAATATTTTGTACATACATTCATTGACAGTATTGTTACAAATCTTAATTTGTGGCTGGAAAATTCCAGGCATTTATAAATGCATGGGCTATTCATGGAACATGGCAGGTTCCCAGTGCTAGAAAACCCAGATTGTGGACTTGGGGATGGAAGGAGAAAAGGAGGGAGATGGGATGAAATACTGCAGGCTCAAGTGAGAATGTAGCAAAGAAAGCCGCTAGAAGTATTGCTGAGGATCCTCTACTGTGGTGGAGGGGAACAGTGAGAAAGTGAGTGATTGACCCATTGATGCACTCTAGTGAAAGTCTGAGATGCTATCCTCCCTATGACAGCAAGATTTTGCCACAGTTTATATCACGAAGTATTTTGAGCAGGAAATAATCTTTGGGAGGCTTTTTTGGCTTCCTGTGGCAAGAGTTTTCAATGTATGAAGTGTATACATATCTTGAATATATAGTGTTAGTGATACATTGTCTAGACATATAAGAGGGTGTTTACTTGTTTGTATGTATGTGTGTCTGGATGCATGCTGGATTTCTCACTTTTTCCCAATGCACCAGCCATTTTGAAAAGTTAGAGATAGTTTATTAGAATAAAATCATTTCCACTGCCTGTTCTGACAGGGCTTTTGGCATGATTTGTGATGGGTGCATTACAAAAATCTTGATTGATCCTTCCTATTTACAGTATCCAAATGCTTGCTAAACACAATTATAATTTCTTTAGAAAACGGGATGGTAGAACAATTGCAACAAATGAAGAAAGACAGAAGGCACATGGAAAAAACTAGAGAAGAACTGATGAAAAAAGCTAAAAGGTTACTGGAACAAAATAAGCTGAGGAGATACCACGGTACACTTTTATTATGGAATTTGGAATGATTGAGAAATGACACTGAAACCAATGTGAAAAACTTTGTCTCCTTGTCAGTGAGCTTAATTACAGAGAGAGCAGTTTGCTAACCCGTAGCTCCGAGAAGGCTCATCTGTATAACAGCATGCTGAAAAGATTCAAGGTTGCAGCGTTTCCTTCCAGTTTTTTTGTGGCAGTCTTACAAAGCTAAAAATAGCCTGTTTTTTATAAACCTTTCAGGTTGTGCCCCATGTACATACAGTGCCCAGAGAGCTACCGCAGGTCGCTTTGCTGTTAGAGGCCCAGGGCAGCTGCCATATTCTAAGCCTACCTTTAGCTGGTGCTTGACAGAGGTTTTCAGTGTGGCGATAGGGGTTCTAGTTAAATTGCCAGCGTAATACTTTTTGTTCCTCCTGTCTAATGGTATTAAGCTTATGGCATGCAATTTACAAGCCTGTCATGACAAGCTTGACAACCCTTGTTTTTTAACAAGGAAAAAATCTCATTGAAATCCCACTCAAATTTTCTTCATAACATTATTTTCAGGTTTATACTTAAACTATCCTCCCGAGTCACATTCCAGTTATAGAGATGAGGTTTAATCACTGGTGTTTGAAGAGCGTTCTCTTCGTACTTAAATACAGCTAAATCTCTAGGAGTCTCAACTGTTATTTGCAGCTTTGTAGAAAGAAGACAAGCCAATTCTTCCAGTTATTCTCTAAGGACATGGCTACGCTGCATTCTGCAGCATGGCGAGGCTGCATTTTAAAAAGACCAAACCTGGGTACTTGAAGCAGTGAATCTGTACTAGCGTGGAGCTGCAAGGCAGGATAATTTGCCTTGCTGAGATAAGCCCTAAATGGCTCCTGTGTTGTCTTAAATTATGGTATCCAATTAGGTAAAGTTTATTTCACAAGGATTCAAACAGCTTCTGCAGGTTCTTTAAGGAATGTCTTTATCTATGAATTATTTTTATCAGACCTGTACATTTTCTTAAGTAAGTGCATTTGTAAACATTTCTTCACAAGTTATGAAGGGACGAGCATATTCTGTAGGGACAGCAATGCAGTCTTTATTTAATATCCTCCAAAGATTGCCATGCTGACAGCCATTCTCAGTTACATACTGTATAGTCCTCCAACACCTAGGTTCTTTTGGGTAAGTTTCTGAGAAGCAGTTGTCCTGATTTCCTAAAATGTGCCTTGAAAGAAGGGATCATTTAAAACACTTTGCAGACGAGTGGACAGATGTATGTGGCCATAAGACTGCCACACCAGCCAGGGCGGATTTATGGGCCAGTTGTTGATAGCACATTAACAACGTAGGAGGAATCATATTTAAGTGTAAAGGTAAATAGCCGTTTCCCATAATCTTGGGACTTCTGTACAAAACTCAGCTGTTCAGAATCTTTGGCCCTGCAGAGCTCAAGTTTTGCGTAAATCTACAGTGCTAAATATTCTGCTACAGTAAAGCAGCGGACTTCAGACTGGTGGGCATACCAGTCTTTGCAGGTCTGGAGCACTTACAGTGCAGGTGAATGACAGCCAGGCTGAATGAAATTTTCGTTTTGGACCTTGTGTTGTATCTTGGTGGGCATACAAAGCCTCTTGTTGCAGGTGATTGCGTGAAAATTCAGTTGCATTTGTAGTGAATGTCATTTTAATGGAGATTTTTCACTAAGTGCTTTTTTAAAAGAAACCTACTGCCATGTTTTAATGTGTGCATTGGCCAACTTAATCTTGTGAGATCAGTTGGTCATTACTGTATTCAACAGACTTTACCATAAGGTGAAAAAGACCAAACAGTATTACTGTTTTCCTTTGTAGTTCGTGAGGAATGGAAAAAGAAGTACTTTGAAACTAAGAAAGCTACGGTTTCACTGGAAGATGCTTTAAACAAACTGCGACAAGATGTAGAGCTTTATCACCAGAAATTACTCTTGCAATTGAGAGCCAGAGATAGCCGGAAACAACCAAGCAACGTGACAAACTCCAAGGTATTTGTTTGTATTATTTAATCTCTTTTTTTTACACAGCTTGGGTTTTTTTAAAGTAACAAATTTGTCACCAAAAAAATGATGACTTGTAAACTAGCTTTAACAGCCAAATATCTTGTAATGATCTGAAGTATAAAATTCCTTCAGCCCATTCTTTTCAAAAAGACTGAAGAAGTGCTTGAGTCTTTGTCTTTGTATAATACCTTCTCATAACAAAAGCCCCTTTTGTTCAGTATGATTAATGAATTTTTCAGTTCTATATTGTTCTCATCATCCCAAATTTGACATACAGCTGTAATGAATTCTAGTTTGGAGGACAAGAAATGTGTCTGAGCCTTTTGGGGTGGTTGCACATCAACTATTGTGCAACTGTAAGTCTCACATTATGCTGTTGGTGTCAAATCAGAGAGGAATTAAAAAAAAGAAAAGAGAAAAGGAGGAAACACCTCTCCCAATAATTATATATGCTAATTTTATAAATATGTTAATGGAAGCAAGTCTGTTGGCAAATCTGGAGCTAGACTAGGAAGAATAATTGTCCCTTTCTTGTATCTGAAAGGTGGGAGAGTGTACGTACAATCTAGAAGTGTATATTATATACAAACGTGTATTATTTGAGCTATCTTAATATAAATATCTACAATATAAAAATATTAATAAGGTTGGTATTACATTATATTACAAGCTATATTTAGGTATGTTATTCCTCCTTTTGGGAGGGGTATCAGTTGGGGTTTTTTAGGTCTCTCTGGCTAGACACCAAGAAGCCTTATGTGAACAGATATGCACAGCTTAACATGTATACGGCAGTTACTTATTGGCTAGCACACACAGAAGATAGCTAAGATTTAATGAGCTTTTAGACTAAGGATAAGTATGCTCGCCACCCCTTGTAAGCAACATGCTGGCCAGGGAGGCGTCAGTCAGGTAGGAAGAGTCAGGCGTTGGGGAACAGATCCCGCTGTCACTGGTTTCCCATCTTCCACCAGCTTTGTCCTCACTGGTGACTCAGCCCAATGACAGGGTGATTCCTCGGTAGCCCCCACCTAGTCTGACAGCACTGCCAGGTTTTTTTCTGCATGATCGTGTACCTTTCATGCTTTCTCAGTGGTCTGTGCCACGGTTACATGGCTGTGCAGTGGCAGAGCTGGGAATTCGACCCCTGTACGCAGGCAGCTACATCGCTGGGTGGGGAGAAGCTTACAGCAGGAGCTCAGAGATGAGAGGCTACAGATACTAATGACTCCTTGTATGGGCAACTTTATCACATAATTTGCTTCAGCTAGCACTTTAATAGCATTTTTAAAGGCTTGGAACATCAAGAAACTACCATGTACACCCCCACCCCTCAGCGTTACAGACTTGAGGGGGCCATGGCTTACACAAGCGGAGTTTCAGAACCTATATTTTGAAAGTAGAAATTTTACTTTTACAGGTTAATTCAAAGATAGGCCCACCCACAGCTATGGCTGAAGTGACGTGCTGTATGACCAGGAGATTATCTGCCCTAAACATTACATGAGTGTAGCAATCTCATCAGTAAATGTTACTGGGACAGAGTGATGCTAGGCCTGTGAAGGAAAAAAAGTCCGATTTGAAGTATGCCTTTTTATTATAAGTGGGGAGTAGCCATAAAATATAATTGCAAAACAGTGTGCTGTGACTTGGGAGATCTGATCTGGAGCTGAACTTCCCAAAGCAGCAGGGAGTGGAAAAAACTCTGCACCCAGCTGAAGGGCGCTGCCCTCTGGGAGAGGAGACTGCTTATAGATGAGAGACAGCCCAGTGCACATCAAGGACTGGGAAAAAAAGCAGGGGAGTTAAGAGTTTAGAGGATTTTTTTCTGAGTGGTGAAGTAACACCCAATGAATAAAGAGGTGCACTAATGCCACTCTTTAAAGTTTTGTTGTTTTTTCATACAGAATTACACAATCATACGGATTACTACAGTGCAGCATGAACTCGATCAACTGAGAAAGAAGGTGGATGATACAAAAATGAAACTCATAACAGAAATTAAGGTACTCTGCCTTTTAATTAAAACAGTTAAAACATTACTATGTGTAAAAAGCTTAGATCTTCTCAAACATTAGATGATGTAAATACTTGCTAAACAAACAGCTCTTGTTTTATGCTGTTAAGTTTTATGGTGTTAGTTGTCACAACTTTATCACTTGAGCCAAATTACTCCAGAACACTAGGGTATTAGATGATTTTGAACTTATTTCAAGCAACTTAGATTTTTCAAGGTACTATATAAGCTAAGCTTCACAATCTCTTCCATAAAATTCCCATTTCACTCAAAAGGTAATTGAAGGAACATACTTGGTGAGGCACTGATCAGTCGTAGACCATGGCTAAGGAAAAAAAATGGTATAAAAAGGAAAAAAAAAAAACTTTTTAAACAGATGGCCATCTTAATCTGCTTTATTCCATACCAGTGCTGCCTGTGGCTCCCGTTCGAAGGACAATGATAGTATAGGCCTTCGCACTGGATAGCTTTTCAGCTCTGAATACTTGGAACAGGAGTCCTCCACATTACAGAAATTGCCCATGCCCCTGTTTACTGGGTAATTTAGGGTGGATGTACTCGCTACACCTCCTCCATTGTATAACAAGGAATGGAAAGAACAATGTATTTCATACCTGTCTCTTAAAACCACCAAGGCAAAGTACAGGAGAAAGTAGTGCTAGAATTAGGCTATCTAATTAGACATGTAAAATTTTACAGATGAAAAGATATATCCTTTATTCAGCCATCCTGTATAAAATTCAACCTTAGTTATATAAACCTATATGCATTTCAACTCCAAAACTTTCTTAAATTGCAATTCCTTAAATTACTTGTTCTGCAGATGAGAAAGCAGGCAGCAGCTGATTTACAAGCACTGAGGGCGGAACTGACACAGAAGAAGATTCATTCAGCTTTAGTTCTCCAGTCCAGAAAATCAAGAATTTAACAGGATGGTGTGACTTCAATATCTGTAAAGTCTACAGGAGCTCTTTAATGTATATAGAAGATCAGAATTTCATAGCATTTGTTTGAGTGCCCTTGAAGTTACCTTGTAAAAAGACATCAACTATATAAATGTTGTGGAATTTGTATACTAGGCTACTGAGGTACTGCAGCTCACTTCTTTTTAAATCTCACTATGAGATTAGTCAGCTACTTAAACATAGTTTAACCTAGTAATGTGCCTGAAACAAAGGTAAGTTATTTTAAAAGTGCAAATTAGTGAATTGTGTAATATCAGATTGGTGTGCTGATGTCCTTTCATCAACAAAATACCTGCTAAGCAAATAAACCTATTAATCTGTAATCCCCTGTTCTTATTTTCAGGCACACACACTAAATTTTTTGGAAAGTAATTACATTACATCTTCTGTAGAACTATAGCAATTTACTGTTTGTAATGTACAGAACTTCACCTATTTACTGAAGTATATTTTTGTCATTATATGTCTTATCTATAAATTACCAATGTATTATTACCATATTATTAAGAAGTATGAACAAAATCTCAGATAATCTCACCTTATTTCATGTCTAGCTGGTTTTGTTCCCTCTATTACCAGGAAAGCCACGTGAACATTAACATTCTTCTGCATTAAGTGAAAGAGGCAAGCTTTGTCTTCGACAAGCAGTAATGATGATACTGCTCCAACCTACAGTATTGTATATTCTGTTCTTTAAGTTCAAGCTCATGCATGTGCTTAGATAATACTCTTTCTGAAAGAGTAATCAGAAACCTCTTCTTGATAGTAACTTTTTTCTAGCTCTCCTCTTTGCCTCTTTGCAGTACCACATGTTATGTGAAGCAGAACAGTAACATGCCAGGAATTAGTCAGCTAAAAAGTTGACAAGGCTGTATTTATTACTGGAAGTGAAACGCTCATGGGAAATCAAAAATAAGGTAAAATAATTATGCAACTCTCCAAAGGACTAACTTCCAAATGTCTTGAGTCAAACCACCCATTATCCAATTTGTTTTCTTAAAGATAGGATTTAACAAAAAATTAGTGTTTTTTAACAAAGTATTAGCTAAAATATCAAATGAATTATTAAAACTACAGCTGCTTTTACTCAGTTCAGGATTGGATCCTACATCCTGTATTTCAGAACTGTGTCTTAAGACACAGGAGCAGGCAACTAGTTACCGGAATATCTGAACCTAAAAAAGAAAAAAGAAAAAAAGCAACGCATAATTCTTGACTGCTACAGGACAGAGTTTTATAATAAAGTCATGTGGCCTTCAGTTAAGATTTTGTAAGTCAGGTCATCCACACCAGAAGACCTCTCAATTTCACAAGTATCTTATTTCACAGTATTTTAGCATAGTAATGCAAATTCTGAAGTACCTGTATGTCAAATTTATCAGTTTATCCTAAAACCTACGGATCAGAGTTTTAGTGAAAAGCCCTCTGATTTTCCAAGGGATTTTTTTTCTTTATGTGAGAGCAGTAGGCTTAACTTCTGCTTTCCATCACCTGCTGTATCAAGCAGTCAGACACTCATATTTAGTCTTCCAGTCATCTCCTCAGCAGCCATTATGGTAGTGCTGCTATTCTGTGGTGTTTTCCTGGTAACTATTTAGCAAGAGAAAAAAACAAACCAAACAGAAAAAAAACCCTCATAACTGACTACATATATCTAATTAAATAAATTGTTTAATTAATGGAGTCACTTAAGCAGGACGCAGTTGCGCTTTAATTTGATTGTGAAACAGTTCTGAGAAGCAGCGTGGGCTGTAAGCTGTGGAACAAGTAAAGCATAAACAGACAACACTGTTTACCAACCTTAGTGAAGACAGCATCTTATTTAACAAACACTCCTGTAAACACCAGTCAATCCTTCCATCACTACAGCTATTTTTAAAAAGTTACACAGTTTCTGTAGGCAAATTATTGTACGAAAAAATAGAACTGGAAAGAAAAATATAACTATGTATTATTTCAGAGGCAGCACCACATAAAAACAAACAGCAGGCTACTGAATGAACCTTAAAGTATGTGGAAAAAGACATACGCAGTTCATTAAATAAGCCTCTGAGTTCTAATTTTTTGGTTTGAAATGGAAGAAAACATCATCCAAATCCTTTCCATATTAATGCTCCTTCTTCACGATAAGGTCTAAGATTTTTGGCTTTTGAAACTAAGGAATTTACGTGATACATAAACACAATGAAACTGGAGTTTACTGAATATTCCTCTCTAACAAGTCTGACAGAAATCTTACTGGCAACAACTACATGTTACATAATTTCTTCAATGTATGAAATATTTTAATCTTCAGAAGAGTAACCAAGTATGAGCACAAGTTTCACCAAGCCGTGTGTAAGCAACAATCTAGCTCTCCAGTGTTTAACCTGATTCAAGAGTGACTTAGCTGAAATACAGGTTGGGGTGGGAAGTCAGAAAGCTGAGACTGCACCGTCAGACACCCGAACGAATACTGGCTGCACCAGGCAGCCCAGCCTTAGCAAAGGATCGGTATGAGATGGCCCCTGTAAATCCACCACTTGGTGTTACTTGTTACCAGATACACACTGCGTTCAAGCTTTAACCAACTTAGCGTAGTTGTGAAAAATGAAAAAGATGAGCAGTCTTTTAAAAAAAAAAGCTGCTGAAGCAACATTGGAACTTTTTGAAGAACAAAAAATATGGCTTTGCATATACAAAGTAAGAAGATGAATTTGGCTAGCTCTCCAAGTTTTGTAACCGTGGTATATTTATGTAAGTCAAAATCTATGATAGTATAAGCTATAATAAAAAATTACCAATTTTCATCAATCTAAATCAAGGGTTCACGTAGTTCTTCCGGGGTCAGGGCTTGCCACATGGCTTCAGTTTGTTGTTCTGCTACAGTTTCCCTGGAATAGTCAAGACTATTTCCATTCCACATGCCAATGCCCCTTAGACCTCGGTTCTTCACATATGCTGCTTTTAGAGAGATGCTGCGGGGATCATCATACCATACTTGGTGGAAGTGACCAAGAGAATCCTAGAAAAACATTTAAACACTAGCATCAGTATCTACCTATCTATATAAACATGACACATTAAATTTCATTGAGTTTTGATTACATGTTCTGTTGAATGCAGTGAGAAGTACAATTAAAAATCTATGTAGATTTACGTAATACTTTCCTGATTTACAAATTATTTTTCACATGGGACAATTAAAATTTTTAAGTCACCTACTTGGCTATTTTTTCACTTGTGGAATCTAAGTTATAAAACACATTTTATAAAACGTTTTAACTGAAGTTAGATGAAAAGACTTTGCTAGTTTGTCCTTCAATAATTTTTTAAAACACAGCTAAAATCTCAGATACACTAACCTAACAGGTGAATTTCATTAGAGATTTTTTTCAGCAATGAACAGTTTTAGAGGAGGTAATAACATTTTGTCAAATTCTTGTTGCTTTGACCTGATGATTGCTTGCAACACCTTTTAAGCATCTACATGTGAAATTTAAAATCATGTCTAAAGAAACAAGATGAAATGCATACACAGAGCTGTTCATGTAGGCACAATAATTAATGGACTCTTTCACGATGTCTGTGTAAAAACCAATTGCAGACGAGAGTATGCATGCAAGCCACTGGGTTAGAAAAACTTACGAGCATTTTCAGAATCTGTTTTAGTTTAAATCTGTCATCAACTCATAAAAGTAACTATAATAGTGAAGCATGGAGCTATAGGATTTCTTTGTGTCAAAACATCCTTTGTGACATGATACAGTCTCTTAAGAAAAGCGCGAAATAATGAAGATCTTTATTACTACTGTAGGCTTCAGTCACTGCACCCCTCTTTCAGACTAGAAATTCAAGACAGGGAAATCCAGCCATCCTTTACTACACACACACACATGAAAAGAAGTAAAAACCACAAATGGAAGAATCTAAACCCTGAAAACTTTCTCATCAAAAAACTATGGTTCATGAACACTTACTCCACAACATGATGATAGAGACACTTACCTTGTATTCATAAAATGGAGACTTCTGTACCTCATCCCAGAGCACCCCTGAAAGAGAACTGTTCACCTGCTTCATGATTGCTCCATAGGGGACCTGGTGCCCTGCAGCATCACTGCAAGGAGCCCCACGGAAAGGTATTTTGGAAAGAGAACAAACATGATCCTGGAAAAAAAAGCAGAAGGCATGAGTTTCACTTTATATAGATTTATAGAACTCTAAAATGGCAATACAGCCAAGAACAAAGTCACAAAAGGCACTAGGGTTTCAAAAATCCCAAATCTTCAAGTATCTGTGGTATACATACGATTTGTAGACAGAAGTAAAGTAAAACAGTTAAATTTTATTTACTCTGTATTAATACAGGATTTGACATCATATATGACGGACATCATGCAATTTATAACATTGTCTTGTCTTTTCCACTTTTAATTTACTCTTACATTTTCTGTAAGTATAATGTTGTTTAAGACTCCATTGCTTATCCGTAAGCTGCTATACTTTTTAACAGTCATAGTTTCACTGTGGTTTGTTGCACCTAGTCTTTAAGCAGTGAGCTTAGTGATGGTGTTGAGAAGACAGATTACAAGTGTGGACATCATCTCTTCTTGTAACACCTATAGCTCTTTAGTCAGATATGCCAATTGGGTATCATGGGGTTCAAGTTGCCTAGGGAGAGATAAAATGCCTCATTTGGTAACACACAGTTATCAGCCAAGCAGAAGTCTCTGTCTTGAGTCTCAGCTTTATGTTCTTCTGCATCAGACAGACCACAGTATTTCCTAATCCAAGAACAGGATCACCAAAAATCTAGCTGTCTCTTTCCAAGGAAAAAATGAACAGTACAATTGCTAATGACTAATCTTCAACTTACCTCAGATAGGTTTTGGCAGACATAGTCGTAGCCATACCAGGGGACGCCCATCACAAGCTTCTTAGGATCAATGCCCATAGTAATGTACTCTTCATAAGCTAGTTTTGAAGGAAATAAAAATTAAGACACATTATTGCACTTTCCCCATGCTTTTTATTCTTACAACTAATCTAGAGCCAGAGCCGCCAATACAGAACTTGCATGATGCCCAGACAGAAGTGAAGGTACAAGCTCTTCTTTACCTCCCACCTACATACTCCTAGTCTTGCTCTATTCAGATCCTAGTAACTGCTCTAGTTGCTCACACTTAAAACCAGCTGCCCACAGCAGCAGTTCAGAAGAATGAGAGAAATGTTTCAGATTCTTTGCAAGCCCAGGCAAATACCATTGCTTTGGCTGCTGTTCGTTATTCTGAAAGTGTTCTTCCCAATAGTAGGGGCTAGACAATTAAGTTACAAGTAACAATACACAACTACTAAAGGTCTATCTGTAGTGTCATAAGGATCCGGGATAGTATTTTCACATCAGGACAACCACGTATCTGAACACACTTGAAAGCCTAAATACAACCAACAAACTTGTCTAAGAAAAGGCAATCTTTTCTATCTATTCATGTGAACAAATGGAAATGTTCTGACTCCTGGGCAGGCGTTTTGTCCTCACCAGCTAAAGTCTGCAGGTAAGGAGCATTGGCTTTCGCAATACAGTCTGTCCAGATCTGGCTCTGTTCATCATAGGACATCACAAATAAGAAGTCACAGGCATGTGCAATCCCAGTGTAGTTGTAGCACCTTCTATCTATGCATGCCGGAGACCAAGCCACATCAAATGTTACCTGAAGGAAAAATGCACAACTTTTAGTACTGTGTATGGCACTTAGGCGCCCTTGTTTTCTCTTTAAGAAAAGCTTACTTTTAAAGACAGTATTTCCCAAACGCTGCACCGCATTTAACATAGAGCGATACAAATGAACTGATAAACATTGAACAGTGAGTGCCCTTACTAGTGAATACAAAACACCGAAGAAATTAAAATATAACACGAAAAGCATCTGATCGAAAATATGAAGCATGATGCAAATCCTTAAAACTTTAGTGATGGGTTTACCAAAACATTGTCAAGCTTTTGCACCAGAAGGCTCTATTTGCCCTACTTTAAAAGACTTACTAAGCCATACTAATAACTGCCAGCTCACAACAAGGCAGTACCATTGTATCTACAAATCTCAGCAAAACATTTCTTCCATTTAAATTAACAGAGATCAAAAAGAATGATTCTTATGATAGCATATCATAGCTAACATTCATAATTAAGCATGCATGAAAATATCATGCTTTAGATCTGCACAAATTTTTTCATATTCATATGCTAAACAGCATTCTTGAAACTCCTTGCATTTCATAAAGTTAATATTTGTATAAAGTACATTATTACTACCTGTGATCCTGGTATTTCTCTGTGAAAAGCATCTGTAGTTTCTTTGACAAGCTCTGTTAATGCATAATACTCGGGGGAGGTTTCATTCACTTCTTGCTCTATATCTATGTTAATTCCATCCATATACTGGTTTTTTGCAAGGTCCACCTGTTGGGATATCCATGCCGCTCTTTTAGCAGGATCAACAATTTCCTTAAGAGGTACATCACCTAGAGAAGAGGCCTTGAAGAGTCAGCATGTATTTGCACCACAGTAATAGTAAGGAGGAAAGGTTTGCCTTTACTAAACTAACAAACAGAACCACAAAATAAAAAGCCTCCACATCCATACTGGTAAAATACAAAGGAGTTAATTTTTTTTCCCCCAAGTGTAATTTTGAGAACCCACCCCAGAAGAGATTACCAAGCTTCCTTAGACAGCAATGTTTAAAATTAAGTTCCTTTGGGATTTTTTTCTATAACTTTAATCTCCTTACTTCTACGTAGTATTCTTTTAGCCACTGTAAACTATCATGCTTGAAATAAACGTACTTTCAGTATTTCCACAGAGCCAGAGAGACTGTGTCTCGCTGTTCCGATAAACATAACTGTTACGCTTAACCTTTGTGCTTTCCACATTGTGGTCCTGGATTCTGTTTATGCCTCAACAGAGCCGAACCCTGATTAGATCACATAAGCTGTAAGGGACTTTGTCTTTCTAATCAGCATTTGTGCCTGCACAGAGGTCACCAGTACTCATGTTTTAAAATTCAGCCACTTCCTAATACAGAGGGATTGACTGAAGTGGAAAGTACTGAAAATTACTGGAAGTCCCTTCCCCTACCCCATCTTTTGGGTACTTTGCCAGAATGCAGACTCAAATAGGCATCTTCTACAGGACCTTCCATTCCTCCCTGCTCCTCCACAGCTGTGACGTTCCCCGTTACAGGACTTCTATTAGGTATCACCCGAATGGTTTTGTTACTTCTGTGGCAGAAGCCACTGCTGCTTTTCAATACCCTGCATACCAGCAGGTGCAAAAGGCCAAGGCATTACAGTCCTGTGTGCTTTATTCCCTAATTAATCCTCTTACTCATTTTAATACTGGGCATACAGGCAAATGTGAAGTGTCAAGGTGTTACAGCGCTCCGTGTGTGTTCTTATCCGTGGTACCCCACAAACGCCCACCGGCTCACACGAACCGACCTTTCAGGACCACCCTGGCGCCTCTGGAGTGCGCCTGGCACACCAGCTCGGGGTCGTACTTCCCGAAAGCTGCCACCGTGGTGACTTTCGACCAGTCGTAGGATTTCCAGGCATCCGTTCCCACATCGAACACGAAGACCTGGAAAAGGGGTAACAAGCACCCTCGTTAGCTCCGAGCGACTCCCGCCCCCCTGCCTCTGGGAAAGGGGCCCTGCCCGCGCTGCCCGGCGCTCCGACAGCCGCCACGGCCGGCACCGGGCTGGGCCCCGGTAACGCAGGCAAATGAAACCCGCCGGCGGCGCCGCGCCTCCCCCCGGGCCGCTCTCCCCAGGCTCCGCGGCCCAGCGCCGCCGCGGGACGCGCACCTCGAAGCCGCCGGTGCCCGTGACGGGGTGGCAGAGGCGCGGGTCCCGGCAGGGGCACGCAGCGGCGGCCGGGCCGCCCAGCAGCTGCAGCAGCCCGAGCGGCAGCAGCCACCGGCCCCACGGCCACCCCATGGCGCGCCGCCGCCTCCGAGCGGGGCCGGCCGGGCCGGGCCTGAGCTCCGCCCGCAGCGGCGCCCGGGCAGGCGGTGTCGGGCGGGGCGGCCAGCGGGGCCCAGCGTAGGGGAGCCGGTTGGTCGGAGAGACACGATCGTGACCGACTGCTTTTACAGAGCAACGGTTTATTAAAGGGCCAAGCCCGGCGAGGGGTGCCCAGAATTATTTTCGAGATCTGCAGAAGAACTAGAGAAGAACGATGGCCTGGAGGGAACGGGGCCTCCTCCTCAGTGTCCCAGCCCACCCGGCCACCGGTGGCAGCCAGGGGCGAGCGGGCCCGGTGAAGCGGGTGTCATGGCAGGCATCACGGCGGGCATGACTGCCGCTGGCAGGAGCACGCGGTGTGAGCGGGAACCGTGCTCACGATGTCCTCTGATTTCTGGCCCAGCCTAGCCTGCCCTTCCAGGCTGAGAGCAGAGTCTGTGAAGCAGAAAGAAGAGGTCGTGTGATGTATATTTTCCATACATACATTCCGCCAGCCCCGCGGTTTCCCACAGAAGTGCAGCCAGACATGGCGGCCGTGCTGGGCGCAGGTATCCCTCTGCAGACTCACCGGGCGGGACGCAGTGGAAGCCCACGGAGACGGGAACAGCCGTGGTTGCTGAACAGCCTTCCACGCAGCGTAGAACCGGCTCCACAGAGAAGCATTTTGCTGCCGCCTTCTCAAACGCAACAGGCTTCTCGATATTGACAGATTTACGCTGCAGCTTGCAAGCTACAAAAATGGATTCTCTTAAAGCACCTACAGAATTCACGTGAATAACTTTTTTGACTTAGTTTGCAGAATAAGCAGCAGCTAAGACCAATGGATGCACCAAGTGACACAGGCTACGTGGATTAATTAGCCAATTTGATTGAAGTCTATTTTCTGCCAATGGCTTAGGCTGTGGAAAAGTCAGGCATGTGGGAAACAGTTCCAAGGACAGAGGCTTGCCAGATAGGACCTAGGTAGAACATAGTGTCCAAATCCAGAAAAGATGCACGTGAAAACCTTGCTCAGCTGATACTCAACTTTACCCAAACTATGACGACACTTCACCTGGGGGCAGTAGCGGCACCTAGACATCCGTGTATCCGCTTCTGTGCTGTGCCTAGCATCACATCTGGTTTGCCATGGCTGAGTAGCTTAGTTCTTAAGCCTCAGTGATCCAGGTTTTGCTAGACCAGTTACCCCAGGGGAGCTTGATCTACGACTATATTATAAAAATACCACCACATGTCCAGAGGGTCGGTTTCCACACAAAAGGAGGTGCACCCCAATGTTACCAATACATTCATGTTGCTTTTATATAGGACCCAGATGGTAAGAACAACCATTCCCAGGCTGAAAGTTTCAGAGGAAGTCCATCTTCAGACTGAGGAAAATAAACCGGGTATTTCCCACCTCAGATGCCCTCCACTTTGATAGCCAGGGCTAGTTTTTAAATTTTTTTCTGGGAAACTAAAAGTCTGGAAATGATAGAATGGAAATAAAGAATGAAACTATTAAGGATGACATAAAATGTCTTTTTCCAACAGTCAAACTACCTACTTTTCATACTAACTTATCATCTTAGGGAGTTTTAAGTTTATAATTTTATCTGGAAGACACAAACTTCAGGTAACTACATAGTGTGTAAGAAGCTGATATAAAAATGTAACAAACCTAGAATCTGCAGTGAAATACCAAACTCAGGAAAGCCAGATTTATTTTTTTTTTCAGCCTATGACCACTAATCACAGAAACGGTGAAAAATAAGATGATTGTGCTACAATTAATGTAACTCATCTATTCGTGTGACCAATTAATTCGTCACAGGCAAAGACATTAATATGTTAGAATCTTAGTACCTCCAGCACAGGGGTCTTCTGAGATGATCCAGGACTGACCAAAACTCACTGCATCTTTAGCTAAATATCCACTGGGCATTTGATATTCCCTTTCCTTCTCAGCATCATATTTTCCACATATACCACATGTTTTTCCAGCCATCCAGAAGGAAACCCGAATCTTTGAAGAAGCAAAGAAAAGACGCACTTAAATGTTTTTCTTCTCAAAAGAAAAACACTGAAAATAGTTTTAAAAAATACCTCAAGTCTATGCCCGTCATAATATAGTTTATCTATGCCATAATCAGGGGCTTTTAGTGACAGGCCTTCCTTTTCGCTGCTGATCAGCATGCTTGCATCTGCAACAAAAAAAGCAAAAAAGGGATTTCTTTTAAAAGGAACTTAATGTTTTAGTGTCCAACCTGAATCACTTGTTAAATTGCTGGGTACTTAATGCAGGCTGTAATTTATCTTGAAAGAGGTGGGGGAAATGAAAAAGATCATACTATTCCCTGGCCTAGAACAAGACAAAGCCCTGCGACAAGGGTGGCCGTGGCCAGGGGACATCCAGATGCTCGTTCTGTGGGTCTCTGTGATCAGCACAAGAAACCACAGCCCTGCATTATTTGGTTTGCACAAAGACATGCAGGATCAGCGTCTCTTTCTCTGCTCAGCTTTCTTGCAACCCCCTATGAAAGCTAGCATGAAGGTATGTTAAAATCACCTAATTGTTTCTCAAATTATGGTGATCTTTATCTTGAGAGGTGTTTGCAGGATCACATCCTCTCCTTCTTCAAAAGGTCAGGAAAGATTAAAAAAAATGTAAAGATAAGTCTTACCAGAATTAGATGTGTATGGAACATCTGTTGGGGCTTGAACACCATTAATCTTCAACTGGATGAGTCCATTGGAAACATACATGTCAACCTCGCTGTAAGTAAAGGAAATGAGTATAAACAAATGTTTGTCCTTTGCCCTACTCAGCTCAAAATTTCAAGTCCTGGTAGAAACAACACTGCAGGATGCTTATATCATTTTCGCATGAGACACCTGCTACTCTTTGGGAGGAAGATTGCGAGCGCCCAGGGAAGTGTGCCGGGAGGACTGCTCACAAAACATCTTTCCCTGGCTTTACTCATCTCTGAGTGTCTGCTTGTGGCCACAGTTCAGGCAGGAAGATACCAGGCTATAGGGACCCTTGCTGTGGAACAATGTAATTGCTATTACATTTGCATAAATTGAAAGTGCTTTACATTTCAAAGGAAGATTGGATTCCCTACGGTGGTTCTCTTACAGCCTGAATAGTCTGTGTATTGTAGTGTTTTCTTCAGAGTAGTGTTTGCTCTAATGAAGAAATATGAAGCTCAAGCACATCAAAAGCACTTCCATGCAGTTGTGTGAAATGATTAGGAATGATACAGTGACGAGGAATGTCTTTATCACAAAAGATACAGCCTATAAAACAAGTATCCTTCGGTTCTTCCACAAAACACATGCAGGGAATGCTAGTTTCTCTCTCTTTTTCTAACGTTATGGCATGGCACAGTCAGGCACACAATTTTCAGAACTAAATAATTACTTGTAATGAAACCTTACAGATCAAAGTCCATTTGTGCACTTTGAAGAATACTCCCTACAATGATTTTGGTATGCATAATCCCGTACATCTTCGAGTATAAAACTATACTTTTAAAGAAGAACCTATGATGGCAGAGGCGATTGCTCCAAGATGAAACAATGTGTGTCTTAAATGAATTTCATATAGATTAGAACATTATGCACCAACTAAAAGTATGACTTAAGAGAGTGCCTCTAATCTGGGATAAGTAATTCCCTTTTCAGCTGTGTCCACTTCTCAACATCTCTGCTGAGATGATTTTGGGTGCTAATTAGTTCTAATTATTAGCTTAGCGTAGGAGGCCAGACTAAATTATTACAGTAGTCACTTGTGGATTTATAGTTTATGTGTCTACCTAATTACAAAGAACTGAAATGAGATGGTTAAATGCTAACAAATTAATGAAGAATTTTGGGCAATAAAGACTTTAGGTTACTGTGAACCTCAGATATATTTCAGAAGCACTTTTGAAAGACAAAGTCCCAAATCCCAGTGACACTCCTAGAAATCTTTCCATTGACACTGTTAATTTTTGCGTGCGTCTTACGCTAGCACTAACTTGCCCTAACAATCTGGTCTTCACAATTATAGCATATTCAGCTTGACATCTATTTTTCATTAAGTTTGCAATTACTTACTGGTTGGCGAGTCTGACATTTATTGCTGTAAGGTCAGCAGACTCTTCAAGTCTTTTCGTCATCACCAGGAATTTCAGTTCTGAACTACAGTCCTGTACCAAGACATGGTAACAATTTGCAGGCATTGAATAGTTAAATGTAACGCCATTGAAGGTTGTGAACGTGTTCAGGAAAACTGAACAACGAGCTAAAAAAAAAAAAAACAACAAAACCAATCAGTCAAAAGCAAGCCTTTTGTACTTTATATAAGACAGTTATTCTATTTTAGATTTGTAATTAAAAAAAAAAACCAAATATTTTCTGGTTTTACCTATTCTCACGTAAAAGCAAAATGATTCCTTCAGATGAAAAAAGGGATTTGTAGTAATACAAAACAAAACTTTGCCAGTCCCCAGACATCAGTGCAACCCACTCATGATTCAGTCTCTGTGTTAGATAAATTCTGCTCACAGCTGGTGCTGGTGCAACTGTTTGTGGCCTTTTTGCTTTTGTAACTTTGTTGTAGTCAAAAGTATTTCTCAAATGTTGTTAATGATTCACATATTGACACCAGAGGAGATTCACTAAAATGCTGCTGCCTTTATTGAGTCATAACAAGGATTAGAAATAGTTAGAAGATGGGAGGAAAAAAAGCCACACTAGAATAAACTTCTCCTTTTTCACTGTAATGGTATTTTGATGGAAATCCTACCAGCTCTGATTAGAAATTATTTTACAGCAATTTTAACTAATATGGACTAGTTTTGGTGTTTACCAAAGAAATACACAGTTATGATATTAGCCCACTGACTTCAAGCAAAACGTGACTCCTTAACCCAGGATTACATAAAGCTTTTCCATTTAAAATTTACCCTAAGTAAGTATAATGGGATTAGCTCTTAATACAGCATTAATGAAACAATAATCCCTTCAAGTGCAGGATTTTAAATTAATGGGTATACTTTATACTTTTGTATCTGTTCTAGCTTCTACATAACAGCACTAATCAAGCAGAGCAGCCCAAATCTGAGATCACTTGGATGTCCCTCTCACTAATTTTGTAATGTTTTTTTCTTCACGAGCAGCCTGTGCAGTGATCCTGAAATGGATGCATTTGAGAATGGATGCATTTGGAATCACTATTTGGCATGGAACTGAGTATTTAATCTTATTGGTAAGTTTCCTTTTCTTTACATCTTTGTAGCCTCACAGATTTTCATACAGATGGGTTTATTTCTATCTGAAATCACCACACATTTTCTAAGTGAATGTAAAACAATTTCAAGTTATGTCCAAAGTATAAATCTTATTTCCAAAATCTGCAAGTCAACCAATGCTTGTGTAAACAGTTAATTGCTGACCTTCAATGTTTTCAATGATTGAAATTCTTGCTTGGGAAAAGACATTCCAGTCAGGGGGCGGCAGTGTTGAAATCGACCTGCTTGGACTTGAAGGGAATGGTAGGGGAAGCCTGATGGCTCGGTCGTAAATGGTGAGCTGAAAAGCAGTCAGAAAACAAACATGAATGTAAATGCAAAATACAGTGCAGAGATGAGAGATCATTTCCCTTTAATGTTCAAAGAGGACTGTACTGACTGATCCAGGGCTAGGTCAGAGCTAAAAAGAAGTCCTCTGGCTACAGCATGAAATAGCTCTACTGTTTGATGCATCTGCAACCTATAGAATAGCAGTGCTATAAATGAAGTTTGACATCCACCAGTTTGTAACCTTTTGGGGAGTTGTACATCACATCTGATCTCAATGCAAACAGTTTGCTTACCTGAGATGCCCACCCTCTCCTTGCCTATACATTGAGGGCTGCTATTGGGCTGTCATGCTTCTCTACAGCCTGGTTTTACTATCTTCCAGGATGCAGGAAAACCTATCATCTCCCTGAAGATTTGGGGAGGACTGGTCTTTTTAATAAGTTATTGCTAATGTGCCACCAATCATGATGGTTGTTTTGTAATCTGTTTCTTATTTTGTGTGTTTGCATGCTACATGAGAAAGAGAAATGTGTTGTAAGATATTTTCGTAATGGAACCAACTGTGTGAATGTAATATCTTTGTGGTGGGAGCTTCTTTATCTTTTAATAAATAAAAAAATCAAAAAATCAGTGGGTTAAAAAAGCTGTTAACCTTCAGTTTCATAAGCACTGAATGCCCCAGGATAAAAGATAATGGAAATAGTTACCTCGGGTACCTTGAGGACTACATCACAGGTTCTTGGAGATGTCAGAGCCATAACCAAGGTTGCCTGGCGAGAGGGACCATGCTGTTGCCTTTGGGAGTACCCAAGCACATAGGCAGCTCCTGGAAGAAACGAGTAGAACCTGGAAAAGGAAGGTATTAAAATGATCTGTCTTTGAAAACATTGCTTATTATTTGTTCAGGCAAAAATACCCCCATAAAGCAATATGCATTCTGTGTCAGCCATGTTTTGTGTCAGGGTTTGCTAACACAAACCTTATGTGTTGTGTATGGGAGGAGGGACAAGCAGATTTTAACTGTTAGTGGGTTAAACAGTCTTCAGAAGACTGGATGACAGTGATATGAGAAGAAAAGTATATCCAACTTGTTTTAAATACATTCAGAGTCAAAAATAGGCACCGAGTACATAAAAACTGGAATACTAACATGCTGAAAAATAGATGACCGTGTATTAATGTGTGAGCCCTGCAGCGGTAACTTTTAGTAAGGATCCTTCACCCACTAAGAATGATTTGGCAGAGGCATCTCAATGATTTGGTTCCCTTACAGGCTTGGGACTCAAATAGAGAAATACAGAAAATATTCCTTTGAAAAAAGGCATAGTCTCAGAGCAGAAGAGAGGCGAGTTCTGTGGCGGTGCTCCAGGATAGCCAATTGGATGTTTTCATCCCCTCTAATAAGGGCAGATTAACAGCACTTCAGGTAATTCAATCTAATATAAAAAAGTTTTCCTCTTCAGTATACGTTTGTCAACCTGTGTGCCTTTAATGTGAAAGCTTGTGTGCCATGCATATTTAGATAATTGAGTTGCTGTATGCGTCTCTATTTTGTAGCACTATGGAAAAAGATTAGTCTTTGATATGCAATCAGTATGGTATTCTGGGCAAATGCATGTGTGAGTACAGGCTCTGTTGTATTCATTCATACATTGCACATGTATGGATAGACACATAAGTGAATGAATCCAGCAGTTACAGTTTTCTTACACTAAGTGTCACACAACATTTGCTATTTAGTGTGCAATAAGCCTTATGGGAAGTATTTGTATCATCTTCTTCCGAAGCCGGAGGCAAGGTGCCTACATTAGGAAATTCTTTTCCCTGTACAGTCAATAGAGACAGTCCTTCAGAGAATCAAGGTTAAGCTTCTGCCGTGAGCCTCCATCAGTTAGGAAGCATTGGGAGACCAGTTTCCTAATTCAGGCACTTTCAATTAAAAGTCTACAACAGATTAGTTGAATCCCATCAACCCCTTTGTTTCAAGCAGGTTTCCTGCCAACTAAAATGCACTATGCTTTGAGGGAGTAAATACACAGAGAAAACAGACACGTGTAATCTGATTTTATAATATGATACCAATTAAGGGAAATTCTTCCAGCTCAGAAGTTGCAGAACTGAATCTATAACTATCTAGAGCATTGACACAGGTGAATTTTTCAAAAATTAAAGTTAAAATCTCACCATTTTGCAGTTGTTCGGACCAGTGAAGGTACTTTTGGCCACTCCAGCTTCATCTGCATAGCTGGATAAGCAGCAAATTGCCCTGTTGCAATCTGAAGAGCAATCCGGTAGTCCTGGCAATCTTTACCCCATTTAAGAGAACCCTAGTAGAGGGGAATATATATATATATATATTATATATATATATATATATTCTTTTTTATAAAACATAGTTAAGATCATTAAATTTCATTTACTTTTGAGCTCATCGTTATTTTAAACTCACCGATACTTCATGGGAATTTATTACTGAAGCATCAGCACAGAGTTTCCATCTACTTGATCCTGTGATGCTTGAAACAAACATCTGCATCCTCGATCTCATGGGTTGTGTGTCAGTGTACAGCACAAGCTGTAATCCTGTCGGCTGCTCGTTTCTGTGGATGGCACGAAGGACTGCAGCCAGCATCGGTGGCTTGCTGTCTCCCAAGAATTTAGGCTTAAGTCAGTAGAAGGGAAATAGAGACCAAAGGCATAAACAAAGCATTAAAATTACTCTATTAAAATGACAGATAAAAAGTATTTGTAAAGGAAAAGTTTCATTCAGAAGGTCTTTTTACATGACTTATGGGATAGCATCATAGATTGTTGCTTGATCTATTCGGTTCATATGCAGTTTTGCCATAGTCTTTCAAGGGTGCTGTCGTGACCTATGCAAGTAAAACAGTACTGCTGGGAAGCTTTTTGTAAAGTAATTTCAGTGTAACACAGGGAAGTGTGGAGCAGGACCCTACTGCAGAAAGAACCAGTATCACCCAGCTCAGCGCGGCTCTCCTACCAACCTGTAGTTTAGCTAGTAGTCTTTTTGATAAAATTTGTGTAACCACCTGTTTGAAACGGTGATAATTTGTATTGACAGAGGGACCTGTTCAGTGCAGGCCAAAACGTGGTACTTGCACAAGGAGCAGCACGTGCCCCCCCCATTCAAATTCAGGACCTGGTGCCCGGTGCTACCCGAGCCGTGGGGCAGGAGTCCCCACTGGGCCAGGGGGGAGCTGCCAGTGGGGTGAGATGTGGGACAGCAGGTCCCCCCTGTGCTGCTAAGTCCGGGTGACAGAGACTCACGGAAGGATCAGGTGAGACAGGGCTGGCGGCTTAGGGGGAATGGGGAAAGAGCAAGACTGTGGCTGAGGAGGGTGTGTGTGGTGAGAGCATTGGGGGAGACTGAGAGGGGTTCAGGGAAGTAGTAATGTGAAAAGATGGAAAAGAGAGGTGAATTCAAGTTACACAGAAGTGTGTGGGGGAGAAGGTAGATCTCGTTGCCTTTTTTCCCCACAAGCTACTTGCACTATCAGCTGGAAGCTGCTGGTGCAGAGGGGGTGCCCCAGCAAAGCAAGGTTTACTGTTTTGTAGGCATGTAGGTCACTGTGTGAAACGTGTGACATTTGCTTTGATAACATCTGCTCCAGATTCCATAATTCTTACAACAGTTCTTACAGAAGGATGAGGCACCATTAACTAACTATGTACCATGCTGTCCTTCCTGAATAAACACCGGGATTGCTCTCAAAGCTGAAGCTTTACTGCAAAATCAAGGTCTTTTCAAAGGCCTTGTACGGTCCTGCTAACATGAACAGAAGTACATGGCAGTGAAAACATAATGAACAAAAGTGGTAGAGTCTGAAATTTTCAGAGATATGCAATAAAAAAAATACCTGAAACCAGTTTCTGATCAAGCACATCAGCACTTCTAAAGTGTTCTCATTTTTATAGTGAATTGGTTATTGAGTAACACAAAGTTCAACATATACGGCAATACATTCCAGTTTCATTAAAAAACGTAGCCTGTATTGAGTGAATATAAAAAAAACATTCAACGGCTATCCAACGTGCTCACCTCTATAAAACAGGAAACAATTTTCATTCTATATCATTACCTAATATGCTAAATCACTATATTTTTCCTACTCTGTTATAATAATACAATAACTGGAAATCCAAAGTAAATTATTTTATTTCTCGTAGATTATGATGCTCACCTGAGACATGGCTCTAGAGATGCCTTCATCACTAGCTGAAGAAGAGGAGAGGCTGATGCTGCTGTTCAGGACTTCTCTTCCTGGGCCCTGCAAAAGCAGAGAAACACCTTGAAGCAAGTTGTTTACCATTGGAAGTTGCAGAATTAATTTCTCATATTCTTACTCTCAGAGAACTAAGCTCTAAGTGCAGCAAAGCTAGTGAGAGCAGTTGTAGGCCCTGCTCACCGTATAAGCAGTAAATGTACCTGTTTGTCTGCTGGCTTGAACCAAAACTGGTAAACAGGTGGATTTCCCTGTGAAAACAGCATGTAAGAAGACCTAAGAGAAGGCAAAGAACTAACTTTTGACAAATGCATTAAAAAAAAATAATCAGTATTGAGTATGGAAAGAAGGCAAAACAAAATAAAATTCTTAAAACATTTTAAACCGAAATCCTCCGAAATGTGAAATGCTTCAGAGAACCAACGAGGTTAAAAAGGGGAAAAAGCTCTGCTAAGCGGTTACCTTGTCTGTCCTGCAGCAAACAGCCACCCTTAACAGTCTGTTTTTCTTTCATTGGTCCATACTCTATGGGTACAATGTCCTGATGCACAAAAATGTTCACTACAAGAAATATTGAAAGGTCCAGCGTGGGGAATTACCTGTTGGTTGGAATATTCACTGTCCCCACTGCAGTGCTGGGCTCCAGAGCGGTCTCCTCTGCTGCTGCTGCAGATGTTACTGCTAGCAGAGCTGACACTGCTGCTGCTGCCACGCTTCTTCCCAGATTGCCTTATTTCATCTTTCTTGTGTTCATTTCCAGGCTTTTTACCATCAACAGATGAAGCAGTGGAAGAGGAGGATGAACTGGAGAGGGGGTGTGCACTGGGCTCTGCCCAGACGTTTGTCACTG
Organism: Falco peregrinus; assembly: GCF_023634155.1. Classification (NCBI taxonomy): domain Eukaryota; kingdom Metazoa; phylum Chordata; class Aves; order Falconiformes; family Falconidae; genus Falco; species Falco peregrinus. The sequence continues at coordinate 19,344,163 of NC_073730.1, read as the reverse complement.
CAGGCTTGTCGTTTCTGTGAATACGTTTCTTACGGCGCCGTGTTTTATTTGCGACCTCCAAAAACAGTTCAAAGCATTATGAATTCATAGCTTGTTCTGTTACATTTCTCTGGGTGTCAGACAAGCTGCTCACCACAGGCTTTCAATGAAATACAATTTCCCAGCCCTGCACACTGCGCCAGAACTCACCTAGACCCATTCCTCCCAGCTGGAATCCCTGCTTACCCACCCCAGTTTTCCACACTGGAAATGCTTGCCTTCATTTATAGGAAAGTATTTCCCTCTCTGATGCTCAGAGTCTCTTACCTGAAACACATTTTCAATGCCTAGAATCTTCTTCAGTTTAGCTTGAATGTCCTTGTACAGAGATGTCTTATCCTCTTCCTTAGACCCTGAGGTTGGTCCATCAGTTATTTTGGAAGCTGCTTTGGATCCTGCCTGAACCTCCAGCTGTATTTTGTCGATGTCAGCATCTGTATTAACTGAAGTCAAGATACTTAGATTGCAGGGTTGTTCTGCTTGAGCAGACTTCACAGAGATTGACCGAAAAGCTTGTTGTCATGACTGTACCTGGCTTCAAAATTATTTTGGCTTCAAGTTCTCCAACTAATTTGTGCAGGTAGGTATTTCTTAAGAAAGCAGAACTTCGTGACTTTAGGCTGAGACAAGCAGAACATCCCAAACTCTCAAATTTTCCACAGAAGAGGTGTGTGTAAGATCTTCCTCCTATACTGTAGTGATGTGCCTCTTCTGAACCTTGCTGGTATCCTTTGGATATCACACTAGGAGTATTGCTTTGCTACATTAAACAAAAATATGGCAAATAAAGGTATTTTCTACAAAAAAATTGTCACAGCTCCTAAAGTCTTCCCTCCTATTAATGAAGAGAATGATGACAGTCCTGTTTAAAATTAGAGATCTAAGCATGGGACGTGGTGCTGTGTGGAAGAGGGCTGCTTTCCTGCCCAACTTTTCCCAGGCAGTGTTTCACAAACACGCTTCCCAATGAGAACCTGCCGGGCTCTTTGAGGGGCTATCCTTCTGCATCAGTGTTGGGTTACTAGCCCTCCTGTTGCAAGCCAACCTAGCCTTCCCACCCAAGCCTCAGAAGCTGAAGAGCACATAAGAGAACGGGCTTCTGCGATCCGCTGCAGGGATTACCTCAGGATTTGGAAGAAAAACATATACCCTGCCCAAGAGCCATCTTTTCCGCACGGCTCTGGCTTGGGGGGGGGAGGGATATTGTTCAAAGGATATGAATTTCACACACCCTCCCTATGACTGTAAATATATAGGAAGACATGCTGCCAAAGCAACCCTACCTGCGTGAGATGGTCATTCACAGTCTGCTCACTCTCATCATGTCTTGAACCCACGGGGACTTACGTTAGGCTTGGTTTGGGGTACGCGAGGCACCCGTTGAATCCCAGTTTGTGTGCCTGTGACCTGGCTAGCCAGCGGCTGTGCTGGGGGGTCAGCCCCTGCGAGGAGCTCTCTGTTCGCTACCTGTCTGCAGTACAGATGGCGAGAGGCCTCCTTACCTTCCAGCTGCCAGGTCCCGAGGCTCTTTCTAATGGCTGAAATGGCTGGTCGGAGGTACTTGGTACTTCTTCTTTGGGGAGAAGCTGGGATTTCTTTTCGGAATCTACTTCTCCCATGTTCCTTGAAATAGCATAAACTTCAGTCCTGTAGAAGCGATAAATGTGACACAAGTAATGCCTTCCGATTTTGCTTACCTGTCTTTGCTGGTGCAAAAAAAGACAGAACTAAGCTTTATCTAGTTGCCGAAGTATGGCAGACCCTAACAAGGAGATGTATGTCTATGATTTTATAACGGGAAGCTCATGAACAGTAGTAACACCTAACAAGCAAAATGCAACAAGCTCTTCTGTACCTCACAGCTGCGAGCTCAACCTCCTGATCGCAGGGAAGCATTTCCATTTTCAAATTTTTCTCTTTCATATTTATCCTGGCATCAAAATTCATTGTAGTGTTGGCACTGAACTCTGCATGAAATTCAAGACCACTTTGAAAATATTGTGTATTAATCCCCATCATTGCAATCACATGAAAATATGCCCTAAAAGAGTGGAAACAAAACCATGCATAATCACAGATTAATATGCACATATTTAACTTTGAAATGCAAAATTACGTTTTCACACTGTTCTGTTTCTTTTAAGAGCCACTACTGATGGATGAAGAGATGTATCACAACAGGATAAAAAATGCTGAAGTGCCCCTGGAAAAGGTGAAGGGATTTATCTGATGAACAAAGCTAACGTGGACCTTCTCACTGCTTTGTCACCAATATATTGCTTGAGGACAAGCTAATGCTAGAATTTTCTAGCTTCAGATTTTCCTAGGTTATCATTATCATTGTTATCATTGTTATTATTATCGTTATTAGTACTTTTGCAGATCCAGAAGCGTTTCCCTTTTTCCCCCCGAAATCCCCCCAGCTTGTGCCAGGTGGTGATGGGATTCTATGTTGAACTTGTAAAAACCTGTTCATAAGCAAACACATCTTCACAGCTCAGTGTCTTTAGTCACTGAACAGATACAAACGCGAGCATTTTCAGCAATGGCAGAACAGCACAGCACCCTGTAGGATACAGCACGCATTGCTGTTCGCAGGGTCGTAAAGCATCAGGTGACTGTGTCGCTTTCTCACAACTTCACTGCTCTGGACTAGCACAGCCGTCCCAAACCTGGGGCAAGTAAGACCCCTATATGGCAACATGCAATCACGTATCTATTTCAAATATAAATATAAATGCTTGTGTGTAAGTGAAAATATATGTAATTTTTACTTTGGCTTGATGTCAGCATGAATATCCATGTTGGTTTCCAACAACTGTGAAGGTCTAAAATTGCCAGATAATGGTGGTGATATCTGTATATTCACTGCAAAAGACAGGAATTATATGAACAGAGAAACAATAAATGCTGGCAATACAATGTTTTCAGTAAGCACAGTAGTTAACACACGGGCAGTGCTTCTGCATTTTGAAATACTTTATGTGTTTATTTAAAGATTGCTACTCCAAATGAATTATGCAAATATGTCTGAGGTAGAACGTGCTAATTCTCAAACCATTTGGAGGTAGCTGAACACTGATGTTTCCACATTACAAGAGCATTTTTCAAGATTATAGAGGGATTTAATTTCAGCAGAGGGATTGGACCCCCAGTTATTGTGGGGAACCGCTAGGTCTGGAGTCCCAAGCTCACCGTTGGCGGCAGCCTGGGCCAGCGCAGTGCCACACAGGCTGAGCTCCAGTGGCACACCCACCACCGTGGGGACAACGTGCCGCAGCTCACCCACCAGCACCGGCAGGATCCACTGGCCTGAAACACCTTGCTGGACCTCTTCCACCACTTTTTTCACCATTGGCTGCCAGTTTGACGATCCAGTTAGACTCTGAAAACAGAGGAATAGGTTATGTGATTATGTGAGAAGAGACAGGGAGGGGAAATTATTCAGCACCACAGACAGAAAAGACAACAGCCTTGTCAGTACCGTCATGGTCTGCTGAATGGCATCTTTATCAATGTCAACAAAAGCGATCTCTTGGCCCAGTACTTTGGCATAAATGGACACCAGAGGGTCTTCGGGAGGCAGTTCCTTCCATCCCAGAAGCTGTGGTGTTAAGGAGAGACGGAGAGAAAGGGAAGAAGCAGATAGTGTCACGTAAAATACAGTAATGTATTAGCAAAGTGCAGATCCCATCTGAATGATGCTAGCCATGGTTGCTTAGCCAAAAAACAAATAGACGTCTTACAGGTCTGAACCTATGTGGCCTTTCTTATGCTGCATAACTGACTTCAGTGGGAGGTTCCCCACATAAGGATGAGGTGATTTCTGCTACTGGAGTGGGTGACACGCTAGGACTCATGAACAAAAATCTTAGTCGATAATAATTTTAAAAGAGAAGAGCAATCACATACCGTGTTTTAACAGACATTTTATAATGTGAATTTTGGTTCCCTATCACCATCATCATCATTTCTTGTACTGTACATTAAGGGCTAAAACATGTTGAGTGAAAAGGTGGCATCTGTTGACAGCGTTAAGTACAGTACATTTTTCCACAACCAAACAGGATGACTGACTCCTTGCTCACTGAAGCATCAAAGGGATGGCTTGGTGGGTGGGTGGGCTATGCGGCCCGAGAGCTAGCAGGACTGCGTATTGCAAACAGATCAGAAGGGTGTGTAGAGACATACCGTTTTACCGAGCTCCTTCAGTGTCTTGTATGTATCATATTCAGCAAAGGGAATATTCTGCTTCCTGATCAGCTGGGTCAGGCTTTGTGACCAGACACCCACCTGCAGGAAACGGAGGCAGCTGTTACAGCCCGAGTACAAGAGAGCCCAGGAAAACCTTTGTACCCCTTGTCACGCTCACTAAGGCCACTCTAAATACATACTGGATGAAGCCATTGCACTTATAAGGCTACGTCTACCTGGCAGATGGCTGCAGGCTATGGCTGCAGATGCTGAGAATGTGCTAAACCAGCTTTGAATTAGTCAGCAGGGATAATTCTAGGCAGCACGGAGCTCAGCCCAGGCTGCAAAGCTTGCCCGAGATTCTGAGTAAATACCTGCATGCTGTTACATGGGGCTTCACACTGCCCTGGCTGCAGTGCTGGCTGAAATTTAATTTCAGATGCTACTTCCCTGTACTTATGCAAAGTACCAGAGATGCTGTGTGACTTAGGCAAGCAGATGAATGTACTGCTGAGCAAGCTTTCCTCTACTCTTCTACATTTTTGTGCCTATAGTGCGTGTGTTCAATGATGAATGTATGTGTCAAGAAGCCCAAATAAAAGAAGCCGCCTATGTAAAATCATAATCATTATCTAAATTTTCTCTTCCACATCCGCCCTCACAGTCAGAGATGGAGTTAAACACTACATCACAGTCCAAATGTCTTAACAAGTAATACTATCTGTAGCTGGCTTGCACCTAGCTAGCCGTTTTAGATAAATACTTACCTCGATAATATCTGTTGCAGTATCTGCATAATATCCTCTCACTTTTGTGATTATATCAGATGGAAATGCAGTGCTGGGACTGTTCATTAGATAGACCCTCCAAATGGCACCAGCCTGGTGTTCAGCTGTCACAGGAATGAAAAGCAGCAGAGGTTTTGGTTAGGGTCTCTGAGGTGCCTGGTGCATGTAAGCAACCTCAGGTATGTGCTATAGATCACAAGAGGTTCTGCCAGGATTCAGTCCCATAAGTCTTCAAGTTTGCAACCTCAAGAGGAGAACTTTGTTCTAGGACAGAGTCAACATGACCACAGCAACTGGAGGAGGAGGCCTAAATCCACGTGCAAGCTCCGCTTTCCCCACCAGATACCCAGAGAGTGGTAGAACATCCTCAGGGGGTTTTGCATGTTAGGATGCTCTTGTGCTTTTTCTGTTTCAGGAGTGCACTAAACTCGCAGCCTGTGATTGGATTTTGGATGAAGATCACTGAATGGAATAGAGGCATTTGGCTACGTAAGGTGAAGCGGTGAACCAGGGCACCTGGTACTCACAGGAATAATCTCCGATGTGAATGACCTTGCTGTAACGATAGCTCAGCTTGTCAAGCCTGGGGCTCAGTAGTTTAATGGCAATGTTGCAGGCAGCAGATCTGAGTAATGAAGAGTTACAACCGTATGAAGATAGTTGAGTGCGACCAAATTCTTAGAAAACTGCAAGGAAAAAAATTTGCTACTAAAGAATGTGCTTCTTCCTCTACTTACAGATTATAGAGCTGTGGGATCCTGCCCACTGCCAAAGCCTTCATGTGCGAATACGTGAAACTGGCTACTTGTAAGCTGGGCTCTGTCAGCAGCGAGCTGGCCATCGCCGTTACGGCTGGAAGACCAGGCTTCGTTTCAAAGAGGACAACACAAGCCACCATTCGGACTTTAGGAGCAAGAGTGATGTCCATAAAGACCTGGAGGGCGATGTCTCTTACCTAGAGGAGGAAGATACGACCTGTGAGTACCTCACAGCTTCTCAGTGAGAAGTGGCTCCTAAACTGTGCACGCGTGACCTGCGGTGAATAGGGAACAAAACCCTAAACAGAGACTTGAGCGTGGGACCCGCCACCGAAAATTAAGATATCTGTGGGCACACAGTGGATGGGGCTGGAAGAAACAGCCATTAGTAATGGTCCCAGTGTCACAGCGACTAAAGCAACCTCTTTCCCAGGATATCAGCAAGGATGGGGTGATGTCAGGAGTTTTCAGTGTGAGCAAGAGGAAGACCAGCAACTGAGAAATCTGCCCAGAGCTGCTAATGTTACCCGATAGCTTTTATATTCCCGATCATGAAGTCAACCCAAACCATACCCTCTAAGACATTTCTTTAAATAATGATTTCAGTTACTTTTTTAGGGTCTTTTCTGGCAATTTTCCTCAAGGCCAGCACAGCATCAGCATGAATTCTGTTTGGTAATGAAGCGGCAGCCGGGGAAAATGTGGGCAAAAACTTCAGGATGTGTTTGGTACTGGCCAGCTCTCCTGCATTGCCAATGGCTTTCAGGGCCAAGGCCATGTCTTTGGCATCATCTTTGCTGGTGGCTTCAGTAGCAAGGTCATGGAGTGGCTGAAAACAGAGCAGATTGTGTTAATCTTGTAATAAGGCCTAAAATATGTAAAAATGCATAAAAATATGCATTGCCATAGCAAGCAAAACAACTACTGATGCAAAACCCAGAATAAAGCTATTCAGAATTTTCTTCCAGGAAAAATCTCACCATAGTTATCAGGATGCCAAATGTGGAACATACAAGCAAACTTGATTTTCTCCTTACACAGTGCTGTAGTTGATTTTGAATTGTGCCTGAGCACAGGAGATAATCCTGGGTGGATGCCTGTACCTGGGAGTCTGTTGCAAGTTCCAGAGCAGCCCCGAGCAGACGCGGGGTTCGGTCATTCCCTGGGACACCCCCACTAGCCCTTGCAGCCTGCAGCCCCCAGCGGCTGCGGGGCAGCAGTATTGCACTTGCATATTTTTCACTTCCTATAGCAACAGCAAGCTTACTTAAACAGTTTTGCTGTTCTGAGAAGACAAATTACCATTCTAGCGGCTTGGGTTTGTTTCAGTCTTTTGGGGAAGATTCAAGCACGTCAAAGGCCAGCAGGCCATCTCAGTGCTGTGGTCCTTCTGAGCGAGGAGCCAGAGCTGCACAGCTGAAGGACAACGTCCTGAGTATTTCTGACAGTTATAAGCAGTTTTGGAAGCCCTAACCTGTGACACACCTACAGCTTTGCCTGTATTCACACCTTAGTGCCTTTTTAATATTGTTAAGTACACTCTATCTAGTGTAAAAGTAGAGAGAGGAATCATAATGATTTTGCTTTAATCCTGAATTTGTTATGCCTAAACTAGTTTCAGGATGTTTACAGGATCCATTATCACCATGGGCTTCTACCACTTCCATTTGAAATTCTGAACTGCTAAGATCAGATTTTTCAAAGGCATCGGCTCGGTGTTTCATTCTGTCTTTGCAATTTTACAGACAATCACAGCTGAGAGCGAGGCATGTGAACAGCAAGTTACCCAATTGCCAGCATTATGAGAGCTAAATTAGAGGCTTTTGAAAAATTTCCTCACTCTTTATAAATACAAAAAGAGAGACACCTACCCGAAGAAGTTCATTTGGACAGAGTGAAGTCTGAGCACAGTATTTATTTACCATGCTACCATATCCCAGGTAAACAATTATCCGATGCATTGGTGCTTTCTGGATTTGGGGACAGGTCAGAAAAGTCTGCAGAAGAAAGAAGCAGCAGTCTTTAATGTTTCTAGTAATTAGAGCTGGTATTTAGTGAAAATTACATTTGAGAAATAAATAGATAAAATTGCTTTGGATTTTTCCTAAATGTTTTCAGAAGTTAACCCAAATGTTAGTCACTCAGCTACAATAAAAGTGAGTAGACTCGCTCCAATTATACTCTATGCACTTTAGAATTTGGGTACATGATACTCTTTTCTTGAGTTTGTCTATTTGTTTTTTAAAAGGTAATTTTGGCAAAAATAAATAAATAGCCATTTCTTAAGATTTGTGGGTTTTAACATCAAATACCAAAACCATTAAAAAATACTGGCAACAAGTGGTTGGGAACATTTTCTGAAGCGTTCCCCAGTTCTGTTAATACCTTTTACAAATTTTGAAGAATATGTGTTGCATCTTTCACTTATAATCCGTTGATTTCACCTTTAAAAAGGAGTGAGAGGGAAATAGAAAGAAGGATGATCTGTACTCACTGAGGCAACTTCTAGGGTTTGTTTGTTGGGTGTAACGAAATGGAAGGCGAGAGAGAGAGCCGCAGATGCTTCCCAGATGTTCAGCTGCTCATCGTGAATTTTTTGCTTCAGGAACCTGAACGTGTCAGTAGCTCCAGCAGCACAGATGGCGCTGAGGAACCAGTGTCTGCCAGGGAGAGGAGGATTCATTATCCCCATTTCCCAGTATGCCTCCGATCAGAAATCCTGGCTGAAGGGAACAGTTACCTGTAGGGAAGGTCGCTGGCAAACTGCACCCACAAAGATTCAATGTGATCGAGGGTCGCTACACGAAAAAGCTGGACCATTTGTAAGAACTTGACTGAAGCTTCTTTAGTGGCTCCTTCTTCATTATCCTGAACTAGTTGCCGCAGTGTTTCTGTTAACTGTGGGAAAGATCAGAGAGCTGGAAGGATTCATGTCTAAAATAATTGTGATGACTTATTAACCTTATAAATAATGAAAAAAGTATGAGAAGTAAGCCTCTAATACCTGTAAATCTGGATTTTTAATCCTTATTAGAGGAACTGGCATCTGGAGTAGCTCTCCTGAGAAATGATAACGGAGACTCCCCTGGTTTTGCAGCTGAGTTTTTGGTGCACTGACAGGAGCCCTTTTAATGTCGACCAAAGACAGTTCTTGTCTTCAAGGGAAAGAACAAAATGCGTCACTAGCCTCGAACGTCACCGTGTGCGTGGACGCTTATAGCAGCTGCTGCGGGCTGAGCATTGACCACAGAAGAATCGTGCCCTTCTCTGTTCATGCATTGCATAGAATTATCTGGAAATGTCATAGGACTGGCGAGAGCTTTCATTAGAGTTTGCCAAAGTCTCTGAGAAGTTGGACAAATGTTACAGGTGGCCCAGCAAAGCCCCCAAAGAGCAGGGCATCAGACCTGGCTGTGCATCCCGAGGGATACACTGTGCTTTGGCCCTTTGCACCCCGCAGGCCAGATGCTTCTTGTTAACTCACAAATCGACAGTAAATATGTTTCTGGCATCTCCTGCTGGCTCTGATAATCACAGCCACGCTAAGGACGTGCACCAGGGAAGTGCCTACCTTGCCTCCATCACTGCTGCCCCGTCAGGCTCATTGAAGGGAGAGATGTGGTACACCTGCTCGGATGTAGCAGACGTCATCAAGGTCCCGCTGCCATCATACTTCATCTTGTAAGTGAACATCACCGTGCCCCTAATGTTTCTGGCTTTCTAGAAGTGCAAAGAGACCCATTCAGAAAGACAAAGGAGTGGTAGTAAATTAGCACAGACAAGTCAAATTCCCTGCTAGCATCAGCGCAACACGTGAGTGTTCAGCAGTGGCTTATGCCCAAGCGTGGCAGCAGGTCACTGTGCTGCTCATACCAGGGGGCAGGTGGGGCAGGGGCGGATGTATGCCATTCCCATGTTCTTCACTGCTTTCTCCTGGCAGTTTGTCAGGTCCTTGCTTTTGGAAACGGTAACACGGTTATTCTTGCTGTCATCCTGGATAATGTATCTGGTTTGGCAGATGCCTTCAATCCCAGCCTGTGAGCGTTGATTAAACACAATGAACTTTCCACTTGAAACAGGAATAAACAGGTCAAAGAAAATTGCCTGGGAAGTGTATGTACAGGCAAGTTACTCTAAGACAGTAAAATGAGAATAACAATGAAATCCGAATGGAAAAAAAACAAACCTCCTGGAGTTCATACACATTTTGTGACTTTTTGATGGTCATCTGCATCATGTTCAGAATCCCTCTCACTAGATTAGTGCAGAGGATGGGACAGTCCCCAGGGGTGAAAATAGTTCCAACCCTTCCTGCAGCATATTCAAACTTAAAGGCTTGGCTGAAGCACGCAGCGATTGTCTCTGTGAGCCTCGAAGATGGAGTGAAGGGGTCCGTGGGCCAGAAGCCATTGTATTCCTCCAGCTTTGGGGATCGAATCTGTGAATAAAGTTAGGAAAAACGTTCATCCTATTCACTGTCAGTTTGAAATAGTGCAATAACAGGGAAACTGGGCACTTCCAAACCATGGCAGGATACAAGCCACTTGTCCAACACTGCAGAAAATGTTTTCCTCCCCAGGTTCCTGTGCTGGGCCTGGGAAGCATCCTTGAAAGTGCATTTTCCATGAAGGATTTGTGCCAGAGAAATAAGATTGTGCAAGCAACATTCAAAACTTCAGCAAGTCTGGTGAAGCCTGCTAGGTGAGCGAAACACTGCCTGCCAGCAGTCTGTACAGAAAGAACACTCACCCGGTTTCCCCAGGTGTCTGGTGAGATCTCCCTTCAGCCTGCAAGGCAGCTGAGCCGCTGTTCAAGCTGCCTGCCTAAGCACACAGGGACTATTTTGGTTCCTGCTCCAAGTCCAGCACATCCCAGCACGCCAAAGCTGCGGCCCAGCTGATGGGGAAGGAGAGGTGACCGAAGGACCTCACGCAGGAGGTGGCCCCGTGGGATGTGATGTCTCTCTGGAAGCAGCTGTCATCATTTTGAGCTTACCAAGCTGTAAAGCTTGTGCCCAAGTCCTTGACTGCTACCTAGTGGGAAACACGTGCCTGCATGCATGTGCCTATCTAGCCACATACACGCACCCCCCTGCACACAGAAGTACATGTTCCTGTGTGTTCTCTGCAGGGGAATGGTGTGGGTTCAGTGCTCTGTTTTATTTTAGGCATTTATAATCAATGCTGTAAGGGTGACTTGCCTCTTGTCACATTTCCTCAGATTAAATCCTACTCAAGACTATCGTCTGCAATTGCTGAAGTTACAGCAGCTCTAGCAAGGCTGCACAGAGCCTGCAATTGCAGCAGTGCGTAAAGCTTGATAACAAGCACTCCTTCACGCTGTTTCAGGAATATATGCACAGTTACACAGATCTGAGTAAACTTCTAGGATGAACGCTAAGGGTACCTCTTACAGCTTTCTCCCCACGTGGTGTCTTCTAGATCCCTTTTCTGTGGTCTTTCGTTCCATGCCAGTATTTTAAGCTGTTTGATTTAGTCTTTTCAGTGAGTAACAGCGCTTCCAGATTTGATATCATTATGCTAAGCACAAGCATTACCTTTGGAATTCTTCACGTTTGAATTAACGCCTATGTGAAGAATATCAAAAGGAAGATAGTGGAGACAGATGGGACTTTCTCATGCGATAGGTGAATTCCAGCACCGAGCTTTTCTTAGGCTACGGACCAGGTTGAAAAACTGGGTATTACATGCTTGAATTCTTATTTTCATACTCAAGCTTAGCATAGGAAAACTACCTTAAGGACATTTCTTTAAAGAACCTAAGGAGACGAACCTAAGGCAGCTTTAGTCAAGGGGGCTCAAGTGCTGATGGCAGCAGAGCCAGAGCAGGTCCAGCTCCCCAGCTGAAGGTGTGGGCTGCGGGGAAGCCTGTGCTGCTGTCTGTAGGTCACAGCTGGTGGCTCAAAGCAGTTTGGCTGCAGCTACAGACACTCCAGTGGCGCCCTTGGCTTTCCCCCAGCACAGCTCGGGGGCTTGGGGCGCAAAGCCCAGCACCTATGCCCGCACTGGGGAAACCATCCCTGCCCAAGCAAGGCTGCTTGCTCTGACGTGGGGTCATCTCAGCACCGGGAAGGGCCCCAAGCATTCGTGTGAGCTCTCATCACTCTTACTTATTTTGCCAGCCGGGAGGTATGAATTGAGTGCCTGAGGCTGCATGGCGTGGGTGGGTTCCCACACCCACGGCGATTTACCTGGAGAAGATGGATGCTGCGAGACACGTGGCTGATCTCCAGCTTGCAGGTCAGCCTCAGCCCTGCCATTGCCAGGCCCCTGCCGGGCAGCCCGTGCAGGATGAAGCTCTCGTAGCCATACAGGTAGGTTTTCCCGGTATGAAAAATGGGGTCTATTTAAAAAAATATAAGAGAAACACCTGCTTTGCTATGACTGTTGCAATGTTATTCACAAGAACCATCCCAGCAAAGAAGGGTGAGGCTGCTACTGCTGCAAAGGAGGCACAAGCAGTGGGCAAGGCACGGCCGCAGGGAAGGGCAGCGTGGGAGCTGCTCGTTGGGGTGGGAGCGCACTTACCGAGGTCCTGCCTCTGGCCCCCTGTGTGGGAAGAAAGAGAAGGATGCGTGAGAACCCCCCCCACATCTGTGGATCCCTTCATTTATTATTCATTTATTCAGTGTGCTAATGGTTGGCAAACAACTAGTAATGGGCTGCCGGGGCGCACCCCACACCCCCACAACTCCAAGCCCCCACCAGCCCTGCTCACTAGCTGCAGCTTGCTGGGCTTTATCCCTGCTGCCGAGCTAGGCACAGAAATCCAATAGTTTACAGCCAAAGTCATAAAAGAGCCTCAGCAAATTAAGCTGTAAATATCCCTGACAGGCCCTGAGGAGATGCAGTTTGCTTCGGACCGCCGTGGCCATCGTGGCTCAGCAGTGCTGGTAGAGCTTCAACTTACCCACGAGGGCGAGCACCAGGGCCAGGATGAGTCCCTTCATGCTAAAAGTGACTGAAGACTGCAGGGGAAAATGAGCAGCTTTTATAGAAGAATTATTAACAGGCACAGTGAATTTTGTTGAGTTGTCAACTTTTTATCAACCACTCAAACCCTCTGAGGGAGAGGGCGTCAAGGACAAGGTGCTGGCTGTTATTGCTGAGCCAAAAACATCACACACTTTTGTTCTCACTTCACCAACTGAACATACTGAAAGTACCTTTTGAAACAAGTGCTCAGAAGTATTAAAATATTGTTAAAGCCAAAATATTTATTAAGAAAAACTACTGATTATCCTTATCCGCTGGAAGCACCCAGTGCTATTGCAGTCTGTGCTGACTTTGCCCAGGTTATCCTGACCTGACCACAAGGCACACAGCTTATCTAACTGATAGTGCCCCAACAAAATTGTGTAAAAACCCCAGTAGCCCTCCTGTGACACCGTGCCAATACCTACCCTGCTGGAAGCAGGACAGGCTGTCACTCACAACACTGCTCTCTGGGAACAGGGACTTCACCCAGTAACACAAACCTCCCATCTTTGCCACAAAGGCCATGGCTAAACGCTGCTGATGTTCCTCCTTCCCTCATCTGCTTTGTCTTACAGGGCTAATGCATGAGCCCCTTTCAGCTGTGTGATTAGCCATAGACAGGTGTTGGTGAGGCTGACAGCTGAACCTCGCCTAGGTGAACCTGCTTTAGCAGGAGGGTGGACTAGGTGATCTCTAGAGGTCCCCTCCAGCTCTGACCATTCTGTGACAGGCACTGTAGACACAAAGTTCCTGGTTTACCAAGGCATACAAAGTGGTTCACCCAAACTCATTTCACATCACACAACGAGGGGCAGCATCTGCACCCCATGGTGGATGCCCCTTCTCCCATCGGTGAGCGTTTTCCTTGTCCCTTTGGAGGCAGCCCTGCAGGTCCCTCAGGCTCCTGTTGGCTCCAGGCTTGGCTTGGTCCCTGGGGTCCCCCAGCCGGGGTCCAGAGCTGGGCTCAGCCGGAGCGGATGGGGCCACCAGCACTGCTCCCACCAGGAACCTGCACGAGGAGAGCTATGGCAGCCCCGGTGCTGAGGGGTTCACAGTGGTGCTGCGTAGCCACCATTTGCCCACCAACCTTCTCCTCTGTGGGTGGGGAACCACAGCTGCTGCCCAGCTCACTGCGGAATGGGACAGCTTATCACCGACAGGTCAGTGGCTCCTATTCAAGACAGCTTAATTTTCATAATGCTCTTTCGCTGATGGGGTTTTAGAATTGGCAGTTGGGATATAATTTATAATGTTTAACAAACTATGGATTTTGTTCCTAGATCAAAGATTGCATCTGTAGGGAAAAAAAAATATAATTTTGAAGCATGGCAAATACTTCACTGTGCTTTTACCAACGCTATGTTCTGGTCCCGTTGCTTTTAACACCTTCCCTTGTGAAACTGATGGCACATGACAGAAAATCCAAGCTGTTAACTAGTGGGTTGTGTCATGTCTTTGAAGATTTGGTAAATGTAGCTGAAGGATTTGAGTATATAGCTACTGGTGACCGGTAATTAAGTCTCAAGAGCTAATATGTTATGGGATAACTATACGCAGCTGCACAGGTTTCTTTTTAAAAAAAAAACCACACACACCCACACACCCCCTTGCAGGCAGTGAGGCCTGGAGGTCAGTGGCAGTGCAAGCAGAAGAGCACTGCTGTGATAGTGGATTAAATGCAACAGCACTTGTATTCAGTGTCACAAAATTATAACGCTATATCGCTAAAATACCACACTATAACAGGACGCCACAAACCATAACACTCCTCAACATAAGGCACAGCCCCGGGAGCTGTGTGGGCTGTGCCTGGCTGCAAGGGCAGGGTCTCCCCAGAACCCCCAGCCTGGGACTTGCAGACCCTCACCCCCTCTTTGGGCAGCAAATGCTGCATCCCCGGTCAGCCCAGCCGTGCTGCTGCCGCGGGCCGGGATCTCCTGTCCTTCTGCTCCAGGTGCAGGCAAAACCTCTTGGGGGTTTCTTTACGGAACTGAACCCTCTTATTTTCTAGATCGTTTCTCCGCTATGTCAAGAACAGCTTCAGTTGCCAGCCTGTCCCCTCATACACGCACAGCCCTTTAATGCGTCATATTTCTCTGAAGGATATAACCTGAATTAGAGCGAGAAAGGAACAAAACAAAAATCCTAAGAAAATTGTGAGGGTGACAAACAACTTTGCTGTGCCCAGGACGTGCCCTGGACAGCATTTCTTCTGAGCTGTGCTCAGCTCCCCGCAGCGGCAGTGGGGGAGAGGGGCAGAGGCCGGCTGGGCCCCCCGGGTGCCTGGCTGCCATGGTGGCTGGGTCCCCTGCCAGGGCGTCGCTGCGGAGCTCCTCGCACCTGAGCACGGGGGCTGGGGGGTGAGAGTCACCCCAAAACTGTGCTCCAGCCTCGGCACGTTGGGAGGAGAGGGGCCCTGTGGGCTGGCACCGCCGGAGCTGGGAGCTCGTGCCAGAGCCCCCCTGGGGAGCCCAGCTCAGGGGGTCATGCAAAGCCCCAGCTTCAGCCTCAGGGGTTACCGGGAAGCTTGTGCTTCCCATGACTGCTCTGCTTGACTTCCAGGCAAGCAGCAAACCCACCAGCTCATCGCTTTACTGCTGCTGCCAGGTAGTGCCCAAACACTGCCTGCTGGCAGCTCCCCAGCACACCCAGCAGCAGGCACCACGACAGCACTTAAACTGTATGTAACTGTATATTTATACCTGCCTTTCAAACATACTCCTTTTGGTACTACAGACATTACCTTTCCAAACGAGAAAACTTACATCCAGACAACAAAACTCATGTACTTGCATCCATTGAAGGTACCAAAGCTGCTGGGGAAAGTAAAATGACACAGAACATTCTCAACTGTTTTCAAAAACAGGCAAGCAATTACCCCTCCACCCGACATGGTAAATGCCATTTTTCTTCTTTGGTTTCTACTGATTTTAAGAACCAAATAATATGCTTTTATTTTAATTAATTTACTGGAGATCTACATTTTTAACAATTGAGTAGGATCACATTCTGCTTTGCATTGACAAATGTAGATATAAAAAATGTGTGTGTTCAGTCAGTAATAAAAATGGCTGGATGTATGTGTATTAATTGGGAGAACACTGATGAATTAAGGCAGATAAACTTAAGTACAATACCATTTCTATTGAAATTTGTGCAAAACTCCTGATGACTTAAGCTGCCAAAAATCTCACTGACATCACTCTTTATGTCTATACCATCTCCTAAGGCACTTCTCTGAAAAACAAATTCACCCAGCACATATACTCAGCCTGCAAGCACAGCCTTAGGGGCAAGCAGAAGACATTTTCCAGATCTGCTGGAATCCTCTGGGCTCCAGCACCCGCAGCAGATGAGCGCGTCCCTCACTGTGCCCACACAGACCTGCAGCAGGTGGGCAGGAGGCAGAGCCCACCTGCTGATGGTGGCCACAGCTGGGCACGGGGGTGGGAGCATCTCACCCAAAGTGCAAAGGACCAGCTCTGCTCCGGACCCTTTGGCAAGTGGTAAACTTGGGTACCTCTACCATGTCCTGTTCAAAGGCCCCTGATTTGCACTAGCTTCTGCATGTGGTGCATCAGAAACAGTGTGTCCTTGACTCCCTCAGGGCAGCCTTGTCCAGTGCCATGAGATTCAGGCTTATCCCCTGACCTTGCTGTTCCCTAGGGCCAGCGCTGGCACACCATGCAGTTATTGCAGAGCACCGCAACAGCATTGCTGCTGTGGAGGGTGCTGCATCACACAGAGGTGATCAGTTCCTTTGCTGGTGCGCAGGATCCCAGCATTGGGGAAGAAAGTACTGGGGGAAACAAGGAGGAACCTGCTACCACAGCTACCCAGCTATACCCCCGAAGGGGCCTGACATGGACACATGCCTGGTGCGCAGAAGATGGTCACAGATACCAAAATTCTACAAAATGGGGGGTGAGGACAAGCAACAGTGACCTTCTCTTTCAATAACCAGTAAAATAAGGAAGCCTTCATAATTTTATCCATGCGTGGATTTATTACGAAATCAGGTACTTTAAGGGCAATCATAACAGTTTCTATAATAATAAAGTTTAATACTTTAAATTACTTGGGAAGATTCCACACGTCCTTAAACACTTAATTTAGTATCTTTATTATTCCTTAAGATGAGTTTTCTTACACCACACAATAAAAACATTAAAGCATTTCTGGTTTTTCCCGTGCTGTGATGTACAGCTTCATGCAGTGCAGTCTTCGTTCTCGCAAGAACATGCTATGTGTGCATCAACAGTGTCCTGCATGTCCTCTGACTTCTGGTCAAACTTTGTCTGTTTGTCCATCAGGCTGGTAGCTGAATCTGATGGGCAACAAGAAATGAAAAGTAAACAGTATGCTTCATAAGTAGTTTTGCAAGGTACAGCATTTCCCATGCACTAGTCATTAATTACAGAAGGCTTGGCTTCTCACTGGCTTACATATTTATACTTGTCTAAGTCACACAGAGATGTTCTAGGAGAACCACTTAATTAATAAAGCAGTTCTACCTTGGAAACAACTACTTCCATCTAGAATTTTATTAATGACACATTTAGGAAAGGATATTATGGTCTTAAAGGGAAAACAAACATGGAAAACAGACACAAACCTATAATCTATATGATCTATATCTACCTTAGCTAAACTCTTACAATCTACAATATACCTACAAAAAAAGACATCCTCCTATATCACTGCACTTGGGTGCAGAAATCCCACCCACACCTGCCCTTCTATTGCCTAAATCAGCTCAGTGAAAAAGGATCATGACCAAAGGCAGTGATATATTAAAATATAGGAGGTAAGGATCCCCGTCTCAGGGTGCTGCACATGATCAGTGGCTGAATCCTCTCGGGCTGCAATACATGGCTTTTCAGCTGCTGCTGACTGTGCTGTTTGCCTGCCCTTACCTTGTTAGCTCAAAGCACCATGAAGGGGAGTTCAGTATAGATTTTAAATTCCAGTATAATGAAAAACTTAAAATTACAACAGAAAAACACTTATCTTGCTAAAGGAAGTTTTACGTATTAATGACAACAGGGAAAGGTCTTCAGTCAATAGCACAGTAAGTCAACCCTGCCTGTGGAGGTGTTATTCATATGTTTCAAGTGGAATAACCGTGTCAAGGCACAATCTATTCAGACTTTTGTGCAGCCCCTGTTCAGTAGAATTTCCGTTGGCTTACCAGCTGGGAGACAGTGGAAACCAACAGTGACTGGAGTAGTCTTGGTGGCGGAGCATCCTTTCATGCAGCGCAGCACGGGCTCTGTAGAATAGCACTTGGACTCTACACCCACCAGCTGAACCGTCTTCTCAAGCTTCACAAACGAGCGTCGCAGTTTACAGGCTGTAACACATCATCGGTGATAGTTTAGGTGCTGACATTCAAAAATCTTCAGATCTCCAACTGCCAACGCTGCCAATTTGCAAACAACTTTCCTCTGTGAAAACTGTATTTTGATCATAAGTGAAGCAGTATCACTCACTGATAAGCTTTTCAAATCAGCTAATTAGATATGGAGCTATGGAAAGTCAATTTCAAATGCAACTGGTTTATTTCTAGATTAACATGTAGAAACGTAGCCTGATGTACTTTCTAAAAAACAGTTTTCAAAGCAAACCAGCTTACTGGATAGCTACAAAACCACATTGGAAAGTGTTGAATACTCAGCAGTGGAAATAAAGGCGGTGTTTCTAACCAAATAAAAATAGTCACTAAAGAATTACACTATTACCACTGTCATTCAGATACAGAATTGCTGCAGAGAGAGACCAAAAGTCATTGCTGCCAGCCAGTAATATTGATCACATTTTGCATTCACAGGATGAGCAGCTGCAAGTGTGTGAGAAGCTAAATGGGCCACAATCTACCCTTGACTATAAGTTTCATTCTCTGAAATTCCAGCCTTTTCCACTATATGTGGTCACTACCAACTGTGGGAATGTTATTGGGTATATGCAACGTTATATCTATCTGAAGCAAGTTTGATGCTCAGTATTCTTGACAAAGACATAGAGTAACAGTTAATGCACAGCTAAACACGTAGAAGCCATCTCTAGGGACCGAGGAAGTCCTTCCCACCAGGACAAGTCTTTTCACAAAGGCAGCTGTGCCTGTCCTTGCAGCACTGTAGGATGTTCTTGCATCATAACTTCAGCGGGGAGCATCAGCACACCATCAGATCCTAATCTACTGAAGCACTTAAAATACAGCTTTTTTATTTCAACCGTGTAATTAAGTCCCTGGAACTGCTCATGCACTTGAATGCTTTGCTTGGCAGGTTGCACTGGTTCAAAAATCAGGTGCTTAGCCATGGTAATAATTACTAATCTCCATCTGATTTTTTTGATGGGTCAAATGCTGGATATTGATGTCTGGAAAATGCTGTTGTGCTTAAATCAAAGCATTACGTGTGAATTTATCCTCTTAACATTTTTTTCTGGTCTTCTAAAACACTTCAAAACTGAAACAAAGATTTTGTTTCAGCTTGGTCATTTAATTTCAACTGACTTGTGTATTTTGTCTTGATTAACTTGTAACTTCTAATTTATTTCTAAATGGGCAAGTAATTTTAAAACTTATATATAAACTTAATAATGAATCCTTATAAAATGCTTTGTATTTCCAAATTGTTCACAGATTTAAAATTTTCTAAACAGATTCTACATTTTCTAAAGAACTGCAGTATATTATATTAAATTTATTGGGGCTTGCATACCTCCTGTACAAGGCTTTTCTTCCAAAATCCAAGAATGTCCAAAGCTCACTGCATCTTTAGCTAGATATCCGTTGGGCATCCGATATTCCTGTTCACATTCTGCATCATATTTTCCACACATTCCACACATTTTCCCTGCCATCCATAAAGCAACTTGAATCTTTGAGAAAAAAAAGTCAAAACCATTTCAAGTTAGCAAAAGTAATACCTATGGAACAGACCTCTGCTATGCAGGTCCCTTCTAGTATTCGTTAATGCACAAACATTTAAAAACTCTTTAGTAGGAATTCAAAAGGGTCTGACAGCCAGATGCCAAACTCCCGTGGTGCTGCAGCATCTTTGACTGTTACAGCCTTTAAAACCTACTGTGCCAGTCTGGTATGTTATTAATAGTCCAAACTATTAATACAATAAATCTTTTGTCTGAGGGATGTTTTCATAGTACGGGTGATAGATACAGTATGGTTTGCCAATTTCTTACATTCCTATTTCACATTACTTTTAATGCAGCCTTTAAAGCATTTATTCGTCTTAAAAGAATGGCTGCAATTTTGCTGATTTGAAGAATTATACAGCTGTAAGAATAGTGGACAGGAGCTGAAAACTCATTTTTCTTGCCAATGCACTGCTGACGCAGTGTGTGTATGCTCACAGCCCATTTTCCAACACACACCTGTACTGCAAGAATAAGGTATTTTTGTCAGTGAAAGATTCTTACATCTCCTGCCTAGAAATAAAGAGCACCGCTGTGCAATGCTGTAGTGTCGCTTCCCTTTGGGGTTTTTTGGGCCCTGCACACATCTGGATTTGCCACTATATACTCTTACACTCATACATGAAGATTTAAGGGAACCTTATGGAAATTTCTCAACACCCAAGCTTATGAAGAGGAATATCAATACCCTGAATGTGTATCCATCAAAGTACAATTTATCAATGCCATAGGCTGGGGCAACAAGTACAAGCCCTTGCTTTTCACTGTGGATCCACAGAGGAGCACCTAGAAGAAAACAAAATAAAACAAAGCAAAACCAAAACAGACCCAACCTAGCTTTTTTAAGAAAGAAAAAAGCAACTGTCATGTTTCTAAAATGTTCTTCTCCTTCAAACTCCTCCATTGTTCTATTCAAGAAAGAAAACAGGCAGCAAAACAATATAGAAGTGTGTATATACAGAAAACAGGTGTTTGTAAAACGTTGGAAAACAATTTTAATGATCACAGATTTATTCATCATTGCATTATTAACATATTCACATTTATTTCTAGAAATGATTACAGAGCTGTCTATAGTATCTGTATAGTTGTGCAGATATACAGGGCCCTGAGTACCCTATATGTGACACAGTGACACTGTGACTGTCACTGCAGCCATTTCTAGCACAATTACTGCTTCCCATGTGCGTAACAAATAGGACAGAGCTTAGCACTGGCAGATGCTAACCCAATTTCAGCAAGATTTAGCCTGATTCATATACCACAGCTCCACAGTCAGGAGCTACCTGCATTGTGTGCCCCTGACTGCACAGCACAGGATGTAACTAGGTCCTCCTGTACCTTTCACAAAAAAAACCCCAAACTATTTCTGCTTTGAGAGAAGCAAGCAGGCTCTTTTAGCAGTTCTCCATATTTATTGCCTGCAGGTTTCAGAATGCTAGCCAGATCTATACCTAAAAATGAAGTTAAGAAAAACAGTGATATAGTGTGGTGAATTTTACAAAAGCTCTACTTCAAAAAGTTTTAATCAAACAAGATTTTACAGCATAACCAAAACATTTCTCAAATTTGGAACTCCAGCAGGAGCTGCAGCAATGTATGAAAAGGAGTGACCTTCATGTTAGTTAAATCTTGCTTAGTTAGGCCACTTCAAGAGCTTCACTCTCTAATCAGTCTTTCTAAATGTAAATGAGTAAAATACATGTTCTTAAGTATTACTCTTACAACCAAAGGTAGAAATACTGATGGAATCTCTTTGATAGAGTCTTTCTTTCTCCTAAAACATCTGTGACACTGAAACAACAGATGGTGCATCACTTACCAACAGATATGTAGGAAACATTCGTCGTGGGGCTTTCAACCCCATCTACCAGCAGTTTCACCTGTCCGTTTGCAGGACGCATATCAATTTCACTGTTAAGGAGAAGAGCGTTCGTACCCTGTTTGTATCACATTTACACGCACACAGTGACAAAGGCATTTTCCTGTTCACTAAATATCACTGGTCACAGCATAAGATTATTTCAGCCCCTTAAATTCCATCGGGGGTATTCTTGTCACCCAAGATGCAGGATAACATCATCAGCATCATATTCAACATGCACGGAAAGTAAATAAGGGAAATGCTGGAATCCCCTGGGCTGCTAACCATTGCAGTAAAGCTCAGAACTAAGCTCCTCTCACGTTAAACGTGGACGATGCAGTCCCTCACGCTCCCAGCATCTGGCAGGAGTTACTTACTGACTGCCAAGCTTGATGTTGATTGCTTTCAAGTTCATAGCTTTTTCAGCATTCCTCATCATCACCAGGAACTTCAGGTCAGAGCTGCAATCCTGAGCCAAGATGTGGTAGCAGTTTGCCGGCATTGTATAGTTAAACTGAACTTCATTAAAGGTTGTGATCTTGTTGTGGGAAACTGAGCAGTAAGCTGGTTAAATAAAATGCCAGTGAGTATTTGCTCTTCCATAAAAGAAAGTCAGGAAATGGCATATATTTATTTTTAGTGCTATATTATTGTAGCTTCATATTTTTTTCCACTATGTGATATTTTTTTTATGGATTACAGGGTCTTTTGACTACTAAACAACCATAAATTCTAAACAAGGCATGGAAAATGTACTCCTCTGTCTAACAAAAAATAATTGCCAGAAAGTTTAAATGTTATCAACTCAGATAACTGGTATCTTGCTCCCTGAAAGGCTGATAATTTCTGTACTAGATGCACAATATTCTCTCCCAGCTGAACCATCCTTGCATTATGACAGCACATTTCCTAATTAAGTGGAGACAAATAATCACAGAAAAATTCAGAAAGTGCTCAAGTAATTTGGGAGACTGAGGATATCATGCTTCTGAACCCGGTTAGACCCTGACCTTTCAAATTCTCAAGCACAGCAGAGGGGGCTTCAGCAAAGATATTCCAGATGGGAGGCTGCAGCTCTGAAGCTGGTATCCTTGGACCTACAGGGAGTGACAGGGGAAGCCTCATGGCTCTTTCATAGAGGATGATCTGAAAAGGAATCCAAAAGCACATTCAAAATACATTTCTGCCAGGTATTCACAGCAAACAGCTGAGGTCAGCTTTTTCTCTTCTTTGATTTCAATTTCTTCTACTTTGGTTGACAAAGACATTACATGAACGCAACTCATCTGCCTCGCTGTCCATGAGCTTTTTGCTTCTGCTTACAGTTTTCTCTCACGGTGTGGGCCATCATTCAGGTATTATTTGGGAGAGAATTAGTTACTCCCCTTCAAAGGTGGTTAGGTGAGCATGTATGGAGCTACTACAGATGGAAACTCATGTCATTATGAGTACCCACTTTTTCCATGAACAAAATCACTCTATGAATATTCTTGGATGTAATATGAAAAGGCTGAGAATAAACACAAATTTTTTTCATCATTTGCACCCAAACAGATGCTTACTTAATTTTTCTTTCTCTGTAATTAAGCCACTGTAATTAAAATGCAACAGTCTCACTTTTCTACTAGGAAAAAATAGGAGAGTGATAATAATATTTCATAATTACATCGGGAAGCTTGATAACAACATCACATGTCCTTGGAGAAGTTAGAGCCACGATCACCCTGGCTTGTCGAGAAGGATTCTTGTCTGTTTTTTCAGAGAACCCCAGCATAAATGCAGCCCCAGGGACAAACTTGTAAAACCTTCAAAAATTCAAATCAGAAAGATCTGGTGAAATAGAGAAGCAAAAAGCAGCACACATCCCAACCAGGCTGTCTCACACGTGTGTGTAAGTAGCACAAAGAGTCTTCAGGATCACTGGCTAGGTCCCCATGATCACTCTCGGTGCTACTGATCAAGTGATCAGTGAAAGGAACGATCTGTTCCTCAGGTTTTAGTAATTATGTCCGGTACAAACAATTACCATACATCAGAACAGGATGGCTATGATCTCCCACTCAGCTTTTATGTCCAAAGGCAGTACCCAGGCAGATCAGAGAATAAAATAACAGCCAGTATTTTAACCACCAGAACCTCATGGGGGGATGCTGATTTTTCCCCAGTTGACAGATACGACAAATGAGTGTCACCAAAGACTAAAACCTCACCATTCTGCTATGGATCTGACACTTGAGGGCACCTTAGGCCACTCCAGTTTCACTTGTACAGCAGGGTGGGCAGCAAACCGCCCAGTTACCAGCTCAGCTGAAATCTTGTAGTCCTGGCAATTCCGGCCCCATTTCAGGTAAGCCTGTCACGGAGAAGGAAATTGTCCATTTTCAAATGCTTGGAACATTCATGTGATGCATACAGCTGTATATAACTATTTTGAGCCTTACCGTTGCCTTGTGAGCATTGAGGACTGAGGCATCAGCACAGAGCTTCCACTTGCTTGAATCTGTGAGATTTGATACAAATACCTGCACCTGGGGCCTGATGGAGTCAGTATCAGCATATACCACAAGCTGGAGGCCTCCTATCTTCTTGTCGTTACGAATGCCGTAAAGAAAACCAGCTAATACTGGTGGTTTAACATCTCCCAAAAACTTAGGCTGAGAAGAAGGGGGAGAAATTACACAAAGAATATAATTATAAAACAGTTACCATGGAACGTTTCAGATGCAAGATCTAGATGAATAAATGAAAAATAAGCAACTGAACTGCAAATACATACCAGCATATGCATCACACACATACACATGCCTATAAACTCTCATGCATATGTCTTTAGTGCGCATGTGCCTCTGCATGCACAGATGGATTTATCACTGTATTTTACATGAGCCAAAATTTGTGCCACTTTCTGAGCTACAGCTGTTACTGTGGGAATATTCCTTTCATTAGGGTACAGTAATGACTGATTTGGGCTTCATTGTGAATACCCATATATTTGCCTGTCAATGAAAGAAAGCGGTTCAATGTGACTAACAACATCAGCTGTCCGTGGTACTCATCACTCCTCCTCACAGCAGTAGCACCCCCCAGCTAGTGTCCTCCTGTTCATCTCTGGTTCTGCTGGCCTTCACCTCACACCTGAGCTGTGAGTTCTGTGGGGCAGGCAGGTTTGCACAGCACCCTAGCACAAAATATAATTCAGGACGTTGTCTTCAATGTCCCCCCTTGACAGCAGGGCCTGCAATTCCTTTCCTCCGTTGTTAGACTTCACCTCATCACTTGCATCAGAGAGCAAGGCTGCAGGCATTGGGCTGGGTGGTAGCAAGGGGCCAAGGTGCTGCATGTCACCTCTGGAGCATGCCTTCTGCTGAGTCTTAGCCTCAGTCCCCCACCACCACCACCTTGCACTGGCACCACAGCACCTCAGCTTCCCTCCTGGTTGCAGAGTCACAAGATCAGCCTCTGCAGGCATCTGTGGGGTGAGATTCCCCTGTGAGGGTTGTGGTGCAAGATGCAGGAAGGATGCTCACCTCACTGCAGAGGATTGTGTGGGAACGATGGTGCGTGTCTCACTCTTGATTGATACCTGAGACGTGAGAGGCTGGTATTCCTCTCTTCCCGTTATCCTAACTGCACAATTACTGCAAATGCACAGCCACGCTGCCATTCTTCCAAGCTGTCAAAACCCCCTAAAAATGGTGAAACTAACCCGGGAAGCAGCTTCAGATGAGGCATGACTGGATCCAGTAGAGGAGTATGTGCTACTAAATTGGTCAGCTGGGACCTTCTGTTTTGGGAACTGCAAGAAGAAAACACATCATGCTCAAGAGGGGAACTTAAAAGTGTGATTGAAGAAATTGCACTAGGCAGTGCTGCAAATTCTCCCTGTCATGGCATTTGGTGTTGGTAAACTTGTTTTCCAACCCTGAGCAGCTCAATAACTTGCAATATGCTTGGTCCTGCTTAGCACATGTGATCTGGCTCTGAAAAATCATGTTTCCCCAAATACATCTGACCTCTCAGAAGAGACAATTAAGCAACACGTCTACATGAGAATTCCCTGTGTGAAAAAAGAATGGACCAGAGCAAGCCAAATTGAACCAGCCTCTCAATCCAATATGAAAGACCAGAACTGGTTCATTTTACTTCTGGAGGGGCCTGGTCAGCTGGAGGATGTACTGAATGGACCAACTATATGGGAAGTGCCAACTGAACAGACACACACAGCTGAACTTTTCACTTTTTGAGGAACACTAATATCAAGTACACTGCTCCTGACTGGCACATGCCCTAGTAAGAGTCTTCTGCTAAACTAAAGCACCATAAAACAAAGCATCCTCCCATGTTTGTCAGCGTCACTATCCCAGTGTGTACCAACAGTGATTCCAACCCAGGAAGCCAGGTGATCAAAGCCAGTCAAATGACCCAAGCCCTTGATGGTAGGATCTTTGTTCCTCCAAAGTGTGTGTGTCCCCAGTCTTGGTACTGCTCTGGTAGAGTTTTGCATCTACTCGGAGGGCCACAAATGGCACCATGTGCACAACAAAGAAGAACACACTTTGTCTTTATGCATTTCGGAAGAACAGCCACAGTTGATTTGGTGTTCTAAACGTTATTAGTACTGTAATTTGCCTGAACAAAGACAACAACTTGCCTTTAAGGTTTCCATTTGACTCATGACAGATTCCATACTTAATTTACTAAGGAAAGAAAAACTCACCTCTTGTCTATGCGCTGATCTAAAGCGATACTGATAAATCTCATGCTCTTCCTTTGAAAAAGATAAAAACAAGAAGATGAAGTCTCAGAAGAAAGGAAATGCTGCAATTACATTGAAATCTGAGCACTGGGAATTAAGTAAGGATTTTACTCATTATCATTCATACATAGTTCTGTATGCTTAGTCACAAGCACGTAACGCAAGACCTGAAGTAGTTTATGCAAAGCATTAATGTTCCTATTGCAAAATAAAGACAGAAATATGCAATGCCTATTGACAGAAAGCAGTAAATTGGCAAAAAAATGGTTCTGTGCCTATAACAAAAGTTTCAACAAACTTGTAGAAACTTTTGGAATGCTTTGAAGTAGATATCTGAGCCAATGATTGCAGGTGTGCTTGCAGAATAGATTTTGCAATTTTATGTTGCTAAAATTTACTGTGTCAGCTCATATTTTCCAGATTTATGATGCAAAGCCAGCTGCCATCAGGAATGTGATTCATGAACATTAGCAGCATTGGTCAATTTACTGACAGTTACCCATATTTCGGAATACGTGCTTCTGCTGCTGCCATCTTTCAGATGTCCTGAATGATGCCCATGGCTATGGTGACTCGATGACTCACTGCTGCTACTACTGCTGCTGCTGCTGCTGCCATTCAGATACCTTGAGTGATGCCCATGGCTATGGTGACTCTTGCTGCTGCTGCTACTGCTACTACTACTACCTTTGCTACTGCTGCTGCTGCTACTACTACTACTGCTCTTGCTGCTGCTGCTACTACTACTACTGCTCTTGCTGCTGCTGCTGCCACTGCTCTTGCTGCTGCTGCCACTCCTCCTACTGCTGCTGCTCTTGCTGCTGCTGCTGCTACTACTGCTGCTGCTCCTCCTACTGCTGCTGCTCCTACTACTGCTGCCACTACTGCTGCTCTTGCTGCTCTTTGCATCTTTGTTTTTTTCTTGCTTTACTTGATCATTCTCATCTTCACCCATGGCTTTTTTACGATCAGAAGCAGCAGCAGATGATGAAGAAGAAGAGACAGCTGAGGAGGCAGACGATGAGCTCGAGGGATTTTTTGTATTGGGGTCTGTCCCAGTCTCTGTTTCTGTTAGCATAGTGTTTCCTTTCTTAGAAGGTTGCTTCTTCTGTTGTCGTGTTTTATTTGCAACCTGCAAAAACAGTTTAAAGAGAAGTGCAAGAGAGGGGATACATCTGTTTTTATATTTACAATGTAAAATTTCTCTGAGTGTTAGACAAGCTGCTCACACTGGCCTTTCAAGGAATGACAACTTCTCTGGCTCACTCACTGCAGAAGCTGTAGATCTCCCTTTAAATCCACCCTGCTTAGCTGAAATCTAGCCCAGCATGGAGGATCAGCCCCAGCTGGATGCACCTCACAGGATCAGTCCCACCAGATGTGGCACTGGCACCTTTCAAACTAGCCCTATCCCTGCTTTCCCGCACCAGCTTTCCACAATAAACTTCAAATTCTTGATTTCATTTGTGGGAAAATACTCCCCCCTCCCACACTTAAAGTCTCTTACCTTGAACACATTGTCAATGCCTAGAATCTTCTTCAGTTTCGCTTGAATGTCCTCATATGGAGATGACTCATCCTCTTCCTCAGACTCTGAGTTTACCACATGAATTACTTTGGAAGCTGCTCTGGATCCTGCCTGAATCTCCAGCTGAATTTTGTCAATATCGGCATCTGTTTCAACTACACACCAATTGCACACATTAGAAGGTTATACTGCTCCAAATAGCACTGACAAATCTAAGATGACAAGGCTTGTGCTCAGTATTGTACCTGGCATCAAGACTATTTTAGCTTCATGTTCTCCAATTAATCTGTGCAAATATGTGTTTTTTAGGAAACTGGCATCTCGTGACCTTCTGGAAAAGCAGAGCTGACAACCAATATGATGCATTTTGATGCAAATGTCTTGTTTACGAGTTTTGCTTCTTACACCATGGCGAAGATCCTCTTGAGAGCTGTAGGCATGTTTCCTTGGCATGCTGTCAGCTCCTTGCTGCATTGGAGATGAGTATATGAATACCACTGGGAGCATATCATAGGCAAGGGTAAAACTGCAGACATATGTATCACAGGGAAGGCAAATATTACTGTGTAAGCAAAAAGGAATAGGTTACCACTGTGAAATCTTCACTGGAAGCTCTCTCTGATGGTTTGAAAGGTTCTTCCACAATATCAGATGAAGCATCTCCTGGGAGAATTGAGGTCCTCTTTTCAACACCTAGTTCTCCTATATTTCTTGATACAGCAAAAGCCTTGTGTCTGTTGAGATATGTGGAAAAAAAATATTAATTTTTCTGACCCTTTGTCTTTGGATTAACCTGTCAGTATCATGTGAGAGCACAGAGTTATGTTGTTTGAACAAATTGTTCAAACATTCAGGGACTGTATATGCAACTGTAAGTATAAATATTATTAAAGACAAATAAGAGTTCATGACAAACACCGGTTCCTTATTTCACACAAATTTTTCAAAATCTGGATAAATTTAAACAAATTTCCAAATCATGAAAGACATTAATTTAAAAATAAAAATTAAAAAACCTTAAAAGACAATAAAATAATCAACAAATAAAAATTAGAACCACAAAATAATAAACAAATTAAAAATTAAACTGCCGAATAATGTAGGTATCATTTGACTTCTAACTCCCTTATTTCTCTTCCTTTCTCTTTATCCCAAAGGTTCTGCTACACGCTGAAAAGTCACTCTGCCTGTTTGGAAACATCTGTAGAGGTCAGTGGGTAGTGAACTCTGTAAGGTTTCAGTGACAGAAGTATTCTGAAGCAATGCTACCGTACCTTCCAACCACTATCTCAGTTTCCTCATGGCATGGATTTGTTTCGATCTTAGCATTTTTCAGTTTCATGTCTACCTTGGCATCAAACTTCATTGGCACTCTTGTCAGGACCTTGCCTTGGAGTTCAACAGCATGCTGAAAGTATTCTGTGTTGACACCCATTGTTGCGACCGTATATACGTACAAACTGAAACAGAGCGAAGGGTCAGGTGTAAGAAAGGCGCTCCTTTTAAACATCTGGTTCTGCCTTTCCATAACCCACCTCCATCCTATGTCAAGCCTTAGAAACCTGCCGTACCTTGGGTTTATATCAGACCGGATCTGCATGGTGGATTCAAGCAACTGGGAAGGTCTAAAATCTCCAGTTAAAGGGGGGGTCATCTTTCCATCAACTGCAAACAACAGAACAACAATTAGACATGGTAAAAATGAAGGAAAGGATTTGAATTTAAGCAAGACACGTTTTCAGGAAAAGGTAATATTTTTTGTTAATACAACAAGCATGGCTGGAGAACAAGACAGACTTTGGGGTACATGAGATCTTTTATGAGTCAAAAAAATACTGAAAATATACAGAAAGCTTGTTCTGTAGGCAAAGGTCCTGATGCAACATATTGAAAATGGAAATAAAAATACAGTAAGAGAATAAAGAGCTGACCCAAATCGAAATTTGTGTATTAGTACAATATTAAAATTTCAGAAATGCGAGGGGTCAGAAGACAGAGTGAATGGTGGGCAACCAGGCTAGACAAACCCTGATGTTTCTTCACAGCAAGTGTGAATATCTTTCTTGTACTGCAGACCCAAAACTGGACATTGTAGTCCAGATGCAGCCCCAGATCTGCTAAACAGAGGGGGGGAGTAATTTCCATGCTAGCTGTGCCCTCGCTGTTGCAGCCGGTGATGCAGTTTGCCTTACCACCACCAGAGCACACTGCTGGGTCACCAGACCAGCTTGTCCTCAGACCTCCCTGGCCCTTTCCTGTCTGGGCATCGCCCAGCCGACACACTTGCATGGGTTACTCCATCCCAGGTGAAGAACTTTGCATTGCCTTTGTCAATCCCATCACACCTCTGTCAGGCCAACCTCTCCAGCCTGTCAGGGTCCCCTGGGTGGCAGCCTGGCCACCCCAGTGCAGTGACTGCTCCCACCAATTCAACGTCATCATTGACATGGATTTCCTGAGGGTGCCGCCTTTTCAAAAGTTCAGGTTGTTAAAAGAGACAATGAACAAGTACTAATGACAGAGAAGTGACGCTCATACAGGCCACTGATTAGACTTTCATCTGCTGACTACTCTTATAGACCAGCAGTCCAGACAGCCTTCAATCACCTTGTAGCCCATCCATTGAATCCATACCTCCCCATCCTGGCTACAAGGATGTTATTTAAGAAAAAAACAAACAACCAAACAAACAAAAACAAAACAAAAAAAACCCCAACCAACAAAAAAACCACCCACGAAACAAGGGCCAGGGGTTCAAAGATGTCATTAAAACAAACTAACAAACCAAAAACCAAGAGCAGTGAGAAGTGGACACATATGAGGCTTCTGTAAAGAGCACAAGTACTTGTACTTCACCCTTCATTCCTTATGTGGGGACAGCAGAAGCAAGGGTCAGTTCTGGCTATATTAAAAGTTCGCTGTACAACAAGCAGTATGATCACTGAATTAACTTCATTATAAGTATTTGTACTTTTATATTTGTTCTTTTAAAACAGAGCTCTGTCGCTTTTCACAAGCCCTCTTCTCTTCCTGCCTTCTCTAATGTTACTGGTAGATCTCTTTGGATTGTCTTCTATTTTCTTCTCTAAATGTCCATTGAATCCTGCTCAGCCTGTGCATGCGTCTCTCAGGAGTACCCCCTTCTGCCCACGCCTGTGTCAGCTCCCCAGGCAGCTCTCATTTTTTGTGGTTTCTCTCTCTGGTTTCCCACATTCTCCCCTCACCTTCTCTGTCTCCAGTCCATGCAAAGATGAGGCAGAAATCGGCTGTGTCCAGCTTCTCTTCAAACATCTTCACTACCTCCCCTCCGCTACAAAAATTAGATCTTTTTCTAATTTCCTGTTTTTCCACATCTTTCTCTAGCCCCTCTTAGCTTGTCCCTCTCATCCCCTGCTCAGACCTCTCACAACCGATCTCATACTTCTCAACTCACCGCTGGCTGCCACCCGGGCCAGCGCAGTGGTGTACAACCCGTACTCCAGTGGCAGACCAGTGCAGGTGGGAGTGATGTATCGCAGCTCTCCCAGCCACACCGGCTGGGTCCATTGCCCTGCAATGCCATTGCGGATCTGACTGGCGATTCTCTTCATCAGCGTGTTCCTGTCAGCAGGTTCTAGCACAGTCTGCAGTAAAACAGAGATCCAAGAGGTTGGGATATAAAAGTACGATAGTGTCAAAACTTGCAAGTAAAAGTAGGGGTCCCTGGTACCTTCATAGCCTGCTGCAGGACTTCCTTATTGACGTTGATGTAGGCCAGCTCTTGGCCAAACAGTTTCAAGTAGGCCGATACCAAGGGAGTTTCTGTTGGCAGCTCCTTCCATCCCAGCAGCTAGGGAAGAGATCGAGAAACAAGCAAAGTTCCTTAACGCAACACTTTATAAACGGTAATTCAGCAGGGTGGCTAAGCCCGTCCTGACCCAGCTGCAGCCTTCCACTGCTGCTTGTTTTTCCTTGCTGCT
Source organism: Falco peregrinus (assembly GCF_023634155.1). Taxonomy (NCBI): domain Eukaryota; kingdom Metazoa; phylum Chordata; class Aves; order Falconiformes; family Falconidae; genus Falco; species Falco peregrinus. The sequence goes on along the minus strand of NC_073730.1, from coordinate 19,312,340 downwards.
TTGTAAACAGCACAGCATCAATAATTCAGACGTTCCCCCACCACCGAGATGCCCACGAAGGGCCTCCTGGGCAGTGTTTTGTGTTCTGATGCTGTAACACTTACACAGAGGGTCTGGGTCATTAGTGCCACTAAACCCAAGTTCGAAAGCACAGCAACAAATCACCTTTTCTCTCGAAGACAAAGAAATATCCTCGTAAATTAAGTGAGGTAGATGAAGGCAGGGAGGAGGAAGCCTGCCAGGCATGAGACCCACACTGTGCTGCAATGCGCGCATCCCCCCTCTCCTCCCCTGCTCCTTCTGCAGCCACCCATGGCGTGGGGAGGAGGCAGGGCCAGAGCAAGAACCCGCAGAAGCTATCGCAGCCATGGCAGGAGTGACGTTGCCTGCAGCCCTGCTGCAGATCTCTCTCTCACAACAATACTCGCGCTGACTGCTAGGCGGGTAGCTTACCTTCTGAGACAGGGCTTAACTAGTAGGACAAGCCTCACTAAATACCCCTTCATATAACCCACGCATTGCATTACTGAAAATACCTACAGCTTTTCCAATCTCCTTTATCTTTTTGTATGTGGGATATTCAGCAAACGGGATATTTTGTTTCTTGATGACATCTGTGATGCCTTCCACGCGGACACCAACCTACCAAAACAGCATGAGAAGGAGCAGACTGAAACTTACTCACAGAGATGAAACTTTGTGGTCAATTTTAATTTTACTTGGCTTTATTATTGATTTAGGTAAATATTTACCTCCGCCAAATCAGCCACTGTCCCTGCAGAATACGCCATCAGCTTGGAAATGATTGCTGACGGGAACATCGTTCCTGGGCTGTTCATAACAAAGACATCTCCAGCAGCACCGATTTTATAGTTATCTATGGCAAAAAGAAAAAAAGGACACATCTTTTTTTCTAACCATTCTACTTATCATTCAAGATGATATTTCTGCAGCTTTTTCGTTGTCAGCTCTAAGATATATCATTACATAAATTTTAACTGTTTAGGCCCAAAAGAATAAATGGCTATTCATGCACTTTTAAATACGTGACTGTCACATTTAATACAAGTTATTATTGAAGCACAGAATGACATGTTTCTCCAAAGGGCTTAATGTTTCTTAAGAATGATTTCTGAAGTGAGAGTTCTGTGGTCACTGAAACACTTTTAACTCACCAAAGTAACCACCAACGCGCATGACCTTGCTATACCGATAGCTCAGTCTGTCCAGTTTGGGGGCCAGCAGTTTAATGGCAATATTGCAAGCTGAAGATCTAAACAAAATAAAAGAGGTAATAATATCCAGAAGTAAGCTGCATCGCATCAGAATATAAACTGAATTCAGTTTGTCAGCATGTGCAGTGCTCACCGACAAGAATGTAACAATTTTGTATTTGCAGAAGGTCACCCACTTGGTTCCTGTCGCCACTTACATGTTGTATATGTACGGCAGCCTGCTCTTCGACAGAGCCTTCATGTGGGAATACACGAAACTGGCCACTTGCAAATTGGTCTCCTTCATTGCCACGTTAGCTATCGTTGTTATTAAAGGAAGGGCAGGCCTTGCCTCAAAGATAACAGCACAAGCCATCATTCGCACTTCGGAGGGAAGCGACTGGTCTGCAAGGATCTGGATGAGATACCCCTGCACCTGCAGAGAGAAAGCAGTGTGGAATCAGCAAAAATTGAGGCTTTTTTTGGCAGACTGGATCCACATGTAACCTGCAAGAAATACAGGAGAGGGGGTCATCAACCCTGAAAGAAGGGTTTCCTGATAATTTTTACTGCATGGTTCTACATAATTTTATTAAGAAACTGGAGTGGGCCATGGAGCAACAGGCCCATGGAGAAGGGCAGGGACTGAATGCAAAGCAAATGTCTGTGTACTGATGTATTGGGTCAGCCCACCACAATCAAAAATACATCAGCATAGCTTTTTTGCATTAAAATTTTTTGACATTCAAAGACTGGTGAGTAACTTTGGAAGAAACAATTGCAGGTATTAAGACAGATTCATTCTTTGGAGTAGCTCCACTGACTCTGTGAACACGCTTCACTGTTTCAGACCATTTCTAAAAGGGGAGCTCAGCAGCTCCCCAAAGACAGTCTGAGTCGATGCTGTGTCATATAGCTCCTATAGCTAAACCACCAGAGAGGTAGGAGTCTTGCCTATGCTCACCGTGCCAGCAACCTCAGCAGGAGGTCAGTGGTGATTCATCCAAGCCCAGTTAGGGGAAGGGTCTAAAAGAGGCAGAGCAACATCAATGTTTTGCTTCCGAGGTCCATAGAAAGTGTCTCTCCTCCTGACTATTGAGGCAGTTTAAATTATATGTCTGACTTTTATTTCCACCATATATAACTAGCACAGGACTTAATTGGTTATGACAGATGACTGAAGTAACACTGCTGATATCCTTCTGGAAGCTTCCTACTGACCAATAATTACAACAGCTTAGCAGAAAACACCAGCTGAAATATAAAAATGTATTGTGTTGTTCTTAGAAAAAATTCTGTGCTGAATCCACACACGATACCTTTAAATTCATTACCCTTACAATATATATTCTCTAATTCATTAAGTACAGAAATCCCTGACAGATCCTACTTACTGTTTTGGGATCCTTCCAAGCTATTTTTCTCAAGGCCATTATGGCATCAATCTGAATGTGGATGGGGATATCAGAAGCACTGGATGAAGATATGGGAAGAAACTTCAGAATCCTCTTGATGCTGCCTGGTTCTCCCATGTTGCCAATGCACTTCAGAGCTAATTTCATTTTGTCTTCACGGCCCCTGCTGATCGCTTCATCTGCCAGGTCATGGATGGGCTATAGACAAAGCACAGCTCAATCTTCTTTTCCTAATGTATAGATTGTCCACAGTGTTCCCCCTACCCACTGAAAAGCCAATCACAATAATGAAACTGGGTTTAATAAAATCATTCAGTGATTTTTTTTTTATCTCTCTCTCTCAGGATTTTACTTTACAATGCAAAACCTGTGTTTTCAATCATGAAGCAAATATCTACATTAATAAAAACATTCATTGCCTTTGTTCTGAAGGAGACCTATGAAATGTGCCTTTGTAAGCCCAATTGTCATTTTTATACTGTATCCTCAAAGAATTAAGCTAATGTAATGAACACTACTAAGCTATTAAGAACAACCTGACAAAAAGCCACCTACCTGAAGAGCTTCTTTAGGACATGTTGAGGTCTGAGAACAGTATCTATTGACCACAGAACTGTATCCCAAGCAGGCAACTTGCTGAAGCATAGGACTTTTCTGGATTCGAGAACTGGTCATTAAATCCTATGGGGGGAAAAAAGGGGGGAAATATTAATTTGCTATTTAATATAGTGTTTCACATTACTTTCAGAGCAGGAAAATCATCAGAGCTTATCTGAGGCGAGCAATTTCAGAACAATTATTGTTCACATCCAAACAAATTAAATCAGCTTGCAGACACTGTATTTGCAAGCTTCACTTAAGAGATTAATTCCCCACTAGTTTCAATATATGTAAGTTTACATAGCACCATTTTGATTTTCCTTAATTGAGCATAACACTGAATATATAAAGATTATGGGTAAACATCATTCTAGAAATGGAATATATGTGATATATATATATGAACAAAGTGCAAGTCAATTATGTTAATGATGCATTCTCATATCATATCCTTTTTTCCTATTTAAGAAGAAGAATATTGACTAGAGATGGCAAAAATCCTGTTCAGAATGAATGATTGATTATAGTGTCAAAATATTTGATGTTTGCACTAATACTTGCACTTGCAACACTTTCCAGGTCATAGGAATAGTTTGCAATTAAAAGAGCTATTCACATGACATACCACAGAAATCACCATTTTTTTCAGAAGTAAGATGTTGAAGTGGGTGAAGTTTTGTCTGCAGAAGGCATGACGTGATCCCAGCAAACTAAAACGGGAATTATTCTCAGAAGCTGTTATGAAAGAAGGGCTTTTATATCCACATAGTGAAACGAAGACACAAGACTGAACTCCTCTCCATATGTAATGCCAAAAGAAGTTAATGGCTCAACATTTGCACAAAATCGGTGTACGTGGGAGGAGAATCCAATCTCTAATGTTACTTAATAATCAAAGGTTGCCATCAATTATCATTCCTTGTGCTATCAGACAGGAAAGATTCACACGGATTTACTCACTGCTGCTATTGGAACAGTGTTCTCATCAGCTTTTGTTAAATGTAGAGCAAAAGAAACACTTAGAAGAGTCTGCAAGTAGGTAAGGTCATCATTGCGAATTCTGGTCTTAATGAATTTGAGTGCTTCTGTGGTGCCTGCCACAGAAACTGCACTCAGCAGCCAGCGCCTGCAAGGAGATTAAAAAAAAAAAAATCCTTAATTTTAGCTCTCAGTTCTCCAAAAATTGAGAAGTTTCTTGTAAGTTGGTACAATGAAATACCTGTAGCGGGGTTTATCTGAAAATTGTCTCCAGACGGACTCAAGAGTATCAGCACTCGTTATCCGGCAGAGCTGGACAATCTCCAAAAATCTATACGGAACATCATCATGGAAATCTTGTTGGTTATTCAGGACTATGTGTTGCAGTGTTTCTACTATCTGTTACAAAACAAAAGAGAGAGGGCATACATCATTAAATGCTTTGGAATTCATGACTGTTATTCTTTTATTCATTATTTTTTTTATTAGGAAAGCAATTTGAAGACCTAAAAATACTATACCCGTTGTTCGGGGTTTTTTGTCTTGATTAGCTGCAGTGGCATCTGTGGCAATACTGATGGGAACTGGTAGCGAAGGCCTCCGTAGCTCTGCATGGAGATGTCCGGGCTGCTGCTCCGCTCGCTTCTCACTTCAACCAAGGTAAATTGTTGTCTGTAGAGAGACGAGTGTTATGGCCAGAATGAATTAGCTGTCTTCCTCATCTGCCTTGGTGGTTTGTTTGTTCAGCAATACTGTGATGGTATCACTTCTATTATTCTTATCACAGTAAAATCTTAGAGTTTGTTAATGGATAAAGCCTTCTAATTGCAACAAAATAGTATTAGAGTTATCTACAATGACATTATTTCTGAGGAGAAGCTAAACTGCTGTCTTTGGAAAGAGAGCTACTGACAGTGTAATCTATGACCCTATTTCTATGTGCACCGTCTTCCACCTGACACTACAAATTAGCCCTTTTTCAGGACAGAGTAGTAAAGTTGCATTCTTATGACATAAGCAAGAAAAAGAGCTTTTCTTCTTTTCTTCCATGTATTTGTAGTGCCAAGTTCACCAGGGTACAAATAAAGAATGGCTCACTGAATTTTTTGGAGTGCGGAAACCCCAGGTACGATTACTCATAGCTTTACCCAAGTGCTGTGGAGCCCAGTTCTGGTTTCACTTCAGTCGGGCGGGAAAGGGACTGCCAGAATCCATAATGATTCTCACCTGGTGAAGCAAGCCCGTGTCCTGCCTACCTTGCTTCCATGACAGCAACACCGGTGGGTTCACTGAACGGTGAGATCTGATACACCTGCTGCGACACCACCTCTGTGATCAGGGTACCGCCATCCGACTGCTTCAGTTTGTAGGAGAAAGCGGCGGTGCCTTTTACCAGCCTTTCTTTCTGGAGGAGGAAAAAGAGACCCAAAAAGTGAATGGGGACAGGACAGCCCTACTTGTAATCACAAAGATCTTTTCACATCTCACATACCATCATGTCAACAGGACAAGGATAGATGTAAGCCATTCCAACGCTCTTCTTCACTTTTTCCTGGCAATTGTTTTGGTCTACGGTTTTGGTAACCGAGATTCGGCTGTTCTTCCTGTCTTCCTGAATGACGTACCTCGTATGGCACACACCTCCGATTCCAGCCTGGCAGGTCAACACAGATAATGAGACTTACTGGTTGCATCAGGATTGTGCTGCGTGAGAAGTTTTACTGAAAGAAGATTTTGAAGGAGCAGTATGAGGGTAAGGACCTCCTGAACAGTCTCAATTGTGTTTTGAAACCTGTTACCATCAACAGCGAACAAATAAAATGGATCAAGCAGCTGTATGAGGGAAGCCATATAACAAATACATTCATAGATAATTATTTTTTCTTCAAAGGACTGCATGTTAAGTCTTGAAGACAGATGTCTTAAAAAGAATCCAGCCCAGATTATTTGTTCAACACATACACACACATATTCTCCTATATCAATGAAAATCATCTTTTTTTGATGATGAACATTTGAAAGTAGATGCAAATAAACAGAAACTTGGAGGAAGAGCACCTAAAGAGGAACGTCCTTTCAGTAAAGTAGGTTTAGAATGGAAAACACAAACCTCTTGCAGTTCATACACATTCTGTGACTTTTTAATGGTTATCTGCATCATGTTCAGTATTCCCCTCACTATGTTAATACACATATCAGGGCAATCTTCTGGGCCATAAATGTTTCCAACCCGTCCACTACTGTATTCAAACTTGAAGGGCCGGGTAAAACATGAAGAAACCATCTGGGTGATTTTGGAAGATCGAGTAAATGGGTCCCTGTGCCAGATGCCATTGTATTCCTCAAACTGGGGAGAGCGGATCTAGGAGAAAATTAAGATACTTCTGTGAATAAAATTACTTTGGTACTAAATATGCAAACAGATTGGAAGAAATTAACATACTCCCAGGAACATTTTAAACATTTGATTTGTATTAACCCTATAGGGAGAAAGGCCGATTCAAAAAGTACTTTAAAAAATTAAAATAAAAATCTCTCCTTTTTTCAGCATTGAAATAAATACTCTGCTTTAGGTGAAATTTAGCATTTAAAAAAGTTTCTATCAATCCAAGTGTTAAAAATTATAGGGTTTTTTTTATAAGTTTTATTTTAACTTGTCCCCTTCCAATTTATTTTTAATTAAACTAATTGCTATATTTGATTCATATTTCTCAAATGCTTAAATCAATCCAATCTTTTTTTAATAATGAACAATGTGTTTATAAACTTATATTATTTATACTTATTTATAAACAGAAGCAATTTCAGTCACTTTGGCAGGGTTGTTGCTGGTTTCAGTGCCTCAGAGCACAGCCTGGTGCACACCACGCAAGGATTTCAGGATGAAGGCTCCGGTGCGAGGTGCAATCCCTAGCCTGTAATTTTGCCACCTTGTCCGCATCAGTGAAGGAAGGTTACAGCTCAGCTACAGCTGCTGAGAGCTCTGTCACTGAACTCAGAGCCCGAACAAGCAGCTTGGATATGTAACTAAATCAAACAGACAAATAAAAGTATTTTTCTGAAATGTGTTTTGAATGGGTCAGGTCCTATCTCTATTGACATTAGCAGGAGTGTGATTTCACATGTACAGACCTTTTACTGCATTATCCAAACACTAAATATTACATGCTTTTTGATGCCTTTAACTTTTTTAATCGTGCTTTTGTCACTTTTCAAATCTATGTTTTTTAATTTGCCTGCCATTGCATGACAATGATTTTACTTACCCAAGTCCAGGCTTCCCACAGAAGCTGGAACTCTGTGTTGAGACTAGAATCAAATCTTAAACTCAGAGCAGGCTTGAGCGCCTTGAGTTGGAAATAACTGTTTTCTAAAAGAGCCTCTGATTTTGGCACCTCTATTTCTGACAAGAAGTCTTGCAGAGCACCTGCTACGATCAATTCCTACAACAAACATTCCTAAGTGACTGGATGCCAAATTACTCGTCGCTTCTGAAACTTTAGCTTGACCATTCACTGACATCTACACGCTAAGTCTCCCGTTGGGTTTCCTACAGCTTCCCCAAACCACAGATCACCCAGGTGCAATTACGACTGCACTTTGTAGCTCGCTGTTGCACGGTACGTTTGGAAGATGACGCGTTACCTTGAGGAGGTAGGTGCTCTCTGACAGCCCGCTGATCTCTACTTTGCTGCTGAAGCGCACGCCGGCTTTGGCTAAACTCTTTTCTTGAAGCCCGTTCAAAACCCAGCCTTCATAGCTGTACAAGTGGCTCTTTCTGCCACCGAATCCAGGGTCTGTAGGGGATAAGAGCCGTTTTCACAATACTTGCAGGCACGTTCTAACAAATAGAAATCACAAGAAAGTCACCGAAAGAAGGTTATAGGAGGGAATTTACTTACCAATGTCAAGCTTCTGGCTACCTGCAAAAAGAGATAGAAAACCAGATGAGTAACACTCAGTCTAGATCCAATTGTTGCCACTGAACTTGAAGAAAATTTGGGAAAGAGAGATTAAGAAGGGGTATGTTAGGCTTACCTACAAGGGTGAGTGCTAGTGCCAGTATGATTCCCCTCATACTGAAGGTGAATGGGGCTCTGCCGGACATGGAGACACTTTTATGGAAGAAAGCTCAGGAACACGTGGCTGTGTTCTGCTGAATTCTCAAGTTTTTTATCAGTTTATGCAAACACTTCCCTTTTTGCAATCATACTTTCTCTTCAGATGGAATCATGGAAATAGAGTCATACCTTGGCATCCCACTGATTTTCTCATATAAGCCCTTTGCTGGATTGTTTAAAAGTTTCTGCTTATCCTAGTAAAACAATTTTACTAGGTCATTTACAACACACACATTAATTTCCTAGATTGTGTCACGGCTGGCTGCTGTCATTTGCTCCTGCCATAGATTAAGTTGATTTTGCCCAGGTTGTGCTGACCTGACATCTGACCCAAGCTGTTATCTAATTGATAGCAGCCCAATTAACAAAGCAGAGTCAGTGTCACACACGTAAGGGTGTTCTTTTGCTTCCCTCAACATTGGTTTACAGCCATCCCTCTAGATAGGAGATGAAGACAGCTAAACCCTTGCTATTCTTGCAGTCACATGTGCACCAAAGCACATTTAATAACCTACCAAAAACCTGTACATATGGAACATATATATATGTTTAAACAAATCAGACTATCAGTGTGCCCTTTCAGCTCCGGTCACGCTGACCCAGAAAATTTTTAAATGAACAAAGATTTCATAAGCAATCTGTAAATATTTTATCTTCCAAGGTAAAGGCCAGCTAAATGTGAACAATTAAAAGCCACAGCCCCTCAGCAGCGGGCATGGGAGTGCAGGTCAGCTAGAACTTTTGCATTTCCTAAGGAGTCAAATACAAAATGCAGCCAAGTACCTGAACTGACGTGAGCTTGCAGCCAGCTTCATCACTAATTTGCTGTGACAGCCCAGGACCACACTCACACCAGTGTTCTGTTCTACAGATGTCCAGGGCACGGAGGCAAGTAGAGATGCACAAAACATGCTTTCCCCTTTTTGAGCATGGTAATAAGCTGGTAATCACAAAAAAGTAGGAATGAGTTCTGGTCAACCCTCCTGAAAAGTTACATAATCTTCCAAAGTGAGCTGGATGGTAACTGGATCACAAAAAAAGGCAAGAAAAATGCACAGGGGATTCTGAGTTGGAGGGTATTTCCAGAGGGGTAACTTCAGCAAAGCAATAAACCACAGCCTTTAAGTCACACAAAAAAATGAATCTGATTCTAATTGAACATCTACAACACACTGGTAATTCAGTCACTTTATTTCTCTTCCTACAATAGCTATGGTTGTAAGATTAACCCCAGGAGTGAGATTTGTGGCAAATACTATTTTAACGACAAAAATGAACATGTATTTTCTATCTCAGAAGTTTCTACAGTCTCCCACTAGCAACTGCGCTTCCTGGGTTGTCAGCCCCACAAGTCTTGACTTCTTCAAACAGATTTCATCTGGGCTGTAAATCCATCTGGGGTTGTGCAGAAGACTTTTTTATTATTATTTTATTGGTGGGTGGCACACATAGGGAAAGGGACAACATTAGCCAGAAATGTCTCATTTTTCATTATTATCAATCTATTCTGTTAAAGGGAACAAACATGCTTTGCACCTCAAGTGATGAACTTTTCACTAGGATGTTGGCAAGCTCTTCCATACAATTGTAATTAACTTTTTATTGTTGAACATTTCTTTTAAAAAATGCACCTGTTATGCTTTCCACTTACTTGTATGCCTTGCACAACTCAAAGAAACATGAGTACTGTGTCAGTGTGAGAACTACAACACAGTGTCTACCATGGGATATTTTATTATTATTATTTTTAGCAACAGTGCAGCTTTGCTGGGCATAGTTAACATTAGAGGTCAGATGTATTGTCTGAAAGCAATAAACAAACAAACAGATAATTTGAGCCTTCTTTTGATATCAGGTTTTGAATCCAGCTGTATCAACTTTTCATCTACTCATATCCTCTCATTTACTTCCCTTGCAAATTACAGGGAGGGGGTAGAAGTAAAAGCAAGAGGTCTTGCGTGTCTTCACACACAAAAGCTTTGTGGTAACTGCAAATTAAAAACCAGAAAAAAGCAACACAAGTAATAGCTAAGCTAATTTCACATGCACAGCATTGCCAGAACCCTGTATATATTTCTATTTTCCTTTCAATAACAACATGTTTAAACTGGTATTATCTTGGGGATTAATTAGTCACCTTAGCCTAGTTGAAGCGTACATAGAATAATCCCTGTGAAAAAGCTAGAACATGGTCTGATTTTATTTTTATACGCATGGAAATATTTTTGTCCAAGTCTGCAGAAGCTGATGGAAGCAGTTGTTCAAATTAGGAGCAGAGCTGTTTTCTATGGAAAAGTTTACTGAAGTTTTCATTTGTTGATTTTTTTTTTTTTTTTTTTTTTTGCTATAGTCAGTTTTGCAAAAGCTGTATTTTATCATCCTCAGCCACTGGGGATGAAAGGGAAAAAGTAACAGCTGTAATTAATCCTGGAAAGTAATTTCTCATACCTAATCAGACCAATATTTATAAGTTAAGCCTTGTCTCATCAAGTAGCAAGAGAAAGAAGCAATGCATCTTACATTTAAAGATTTTGTGAAATAAAACACCACAGTTTAAGATGAACTAGTCATCTTTTCAATATCACGTATAGGTAGCTAATAACTGTACGTGTGCCAGTCAGTGCTCCCTGTTCCTTCCCAAGTAGGTATGTAGGCCACTCGCTCTGTTACCTCAGATACACACCTGTGTGCAGCGACACACCTGTGCTGCATTCCTGCAAGCACTCTCTCCCTTTGCTCTCCAACAATCTCCGAGTAAGATCCTAAAGCTGTTTCCAACACAGTCAAAGTATTACATCTCCACATTACCAACCAGACCACCCGCAGTATTTGTACCATTATTAGCAGTAGCTTCAGATTAAAAAGCTCCAATTGAAGATCACTGCCTATAGAGCAACCCAAAGCCTCTAGGCATGCTTCCTTTCTTTACAAGGACAGGACTGAATCTATACCCCAGACTTCCAGTCCAGGTCAGCTCAGGACTCTGCTGCATGCACACTTCTAGCACAGCTGGCTCCTCCACGGAGGCATTCAAATAAATTTCCACTTCTACAGGGTACAGAACGTTAAAGCAAGATTAGTACAAGATGTGTTGATTGCCTAATCATCAAGAGGCAAAAAAAAGATTAAAAAGATAAAATTTTGCTCTTCAAAGGCAAGTAGAGAAGTCCAACTGAGCAGAACGCATGCGGGTGTCCCCCCGAGCCCAGGACTGCCTCGGGACAGCAGCAGCCCCTAGTGGCACAGTGACCCTGCCTTCGCTACGGGCCACCACCTGGAGGCACCTCCCGGCCCGAGGAGAAGGAGCCTACTTGTACAGTAAAGCTGTCCCACACAATCGGCGATATGTTACGGCTTTTTTCACTTTACATCTTCAACTATTTTGAATTCTTACATTTATTCTTCCATCACTAATATTCAGGCAAGAGCTGCCCGTGGGGAAGGTGTGAGCCCAACTGTAGCTGTATGCTGCTAAACCCTTCTAGCAGATGGCACAACCGGGGTCACCCATTTATTGAGGGGGAACTGGAGAGACAAATAAAAAGAAATGTTATCTGTATTGTCTTTCCAACCTGACTACCTATGAAACAAAAAGCTGACCACGAATATAATTATAGAGGCTGCTGCTTCCTTCGGGGTGCTACGTGAGAACCATCCAGGCATCCTCTGCAGTTTGCATTGGCTACTACTTTGTCTCAAGCTGTAACTCCACATACAGACCTGATCAGCAGAAATTGCAGTTTTCTGTCTTAGCTTCTTGGAGAACTCCAGTTTCTTCCCTTTATGTTATTCCACTGCTGTTTTTCCCTCAAGTAGCCCAATTACTCCATTAGTCCAATCACTCCGTTACATCTAATTCTAACAATAACGGGCAGAGCAGCAATGCATTTTCAGTGAAGCATTCTAACCTTCAGAGTTAATCTCCTTCCTATGACCCTGAGAAAGGCAGAAGTTTCTTGGGCATCTTCCAAAAGGTCGGTTACACTAGGATCAGAGCTACACACATGCATTTGCAGATGCATGAAAACCCAACAAGAGACAAGGTAGATTTCTAATGGACAAGAGCAGCATGCACCGAGTCAGGTGAAGGAGACTTTGAAACATATCTTACCTCTACCTGGCTATTTTTATTATAAACACAAACAGATTTCCCAAAGGCTACATCAAAAGGTATTTGGAGTCAATTAAAAAGGAAAAGTTAACAAAATACAAAACCAGCATCAGATGTGTTGACATAGCATACAGCCCTACAACAATGATAGCTTAAAAGTTTAGCACACACAACACAGAACCAGGGTTTCTTAGAATAGAATTACACATTTATTTATCACATTTGAAATAATTTAGTTCCTGACTGAACCATTGAAAGTTCTAATGCATCTGTAAACTGAGTGTCACTATAAAACAATTTTAAATGCCATGTAAAATATTATGTATGCACATGTTTCATTTAATGGTTTCCCAGCATAACCACTTTGCCTATTTACAAATATATAAAGATTTTGCACTTTAAGTCATCTGAAATATCAAAGAGGTATTTTCAAATCACACAATAAATATAGAACCTGTTTTGTTAAAAATCTACAGTATACTGTACATTCAAGTTGAGGCAAAAAAAGATTTAATGCCAGTTACATTTGAGACAAATGAATGTTTACAATAATTAAACAATTTCTAAAAGTGCTCTATCTCTGCCTGTGATGAAAGGTAACATTAGGATCCAATATCTCATTGCAGTCAAAGTTTCAGACCATTGCTTCATTCACAGAATCAGAGCTTCTGTAACTAGAAAAAATATCAAAGCTTGTATATATTTCTAAGTTGTCTTCTTTCAAGGGTTGCAAGAAAGAGGCAAAAAATGGTCTAAAAAATAAAAGCCATGTGCACGCACATACACACACACGCCACAATTCAGATCACCACATAATCCTCTAGAAGAATGATCAAACTCACAGCATTCTGTTTCACTTTAGAATAATTTATGAACAAATCTCTAACAAAAACCCCAGCAGGCAACCCTAGGGAGTCTAAGGCAGTTGTTCTATGTGCAAGCTTCTACATAGCAGAGTGCCAACTCCAGAGTCTTCCCACGACTTTGTGCATTACTCAGCTTCTTCTTTGTCGCTTTCCACCCACTGATTTGGCTTGCTATCTGCAGCAGGTTTTTTTGATGCAGCACTGGAACTGGGAAAAAGAGAATGTTACAAAGCAATAAATTGTGCTTCAGATAAATAGCATAAAACCAGTACTGTGTGTCTAATATTGTTCTGCTAGATATCAATCATAAGCCTTAGATTAGGCTTTTTAAGTTATCATAACTTAGTCTCTGTACTCTATATAGTTTACCACTATAGAAATAACTATCTGCAACATCATTTCTGATACTTGTTATATGTAACATACCGAGATGTCTGGCAAGGTTCTGCTGAAACAGGACCACTCAACATACAGTGAGGTTTTCTTTGAGATGTAGATTTCACTAACCTATTGTCTTGGTCAGAACCTGAGAGAGACACACATCATCAGTTAAGCTACAGTACAGCTGAAAAAATTTGAGGGACTTGCTTCTATATATCTTCTGCTTTAAAAAAAATGCCCCAAACATTTTATGGCATGTCTATAATAAATCTTATTGTTGTAGATCTGTGGTAACATTTTATAAATACACTTACTACTACTGAATGAAGTAATGGTTAAAATTATGATTCTAAATTTGAAAGTGAAGTATCTACATCCACAAGCACTGCTGCAAGTAGTCACGTTGAAGTCAAGTTTAGAGTCACTCAAATGTAAAGTATTTGCTTTACAATTATTAAAGCTTTTTATTCCTTTAGTAGAAACTCCTCCAGCATGCATATACAGTAATTAACATCAACATGAAACATACAACCTTGTCAGAGTACAGGAAAAAATGAAAAGCAGTAAGTTAGATGCCTTAGCATTTATATGAACTTAACCACCACTGAAATCAATGAAAGACATGGCCAAACTTGGCAGGGCCAGATCAACCCCCACTAACTATTCCTCACATGTAGATTTCAAAGCTTTCATATGAAGTGGAAAAAAAAAAAACCATAGAATGATTGTGTTGTACAGTATTCATCCTTGCACTACAGAATTAAAAGATTTTGGACAAGTGTCATGAAAAAGGAAAATTTAACCTTAAGATAATTCTAACGGTAACCTGTAGAGTAATATCCAAGTTGAGTATGATCCTCAGTGTGGCAGACATTTGTTTTTATTGCTATTATCCAGTAGCTTAATATTAGGATATGTAAGATAGAAGAATGCCATTTAGAAGAGAAAATAATGGCTTTAAATACATCCAGAAACACTTGAATTTGGAAAAAGGCAATTACAAATCAAAAGCTTAGGTGAACAGTGAATGTTAAACCAATCTCAGGTTGCTCACAGATCACTAGATCAAGTCATTCTTCATGAGCAACAGCCAAACAATCTAAGTTCTGTTCCTAAAAATAAAGGTCTTCCTATTGTGGAAGAACATTTAATTTCTTACTTACAGAAGCACTACAGGAATTGCACAGAAGTGAAACAAGCAGAACCCAGAACATGAGGCAGGCTACTTTATCTAAACAAGAATACAAATTCAAGCTATCTTTACTTGCCAGGTGTTTCACACATTTATCTTTAAATGTTGGCTGCCACAACAAGAGTCTATTTAACAGAGATTGCTGTTAGTTTTTCCTCCCTTATCCCTTCCCCCCTCCCCTAGAAAGTATTGAAGACTCAGTGGTAAAGACCAAAACACTGCACATGCATATTCAGGCATGAGGGGATGAGAAATAAAAGTTCCAACTGGAAGGGGTGGGGGGGGTGGGGGTGGAATTGTAGAGGGAAGTAAAAAAATACTTTCATTAAAAACAATGTTCTAAAATACATCATACAGCCATAGTTTTGTTATCTTTTCTGAAGAAATTCTTCCTTTATGAAGATTTGAATTTTAAAATTCAATTGCATATTGCTCAAATGTTTTCATTATGCTCTTTTCACTATTTCTTTTTCCAAATTATTTTTTTAACTTAATATGTATGTGTACACCTGTTTAATATTACCTCATCTCAAATAACTAATGCTGCCATCTCCACATTATGATGTTCTTGTTTCCAAAACTTGTTTCTAATCTAGACAGGTCTCCATAGGTCATGATTTCCTTAACTCCCTTGGCAATTAATATGCTCACATTTAATTTACTTCAGTAATTCTAGAAGTTCCCTGTTCTTAACAGCTGTGCTGTCAGGTACCCAACATTGACCAGATCACTTAATATAAATGGATTACATCATTTATTGTGAGGGAGGCAGTTATCACTATCCCCTTCTTTTAACAAGAAATCTTGAACCATCAGTTACCCTGACAGAGACATACAGATATATGATAAAATTTCTCTTGCAAAGATTTGGAGGTTTAAAAGGGTTTTTTTTCTTATTTGCATCTTCTAACTGAAAGGGAGGGGAAACATGTAAGAACATAATTTGAACCAAATACTTGCTTCCTAGGAAGGCACTTGGAGTTGTCACGTTTTCAGAGTGCTTGTAATCAGTAGACATACTTAAGAACTGTTGCTTCAGCCACGCTCCTCTATCTTCTTCAAATGCCTTTCTCTAGGAAAGGAAATGACAGTTTACACTTACGACCACAGGAACAAGCTTAGTCCACATTAAAGTAATGCTATTCTAAGAACGCAGAAGTTGTAACGTGTCCACATAATTAAGGACAGCCAGAAGTTTAACACAAGATTACAGTCATGTGAGCAAGCTTTGGATGCAACAAGGATTAGCTAAGGAGGTTATTTATTCACAAGCCAAACATCATGGTTTGTTTCACAGAGGTCTGACTAATCTTCTCATTTTACTGTTCTCCAGTCTAGTGACACAGTGTCTTATCACTGCCTCCTAAACTCCCCTTCCCCCCTCAGTGTAGCACCACCTCTTGGAGGCAGCTCCCATTTCTGGGTGGCTGCCAGTAAGGATTACTGCTTAAACCTCAATCCTGAGCCTTCTCTGAAAAGTGATGTTGAAAATAGCACTGATTACTTCCTTCTGAAACTGGGGCAGAAAGAAAAGGGTTGCTTCATTTTCCTATCACTCTGAGCACAGATGATGAAAATAATGGCTGAAAGACAACCTCCAAAATATCCAACGGCTCTGTGGAACCAACCTACTTCACCTCCAAAACCCATCAATGAAGCAGGACACCCCCATCACAAAGTTATTTCTACCATGTCAGTAGAAAATAGAGCAAGCTGAACTCCAATGCCCAGTTTCAAACACATCTACAAAGCTTACAGCATTGCTTCTCTTTTCATACTTAAGCATTTTAACAAGCAGAAGCATGGATAGTTATGCTTATGCTGCAATGTAGTCCTATACATTTCTGGACAAACAATTATCACTTATCACTCAAGACTTTCAAAGCTGAATTCCAGGTCCAACATGATATTCACAAATTCATTAAAACACAAATAAAGTTAAATGAAAAGTTGAAGACCGCTTATCTGTATGTAGTAGTCTGAGTCAGTATTTGTCACCATGTGAACTACTGCCGTGACAGTATCTCAAGTAAAATCCGAAGTATTTTATGTTCTTTACAATAAGTTTTACAACATAAGAATAAAAAAAACCTGTCTTGAGTCAGACAAGTTGTCCATCTAGCTCAGTATTCTGTCTTCAACAGTGGCCACAAGAGATGCTATTTATGAGATCGCATAAACCTGGCCACTTTCTGCAGTGCATTCCCTCAGATGTTCCAGCCCCAAAAGCCTTTTGATTAGGTATATTGGAAGGCACACTTGTCCCCTGCTTTTAGTATCACATCTGTAGATGTG
Source organism: Falco peregrinus (assembly GCF_023634155.1). Taxonomy (NCBI): domain Eukaryota; kingdom Metazoa; phylum Chordata; class Aves; order Falconiformes; family Falconidae; genus Falco; species Falco peregrinus. The sequence continues at coordinate 19,295,167 of NC_073730.1, read as the reverse complement.
TTGTCCATGAGCTTCGGCAATTGTTTTTTTAACCTGCTGGGATTGATGGCCTTCACAATCTCCTGTGGCAGCAAAATCCAGATGTCAACTCCCTGATACATAAAGTAAGTCTAAACCATACCCAGCAAAGGCGGTAATTTCAAGCACTCTCCGTGAGCTCCCTCTAGTCTTAATCTAGAGAGATTTAGTGAACAGCAGTACTGCTTTCATCTGACCAATTGAGTCCACAGTTTTATAAATTTTAAATCACATCCCACTCCAACTTTCTGCTCCACATGTCAAAGCAAGCAGTTCTGTGAATAATAAATCTAAAGTCCATTTCTTTTTTAATTCAATGGCTTTTTTCCTGCCATATATACTACTATAGTTCCACAACAACATCATCATGACCGCCTTTCCCTGCAAAACTTGTAAACTCCTTCACGTTCTAAGCCCTAACTGTTGCTAGACCAAAGGACACAGATGATAGAACTCAGACACATCTACTCTGACTGCCTTCCAGTATGTGTGCTTACTGGCCACCTTTACTGTAAGAACAGAACAGATAATGACCCTAAGGGAAAGGCAGCAATTACTTTGATTTCTGCAACAGTCACTGGTTTTCATGAAAGCTTAGGAATTAAGTACCTTTAATAATGCAACCCAGCAATGAAGTCTGACTGAAATTTGCATAGGTCTTGCTTTTGTGGCAAGCCAAACTTAAGCAACATCTAATAAAGGATTTAGTGAAAAAATGGACTGATTTTTGGAAGTACTTAAATATTTAAAAAGCTAAAACAAGAAATCAGCCATTCCAGATGTGGCTACTGTATTTTCCAACACACACAAACCCCTTTTTTAAATGGTAACAATGATCTGCAATGACCAAAGGTAAATTCTCTGCAGTATGGGAATAGTCTTCCTCTATAGATGTTGGCAAACAGATATTGTTTGTCAGCTGCACTTCAGTGTGTACAACTACTTAACAATTGTAACTCATCTTTCATAGGAGTTCCCTTTCCTGATACCTCAAGTCCTAATCTAATAGCAGCTTCTGTGAAACTTCTTCGTTCTTTCTCAAAATTCTTTTTTTGTTCTCGAAATAGTCTCCATTCTTCCTGAAGACGCTCTCTTTCTTCCAACAAATAGCAGTCCTGTAGTAACAGAGTGGTGTCATCGTCACATGGAGACATAAGCTGCTGCTGCACATGTAAAGCAACAAAAGACACAAACATTAATTTGGGATGGTTAAGAGATGCAGTATTTCCACAGGTTCAGTTTTATTAGAACAATTATTCTATATGTTTAATATGGAAACCATGTAGTAAGTATCAAGTTGGTGGCTGGTGGGGGCAGAGTTTCACATGGCAAGCAAGTGTCCCTGTTCAGGCAGCTGACCTCTACCTTCCTCACCTTTTTTTAATCCCCCAAAATTATTCCTACCAGGATTACAAGTTCATTGAATTACTAAACAACCCACCAGCACACCTGTACTCACAACAACAATTAAGATATTTAAACAGCATTATCAAAGAATGGAGGAAGGCTCAGAGGTGAGAAGCTTGGCACAACAAAACACAAAAAAGCTTAGATTCAGTTGAGAAAAAATAAAGCCTGCTACCTGTAAGAGCTGTTGCTGAGTTTTGATCATTTCTTTACATTGCTGAATCTCTAACTCCAGCTTTTCAGTTTCCAGCTCGTGGTCTTCCCTTGAAATGACATCTTTTTCATCCAAAGCTCCTGAATGTACACGTGACACTAAGGAGGGGAGGAAAAGGAAAAAGCCTACTTAAAAAAAAAAGTTCCTCACATCAGGGACTCACCACTACAGTGAAAGGTTTCCATCCATATTTGTTTCATCCTGACAGAGACATACACAATGGATTGAAAAGCACTTAGACATGAGATCCAGAATTGGTGCTATGCATGTAATTACGCACAAAACCCAGTTCAGAAAAAATAGCAATGAAAACATAGCTGTTTCACATTCCTCAAGGTAAATCGAGCATCTGTGCTGCAGTAATTATCACACAAACCCCCCTACTTGTTTAAGCTGTATTTAAAAGAAAAAAATAAAACTGAAGACTTTTCACTGACATGCTGTTAACCTATTCTTCTGAGCCCATTTTTGAAGGGCTTGTGTGTTCATAAATATATGACAGTAACTATATTTGTCACAGATATAAAAAGAAATCTCTTCCTTTGAGTCCTGCGAAGGACAAACAGAGCTAGCAAACATTGTGTGCATATTTCCATCCCAGTAAGGGAATGAATTAGAGAGGAATAAAGTGTATTTTGTGTAATTACATACTGCTTTATTTAATTCCATGCATAGCTATCACAGTGATTAATAAGACAAGTTTTTATCCCCTGATGCCGTTTCTTGAACATTAATTGAATCCTAAAGGACTAGACTATGGCCATCTCTAACTCCAAAGCCCAAAAAGGTGGCTCCAAGAAAACAGCAAATACTTGGAACATTTTTCCTGATTTTTACAACTGGTTTTTTTTCAGTTAGTTACATCAAATCAAGCAATACTCAGAACTAGTGTTCTTAAAAATCTTTTCTATGGTATAAACATTCTCATAGACCGTCTGCTCTTTTATTTGCAATTGCATGTGTGACCTCCTCAGTCTTATTCTTGACTGCAAATATCCTTGTGGTAGCAAGAACATTTGCTTGCATGGGAAGATAATACTAGGAAAGAATTTTATGTATTTTTAGCCATCTTTTAATGCTGTTTAACAGCTGGAAATGAGAACAGCCCAGCACCATACCATCAGCCAGTTCACTTCAGAATGCCACAAGCAGCCTCAGAGGTATGGATGGGGCAAGCCTAGATGCTTGAAAGGGATTTACATATTTTGCATCTGATTACTTCAGATCATTACAACTGCATTACTTGAACATCCTAAAAAGGTGGTGAAATGCAACAAACATTATTAGAGGCATATACTTTCAAAAGAAAAATTATTTCTTCAGAAAGTTGCTGTTTACTGTGTCAAGTTATAATCATGTCCTTTTCCCATGATATCAGGCTTGATATGCCATTTCTTCCTTAACTACCTACAATTAAAACTCACACAGGAAAATGCCCTTTCTGAAAAAGTCTACCAGGTCACAATTCCTTTTAGCTTCAATGGTCAGTAAAGTAAGTCTTAAGAGGGCAATACCAAATGGCATCAGTAGCATTTTATATGTACATGTAATCCAGTTAAACATCACCTTGGTTATCCAGCTTTTCAACATGATTTTTCAGCATTCTCCATTGTTTTCTAATGCTGTTGGTAAGCTGCTCTCTGACAGTTTCACAGGACAGTTCCCACATATTCTCTTTTAACTCTCCAATATCTTCCTCCAGATCTGACAGCACCTGTTGAAGCAGAAACAAGCAGCTCCAAATCACTCCTCCACTCCAAATACACACATTTAAATATTTACATGGCTTTAATATACTGAAGAGAAGAAAAATGCTTATGTACAGTAAAGATTTTTCCATCCAGGGAAATCTGACTGTCAGGGAGTTCAGTTCCCTGACAGCGTAATGTTGAAGAGACAGAAGTGACCTGTTACACTCTCTCTGTGGTGGGTTTTGAGGGCTATCAACTAGCAAGACCGACTCACACATCTTCAAGCTAGATAAGTTCAGACTGCTGACCTCCACTGTCAAACTTCAGTGGTAGCTATCCATAAACCCACTACACGGCACCAACAGGATGTAAGACAAAGATTTTCTCCTGTTGAGCATTGATTTGTCCCCGCTTTTTTTCCTCCCTGATAAAGACACCCACACTCACAACACATTGAAGGTTGAGTGGAACTAGCACCTCCCTCTCCCCCTTGCATTTTACACTACAGTTCAAATATCAAACCCAAAAGCCATCTTGACTAGCTAAGATGCAAGTCTAAATGATAGAAGACTAGGCCAAGACAGTTTAGCAGATTTAAACTGACAAGCCATAGCTGTTTGAATACCTGGCATGAACACTTCACTTCTCAAGCATCTAAACCATTCTATATAATCCCCTTTATTTACAAGTAGATAAGATAAATAGGATGGGAAGTATAAAATCAAGAACTTCAAAGGCAAGTAAATCACTTACACATGGATCACAGGAGATCTTGAGGAGAAAAACAAATATAGAGAACAAGCCCGGGTTTTTTGGGTTGGGGTTTTTGTGGTTGGTCAGCTTAAGAGTTATGTCAGTTCACAAAAAACATCTTATTCCTTTACTTATATTTATATATGCTAATGCAATGAAAGCCCAGTCTGGAGTAGGCCTCTGGATAGTACTGTATTATGACAGTCTGGCTGATTTCATGGCTGTTATTTTGTAATGGGAAGGAAAATAATAAATGGTATGTATACATCACTAGCTGCCAACCTCCATATTGATTCTTAGAAGGAAACACATACTTTGAATTCACATTTCTAAGTAGAAATGCAGTGTTTGGGTGTTTTTTTTATTCTACAAGGGATTCAGTAAGAATTCACGCTTCAGGCCAAAATGTTAAAAGGGCCACAAACAAGCATGAACTATCGGATGCAATGTTTTAGATATTCACAAAGCAAACTAGTACTGCTAAACAAAACTAATCCATGTAAAACTTATGTTGTGGGACAGACTAAGTTTTAAATACATAATTTCTGCAAAACCACAATTTTTGTCAGTATTCTTCCTTTTTATATTTGACAAATGTGGAAAAAACCGAGCAGTATACTTATGATAAAAAAACTGTCCCCAGTTTTATAGTGCCATGAAATTGATTTTTTTAGATTAAATGGAAGAACATCCAGAAAAAACCAAACCACCAAAAACCCCTACACCCCTGCTGAAATAACTGAAGACTTGCATCTAATAAGTGCTTCTATTATTATTCTGCTAATAGAAATTACTGTGTAGTAATTAGTTGCTCTGCTTAATTGGTACTATTACAAGAGAACCAAACAGAAGTTTCAGTACAGGCTTTTAATATTTTTTTATTAGTCTATTAATGCTACAACAGTTAAATACTTGTCTAGTCACCCAAGAACAGTGTATTTCAGAGCACCAGGTCCCAGTTTTTCCTCAAGTTCGTTTAAATGTTTACAAAGAGCCCATTCCCACAGCTGAATTTTCACCAATGTACTGAAGTTTGTGCCAAGCCCTCCTGGCCTCATTGGAATCCTAAAAGCAGAAGGACCACTTATTTTCTAGTATAAATTATACCCAACACCCATGACTGAAGATCACTTCTTATTGCTGAACTGGAGTAATAATTAGATCTACCGATTATCTGCATGATGAACTTTTGAGGTAAAGATTAACACATTGCACATTACTGACTACTTCACCAAATACATATGAGAGTCACTCTGTGTGGTATAGGGGGCAGGTCATCCAGTGACGTTGAGAAAAGTTTATTCACATCTTACAAAGAATTGGCCAGAAAGCCTAGAGCTTTTCTTCACAGCACATTCTGGGGCTTGACAAATGCACCTGAGATTGCTCAGAAATAAAGGACATAGTACAGCACTTGAGCAGGACAGCGGACCTTCTGAAATGGCAAGTACTAGATTCCACCGAATTGGCACGCTCTGGAAGACTCCGTCTACACATATTCTTATGTACCAACCTGTACCATTTACTGTAATAAAAATGTTTCATACTTTGTTCTGTGGACTACCCATATTGTCTTAATAGCCTATTACTACTATGCCATCAATCTTGAATAATCCCTGGAATCTAGCCTTTATGCACATTTTTCTGTATTTCAACTTTCTTACGCCCAGGGACACTTTTCTCCCATTGCTAAGCAAAAGCTCAGCAAACTTTTTAGGTTACTCCCCACTTCACTCCGATATCAAAACAGAGCTGCAACTCTAGCTGGGAATCATCATAATAAACAAACTCTGATAAACAGTGAATGTGCAGTCTACTGTTCCATGAAAATAAAATAGCCTGTGTAAACAAAGAAATATTTTAAATGTGGAATCAGACACCCACAAACCATTTTACTTTTGAAATCAAACTTCTTCCTGGAACATACCAGCAGCTCTGTAAAAGGAATTAAGAGCTACTCTAAGCCACATACTATAGGAGCACACCTTAATTATATTTTCTCCACCCTCACAGACTCTATAGAAAGCCCAATTTATTTGCATAAGCACCTTGAAAACTAGCATCAACACCTTTGGATTTTGTCTGCCTTCCCTATTAACTGCATCATTATGTGAAGTTACAAGTGTAGCTAATGCATTTTAAATTAATTCAAAGTATACTTTCAAGCTTTCCATTAACTGACTGGGAAGAATACACTGGGTATTGTTCAGACAGTAGAACATTTAAACATGGAGGAATTTCAAGCACAGCACAGGATGTGCAATCCACTGCAAGTCTCAAAAGTTTACTTTTTTAAAATTATCAGATTACTCCAGCACTATACTGAACTACCATTCAGATTTAATTTTAACTGAATACTTACTGGCCCATCTTCAGACCTTTCTTTAGGTTTCTGTTTCTGTGGTGGGAGAAGTGAAATAATCTCTTTCTTCATCTGCTGAAGAACTTTTTTCAGCTCAGCATTTTCCATCAAAAGCTGTTTTTGGCGTTGTTCATAATCACTTAATAGAACTTTGTACATCTCCTCTTCATTTCTGGAAGAGGAAGTCTTGGAGTAACAACATAACAGGTGTAATATATGCTTCAATTAATGTTCTGAGACAACTACCTGGCATCTGTCTTATCAGTCCTCCATGCACTTCTCTTCCCATCAGCTCTACCAACATAATTTAGAACTTCCATAGCTACAAACAAAAAGGATATTTCAAAGCGTGAAACGACATGCAAACATATGAATATTTAGATGACACTGCATTTAAATATTTGTATTTACACGTAACTATTGTCAAGAGACCACATTACCCAAGTATCTCCCTCAGTCTTCAGACCCATATGAAACCACATTTCTCTGCTCAAAGTAAGAATAAGATAGTCAAAGAAAGAAAATAATTTGTGTTTGGAAACTCAGAGGGATTTATTCTCACCCTATCTTTTTTTTTTTTTTAATACATTTCTTAATGACACCACCATCCCTATTTCAACCTTTACATCACTGTTGTATCAACTCTAACCTCTCTTCTGGCAATAATGCCAGTTTTATCTCCAGTTTAGATTAAGCAGCTTCCTGATGCTTCACAAGCACTATGCACTACATGCTGGCAAACAGCTGAGGGTTTTGGCAGTGGCAAGAGGGATAAAAGAGGAAGAGCAGGACTCACCTTCCACTGGAGATAAACAATATAAATACTCTAAGGTCAGATAGGTGAACCAAAAGGAGCAGATATTTTTGTTTACTTAACACTGATACTTGTTTCCAGCAACACACCACAAAAAGCTATACTTTAAACTGCACTCATGAATGTCTTGAACACAATTTTTGGGAGGCACAACATATGAGTACTCATATGATAAAGGCAATTTCTTCCTTATTTTTACATAGCACTAGATACTATGTCTACCTTGTGTTACTTCTCTACAATTTCTCATCCCTTGTTAACACAAATAGTCTACAGTATCTCAAAGAAAGAGCTTATGCAGTGTTCCTTCCTGACTGCAGCTGGGGGGCATAATAGTGTTTATGCCACTACCCAAAGTGATACGATGGTAGCAGCAGCCAGAAAGTAGAGGAGTGACAGCTCTACCTTAGGAATAGATTCTGAATAATTCTCTCTAGTAAAAGAAAAAAAAATCATTTACTAGAGATACTAATTTCTTTGTGCTTGGAGAACAATCTTATGGAAACCAATATAAAAGTTTTAGCCTTACACAGTCAGCTGACATGAAATACTACATCTTACATAACACACTAACATCTGAAAAAAAAAAATCTACAGCAGGGCCATATTAAAGATGGCCAGAACCAGGATTTAAGCATTTTTAACATATAGAATACACCACTCTTCTACAGTAAAATTCAGAGCAACTTACTTATCTTTTTGTCCTTTTTGTTCATGACTAATTGATGTAAACGTTCCTTTAATTTGTTATACTCTCTCTCTTTCCTCTTCATATCATGATTGTACTGTGTAGCTCTACTTGAAATTATGTTCTGTAGCTTCTGTACCTAAAAGCAACCCCACAAAAACCATGCTTCTTCAACAAACATACACACAAATCTTTTCAGAAAGCCAAAAAACGTGAAGCAAAATGACACTTCTATTAAACTGTACTTTTGGTGAAAGGAAGTGACAAGAGAAATTGGGAGAAGTCTCCCAGTCTGTGGGGATTTAGTTTCTTCTCTGAAGAAACCAACATCATAAGCAACATTTAACACTAGCTCCTCTGAACTCATGTTCTGGTAATTCACATTACCTTGTTCAATAAAGGTATTTGAAGGAGGTTGAGAAAGATATCTTTTTTGCTTTCAATTACTAATGTTCAGGATGCACTTTAATTCTAAAGTATGCTTGTTAGGTTTACACTAAAAAAAAACCACACTCTTTTGGACAGCAGGATGCTGGAAGACAGATTATTCCGTTTGGCCTAAAAGAACATTAAAACTTACCATAAAGCACATACTTGGCCTGTACTATCAATACCTGGGGTTGTTTTTAAGGTTAAACTGACGATTCAAAAAACCTAACAAACATACAGTACATACAATATTTCAAGCTGGAACTTTAGGATGCTCACCATATAGGGATAGTGCCGTGATAAACATATTCATAAAGTTGTCTATGAACACAAGAACACTCACAGAAACTTAGGAGTTATGTAACATACAGTGTTGGGGAAGGCACACACTGGAAACAAAACCCAAATTGAACAGTGTCTTGGATTTCAAAGTGTTTTCTGATCTTCGTTCTTCCAAGACTCCCAAGTTTAATGAGACTGTGCTTTTGGGCTGAGTTTCCCCTTACCTACCTTCTTTTGGGTCTTTTGCTCCCCTCTACAGTATAAACAAAAGAGAAAGTTCCTATATGCCAACATTTGAGGAATTAACTGAATCCTATTGCTCCCTCCCATTTTTTGGTATTTTAAAATATTCGGAGATAACGCTATGCTCAAAAGTACAGAAAGCCTCAGAAAGCTGCACATGTGCATTTCTGCAGTACTCTCTAGTACTGTTATAACTTGGACCCATCCCTTACAGAACCTATTTGTCCATATATAACATTTCAGTTTCACTGCGGTGAAAGACATTTACCAACAAGAAAGCATCTTAAGTGAATAATTGCAAGACTTCTTACAAAAAAGATAGATTGAATATCTGTGTGATGACTTGTGTTAATGTACACAACAACTCACTTCATCCTTTTCATTTTTAAGTAACTGGTGCAAATTTCGGTTCTTGCTTTGCAGTTGTCTGTCTCTTTCCTGAAGTCCAACTATTTCCCTTTTAGATGATTCCAGCTGTTCCTAGAAAGAGTGTTGATAATTCAGTATCATTAAGAATTAATAGCAAAGGACGAAAAAAAAAAAACAAAACCCAGCAACAAACCAAACCACCAGACCACCCAAACCAAACTACTAAGCCACCTCACTTGAGGTAAGTTCGCCTATGTATTTAATCTGATGTTTGGGGGATGATCTTGCATTCTCAATGACAAGTTAATTCTATTTTCTTGAGCAAGAAATATGATTCTACAGTACAGGAAACAAATATTTGGCTTGCTATTTAACAGATGTTATCCTATGCAGTTGTTACTTTTTCAGTAAGTCAGGATTCTGTAAGTATATCTATACTGTGAGAATGAGGTATATACTAAGCAAACTGTATGAATTTGGGACTACAGTTTCACTGGAATGTTTGTTAGATAATGAAGGGAACAATTAAAAGAGATATGCAGACTGCGACCATACCAAAGCAAACAGGATATTTAATGTATACATTAATGTAATACAATATTAGGCAGGTGATCTCATTCTAACAACTTGTGCAAAACTAGCCTTTTAGAAATATTTTCACAAACAGAGCCAAACACTACATACAAACTCTTTTTCTTCACATGCAGCAAGCTACAAGTATGCAGAGATATTTAAGCAACAAGAACTAAGCAAACCACATCGAAATATAGGTAACACATTAGTGGAAGGCAAGAGGATTACTGCATGGTATCTGAAAGAATGTACACTATAAACCTTACAAGCTAAATTAAATACCCTGGGATTGAAGTAGTACTAAAAAGTTTTCTACCACCACCCCCCCTCACTTTAAAGCCATTTGTCTAGGCAAAGTAATTGGGGTGTTCTGGAACTAATATTTAATGTTTGCATAAAAATGAATGCAATATCAGCGGGAGTACTATGATTTTCATCATCTACAGCAGTATTTGTCAAGGAGATAGTGCTGACCAATGCTAGCAAAGAGCAAGCCTAAAAGGCCCCAAATCACACACTGAATTTTCTTCTTGACAGAAAGGCAGAGACACTAATATGACTGCACATACAGGTACCCATGAAGTAGCATAGACTGAACTTCCAATGTATCAGCTACTCCAGTGATTGGCTTTGTGATAAAATGAAGCTTATAACTTCAGGTTTGACACTAGCTTCTGAGCAAGAAGACTTTGTCATCAGCTATCCAAGGAATACAACAAAAAAAAAGGAAAAAGCTACATATACAAAGAAAGACCGATAACCCCCCTGTAACACACACTAGAAATACTACCTACACTTTTACTGGTTACAATTACATTGTGAATTTATCTTTTAGAGCTGGACATATCCTTTTAAGTGATACTGAAGGATACGAACTGAAGCATTTAACATTTTTACCCACAGCATGCATTAACACTTCCAATCCAAACAGTCTTCGCTTCCTTGATTGACAAGGCCATAATTCTAAATAAATTTTCAGTTCTCATTAACTCATATTTTGTTGACTTTAAGGAATTTTCAACTGGAAAAAAAAAAAAGACTTCAAAATATACCCCAAAATACACATAAACAACTGCAGATTAGTACTGGGGAGAAAGGCAAAACCAGTCACTGTTAAGAATGTACAGTATCTGTTAAACATAAGTGCTGCATAATATTGGTGGATTTATCTCGTTTTCTACCTTTAGTTTAGTATAGCAGTTCTGTAAGTGATCCATATCACTACCCAGTTTCAGATGCTGCATTTCTACTTCTTCCTGAGCTCGAAGGTTCTTGTGCTGCAGTACGAGCAATTCATTCATGCAATTTATGATAGATATTAAATTTAATTCTTTTCCTTTGGACTCGGCATAAATAGAAGGAAAGCCCAATGTTGTCAATTCCTGGTAAAAGACAAGGTGGGATGGAAATAAATAACTGGATCAATCTCTCACGAGAGAAACAATATCTGGTGAAATCCTGGGGGGGGGGGGGGGGGGGGGGGGGGGGCGGGGAGGGGAAAGAGTGGGAGAATAATCCTACTCCCCACCAACTTTGACTTCTAAGCATTGAGAAAGAAGCCTTCTTAATCCAGTGAATCTTTACTACCACAACCAATTTAATGTCCCCTTCACACAACCTCCAATAAACAAGAAAATTTGGCTTACCCTATTGAGATAGGATATACTCTGTTCAATATTCTCTTCTGTGCAGAAGGCACTATAAAAGCTGTGCATGCTTTTAGATGAAGGCAGTGGCAAGCATAGCACTTGTGAGTTCATGCTTGGGCAAGATATCTTTTTTTCTGAGGTATATTGAAAAATATTTTTGCTATCTAAAAGTTAAAAACATCAAGAAACAAGTCAGAGCTAGTACTTTAGGACACATCACATACCAAAAAAATCAAATCCCTATTACATTATTACTTACAGAAGTTTACAATCCTAGCACTTAATGTCATTCTAGGTGAAATTCTAAGCAATTCACAATAAAAAGATGATAAGCTTCCACTGAAGATTTAAAGACTCTATAACATTAAGGTATTATATCTTTCAAATTTTACTCATCTGCCAAGAAAACACTGGCCAAACTTTCTACCCAATTGGCTTGCTACAACAGGAATTTTTTTTTTTTTTTTACACAAGTACACAAACTATGTATTTGGCAAGAATTTTTGTAGAATGTGTAATATCCTTACTCATATTAAGTATACTGTAATTTACTCTTCCACTAGACAGAATTAGGCAAGATATTTACTCCTTTAATAAACTTGTAAAAAATAAGGCAAAATAATACAGAACAAGTAAAGAAACCCCTGAAAATGCAAGATATCCTAAAAGATGCAATTTAAAAAAGCATGACTGAAAAGACTTGGATCCTTTATATATATGTGAAAAGACAGTATTTTACAGTAGCATTTCTGTAATCACTCAATCTAAAAAAGCACTTTAAGTACTACCTATTACTTAACATTCTGCTTAACTACTCAAGTGTCATGCACAGAAGTCCAATCTCTCTTTAGCAGCTATAACATTACTGGAAAAATTAACAAATCCACTAAATTACAAATATTACCAGCTTACCTGATGACAGCACTGGCACAGTAATAGTCTTCCAATCTCCCATAGCAACAAAGACAGGCAGGGTACCTGAGCAACTGGTTCAGCAGTGAAGTATTTAGTATAATTGCTGGCAACGTATGTTACGTAGGCATCTCCTAAAATAGGAAGAGCATTTTAGATTAACAATAGCGGCTAATACAGCTAGAAGATTAAAGCAGTCATAGGAGAGCAACTATTGGACTTAAGCCACATGAAATTCTTCTACTTCTTTACACAGTATTTGGAACACAGTAAGCACAGCAAATATTACTCTGTAAAAATAATGCATCTGTCTATATTCAGTTAACCTTAAACTTAACTAAGTCTTGTAAACCATTAACTAAAGCTAAAATGCCATGCACACATGAAAATAATGAAGACTCACACTGCAGATAACATACATTAGAGAAAACAGCAAGCCAAATATTAAGTATTTTCCTGCCATATGACCAGGAAGCAATTTTGTTAAGGTAAACATATGTGAAGTTTTAACATGAATCTGAGTGGGATTATTAAAAAGAAGGATAAAAAAAGGCTGTAGAGGAGGTATATTGGCAGAGAGAGGACAAAGGAACTTCTGAATGTTTAACTATTTAAGTTTAACTTATACCTTTAGCTATAGTACCTTTCCCTGGCAAGTTGCTTGCTTTACAGAATTTCTAAGATTGTTGAAGAAAGCAAACAGCAGAAGCTTTACCCCACACAGCCACCCAGTACAGCACCAGCCCTCTAGAAACCAAAGGAAAGTCACACACTCATAAGAAAGAAGAAACTGTCCCCTCACCCTATCTCTACCACACAGTAAGAAGGCACATAATAGCATTAGAGTTACCACACTGCTGGAAACTTAAAATCCAGCTTGGATGTTTAAGATTCAGACAGTGCAACCCATCAGCCATCATTTGAACAATGATACTTCAGGGAAACAAACTTTCCTCCTGACAGGAAAGGCGGCCCCCTTTTTTCAATTAACACCTTGGAACAAAACCTCAAGTCAGTTTTAGATGGACTCCGTAGACTTGTAGAGCACAGGGATGTTTTCCCCTAACCCCTGGTTAATATCCCAGTAAACACACTCTGGGCAAGCAACTTCTAAATTTCTGACACTAAACTCCTGTATTTTTATCACTATAGAGAAAACTGTCATTTGTGGGGAAACAAAGAAGAGCCAGGAAAAGCGTGCTGTGTTATCCGTAAGGTCTCTTAAAGATTCTTACTGTCTGTGTTCTCAGTAGCATTTCAACACAGAACACTGTGTCCAAAGTAACACCAAGTTTTTAAAGTATCATACTGGTACACAGCCATGTCACAGAATGCTCAGCACTAGAAAATAAAATATCCACCTGGATGAATATTTCTCCAGGTTCATAAATTTGAAAAAAGGAAAACAGTTATTCCTCAGATAACTTGAAGGCCCTACAACTGAGATAACGTATCAGAAAGTACATGTAAGGCATCAAGTCTAGTGGCTGTTCTTGTTTAAGAAATGGGTTTTCCTGCTTCCTCTTAGCCCATATTCATTTATGCATATTTTACTGCTCACCCCCAATAAAGCCAACATGTCCACAAACAAATAGGGTGAAGGTTCAGATTCTAAAGACAAGAAATGACTTCATAGTAGAAATCTGCAAGGCAATTTTTTCCACCCATCCAAAATAACTGTGCTTTTAAAAATGGAATTCAAAGTCAAGACTAAGGATTAAGAGGACACACTTCTTACATGTTAATTTGTTGGATCTATCAGATAGAGAAATCTGCAAACATAAGGAAATAAGGCAGCAAATTAAGCTACAAGTATATTCTCATTAATGGCATTGCAATCTTGCATTCTAGTAAGGTATTTCAAAAGATATTTAAGAAACTCAAGACACACAAATTCCATTAAGGACTGTTGGAAAGTCCACAAAAATACTACTCTTATTTCAGATATGTCATTACTTTCAAATAAACTGGCTTTTGTTCTCTAAGAGGCTGCACACCCATTAAGAGATCTGATCACCCAAATTCCCTCAATTTATCGTATTACCAACCCACAGGTCTCTACACTGACAATACTATTCTGACACAGTATCTATCATCCCAAACAACACTGGGCTAGAAGCAGGAACAGCACTAGTACAGGTGTGGGGATGCAATGATTCTCTAAATCTGAGCCCTGCAAGCCACATGCAGATGCTTTATCAAGACTACTCTCTAGTGACATGCTGTTTCTAGTACACCAACAAGACACAAAGAAAATTAGCACAAACCCAGGCTCCAAAGGATGTCTAGTGAAGACGGAAAAAGCAAGAACATATACGCAGTCCAATAAAATCCAGATGATGCAACTATATTCTTACATTAATCTACCTTGAAGGCTTTAGAGACTTTGTCTTAAATCGACCACTTGCAGTACACTGCATGCTGTTTAATACATCAGATTAAAAACCTCCCTCAGCAATTTCAAGGTTTGGAAAGCAGCAAACCCAAAAAAACTTTCTTCAACTGTTAAACTACTAACCCAAAATATCTTATTTTGTTATGGGTCAAACAAGTGCAGTAGCTTTGAAGCAGTAATAATTTCAGAAAGTGGTCAGTATTTTATGTTTGAATCATCTTTATATACTGTATTTAGAATTAAAATCAGATGGGCAGAACAAGACAATCCCATGTCAGCTGCAAAAGGGAATGCTATAAGCCTTTAGTCCAAGATCATCTCATCAGTCCCACATGGCTTCTACTGCCAGTTCAGGGCCTTAGCAGTGATTGCTAAAGCTACCTAGTGATTAAGACCCATCAGATCATTTCCTTCCCCATCTAGGCAGTCCCTCTGGAGCAAAACAGCTCAATATAGCCTCACTAAGGTATGCAAGAACTAAAGATGAGCATTCCTGATGAAGACAGCATGGACGCAAAAAATAATTTGGATACACCATATTCAGAAGGGACTCTTCACCTTTAGTATACTATGACACTCGAACCACTGTAACACAGGAAACATTCACGTAGGAGTTACACATTTTCCTCTAAGCAGTAATTTGTGTAATTTCAGAAGAATAATAAAATACTACGTAAGATTGAGAAGTACTTTAAAGGATCACCCAGACTACCCTAGTTCACACAGAAAGGCTTTCACCAAACAAAAGCAGGGAGAAGGTTTTGTGGGGTTTTGGTTGGGTTTTTTCTTCCCTCCTCCTTAAGCCCCAGCTGGGAAAACATGCCATACAGGAAAAAAAAAAAATAATAGTAATTCAAGTTCTACTGTTTCCCAGCATCCCATAGTAATGTCAAAAATCTGACTGACTGCAGGGTGGAGAGAGAAGAACCACTGAACAGCCAAAACTGCTCTAACTACTTAATGATTTTTCCTTCTATGCCCATTCTCTGTACAGCAGGATTTGTTGCAGTTACCTCACCAACAGGTTTGATAACTTACCCCCAAAGAACTGTAACAACCCAATGCTTGCTAGATGTAATTCTGCTAGTTGGCAGTATCGCTTCCTATTCCAAGTGAGAAATTCCCAGAGCCAACAAGACCTAGGTGGATTGTCAAAAAATGAACCTTTGAGACCCAATTTCAAATGTGTGAACATAATGGCAGAGCCATCTCACTGCAAATAGAAATCTAAACCTCAAACAAAACAAAAAAACCCTAAGCTACTTGCATTAAAAATCACAGAGAGCTTGATTAATACCAAGGAAGCAGTAATCAAACTGCAGCATTCAAGTGCTTGCTGGAACAAGTGAAGTACAAAAAAACCCAATGAACTTTAAAAAAGCTGTCATGGTAATAACATACCATAATTTAATTCTTAGAAAGGCACCTGGGGAATTTTGACAAAAAGTCTACAGGAATAATTCCACCAACTCCTACACGATTCACTAACAAACACTTCTTTCTTTTCAAGAAAAAGTTTAGATGAAAAATCAAAAATAGTACATTTCACAAACCCAGAGAGCTGAAAGCAGCCATTCTTAAAATTACTGGTTTGTGTTTTGGGGGACAGGGGAGGGATTGACAATGAATGTGCTAAGATTCAAGACAGAAATCTGATTAAGTAAGCCTGAGCTTAGACCATATCATAACTCAAGCATGACAAGCAGTCTCAGCATGACAAGTTATCACAGACAAGGAAGACTATAAGTTGTACACAACACAGTATACTTAGAATTTCTAAATATCATGCTTAAACTTGAAAAGAAGTAGTTGTAACTGCATTTGTAAAACTCATTCTATCAGAAGAGAATCGCTTGTCAGAACACTGTGCTGTGATCATATTACACCATCTGGTCATCTCTAACCTACACAGGGTGTAACACAAATGGGAAATGCAGTATCTAGTAACCCAGAACTCCACCCCCCAAGCAGAGAAGATAGGGAAAAGCAGTTTTTGGAGAGGTAATTTCTACTTGCCCCAATACTGCAATGTCTTGGGAAAGCGTTTTTAAAAAGTATCAACCAGAAATTGTCAAATAAACATTCCTTCTCTGTATATTTCAAATAGTTTCAAAACCAGGTTGTGACACACGTGTGTTTCAACTTGTAAAACCGTAGGGGGGGGGGCGGCAGCGGGGAGGGCATAGTTAGCCTTTACTTGAAGGGTAGTATGATTCCTTCTAGTAAAATTATGTCCCAAAAGGAGCTGTGAATGTGCTTAGAGCCTTTACATTCGTCTAGTAATCCACAGATGGCTTTATCCAGATAGACACAAAGACACAGACTATGCAAATTTAGGGTATACTCCAGCCATGACACTGTAGGTTTATGACATTATCAGGGATCTATTTGTAAAACATATACTTGTTTTAGTTCTTGTAATCACCACAAGAGTCCATGAATTCCCCCCCCCTAGAGTTTTGACACTTATTCTCTCTATACAGCTGTTTTAATAACATAGTTTACAATTATCACTAATATGCATATGCTATCCAGTGATAACTGGAGAGCTGAAAGAATTTCTTTATCTAAAGATCTATTACAGTTTTAGTGACCTATATTTAATATCTCAAGAGCCATCATTAAAGTTACAATTGAAGCAGATCCCACATCTTTTCTCCCACATTTATAAGACTGGGGCACTTCAATTGTTATTCTATTAACTGCAACATGGGGGTGGTGAAATCCCTCTGCTTACCCACACTCTACAGGAACTTTAAGCAAAGTCAAATTTCCAGCTAAACATCTCAGTATTGTCAAAAGTAACGTGAAAAGTCAATTCAAACCACTGATACCAGAGGAATTTTAACAGTGTGCTTAAGGGTAAATGTTGCAACTACGTATCCATGACATGGCCAAGCTGTACAACATTGTATTACTTAGTTTAACTACCAGTAGAACGCTGCACTGTATAGTTCAGCTACTAAGCAGCTAAGAACCTGTCTGAAACCAAGATACAAGCCCAAAGCACTGAAACAGGGCCAGAAGAAGAGGTCATGAAAAGGACGAGAAGAGGAAGAGGATGAAGATGTCCCAAACCAGAGGGCCCTTGACCCATTAGACCACACATGCGTAGCAAGAGTGTAAATATGTTAAGTAGTTCATGGAACCGTAATGAATATGCTAATAGTTTCTCAGAAATGTCATTAATATGTATAGATCAGCCATTTAAAAATAAACAGTGAACAAAGTCGGTATGCACATTGGGCAGAACTTATCCCCCGCGCATCCAACACCAAAAATAAAGAATGCCTGCTTTCTAACACTCCAAACCAGGTATTAGAGAGTTTGGTCTCTTTTTTTTTGGTATCACCACCCAGTGTGTGCATATTAAGTCTCTGCTTCATTATGAGCGTATCATACTCAAAATCCCAACTACCTTTTTCCTCTCCTTTTTACTTAAAAAGCAAATAAACTAAAAAAAAACAACAGTTTTAAGAATATGCTTATTTTATCTCCTCAACATGTGTAGCCACACAAGAATATACTCTCACATCTGATAAAAATACAGCATTTTGATGACTGTTCTGTCACAGTCTTTGCCTCAAACACTCAGGTTACAAGGAAAATAATCTGATCTACTACCTCAAGATTCAACTCTACCTTTTAAATACACAGATGACTGAAATTCTGTTAATGCAATCACTGCAAATTGAAACACATGGCAATGTTTAATCTGGCTCCCAAATTCCTACCCCATTTTGAACTAACACTGGATCTTCACATTAGCATCTTCCTATTACTAAACAATAGCACTATTTTTGTTAATATTCAAAATCGTATTCCACTGTTTGCATTCACAAACTACTTAACGCATGTAGCTGGAGCAGAACATTCTGCTACCAAACATCCCCACATCAGATACCCAAGAGGAAAACCTCAGGAACAGTCTTGTGCAGTTCCTTCTCCTTTTCCTGAGATCAGCTTTAGCCAAAATTTATAGCTTGGCTGTCTCTGCAAGGAGATGATTTTAAAGGAAACAAAAAAGCAAAACCAGACTACAGCCTTACTAGATCCTGAGGCTGGTAGTATTTATTGGTTAGAGCCAGAACTAGTATTCCAGATCTCATAAGTGATGAGACTTACAAGCTTCAGTAGCATATAACCTGCAAGTTAAATCAGGCATGAAATGGAAGATGGTAACTAACTAATTTCTTTAGACTGCCAGGGAGTTCAAAGACTGTTCTCATGTAAATTCTAGGTTTCTAATGAGCAACACAGAAGTGTCACAGAGCAGAATTGGTAACTGCAAATAAACAGGACTCGTGAAGCTTCAGCATGCCTTCTGTGGAAGGAAGGAACACTAACAAGTCTGCCTTCGTGCTCTGGAAGAAGGAATGAGCTAACATACCTGGGCAAGACAGCATAACTGGATTTCCAGAAAAATTTTCACCATGTTACATACCAAAAGCTCTTAAGCTATGATGTCAGGGGATTTATTAATGACCAATTAAAGATGGGGAAGGGCAAAGTGTGGGAGTAAATTAAAGGGTGAGGAGAGGATATGAAAGTATATCATATGAAAGTCCTAAAGATACAAAACTTAGGGTCTCAATGGGTCTGTGCAGGCATCTCTGTTGTTCAATAAATTTAAAAACGTGATGAGTTAAGTGAGAAAGCCTGTGTATTCTACAGAGTTATTCAGAAAAATAAACACCCAGATTGAACGGCAAGAACTGCAGAAAATTGTGTTTATGAACATGGAGTTTCAGCCACTGATTTTTGTCATCCATTTGCTTAGTATGAGGACAAACTAACACAACGGAAAAAAAAAGAAAAGAGACAATTCTGCTACATACTTAAACCAACAGCCTCTAGTTAGGTATTATCATGCAGGAAGAGATCCCAGGGTCACTATGATTAGTCATCTGGAAATAACAGCTCACAGGCAGTTAACAGAACACTGGTGAGGAGGACAGAAGAGAGATTATCATGATGCCTCTATATGAACATTAAGCTTACGTATTACATATGTAATATTACATGCAGGTACAACCTTCTCTGTACACAAGGCATAACAGAGCTAAAAATGGTGCAAGAAGGTCAACCAACATTTTCATACAAGAAACTAATAAGCTACGACTTTTCAACTAGAAGAGGAAAGAGCTACATAAATAGGACAAACATACAGAAAGCAATTATTAATTGCTTCTTTTAACACAACAGTTATGCAGAATTAAATGAAACATTCAGCACAAAAGCTAGAAAATGAGAGCATTTTTTTCCCCCCCTATAAAACACAGCTAATTGTGGACTCACATCACCATGAGGTGCTGTGAACTCCAGCTATATAAGCAGACTCCAATTAATTAAAAAACATCCATCGGCAACTGTTTAAATTTAAAGAGAGATACAACCCCTGCTCAGAAATCCTTCAGCTCCAGACCGCAGTATACTGGAAGGATACACAGATAAAAGCACTGCTGTACAACCAACCTGCACTCAGGATCTTTCCCTTTGCATCTGCTGCCAGCCACTTTCAGAGACAAAATACTGACCTCAATGAGCCTAGTATTACCCTCTCCTACGCTCTCTTCAGCCCAAATGATAACTGACCATAGTACCACAGCTTCCCCCACCCCCACCAAAAAAAAAAACAAAACACAACCAACCACAAAACAAAAAACATGAAACAAAAATAACGTCTTCCCACCTGAATGCTTATAATCTGAGATTTCCATTAGTGGTATCTTAGGTCTCCTTGCCAAGTTCACTACGTAAATTTTCCTAATACATTCACGTTTTACTTCGCATGCCTCCTATTTTAAGTCATTGCCCCGAAATTCCTACCATACCTCTGGAGCATATGGAGCCCCGTGTAACTGTTTCATTGACAGCACAGAAAGCAGCAGTGTGTTCCACATAAATAGGGGGTGCAGCACATACTACAAAGTGATCTCACACTACGATTTGCTCTTCAAATTGAAATAGGCTTTGCTGCAAATTAAAAATATTTTTAAACAAAATAAAAACAAAACGAAAATCCTTCATGGAACCTGTACTCCACATCACGTGAAACTACTGGCAAAACCCGAGCGGCCACCAATTCGCAGACTCGGTAGGAAGCTTCACGGCTCTCACCTCTTCGAGCACCCACCGCTTGTAGCTTCAGAGATCAACAAGCCGCCGGGCCTTCCCGCGGGAGGGCCGGCCCAGCCCCGCCGCCCGCCCCGCTCTCCCCGTCCCTGCGGATCAGCCGGAGCCTGGCCGGGAATAGCACATGTCAAACCCGCGCCGCCGCCGCGGCCAGCCAGGCCGGCCCCCGCACGCAGCCCGCCGCGGCCCGGGCGCCCCCGGGCGAGCCCCGAGCGCTGCCGCGCTCCCCTCAGCCGCCCCGCTGCGGGCCGCCCCCGGCGCGGCCCCGGTACCTCAGCGCTGCGGCGCGCTCGCGCTCCCGCTCCCCGCGCGGCCCGCCCCCTCGCCAACGGCCGCCGAGCGCCCGTTACCCGCCGCGCCTCACAGGCGGGACGCGGCCCCCGCGGGACCCCCCTCCCGCGCCGCCGGTGAGGGGAAGGAGGAGCCCCGGCACCACCTGCTGCCGGCGCGGCGGGAGAGAGGGGAGGCGGCTCCCGAGCGAGCTCAGCTCCGCTCCGCGCCCCGCAGCTGCCGCCACGCCGACCGCCGGCCGCGCCCCGCGGGGTTAACCCGCCCGGCGCCGCACACCCCCGCCCCGGCGCCGCTGCCATTGGCCGCGCAGTTGCTAGGAGACCTTCCACAGCGGCCTGCACCGCCCCGGCGGGCCGGGGCCCGCAGCCGCGCAGGTGCCGCGGCCGCGCTGTGTCGGCACCTGCTCCGCCGGTGAGGCAGGGCCCGGCCCGGGCGCGGTGGCTGGGCGCCTGGCACCTGTTGGCAGGTCCCGAGGGCGGGGGGGCAGGTGGCGGCGCAGGCCGCGCTGCTGCGGCGCCGGTGAGGGGCGGGGAGAGAGCGAGCTCCGTCTGGCTGGGGGAGCCCCCGCGGGGCCGGGCCCGCCGCCGCCGCGCCGCACGTACGCTGGGAGCTGTGCCTCCTTACCTAATGCTCGGCCCAGAACGTCAGCGCCTTTCACGGAGGACAGCGTTCACAAGTTTTTAAAAAGATCCGTCATTAAATACCAGCCCTTACGTTTGACTGCGCGTTGCTACTTTGATTTTTCCTCCCCGCAGGCAATTTCTGCGGCTGTACGCAAAAGCACGAGAAGTCCTCTGCGTCACGTTATTCCGCTAGCCCAGAATCACGTCTCTGTAGAATACACTTTAAAGAAGGCGGCTTCATAGTTGATCTCAAGAGCTGTTTGGTGCTGTCTGAAACAAAGGTATTGCTGATTCAAGCCATCAGCTTACACCAGGAATTCCTGGCAGTCACCCAGAGCAAGTTTTGCCCAGACATCACAAAAATGCCTCCCTGTGCGACCTCGGGTATCTGCCAGCCCTCCCCGCGGCCGGCAGCGGCGGTGGAGGAGCACCGAGGCACCCAGCCTGGCACATGCCTTATTGCCCACACTACATCAGTTAAATTGTCTAGCATTCCCTGGCTAAATATGCAAGGCTTTTAATAAAATTGCTCCTTAGAACCCACTATGATTGAGTAATCACGATGCATAGGTTTTGATTACTTTCACTATTGGG
The DNA here is from genome assembly GCF_023634155.1 of Falco peregrinus. Taxonomy (NCBI): domain Eukaryota; kingdom Metazoa; phylum Chordata; class Aves; order Falconiformes; family Falconidae; genus Falco; species Falco peregrinus. Next base: position 19,272,725 of record NC_073730.1, on the reverse strand, counting down.
GTTTGCAAGACTGCAGCCTTCGCTGACTCGGTGACATCCTCATTGACTTTTCTTGACACCTACCACCCTCACACCCCAGTACAACAAATTCTGCAATCATGTGTATCTATACCTGCAATATCTAATTCTCAGTCCTGTGCGTTGCTGTAGGTTTGTTGACATCTCACATGTCCTTATATATTTTGGTAAAGGAGAATAGGTCAGATTTTACGTTGCCTTTCATAATTTGAAATTTTCATCCTAATTTCTTTCCAGGTTAAAAACCAGTAATTTTCAATATTATCAACCTTATTCTGGTTTCTTTTTTTAAGATTAGGTCACCAGAACAGGTTCTGCTGAGTAGAATAACATTTTTAATACAGTAAACATTTTAATTTCTAGTGACTAATGATTCTTTAAAGAGTATTCAGCTCCGTTCTCTGTAAACTTACCTTTATTGGTCCAATATTCTCTTTACATTCAGCTTTGAGGCAAGAATCCTGTTGGAGGCCTCGGTGCAAATAATCACAAACATGTGAACACAAGTAGAGTGAAGAGACTGAGGATTATTTTTGTCAATTTGTTCAAAAACTAGGGTGTTATAGTCCAGGTCAGGAAATAATAATTATTGACAGAAAAGAGGTTTAAAATGCAGTAGACAGGATGGCTGTTGACAGGAAAGCCACCATCATAGAGAAATAGCGGCAACTGGGATATAAAATATTTATTTTCTAACAGATTATATAGTAATATACCCTTTCATAAGTTCAGTTATTTGCCCAAGTTGACAATTTTTATTATTTTTCTGTATTTTCAGTGTAAGAAAGTGCTAATACAGGGTACAGGCCATACATTAGCATTTCCACTGTTAGGGTTACCACACAGACAAAGCAATATTCTGTGGCGTGCAACAAGGGATGCAATCACAAAAGAAAATGTCTTGTAGGTTTTCCTGCCACAAACATAGCTGTGATAAACTTCCTTACATTTCTAAAATGCTGCCTGCTGTACTTCCAGTTTCTTTTTCATTCAACATTTCTGGTTTTCAAAGGTCAGCTTGAGAATGTAAAAAGGCCAAATAAGGTCAAAATCAGCCTTTCAAAATTCTCACTAAAATTTAACTCCCAGGAATGAAATATACTCCTGTCATCAAGACTAGGAGTAAAGCTGTATCTCTCATTTATGGGTAAACCAGCCAGGCAGATAAAAAAGGCTTACGTAGGGTTAGTAAACTGACCGTTTCTTACTGTGTGGGAAGCAGACTCCAGCAGCTAGCAGAAATACTGATTATTTTTTTAGCTTTTAGTACCTTTGCAATAACAGAAATAAATATTTTAATAACTACATTCTTTTTAGGTCATAGGAAATAATTACTCTCAGTGCAGAAGTAATGTTTCATTTTATGACTCAGGTTAATTGCAGAGAATTTGGACCTTTATACTGTAGCTTTGCTGCAGGTGCACTCTTAGGAGGAAGCAGACTTACACAGAATGTAATACACTAGTGGTAATGGCAAGTGGGACAACAGACTGTTCACAGGAAGGATTAAACTCCTGGGGCTTTAAAAGATAATACATGGGGTGGGTGGTGCTGAATTGCCTTTGTCCATTTGATCTTGGCAGCTGTTCCTGAAGTTGCTGCTATTCAAAAGAGAACTCCCCAAGCACTTTGCTGTGCATCATGGATTGGGTTTGGTTTATGGATTTTTTTTTTAAAGGGCTGGCCAGGAAAGGAGAAGTCTTTGTGGGATGCATTCAGGCAAGTTTCAGAGGAAATTTTACCTTATGAAAAACTGTAGCCCAACGCAGTTCTTTATTGATAATGCACCAGTTGGTGTAATATAGTCTTCATAAACCACAGTGAGAATTAAAATACACTTTTCTGAAATGGTTCAAAACAAGGTGGCATCTAGGTAGGATTTGGGGGAGACACCAGAGCCATTGGAAGTTTTGGTTCCTAAGAGGAAAACATCAAGTATTTCTTGTGCTGTCTTGAGTAACATCATAAATACCCTGTAATGGATGTCAGGTCTTTGACATTAACACAAATTTAAAAAGTACAACTGCTTAAACAGTTTATTCCTTCTTTACTTAGATTTGCTTGAATCTAATTGATAGAATTATCTGGAGACTCACTTTATTTTGCTTTACAATTCAGCAGTTTAGAAAAAAACTTTTGTTATTTTATAGCCGTTCCTCTTTGTGATATAGACCATTATCCTTAAAATTTATTTTAGTCCCATTTTTCTTATAGACATGGTTCAGAGGATAAAATTAATAGAGAAATTTTGAAGATGTGTTCATCATTTCTTTGTAATCCTTCGCTAAAAAGTGGGATTAAGAATTATAATGGGGAAAACATTAAAGAACCAGAGGACACTAGATGCTTTGGAAAATGAGATATGCAAAATACCTCTAAAAACTCAAATTCAAGCTGGATTAAACTGTAACATGGACAGGAGGGCAAACAGACTCCTACAATTCAGAGAGAGATGGACTGATCCACAGTTTGTTTGCATTTCAATTCAAACTCATCTTCTTAAGTACATTCAAAAGCGCTGTTTGCTGGAGTGGTTTCTATAGCAGTGTCCTGCTTCATTACAAGTCAGCAGGGCTGACGAACCATGGACTAGCAGAAGCTCATTAAAATGTCTGATCCTGTTATGCAATAGGCCAGTGGCAGCCTGTGACTCCTTTATTGTCTCCTGAGGTAAGAACTGTGTCTCCACAAAGCCCGACTCACGGGGTTTTCACGTCTTTTTGTGGAAATGCATAAAAATAACCTCATAAGCCAGTCTGTGGGTTGCACTGTGTGCTGGTAAGCACTTTAAGGTCTGTTCCCGGTTCCAGTTCACACATTAGAAGCTTCAGTCATGCAGTGATCTTAACAGGTATCTCTGGAGCCCATTGGAGGCTCCGAAGATGCAGAGACCTACAGCAGGATTTAGGTGGACTTTACACACTTAAGCCCACCTGTGTGATCCAGTCTCTTTCTCTCTCCCCCCTGCCTCACTACAGGAAAGTTACTTGGCTCGGTATCTAAGAGACATTCAACTGTTGTCTGAAAGTTCCCTCTGCTTTTGCACTTGGACTGTGACATTTCAGGCTAATCTCTGTTCGATTACAAAAAGTGGAGAAAAAGATGCCTGTCTTTCCCCAGGGGTTTGACCAAGTACACCAACAGTCACAAAAATATCCCTGGGATGAGATGGTGTTGCTGCCTGGTCAGAGCATCCCCCACCCAAGTCTTTGTGCCAAACCAGTGCCATGAAAATCAAACGAAGCATCAGGGATCCAAGGCGATGCAACACAAAAAGGACGCTGACTCCATAGCAAAGAAACTACAGCCAAAACTTCTGAACAGGATTGCCTCAGGTTGAGTGACAACATGCCACTAAACCACAGGCTATCACTGTTTCACTGCTCCTCCCAGATTTGTCTACACTGTTATGCTTTTGTATGGGCCCTGTTTTATGTTGCACCCTTGTCTGAGTCAGTTCAGCTCACTAACTATTTAATTTTTCAGTTGGGCTGCTGTTCCAACAGCTTAGCACGTGAATTGGCTCACAGAGGGTTCCACATATGCTAGAGCCTGTTCAAGACAATCCAGGGGAGGAGGGAGGGAAAATAAAGAATGGGGAGAGGAACAAGACTTCACGTTTTTAGTGTCAACGAGACATCATCTCTTCCCTCACATTTCTGTCTCTGCAACCTTATTTCTGGATAAAGATCAGAGCAGTTATTCACCTCATTTGACTGTCTCCATGCATGATACAGGCACCATAGGCACCTAAATTTTCCTTTCCATTCTGGGACGCAGGTGCCAGGTAAGCTTTTACTTGATTTACCCCAAATACCTTTGGAGGAGGGTAAAACATCAGATGGCCACAATGCCTGCAGCAACTCAAGTTCACTTCTGAAATCTTTCAGACTCTACTAGTTCAAGGGACTAATTCCATGAGGTGAGCAGCGCAGACAATGCCATTTAATTCAACCTGTGTTGAAGGGTTTCGGTGATGCAAATACTTCACAAAATTTTTTTATCTTAGTAGCTATAGCAATTTGTGCCATGAAACAGTTGTTCCTCTTCCCACCCTGTCCTGTGCTACACATACACCATCTTCAAAGAATACATACAATATTTTGCATTTCTGCTTTAATCTCCATCTGGAAAAGCTTCACAAAAATTTGTTCAACATCACACACTCATGAAACGTCATGAAATCACTGTAGGCATGGCTAAACATGACTGAATCTTGTGCATTTAACTGTTCTCCTTCGTTCAGACAATCATTATTTTGGACAGATATTGGGCAAGTGTCATTACCAAACACTAAGGTGCCCAAAAGTGTTTGAAATTGTTGTAACGTGTCCGTAAAGTGGGAAGAGCGAAAAGTAGCATCAGGGAAATGAAAAGAAGCCCCCACAGCTTGTGAAAAGCTGCACAATAACATTTCAGGGGAAAGTGGTGAATGAAGGGTGTTAGTGTGGCGTCCACAGGAACAGTCTCTGGTTTATCTGACTTCTCCCCAGTCATGAAAACAAGACTTTTTTTTATTGTCAGGAAATATGTATGTCTGCATTGTTGTTCAGCACCCCAAAATAACACACACAACCCCAGACTCCAAAGAGCTATCAGATAAAAAGACTGGTATCACAATTTTTAAACACATGGGAACTGAGGCACCAAAGTATTAGGTGTGTTTTCAGGGAAGTCTGTTCCACAACCAAGGGCTGTATTTTATGATTTTAGCTCCAGTTTCAGGTCATGAGGACATTAAATTGCAATAGAAATATGCCCTGGCCCTCTCACTTGAGTTTACCGTTCATTTTGCACTCCTATGGAGCAGCATGAGCCTCAGAGCTACCAAGAGTGACGTAAGTACATATAAACACATAAGTACAAATCTTCTCCTTCCATGAGAAAGTTTACTGCAGCATCATTTATTAACTGTAAAAACAATTATACGTGTGTCAGAAGAGAAGAATTAAAGCTTTCACCCAGTGCCACTATCAACCATACAGTGACATATTTAGGCGAAAAAAAAAATCTAGAATTATATTTTTCCACAGTACAGCCCTTTCAGTCTGAGACCCACAAAGTAACACTGTCAGAAAAGCAACACAACAGAATGATTTTAATCCTGTCTCTCCAACTGGTCTTTCACTGGCTTGTGAGCAATTAAATACAGTTATCCACAGTGAACACAGCTGATACTCCAGTTTTTAAGTGTCCTCAGCTGCAACTAGCTTATAGTAATATCTCTCCCAAGAGAGGTACTGCATGTCATGTCACTGGAGTATAGTCTGAGCTAGGGTGAGTTTACTGCTTAAAGACACTTAAATTGACATCCTTTCTTTTTTTCTTTCAGGATGAGCTCAGAAAAAGCATAAGGAAACAATTGCATATGCGATTCTATGTCACCCCCCGGTTTTGCAAGTGTTGATGCATGAGTGCCTATGTACAACTTACACTTCATGTACACAAATACCATTCATCACCTGTTAGAGAAAAAAGTAAATATCAGGACAGATTACCAGCTGAAAGGAAACTATTTTGCAAAAATGCAATATTCAAGTTAATAGCTTAAAAATAAATTCAAAAAGTTATTTAAAATAAATTTTAAGGCAGCAATATGGAAGTGAGTATCTCTCAGCTCTGCCAAGACGTGCTGTCTCTGCAGATAGCTAGCATGACTCCTGCATGCTGTGCCTCCATCAAAAAAGCAAAGACAAAACTAAAAAAGAAGAAAATACTTTAAAATCTAAATGTTTAAAGATAATGAGAAAATCTTGGTAATGTGAGTGGTTTTCTTCTTAGTTCTTAATCTGAAAACTGCACAGAGAAACTTCTCATTCACTCGCACAGGCAGTTTAAACATGACAAATACAGCTGGCATAATAGCTCTCTGTCCAGAACTGGAAAAACAACGATGAGTAACTTGTTCTTACAGGTGTCTAGGGAAATAGTTTAAGAAAGGTTTTATGTTATTTGAAGAAATAAAGTCAGCTGCTTTAAAAACAGATTGAGGCCAAACAAATGGATCTTTTAAAATGTCCTTAAGTGAAATAACTTTTGAAAAATTGTTATCAGGGGTTGCATTCCAGCAAATGCCTGAACATCCCAGTCTGTAAGCTTAGGTTATTTCTTTGAATGTCTGTAGGAACAACGTCTAATATTGTATGCTGTGGGCATGGTAACAACTCTGGTACGCACCTCTTCTGTTACTGTCTAGGCTGTGATGTGTGAGACCAGGGCACTGATTGTTACTATATCAGATCCCTTTTAAATGAAAACCGGCATTCTACATTGTATGCTTGACTTTACAAGAAGTTAAGGAGTGCCCTTTAGAAATGAAGCCAAAGAAATCATTTTAAGCAGCCAGGGTGGAACATAAAAGGAACCCACGGTATTAACCAACCAATCAAACAAACAAAAAGGCCTTTTTTTCAAATACGTAGTATTAAGAAGCATGGTAGGAAAGCTTTTTTGTCATATTGAAATCACTTCAACTGCTGAAAATGACAAAAGAAAAAATACAAGCCACAGAGAAGATTTGGTTTAGATTCAATTATAAAGTATGCTGTCATTTTGGTCTCCAAATCCACATAGATGACAGTCACCTATCCCTGGTGACTGAAGCCCACTTGCTGGATTTTGAAAGGCAGTTACAAAATTAGGTTAGGGATCCCTCAGCTAGAATAAAGCAATCTTGATTTTAATTTCAGACATCCAGTATGTGTGTGAAATTGCCAATAGAAGGGACGTGTGTGTTTCATAAGAAAAGGAGCAGCTATATTTCCCTTTTATGCTACCTATAGGGGAAAACATCTTTTTAGGGCTACAGTTAGGTGCCAGTATGTAACACAATTGTCTGTACTGCAAAGTTTTAACGCAAAGGATTTAACACATTACTACCTGCAGTTGTCACCTTCACCTCTTGCTGGAGGTGACTGCCTCTGAATATCAACTAGAGCAGCTGGGAGGAACACCTATTCCTTACTGACTGAGTTGTCTCCTGGAAAAGAAAAACCCCGACACTACAGCTGCACAGCAGAGGTAGCAAGGGATGAACAGTGTCCGTGTGTAGAGAGCTTGCACGGAGAGTGCCTGAAGAAAAGCGGGGAGCAGAGGGGCTCACAAGCGGCATTGTTGTGCATGCCTTCTGTTACTGGTGCAGGGTCAGTGCCAGCTCCAAGTGGGAATTTAATCAGGGAAAGCACCAGTGTGAAATAATACCCAGACCTGGTGTCACAGGATGCAGGTGCGTTGGGCTTCGGGGCAGCACTGCACGCTGCGGCTTACCGCAGGGGTGAAAGGCAAACCCTTTCCTGCCAGGGGCAAAGCTGCGGAGCCACGGTGCGATCCCGGGAGCGCCTCAGGGGTTTCCTGTGGCCTTCAACAGATCATAGATCTTGCAGAGTTGCACACGCAGATCTGAGGATGGTGAGAAATACATCGATCCATGTCCCATAATTCTGCAGAGCAAGACAGAATCAGTCTGGTTTCAAATACATATATACATTTTAAAATGTTAAAACCAGTGAAAAGCTTTTAAAAGCGAGGTAACACAAACCCACTCATTTAGAGAAAATTTTGCATTTTTTTACACTGTTTTCTTCTATTCTCAAGGTCTCTCTGACATTCAACTCCAAGCTTACTACTGACAGAGGCTCTGAGCTCCACGCAGCCTGTCAGCGGGGGACCACGGTGCCAGGGGGCGGGGTGGGGGGGGTTAAGCCACTCACCAGCCATCTGCCCGACCAGCTACCCTGTTCAGGTCTCCGGTTTGCTGGCGGCCAATGTTAGGTCATTCATCTCTTCCTCTTTTCCTGAATAATGCCTGAATATTCTGCATGACCAGAATGTGGATTTGAAACCGCTCTTCTTGGGTGAAAAGATGGGGGTAGCTTGCCAGGGCCCTTGAGAGGTGAGGCTGGTGCTGTGGTTCCTGCTGAGAAGGGGCTCTGAGCAAGGAGGAAAGTCAATTCTAAACGCAGTAAAAGCCATTAACAATTTCAAATCTAACTGCTTGTTTTCTGCAGAAAATTGCACGTACAAGCGCTATTTAAACTCCCCTCTTCAGGGGTAGTAAGCCAGCCAGAGGATGGCAACACACTTTATTTCAGTGGAACAATAGTGGCATCCAGTGGTCAGTCACAGCAAAATTCAAAGTACTCCTTCCCCAGGGTTCACTGGGCAGCTCATATTCTGTCCTTGATTGCTTTTTTTTTCGGGTGGTGGGAAATAATACTCTGACTTGAAAATGGGGTGTATTTGCACCTCAGTGGAAAGAATACAATATATTTTCTGAAGTCCAACAATTAATAAGTTAATTCTCTGTGGCCCTATTGCAGTTGGCAAGTAATTGTAGGGTAGGCAGAGTTGGCTTTAGTGCAAACTCATTTGATCTAAAGGCCCTGTTCTTGTGAGACCAAGAATGAGGTCAAAGAAACTGTAACATATTGCTGCAGCCATGTTCTGTTTGGTTCCTTTGATTGTGTAGAAAAAGATCTGCGTGCACCTTTATAAATCACCAGAAATAATACTTTGGTTGCTACAAACCCTTGGAAACTTATTTTTGCGATATCACTGAAGTGAGTTGCATTGTGTCTCCTTACTAGCCATCACTTATGAAAATATCATTGCATTGTATAGCTTTATACCACTTCTTCCTAGACTGAAAGTAAGTTTTAAGAGGATAACATGATTTGTCAAATTTGGGTTTAGAGTCTCACCTTTAAATTGGGCGGGGAGAGCTTCCATTCTCACCAGGCTGATCATCTTAATGCCCATCACCTCTCCTGCACAGAAAAGAAAGGGGGTGTTTACTCCACCAGACCTCCAAGTAGCTCGTTTACATCCATTTTCTGCTATTCCATTTAGATTTCAGCTAAAGCAATGAGCCAAACCCCCTACTTGGTAATGACAAAAGTGTCTATGCAGTCTCGTTTCTGCAGGAACCAAAAAACTGTAAATGAGATGCTGCAATACCTCAGGAAAGAAATGCAATAAAATTCCACTAAAATCTTGTAACAAGCATAATATTTTTTCCCCTCAGATATACTCCTGATAACTTAAAAGTTTAAAGATTCATACAGGGTATGTAGTTTTGAGTTTTACGTCTTTACAGTCATTAGATATTTGCATATCAACCAAGGAGAAAACAAAATACTTAGAATTCTGGATTCAGATCTCTGCGCTGTAGATATTGATACATCACCCATGATTCCCACAAGTAATTGTGAATGCTCCGAATAGTTTATCTTTCCCATTTCCACCTTAAAAAATAAATACAGTTTTTAATTTCAGTCCAAGTAACATCATAAAATATATATCAAAGGTTTCCATCTGACTTTTGATACCATTCATCTCTGGCCTAAATATAATTTCTACAGGCTTTAGCCTGTTACAGGTTTATACATTGCCTTAATGACAACATTTGTGCTACTTTTCAAATACAGAAATACAACAAATTAAAATTACGTGTTGTGACATCTGACAGAGAGAAATGAAGCAAACTTCATTGAGAAGTTCAGGAAAGTTTACTACCTTTTAACTTAACTCTGTGTCTGTTGCATGACAGAAAGGGCATCACGTGGGGTGGGGGGAGCGTGGGGAAACTTGTTCTGTTGTGGTTAGTAGATGCTTTCTGCCTAACTACTGTCTACTACCTCCAATGTTTTGTGCATTTTATGTAGACTTATGAAATTTCCAATTCTGATTTTGTGCAGATTTTGTGCCCAGCCTGCTTCTTTTTCCCCTCCCTCTTTCAAATTTTTGGTCCCAGCTCAGTCCCCATTGAAGTAAATGTAAAGACTCCCACTGACGGCAGTGGGAATTGGATTAGATCTCTAAAAAAACAATTACATGCCTAATTGCTCTTTACTGCTCACTTAAAAATGCATTCTTTGAAACACTACCAATATTTGTAAAGGCTGAGTTTAATGTGCTGAACTATTTAGGTTATTTGGAGACCTATTTTCCACCAGTGCCCAGGGATTTAAATAAATGCTATAAAAGTGTTATTTACATTCTGCATTTATAACAGAAGTGTTTCTATTGCATCATTATTCTTCATAGTGATTTTGCTCTCAGTGCCAAAAATGCTTTGCTGCTTTGAAGCCAGTGAGAGATCTGCCATTGCCTTCATTCAAACTGAAACTGGGAGCTAACACGAGGAAAAGGGGATGCAGGTTCCAGGTCATTCTGAAAGAGAGATGAGTCTCGTGAAAGACTCTTCCTAGAGCCCTGTACTAACTGTCTCTTCAGGAGATCACCGTTACCTTGTCCACTCCAGTCCTCAATAAAAGACCATGTGTTAGTTTGGTGGTGCCAGTAAATAGCACTGAAAGTGGCGGTGCTGATTTGACAGTGGCTTGGAGAACTTTAACCATATTATTCTGCAAGTGGCAGTCTGCACCAGCTCAGCTCTCTAAGTCGCAATCCTGACTCTGAAATACAAGCCCCATACAGAAGTGGGTGTGCAAAGATTATGCAGAAATTAATTAATCACCAGAGATCCTTTACTCCGAGGCTGAAAAAAGTAGTCACTGAAGGAAAACAGTGCAATACTCTTCCTATAAAATCTACTTGAAAGAAACAATATAATTAAAATAAGCCTGAGTTTGACAAGCATGGCCTGGAGGAAGACTGTAAGATCTGAATTTGGCTGCATGCCCAATGACTTTTACTACAGAAGTGCTGGCTTCCTTCATTACCAGCATCTCCCCTGAATGCGCAAACCCAATCCCTGCCACAGAGATCCTTCTAACTATAACGGACAAAGTTTAGGCATCTTTTTAAACAAATACAGCAGGAACTCTCTGCATAGGCTTGGAAATAATTCTGAGTAATGCTGTTAGGCTCCATCAGGAGGCAAGTCTGATTTTGGGAAATGAATTAAGGTGGTTACAGAATATTCTTTTTAACTTGACAGAGGATTGACAAAGGACATGTTCAAAGCAAATAGCCTCAAAACCCATTTATCCACCCACAAAACATCTGATCAGTAAATAGAAATAAGCACACCATAAGTATACAAATTAAGGTGGAGAGTACCTACACACTGTTAATTTCAACATAATATGTTTGCAGATCCTCTAAGAGAGCCAGTTTTTTCCGGGAATTAAAAGCATACATCTCATTTTGCTGTAATATATTGATATTCTCACTTCTCAGATTTAAAAGCATTTTAAGATCATATCTTAATATGCTACAGTAATGAAAAAACCACAATCGTTTCTGGTGCACAATATTGTTCCTCAAGAACTGATACTAGAGTAAAAAAATTGCTTTTCTGCTAATCTGATAAAGGTAAATAATTTAAGAGCAGCCTATTAAAATATCTTCAGGTTAAGGTTAGCATATGAGCACTTTGGTTTTGTGGGACTCTTGGTAAGCGTCGAAGGTTTTTCAACAAAACCATGGGCTGAGAAGATTAGTTTCTAACTCTCATTTTCTTTGTTTGCAGCCCTGCATTTCACCCTGTGACTACAGCCACAGTTTTTCCCTAAAAGCTTTAATTTTTTTACCGTTTAAATTCTCACGGTCAAGTTTATCTTCATAGCATAATTTTCCTTGCCACTATTGTTTGCTTAGTAAGATGTTACTACGATGCTACAGGCAAACATTTTCAGTACAACTAAGAACACTGTGAAACTAGGGCAAAGCTAGAAATCACTGAACACAGCAAAATGAAAGGACGTTAATGTTGGACATAATTATATTGAACTTTATCATCTATTGTAATGGCAATGGATCAAGCAAACACTTCTGGACTAATGGAAAGCGGTTGTGCAACAGGACAGCCACGGTAAAAGGAATGGTCAGTTGTGTCCATGCGCCTGGTTAGTTAAAGCAAACAATCCTCCCACTCAAATCCATTCTCTCAGTGGTGTTGTCCCTGTTGCTGGGTCGGGGTGGTATCTAACCACGGCAGCGCTGTGGTCAGTATGTGCAAGACAAATGGGAGGGTTACATTTGACCAGATAATTCAAATACAAACACAAACATAACAGTGCTATAAAATAAAACCAACAAAGACTATATTCCACAAGCTGAGACGTTATTATTTCTACTACTACCTAATGTCACCCCAGCAATTTTTCAATATAAGCAGGATGATTTTAGAGCCCATTGCCCAGCTTTCAGTGAGCTCAGGTTGATTTCCATGGCAACGGGAGATGCAGCTGTTTGCGAAGTTGTCAGAGGGCTGCAGGATTCGGTTCCTGTGCCGAGCATGGCTGAAGGCAATCCAACAGTGGCAGTCCACACATTTTTAGTAACTAAGTCTCCACCGCAGTGCTTTTACCTAAATGGAACAGAGAAATAAATATGCTGTTGATGGCCTGTGGGGCTTTTGTTGTTGTACATTTTGTCTTTTTAAGGTTTTCATTAAATAAGTCCTTTTAAGGAACGTTTATCAACTAGGAAATTCCAATACCTGCATTGTAATTATACCACAAGCCTTTGCATTCAGAAACTTTACCTGATTTTTTTATTTTTTTTTTTTTTAAGTGAAGTGCTTCCTCCTTTTACCCTCAGCTCTGACTTGCTCCTGGCATTTGGTGTGGGGTGACAGCCTCAAAGAGTCAGCACAGCCCTCCGAAGGTACGCACTCTGCATGTGCTGCTTATAGGCTGAACAGCAGCTGGACGTAGCTGTGGCCCTTGGAGCCATGTGTGGCTGCCACAGGGTATGTCCTGTCCCTTCCCTGACAGCCAAACAGCTGCTGCAGCTCACAGTCCTGCATACTAACCCAAGCTGAAACCCTTCACGGTCTAGGTTAACATACCAGGTTGTAAAAGGCAGCAGCCAGGGTGGAGCTGTACCTGCCTTTCAGCCACATCTCCCACCAAGATATTCATCCATGGCATGGGCCAGGCAGTCACCCGGGGGCTGCAGTTTCACCGCTGCAGTAACGCCCCCCCTTCTGAACTGTGGCCATGAGCCCCGAGGGCACTGCTCCTTGCCAAAGGCTTCTGGCACACCCGCGCCTTACCCAGCTCCTGCAACATGGCAACGATTGATGGTGCTGAGCATGCAACAAGCAATCAATGCGTTAGGCAGCTTTATGCTCCTAACAGGATTTTCTGCTTGCACAAGTACCAGAAACATAGCACAGCCTGCCCCTACTTTCAGCATATTGAATTATAAGGAACTAACTAGAAAAGTGCATGGGGAAGGTGGCATAATACTGTGCAACATATGGATGTTCTAGTTTGCCGTCCCCTAATTCTGTCTAGCATAAATAGGCTCATTTCCCACTGACATCAAGACTTGCTGTCTTAAAATATTTCATACTGAAATCTAAAAGTGGATCATGATCATCTCCTACATTATCGAACAAAAACTATTTGTCCAAAGCCAGGCAACATTCCCATAACAGCTCTTGCATATGCCATCAATCTTTTCCTAAAAAGGAATTTTTATCTCATTGCACTGACTGTTCTCTGATTCAGCAGAAGATTATTAGCAGGGCAGTGTGGAGAACATGCCCCTTGCAAACGCACGTGGCAAGAAATAGCTCAATCCTGGCTTGCAGCTTGGTCCAAACAATGCCAGAGCTGCCCCACACCTTGATTAGCTCACCTCCAGGTGAGAGAGGAGAGACCTGATGTTTAAGGGAGGCTGAAACTTGCCTCCTAAGTCACTCCCAGGCACTCTGCTTAGGATTCAGCTTGTAGTAGACATCCACCACCTCCAGCAGAGAGCTGTGTGTAATGCCACTGACCTGCAAGCACATCTGGGGGATGTGGGACCATGCTGACCACCTTTGTGCCATTGACAGTGTCTCTGTTCCTCCAGTTATTCATGTTCTGCCTCCAGATAAGGGACCTCGCTTGCTTCTCTGGCATGGACAGTCTCCTGAGGGTATGGGGGCTGAGCCTGAGATGGCAGGGAGACTCAACCGCGTTTGGTCCCCAGGATGCTCTGCCACACAGCCCAGCTGTAGCACAGAGCTGCACAAGCTCTGCTTTGCGATCAGACCACAGAACCACATAAGCATCCATGGTTTTTCATAGCAGAAAGAAGGTTCTCCGGGAAATGCCACACTCAGACATTCATATTTTGTGCATGCAGCTTTTTGCATGGAGTGAGAGAGAAGCCATGTCAGCTTTCAGTGAAATACCTCTTGAACGGCTGCTTTTCAAGTGGCCTGCTGTGTTGAATCCCTAATTGCACTAATGGACCTAACACACCAAGCTTCCTGGGGGAAGTGGGGAGAGCCACAGTGAGAGGATCATTTAGAATTAAACTGAACAAAGTGCTTAGGAATATACCGCTGGGAACAGCTCTGCCTGGGGGGTGGCAGTGGTCCATAGGTCCTATTCACCCTCTGCCTGTTTAAATCTCCAAGAGCACTTGTGTTCCCCTTAGCAGGCAAACCAAGACCCCACCTCACCTGGGGCTGTGGAGAGCAGCAAGGAGACAGCTCTGCACCACCACACAGCTCTGCACAGCACCCACTATCTCCCAGGGTGCAGGAGGGGTTTCCTATACTAGCAACCTCTCCTACCAGGACGTTCCTTGTAGCTTCATCCCATTCCACCCCACCTCACCCTACATATGAGGTGCTGGTGACAGAGCAGGGCTCACCACTCCCGGTCCTGGGGAGATGACCCTTAACAGCTCTGCCTTTTCTTTTTCTACAAGATTTGCTACTGGCAGTCATGAATCTCTGCAGATTTCCCAGCACAGCCTTGCACTAGCAGCACACTCAGTCCCGAAGAGGAGAGGCTCATGAGCGCTGTTGTTTCTTTGTGCCAGAAAACTGCAAATAAACAGGCAAACCTCTTATTTCCTAATGTACTCAAGCCTGATGGTTATTAACCAGATGTCTGCTATTTTTAGTATCTGTTTTAAGCTGTTTTCTGTAATTGTTCTGCTTGAGGTGGGAGAGTATAACGCACAGCTTGCTTTATGGTCCTGAGGTGATTTTTAATTGATGAGTGGCCTAGCACTCGTTGGATGCTTAGAGCTATCTTTTAATAATAAAACAGATTATTCCTGTATCTATGTCCCCTGCTGTAACTGGTAACTGCCTGATATTCATTTCCATAACTTTTTTTTTTTTTTAACTTGTGCAAAGAAAGAGGCAGGACCCCATTCCCTCAGGCTTGTGCTTTGGCTGAAACGCTGGCAGGCATTGAGACTCAGTGATCAACCTGTGTTTCAGTGTTCAAAGTAACTGTGTGGAAGGGGGTGTGGGGTTTGTTGTGCTGTGGTTGCTGTAGAATTATTTAAAAGGTATTTCATCCCGGGAAAGCAAACTTTAAAAAATGACAGAAAATCATGTCTTTCACGTTTTGCTCCAGTTACTTCTGCTCCTGTTTGTAACTGCAAATATTTATATGCAAGCCAAGATAGTTTATCCTTCATGCTTTCTTAATAGCAACATAACATTACTTGCAGATCTTCAGCCACACTCATACAGAGACATCAGCCTGCTTCAGGAAAGAGTTTAGCTGCTAACCTTTTCAGGAAGGACGGGAATAGTAACCTTATTACCTGCAGATAACGCCGCTGGGGACTGGCAGCGGAACCAGATGTGGAGTTTGGGAGCAGTCGTTGTGAGGTCCTGTGCTGTGGCTGCCAGCCTGCCTTCCTCCCACCTTACCCTGCAAAACGAGAAGGGGGAAAGTTTCACAGCCCTGGCCGGGTGTCTGCAGTAACACAGGAAAGCCCCAGAGCACAGCACTGGAAGAAACCTAAGATAATTCTTTCTAAATCGATACACCTAACCATAACTGGAGGCTCCCACATACACGCTTATCTGCTCTCTTTTTAAAACACTCAGTAATGGTGTTTATTCTCCCTAATGAGACAGGTCTAGTGCCCAGCTCAATTTCTTCAGCCTTTCCTCAGTGGTCATACTTTTTACAATTGCCAGATGCATTGCTGTCCTCTGGACACCTCCCACTTTGTCCGGAAAGTCCAACCTGGTGTTCCTGGATGTCCAAGCCACTGTAAAGCAAAACAAGATACCTGCCCCACCATGCTGCTGGTGCAATCATCCCATCAACATATCTCGGAAAACGACTTGTGCTTCTTTGCTTGCAACAGCCCAACACTAGTGTTTTATATCCAGTTTGCCACCCAGTATTTTTCACTGGTTTTTGTGATAGCCTTTTCTGGTTTTGCACTTGATTCTTCTTCCAAATGCAAGGCTTTCCTCACTATTTCATTAGCCTCATCTGAACCACATGCCCAAAGCCATTGGGATGACAGCACAGGCAGGAATATCAGGCAGGTGAAGAGTTGTGTGTTGGGGAGGGAAAGGGCTGCATGAAAATATGATGATGGGAACAGAAAAAGCAGAGTGTGATGGAAAGGAACTAAAAATCAGAAACAGAATAAGAAATAGAAAAAGAAAACCTACAGAAGAAATGAAAAATCTGTCATGGGAAAGAAGAAAGAGAAGGAAATGAACAAAAGAAAAAGGTACAGAGAATGATGCTGAAAATAATGTAGAAGAATTACACAGAGATCCTTGAAAGAACAATGCAGGCAAGAAGGGAAACATGAAGTCTTACAGAACAAGAACTTTGTCCATTTTTAAGCTGTTATCAATCAACTTCAACCTGAATGAATGTTTATATCTAACAAGCAGCTGTTAGCTAGCCCTGACCTGCCCTGGGTAGTAAAATGAGCCCTAACAGTAAGATGTATTGAATGCTTTTCAAAGCTGCAGGACAGAGATGTGAATCATAGCTCAGAATGCAATATTTTAATTCTTGCCAAGAGAGGACAGAAAGTGGCCTGGAAATGTCCTTTACTATCAGCCTTGAAAAAAATAAACTTAGCCACTCTCAGATCTCCACAAGCCACTGGAGAACACTGTTCTCCCAGATGAAAGCTCAGGTGGTCCTTCCTTTTCTTTATTAAAAGAACAAACTTCTGGGGGGTATTTTCTCTAGACAATATGGCAAAATTACTGACAGCAAAGGCTCAAAGATAAGACCTCTGTACGTACAGTAAAATGTAAAGATATCTGTGCAAGTCAGTACTCAGGATTAGCAGGCACCCATACCCTTCAGGAGCAGGGATTGCCCAAGCAGTGCGATATTTGGTGGCTAAGAAGAGTGCTGAAAGCTAACAGTGCAGATGGGGTACTAACAGGCTGCACAGATGCTATTCAGTGTAAACATCGGAGAGGCCAAGAATTTCTCAAAACTCTTTCTCTGGGTTTTTTTGGGCCTTATTTTCCCTGTAAACTGAAAGGCAACTGCATTCAACTTTCTCCAGGGAAAGCCAAAGAGGTCTGCAACAGCAGTAGTGCTTGGAATCTGTGGCCGTAATCTCATATAACAGGAGGAACCCTCAGGAGAGATGCATAGCTGATTCAAGGCCTGTGTGCATCACAGAGCACCTTAAATAAGGTTTCTTATGAGTTTTATGCAATGTCAAATGCACTTTGATAGCCTGTGTACAGATGTTATCCCCTCCCATGCAGATACACGCAGTAGGCTGACCCTAAAGGAGCAGCTCTGTGTGCACAGCAAAGGTGAATGCTGTACCTTGCCTCCAATAAACACCTTGTGTCTTTGCCTTTTGGTTTTTCAGTTGGGTTGGGTTTTTTTGTTTGTTTGTATGTTTGTTGGGGGTTTTTTTGGTTTGTGGGTTTTAGTTGGTTGGGTTTTTTTGGTTTGGTTGGTTGGTTTTTTTGCCATTTTGAAGCTGTTCTTTGGCTCTGGACAGCCCCTCCATGCACTACTTGGACTTCTCCACTACAGGACAACCTGAAGCTGCTCTTCACAGGAGGCAACTCACCTGGCTGGGTAGTTTGTGCAGCCTTTGAGGGTGCTGTGCACTGGGTGGACTTGCTCTGATGCTGTTGGTTGATGTACCCCTCACTTCTCCTTCCACATGTGGACAAAGGAAGGAACAATTAAACACCAGCCTTTCCCAGGTCTTATGTAGTACACTCCTTTCACCCCTGACTTGCAACTGCTGCTCCATTAGGCGGCATTTTGTCTCTCATACTTAGCAATCTTATGCCTCGCTCACCATCCCAGACTTCATCTCTTCCCCAAGATTGCCAGTGCTGAAGGTCTGTGCAACATCACTTGTTGCTGTAAAGAATTAGCTGGGGAGTCACCTCTGCAAGCTTTGCAGCAAAGGTGTATTAAAAGCAGTCACAGAGTCACTGAGGGGGTTCCCAAAGCATTGCTCAGTAAAATGGGAAAAAGTTTAGAAGACAAAAGAACTAATTTTCCTAGGCAAGCAATGCTGCAACTCTGAGGGGAGCTGGTAGATATTTAAAGCCCAATGGGGAAGTGACTAAAAGACCTTCAGCAGTCAGAAGAAAGGAGCACTCAGCAAACACTGGTGGTTTCATTCCCTCCTGTTTTAGCTTCAGCATCCTGCTTATAGGATTCAGGCTTTGAGGTGCCACATTAACCATACCAAAGCATCATCCCTGTGGATTGACAGTAAGACTCACACACATCCTTAGCTCAAAACACACAGCAGCAGTCCCAAAGTCAACATTTCCACACTTACTAGCACTGTCCCTGGGATTTCCTATTCAGTCTGAGCCTTCTGCAGTAACTCGCAGCAGCTCCTGTTCCTGTTTCAAGGACACATTCACTTATAGGCACGCATGGTACCACACCATAGTGCTGAAGGAGAATGTAAAATTAGATAACACAATCCTGATAAGATACAGTTTTATAGAGGTTACAGTTTTCTAACTGGAAACCAGCCCTCTTATTTTTATTTCCCCCCTCACTAATATTTAAAAAAAAAAATCTCCCTGCTCCCAGCCATTGGCTATTTTATTTCAGTGAAACATACTCATTATTTTCAAATTCAGAACTCAAGTCAATTTAGGCAGATCCATTAGGCCACAAACCCCTCTCAAGCTCTGGCCCCATGGCCTGGGGAGCGACTCAAGGTTCCTTCCGAGCCGATGCTCCACATGGGCCCTTCCTGCCCCTTTTGTCACCACCTCCGTGGGGCAGGCACATGCTGTGGCTGTTAATTAACCCACAGTGCAGATTTGCACCCCCTCAGCTAGTGCAGGCGGGATGAGCAGCAGGAGTGGCAGCCCCTGGCACTGGCATTGCGCCGATCCCCTCCGAAGCGCAGCGGCAGGAGGGGCACACCAGGTCCCCAGCCATGGCGGCTGCCCGAGGAGGAGAGGGGCCCGCTCGCCAGCCAGGCCAGCATCCCACTGGACCTCAGTGCCATGTTAACCATTGCCAGGGGGACGAAGGCAGCCCAAACCTGCAGCTGCCTGCCCTTGCCGAGAGCTTAATCATTTTTAAGCTGGGAGAATGAATGCCATGACCTGCAATTATTCACCTTTTGTGTTGTTAGCTACGGCTCTCTGTGCTGTGCCAAATCACATGGTTTCAGACCGGTTCAGTGGTTGGAACCTTATCAACAGCCCCATCTTCCCACCCCTCTGCCTGCCCTCCCTCTACACCACCCTGTCACCCCCCCTGCCCAGCCTCCAGAGAGGGGCTTCAAGTGGCTGGGCAGGATCAGCGCAACACGGAAAAGCCCCCCGGGATGGTGAGGGAGCCCTCAGGGCTGGCACGTGGCCAGCGGGCACCAAACAATGATGCCACCAAGGCGCTGGGCCGTCCCAGCAGGCGCCGGGTGAGGGGGGGCCCTGGGAGCACCATGTACCATGCAGGGAATATGCTGTGCCACCCCCTGGAGTGGCTCCTGCCAGCCGTCCCACAGCAGCACCAAGTGTACTAGGGCTGCTGGGGAAAGAGAAAGAAAAAAAACCCGCACACCAAAAATACGCCATACCTGACAGTGGACTGCTGTTGCTGCCACCAGTAAGAGCCCAGGCCCCAGCACAACCCCGTCCTGCCTCTGGTTTTAGCCCTAAAGCATGCACTTCTCCAGCGCATTATTTACACACCCCCGGTCTTGGTCAGGGAGATGCCTGTGCAGTGCCAGGAGAGCCACCGGTGCTGCCGCCGTGTCTTCCAGCTGTGGTGGGACCAGGAGCTGCAGGGCACCGCTCCCCTCTGTGCCTCCGCCTGGGGTGGACCCAGCCCCAAGAGCAGCTGGTGGCCATCACAGCATCACCCCATCCCTGGTGGGCTCTGCTCGGGAGAACTGCGCGCCTCAGTGGTTTTCCAGGCAGGCTGAAGGACCAGTGGGTGCTGAGCCTGTGGGCACGGAGGTATTGGAGCAGGGATGGGGCACCCGAGCCCCCTGCAACGCGCAGACACAGCCCTGCAGAACCTCTGGCTGTTTCCTCGTGGCAGGCCAAGGCTGTGGGGCTCCCTAGGGACACACAATCCATTAGGCAATGCTTGTTAATAGGAACACCTGCCTTCAAGAAGTCTTCAGAACTACTCAATTAATATAAACAATGTTTCATTTAATTTGTTGTCCCAATTATCACTCATATTTAAGCGCGCTATTCACTATGGAATTGTAATTTTCACTTCTAATGATACACAGGACTTAGTTCAGGACATCTCTTGCTTCACGAGCTATGCTTATACTTTCCCTTTCAATTTGACATGAAGTCACCGGGCTTGTACAGAAGCTAGGAGATGGGCTTGGCCCAAGTGATTCCTTTTTACCCTGTGTGAAGCAGTCCGGTCGTAGGTGCTGTCTCCCAGGGTTGGGGAACAGCCACACAGAATGCTGAGGCCAGATTTACACAGAGGGTTATTATATATTTGTACATGAGTTGTAAACAAGAACGTAACATTGTTTAAACCAGGAATAAACAAATAATTGTACTTATAGATGCGTCCCACCTCCCTCCTATGCAGGAGTAAAAATCCAGAGGTGCTATAAATAGCAATATTCCTAAAATCACATCCAAAGAAAGTTTTATTGTTACAAAACTTGGCTTATCTTCAGTGGTATCAGGGTTTAGTACTTTTTGAAGAAGACTAAATAAGACCTTTGACAGCTGCTACTGTCAGACAGTGGTATTTCTGCTGCTGGAACCATGGCATTTAACAGATGGAAAAGCAGATAACGTAATAATATAGCATTCACAAGTAACATTTCAGAAGCGGTAGTCACGGTCTTTAAATAAGACTGAGCAAAGCAGAGCTGAGACAACTTTACTCCTGGATCAAAGCAAGCTCCAGCTGCTTCAACTTTGACAATGTCAAAAATGTTCCTTAAAAACTACAGGGACAAAAATTTAACTCCCCATAACTGGAAAGATGCGTTGGTGCCTGCGGGCTCTCCAGGGAGAGCAGTGGTGCAAAGACCCTGCAGGAGGGTTAGGAACTGGCCGCAGCACGCTGACTGACTGGGACCACCAGGACTCCTCCAGAGGCCACCCTCCAGCTCTCCTCCTCTCTTCCAAAACATGGCAGGGATTGTAAGGAGCTCCCAGCTGCATTTGGAGGGCAGGCAGTTCCAGGCACTGTGGCATCTCAGGAAGCCCAAGGTCCTCATCCTCCCAGCAACGTCTCCCACTTTAACCTATGCAGAAGAGAGGTAAACAGAAAGTGAGCAGAATACAGCAGTGCCACCCCCTCACAGAGAACATTTTTAGTTCACCATTCATAAAGACAACACATCACAAGAGCATTGCTTGTCCCCCAGCCAGACATGGAGACCAAATAAAGCACTAGCAAAAACCCACTTTGCTGGGCTGGGTGAGGCACCTGTTGTGTCATCTTTGGCGTGTTGATATGAATACATGCTGGATCCAGCTTGCCTTATGAAATAATAGCTCACTCAATCTTCATTATGGGACTAAATGAATCAAGAGCCCTTCAGGGCAGCTCCTGATGGAGCCTGTTGCTGCCATTTGTATCAAATCAGTCACTATCGGCCCACAGGAAATTATCGTAGCAAGTCAAAATACTCGGCGTGACTGCCGCAGGGGAGGACAAACTGCTCATACCAAATCCAAGTGTTATCGCTTCCCTGGCACCTCCTCTAATCAACATTTGTCTTTATTTGCTGAAAGCTCTTTGCGCTTCAACTCTGAAGCTCGCGTTGCTGCTGCAAAAGGTGAGGAGGGACAGAGGCCAAGAGAAGAGGGGACAGAGAGAAGTGAATTGCCATCCACCAGGGACTCCTGTCTGGCAACCCTCAGCAAGTCATTCAGGCTTAAATCCCTTGAGATATTGAGGTGTCGTCTCTTACTACTCCTTTAAGCTTCCTACCCTCGTCTCTGGGTGCTGAATGCCAATGCCTGGTCCTGCTGCCCCTGAGCGTGGCCGCTGAGGCTCTGAACACCCGCAGCACCACTGGGATGGCCCACTCCCGCTCAGATGAAAAGGCCTCACAACCACAGCTGTTAGTTGAACAGCCCAATGAAGAGACAATAGCATCAGGTTTAGTTAGAGGAGCAGCCACACAGGGAATCTCACGTGACCATCTGCTTCCCCTGAGGCTCCCTCAGGTAGATCAGTCTGTGATCTCTGGCACATTTGAACCACTCCCACCGGACACAAAGGTCTCAGGATTCACACACAGAAGCAAATCCTCAAGCTGCTTTGCAAAACCTCTGAAATTTGGCCATCACGAAATGAAGAGACCATGCACAAGCCAGGCAAGCATGGGAGCCTGATTTTCCTTCATTTATAACCGTGTGTTTACAGGTGGACTCACAGCTCTTCGCTACCCATCCTGCTACCTTTTGGAGAAACACAAGCCTTATTCACACTCCTGCAGAGAGTCAAACCTACTTCACCTCAATAATTCCTTAATGATCTTGTTGGCTATAAAATGGGATAAAGATAGCAGATTCCAGTATTTTCCTGGCACTGACTAGGTGAGATGAGTAGAGACACAGTAGTGGTGGGATATCAGAGTCCTAGGGGGTTGCTGCAAAGCAGCTTTGGGGATTGACTTCATCCTCCCCCAGGGAGCCCTCACCTATGCACAGGCAAGCAAAAAATTGCATCCATGACTTACACAGCTTGAACCAGAGAACCGTTTATCCTGATTGCTGAATGGAATGAGGCATGTGCAGCTGTATTGCTTTTTGCCTGCTTAGTGCCTCACAGTTCTGAAATCATCACTTTCAGTAAAACTTCCTGAGAGGAAGAGATCTAAAGATATTGCCTCACCAACAGGTTTTGGGGAAAGTTGGGTAGAGGAGAGTCTGCTCTCGCCTCCACCAGAGGAAGGACCATGGGGGGTTCCCCAGATGCCACTGGGGAAAGGGGGCACAAAGACTTGCCAGAAAGTCTCCAGCCAGAGCTCACGCCATGTTCAGCAGAAGTTCCTCTGTTCTCGGGCTTTCATTTGTTTCTGTGAATCAGCAAAGCTCCTGGTGCCCATGGAGACAGAAATGTGGGGTGGAGCTTTGCTGGGGGAAGGGGTTCAGGAGATCACCCTCCAGCCCTGATCTCCCGTGCTGGGAAGGAGCTGAATGCGTGTGGCAGCTTTGCTCCAGTTCAGAGAAGAAATCAATTAGAGAACAGTTTTCTTCAGTTCTGCAGTTCAGAGAACTCACCAGTTAACCATCTAGGACTCCCAACTCAAATTCCAATTGTGAAAATCAGTCATAAGCTTAGGATCTATTTTAATTTTGCTGAAGTATTATTCTCCAATGTTTTTAACTAATATATGCAAACATAATATTTTTTTTCATTGTTGTTATTCTGACCTTTCAAAAACCCAAGACTAAAATCTCTGCTCAACCATATTTATTTCTTTTTGTGGCTCTCTGGTCTGTGAAATTGGAGGGTTGCTCTAGGACCCAATACTGCTGGAATTTATCTGTTTAGAGAAAACTGTGGTTTAATCTATGCTTTGAAGAACAAAGCAGTACACACAAAAAATTACATGGACTGTGCAAAGAGATTATAAAGGAGAAAATAGGCCAAAACTACATAGGGAAAATTTGGGATATAATCCAACATTGTACATCTGTGCTTATGGGTCCAAGTGTTTCCTCTTTAAAATCAACAGTTGTGCCTGCGAGGGAATGGTGTGCGAGAGCAGCCAGGCTGCCACAGCTGTGCCTCTTGGTGAAGGGGCAGTTCCCCATACAGCAGAAACTTACAGTCTGAAACGAGACGTTAAATGTCCTCATCTCACAAATGCCAAGACACCTGGGACTCCTTCCACAGAAAAGGGTCTACTGAAAGCAATGCAACTGCACAGAAAGTTAAAGCTAAGCATGTGGGTGAGCAGTTGTGAGTTCACGGTCTGTGGGCCCTTTATCCTTATAGGCACAAAACCTTAAGTTTCTAATTAAATTAACTCTTTCATACCTGTGGGAAAATCCCAGCCCAGTATCACAGAGTGTGCTGTACAAACAAATACACTGACATTCATAGCAATTGATGCATTAACTGGGATTTGAATAGAATCATTTAAGCATTAATAATATTTCCATCTCTGGAGGTCAAGCCTTTTCACTCCCATGCACTTTGACATCCATTAGTAACTGAACATATTTCTAATGGAAACCTAATTAAAGCCAACATACCAAGCATTTGTTTGCATGAATACAAATGGAAGCTGGAGATAAAATTCACCCTACAGTACTGAGACAGTCTAGCATATGCAAAAGAATCTTAACATTTAGGGTCAAGACAGTAGATATATATTCTTAACTATTACGTATACGAAATGTAATGCTGGGTGAGACCAACAACAATGCTTGCAGGCCAGTATCCCATCTCCTTCCACAGCAGCTTTAGGAGGAAAGCTAAAGAACCTCTCCAGATGAGCAGCACATCCCCAGGAGATCCCCTACCAAAACCCCAAGCAATTACTTGTGCTCAGAAACACAACTTCCTTGTTTTCATATATACCAAAGCAAGTCAGGTAAACTAAAGGTTAGAGAAGATAAGTATGCTTACCTACTCCTGGCCTACAGATATGCGAAATTGGGTTTGGGGGTTTTTTTGTTTATTTTGTCATGGCTTTTTTAGTGGGAATTTCTGTTCACTTGTTTTGGGGATTTTTTTTTAGAGAAGTTAGACCATATCTATAGTTTCAATGAAGTTAACATTTAAGTTAAAATACAGCTATTGATGACAACAGATTAATAAGTGATTTGAACTTATTCTGCATGTTAATTTTCTTACAGGGCTGTACATCAGGGTACTAAGTGCACGGCTGGGATACTAGTAAAGGCTAGTTCAGAAAAAACATCCTATTCCTAGCACAGTTGTCCATGGTAAACATAGCAGATGTTAGCCTGAAAATTATTTCAACACACACAGGAGACAATGCACGGATGCATATACAGACAGTTCAAAACAGCATACCTATGGGCTGCAAAATAGCACTTCTAAGTAGGTTGGAAGAAAACAGATGCTTCTGCCTGCTGCAGTGAAAGAACACTCTCAGTATTATAAAAAGATGTATAAAAGAAGCCCAGGGACCAATTACTACTTGAAAGATAAAGCAGGATGTTTCGAAGAATGGCTCAAAACATAGAAGTGTCTAACTCCTTATCTTCCGAGAGACCTTGGAGAGAGGGGGGAAGACCATCGTGACCTAATTCCTTGTTTCCAGATGGACTTTTTTACTTTCCCTCTGATAGAAGCATGCCTAGTCACTGCCAAATGTAGCATTCAAAGTGGACTGTATTTTACAAAGATTTCTAGAAAACAAATCATCTACAAGACTCTATATAATGAACAGAGGAAATAATAGAGCTGCTAGCTCACTACAAGTGGAAAATTTCTCTAGTTACTAGCAACGTATATCACTCAGGGTTATTTTTCAGACCCCACTACAGTTCACCATATGGTCTCACAAATGGCTGCACCAGCATAAGGAGGGAGTGGGTGCAAGGGGGAAAGTAGGATTACTTCTTTCAAGTGATTTAAAACATTTTAATTCATTGGAATTATAGGCTAAGTTAAATAGCAGTATTTTCCTGCCACCTTCTTTTCAACATTTCCATATATTCTCACTTTTTGGCCCTAATCATGCAAGCTACAGTTGCTTTGGGCCAGACCAAAGGCTGACCCTGCACTGCAACTGCTAGGATAGTGGCCAATAGCCAGGAAAGAGCATAAGAAATATGACAAGTTTAAAACGACCCTTCCTCCACTAGCTTCCAATAACTAGTAGTTTAGAAACATTCATACAGAGTTCACGAAAAATGCGAAAGAGTCATAGAAGTATTGCTCCTATAGTTAACTGTTACTTAGAAGAAAGTTTTAGGGGGGAGGTGGGGGAAGAGTATAAATATATATAAAATACAGATCTGGTGAGAGAAAGGCACCATCATTAACATAGCTGCAGTAGCTGTTGCCGTTCACAAATACATGCACAAGCTGTCATACGCACAAATACAGATGTATTTCACCAGTCTGCAGTAATTACTTAAAAAAAAAAAAAAAAAAACAACAAAAAAACCCACAAAAAACACAACAAAAAACCCCCCAAAGAACAAAAAAACCCAGAAAACTATACTGAGGGAAAAGTAGTCATGGTAAGGCATCCCCAAAGCAGTGGAGAAGCCACACTTAAGAGCCGCTCAAGCTGTAGCGATTTGGCTGCTGTCCCAGAGGGACTCATCACCCACACCACCTAGGTCAAACTGACAGTACAGATACTAGAGAAACTTCTCTCCCACGCACACAGTTATTAAACAATGATCAGTCTAGCTGCTTATCCAGAAAGATTCAAAAGCTCTATCGTGTAAGATAAAACCCCATTGTTCCCGGCTTTTAGTAGTAATTCTCTGAAAAGCATCTCTAATGATTGTGACCACAGAGGCTTTACAGGAGAGCTAGCCGCAGAGGACAGACCTACATCTTTGCCCTGGGAAAAGCCGTGGAGCGTTTCTTCCTGGACACACTGATCAACTGGAAAAGCAACTTTGGTTCAGGAGACAAGCAGCTGGAGAGGGGAAAGGGAGGAGAATATCACAAAGGGTTTCAAACCGTAATTGCTGTAAAGATGTTGTGTTAGAAGTTAGTTTGCTACTTACTGCAGTGCAGCAGCCCCCAAGGCACTCTCGGACACAGAGAGGCCTCCAGCATCACCAGGAGCACGCAAAACCTTGCAACTATCCACCTTAATGGTAATTCTACCCTTGCCTCCCTCTGCCTCTTAAGAATTAACACCCTTGGATTTCTGTGGGTGTTCACCCTAAAGCCTTCACCAAAAGAACAAATTTCATCTCACCCATCAGTACGCTGGCATATGTAAATAGAGGCAGGCACATGCAAAGTCAACAGATACCAATATCTCTTATTCTGGGATATTAGTGAAAAGGGCAACAGAGAAACACTGTAGAACTTGCCTTCACCAACTGCACTTTGCTTTTCTGCCTTTTTTTTTTTTTTAACCTAAGTACAAATAATGTTTTCCTTGAGACAAACTATTCTGATAAATGTTTATGGAGTTCAAAAAAAAAAAATCCCTGCTACACAAGTAGCTGGATGTTTAGACAATTTGATGTAGGAAACATTATACAGTCTCTGTTGTAGCAGTTTGTAGGAAAGTTTGATGCAAGATCAGTTTGCTGTTCCACTTGTGTCACGTTGTAATTTACAGTAGTAGGCAATGAGGTAGCAGCTCTGAGGGAAGCATCATGCTGCAATAGAGGACATGTCACTGCAAATAATGCCATTCACAGAGCACCAGTTCGTCAGCTTTCGGAGGCTGGTTGGTTGGCTTTGTTAGGTTTTTTTTTCTTCAGATGAGGCAACAAAAGGATTAAGAGTGCAGACCTCAAATTCTCCCACTTTCTTATAGCAGAATGATTTATAGCACCTCTCAGATCTTAATCCAGACCAGGAGTTCGCTGTATGAGATGCTCAATAAACAATGCAGTCCTTCACCTTTACAGGAGTCACCTCTTCCTGCTTACCTGGAAAAAACATCCACATGCAGCTATTTTGCAGCCCAAATGTCAAGCTCTGCAGGAGACCTAGTATTTTCTCCACTGCTGCAGATGTTCCAGATCTTCATCCAAGCTCTCTTCAGGGCCTGACTCAACCAAGTATTACACTGCCTAGTATTGCTAGTAAACACGAAAATTTTATTAAAACAACCCTCCCTCCACCAGCCCACCCCATGGTAACATGGAACAACGTTTCCCCATCTTCATTATTATCTGCAGTTCGATCGGGTTTAGCCTGGATGTATCTGTGGAAACAAGTAAAAGTAACAGCAGCCATTTACAGCTGACTTTAGTGACAGGTAATATTCAACCACCATCTGAATAGGAAACAAGTATTTTATTTTGAAGTAGCATTTTATTTCCCATTAGCTTTGTATTTGGAGCTTCTGCCTAGCTAACAGAAACGGCGCACTACAGGTAGGGACAGGAATGCTTGCATGCCGTGCCTCTGCAATGCCACCTGCATCGGGTTTGGCATGGCAAGGTTTGGTGGCAGGAGGGGCTGCAAGGGTGGCTTCTGTGAGAAGCTGCCAGAAGCTTCCACCATGTCCAATGGACCCAATGCCAGCTGGCTCTGAGATGGACCCACTGCTGGCCGAGGCCGAGGCCATCAGCAACAGTGGTAGCATCTTTGTGACAGCATATTAAAAAAGGGGAAAAGTTACTGCACAACAATTGCAGTGAAGAGAAGAGTAAAACTATGTGAGAGCAACAGCTCTGCAGACACCAGAGCCAGCACAGAGGGGTGGGGGGGCTCCAGGCGCTGGAGCAGAGATTCCCCCCAGCCCATGGTGAAGCCCCCAGTGAGGCAGGCTGTGCCCCTCGGCCCTCAGAGGTTCACAGTGGAGCAGATCCCACCTGCAGCCCAGAGAGGACCCCGTGCCGGAGCAGGGGGATGCCTGAAGGAGGCTGTGACCCCACGGGCAGCCTGTGCTGGAGCAGGGTCCTGGCAGGACCCATAGAGAGAGGAGCCCAGGCTGGAGCGGGTCTGCTGGCAGGGCTTGTGACCCCACGGGGGACCCACGCTGCAGCAGTCTGTTGCTGAAGGATTGAACCCTGTGGAAGGGATCAGTGCTGGAGCAGTTTGTGAAGGACTGCAGCCCACAGAAAGAAGTCACATTGGAGAATCTTGTGGAAAACTGTCTCCTGTGGGAGGGACCCCACACGGGAGCAGGGGAATTGCGAGGAGTCCTCTGCACTGTCCCTCTGCACTGCTTGGCAGGGGAGGAGGAAGAGAAAATTGGGACTGAAGCCTGGGAAGAAGGGATGGGTTGGGGGGAAGGTGTTTTTAAGATTTTATTTCTCATTATCCTACTCTGATTTGACTGGTAATAAATTAATTTAATTTTCCTCAAGTCGAGCCTGTTTTGCACATGATAGTAATCGGTGAATGATCTCTCCCTGTCCTTATCTCAACCCACAATGCTTTCAATATATTTTCCCTCCCCTGTCCAGCTGAGGAGGAGGACTGACAGAACAGCTTTGGTGGGCACCTGGCATCCAGCCCCAGTCAACCCACCACACCGCTGGCTCTAGAAAGCACCACTCTACATACTTCACAGAAACACCAAAATAATGAAGTAGTATTTGCACAAGAAGATTGCATTATAATGGCAAAACGTGTAAACCTTTTTAGCATTACCCAAACGCAGCATCTACCTTGAATGTTAGGCCACGTGCCTACAAAGTAACTTGTGTTATGGGAGAGCTCCCTAAACAGGGGCTTGCTGTGTTTGTAAGCCAAGGCTCGCTGTGTAATCACCCAGCACCTTCTACAGAACTGCAACTTGGCCTTTGAGCCAAGTGCTGGCTCTGCTTTGACCAACACAGTCTGGATATCGACATGCAAGTTGCACCAGAGGAAGAATTTGCCTAAACCACAGCTGATCGTTATCTTTCAGACTCACACAACATGCTCTTGGTGTTGTTCTCTGACAATTCCGAGTGGCCAAAACTTCCAAAATTTTCCAGAGTGACCTCTGGTCATCATCACCTGCTTCAATACCAGGGATCAGACTTTCTAACACAAGTAACTCCTCCTGAAATTAAGATGGGTAGCAGGGAACTCACCGCTGTTGAAACCAGACAGCAGGAGCCAGGTTTTTAGAGTAGTAAGAAAATTACATTCCAATTTTTCATTGAAAAGTTTAAATTGAAAAACTTTACCCTAGGGCTTTAAATTGCCGGATGCTCCATCAGAGCATACTCCATAAGTAGAACTTCAGCTTTTGGGGCTGCGGCTGCATCGACACTAGACTTGGTTAGTCACAATGCTGAAAGCCCTTCATTGCTTGCTGTTCCTCACGTACCTTCTGGTAATATCAGCTTAAAAATCAGAGGCTAAACGTAGTCCAGACAAGGTCAGACAATCAATGCACACTGTAATCTTGCAGGGGTTTAGGCTGGTTTCATGCTTTTCTCCTGTAAATTAATTTGTATTTACAATAGCTTGATTGAACCTGTATGTATGTATACTTAAACTTCCCTTAAAAATTTGCCCTCTTAAAACGGCGTTTTGGATTTCATTTCCCTCAGTGGCAGAGCAGCTGAATTGGGGTGAGCACACCCATCTGCTGTTATCTGGGGAAGTAAGAAATGAGTATAATGAACACAGCCACACCACTCTTCTGTTAACCCACCTCAACACCTGCCTGCACAACAGCAGCAGAGTGCACTGTATGTCCGTGCAGCTTCCACCCCACCATGGCAGTGATACTGGCTTTGCTGGGACATACTCACGCACACCGGTGTCAGGTCTGGGCTTCCCATCACAGCCAGGTTTCTGGCATAGTTTTAATAAACCATCAAATTACCTATTTTGAAAGCAAGATAAGGATGAGGAAGAGAGAAGGTAAGTGTGAAACATTTCATGAACTTAGTAAACCAAGAAAACAGGTCACAATTCTGTCCAACCAAGCCTATGATCCTCCTCAAGATGCACAGAAACTGTTCAAACCAGAAGTACTCAGTGAATGCCAAGCCTGCACAGTAAGGCAGGTTTATTCTCTCTGCAGGAGCTTAAGGAGGATCTCGCTACACTGCTTACATTTTGTTTCCACACACAAGAAGTCTCTGAGATGTATTTATTCCATTCATACAAAAAAACAATTTCATGTACTTAAAAGAAAAAAAAAAAAGAGAAAAAGACGGCAGCACAGAAAGTTTTCTTCATTACAAAGCGTTTTTCCATCAGGCAATTATTTATAAGAACTTTTGTTAACACTGGAGTTTAGACTCTGGAACAAAGTGGATATATTGTTTACTAGCTTTGCCAGTCAATCTTCTCTTACAAAACCTCTCCCTTCCCCCTCTCCTTTTCCAGCCAAGTCAGTCCCTTGAATAGCTCAGGAGTTTCCTTTGTCACCAAGATCTCCTTTTCCACAAATTGTCCCCTGAATAATGCCATCTTCAATGTAGTGCCCTGAGTTATCTGTGCTCCTGCAGAGAACTGTCGAGGGGATGCGCGATGAGCGCCTGTCCTGGGTCTTATCCTCAGAGGAGCAGCAAATCATCCTTTTCATGGTACCCCACATCTCATCATCTTTGTATGAATAAATTATTGGATTCATGACAGAGTTCATCAGGGCCAGGAGAAGAAACCACCTTTTAACGTTCTGAATCCCACAGTAGGTGCAGTTCAGACCATCAAGCAGTAAGACAACCAGGCCAGGGGTCCAGCAGACAACAAAGGCACCTAGATATAGAGAGAAAAAAGAAAGAAAAAAAAGACTTCAAACTGCTGGAGATTTGGGGTGTTCTGCATCTTACAACATTATTTGGTTCATCACAATTCTACACAAAAATGATAAAAGCAGGAGAGGACAAAATTCTAATGACAGTAGCAAAATTCTGTCTACTGCTTCTCTTGCCAAGCCCTGAGCATGAGGCAGGGCAGCTCTCAGAAGGCTGCAGGGAGCAAGAACACAGCTGCTAACAGCATCAGCTCAAACACAAGTGGGAAAAGGCCATCGCAACAGCGATTCGCCCACGCTGATAAACAAACAAGAGCTCTGGAGCATTAACAAGTAGAGAACTGGTGCTCTGAGCACAGACTGCCTCTCTTCATCTTTCTCTCATGTGCTGGAGGAGAATCATAGAACCACAGAATCATTTAGTTTGGAAAAGACTTTTAAGATCATCAAGCCCAACTGTTAACCCTGGACTGCCAAGTCCATCACTAAACCCATGTCCCTAAGCACCGCATCTATGCATTTTTTAAACACCTCCAGAGAAGATGACTCCACCACGTCCCTGGGCAGCTTGCTCCAGTGCTTGACCACCCTTTCAGTGGAGAAATTTTTCCTAATATCCAATCTAAGGCTCCGCATCATAACTTAAGGCTGTTTCCTCTTGTCCTGTCACTTGTTATCTGGGGGAAGGGACCGACCCCCACCTGCCTGCAGCCTCCCCTCAGGGAGCTGTAGAGAGCAGTAAGGTGTCCCATCCCCCCTCCAGTCTCCTTCTCTCCAAACTAAAACAACCCCAGTTCCTTCAGCTGCTCCTCGTAAGACTTGTGTTCCAGAGCCTTCAGCAGCTTCATTGCCCTTCCCTGGACACGCTCCAGCACCTCAACATCCCTCTTGCAGTGAGGGGCCCAAGCTGCACACAGTGTTTGAGGTGCAGCCTCACCAGTGCTGAGCACCAGGGGCAACCACTGCCCTGATACCATGTGGCACATTTCTTCCACTGCCACAATACGATCCAAAGAAGAGACGAGTCTTCTGCCACACTCCAGATGACTCTGCAGAGCTATGGGCACACTGCCTAATTCACAGAACAAGAGTCATATAATTTGAACACGTCCTGGCTGCAAAACTCCACAGCTGGTGTAGGATGCCTGCCACTGCCTGCGACACACCAGCCCTGCCAGCCCCCCGGCCAGAGCAGCAGCCCACCCCTCTCCCCTGCTCCCCCCCCAGGCTGTGCACGCTGGATGCTTGAGCCCCAGCAACTCAGATCCAGGAAACAAACTCAGTTGTAACAGAAAAGAGAGAAAGAAACAAATAGATGAGTCAGCAAAGATGAACCAAGGGATGTAGCAGCCAGGGCAAAGAAATGAAGCAAAGAACAGAACAAAAAGGAAAAGAAAAAAAAAAGACAAAAAGGAGAAAGGATGAGGAAGTAAGAGTTTAGTGATAGGGGAACAAGAAAACTCTGCAAAAGAGGTATTTCCCCAAAACACATCAAGAAACCACAGGACAAGCCCAGGAGCAGCAGAGTTTTCCTTGTGTTTCAGCTGCGAGGCAGGAATAACAGCCACAGGGTGCTAATAAAAGCTGAAAGAGGCAGACAGACACCTCTCCCACCAGCCCTGTGCAAAAAAAAAATACTTATTAAAGAAAGAAAGGGGGAATAAGAGAGATCTTAGAGTGAAGACAACATGAAAAAAGCAAAAAAGCCACAGCTTAGAAGGAAGTTCAATATTGCGCTTACATCCTTTCACGTTACTGTACATCCCCACCATACAGGCAGGGGCGTGGGCAGGACTGGTGGGGAGGGGGAACACCGTGACCAAACACAGCCTTGGCCATGAGCCTGGTGGGCCCCGAACTGCCCCGGCTGCCCTCCCACCTCCCCCGGCACCGCAGCCTGGCATGCCTCGCCTTCAGCCCGAGGAAGGAGTAGCCATATGCATGATAATACTAACTTAGCACAAGCCACAATTGCTGTCTGACATACAAAAATAGAAAATTACAACTCTGTACAACAGTCGGAGTTTCAACAACGCACTGAGGAAATTCCAATCACTTGTGACAGTAGTTTCCCCTTTTATGGGCTTAGAAAAAAATAATCAAACAAATAAGGATGATAGCAGCCACATGCTACAAAGCTCTCCTGGGGGTGTTGGTATCTGTTCATCAATTTTAGTAGGGAAAACAAGTCCAGCTCAGGGTTAAGCCACTGGTTTTCCCCTAACTGAGCTGTGCAAGCAAGCGGTGGGAGGGCAGCCTGGCTTATGGCAGGACCCAGGCAGCGCCGGCTGGAGCCAGGACTCGGCAGCACCTCAGGCATCCCATCCCATCCCATCGGCTGTGCTGTGCACACGGGTTGACCGCACGGCACCGGGCACTTCTCCTCATTGGGGATTTTAATGGATGCTGTGCCCATCTGATTGGCACGCCATAATGGTATATAAAGTGAATTCATGTGATTTAGTAAGCATTAGGATTGCTGCAAAATGTATCTAGGACAAGGTATTGCAGAGCTTGCTGCAAATCTGTGCTCCTGGAGTCCAGACAAAATCCAACCAACAGATAACGTTCCAGTCAATATTGAAGAGAACAGAAAAGCGAGACCATCTCCTTCAGGAACTGCATTTTCTACTCTTCTGTACCAAGATTTTTGTGATGCTGCTAAGTGCTGATTTCATGGTGTTAGTTTTGAGATACCGGTTAACATCAGTAACATTCCTCCATTGCCCACTGGCATCGGGAGCTGCAAGCTGCTACCACAATGCTTATTTTCTCTGGTCAGTCTCTATATTACACACAGATTTGCTCCAGCATGCTGAGTAAGCAGTTATGACACCAACTCTCATGGTCTATAATGGAGAAAATATTGTCCCGATTTATTGCCCTGGGGTTCACCAGCAAACCCTATCTGTTTTAACAAGCAGTGGAATTGGCCCACCCAAACAACAATACGGTGTCTAGCTGAGTGTCTCGGTAAGTATTTGGATGGAGAGCTTTCATTAGCCACCAAGGGTCATGGGCAAAGTCACCAATACACCAGCTCCATGCAGAAATTAAGAGAGTGACAAACCCTCCTTAGAACAAGCACCGAAAGCATTTTGACCCCTTGTACCACAAAGCATGCAAAGTTCAACCATGCTTTCGGGGACATCAGCAGGAGAGGAAAGAGACCCCAGAACCACATTTAACAAAAGATACAGAAATCTCTCCTTCAAACAAAACCCCAAGATTGCAGGTAGGATTGCTCCATGAACTTCTAGCACATATCCCTGTCCACCTACACAGGCAAAACCCTAAAAGGTCTCAGTGGCAAAAGTAAGGGAAGATAAAAGACATCTGCAGACATCTCTCTGCACATTCCTCCTCCGGCACGACTGAAGACAAGGACAGGGAGCAGTGCAGACAGTGTCGGTTACTGCCTAATGCTTTCACAGGGTGTTGTTTCAACTCCATCAAAAATACATTTTGCTGTGTGTGGAGACAACACAAGCGATTCACACCCTGCTCTTAGCACTGCAGAGATGAAAGCAAGGCATGGCTCAGACTCTCAATCTTGCTCGGATTTTGCTATTTTTACCATGGAGCTTTCAAAGGGAACCATAGTTAAGCATAAATATATACCTTTGTCTTGGCACTTTGGTGATTTTCTTGTTTGCAGACTTTTTACCCCGTAGGAGCTCCTCTCATGACAAAGTGCCACACTCCAAAAGCAATTTTGTTTCTGGAACTCTCTAAAATTCACCGAAGTTATGTGAAATGTTGCCTGGATGCAACATGGATCAAAAGAACCGCTCTGAGCGTTCCCACCAGATTATGGGAGATCAGGTGTCACAACGCCTTGAGGTTAGTTTGAGGATGTTCCATTAGATTTAAACACGGGTTTTCTTGTAGGTTACATCATCTCTGCTTGAAAGTGAATTTCTGTGTACCTGGAAGCACTACTCATGCTTCAGCAGCATCACGTCATAAAATTCTGCACATCAAAGCTGTCCTTAAGCATGCCAACACTGAGGTGAAAAAAAAAAGGGGGGAGGGGGGAAAGAAGCACAGTAGCTTCCAGTTGCCTTTGCCACACGTACACCCAAGTTAAAACAGCAAGTTACCAATTAAACTATAAATTCACTGAAACTGAAAATCATCCGCCCCAAAGCTGCTATTTCAGCAGAAATTGGACTTCTAAGTTCAGATGAGCTAACACATACATGCCACCTGAAAATCACGTACCCATGCGGCCACCCTCCTTCAAAGTTACAGTCACAGGCTTAGCTAGGACCATGCCACGAGGTCAGCTAAGATGACTTCAGCCCCTTTTGCCAGGTTTCACATCTTCCCATTTCAACCAGAGAGCTTCCTATGGTTTAGCATGCCAAAGGGAAAGCCTTGCTGCTATCCTGTGATGGACCACTTCAGGTGTCGCAGTAGAAAATGGCAGATGACAGGGACCTGAGTCCCAGCCTCTGGAAGGGGCCATCCAAGCCCAAAGGGTGGTGCAAGAAGCCTCCTGCAGCTGTGATCACCATGAATCCAGAGTCACACTGAAACCCAGATCCCCCCACCTCCTAGCTGTAAGAGCACAGAAGGAGAAGACCCAGCTAGGACAGCGATGTCTGTGGAGGGGCAGCCAGCCGCAGGTCTGGCCTCCCCAGGAAGGGGAGGGGTGCAGACAGGAGGAGCAGCGTGCCAGCACCACACAGCTACATGCAGCCGCCTTCCACACTGCAGCAGGATGTTGTCCTGAACCTCCTACGAAACTAACAAAGCACATTAACAAGAATTCTGGTTCTCATCATGCTTCATCCAGCAACAGAGCATCTTGGAATCGCTTTTAGTAAAGACCGTACCAGGCATGTGCCCCAAAGCACTTTCAGGTGTTTTGGAACAAACCATTAAAAATAACTGCCTTGGGCAAAATCCACATGCTGCATGTAGCTGTAGGTTGCTGCATCAGTGAATGTAAGCAGAATTGTGGAAGAATCACTTTGGTCACTTGGTGACTCGTTTGGTAACTGGAAAGCCCAGAAAACATGCTATTCAGTTTCTAACACATTTTGCCGTGTGCTTGAATGGCTTAGCCAGAATACGCATTTCAAACTGTTTGAAAAAAATAAATTCTCATTCCTAGAAATAAACATTTATAAAAAGCCTCTCAGAGTCAAAATCTGGGGAACTGATATGAAGGTACATGCCAAGATACACTTCCTCTGACACAGGAGTTTGGGGTAGATCCTGCACCCAGCAACACACACGCTAACTGGACTTCTTTGGAAGCAGGCTCTGTTTTGGTTTTGCTTTTGACTGACAGAGTAAATATACAAAATCATGATCTCTAAAGTAGCACTCAGGCTAAGTTGAATTTGCCTAGCCCATATACAGTATCATTAAATGCTTTGCCCGAATTATAGTTTAATCTGGTGGCTGAAAAGCCACGTTCTGCAAGTAAGAGAAAGCTAATGCTGGTCTTTAAATCAGCCCATAGCCCTAAGGCCCCTCTCCCTAGTAAAAGATAGAATAAGCTGAAAATGAAGTTTGAAGCAGGGTTTATGTCCACACAGCAGCACAGCTGTGGTAAGCACCGAAAACCTGCACAGGCTAAAGGACCACAAGGGATTAGTAAACAGTGGCCACGGTCACCGTCCTTCCAACTCCTACGCCAGCCACGCAGGTGTCCTGCCCAGCACGCAGACCACCTCTCTGCTCCGACCTGCAAACACGCACGGATGCCCTGACAGCTAACAATGTCATTCCAGCGCTCACTCAGCACCCTCCAAATTTGGCTTATACAAAACCAAAGCAGTATTAACTATAAATATACATATAAATTAGGCATGACTATGTATCACAATTTATTTTCATGTGACTTCCCAGAAAGCAGCCTGCAGTTCTGCTTTCAATAGAAAGGCTCAGAGAATTGCTTTTTAAACATGCTTTTCTTTTTGTCTCTTTCCAATGCAGCAGTTAACAAAAGTCTACCCAATGCTTATGCATTAGGGCAAGATCATATTTGGAGCAATTCCGTTTTCCTGCATGGATTTTCTCCTTCCAGGTGGATGGGTTAAGTTTCACTGCACAAGAGCTTCAGGCAGGGTGAAAGATCAAATCTTGTCCCTGCAAGTCAAGGGGGAAGGACAGGAACAACCACTACGTTGTCCCTCTATAGGTGCCATAAAGTCAAGGAGGAAAAGAAAAGGACAGTTGGAAAGAGATTGAGAAGGGAAAGGCCCTGCCAGTGGACATGCCAATTGCAGAAGACACAGGAGTATAAGTGAGAACTTTGTACTTGCTTGAACCATCAATCCACTTTCTTTTCTGAGGTCAGGCACTGTAAAGTTTAACTGATCACAGCTTCTAAAGCATCGTAAAACATTATTTGGTAGACAAAGGCATTGTGTACTACAGCACTATTATTTCAGAAAGAAAGAAAAAAAAAGAAAAAATAAGAAGCAGGTACCAGACTGCAAACAGCATCCATAGACCGTAAGGGGAAGAAAGTGTCCTCAGCCTGAACTTCCTACCATGGCAACTCCTACCTCCATGAAAAGTGGCACTTTTCTCCCAGAGCTCTCTAGCACTACCATGCTGCACAACTGTGTCCCAGGTATGCATAGACAACAGCTTTCCCAAAAGCTCCAGCTTTTCCATGCTAGCTCACACAATATCAGAACAGTTGTCAGAGTGGTACGGCCTTATTTTGGTTTTAGAGTCCCCAGCTCCACAAGCACCCCAGCGTACCCCCACTTCCACCCACACCGAGCTACACAAACCATGCTCATGCAGTGCCTGGCTTCCAGAAAACACTTTGCTCCAATTCAAGTCTTCCCAGGGAAAACTGACTGCTACAGCTAGTATTTTGTTCCAATGATCAATCATCCACTATGTGCATCTCTAATATAAAAAACAGCTACATCACAACTAGCTGATGAGGTGATCTGAGATGCCCAAACATCATCAGTGTCTCTAGGGCAGAATCCAGGTCAAATCTCACGTTATGAGCTAGGGATCCAAGGCCATACTGTATCATCACTTGAAAGTATTTCGCACTGTGCAATCTTCACAGAATGAAAATTCATTTTCCCCTTACAAGACAAAATGTCCTGTCAATGTCACAGACCCACCAGGCATCCTCTCCTTTCACCAGGGAAGGTGCATTTCCAGGGAGAAGTCATTTGTATGTTTAGAAAACAGCCAAGAGGAAGAAGTGCAAAGAAAACTACCCACATCCAGCCATAGCGTTCATGGCCTTCTACAGATATTAAAGAATATTATTTTGAAAACATTCTGCTAGGCAGTTGTGAATCTTCACAAGGCTTTCTCCAAAGTGATTTTGTGTTCTGGCCCCACCCCCCAAAAAACCCTGCAGATAATTTTTCTTCTGCATGTTGACCAGTCCTCTACTTTGCATTTCTGTATGGTGCAACACTTATTTCACTATGTAAAGCAGAGCAAAGTCTAAATGCCTCCAGCACTTAAAAGTCTGGTGAGGGTGATTTTGTTTTCTTTTGGGTTTAGATGGTTAGGTTTGGGGGTTTTTGCTTTGTATTAAAACAAAGCCCAAAACAAGCAACAACAAACCAACAACTTATTCATTGGCACTGCCAGCCTTCCATACGATGGTTTGTAATCTCTTACCTAAGAGAGTCATGACAGTCTTCATAAGCTTCACAGGGGTTCTCCTGCGGCTAATGGATCCACTAGTGTGTGACGACAAGACATTAGTTTTCCTCTGAACATACATGTAGATTCTTATGTAAACCACCACCATAATGAAGAAGACAACTAGGTTTAAGACACTCCAGAACACCAGGTAACTTCTGCTGTAAATAGGTGCCAGGGATGAGCAGGCACTAATGTCACAGAGGCAGTTCCAACCCAGGGTAGGAACTGCACCCATGAAAATAGCAATGGCCCAAATGGATATAATTAAAAAAGTGACTCGCTTCTTCGTGAGATTACTGTGGATCTTCATCCGCATTATCGACATATGCCGCTCAACAGCTATGACGAGGAGATTCACCAGGGAAGCTGTCAGGCTGGTGTCCAGAAGACCCTGACGCAAAAACCAGCGGTTAACAGTTAATGTCTTAGACACTGGGCCAGTGTTGAACATCAAGAAGACGTAGGCTATTCCAGCAAAAAAGTCTGCAGCAGCTAAGTTGGCCAGGAGATAGTAAAAGGGAAAATGAAACCTCTTGTTCTTGACCACAGCTGCTATGACCAATGAATTTGAAATGAAAATGAAGAGGCAGAAAAATGTCCCAAAACACAGAACAACAATAAGCTGTGGCCCTGTCCACTCATCTACGGTGTCAGTGTTTGTCTTGTTATAGAAAAAGTCCATGCGCTTATCATAGTAGCATTCGTTCATCCTGGATTAAAGCCCCTGCATCCTAGGAAGGGTGGAAGGGAAAAAAGAAAGAAGGATTAAAATTCAACCACCGGTCCTTGCTTCAACCACCATACCTAACAGTTGTTGGGGTTTTTTTGGGGGTGGGGTGGGACAGGAATGCAAGAAGGTATATATCTGGAGGCCTTAAGTAAAAACTCATATTGTACAGAGTTAAGGCAGAAGGAGATATTCTGTCCACTGGAGGACTGCGGTGCACGATGCTTGGATGAATCATGGATTTTTAACAAGACTTACTTGCTTACAAAACCCCAGCACAGTCCCTTTGCACTAGCAGTCATACTGCACAGGCAACAAAGTGGAAATTAAGAGGTTAAAAGCAACTTTCTGGAGGTCACAAAGAGAATCTGAGCAACGGCCAAGCCATTCTTGCTCTGAAATCCTGCTTGAGCCACAGACCCATCATTATTTCCATTTCCTAAAGTATCCAGTCAGGACAGGGAAACATAAATCATAAATCTTCCACTTTACTGACTAAGCAATAAAATGCCTATTACTGGAAAAAATATTTTTTGGTTTTTCAATTATACATTAATAAATGTAAAAGTGTACGTATATAAGGTGCTACAGGAATATATATTCTGAGCACATGCTTGTTCCTTACTGCAGGATTTAAGTAAATGTCCTGAAAACGGAAAAAAATATTCTGTGTATTTGACTACTCTAAAGCCAGGGATTATTTTATTGGGCTGTCAACCAGAGCCCTGTGAGCACCACACAGTCCACTTATCTTCAAAACCAAAACACAGGTCCCTACCCAGGCACAGGACAGAGGAAGCCCCAGCAACAGCAGTAGTGCCGGGGCTTTTCCTTATACCCGCTCGGCACTATTTTGGACACAGGGCTCTTAAACACGATGGAAGGGGAATCTGTGTTCCAAATTACATCACACCAGCTACTCTGAGGTCAATGTCAGCTGCCTTAGCAATTTTACTGCCTTTACTATGAACCAAACTGAACTTCAACTAATTTACACAGGCAGATCTGACACCAATTATTCATGCTGGCCAGACTCCAGGCAGGGTCTCTCAGCCTAGCAGGGAGAGTTTGTGTCTGATCATCACTAGCCCTCACGCTCTCCGTCAGTATCTACATAAGGGTTTTAACAACGACTTCATGAACAGATATTGTATACTTTTAGCAAAACCTAGGAACCCAACCATGGCACAAGATCCTAATCACGTTAGATATTATACAGAACAGCAAACCTGTGACTGACTGCAAGGACAGAGAGGAGGAAGTAGCAGGATACAAAGCTGCAAGAGAGGCAGCAGCACTAATAGCTTTTGTAAAGCACTTTGTGAGCCTCAGCCTGTCACGAGTGCCAGTGACGGACTGAATGAGGCTGAAAAGAAAAAATACACCTAGAAGTGGTTACAGGCAGAACCATACAAAAAAGTACAAGCTTTTCTGCTCTGCAGCTAAAATTGATCACAGATAAAGATCAGGTTCACTTAGTCTGTTATTACCCTGTGGTTACTTAACAGTTATATCTCATCACTCCAGGGACCGGGAAACTCATTAAGCAATTGCCAGCAAGCTGGCTAACAAGCCACATTTCTATTAAAGGTTCCTTCTGAGTTTTAAGAGAAAAAGGTTAATCTTCTGGCATATAAGTTACTGCATGAGAGAAATAACACAAATGGCATATTTGTATTATCTGATTTTAAACCAACTTGCACTATTCCATGATTAATATTTTTAAAGTTGGGGTTTTTTTTAATATTTCATTTTTCTGAATTTGCTCCATAGCCTTTTTTGCTTGGTTCCCACCCTACATCTAGTAGTCAACATGAAAGCAGGCCACTTGACATCATTGACCATTTTATTACCCTCAAGAACCTAGGCAGCTACTTCTTTTATAGAATATTACTTAAAGCATCAAATACAAGTACATAGTCAGAACTAAGAACAATTACTTAAGGATAAGAAGTGGAAGGAAACCAGGAAATCATCCCTTGTGCTGAAATATTACCGAGCACCCCTTCATCTATAAAAAAGCCTCAGCAACTCAGATCCACCGCAGAGAGTCACCCGGAATGCAGCGCCTGCCACTCCCTGTTCAGGGCAATATGGCAGAGTGGGGCAGTCGGCACATGCCCCGTTCTCACCTAGGAAGTACTCAACAAAAGTCAAATTCATTCTGCAAATACCCAGAAGTCACGGAGGAGCTGCAGACAACAGCTACTCGAGCAGCCAGGCGCGGGGACCACCACCAGCCGAGGTGGCTCTGCCCTCACCCACCGAGGCAGTACGGGACTTGCTGGGCTTGACATGAAGCTTTTACAGAACAGCCCAAATGCCTGCAAATAGAAGCAGCATTTTGGGCAAGAATGGCAGAGAAAAAAGAAAAAAAAAAAAAGAAAAAAAATCTGTGAAAATTATAGGGAAGGTTTTCTGAACATGCTGTATCTTACTGTGTAATCATCTCAGCAGATGAAGCTCTTTTATTTGCAGCGACAGGAAAGATCTGCAGATACTTTTTGCATCTCATCTGGAGAACAAGCTTAAAAGAAATCCAAAATACCAACTATGAACCCTTTCTAAATACTTCAGCTTATTGAGATCCCATCCTCATTCAAAGTAGTACCCCTCCCACCACCACAACAAAAAAAAAGTCATACACCCATAATTCTCCACTGAAATAATCACACTGCAAGCACTCACTGTCATACAGCAGAGCTCAAATGATTTTGACAAAGATGTCTTGAGATGTTGAGATAAGGCAGGAGGGAGCAGAAAAGCATCCAGCTGAGGTCTCAGAGTCCCAGGGCAGACTTTGGAGGTGTCCAAATGGAAGCTGCAGGATGGTAGCTGAACTGGAGCTAGTCTGCATCCCAGTCCTCCAGAGCAGAGATGTAGCACTTGGCTGTCTGTACTAGCCTATGTACAAAAAGCACTTGTCATGCCAGGGTCCTTCCAGACAGTTTATTTCACACCTTCATTTTATTTTAAGTCCTTCCAGAAGAACTAGTCTGGCCTCAGGGGAGCTGGGCAGCTGTGACAGAGCTCTGCAGCTGTATC
Organism: Falco peregrinus; assembly: GCF_023634155.1. Lineage (NCBI taxonomy): Eukaryota > Metazoa > Chordata > Aves > Falconiformes > Falconidae > Falco > Falco peregrinus. Next base: position 19,229,848 of record NC_073730.1, on the reverse strand, counting down.
CTCAGTGGTCCTGCCCCAGTCCACACCAGGCACAAGAGATGTGTGATAGGATATCCCATATTTCCTGGCACGTCACAGTTTAACACATTGCAGGACTTTATTCTCCACGTCTTTTCTTCTGCAGCCAAATCAGAGATGTTTAACTTAATCAGGGCGGGTTTAAACCTAAAAGGAAAACAAACCACCCTTAAATATTACATATTTCAGAGTTGTTTATTAAGTACACACAGATGTGAAGATGCAAGCAAAATACTGTTCAAAGTTTTAAAGGTAATAGAAACTGAAATAGTAATGAAACAGGTAAACTGGTCAGCCCAGCTTTATAAAGACAATAGCCTTCTAGAACCTGCAGCAGGCAGCTCCCCAGTTCTGCTACTCACCTCATGAAGAATTACCTTCTTTTGCTTTGAAAGCGGCTCTCACAAGCTTGACACTTCTCATTTTTTATGGGAAAGGACAGCAAACAATCTCCAGTCACCTCTTCTATGCCACACTGTATTTTACAGCCCTCCATCTAGACCTCCAAAAGTTTGACAGCAGTAACCTCATATTGTGTATTCTACAGATGGGTTGAGTTATTAACCTGCCACAAGTTACTCACAAGCAAATACATCAAAACTTTGCAAACGCCAAAAGCATACTTCCGTCAAAAAGGTTCTTCTCCTTCCTTCAATATATTTAATTGCTTCAGTTCAACCATTAGTGGCTACAAAGATCAGAAACTGATGGACTGTGAAGTGTGTTTTCCTCTGCCACTCTGAATAAACATAAGCTTTGAGTGGGAGAAATCATCTGTTCCAAAAAAATCTCAAAGGATTTGGTTCAGTTAAACTGATTTCAAATGCAAAAGCACACATTAAGAATCCTTCCCAATCCAGCACTTCTTGAGCTCTGTTTGTCTTAAAGACAGCTTGTATATTTGAATTAATTTTGAATTCCTCTAACTAAGTGCAACTTGGATCAAGTCAGAATGTGTCCTTCACCATTCTTAAAATAAAAGTCAAGAATTTGCATGAGTATATAAGAATATATTACACTAGCTATCTAAATAAAGAGTTAGTGAAATAAAATATCACCTCTTGTTTGGGACAAAAGCTTTAGCTAGTTGCAAGCTAACATGCTTTAATACTCAATTAATGCAAACTATTCAAGTGAATCTAGTTTGCTTCAAGAAAGTTACTAAAATCTGTGTATTTACAATGAAATTTAATTAATTAAATTTGGCCTCTAAACTAGCTCCGAGTTACTCATTATTAATGCAGCCATTTCTGAAAGAAAACCCAGAGTGTTTTAACGAGAAGGTCATTACAAAATTTAGCCTGCGAGCCCTAATGTGATTCATGGCACACCCCACCGGTTTCCTGTCCATTAAAAACCAAGTTGTTTCAATGCATCGGCCACAACCTGATTGAAGGGCTGGCGTCAGTTTGGGGGACTTTGATGGCTTCTGCCCTGCTCCTGGATGAATGAATGCAAGGGTGGGGGGTGAACAGACAAGCCTGGCTTGGCACAGTGAGATACTGTGAGAGGATTTGAGCAGAGCTGGCAGCTGGGCTGCAAGGCCTGTGGAGCAGGACCAGCCCTATAGGGGTAAGCAGTGAAGTCCTACAGCAGGACTGAACGTTACCGTGGGTGAAGAGAGGCAGGTTTGCCCAGGCAGAACCCCAGCCTGGTTTGCTGCTGCTTTTCCTGAGCTGGCACAGGGATTTGTTACAGACGTTGCTCTTCAGAAAGCAGAGTTTATTGTGCTGACTGATTGCAGGCACTGATGGCAGAGCAAGGAGGCAAGTCACTTCAAACACTCTCTTTGCATTCTAAGTGTTACTGCAGAGAGACATTAAGCAGCAGCATCTGCACATACTGCTTATAGGCTGCTTAAACCCATCCCACCAGCAGCAGACAGCCCTCAACAGAGCAGCGCGACAGCTTTGCCTGGTGGTGTGCAGCCTGTGCAGCCCTGGGCTCCCCGCAGCAGCGCTCCCACCTGCCTGCACCCCATGCCACAGGCAGGCACGCACACCCTCTGCCCCCTCCTCTGCTCCCACATAAACCCCTGGTGCCGATTTTATTTCTCTTGTTACTGAGCAGCACACTCTCAGCTCATACCCAAGAGAAAGGCAGAGGCAGCAGCAGGATGCCAGGGTGCTGGGCAGCCCAGCTACACATACAAGTAGTACCAGTTCATAAAGGGAATCAGTTCCTTGTTCCCCTCCACACCCTGCATACATGTGTGGCCACAGAGGAAAACACAGACAAACGATTGCACGGTAACCCAAGAAACCCATTCAGGTTACCTCAGCTTAAAAAGAAATACCAGGGCAGAAAAGGGTGTGTAACACAGCAGAGGCCAAAAACGTTAATATGTAACTGTAAGAAGGGGGTTTGTAAGGTAGGTACTCTGGTTTGCTTTTAATTCTTTTTAATAGTTAATTGATATAACCAAAATCAATTTAGAGAAACAAACTGAAAGGAAGCACATAACACAAAGTTATGCCCAAATATCTCAATCTAAAGGTGGGTTTTTTTTATCCGCTACTATTAGAGGACACAACAGAAGCTGGCATTAGTTTAACAGGTTTTACAGAGAAAAATTATCTCAGAAGTAACTTCTACACTTTTAAGGAAACTCTGTGGGCAGCACCTGTACTTGGAACAGCATGCTACATGGTCCACTTAAAGGAACTGAGAATACCCTTTCTAAAATACAGGTTTACAAATTGGAAAAAAATTTAAAAGTTATACAGCTCAATAATTAAGTTCTTAATCCAGAGAACAAACTTATTAGCAAGATAATCTACTTATGATTGCTTGGTTATATGTTTTCTTTGTAACTTAGATACCCCCAATTTCAGATAATTGGCTGGACTCAAATTGGGCACGCACAAGCAGTGTTACCCCATTATCTTGGTCTTCAGTGTCTTTTAGACTAAGGAGAGCAGAGCACCACATCCACTTCCACTCCATGCCTGCTTCATCTGCATAACGTTAACTTGATGGTTGATGGAATGTACAGCAGCACTCATGCTTCCACTGGGGTTCTGGTCATTTCCAGTAATAGCCCATTTTAATGACATCATCTTTTGGATGGAAAAGGGAAGGGAGTGGGGTGAAGGGAATCAAGATGAGTCTTTGACAACTTCGATGTATCAGCGGTAGAAGCGCCTGAAGTTTTGTTATATAATCATATACCCTGCATGAAATACCAAGGCTATATGGTACAAGCAAAAGAATCTTAAGTAGTATTAAGCCTATCAAAAGTATAGAACCTCAAGACTAAATATTTAAGTTGCAGAGAGAAAGTAGTACCGCCAGCCACAGACCACAGCACTCTGTACACACAGACTGATAAGAGGCACACACAAAAAAAAACTGGTTGAGGCACCGAAGTGTCACCCTGCCCATGTAGGCGACAGTGCTGTTCCTCTGAGCTGCCGTAGACTGGCACAGGCAGCTGAACTGTGAGACACAGATACAGGGGCACCTACACCGAGGTGTTGCAAAGCTCAGGCTCCAGCTCCTGAAATCCTTTTAGTACAGAGCTGCTCGACTGCACTAAATTGCTTTTTAAAGCTCTGACCCACTGCAGAAAGTTGTTAGGGACAGATACTAAGTAACTCACTAGTTACCACAAGTTTAGACTTCAGACTTCAGTAATTTAAGACTTTCTGAAATTATGGTTTACTAAATCTATATATGGAGTTCAAACTAAAAACTTCACTGCAAAGCTTTCATTTAGTCTCCTTTAAGTGTGGTTCTGGAAGGAGCTGGCAGGTCATCCTATAATGCGGAAACAGACACAACATTTAAAGTATTTAAAAGCCATTCAAACAGCCTGTACATTGTGAAACATGCTTAGAAGAAAATACCTGTTCTGCTTCTAAGCTAGGTTTTCCATTTCTGCAGAACTTGCAGGTCTGCTCCTCGACCACTACCAGCTCAATTTTATAGTTCAACAAATCAGCTTGCTTTCATGAAATCTCCAGCACACGCACACTATTTCAGCAGTGTCACAACCAAGTGAACTTTTATTGTTTATTTTCAGCACACAGCTGATGAGGACCTGAATCATGCCACTGCTGATGAAAACAGGGCACCTGGCCGCACCTGATCTGGTAACAGATTCGGAGCCCCAGTTTGGAAGCAAACACTTCAGTGGAGCTGGTAGAAATGGTGGGCACCAAGAATTATTTGGTAGAGACTTAGAAGTGGACCTAACCGCCTAAAAGTAGAATCTAGGTATGTGAATCTTCAAGACTCTTATCTAAGAGGAACATGTCCTCTGTGATGTCACACCTTATACTTTAGAGATTTTATTTCACTCTCTGACAGCATAAAGACTGTGCTGGAGGATATTCCAGAACTGTGAACAGTCACAGCAGCACAGGCAGGTAAGGGCACAGTCAATCCAACTTGTCTGAAACTATAGTCTAGTATTCTGCAAAGAGCCAAACACACCTTGCAGCTTTATTTGCTGAAGCAGCTGCTGCTTCTCTATCGATTGTGCAAACTTGGTTGGTTGTTGGGTTGTTTGTGGGGTTTTTTGTTGTGTTTTTTTTGTTGGTTGTTTTGTGGGTGTTTTTTTTTTTTTTTACATTTCACTTCATTTTCAGTACACTGATGAACTCTGTGAAATCAGATTTTTCAACACCTAACTGGATTTGAGTGGTGCTTCCTACTACACCTCTTAAAATACCACAAGAACATGGAAGAAGCCACAGGCTCCGCAGAGCTTAAAGGGCAGAGCTGCACAAGGCACCCGAGCCACCTGCGGTGAGAAATGTCCTTTCCCCGCCACCCGCTGCCACCAGCGGAGCCGATGTACCCACCTCCACCAACACCGAGGCGGTACAACAGCACTGTTTCTTTCCTCTAGAAAAAAAACTAATCAAGAGACATAACACAAGTAATATCACTGTGTTTTTCAGTATTGTATACGTTAAGATGACACCTTGTGAAGAGCTCCCCAGCAGTGCCCCTGCCAGCCCCCGCGGCGCGTACTTACGGCCGGTGCCTCCGCAGGGCGCGATGCACATGCCAGTCCAGGGATGCGCAAACCCAGTGCCACCTGCATGAAGCTCACACTGTGCAGGTAGGAAGCGCCTATAGCTTTGTGTACACGTACAGATGGGCACAGAGCGGTGCCCGTGCTGCGGCAGCCCCGTAAGCGCCCCGGCAGCGCTGGGGGAGCCCCGGCGCGGCTCCCCGCTCACCGGCAAGGGCCGGGGCTGGCCGGCTCGGGGCACACGGCTTCACAAAGCCGCAGAAAGTTCCGCTCCGCCCGGCTGCGAGGGAAATCGCGAACAAACCGCGGCCGAGGCGTTCCCGTGGCGGCCCCGCCGCCGGCCCTGCCCCACTCCCCGGCCCCGCCGCCCGCCCCCGCCCCGCGTTAACCCGTACGCCGCTGCCAGCGGGAACCACATCTATATTTTTTTTCCCCCGGATACGTCCCGTCCCGTCCCCGTCCCCCCGGGTGCGAAGGTTTGGCTCTCCCGAGCTGCGGGCAGAGCCCAGGCACGCAGGTCTGACCTTCGAGCAACCGAGAGCGGCAGAAAGCTAGAGGGCTGTGCTACCCGAAGAGCCCGCCAGGTCCATCACCATCATCCACATTTTGGGAAGCAAAAGGCAGATAAAACCGCAGTAACTTCCATGACTGGGTCATGACAGCACAGGCAGGCACATGTTCTGCTTCCTTCCAGCATCATACATAGCTGTTCTTTTAAACATAGTACAAAACCAAGCAACCCAGACCCACCGCGCACCCAACGGCGGCATGGAAACCTGTAGCTTGGCTCAGCACCGAAGGGCAGGACTGCGCATACAGCTCGGCCACCAAGGGCAAGCCAAACTCAGACCTGGGAGCTGGTACAAGATCCAGGTTATCTTGAGACCACGATCACATGGATCTAACCATTACTACCTACCCTAATCAGTTACTGTGACCAGGTGTAGTGCCAAGGAGTACAGAGCTCCACACAGGTCTGCTCAGAGCTGGAGAATGGACAGAAGAAAACCTCAGCAGAAAGTCTCTGCTCCGCTCCTCAGAAGTCCTGATGATTATGGTGTGAAACCTGGACACAGTGTTAAAGACTAGATTGAGCCTTGGGTGAGAGCATCATATACTTCGTTACATACAAAATGCCAGGCAGCCTCCGCTCCAGCAGCTTTTTCCCCGTTTTATCCACAAAGCCCCAAAGTACAAGCCCGAACTCTTATTAACCTTGTCCTCCTCACCTGAATGCTCACCTTGAAAATGGCTCAGGAAGCTTGCTGCTTCCCCTTCCTGCCCGTTTCCTTCTAATGCAACCTTCCCACCCACTTCTCTCCTCCTTTCATTAAGTCCTAAAGGCAATTAGCAAAAGCTTCATACTCCCAGGAAACAAGACAACCAGAAGTAACAGCTCATTTTCAGAACACTTTGCAAAACTTATGCTCCAGTTCTACTTCCATCACTGTGCATCACCTCCTCAGCAGTTGAAATGTCAGCAACTGTATTTAAATCTGTATCAATGCACGGATTTAAGAGACAACGTACATCAGATTTCCTGTTAAGTTTAACCTCCATGAAATAGAGAGCCAATGAGAAGCTCTAGCAAGTGGCCCTTATCTTTTTTCCAAGAGAAAAAAACCCCACAACACTAAACAGATGGTGAAGACACAGATTGGCTTCTACTACACAGTCACCTGCTCTAATATGCTAAGGCTGAATCAGTGGTCTAGCCAGCAAGCATCTTTGAGTTTTTTTTAATGTATTTTTTTTAATCAATACTGGACAAGAAAGCTTTGATTCTATTATAGAAATTAAGTCTTAAAATCAGTAAGAATAGGTATTTTCCACATTCCTTTGGTTGGTAATACTTTCCCCCTTAATCCCTGAGGATTCTCTCACAAACAAGCATTTATCTAAGCCATGGCTTTGGCAGGTCACACTCGATGCCCTACTAAATTGGAAAGGAGCAGCGAGTCAGAGCTTGGGGGCTCCTGCACAGTGGCTCACAGTGCCAAGGGGACGGGATGCATCTCACCTGCTTTAGGGAAGAGAGGCACTAGACCTCAGAAGGTCAAGAGCCTGTCACACTGTTCGTAAGTCAGAAAGTAATTCCACAACTTGCTGTCATACCTTAGATAGCACTGCACAAAAATTAAAGAGAAAAGAAAAAAAAATCCAAGCCCAAGGACTTCTGCTGCTGCCATCAAGTGTTGGCAGTTCACAGCCACTAGCAGTAACGACATCTCACCTTCACAGAAGGGGCAGAACTGCACGGTCAGGCAAGAGCCCTTGGCAGCATGTATTGCCCAAGGTATCTGTATGCCCTACCAGGGCAACACATACTGAAAGATGTTATATGAGTAGTTATCCACTAACGTAGTATTAATTACCTGCTTCTTCTAGGTCCAAGTCTCTAATTTAAGATTTCTGTTAGTACTGGCAGAAGGTACAACACAATGCATTTTCAGATGTGCTGGATTTTGGTCCTGTTTACTAGGGAATTGTTTGATTCGGAAACAAGGCATTCCAGAAAGCCACCAGTAAAACAGCAGTAAACACAGAACACACCAGCATCTTACACAATAAAGGCAAGACAGCACACAGCATGGGCCAAGAAACTCTGCCAGCAATCAGTTAATGCTGATCACCTCTGTTGTCTGCAGAACACTTGGATTGTCCAGGGCTCCACAGCATACACTGCAAGACTAACACTGACTCCAACAAGTTCTGCACACGAACACTAGGAGAAAAACTGGCTCTTCTGTCCCAAGTGGAAGACAGTAATCCTCTGTCCTAGATTACACAGTTAGCATGTTTGATGAAAACAGTTACTGAAAATCTTTGCCAACAGTGTGAAATCTTGGTTATTGGTAACAATTTAATTTTTATCCACAAGCTGTAGTGACAGCTGAAGCCACAGGAAGGTATTGCGCAGGCTGGGATGGAAAGATTCTCTGTCCCAAAGACATTTCAGCAAGAGAAGCACTAAAATTTGCTGAGCCTAGATGCATAGAAATGTTGACATGAAAACCATCTCTCCTAGATATCTAGCTGTAGTCTAAGCAAGACAAAACGTCATTCCTTTCCAACAAAAAAAAAAAAAAAAAGAGCCAGGAAGGCAAATGCTAGGCAGGAAATATTTAAACGGCACACCTTTCCAGACCTTCAGTCACCACTGCTCTTACCTGATGGCCAGAAACACTGATGGAGAGTCTGCAGTTACCAGCCTCTCTTCTTCAAACATCCCAGAGTGGAAGCAGAGAATGAAAACAGACCTGTTAAAAAACAGGTCTTTCAACCTACCAAAAAAGGTATGAATCCAGCACTGGTTTTTCCCACTGTCCAGTTTCTTGGGCAGGGAGGGGAAGAAGCTGCTACTCACCTTATTCATGCAAGGGCAGCATATCTAATTCCCTTCGCCATTTGAAACATCAGACCACCAGAACTTGCAGAGTCCACCATTAGTATTCAAGAACACGTATCAATCCCATGTCCTAGTCAATATACTCTGACTGAAGTGAACATCAGCTGCTACAGGTGTGGGTTTGGTTTTTTTACGGAGCAGATAGCCCCATTCAAAGTGGGGCACCTAATATAACAGTCTGCCCACCCAGGAACAGTCAGTAGCACTAGAAGTTTTCAGAACTACCTGGTTAACACATACACAGTACTATACTGGAAGTGCTTTAGAGCTACAGAAAGTGCTCTACTGTCATTGAAAAGGAGTTTATGAAGATCTAAGGGAAAAATACAGTACTTTACAGATGACCACCCCAAAGACACCTAGAAAAATCAGCTGCCAGACTCAGTTGTTACACATTTTCTTCCAATTAACATGTGCTTGAAATGGAAGTATTTAGGCAAGCCAACTCCATGGCATTGTTTTTGCCATAATCTGTCCTCCAGGATATAGCAACACAACAATGCAATACCCCAAAAAAACCAACCCCAACAACAAAAAAAAGCAATAAACTTCTTATTCTTCACACGATGCTTGCCATGGAAGTTTCCAACCACACAAGAAAAGAGTTTACATATAGCTAAAGTAGTAATTTCAACTTAGGCACAGTACATACCAAATATTGTATGCATAATAGAAAAGACTTACAGCCAAAAAAAAAAGCTTTTGCTTTTAGTAAAGCTCTTGAAGAAAATACTGTGATCTATACAAGGTTTGCATTAAAATGATACACAAGGGGGAGAATAGCAGTTATTTCACACTTTCGTGCAGCTTTGTAGTTTTACAAAAATTTATTTCAGGGAAATGGAGTTGTACCACATAGAAGTTACAGGCTGAATGCATCACTTTAAGTGAAGAACTCCTCCCTTCTTCTCGATTACCTTTTATTTAGTATTTTTAACATGGAATATTTTTTTTAAATTGTAAATTTTTCTTAGTAACAGCTTATTCAGGGCCACCTTCTTTCCTCCTAGATGTGATTAGCAAAACAGAGCTCCCACGGACAATGCTCAAGGATCAGCCTTTAACGTGACAGACATTGGGGCAAGAACAGAGTTCTTCACAGCTCTCTTCCAGATGCAGCTTCTTGGCTCTCCTCCTGGTCAGCCAGCTGATGTCACATTAGCAGTTTTTCTTCTGAAAACACCTTAATTAGGTAAGATTAGTCTGTTCACAACGAGGCAGGTCCAGATAGTGAGTTTCATTGCAATTTGGAGAATTATTCTTCTCCGTACAACTATGCTTTCTTAGCATGTATTAGTTATTAATTGATGGTTATACATTAAAATTCACAAGTATCAAGCTGTCATCACTCTGTTGTCTGCAAAAAACAAACCCACAATTTTTAATTCAGCAAGAAATGCAATAGGAAGCATTTACCCATACAAGTTGGGTTTTAATCCACTGTTCTGTGCTCTCTTATTTCAGCATACAGCTCCAACACCTGCACTGGGACAATCAAGCAGAAACTGCTATAGTAGCAAAACCTCTAGGTTTTTACTCCAGCTACTAGGCTTGAGCCCTCAATACTCTGCAGCATGTTACTGTAAAGCATATTTATTACACTCAAGCAGACAGAAGTCTCTGATCCTGCACAATGACTTGTATGTGAAACCTGAAGCTGTACCTGGCTGGAGTTCTTGTTAACTAGCTGGCCTTCAAGCATCCACAGCAACTGCTGGGATACCTGCCCATCATCATCTCACATACTCCTTTTGGCTATGAGGTTTCCATCTACCAGAGTACATCAAAAGTATAAAGTTGTATTTCACAAAAGCCTCAGTATCTAAGTAGACAAGTTCCGTACTGCTAAAACAGGATTTGTTACACCAGTCAGGATTGAGTAAGTGTTCACATTCAGCTCTATTCCTCCTCCCAAAGCCTGGCTTCCTTGCACAGTGCCCACAACCAGGTTTTCTCAGAAACAGAATTCAAAGAGTCAACTTCCAGACCAGCAAGCACCAGGCGAGATGCTCATCTCTCACCAACACAAGCTCAAAAACACTGCTAAGACCTCCAAAGGCCTGAGTTTGGTCACAACCAGACATTTACAAGTGTGTTTCCCAATATTCTGACCTATGTTATTGAACCAGTTTGCCTCACAGGCACAGCATAGCTTCAGGATTAAGTACTGGTCCCCTGGCCGAATTGCATTCTCTTACTTTCTGGTACAACTCTCAGCCTAGCTGTGGAAAAGCTTGCTGGAAATAGGAGACTGGCAGAACCCTATGAAGCGGACTTAGCTTGCTTCTGACTCCTCAGCAGTTCCATGTTATACTCTGCAGTCCTTCCATCAGCTTCCACCAGTTTCTGCATGGTAATTTCCCTATGAGCAAAACACTTAAAACATGCATTTAAGCTCAGAATGGCTGCTCCTGCACTATCAGCAGACTAAAGATCCAACACAAAGTAAAGCACAAGAGGAACAACAATGTCCAAATATTCCACAGGCTGAATTCTGGGTGCTCCAGCATTTGTGAAACAGCACTTTGCAGTGAGAAGCTAACTTGCATACTTCTGAGAAAAACACTCAGTAAAAACACCCTACTGACCTCCTACAGCAGCAGATGAATGGCATGGAAGTTTCTTCTTTTCTGTAACCAACAGTGCCATGGTCTTTCAGAAATTCATGTAGATCTGTTACTGGAAACCCACTTTGTTGGTATTTCTGAAAGAGAATGTGTTTCATTTGCAACACACAAGAAGTTACCAGGCATGATGTGTTCTAAAACTTCCTCTAGAATGTGATACTCAAAACCAGAGTACTTTGTTCACTTGTTCAGTGTTGCTGTAGGAAGAAAAAAAAACACCATACAATCCCATCCTAGAAACACCACATATGTAGTTGATGGAATAAAGCAATCTAAGTGACATAAAATGTAAGAGAATCTGTGACCAACATTAATTTTGTTTGCTATCCATAAGACCAAGAAAGTGATCTCAAATCATACTGACACTGATCCTCCCTTGTTCACACGAGCTGCTTCACTCACTGTGGGCGCCCTGGGCTCATTTTCTATAGCCACCCCAATGCTAGATTTGAAGGGCCCTAATGTGGATATTCAGCATTGCAGGCTGAAGAAGTGCTCTGCAAAACACTAGTTCTGCACATTGGAACAGCTCCTCATTGATCCACATGAGTGCTTGGAAGGATGAATAACAGGGAAACATTTCACGGGTCAGACCATGCAATAAACTCAGAAGCAGAGACAGTTAAGTTTTATTTCGAGATGCTTAGAAAGTGGAGCTTTTGCTTGGCCTGGAAGCTGCAATTCATGCCAGACTAGCCTGATTCTGCTGGCCTGTTTATCTGATACTAAGACAAGAAAAAGCAATGAGAGCCAAAGAGCATGATCCACATTGCCTTCCCCCTGGTTACTGCAGCTACCAGGAGCACAAAGGGGACACAGTACTAGAGGACAAGAACAAAAGGTAATTACTGAAAACTTAGTTTCACTTTCAGCCAGTTTGTACTGGAAATGGATGGCACAATTTTAACTTGAACAAGAAGTAGCGCGTCTTTTGGAAGACACTTCCTTTTAACCACACGTTTCCAAGCAGCTCGTTAAGCAAGCCTGGACACTTAAATGAGTTTAGAGTTATCTGCTTGGCCTCTTGCCACGCTACTGCCAAGGGGATATTCCCTGAGATGCCAGAAAACTCTTCCTGACCTCAGCTTCTGGTGCCATAAGAAACATTCACTTCCAACATGACTTACCCAGCTCTGTTTTCCTAAAAAACTGACTCTTTCCACTCATCCCTCCACTTACCTTTTGGAAGCCAGGTGAAGCAGCAGGAAATACAAAACAGGGATACACACTAAGGATTATCTTCCAAACCAATTATTGCTTAGTCATTTGTACGACTACCCAGTCATCCCCCCAGTTTCACAACAGGCTAAGCTAAGAGACTTTAATAGTCTCACCAGTCATCATAACTAACGCTAGAGACAGTATCTTACTGAGTGATTAACAAGAATCAATACAAAACTGATCAGAAGCATAGCAGAAAAATGTTTTACCTTGATGGTGTCATAGGAGTCAGTAATGAGTGCAATAAAAAGGCTGAGGATCATGTATATGAACAGACTAATGAAGGAATACAGATACAGCCGACTGAACACCCACACCAGGGTGCTCTTCTGCTGGATTTGAGCAAACGTTGCAAACATATCATCACCGTTGACCAAAGAAAACAGACACTCAGCCACTGTGTTCAGATCTTCAAACTAGAAAACAACAAGTACAAATTATTGACAGAATGTGAAGAACAGTCACCCAGATTAAATGGAGAGTGAAAAAAGGGTTATAAAAACAAAAGTAAATTATTTTTTTTAAACAAACACACAAAACAAAACCAGTTTTGCTCATTGCAGAATTAAAAAGCCAACCCCATCAATCAAATGCTACCACACTTTCTTTCCTGTACATTCAGGCCAAAACATACACATTAGTAACAGACCCATGTAGAAATACAATCTTGGCTAAGCATTATATATTGACATCAGAAATAAAAGATTAACAAAAAATAAACTTCTTGTGCTCAACATGCAATACAGTCAATAACTGACCAGCACTGAAAGTTTAAGTTACCGAATTTTAAGCAATTTTAGACCTGCAGGAAAATATCATCCCATTTGCCAAAGCACAGATAATGCGATTCCACAGAATCTATACAGTAAATCAGTGGTGGTGCACTGGGAACAAAATGCACATTCTCTGGTTTCCCAGCTCGGCCGCATTACTAGATTATGGGTAATTAATCAATACTGTATTAAGGAATTGGAGACAGCATATAGCCTTCAGAGCTTGAACGATCTAAACTAGATTTGTCTTGCAACAACATCATCTACCTGTCATTCAGAAAGCCTTCCGAGTTGTAGATACGAACTATAGCTGTATTGTGAACCTACTGAAGCAGACCCTGGACAAAAACATGGTTTCATTTCAAGGACATTCTCTGAAATTCCCAGCTCCATTTCCCCAGGCTGGAACATTCCCTGAGGCTAAATTCCATTCAACCACCAGGTAAGCACACTTCCCACTCTTGCTCCACCCCTCCAAAGAACTGGATTTGTTAACTATACTTTATTGGACAATATGAATTAACACACAATGTTTTAATGTAGCTATTATCAATGAAGTAACACAACTACACTCACTTGGACTGCAGTCCTATATTGAAAACAAGAGGTGAAGTAGCATACACTTGTAAGGAGAACACAGTTGTACAAGAATAGTAGGTCTGGGTTTAACTATGGCGCTTTTTTATTTACTCTTATTATGCGTTTTTAAAGCTAGTATGAAACCCAGCAGTATGTTATCTGGGAAGAAGTGGTGCATGACACAGGTAGTTTTTGAGCAACCCATGAGTTTCGATGCACTGACACAAAGACGGACCTGCGAAGGGCTGCTCACCTATAGCCGCTGGATCAACGTAACAAAACGCAGGATTCCCACTCCCTCTCCCTGGCTGTAGTAGAGGAAGGAAAAGCAACATACATATTCCCCTGGTTTTGAACATAGGGACTTGGCTCCTGCATACCTGCAGAGCAGGGAAAGCCTTCCCGTGTGTTACTGGGGGCACTGGTGCAGCAGGAGAGCCTGGCAAGCCCAGCCACGGGCTTGGGCAGCACTGCCTTCCAGCGGGGAGCTGTCAGAACACCCCCCCCAGCTGCGCTGGCTTTCCTCCACAGTGATCGGTGACACTAGCAAGAGGTAACATTTTCATAGATAAGCACATTGACTACACCTCCTTCTGCTCAGATAATTAACGTACTTGCTGCAGGGAAGTTACAACAGTATTTACGCTGTGCTTGTTATAAATAATTGAGCCTCTGGCATGACTAAGGATCACGCAGCATCCAGCATCCCACAGAAATGTATTGTCACCAACTTAAAACATGAAAACGTGTGGATTGAATACCTACATTTCTCAATGGAGCAAATTACATTACGTTAGAGGAATCCAAGCTCTGGGGAAACAAGAAGCTGAAAAAGCGCACTGCAGCATGTGTCTGTTAAGACTGTATACTGTCACCAACAAACAAGAAGTCATACATTTGTTACTCATCAATGGACATCTAGAATATCACAACAGGAACCTGCCTTTTTTCAAACTGTCACATAGAGCATCCACCAAAGGGGGGGGGGGCAGGGGGGAGCTTTACAGTTGTTTTTGCTTGTGTTTTGGAATGTACGAAGCCTTACTCCTGTACCCATGTTTCAGACAAGATGACCTACCAGGCACATACTCTGGTATTAACCTTAATAAACAAAACACCCCACCCCCCCCCAACATCCATGAAAATCCAAAGCAAAACACCCCACAACACACACCCCCACAGGAAGCCAAGTAAACGAGACAAGCACTCATCCAGCCCTTTATGAGTCAAGACTTAGGAGCTGAAGTCATACGGCACCAGAAAGATTTGGAAAAACAAAGTCAAAGCCAAAAGATTCCCAGGAACAGTAACTGAACTAGTTGGTGCATCTTCAAACCCCACTGAACCGGGATTGCCAGGAGAGGGCGAGAGAGACGGTGCAACGCGCTTGTGGTCTCCAGCCAGACATCGCCTGGATAAACCATCCACTCTTCACAAACCCAGCCTTGTGCTGGGGATTACATCGAGTTCAAGCACACAGTGAAAGCAAGAACAGTTATTTTGTTAAAAGAAGCAGGTGGCAGGAGGTACATATGGAAATGGAAACGCTCCCGTGTTCTTCACGTTACACTTTTTAAACAGAAACTTGAATTTAAGATCCACTTCTGTTGTTATAACTAGGAACTATACACAGATATGTGTCATTAAAGCAGAAAAAGAGTAAAACTACTGATGTACCTTTTCATGGTAAGGTCCGAGGACAATCCAGCCACAGAAAGTATAGCCAAGATAAATCATTCCAGCACAACAACAAAACCTTAGCACTTTGGGCAATGACGCCTGCATAGTCAAAATGAGCACCTACAAGTCAGGGTGGAGGAACAGAGAAGCGGAAAAAAGCCACAAGTTAAAGAGACCTGAATAAGAGTGACAGACATAAATATATGCTTTAATCGTTAAATATTTGGCTCCTGCCTTACATTGTAAGTTTGAAAATATCCCAGGTATCTGATGACTCCAACCCAGACAAACAAAGTTGATGTTCCAAGTAAAATGCTGCAGACATCGTAACTTGTGAGGTTCTGAGGGATCCAAACAGAGCAGGTGGTCAAGTTACAAAGCAGTAGGTATGCCAACTTGACAGCTATTCAAGTTCCAGCAGCTCAAACAAACAAAGCAGGGCAAGCCAATAGTGAAGGGATGTTGCTACATCACAAAAATCAGACCAAAGTGAACAGCAGTTATTTACCGAGATCGCTCATAAGCAATAGTGCTGCAAATGAAAGCATATCTACGCTGATATTCTTGAAGTTTTGCACGAAGTCTGGAGCAACTGAAGACCTTACTTTGGTTGCAACAGTTTTAGAATTAGACTGAATACCTCCAAGTTTTTGTTTAAATTAGGTTAATATATGCAATCATTAAGCAAGCAAGCTCTCATTCACTATTTAGAAAAGCATGAGCCTTTATTTAAATGAAAAAGTAAGCCTCAGGACTACAGCTCTTTCCATGCTACATGTATTTACATCTCTGAATGCAATAGGCTGGCAGCTCTTTGAAGCCCAAACATCATTTTTACTACCAGTGAAGTTTATAACCAATTCTACTTGCATTTTACTTCAGAAAGCTAGAACTGGTTGCAATAAGCATGAGATACCCATCTAGCTCAAGATTTCCTACCCTCATCCCCCCACCTCACCATGCAGCTGGAGGTTCTCAGGTGCCTCCCCTGAAGGCCACTCTGGGCATCTGCCCTTTGAGCCTTAGCACACAAGGCAGGAGCAGCACACTACTGACCCTGTTTTTCCCAGAACACAAAGTTTAGCGAACACATGAATTGTTGACATAATGCTCTATTTAAACAATTAAAAAAAAAAACACAACCAAAAAACCTAACTCCAAAATCCCCCTGAAGAGTTGCCAGCTGGACAAAGCATATTGATTTCATCAAGCCCAGACGGGGAGGTCAAGGACTAGCAGGTGACACTGTGCCTGTAGCTCAGAGAGCCATCAAGACCCCTGTTTTATCCAAGGAGATGACTCTTGGTGCCTTTGTACAACGTACCATTTCTGTAAGAAGCTGTAACAACCCAAGTTGTTGTTAGACAGCTCCTAACAAAAAAAAAAACCACACACAACCCAGGTCCTATACCAGGGATTAGGTGTCTTAGCACTGTGGAAGTAAGATGTTTGAATTGCTTACACGGTCTTACTGAAAGCCTTTGGGGAAAAGGGACTGAAACCACTTATTAGTCAACCTAGCACTAGGAACTGAAGTAGTAAGAACCAGCAAAAGTAAAAAATGAGCTATCATAGTTACTAGTCTTCTTGTTATTTGTCCAAGTTTAAACACATTACACTTGGTTGCAACAAGACTAGTATTTTATCTGAAGTATTAAACACTCACCTTGGCTTTTATTTCCATTTTTAGGATCGACCCAATGATTGTCATCACATCACTGATAATTACCAGGACATACCACCCATTTATGAACTCCAGGCGATCAGCGTGACAGACATGACGCTTATATTTCTCCAAGAAGAAGTTCACAAATCTCTATAGACAAATATTTAGGTGTTTAGTTACAGGTCACCTTAGATGAAAATTATGTACAGATGCTCCAGTAGTGCAGCAGTGCTTAAGTTTCACATACCCCCTTTTCCTATAGTATTCATCAGAATACTAGATTAAAACCCACTCAATAGCAACAGAAATAAGAAGAAAATTAAGATTGGTTTAGGCCAGTGAAAGCCAGCTTCCCACAGAAGAGCTAACTTCATAGCCAATCCCTACTAGCCTAACCATGACCTGTCAGCCCCTTTTTAACACCCTTCACAAAAGTTTCTATCCACCTCCAACAGAGCAAAGCCACCCAACTGAAGGAGTGAAAGAAAATTAATAACTCAAATACAACTCTAAGGTGAGAGCGCTCACTTCCAAGAGGGCAGACAATAGCACATCTCACTCCCAACACTGCCTACCTGCTTTCACTTGCTCTTTTTGCTCATGAATAAATGCTGATGTCCCTATTCCTGACAGGAGTTTAACAATGCCTTTGCTGAATTGTGTCCTCCTCACCCTTGTCTTGTTTACAAGCTACCAAAAGGATATATTGAACAAGATCAGCAAGTACCTGTACTTCCATATCCCACCTACCCCACGCTCTTCTCTCATAAGCTGTGTGCTTGCAAAGTTTGTGTCAGTTAATGGTTATAAAGCCGTCACATCTCAGAGCCTCGCTGTTTTTTCTGCATCAGTATTTGGACCAGAAGAGCTGACTCTGCTCACATGAAGCTCTGCAAGCAGCTTTAGATGAAGTTGGACAGGGCTAGTCTCAGTCCACCAATGAGGGTGAGCAGGGAAGGTGACAGCAGATTGTGATCAGGGATTGCGGCAGGAGAAGGAAAGAAGAACTGAAAGAGGGTACTTCCAGCCCCAGAAAGACCAAAAAAACCCCAGCCAGTTAGACTCTATGCCATACTTTACATTTTCTCCAGTTAGAGCTGGCTTTGAGGGATGTTTAGATGGCATTAGTTTATGTCCAGACCTCTATGGGAATTCTACTCTGAAACCAGGGAAGGGAGAATTCATGTTTTGAAGGTACAAGGTGTGTTGGCTGTTAGCAGTCCAAAGACTCAGAAGTCTTTTTTTGCGTAAAATCCTGGACAAAGAAAAGTCTTTTTCCATTGAGAGACATAATGAAATTCTTTCTCACTTACAGCACTACACAAACAGCTAGAAACACTTCATAGACATCTACACATCCTTTCCAGAGATAGCTATAATAGGAAGTCAGCAATCTCCTGCAACAGATTTTACTACTCAATGTTTCAGAACACGTCATTTCACAAGACTAGTGACAAACAAGACAGAGACAAAGCAAGCATTGAGATTGCCAGCACTGTCCTTACCTTTTGTAGTCTCAAGGCAAGAACGATGGATCGTGTGCAGAGAATGAGAGAAGCAGAACAACTTAAAATGACAAACCCATCAAAGACTAGAATATATTGAGTGTTCTTCTGCAGAACTGTAAAGAGTCAAGGAAAGGATGTAGAGTTAGTCTTTTCACATCTCTCTCAGCACAAATTGCTACAAGATATTTAGCATTTAAACACTCTCAACCCATAAATAGATGGGTTAAGAAATATTCTTCCTGCAAGCATACCTTGAGCTTAACAGACCAGAGAATTCCATGAAAACAGCTATGGAAATTGGGCCACAAGAGTGAAAAGCATGTTCACTTTCTTCAAAATAAACCCCAAACGGGTGTATTAATACAGGTGACCCCCTTTTCCACTGTTTACCTGTCCGTCTGTGCTCAGTGTTATGACTGCAGAGGGTAAGAGAAACAGACTTTGGCCCATATCAACACTAAGTTAAAAAAACCAACCAAACCAAAAGATCCTGCCTTATTTCTTATGCCCTCACTGGCAATCAGAAACTTGTATGACTTTCTATACTATATTCTTTTCATCCAATGGTTTAGAAGCCATTATGTGAACCCAAATCAGGTGTTTTCCTTTGCTTACTCCTCTCAATTGTCCCTACCTTTTTCACAACATAGATTTTAACTATATGAAATAGGCAAACACCTATTTTTAACTGTTGCAATAGCACTTCACCTTACCTTTATTAAAGAATTATGCACGCTCCCTCAACTGGTTATTACATGCAAAATAAATTACTCAAGAACAGCTAGTTGAAAGACAGCCACAAGAAGTTATACATAGACACAAGCCTTAACACTTCATGGTTATTCAGAGTGTGCTCTAAGAGACCCCTTTAGTATCAGTACTCCGTGGTATTATCAGAGAAAAGCTGGCTTTGCCCAGGCAAAAGGCAAGCCAGTTGACATATTTGCTAATCAAGATCCTATATAGCACAGTGAAAACATTATTTCACCACAGTCCTTTACAGCAAGTCAACGCATGGGAGAAGCAGTTGCACAGTGCTCAGTCATAGCTACTATTGCTCTGAAGGGGCTTTTAGCATATATTCCTTAGCTATCAGACCAAGCCTTAACACTAGAAATACAAGGCAGATGCCACCCTTTGTTCATGCACATCATTAAATCTAGCAGCAGTGGTTAAAAAAAAAAATCTCTACTTCCAGAAATAGTACACTTCAATTAGAGGAGAAAAAAACCCAACACAACAAAAAACTGAAAGCTGTAGAAGGTTTGAGTTAGGATTTACCATTGTTAGTGCATTAAAATTGTTTCAGTGATCTCAGAGCAGCAGAAAAATTAAAATCTATAGAAGAAACATTCACCCTCCTTCCAGGTACAGCTTGCTGCTAACACAGAGCACTAATACAGAGATGCCCATGTCACCTCATTTCGATACCCTCATGAAAAGGAATTATTTCGCAGCTCTTAATTACAAAGAGGTAATGAGTTGCATCAGGCAAGGGGTTTTGGTGGGGTTTTTTGTCTTGTTTTAAGGGCGGGAAAGGGAAGGACAGAATGGGGAATATCTTGCTGGACAAACTGTTATAGAGCAGGGGAAGCGATGGGAGTTGCCCAACACTTATCACGCAACCACACATGTGCCATACTTACCAGAGCTAAATATGTGCCAGTCCTTGCACTCTTGAATATCAGTGTCACTATCAAAATAGATTTTCATTTTTCCACTCTGAGCTCTATTATTGAAAGTTATCTGGGAACACAGAAGTATATCAGAAACAGAAGTAGCAAAATTTCATTCCAGAAAACAAATCCTGCTAACTGCAATATTTGTTAGTCAGGTAAGCTTTAAGAACACTGTCACCCTAAATGGTGGCGTAGACATAACTTGCGGATGTGACCCATACTGCATAAAAAGCAGTATTCCAAGAGGCCAAGCTTCAAGTTTAACCTTTAGAAGAATAATACTTATTCCTTTCTCAGGTTATGAAGTTACCAGCTGGAATACCACAAAACATTGTGCAGTGGCAACACCATTTCAGAAGCCTTTGGGAAGGAGGAGTAAGGGCCAGGACATGCTCAGCTGCTTCTCTCTTGCTGTCTAGATACAAGGACGATACCTACCCCTTAGCTTAAGCTTTTATTATACATAGAGCATTGGAAGTGCCATACACCATATTCACTTACAGTATTTTGAAATGCATAGCAGTCAGGCAATTCACGGGCATGGATTGTCTGTAGAGCAATGCCTTTCAGCTTGAAGGAGATTTCAACCTGTATAAGCCTGCATGTTTTAAAAAGCACATAAGTATATTTAAATACACACAAAAAAAGATACACACATACACCAACTGCATGAATCAGAATCCATCATATAATATATATGAAAGGACAAGTTGAAATAAAAAAAAAATTCCCCCCACCCCACTTTACCTGTAAAATTCAAGATTGAAAAAAGAGGAGTTCAGCTTCTGTTCAGCCTTCTTACTGGCTAGCTCCTGTGGCTTTAAAAAGATACATTCTGGAGAGAGAAGAGGAAAAGCTGTAATCTTAAAAACTTAGGAAACAGCATAAAACTGACTTAACTAGAAAACAGACAACGAGTCCTAATCAGGCAAAATGTTAATTCTCAGCAAGCCTATCCATACAGAGATCCAGCCAGTGGGATCAGAAGCAGGTTCATGTACTTACTCCAGAGTAGCTAGCAGCCAAGACAGCTCCAAGAGGCGGTAAGGGCACCCACCCGCTGAAGGTACAGACCGACCAGCACCCCAGATTCTGTACCTGAACTTTGGGGTGTGGGGGGTGTGTGTGTGAAAAAAATCCCGCCCCCCCCCCCCCCAAAAAAAAAATAATCAACCAAACAGAACAACCTGCTAATGACATCTTCCTATAGTTTAGGAACGACAGCTGTCATTTCTGGGCAGGTACTAAACACCAAGGAGGAAACAGGCAGGAGGCATGGTAACATCCCTGCTATTGCCACACAAAGCTATTGGTTTTAAGCTTTACTGATTTAGCATTAGAATAGTAGTACTCCATAGCAAGACATTTTTTAATACAACAGTACCATACCTGTTTCAGTAGAAACATCTATGTTCAGCGTATCATTGGAATGAAGCATTGTGCTTTTCTTATACTGTTGTTTACAGATTTTTAAACCCGATCCATCATGTTCATAACCAAGCGTCCCCAGGGATATGTTCTTTAATTGCTTGTACTAGTTTAAAAACAAAACAGAAGCAGAAGTTAGAGTCATCTTTTTTTGCATTAGATAGTAACTTGCAATCTCAGAGTTATGCACATCAATATTGCTTTTTACATTTAAAAAAACAAAAACCCCCATTTATTTCCACATAAAGTCTGTAAATTGAGAGTGGGTATCTCATGGGAAGCTAAGAGGGCTGCTGGACACTAATTATTAGTGATTTGCATCCTGGTGACACAGTGGCTGGCAGCCCCATACCTACTGGGCTGCCTGCAAACGATTACCCATGTGCCAGCCAGCAAGCCAGCAGACAGCTTTTAATTAGATGCCTGGCAGCAACTTCAATGCTGTATTTATTGCTACTAACCATACACACTCCAGGGATATCTCATGTGTTCACCTCATGAAGGCGTTAGTTTTCACATCACTTGACAGTTGATTGCTTTACATACAATCCAAATCACAGTTCTTATCAAATCCACCCCCACAGCAAACCCGAAGCTGTTCCCTGTGCAACTACAGAAGAGGAAAGCCATGCGTCCGCTATATAACCAGCGACCAAGGAACATACACAGAGCTTGAGCAGCCTCCAGAAGTAATTTAACCCACCTGCTTTACACAAGCACCAAAGCAACGGCAAACACACCTGTGAGAAACATGCTTTCTTTTTCCACTTACTCTAAACACATACAAAGAAGGTGACTTGTGCCGTAAGATAAGCTTGAAAACAAGGACTAGAAGTGGAAGTGACTAAAGCTATGCCAAGCCAAGCACTGTCCACGCATGGATCAGCCCTGAGCACCACTGAAGAACTCCATTCAAGGCCAGTCCTCCCCCAGCTTGCCTTCCACACGTCCTTGGTGTCTGCTGGAAGCAAGACAGATCCTCTGATCCCTGGAGTCACACCTTGCGGCCCTGCACAAGCAAGGCAAACCCTGGGGCACAGCTCTCCCTGTGGTTCCTGGCTCCTGAACAGCTGAGCAATCAAGGACTAACCATGCAGGCAGCTGCCTGACAGCTCAGCTTTGCACCAGCTAACATCGTCCAAGAGCAGCCAGCCAGACCCATGGCCCTTTGAGGAAGAAGGCATAAGCATCTAGATATTCTTCAGATGTCATCAATACCTCACCTAGTGAAAGGGCTCAGGGCAGTGCACAGCACTGGTCTGCTCCGAGGGAAGCATCTAGCTTCCCAAGAGACCCAATATAAATAAACATGGGAGGTCAGAGAAAGTTTCCCATGCCTTAACTATCCAGCTGACTTTGATATAGATTAAACCCTTTTTCCCTTAAACATAGATTTTGTTATTATGCACCATTCCGTGTCATCTTATTTCCTCCTTCCTATGGGCATTACAGCCACTAGCTCATCTTGCGGGGTACAAAATCCCAGCAGTCATTAATAACCACATGCTCCACATCCAAAAGGAACTACCATGTTTCCACCCAAAGCTCTGCCTCACAGTGTCACTACTAGTCTTCACAGCTGAGCTTGCAACAAGTTTAGACAGCCCTGGAGAAAAGCACAGCCTCTGTACCATCAGAACGTTATCTTCAACTCAGAGTAAACTAAGGAAGCCAAGTCTAACTAAGGCAGGTCGAGTGAGTGGGAACAGTCACTACTCCACTCTGAGGACACCTCCAGATCACTGCACCCAACAGCTGTTGCTCCATCCACGTGCTCTTTCGGGCTCTGCCTGACTGACAGCACAACACGTGGCTCTGGGCTGCTCACAGGCCGCTTTCAAGCAATACTATGCAGCAGTAAAAGCAAAATTTCCATTTATACATTTCTAAGCAGCCTCAGACACAGAGCAGCCAGCAGAACATCCCAGTCCCACAGGCACTGCTGCAGGGCAGGGTACAAGTGTAACAACTCCACACAGCTTCTTCACAGTAGCAACTTCCCAAATTGGACCCAGGAAAGGAGCAAGGAAGAGCTGCACACTCTTCAAAGTGGAAAAGTATGTTTGTTTGGGTTTTTGTAGGGTGTTTTTATTTGCTTGTTGGTAGGGTATTTTCCCCAAAGAGTGAAGATATCCCAGTGGTACATTACACTAAGCCTAAAATTTATTTTTTTTTTTTAACAACTCTGCTTTGCTGTGCCCTATTACCACCTTACACAACATCATAACCTTCTGCTCGCCCCACCTCCCAGCTGCACAGTTTAAACTAAAACTCAAAACACCAAAACCTACGGCTTCTAGCTGCCCAGCTCAAAATAAAAAAGCCTTACTTTTAGCTTAGGATCACCTGGTTTGGCTCTTCCTAGAGAGCATCCTTGAAAATAATTAAAAAAAAAAACAGAAAAAAAAAGCAACACCATAATGTTCACCTGGAGGCACACTTTTTGAAGTCTTACATATGATGAAAAGCCTCAGGAACTCCATATGACACTAAAGAACCCAGATTACACAAGTTTAATCTCCTTAAAGGATATGTCTACATTTATAAAACATAGACATTTTATGAAGAGACCTTTTTCTGATGCCTGTATCACACATTGGCTCATTCTTGATGATATAAAGCTATTATTTCTCTACTGTCTTCTATCTGGACTTCACCTCAGCCTTAGTGCCTACAAAAGAAGGAGAGTGAGACAAAGCAAGCAAGGAAGAAGAAGAAAAAAAACAAACATAGTTTATAGCAGAAATAGTGGCAATATTGAGAGGTCAAAGCAAGGCTGAGAAGACTACTTCAACGCTTATTTAACATACCAGGACCGAGTCTTGGCCATGTCCCGCACAGCGGAGACAGCTGATGGTTTGATCTGTGGATGGCTCTGCTGTAGCTTAGAGGAGATGGCAGAGCAGGAGCAGCCGCAGGTGGGTGCATGTTTAGGAAGGAGATATAGCCTTCACACCACGCCTGACTGACAGCAGCAAAACTGCTTTAAACCAACTGCCAGAGTTTAAACGGAGTTTAACAGTTCCCAAGGAAAACAAAAGGTGATTTAAAGCCACTTTCCATTCATCCAGCATGAATTGTTTCTGGGCTTATCGGCATCCACAAACACAAGAGATGTTTCATTTTACACACACACTGTCATCTCGTGACTTTAAATATATCAATATTAGACACAAAAATGCTTACTGAATTTTCATCCTAGGCTTATTCACTTTCTTCCCATGATTGTAAAAAGGAACCTGTTCTTTAAAATACCACCCCCCTAACCAAGGCAAGTGCCCCTACACTCCTGGATGTATGATAGTCCCCATTTTGAAGCCTCTGGCACTCACTACAATGCTGCAACTCAGTATAGCTGTAAGCAAAATACTTTTAAATACCATGCATAGGTATGTTCAGGTCCATAGCTCTTCAAAGTAAGACCTAAACAAAGGTTCCAGTTCATGCAAGATGACTGATTTTCAAACTTGCTGGCTTTCAGTACTACACACTACCCAAGTAAAATTTTGGTTTGTATTCTTCTCCAAGAGACAAAAACACAGACAACAAACTTCAGGACACCCCACCTACAGTGATTTGCTGAAATATCAAAACTGAAATCCAAGAATGGAGACAGAAACCCAGAGCCTTAGCAGAAGCTTACGATGAACAGTGTCAAAGTCAAAGCTACAGCTGTAAACACACACACTTACCTGATTAATAACATAAAAAATGCTATCATAAGCATCCTGTTGTGTATATATACTGCAGCTGTAGTCATCTTCATCAACTCCAGAATAGCCTTTCAGGAATAGGTGTTTAAAAGCCACAGTGTTTTCCTCTTTGAATGAGACCACCAACTGGTTACTCAAACCAAAAAAAATAAGCTGACAAGAAAAAAAAAAACACAACCAAATTTGAATTGTGAACACCAGTCAAGCAGCAACATTTTGGGAACAGCTTTGACTTTAAGTGCCTGTGACTATAACCCTGCTACAACAGGAGCAAAGAATCTGTTGACTAATGCCATAAGACTACTAAAGTCAAGGTCACCACATGCAGGGCAGGGGAAACAGAAATCTAAGTCTCCTACCAATTCCAAAAATTACAGGCAGCAACTGAACAGCCAGCTAGATCACTGCCACCTTTCACACATCCTGGACCAACAACTCTAACTGGGATTTGCCAGAACTTTTGTTGAGGATGCAAATGGCAGAAAAGCTAACCTGACAGCACAGCCTGCTACCCCAGAAATGCCCTGCTTTGCTATGGGACAAATTCCTGCACCTTCTTCCTACCCCTGACACAGCACAGGATTAGAGCAAACCTATGTGGGACCCCACAGAAACAAAAAGCATCACCTGCCTGACCCAGGTGCTGGTTAAGGAGGCTGTAATAAGCAGCAGCCAGCAGAGTTACTACTCAGGATTTGTGTTGCCCTACTGTTTGGATGCTCCCATTTCCCACCAGCACTAAGGAAAATGTATAAATGGAGCCTAGAAGCTAGAGACTCAAGCAGCAAGAGTTTCTTCACTAGTAGCAGGAAGATATCCCAAGCACCAAATAGCTAATCCTTCAGCCTAGGTTTAAACTACTTACTAACAGCAAATGTGAAACTGTCCCATTACTGCACGGAGCTTCCAAGCGCCGCAAGTAACCAGCAGAAGTAGGGAAGAAGCAAGAGTGAGAAACTACAAGCAAAAGAAATGTAAACTTAGAAACCTCTCAAAGCAAAAAGGAAGCTCCACTAACATCTAAATTCCTTCATTCAAAACAATGAAAACTGGAAAGCACACCTATTTTTTCCCCTTCACTGGAATACATCATCTTTTGATCCAGAAAGAATTGCTTGGAGATGGGGCACCCTTTCTTCATAGCTTATGCTGCCCGCTGCCTCCTTCCCCACCTCCACTTTAATACACTCCCTGTTCTCAGCAGCCCTGTCACCATGGGTCGCAATGGTGCCAGCACTAGTGTAAATAGCTTATTTTAGCTAGTCTGGCCCAGAGAGCCCGACCACGGCATCCTGCTTGTGCCTGCAGCCAGAGCCCCAGCAGGACACCAGCATGGCACAGCCCCAGCACCAGCTGCAGAAGCCAGGAGAGGAAGAGCGGGAGCTGCCAACACCCCGCAGGCACACCTAAGCCACCTTCATTCTAGAGGGCGAGTCAAACACAAACCTGGAACCTGCAAGTCTGTTTTTAGGAGCTGTTTGCAGACTGTCAGATGTCAGTCCTACATCTCAAAGGTCCAGAAGAGCAATTTCTACTTTCAGAAGTGTCCCACTTCGCTCCCCTCAACCTCCAGTCACCATTTCTTAGCGGACTGTAAAATAACCAACTGCACTGTGATACCAATGCACTTTAAAAACACCCTCTGCCTCTGCCTATCTAGGGACCGACTGTTTGAAATTCATCATTTGATGACAGAAGCAAGGGGCACATCTCATTCCTGTAGCCCAGCCATCACCAGAGACCACAGTACATGTTCAATGTGAAAGTGCATTTCACATTACTGACCAGATTTCAAGAAAATATCACTTTTGAAACAGTCCAGTGAAGCTATAAACTCTGAATGTAACAGGAAGCAGAACACAGAGCAGTGGTGTGACAGCAAGCCTGAAGACAGCGTTGGATTTAGGGGGAAGAGTAATTTGCTTTAAAATGTGACCTTAAAACCAGCAAAATACCTGGAAAAATGCTGCCCCAAAGTCTCCCAGGAGGCTTTTGTAACTTAGTTTATGTTATTCTTCCCCCTCAACACGCCTTTCATAGTATTTTTTCTTTACGAAGCGGGACATTCAAGTCAGTAACAAATATCCAGGGATGGCAAAGGCCCAGAACTACAGACCCACTCCTCCTGCACACTATTGCTATGCTTTCTAAGAGCAAAAACAGAAGAAGGATTACCTGTGTAGTAACCATAAGTATCTTCAGAATCTGCAAAACCAGTTTCCACGGTATTTGATGTCTTGCTCTGTATTTTTCACATGGGTTCATGAAGTAAAACTTCAAATCCTCCTTCAGGGCCGCCTCTTTTAGATCTAAATCTGACTGAGCCATCATATTTCTGCCATAAATAATGTTAATTAGAAATCAACAGAATGCTTTGACAGACAAGTTCCTCATATTGCAGTTTCACCTCTGCTCACCACACGACATAAAAGGTCTGTAACAGTCTTCTGTTTGTTTTACAGCAAAATGCAAGAAATTTCCCTAAAATCACATCATTTAAAAAAAATAAAAATCATTCAATCACATTAGATCAAAACACAACACTTACACAACTGTTTCTCAGGAAACAGGCATTAAATAAAAGGATCTGTAACGCTAATAGGTTTAAGAAAGAAAGGCATGTAGACTTGCTAAGCATTTCAAATAGAGCCACTGTTAACACATTTCTCTGAATAACCCACATTCTACCATGAGAAAAGGTGTCTTCAAGACAGAGCAACCAGAGCAGGCTTCACAGCATGCTTCTTTTATGAACACACACCTTTAAGGGCTAAACTCATAGGCATTTATTTATTTAAATATCTAGGCATGTATAAATCCAACGAACAAGCACGGAGGACTTTTGTTATAAGCATCTTAAATCACTCTAAGTTTCCCCCTCTCAACTGAACAGGACATTGAAAAACTTTCCCCTTCTCCTAATCTTTTCAACCCTGTTTTCCAGTACCATAATTATCAGAACTTTCCTACTTCACACTAAGATCAGAACCAAACTTGTAATTTTTTTCCCCTCCCTCTACGTGTTAAGGTAGAGCAATCATATCTGAAACTGGCTACATTAGCCAATTATCAGCCCCATTTACCACCCAGAAGATTACTCCCCATGTTCTTAATTTTATAAAAGATAACAT
Organism: Falco peregrinus; assembly: GCF_023634155.1. NCBI lineage: Eukaryota > Metazoa > Chordata > Aves > Falconiformes > Falconidae > Falco > Falco peregrinus. The sequence continues at coordinate 19,201,432 of NC_073730.1, read as the reverse complement.
TTTCTCTCAAGGTCAAAACCAAAAGCATTTGATTTCAAGTTTTCAGATGCATTCTTACTTCTTTGAGTCCTCACTTGTCTGAAGTATACAGGTATTTAAGCCCAAAGCGCAGACTGCAAAGCACATTTGATTTGCTAGAACAAGCTGTCTCACAAGGAGAGAAACGAGAGTTAAAAAACACAGCAAAGTCTACAGACGCTGTGATGTTTCCTCATAAGAGGAAGTGAGAAAACAACAAAAAAAAGTATTCTATTTTAACATTAGGAGTTCAAAGGTTATCTTGATTATACAGCCCTAAATCAATCATTCATGAAGATGACAGGTGGTGGGCTGATTTTTATTTTGAGACAGTTTCAAGAAAAACAAACTGCAGAGTACATCCCTATTTAAATTTATCATTAAAAACATACTGAACTAGTTTTAATAACGTTTCAGATATAAACACTTTGAAAAATTTAAAGACCTCTGACAGAAAAGCACATGATATAGCTGTGAGTGTCTAAGGAAACTGGTACATATGTACTTAAGTCCCGCACCGACACCCAAAGACAACACTGCTCCTGTACCAGCTTCTCTTGAACAGGCAGAAGCATTTTCGTGGGTACACAGCAAACAGCACCTAACCCAAAGCAAAAGTCATAGCAGTAGGTGGGAAAGAAAGAGGAAATGGAGCAGGTTTAACCTGGATCTGGTCAGTATTTACAGCATGAAGGTATGACACAAGAACCACTCCAGGACCTGGGCAAAACCCTCCCCTAAGCTTCTAATAAAAGCACATCAGAACTGACAGAACTTAATAAATACATCAACCAAACTTTATAGCAAACACTGTTTCCTTTGATATTCAAATACATTTCACAGAAGATGAAGTTTTTTCCAAAGTTGGCTTTCAAGCCCCTACAGCTATTTTAAAAACTTGATGCTGAACAATAACAATACTTCCACTTTTACACAACCCTCACTTTAACTTTACAGGCTAGGGATTATTTCCACTGATGTCTTTAGCTTCCTTTATTAATTAGCTGTAGAAACTGTGAGTAGGAAGTTCAGCCAAGGAAAGCAACATACTTTTTCAACTTAAGATGAAGAGATTCAAGCCTGTATCACTGTTGGACTTTGTCTTCGAATAAAGAACAGGCATTCTCTGGTATAGTATTTAACAAATAATTCATTTGGCAATAGGTGAGATATGGCAATTGTTTTCCACTCCATTTGCTTCCAGGATAGATTCAAAATAACATCCGAACAAAGTACATTAAAACTGCAGAACTAGAAATGTCAACCAAAGTATTAAGGCAGCTAAAAAACTCGCAGTGATTAATGGTGACTTACTACATTTACTAACATCTAGCTCTACCAACTGCTTATTAGCCTAATCATCTAAAAATAATCCAAAGCACCTAGCTCAAGACAGAGTAACGGAGCAATTTGATTCAGACACTGCACTGTAATTAACATTGCTCAACAGGTTTCCATAGCACATTTTGTAAAGCACTGATACAAGCAAGTTTTGTGAATGCAGACCAGAGCTACTATGCATGCTTAAATACATATCTAAATGTCATCGAGTTGTGTGTTACAGATAATAATTGTTACTAATTCAATTCTAAAAGCTGCATTCCTATAGCCACCACTGCATTGCAATACCGTATCTGGTAAGAAAACCTACTGTTCGGCTAACATGTTGCAGTGAGGCACTTTAAGCTCAGTGTTCTATTGAAGAAAGATGTGCTTCAACAGCAATGACTACGACTTACAGTTACCTACTTCGTCAATACGTAGCTCTTCACCTAGCAGAAAAAAGCACCATTGAATCAAGTGGCTAAAAAGCCACAGAGCATAGATCCGCTTTTAAAAAGAAAAAAAAAAAAGGTAAATGAGCAATTCAGTAGAGGAGCAACACTAACAGTGTCCGTCAGAGCTCCGTATTAACGACACTTACCTGCTTGAGCTCTAGGTCTTAAAGAGGTATTAACCAGATGGGGGGGGGGGGGGGGGGGGGGGGTGGAAAAAGATATCAAGAGAGTCACTGAGCTGAGTTCTACACATGAGACCGGGCAACCCCAGCTGCACCTTCACCGTCTTTCGCCAAGTTCAGGACTCGCCAGGGGCGGGCATCGCCCAGCGCTCTCTGCAGCGCGCCCCAAGAACGCCGAGGGACCCCCTCCCCGCCGAGGCTGCACCCCCACCGGCAGCGGGCAGGGCCCAGGGCACCCGCAGCTCCCCCGGGCCCGCGGGACGCACCGAGCCCCGGGGGGGGGGGGGGGGGGGGGGGGCGGAGGGGAGGACCGACCCTGTGCGGCGGAGGTAGAGCCCGGCTCGGCGGTAACGGCCCCGGCTGGCGGCCCGCCCGGCTCCCCTCCGGAGGGCACCGCGGGAGCCCCGCGCCACCCGCCCCCCGGTGCCGTTACCGCGGTCCCGCACGGCCGCCGTGCCCCGCCCGCGCCCCGGGGCGCCCCGCTCCCGCTCCCCGGGCGCGCTGACCCCGGCGGGCAGCGCCGCGCCCCTCCCGCCCCCGCTCACCCGCTGGCGGCGGCGCGCCCGCCGGGCAGGTACTTCAGGGAGATCTCCATGGGGGCCGGGGGGCGCGGGGCTGCGGCAGACCCTCGGCGGCGGGGAGCCGGCGCCGCCACCCGAGCGGCCTGGGCCGGGCAGCCCCGTCCCACCGCCCGCCAGCCCCGCGCCCGGCCGCGCCGCCTTTATGGGGCCCGGGCGGAGGAGGGCGCCCCGCCGGCCACGTGCCTGCGCCCGGCCACCGCAGGTGGGGCTGCCGCGGCCCCCTCCCCCCCCCGCAGCCCCCGCTCCCTCCGCAGCAGCCCCGTCCCCCCGCAGCAGCCCCCCTCCCCCCGGAGCAGCCCCCCTCCCCCCCCCCGCAGCAGCCCCCCCTCCCCCGCAGCAGCAGCCCCCTCCCCCCCCCGCCGCAGCCCCCTCCCCCCCCCCGCAGCAGCCCCCTCCCCCCCCCGCAGCAGCCCCCTCCCCCCCGCAGCAGCCCCCTCCCCCCCGCAGCAGCAGCCCCCCTCCCCCGCAGCAGCCCCCCTCCCCCCCCCGCAGCAGCCCCCCTCCCCCCCCGCAGCAGCCCCCCTCCCCCCGCAGCAGCCCCGCTGCGCGGGCGCCGGGCGTGGGGCGCGGGGGCCGCGGGGCGGGTGCGGGGCCGGATCGGCTGCCACGGGGCTGGTGGCTCTGCAGGTCCGCAGGTCCCTCCGGGAACGTGCTGTAACGGGGTTAATGCAGACCCGCGTGTCCCCATCTCCAACGCGGGCTCATAAGGGGCCGCGCTGCAGCCCCCGGCCCGCGGCGGGTGGCCCCGTGGCACTGCCGGCCTGCGCTCGATGGATGCTGCCCGTGGTAACAGTCACGTTGTTTAAGGAAGAAGAAGGAACAAAAGCCCAAACAAACATCAATGTGCAGTGACAAAATGAGCAGCAGGAGCGTGTGTCGGCTCGTGCATGGAAGTTTTCATAAGGCTTTCTCCGAAGCATCTGGTGTCAGCCACTGCCTCAGGCAGGAAGATGCTCCCAACAGGTGCGATCACAGTTTTGGTCTTGCACAGCAGCATCTGTTTTTCCCATCCTCTGCCAGAGATAAATTAATGCCTTTCCATATATTTTTTTTTTATCAGAAAGGTATGACCATATCTGGACTTTTATTTCTTCCTCTTTTGCATGCACGCTCTTTACCTTGAGAATATGCTTTGGTCCAACATGGAAACTGGTAGTTAGAAAAAAGTATGGCCCCCACCTCTTTCTTCCCCTCGGTGTAATTTCATTCTGTTAAGAGATCTGAGCTCTGCTGAAAACAAGAAGTTCTCACTACCTGAGCATATGCAAAACATTGGCATGGAAATGAGCCTTGGTATGAAAACAGCTATTACCCAAGTTTAGGCCCCTGCATCTTATTTTCATGAGGAAATACTGACTATCAATACTTTTCAGGCAACTCTTTCCAGAGACCAGTGAGAATCAGAACAAAGGAATTCTCTTACCCCTCCACACCTTCTTGGGCAACACTGAAAGCCCTGTTTTCCATAGGATGGTGTTTTTAGGCATAATGAGTTTATCTGATGCTTTATCTACTTCTTTGCTCTCCCCACCTGCATTTTACAGTTCTGTCTGTGTCTGCTTAATTGTATCAGCATCAAGATACTGATGTCTCCAGGACGCAGCTTTACATGCCTTTCTAGCATTACTGAAGTTGAGATCACTGATACCGTTGAAGTCACAAGGTTTGTTTTAGAATAAGATCGTTGTCACACTTCTTGGTTCTTGGCTATGCAAGGCCATAACCAGCACATCATATATTGACATGAAATAAGATCAAAAAGCTCCACGACCACGCAGGCAACAGCAGCAACCACAGATCTCCCGGCTGAGGAGCTGTGCTGCACCTCAAATGCAGCCAGTAGGCTAGAAAACACAGCACTGACTGGTGAGGTCTCAGGTGAGCAAAATACTCAGGCAAATGAAAATCCGGAACACCGAGGATCAAGCAGGTCAAAAAACCGGACAGCAGGCGCTTAAATTGCCAGCAGCACTACTGAGGCAAACAATACATGTCTGAGTGTCTGGTTTTCTTGAAGAATGAAATATAGATAGGTGTCAGATAAGTAATACAAGCAGCATTTATTTTTCCAGTCAGAACAGGGCATTTTGAGCAGGTGTAAGCCAGGAACCTTTCAGGGTATTGCTCTTCTTTCCCCCATGTAACAGCCTGCACCCGTGGCCAGAAATATGCAATTGCTGCTCTGTTAACCTGTTTAGCAGTTGTCCCTTCTTTTCCTTCCACACCATCCTATCCTAGACTTTACATATCCTTCTACTTTTAGATAGCCCTCCCTCCTGGCTTCACACTGTGACCCTGCCCATTACTGTTTGGCATTCCTGATAGTGTTGAAAGTTGCCTTTCATCAACTCTTTCCTCCCCAAACCTACACAACGGTCAGCAATGCTCAATTAAAAGCCGTGCAGTCCAGCAGAAGTAGTAGAGTGTGGGTTTCCACTGAATTTCTGCACCTCAGTTGATTGACTTTTTAGCTGTAGCACAAGCACAGGTCATCACTTAAAGACCCTTAGCACAGATTGCACTGCAAAACAAGCTTCACAGTGAAGTTTGCCCTTCAGGCAACACAAACCAGTCTTCAGTGGAAGATTTCTCCTATTAGGAGTTGAAAGAATCTATACATGGTATCCTTTTCTACTTTGGCATCACCCATGATAGCTTTCCATGCATTATGCTCACAATGCAGGCTTCTATTGTGGTTTCTCCCTGCTTCTGTAAAACTTTGTAAGAATTTGATATTTTAGAGCTCTCTCAAATTTTGTTGAAATTTGTTGCCATTTTCCTAAGTTAACAGTCATCAAGCATATGCTCTGCCTCTTTTTTAAGTGAAATGAGACTACTACTTGCCTTATAACTTGTTGGCAAACAAAGTATTCCATACCTGTTTACAAAATGCACCTGCATTTTGAGCAGACTATTAATCTTAGCTTTCTCTTAACTCTGTGTGAGAAAGCCTTGCTAAGAAGTCAGCCTTCTGCATTTCAGGGATCCTAAAGTGCTTGCCATCCTTGTCAGAATTTCTTTCAGAAACTATTTTAATACAACAGTGATGTGCACATTATATATTGAGCGTTGTTGGAGATCCATAAGGAGTTTAATGTGTCAACAGAAAATGCAGTCACTTAATAATTGCTTTCTGAGGCAAGATTGCCTAGAATCTCCTTGAAAAGCTTCAATCTTAGGGACTGTTGGAAGACAAGGACCTCAATACAGGAAACTTTCAGGTAATGTGAATAATCTCTTCTGCCTACACCTTGCACTTAGTTTGCTTTGCTGACTTTGAACTTCGTGCAATGTACAGGACCATTTTTAGTGTAAGGTTTAATACTTGCTTATTTGTTTCTATAGCAAACCGAAATGCTGTTAAACAGGATCAGCTGGGAACAAGTCCTTACCAGGGTCCACAGGGACTATCCTGACTACAGGAAACACAAGTTCGCACACTCTCCACACACTGTTTCATGCCAGCAATTGCATATTGCTCTTAACAAATAAATAAATAAATAAATAAAGCGCTCCTATATTCCTCTATTAACCTGGCAACATATTTACTCTTAAGATGGATACTGACGCACACAATACTTAATGCAGCTGAAAGTGTTTATTGTAGCACATTTATAATGTGTAAACCTTCAGAAAGAACATGATTAGTGTCCTCCACCTTTGTGCACAGCATTATACGTTGTCACACACAGCTATAGGAATGTTGCTCACAAATGCAAGTTATCTAAAACATGCTTCCCTTTGGTTTTCTATTTTGCTCCCAGAGTGAAAAGACTATAGAAAATAAGGCATCCACTAAATGGTATCATACTCAACAAAGTATATAAACTAAGTTGTCAAAACTGAACTTTTATAAGATCTAATGTTTCAGACAGCTACTAACAGTACCAGGTTATTAGGTTGGTGGGAAACATCCAATTTCTAAAGTGTGGGCAGAGATGATGCTCAGAGATGTATCTTCTGTGTATTTGACTTAGTTTGCACTTCAGGTTAATGCCTGTGATACTGAGTGCTAGGTTGGTGTTCAAAGTTGCAGTTGTCCAGCGCTGTTTCTACTTACAGTTGAAAGTTACTGCATTTCTAATCTACTCATAATCTAGCCAAGTCTCTGAACACATACAGCTTTTTAATGCCCTTTGCATTCTAGTGCAATTTAACTGAGGAAACAAATAGAACAAAGCTAATAAAAAAACAACCCCCCCAAACCCCTGAACTAGCAGTGAGAGTGCCTAATCAGAAAGACTTGAAGTTTATCATAAGCTTCTTCCACAGGGTTACACTGTTTTTCAAGAAAAGCAAATTCAGTCTTTAGGTATAAGGTCTTCCACCAGCTCCACTGTCCAGTTCTTGCTATGTGTGCTGCTTTAAAGCCTCCATGACACAATCCCACAACCCATCAAATATGTTAACTACAACCTGTACAGGAAAGGGGAAAGAAGTTGTCAGGGGCGTGCATCAAAATAATAGTTTCATTATACAAGGAGCCTTAAAAATGCATTTGAACTATTTAATTACTAATGTGACATGCACTGGTAAGAAACTCCTATGAACCACCATAAAATATTTTGAACATGTGAAAGAATTAAGAGAAGCCTTGTGTGTCCTGTAGGACCGTATGACTATTTTAAGGAGCAGAAGCCCTAGAACAGGTAATGCAACATTCTGCTGAAGGTACTTATTTATTCCTGCAGATGATTTGTTTCAAAGTAAAACCGAAAGACCACTGTACAGAGCTAATGGAGCAATGGCCAGTATTCAAAGGTAACTGCAAAGTCAGCCCCTGGTCTAGCTTCTAGAGAAAGAAACACACCATTTCCAGATGAAAAAAATCTTTTAACACTAACATGCATACGGTAGGAGGCATGCATGTGGATCGAGGCATTTGGTACCAGGATAAAAATCATCAAAGAGCAGGTAATCCATTTAGGAAACAAGCCTCTGAAACAAGGCACTTAAATGCCTACAGCTCTTTTCAAGTCCAGGGTGCTGCTGGATGCCCAATGGTCCTGAAGAAAATTGCTTGAAAGTAACCAAATTTTCCTTTTCAAATGTTCTTCTAGAGTCCCGTGCCTCACAGTCAGTGGGAAAAGCATTAGTATTACATCCCCATCCTGTCCCAGCTCACGCTGGGTTTCTTACCTGGTTAAACTGAGAGGTGTGTGCAGAAAAGGAAATATTAACATGCCCATGCCCTTTACCCAGGAGCAAGATGCCCTGCTCTGCTTCGTCCGACACTTCCATCTCCAGTAAGGCACTCAGTCAGAACAGTGGCTCTCTGCTCTGGACTGGCTCACAGCAGGCTCTGTTGCCTCCCTATTCCAAAATACGTCCCCATCTCCTTCCCCTCATAAATATATTCTGTGTGGCATATAACAATATAGCACACCAGAAAAGTCCAATACAAGGAGCTACAAATACCTTTGATCTTTTCAGTCAAGCTGCAAATATTTCAAGGCTTCCCCACCAAGGGAGCCTTCAGCAAGACTCAGAGTTGCTGCCAGCCAGGTTAAATATAAACCACATATCCTGCAAGCAGTATTCCTGAAGGAACAAAACTTCAAGTAACTGAAGCATTAAGCTCTCCACAGCGAAAGTTAGGCAATGCTTTTCCAAGTGTTTTGGTAGTATCTTAAATTGCATGCTGTCTTAAAACCTTGGCAAGCTGATTTTGTCTCTAAGTTTCAGGCCTTCTACCATTTAAGTTGGGACACCTTACTGCACGTTATCACTAAAAAGTGGGTGAGAAGACACTGAATGAGTTCTGCAAGTTCTGCCTATTACAGTGAGCACAGGAAGTGTTAATGCTTACACATTATACATATGGGGTTCCCAAGTTACTGGATATATTACCTAACTTTCTGTACTGTTTTCATGTTAAGGGATTCTTGATTTAAAAGTACCCTAACCTCTCCTAAGGAGTTTGTTGGCTGCAGGCATTTTGCTAAAGTGCTCCATTCTAGAGCATTAGAAATAGTTTGGGACATTTTTTTAGGGGGAGGTGGGGGTGGTATCCACTCCACTCCCCAAAATTTAAGTACTCTTCATAAACATTATACCAGGGACATTTTGTGGTGGGTTGCTTTTGCATATACCTTAATGTCTAATTTTAATATAGGTACATACCATTACAACAACAGAAGAGAGATGCAGAACTCTCCTCCTCTAACCTGTACCTTCCAGAGTTTGGTAAGTCTTTGCACTGAGATATAAATCTCTGAAGTTCTGTCTCCGGAAAGCCGTCTTGCTGGTAGTGCTAAAAATTGACATTTAGTTAAACATTTAACAAAGCTAAAACACACAACAATCCACATCCTCCCCAGACCACTTTTCAGATGTTGCTCTAGCCTGAAATCAGAGGATTCACAGAACAAAATATGAAGTTACTGCTCTTTGTCGATATTTAGCTTCTGTCAGAGCAGGAAATCAGACAGGCTTGTAAGAAAACTGAAGCAGGGAGGGATTAAAAACCTGTCTTCATCACTCTACAGCCTCAAGAGTAGCCATTACATTTATTCTTAATGCATTTTTACTGCAAACAAAAAGTAAGAGTCCATGCTTACCTTGACAGTTTCATACGTATCTGTAATAAGTGCAATGAAGAGACTCAGCACCATATAGATGAACAGACTGATGAAGGAGTAGAGGTAGATCCTACTGAATAACCAAACCAAGTAACTTTTCTGCTGCATTTTTGCAAAGGTGGCAAACATGTCATCTCCATTGATCAATGAAAAAAGGCATTCGGAAACCATGTTCAAAGAACGAAACTAGAGAGGAGGGAAGAAGACAAGTACATCCATCGCCACTTTATTTGGATCCAAAGACTGTACATAACACAAAGAAGATACACAGCTGATGACTGGCTGCCTCAGATCTCTTTTTACACCCAGGGTATGACAAGGTGGAAACAGTAAAACATTTGAGGAATGTAAACATGCACATTCAATTCAGGCAAGCCAATTTAACTTTTAAAAGGGATAAGGATAAAATCTCCAAAGCTTTAGTCTGACACCAGGGTTCTGCAAGATGAAAATTATTTCTCAAAATACCAGCATGTGATTGGGAGTCACAGCAGCTTCCACTTCTGACTCAGAGCTTTCATAACTCAAGGAAAGTCAGATTGAGTCATGGAAGTCAGACTCCTCAAACAAAGCAGCAGCATCATGTTGAAGATGCACTATTTTTATATTAAGGGAAGCCTTGACATGTAAACTTAGAAGACAACAGCAGTAATCTCTCATTTGTTTGGAATCCATTCTGTTATTCAAGTTGTCTTTTTTCATGTTAAGTATATTACCTTCACATGGTACGGTCCCAGTACAATCCATCCACAGAAACAATAGCCCAGGTAGATCATAGCAGCACAACAGCAGAACCTCATTACGTTGGGTAATGCTGCTCGCAGTGTTAAGATGAGAAGCTGCACAAAGCAATGCAAACCGTTAGAATTCAACCAGACGTCTCTTCCAGTCCTCTTATAGCAACAAACAGAATAAATACCAACAGCATGAAGATCTCAGGAGATCCTTACATTATACTTCTGAAAGAAACCTAGGTAGCGAATGACTCCAAGCCACACAAGCATAGTGGATGTTCCTAGGAGTATGCTACAGACATCATAACTTGTCAGACTCTAAAAAACAGAAGGAAAAAAGAAATCAAATATTATAACAACTGACAGGCTCTACATTGTGACTCTCATTACTACAAAGATCTGTTAAGAAACATTGTTTCCCCTGGCAATCTCTTCCATTAAAAATTAGTTTCAGGCAATGTACATTAAAGAGCAGAAGTCCCACCAAAGAGCAAGGGCACTTTCAAGTGTAACTCATTTCACTTGCCTTTACATAGGGCAGTTTGTAAATAGCCTCTGACAAGACAAGCCTCATTTGGAAGACCTAGAGGGCAGCTGCACTGCAGGTACAGAGCCACCCCTCTGTGCCTGTCTCACTGGGACCTGCAGAATGGCACTGCAAACTATGCTGCTTCCAGACCCGTGGCAACTGCTTCTGGAATCTGCATTGACAGATTCCCCAGAGCTCAGGAATCTCTCCACTGCATCACAACGGACCGTGTAGACATGACTTTAGAACCGCAGAGCAAAGAAGGTTCTTCCAGTACATAGGCAAAGCAGGTTTTAAAAAATAGCATGACTTGTCAGCAAAGCTCAGATAAACACTAAGGAGGATCTTGTTAGGTAGCCAGGAACTGTGAGGTGTAGAAAGTTATCAAGGACAAGACTAACTAGCTTCTAATTAATTCTAACTGGAACTTCATTTATATTTTATTGGCACTTCACTGGTTTTTTTCCACCTGTACACACTGGCCTGTTTCCATTTGAGTTAGCATATACCCTGTTCCCTGAACTGCAGCTCTGCTCTGAAACAGATCATGCCAGCTTACTTGAATAAGTTCTTACTATTTTGTGTTTTTATTCCTCTACGAGTTGGCTAATCTTTTATATCAGCGTAATTCATTTACAGCTTGACAAAACACAACTTTAGGCTACTTCAATATGAACTCGTTATTCAGCCACTGGTTTTCACACAGTAATATGGAACAAAATCTTGTTCTTATGGTCCACAAGTCTTGCAAAATTAAGTGAAACGTACCTGTAGAGAAGAGTTTTAGTAAAATTCTCTCTTAGAAAAATAACATACATAAATAAATGTATTTATATATATATAAGATACCGGAATCCCAAATGCAGGATCTTACTCCAGTCTTGTTCTCGTCTTCTCTTCTCCCAAAGCAGGATGGAGTTACCTCTTATCTTAGCCAACTTCCTCATAGCTTCTTTCTATTCCTAAGATCTGAGTTTATAGTTCCTAAGGTAAGATAAGGCAATTTGTACAGGGTGTTTATGATCGTCAAGCTGTCACCAGATGGATTTCAGACCCATCCCTTCATCACTACTGTCCAAAGTCTGCGGTGTTGCAATGTCACACTTCAAAGTCTGCTACAGATTCGGTGAAGAACAACATTATCTAAATATTAGAGTGCCTCAGCATAGCATATTGTAATAATTTTTCTTCCCTAATTCTGGCTGCACATTATATGTTTTAGAAAGACTTTTTTTCTATATCAAGTTTATTTTAGAAATGGAAGGCCCAGAACCTGGCTGTGACTGACCATTATGTACATGCTGGTAACCAGAAGCTGGAAAGGCAGCAAAGTGATGTTTAGGAGAGAGTCTCTGTGCTAGTTAGACACTAGTTAAATGGGGAACAGAAATTTAAATGCTAAATTTTAAAAAATCCATCAAACAAGCAAATATAAGTGGTCCTAAATAGGCAGGAGAGGAAGTCCACAGTCTTAACTTTCAGAGATGAAGTTCAGTTTATTCCTTGGAGTCACAAAGGAGCAATGATAATTGTAAGTATAATAACTAGTGATATCTGGAGTTTTTAAATCTCACAACTGGAAACTACACATTTCAGTTATAATTCCAGAGGAGAAGATAGGAGTTTTAAAATTTCATGCCACTCAGAATCAAGTATAGATGGCCTGAAGTCCTCCGAGATATTTAAACCTAGCTGGGACAGAAACAATCAGTTTTGCTTCCACCTGACAGTATGAAAAGCTTACCTTGGCTTGTATCTCCATCTTTAGAGTTGATCCAGCAATAGTTAGGACATCACTAATCATAATCAGGATATACCACCCATTGACAAATTCCATTTGATCACTGAAAGATACTTCTTTCTTATAATAATATAGGAAAAAGCTTACAAATTCCTAGGGGGAAGGAAGAAATAAAAAATTTAATGAGACTAAAACAAGATGTGAAGGCTTCCCAAGGAAAGAGTTATACCCACCCTTTGGAGCTGAACTCCTTTAACCACTGATCGTGTGCAAAGGACCAAGGAAGCCAGACAAGTCAATATCACAAAAGCATCGAAGATCATCATGTAATGAGTGTTCTTTTGTACTGCAAGGACAAAAATGTACATGTTTATAGTCTGATGCATTTCATCTTGCTGACCGTCTTGAGTATTGAAGTAAGAGGCAAGTTTTGATGTTAACTATGATTATACAACTGAATTAAGAAAAATCTTAGCATTTTCCCCACAAAAGTTTATCTGACATATTGTCACAAGAGACACAAGTGCATCTGCACTACAGGTACCACTTCAGTTCATTTAGGAAGGTTGATACCACATCGAAAGCATACCAGAGCGTGAGTGCTTCTTAAAGCCCTGCAGAACTAGAGTGGGAGTTGCCCACTTTATAAGCACTGGAATGGCCTTTGCAGTGACAGAACTTATTAAAAAAAATTTAAAAAAAACATGTCTGGAACTTTAGAGTGTATATCTTCTCTTCCAGACCAGTATTTGACTATCAGATAGGTTTTCTGACCTAGAACAGTGCAGATAATTTGCAGTGCTGCTCAGCTAGCCAAGACCAACATTGAACTAGACAGGAGTTCACCATCACTTATGTTACTAAAATTCATATTTTTCATCAACTAAATCTACAACTACACCTCTTTTGGGGTTTTATACCTATCATACTGCTGAAACTAGATGAGGCAGTATAAGGATTAGATTTTTAATGCTAAAAGAGTGATTGAGGAAAACAACGCTAAATTGGCAAGAAGGTGCAGCAATTCTCCCAAATTGGATACTGAAGTTCTAGTTGACATCACAAACTGCACTACTCAGAAAAAGCCCACCTACTTCTTGCTTATACCAAGGTTACTAATACATGTGCTGTTGCCATTTTAGTTTTGCCATGTAGTCCAGAACACCAACGACTTATTATTGTCCAATTGCAATCATTACCTTTGTATTTTCCCTTGGCTTTCAGAAGATAATACAGGGTACTCCAGGAAATTATTTTGAAAACTGTTATGGAGGCAATCTACATAGAAATCGAACGTGGATTATAAGGGAAGCCTGGTATCAAAACCGCCTTGCACTGCTAATCTGTTAGAGACAGCATGCCATCTGGTGTGCGTTTGTAACACAACAGCTAGCAAAGCTAGTTGATAAAAGGATATGCATTGCGTAAGTGGTGTGGTTTGTACTCTGTGATCCGTTTCGTTTAATTCCCCAAAATTAACTCCAGTCTGGATCTTTAAAAACAAACAAGCAAACCTATTTCACTTTTTTTTCACTACCAGCTCTTCATTTCCTAATGTAGGCATAGCAAAGGGGAAAGTAGCAAAGTAGAAAAATGGACCTGATTCATCCTATTGCTTATTTCAGCAAAAAATTAAAAATTAAGTGGAATTTAGAGTCCTGGAAAACTCCTGACTTTCAAAGAGATTGTTTTCTCTAATCAAAAAAGATCTCAGACAATGTTTTGACCAGACCAAAGAGCTGCCAAAAAAGGGTGCTCTTGTGAGTAACTGCTTAAGACAATATAACCATACTGGGTGTCTCAGTTACACCCAAATACACGCCAAACAACATTTAAGCAGCAGTCAGAAGTGTTTCCAGCCATTCCACTCTAGCAAGCCTTAGCAACAGTGCCTCCTTATCATCTTTCCCGGTGCTATGTCCTGAAATAAGAATGAATCAGTTTCAACTTTCCACTGCTATCATGTGTCCTTCTGTTGCCTGGTGCTAGAACAACAGTTCACGGCCCTACCTTAAGCAATGAGCAGCGTAAGTTCGGTAGCCAAAGCTAGAAGGAAGCATGGTAACGTGTGGAAAAATATTGGTTTGACAGTGCCAATGGTGCAAGGTTTGAGAACTTCTAAGGAAAGCAATGGTGTGGCTGGGTTCCCAGGATTTCAGATCAGAGCTTGAAGAACATAATTGTTTAGAAAATCAGGTTTAGAGGGCACTCACTAGAAAATGTACGTCAAGAGTCCCTCATCTTTTAATAAAGAAAATGGTTAACAAATATTGTGCTAGTGTGACAAAAGTTTAGCATGAAAATTTGAACACATTTATGTCACTTACTTGATCCAGAAACATGCCAGTCTTTACATTCCCTGATCGCTATGTCGTTGTCTAGACTTATTTTAATTCTTCCACTGTGTGCTTTATTATCAAACACTATCTGTATTAACAACAACCAAAAAAAAAGTGCATGTCTTTAAAGTTAAACCATTACATATGTAGCATACTGTATTGCTAAGCTTGTATAATGATTCAGAACAATTCTCCTAGGGGAGAAGTTACAAACCTTGTTTAAGCTTAATGTAACTCCAGTTCATTCAAATAAACACTGTCAAAGTGAAAGACAAATCTGGTAAACCATGTATTTGCCACAAATTGCTTGATCAACTAGATACTAGGTGAAATTCTTTTGAACTACAGCCCCATTCCTCTATGATCTGAAAACAACCTTTCCTAGAAGGATCTCTCTAAAGAGGTTTATCCTTTCATTGCACTTCAGATGAATTAGAGCGCAGAAGGCTGTAAGCCAAGTCAGTGCTTCAGGACCACACCACAAGCACCCAAAACTGAACCTCCCAGCCACAGCTGGTGGGTGTTTGGAGGGTACACTAGGCCATGACAGAGTAATCCAGGCACCGCTGGGGACCAGTCAGTGGTGCCCAGCACTTATCAGAAAACATCTGCACTGACTGTGTATGGTAAACCAGTGAGAACGATCTCTCATTTCGAACAGAAAGACACACAGCAGGCTTCCACGTACCCGCAGACTGAAATCGTAACAGTCAGGGAGCTCATGGTGACGAACGGTCTGGAGGTTGATTGCCTTCAGGTTGAACATGAGCTGCACCGTCACCAGTCTGCAACAGAGCTTCGGATTAGCTTTTCACAGGGAAAATGCATGAATACCCCAACACAGGGGGTGCTGATTCCTCCTCACCTGTGGAAATCCAGAGTGAAATTCAAATTGTGCTTTCCCACTGTTGTGCTGTCTAACGGCGACGTTGGCTCAATGTACAAGCAGTCTGCAATGGATAAGTACTCACAACAACATCTCATGGGTTATCGTGCCCTTTAACTGTATCTGCCTTTCCCATGCCCGAGGCTGTAAAGAGCTGTTGACTATACCAGACAAGATAGCATGCTTAAGTGAGGAGTCATTTGGGAAGCTAGCTGACAAATACATTGGCTTCCCTCAATACCAGCCAAGTTACTCATCATGAATTCACAGGGAAGGCTCCTGAAATTAGCCCAGAATACAATATTAGATGTCCATCAGTGCTAACAGCTCATCACTTGTTTTGTGGCAGTGGACACGAAAGACTGTTACCTTGGAGGTGAGGGCTAGAGGTCAGTTATACAGTAGTTTTCTTACCAGTTTTGGCTGCTAGTAAATTCAATACAGATCATGTAATAGGACTACACAACACTGTGGGATTATTTTTTTCTTAAGAATTTATCCTCCCAAAGAACTGCTATAATAGATTAGGTTCATCACCAGTCACAATCTCTGGGTCTATATCAAAGGTGTCGTTTCCAGGACAGATGATTCCTCGCTTGTAGAACTGCTGACACACGGCCAGAGGTGTCTCTTCTGCTCCCTTCTTCTCATAAGCATGGTTTCCAATGGAGATGTTGGGCAGCTGTAAGTACTAAAGTTCAGAACAGACAGACACGCTGACTTATATGGCAACAAAACCGTTAATCTCTAAAAAAACCCCAAAACCAAAAACTAAACTGAGAGAAGTTTGGATCTGTGCCATAACCCATCTTTTTTATTTAAAAGGTCACCCAAAGAACTCTGAAAACTACACCACACTACAAGCAAGTCATCAAATACTTCAAGGTATTTGACAGAAACACTAAGTGCAGGACTTGGATCTAAATACCTTGTTGTGTATCATTTTTCTCTCTTTACAATCCTTACTGGAAAGCCTAATTTGTTACTTGCAAAGAACTCTGGCTCAAATCCAAGGGCTGCATTTAGTGCATAATTAGCATGTTGATTAGCTTTAAGGGTGTCACCACAAGTACAATCCTCTGGCAATGACAGGAAACCTAAGTGAGTTGACACTCTGGTCTTCAGCAACTGGCCCAGAAGTTCAATTTCAGACACCATCAGGGAAGGTGGAAAAAGAAAAGGTATCCAGGTAAAAAGCATATATATTGTATATATTGCAGCAACATCCTTACCTGGTTTATTGCAAAGAATATCTGGTCATAGACATCTGTTTGTGTGTATACAGCATAGGTATCATCCATTCTGTCCGTGTATCCTTTCAGGAAGAGATGTTTGAATGCAACAGTGTTCTCTTCTTTGAAAGCAACCACCATTTGATTGCTCAATCCGAAAACAACCAGCTGAAAAAGACATATTTCCTGTTCAAAGTTGGCTTCTGGATTAACATACAAGTCCTGTCCTACAAACAGCCACTCTTTTGTCATGATGGTAGATACGGCAGTTACACACAGGCTGCTTACTCCTTTTCACATCTGGTCAAAAGAAAGTTTGACTTTAAGGAAACAATGGGTTTCAAGAATGTTCCTTTAACATGTTTACCAGCATCTTGGCCAAGGACTCTCATTTTTGCAAAGAAAAGGATACCATCTCAAATTCAAGCTACCTATATAATGTTACACGTGCTTTGTGAGTTCAGCTTGACATTAATATGATTTGCCTTGGGGAATATCAGTGTCCCTCAGCCAAAAAGGCAGGACAGGACTTAACCAGACCCCACTTTGAAGTCCTTACTCCGGTGCACAAAAGGCGAATTGAGGACAACTTAGAAAACCAAACATCTCTTCCTCATGTTTCAGTGAAAGGTGCTTTGAGAATAACTGACCAAAACTGTGCTTGTAACAGGATAACCTCTAACTGTTCACGAAAAGCATAAAACCCTCCTAGCTACTACCCAGGCTCTAAAAGGTTTCTAGAAAAATGTGATGTAGTGTTTGTGGGAGCTCACAATTCCCTTCAATGACTATTGTTTCACTAGTGTCAGGAGTGTTGTAAAGAAATTCATCAGAGATAAGTCTGAATCGGTAGTCTACAGATTAGTTTTATGGCCATGATGCATAATGGATATGTAGGTTTTGGTAAGAATAATTCGGTTACAGAGATACTGAAATGCTTTGTGGGCGATCTCATCATGCAGGCATGCAGGAATACACCAGCAAATCAACAGTGCTAGGATTGCATTACCTATGGGCAGATTTTCTCTGAAAAGGCTAAATCAGCATTAGTTTCTTTTTTATTTAGGTTCTTCCACCATCAATTTTTTTTTCTAGTTGCAAAATGGGACAGATGACAATCAGGGAATGATGATACATTTAAAACTGAAGCAGTAAGGGATACAAACATGCTGCCAGATGTATAGCAGGAGAACTATTCATGCAACTGTGGCAAACATGCTGACACCACCATAAAGGTAAACCACATGTGGGCAACTCTGAAGGACCATCATCTGAGGTATTAGAAAGGTTTTATGAAGGATCTTCATCCTCCTTGACCACAGAACTTAGACAAACAACTGTGTTTTGTGCAGCAGGTAAATGGGTTGTATGAAATTTCTGGTGCAAGGCTGGGTGAGAGGAAGAGTGGGGCAGAACTTCTGGGTTTTTTCCAATACAAGAGTGCGTATACCATACACAAGATACAAGGAAACATCACTAAAAGGCCACCAATTTCAGTTCGTATCACTGTGATATTGAAAGACAAGCCACTGTTTCTTCCCTTGAACACAAACACACCCAAAGTGGAGATGCTGGGGGGAACAGATGTATGATGCCATCTTTTGCAGGGGAAGGAAAAAAAAAAGTAAAAACATGGTTTCTCTCATCTCTGTTCTTCGGAAAGATCTTTTTTTCAGTCAATATTTTTAGGAGAAAATTATGCCAGCTGAGATCTAAGATACATATATGCAACTACGACAGTTTTGTGTTCTATCCTCTGCCTTTCTCTGCACCGCACCATGAACAGCATTTGTCACCTGCATTCATTTGACTTCCCATGAGCTAAGAAGAGTCCCTGCTTCCATACTCACCTGAACGGTAACCATTGCTATTTTGAGTAGTTGAATCCCAAGTTTCCAAGGTTTCCTGCCCCGGGCCCAGAATTTCTCACATGGGTTCATGAAGAAGAATTTTAACTTCCTTCTAAGCTGGTCTTCCAAAAGCCCCTCCTGTGATACTGACAGGTGCTGTTTGTAGCTGCAAAGATTTTCATCATCGTAAGCACTGCAGCTGCTCACAGCCGCTTCAGGATTTTCCATTTCTGGAATGAAAAGAAGGTCCATGTCGGCTGGAAAACATGCAAGCATGAATACAGTAGCATCAGATCGGCCTGCACTGACAACCTGGACTCCAAAGATGTTTATCTTCTGTGAAAGGCACTTGCACACTACACTGAATTTAGGACCTACCTCATGATACTCCACATGTTCCGCAGAACCCAAAGAGAAGTCTGGACAAGCTCTTAAATTTGCAGATAGGATGTCACAACATTTATTTAATAGTGGAATTTCTGTCCCTTTGGAATTATGGAGTCACTTGCAGAAAACTTCATCATCTGTCCCTTGCCAACAACATTACATATGCAAGACATCCTGACTCATTTCCTTCTGAGGAGGATACTCCAGAAGAGTATCAAAAGCCTCTCATGAGCATTCACTTTTCTGGAAAACTTGCCTACTTCTGTAGCTAGTATTTTCCCCCAAATCTAAAAGCTTGCTGTCCAGTCCTTGAAAGAAATGGAATTTCCAAGACAGCCAGCAGCTTTCTTAGACATTACTATTACCATCATTCCCTCTTGGAAATGGGGACCCAGCATGCCAAATTGCAATCCACAAATTACCTGAGCACATTAACTTGTCATTTAGCAAGATTACATCTATTTCTTTGGCCATAAAAGACAGAATGCAAACCAATGGTGATCATGAACCTAACAAAAAGACCAAAAGGTAATTGTATTCAAGCACTGTGATTAGCTGAAGAGGCTCACATTTTAGATGAGTATGAGGGGAAAGATTAGAAGAGAACCTTATAAACACAATTTGAGACACTACTCTCTATAGTATTGAATGTGTTTAGACATTAATCTGTTGCTGACTTCACTGACTCACAAGTATGTTATAAATGCTTTAGAAAGTACTTAAGAGGTAGCCAGGAATATCTACTTCAAATAAAATATTGTTGACATTAAAACCAGAGGAGACAGGCTAAGTTGTGAATAAATGTAAAGATGCGCCATATGAGACAAGTCTATTTTAGTTTACCTAAGAAAATATAAGTCAAAGAAAAAATCATCACTAAGATTAATTTTTTAAAAAGTGTAGGTCACATGCCCCCCCAGCAGCCCACACACACCAGAACACCAGCCCGCTCTCAGACACGATGCCAGCCCTTCCATTTCCCCCGCTGTCAGAGGGAAAGAAAAGTTTTCAATCAGCAGTTTAATACTAAGAATAGGCCCATTAATAGGCTTAAAAATAGGCCAGCTCCGCTTCTGTCAGGTCTCCATTGCCCTGTGGGATACAGTGTGCCACAGGTCCCACTCATTTATTTACAGCGGATCCGTCGCTTCTAAGTTAAGCCTTACTCTGATACTGCGATATTCGGGTCCACGGATGTGCTTGATTTAAAAATCAAAATAAAAAATTTTAAAACGTCTTGACCTCGGGGTATCGGCTTGAGCAGACGTTCCAGGCAAACATGACACACCGGCGGTATTTTCTCTTTAAGCCGGGCGGAGACCCCGCGGGTCCCGGCGCCCCCTGCCCGGCGCAGCGCTGCGGACGGGCACAGCCGGCACGGGGGTGGCGCCCCCGCCGCACGGCACCGGCCCTTCCCCGGCAGCCGCCGCTGCCCGCCCCGCCTGCCCGGCCCCGCGGAGCGCCGCAGGCCCCGCCCCGCCCGGGCTCGGCGCCGGTGCACCCGTCCCGCAGCCGTGAGCTGCCCCCCGCGCCCCCCAGCACCGCTCCGTGCTTTTGGAGACAAGGCTCCGGCATACCTGCCGCCGGCTCACGTCGCTGCCGCGGGGGTCCCGCTGCTCCCTGGGCTCCCGCCCACGCAGGCAGCCGGGCCGGGGGCCGAGGGGGCGGCCGTGGGGGCCCGCTGCCCGTGTCCGCCCTCCCGGCTCCGCGGGGCAGGGCGGGGGGCTCCGCCGGCCTCCGCCAACCTCGCCGCAGCCCCGGGCCCGGGCCTCTGTCCCCGCCCGCCTGCCCCCTGCCGCGCCGGGCGGGCTCTCGGGCGGGGGGTGCCGGCTGCAGGTTTGTTAACTGGGGCTCCTGCGTCGGCAGGAAGAAAAGGCAGCGCGTGCCTTGTAATTAGCGGTGCCCCATCTCTAATGAAACCGCGCCGCTCAGGCCACAGCGCTGTATTGTGAAGAGCCGAGCGGGACGCCTGCCACGCTCGGGTCATCGCACTTAGGCGCAAGGAAGCCGTTACGGTTGTTGGCCGGGCTCCAAAGCGCCGCTCTCATCGCCGGGCCGTGGCCGGCCTCAGCGCCCCGCGGCCACCAACCTGCGGGTCGCTGTCCGGGGGTACGGCCCGGGCCGCCGCCACTGCGCCCCGCCACCGGCGGCTGCCGCGGGGACACACGCAGGCGCTGGCGTGGAAAGAGACGGTAAAACAAGGGCGACGCAGACCCAGGGAGAGCAGCGGGCGTTTTAAGAGGGGGAACCTCCCGGCTGTAGAGAGAGAAATGGAAAACGGGTCCCTCCCGCTTACCACGAGCAGGGCGGGTGGTCCTTGGGGTGCCACCAAGGACCAGCGCTGGGTGCTCCGCAAACACAGCGGGAAAGGTACTCCGGGGCTCCCTGTGTGTTGCGTTGCAGCACAGCAAACGCAATTGCCTTTATGCATCAAAAGCGCGAAGGACGCTGCACACCCGTCCTCGTATCACCACATGGCACCGAATCACCCAAACCTCCTCCCCCGCGGGAGACGCCCCCCGCTGCCGCCCCCCGCGCCCAGCAGGCCCCGCTCCCCCGCGCCCCGGGCGGCGGCAGCGCCCGCGCAGCCCGCCGGCACCGGCACTCGTGGCGGAGGCGCCGCGGCCCCCGGCGCGGCGGGGCGGAGAAGCGGGGCGCCGCCTGCCCGTCGGAGGCGTCAGTCCCGGCCCGCCCCGGTACCCTGACAACGGCGCGGCGCCCGGACGCGGCGGGGCCGAGGCCGTGCAGGTAGGGGCGGCCGGGCGGGACGCGAAGGGGACCCGGCAGAGCGAGGGAGCGGGTGACAAGTGGCAGGCTGGAGAGCACGGGCGGCAGCCGGCAGGAACAGCGGCTTGGCCGGGCCGAGGCTGCGGCGCGGGGCCCGCGGCCTGCCCCGCGCGAGCCAGGCCGCCTCGGCCGCCTCTTGACCGCGGCCCGCCCGGCTCTGCGCCCCCCGCGGCCCCCGCCGGCGGTAGGGGAGGGCGCCCGGCCGGGGCTGTGCCAGGGGCCGGGGAGCTGCCGCTGAGGGGACCCGGGCGGCTGCTGGCATTCCTCGCAACGTGGAGCCAAGCGCCCCGCAGCCCCACCGGCAAGGACCCTTCAGCGTCCACAAAGCACCTGCAATCCCACCCCCCGGCCCGGCCTCAGGACAGGATTTTGTTCTAACAGCCTGTCACATTCCAATGAAGGAATGATTACTCTTCCTACCTTTGCTTAAAAAATGATGTATAAAGCCTTATCAAGTGTAAACCTTTATGATACAACATTTCTGATTCAAAAGCCCTAACAAGGCACCCTGCTCTGCTGTTTGCTTCCTGACAGGATGATGTTATGACAACTAAATATGACACGTTAAACATTGTAACTATTGAAGTACAGACCAAATAGTCAATTAATTTTAATTATATAGACCAGCTGTGCTGGCTCACACCACAAGTTCTGTCTGGACCAGTAAGAGCCAGGGCAGTTAGTATAACCTACTAAAGGTACACTTTCACTCTTGGCACCCTTTTTCCTTGGATTTGCAGCTTCATTTCTATAGCCAGAGGTTGGTTTTAGTAGCCCTCAATTTTTCGTCTTGTCAGTTTGCCCTGTTACTTTTTGAAATTGTACCCTTTGGCAGCTATCCTGCCCGCAGGCAGCATGCTCTGTAATCCAGCCACCTATTGTGCAATGAAATACCTCTGTGCTCCTTTTATTTGTTTTCGGTCTGTCCCTTGGTAAGCTCGTGATGCCAGCTAGATCTTGTGTTACGAAAGACCGTAAATAATCATCCCCTGGTCACTCTCTCCATGACTCTCATGATTTTATTGACTTCTTTCACATCCTCTTCAGTCCAGGCTAAAAAGAATCCTAGTTTATTCCTAGTACAAAACATGTTCCATATCTTCAGTCATCCATGTTACACCTTTTCAAATTCTATTCTGTTTCTCTTTGAATGGAAGAGAGAAACAGAACACAGCGTTATCCAATATTTTAATGTTTCTGTTCTGTTCTCTGTGCCTTTCTTATTAATTCTTAATGTATTGTACTTAACATCCCAGAGCCTGTAACTACCTCTACTGGTTTCTGTCAAGTAACAATATCTACACCTGGTTCAAGTAGGCCTACTTTAATAAAAAGCAGTATGTGTGAAATCAGGCACATTCAAACAGAACTATTCATAATGCTGAAATGATTTGGCAGTTGCCAAAACTTCAGCTTCACTCCCTACAGTTTATACGATGTTGTGTCCAAATATGCGCAAGCATTATTAATAATAAAAACTTCAGGTGTCTGTATTATTTGCTCTTCATGTAGAGCAAAGTAGAATAAATTTAATTATAGGAAACATTGTATTATGAATTTCTGGAGAGACTAGGTCATTCTCAAGGTGGTATTTTTAGCAAGTTCCTAAATGTTTACAGGCAGAAACGTGATTTTTAGCTTGATGGTGACACACACAAAAAATCAAGTAGCACATGTTTTCGATAATTTCCTTGTAATGCTTTTGTTAAATGGAAGAGCACTCAATTCTTACGCCAATCTAAATTGTAGTAAATTACAGTGCTAAATTAGTAAAGCACACAGGCTTGACCTTAAATCATTCAATTAGGCAACTAATGAATCATTCTGTGTCCTCAAACCAGACAGCATCTTTTGTAGTACTCATAGCTAATTAACTTTCCACTTTTGCAGTACCTAGCAACCTCACAGATTTGTTTTCTAATTGTAAATGTTTCAGTACATTAAATGATTAGGAGAACACTCTGATATTTTTTCTCTTGAGCCTAATGTTCAAAATATTACAGCCATCTATAAATAAACTAGGCTACAAAATGTTGAACAAAGTTGTCAATATTTACTTGGGCTTTACCAACTAAGTAATGTAACACTGTATTCCTCTGAAAAATTGCTGAAAAAATAGACTGAACATATTTAATGCAGTTTTAATATTACCTACTTTTAAAAATAAAATATACAACAATACTTATGATGCTTTTCCAGAGCTATTCTTTTTTGTAGGCTTTGCACTCTTATATTATACAATTTAGGTTAATTTAAATGTTGTTTTCAAACTCTGCTCAATCATAGAATCATGAATTTATATAGGCATTAATGGAAAGGCATAATACGTTTGCATGTTTCTGGACAAATATATATATATATTAGAGTCCCCTCTAAATAAGCAATATAGAAATATCCCCAAGGACAGGAACCAACCACGGATTAAAGAAGTTGTCTTTTTTGTCATATTTTCAGACAGTCCTCTAATACAGACCCCAATTTTTTCATGGTTTTCTTGGTAGGATTTGGTACTTTGTGTAAAAACTTACGTAGTGAAAAAAACCAAATCCCTGAAAAGGTAACTTCTGAAAATACTAGCTTTTATCTTACACATTAAGAACCATTAGGATTTTTGTTCCTTTATTTAATTTTTGGAAGAGGGCGGTGCAAAAGATGGCTCTTCAGTACCTGTTTTAAAGTTCTTGATGCATTGGTTTCCTGCAGGGTGAGCTTGGGGGTTAGTAGCATAATCTTGTGTAAAAAACCAGCTTTGCATACATCATTTGTAAATGGCTATGGGTTTGATTATGTTTCCAGATAAGTTTTTAGAAGTTCTGCCTTTGCTTTCTTTGGAGGCCTTACATGTTTCCTAACAACTGACAATCATATGTCCACAGGACGACAAATGGGCAGAGGCGATACGGTATTAGGGGTATTGTGAAAGGAGATAATTACTTTGTACTTTTCTATCTGCTTTCCAGCTGGTGAGGTTCTGTGCATCACAGATGGAACCATGAACAGTCCTATTGATTTCTGTATTCATTTGCAACCCTTAAATGGGGATACTTTTTGTATTAACATACGCATGTACATACACACTCAAGTCACCGATGCCCCCTTTGCCAGCACTGCCCTTATCTGTATAGTGCTGCGTGTACCTCTGCACCTGATTTTTTCAGTAAAGGAGGAGAAACTGCATTACTGGGAGACAATTTGCAGAAGCTTTAACTGGTTTTGTAAGTATAATATGCTTCAAGTCAGTTGAAGGAAAAGGGATGTTTTTACTTGCAAGTTATTGTACTAAACATAGGCATGTGACTTATCTCAGCCCTCTCAGTGTTTCCTCTATTCATGTGACTTAGGGTTTAGGTTACTCAGAAGAAAGAACTCAAAATTTCCAAATTGGCTTTGTTTCAGTGTATAATTAGGAAATGATGAAGTAAGACAACGTGACTGTAATATATATCTGGGATGGTTCATGTTGTCCTTCAACTAATTTCTAAAACGGCTGGCCTCTCCTCCTGTCCTAGAGGGCTATTTCTTCTATCCAGAGGCATCAAGGTTGGTTTCAAATTAGAGTAGTCACAGAACCCATTTATAAAAACGGGTCACACATTTTTTTTAATGTAAAATATACAAGGAGATGGATAAGAAATAGCTTTAGGTTGTTTTTTTTTTAATAAGGGAAAATTCATCTCTTAACCATCTGAATTGACATGCACTCAAACTTAGGTAGCCCTCAGTGTTTCAGAACTATAAACTAAGTATATTGTTCAATGTAGACGCTCCTTTGAAAGACTGTAACTGGGAAAATATACCGAATGTTAGACATAAATATACTGTCAATGTTTGTAGTCCTGTATTTGACAAAACGACTGAGAATGAGGACAGAAAAAACTCCTAACTTTCTCCTTGTATTCATTATACGTGACTTGGTGTGTGTGTGTGTGTGTTAATCTTCCAAAAACATTATCCCTTGCAAGGCAAAAGTTTCAGAATTCTGAAACATTAGTCTGTTTTGCATTGTTATTATCATTGCTTTTTGGAAAAAGCAGATTAAATTGCTACAGTTCTTCAGATGGATTAATGAAGGGGGCTGTATTTGCCATAATGATGAAACAACAGAGAAATGCACAAACATCCCATGGATGCAGCTTGTCACCTGTGATCTGCAAGATTCAATATGATAGAGAAAAGAGCCTGAGGATTTATAGAGTATATTTTTCTGTCTTGCTTAGAGTGAAAAAGGAAAACACTTAATTGTAGTAAGTGTCAGACGCTGCTCCCATTAAAGTCAACAGCAAAATTTACCCTGAATTCATGGGAAGTTAGCATAGATCCCAAACCCAGGCTATACCACCAGGCATACATCCATGACCTATATCTTGCCATCAGTTGCCATCTGCAAACTAAAATTCTGATCAGAAGTTAAAATTGCATTGCTTGCTTCTGGAGTATTTGAGAACTGTGTTTCAAAACAGAAAAACACTGTTTCTCAATCTGGGAATGAAAGACCATCCCAAAGTCAGGGTGACCACTGAAATTGCAGACGCACAGGTCATGGTGTGTTTGCTTTAACACTCATGTTATTTTAGGCCTTTCATCAGGAAAGTGTCAAGATTGAACATTTATTTTATAAACTCACCTTTTCACCTTAAGCATCTTGACAGTAAATGTGCTGTTCACGTGTGTGGGCAGGCAGGCTGTAGCTCCTGTAAGAGTTCATCAGAAATAGTTGTCATGACACAGTTCCCGAAGGTGCTGTCTTTTTCTGTCCTGTAACCTGCTTCGCTTTTATTAGTGTTAAAATTATAATAGCATCCAAATACTGTAGGTGCTTTGTAGACATTTTAAAAAAATGGTTCCTCTCCCAGTCAGTTTAAAGTCTTAAAAAAAAAAGTGGGAACATGGGAGAGGGGCGATGTAAACAAATGGAGAGTCCCACTGTCCTTATCCCAATGGAATGCCTCTAGCTGTTGAATAATAACATCAAACCCTTTTTAATACCGCGAACAGAATTTGGACCATCCCCATGCAGTTGTTCTATCGGCACCTTCCACACGATGGTGCTGGCAGCGCATCTTGTGGCAGCGCGCTGTCCTGCCTGTACGGTGGGCAGGCTGCACGGCATTTCCTTCTTCCCAGTGGAACCGAGCCTTTTCTGTGCTGCTGTTCTCATCCTTTATCCTTATTCCAGGTACTGGGAAGAAGGAGAGTCGATGAAACAAGAGTAGCCTTCTATACTGTATTGTCTTCGGTGTGTGGTTGCTACACATAATTATGCATACAACTTCCTAAATTTGTCCTCCACAGAGCTACACTGAAAAGTGAACTGGAAATAGAAAAGCACAGAAATGCTTTGTACAGTTGAGACTATGGTGTACACTTAAGGACGTTAGGACAAACATTTATAACTGGAGAATTTCCACCTGCACTCTTCCCACTGTAGCTCAGGTCCTTAGTTTTCTGTAAGGGAAACACCTATTCTCATTTAACCCTTCACTGTTTTGCATCATCGATTTCCATACTTAATCACCCCTGGACAGAAGTATTTCCATCATATTTCCACATAGCATATCAAAATACAGTTTATGATTTAAGATTATGGAACATACCTTTGGCAGTGTATGAAAATATTACTATAATGGTAAACTACATAAAGTCATGGACCAATTTTTTACTCGTAGATGGTGCATTCTGTTGCCTGTTTGAAGTTTATTGATGATATGTATCTTTATCTAGAGAAATCTGAAAAAATGTCAGAAAATCTCATATCCAGTGAGACCTCCTCAAAAGGTCCAAAAACCTCGGCAAAGAAACAGAAAGGTGAAAACAAAGCTAAGGAATCCTCAAAAGGAAAACGAACACAGCTTGGTACGTAAGGTACAGCAGCAATGAAACAGGCAGTAACCTGGTCTCACATGACAGCTACTTTAATTATTTTGGGCCCATGTATTTAGGTAAATGCGAGAGAAATAAGAATACGCTATTGTATATCAATGAGAGATCTACAATTACTGATTATGGGGTTTTAACTAATATATGGAACACAAGAAAGCTACATTGCAATATTTACACTCTGTCTTGGTAGTTTAGATGTAATAGTTTGTGGTGTCATAATAACAGTATTGAATGGGAAATTGGGAGGCTTCATATAAAGTGGGGAGATTCACAAAAGTTAACAGCCCAGAGAGAGCATCAGGCAGAGAGAGGTGTCCCCAGAAGCAGGAGTTCAGATGCTCAGGATCACACTGTAAAGGTACGATAATAGAGCCTGAAAATATACCAAAGTCTCACAACGTAATTTTGAAGTGCATTGTATTGTGTTTCTTCTGAGATGTGCTGACATACTGCCTCACTTGTGTCATTTAATAAGTGTATAGTTAATGAAGTGCAAGGCTAAAGAGTCTGCTATATACAAATATTTGTTTCTAGTGATTCATGCATGTTCTCAGAAAGGGTGGGCATGTACTCTTCCTTGGGTTTTGTTTCATGGATTATTTTTCTGTCATGACAGCCATCTTCCTGAAGTTGCTTTCACCTTTTAAACACCTTTTCCCTCCAGTTGATTAACAGCTGTGGTGCTGCAGAGAATATCCTGCACATCAGTGCTAATCTCTTCCTGTCCTACCTTGCTGCGAGGTTTGCAGATCCTCTCTCAGGAGCTGAAGAAAGCCCAGCTCCTGCAACACCCTGCCACCCAGAGCAAGCCTGCCCACCTCACCACTGTCAGAGGGCACTAACATCTGCTCCTACCTGCACACCTGCCAGTTCTGCTCCTGGCTGGTGTTTGTGAGCCTTGCCCGTTTCTCTCCTCTTCCCATGACTTGCAAAGGTTAACTGCCCCAGGCAGGTGCTATCAGGTAGCAGTCGCAGTTTTCAGCCATGGAAACTGCGGTGTGTGCCACAAGAGGACAGATTTCTTATGGCCTCTCTCTTATGCAGACCACCTGCTCAAAATAAAAATTAGTTTCAAAATCTCCATAGTTTCAAAATATGCTAACATCTCCTTAAAATAAAGGCCTATTTTAAAAGGCTTTGCACATTTCTTATACTAAATGCAAAGTGAATAGAAATTAATTTTTGTTTCCTTGTCACAGTTTAGTTTTAAATATAGAGAGACATTTTAAATATTGCCCCAACAAGGAAAGGACTGTATATTTAGAGTTACTTTGTTAGGAAGAAAAATGCCGGATAACAGAATGTTGTTATATTCCAGGTAAAAAAGATGAAGTTGATCTTTCAATGGCTGGTATAGGTAAGTGCTGTGTTGACTGGGCTTTAAAGTAATAGCTTTGGAATACTTCAAGCATTTTGAAGCTTCAATGTTACTGATGCCAGGGAAAGAAAAAGAAAGATTTTTTTATGAATGACAAAAAAAGAAACTATGAAGAAATGCAGCTATTACAGTAGTGATTCCATACCACTCTCCAAGTAGAGGGCAGTGCAACAAGGAATGCTGGAACAGGTAGGGGTTTGTAGAAGATGTTTTTATCTTGGGTCGAGAGGAGCTGAGATCAGGGGAAGTAAAAACCATCACAACAGAATTATAGGATGCAAAATGTTTACATTTAGTAGTAGTTAAGCAATTGAAAGAAACACTTGAAATATTATAATTTTTAAAGCTTTGATCTTTGTTAAATCATTAATAAATTTGGTAAGATGATTTTTAATCATAGATATCAATATACATTAACACCTTTTGCTTTGTAGGGGAAAAGATCTGCCATTTAAAAGTCACAAGATATCAAGCATTTCTTCTGGCTTATGTGCAAGTTTTAAGTGTGGCCATAGTTAAGAGCTAAAATATGAAATTATTTGAATTAAAGTATTCTTTTTTCTTAAACACCACCTAATTTTTAAATTTTTTTAACATTTCTGGTTGGATTTTTCTTCCGATTTGCGCTGTTCTTCCTCGGGTATAACTTACATTAATGTTGATGTCAATGTAAAAGTAATAATGGTTTACAGGAACAGCCCAAAGGGTTATCTTCTTAACTGACTTTTAACAGTACAGCTTTTATTGCTAAAAGCTAAAATAATGTGGTAACCTTTTTAAAGAAATTATAAATCACTTGTCTTCCTACATAATCCTATTAGCACACAGGTGGAAGTGAAAATTGCACTCCGATTAGCATCACTGAAATGGCTAAACTGCAATTAATGAAAACGGACAATAAATGATCCCTCAGATGGTGAAAGTACTACTTTAAAAAAAAGATTTATTTCGGTGGTGCTGGAGATACAGTTTTGTCAGAATTTTACCTCCACCTAGTGGCAAATAAGGTTAGAGTCATAATATCTAAACTTGCTAGAAACCTCTTGCTAAAAGCAGGAAAATAATGCTACTATATGCACACACTGCGCAGATTTAAACTGTATACATGGTACCTCCTCAGCCTAAGAACTGCAAGTGTCTTTACTTCTCTAAGGGCTTCTTGGTCCTTTGTGAAGGACCATAGCACTAAGAGCTGTTGACTGTTGCAAATCATATGAGTAAAAATTGCTATTAGAAAAAACAATGTGAAGCCTCTGATTAGATGCTACGTACTTTTTACTGGAAAACAGCATTCAATAAAAATGTTCATAATAGTTAGAAATCCAGTATCAGCTTCTTGTGTTATATTATAGATTCTATAGTAGAGAACGTTATAATGTAGTGTTCTAGAATATATAATTTTAGTCCATTAGACTAGAAGATGTACATATTTTAATTCTGAACATTATTTTGGTTTTAACTAGGACTTACAGCAATAGAGCATTGAAGAAAATGCACTTAGACTATCTGGCCTACTCTGCTCTCTCTCATAGTAATGTTGATGGTATTTTTGCTTAACTTTAATGCATGCTTGCATTGTTTCATTTGACATTGAAACCTACATCTCTTTGAAAGGATTTTTTTAGCGTTAGCATTTGTGAACAAGACTGTAGGCACAATTCAGCATTTTAAAAAATAACATCCTACAAACTTACTGAATAAACAACAGTTACTCCTGGTTAGGATTTTTGATGTATAAAAGAAAAAAATCTAATTCTGATGGGTTGAATTCTATTTATTTAAGCCATGGTAATGATCCAAAAAAAATTCACAGAAGAATCAGCAAAGTATAGATTTTCTATGGGTTCTAGCACTCCTAATTGCACTAGCCACATAACCAACTCTGAGAACTGTGATACATACAAATTTCTTGTTCTTTTGCTCTCCTGTCCATTCTCTCTTGTGAGCCAGCTGTGTATGGCAGAGGGTGGAAGTTGCATTCTCTTCTGGTGCACAGCTCTAGGTTTCTATCCTCTTTCTATCCTATGAAATTTCATTTGCAAAAAAGAGGTCTAATTTTTTTTGCTCCATTATATTGAAATGTGAAGTGTGTCTGTAGTGTTGCAGTTTGTACTAGGGTTTGAGTCTGCTTCCTAACGACACCCTAATGGGGCCTCATGCCCTTGGCCAGGGTGACCTGGGGGTCCTGCAGATCAACTTCTGCGGTTCCTTAAAAGGATTAAATGTTGGTCTGCTGTTACCAACAGGGAGTTTGGACTGGCTGACTTGTAGAGTTCTTTCCCAATCAACATACCTATGATTCTGTGTTTTTTGGAAGCGTCCACAGAGCAATCCTGGAAATCCCTGAGATATCAAGAAGTAAAGTCATGCAGTATTGGCTAGAACTTGTGAAGAAAGTGAACTAATAGACTGTGCATGCTACAAATGGATTGTGCGCGCTACAAAATGACTAGTGAATGCTGAGTAAATGACACTTGGTGTAGTGCAGGGTGTAGCAGAAGCATCATGCATGTCATTAATTTTAGTGGATGACTACAACAGAGCAGATGCAGTGGAGGAGCAGCACTGAAAGATTTTAAAGGATAAATGTCAGCTTCATCAAACATTATGTATTATGTGATAGGCTTATGCAGAGATTTAGCTTCCCAAATGATAGAGATTAAGGAGGATTTATCATTTTGTCAGGCCTTGTTGGCTTAGGTTAAAGATGGCTTCTCAAAACATGCTGAGCCAGCTGGTCAGTATCATCACTTTAGAAGTATCCACTTCAGTTTAAGGCATACACAAAGAAAGATACCACAGGTGCCGGGAATTAAGATAAAATATTAAATAACTCAAAATGAGACAAAGGTGACAGAAAGTATCAGCTATTATCACAAAAGCCAGCCCACTGCAGTACATAAAAATCCCATGTATACATGTCCCTAAATCTTATACGCTTTCCAGTTTATCAAAAAGATGAACATTCAAAGTGACCATCTGCCAGCCTTCTCAGACCAAGTATAGTAGCTGCCATGGTAAGAGCATTCTTCACAAAGGCCGAGACAGAGGCTGCTAGCATGGCAGGACTGCAAAGGAGGAAAAGTCCCTTGGGCAGCAGGGTTCAGCTAGCTGGGCCTATAGTGCTCTTCGTCACTTACAGCTGTTATGTAAGCTGGAAGGCAGAACGTGTAATATGGGAAGGACCAGTGTTCCTACATACAGCTGACACACACTTAACAAGAAGCACTGGCTATTACCTTCAGATTGAGTGTTTGCAAAGCACAGTTGATGGGGCACCTGACAGCACCCAGCCTCACTAAAGCCAATGAAGATAAGAGTGCCAGAGCCAGGATAAGGAATAGCTTGTTCTGAATTAATATGAATGATCACATGTGTAGAAAACAACAGCTATATATTCTCCAGCAAAGCTGAAAAGAAACATCTGGCTCAAATCTTAATGATCTTGCACTCTGAACTCAATGAGAGGAAGATGAAAGTCCAAAATCACAAAAGCGTCCTTACTTGTGAGGGTGTTGAAGCTTCATCTAGATTAAACATTGGCTTAAAATGGCACCACTCTACAGGAAAGGACTAGAGTATATTTATTCAAGGCTTTTATATGAGGCATGCAATTGTGTCCTTAATGTATTTAAAAGAGTCCATTTATAACTCTTCACTAAAGCTCTTAATCACCTGTTGATTGAGAGGGAAAAAAAAACCCTCATACTAAGAGTAGCATATTCATTAAGTAGGAAGTGTTGGGTATTTTCCAAGATTAACAAAATGTAATATAATTTGTATTCCATGCCTTCAAAAATACCAAAAACTAAGCTGAGAGATTCAAAAGCATGCTGCTAGGAAACAGTAAAGACCCAGAGTTATTGAGGTATATGTTTATGTTTAAACAACGCTGAATTTGTTTATCAAGCAATTTTACTTTCTCTCATAGGCCACCCAGAAATCTTTCCTTTATTTTTCACTGCAAAGACCCAAGAAATTTTTAATTGCCGAGTTGATGAAGATGTCACAGAAGAAAATTGTTTCAAATTTATTAAAAAAGAGGACATCATTCAGGACCTGAAAACAAGAGCTACAATTTCTGATTTCCACCCCGTCAAAAAAGTTGTCCTAGTACGTAGCTTATTTCATTCTCACTTTAAGACTTCATGCTCTCTAAGTGTATATTCTTTTGATGATAAGGTCTGTCCCTGTTTGACTCTGTGTAAATACACTAATGCTGTAATATCCAAAGGCTCTCCAGGCACTTTTTTTTTTTTAAACTAACTGTAGATTGGAAATATGCTAAAAGTAATGTAAATATTACTAGTTTTGATTCTGTGAACTGGCAGAACTTCACATATTTTGGCTTCTCCTATTTCATAGCCCATTTATTGAGAATTATTAAAACAGTTTCTTTTCTGTTTGATTCTCTGTATGAAGAAATTTTGTTTGGACCAGAAATTTTTATTACAAAATAAAATCCACCTGTTCTTTTCAATTAGTACATGAAAATCTCTGTTAAAACCACAAGATTAATCAAAGATAGTGAATTTACACTAGTACTGGCTCTGCCAGTCACAGGCTCATGTCTGTTTTTTATGTTATTTGTTTTCAGTTTTCCACTAATTGTTTTAATTAAAATAGGAATATCCAGGGGAAGAACTTTTGGTAGTTTTTGATGCAAAGTTCCAGTATGGGCAGAACTTTTACTTTGTTGCTTCTGAGGAAGCCAAGGAAAACTTTGTGAAGGTAAGAAAATCCAAGTGTCCCACAGCATTGTTCTATCTATGGATATTTCAGAATCTTGTCGCAAACATATACCCCAGGAATGGTATTGTATTCGTAAGCATCTGATGTGCTTGGCATGCCAGAATGTTTCTCTAAAGGTTAATCTGATCATGCAAAAATACCTGTATCACTGTAAAAATATCTTTTATACTGAGAAAGACTGAATTGAATTTCTGTATTTTACTTCAGAGTGCCAGTTTAACCCTCATAAGTATTAATTTTCTCTGCCAAGACCCAGGTCTCTAAGCAAGACATAAATATAAAAGATAATATATTGGGCGTCTTCAAAGAAATATTATACTTATTTCTCACAAAATGTATGTATATGCTTTTCAAATTATACTTCAAAATGTTCTTGAGTTCTAAATAACTCTAGATACATAGAAGATTTCCCCTCGTGCACTGCATCATAGGAGAAGGCTTACGGGTAGATTATATATTTTTTCAACATGAGTTTGCCACCCAGCATCAGTAGAAGTAACAGTAGAAAAGCAAATTGCAGCTCCAGGCAGGAGGGCCTAATGTAGATAATCACTATAAATCCTTTTTATAGAATAGTTATATGCTTTCAAGACAACAGTCTCTCTTTAGCAGTTAAATATTAAATATGTCATGTTTATTGGAAAATTCTAATGCACGAATGAATAAAATGGGACCTAACCCAAGCCTCCCCAGGGGCACAGTGTAGTCAGGCTTACTGCATTGAGACAGAAGTAAAGAACATGTAAATAAAGACTGAAAACTGGGTTTCTAGTTTATACTTACATTTCAGCAACAAATTTTTGAAAAGTACTATGTCTCACTGTCTGATATCATAGCCTCCAGAAACTGCAGAAGAAAAAGAAGAAGAAGAAAAAGAAGAAGAAATCAGAGAGGAAACTCTGGAAATCCATCCTTATAAGCCTTGTATCCACAAACCTTGGGTTTCTCTTGGCAGCGAAAAGGAAGTTGAAGAGGAATCTGTTAAAGAGAGTGTTAAAAAGGTCAGACTCAACAAATGTTAGTCAATAAAATTAATATCAAAAAAACAAATTTATTTTAAGTTCCTTAAAAAAAAATAAGTCAGGAAACTGAAAGTTGTAATTCTAGTTTTGTTTGAGGTCTTTCAAGAAAACAAATCAACTTCTAACAAAAACTGAAAGTGCTGGCAGAAACTTTTTTTTTAAGACTCTGCTCTCCTTAAACTGTGCAAATAAGGCATATGAGACTGCATTAGACATACTTACTTTTTAAGCTGTAAATTCAGAAGTCCTGATAATCTTTGGTCATTAGCATCTCTGCCACTTTTTGCTCAATTTACTATCTGGCCAGATTACAAACTGAGTCACTGTGATATTCTAAGGACCTAGTCCTGTTTCCATGGAGCCCAGTGAACTCCGTTCCATTATATGGATGGCATTTAAGCAGCGCGCAACACTTTTAACGGCTATGTACCTTGGATTAAATGTTACTGACTACAGGTGTTACAAGTTGACTTCACAGAAGGACATATTTGATTAACTACACCTACAGATTATCCTGAGAAAATTATATATCCAAAGCGTAGATCCACTCACAGCTGTCACCTAACGTGATGTGTAGGGCATCTCCAAACATTTAACTTTCCATCAGTGATTTTTACTCAATACCGAAATCCCTGTTCAGGGAAGACTGGCTAAGTTTTGATAGTTCTCAGCAACTGGACATCTTTCTTATACTTAAAAAGATGTCTGATTGTTCTAAAGGTAATTAACCATCACTAAATTTAACCCACATTCACCGTCCAAGTAATCTGTAATCTATCTTGCTGGCAAGGTCCACTCAGAAGTATTCTCAGCCTACATTCCTTTCCAGTTCTGTGGGAGGTGTTGGGAAAAACTACCTGGTTATGTATCCAAGACAAAGCAACACCTCTCTACTGCCTGAAATCAAGTGCCTCCCTCCCTTTTTGGGTAGAAGTTAAGCCACTTCCCTTTTTCATTCCCAGTTCATGCTATAAGAAAACTCACTCAGATTTTTGAGGATCCTCTTTGGGGTACTTTTCTGTCCCTAGGCACTTCAACGGAAGCTGAAATATCTCACCCAAAATTGAGAATTGCACTAAGAGGGAAGGGCTGAACATTTAAGTCTTGGAAGTCCAATGCAGTATTACATAAGACCTCATACAAATCAATTCTTTAATTAAAGGTGGAGTTTTGATACTGTATGAATTAGAAAATGTACTTATCTTACTAGCAGTAGTCCAAAAATGTTACCTAAAGGCAACTTCTTGTTTTAGAAATACAAATCTGTCTTCTATTACGCATGTAGGTTGTTTATATGAGCACTTCAGAATTTCAAAATGCAGAAATATAAGTAAATTCAGCACAAAAATCAACCATAAAACTAATTCTACAATTACATGAATGTTGCCATCTTACAAAACAAACTCTCCAAAACCTCTCTCCTCTGCTAATTACAGAAATAATCTCTTTTCCAGATTAAGTATATGATTTCTCGAGTACGCAGGAAGTTTGGTGCACCAATTACATTTACTGATAAGAATGCTTCACATGTAAAAGACAGTTACATTGAATGCATGTCCTATCAAGAAAAAACTTTCAGTATTAAAATGCTTGAAAAAGATGTGGGCATACAAATGGTTCCAAAAATAAGAGAGGCTAGTACTCAGACAAAATGGTAAGTGTGAAAAGATATTTATCAGCTTGTTTATTAAGCTATGCACCATTTCTGATCTCAACTAAAGTCATGTAAATTAACTCTTCTGGAATTGCTCAGTTACAAACTGATCAAGAGAACAGAATCAGATACTCTGTTTGCAACTTTCTTCTTTCACTCTTTTCCAAAGAGTTTCTAGAAAAACTGAATATGCTTATCTTTTAATTTTACACATTACATGGGTTTCTGTCTTTGAAATTGTTTGTATACTTACATTCAGATTTATTCCAATTGGTTAGGACCAATCCAAAAAATGCAGCCACGCAGTATTTTCCTAGACAGTTGTCAAACAAAGAGAAAGAAGAGAGTCTGTCATCTGAGAAACTGAAAGAATTTCTTACTTCAGTACATTTAAGGTAAATTAATGCAGCAATACACGTTAAAGGCTACCTGAAATAATATATAATACAAGCGAGAACTCCTAGCCGAGTGGACCATTTATGTGGTCAAATACAGGTCATATATATAAAAAAATATAAATACATTGTTTCTTTTATACAAATAATATGCTTATATATAAAAATATATAATTTTGCTTATTAGCTTAATATTAACAAAGATTAACTTAAAATTTGTTTCTGTGAAAATTAACATGAAGTCTATGCCATATAAATATGAATGTTGGTTTAAATAGATGTTAGAACTGTTAGAGTTGATAGTGATACATCTTTTTGAACAAGCTGCAAAGCTGATCTTTCAAACACTGCTCACTCAAGCAGAGGCTTACGCAGAAGAGCAAAGGTGCTGTCCTACAGCCCTTAGTCACAAGACAAGTCCCACTTAGTGACACCTTTTGCACAAGAATTGGACAATTGCACTGTACTCAATCAACACAGAACTAGAGTTAAATTATTGTTACAATTAGTTATTTATATTTAAATGGAAGAGGGTTTCCTTACAGTGATCCATCACTGAGGAATTAACACTTTCTTTTTTTTACTACTGTAGTCATAATTTTATGTAAATCAAAAGTTGCCTCTTTACAGAAATATTTGCGATTCTACTACCGAGTAGTGACATCTGGATTACTGAAAGTGTTAACTGTTCTTTTCACAAAACAGAATGGAAATTGCATTGCAGCAAAATGAAATTATGAATGCTTTTTTTGATGACTGGAAGGCCCTAGCAGAAGATGAAAGCAGTTCTGGTGGCAAGCCAGATGTCTGTCTTAAAGCATACCAAACACTTACAGATCTGCACTATCTCAAGGACAGAACTATTAGCTGCGTTTGCTGGCATCCAACCATTTATGGTAACGCAGTTAAAATACTAATTTGAGACTTGAATGACACGTATTAATATGACAGCTATAAAATATGCATATTTCATAAAATTATCAGCTTTCAAATTTAAAAACAAATCAAATCTGATTTAGTGTATCTGTCTGAATTACTGATTTGAGATGAAGTGAAAAATGAGACAGACAAATTCTTTGTAGAGTTCAGACAGGCTATGCGAAGTCCCTCACGCTAACATATAAGCGGAGATCAGAGAAAAGGGAAATTTCTCCCTTAAGAAGCTCATTTAAGTGGGGCTGCAACTGTGCCAGGTTCTTCTGGTGGCTTTGCATACCATTGTTCTTCTCCCTGGTCCTCATAGCATGCCTAATGCTTGTGAGGAATGTTACAGCCACAACGGGACATGCCTCTGCTGAGTGCCAGGAAGTGTCAGGAGGCACACTGAACATCTCCTCCTGCTTCCCGCTGTGAATTATTGCTCTACACAGCCAGGCTTAACGGCACAATTAAGTCCTATATAAATGTCCTAGCTGCACAGCATACTAATAGCTAT
Source organism: Falco peregrinus (assembly GCF_023634155.1). Taxonomy (NCBI): domain Eukaryota; kingdom Metazoa; phylum Chordata; class Aves; order Falconiformes; family Falconidae; genus Falco; species Falco peregrinus. The sequence continues at coordinate 19,163,291 of NC_073730.1, read as the reverse complement.
CACTGCAGTCTGTGTAGAAAATTAATTCAGCTACAAAAGATTTGATTTCATGATGGGTGGCAAGGACTATGTGCCTGTCACATCATTTCAGGTGCAGTACTACACCATTAAGGAGTAGTAGCAAAAAAGTTGAATTTGATCTTAATGCTTGGGTTCTATGACTCATTGTTAAATAACTTAAGTAACAAAAATAATTTCCTCAAAGTTGATCTGTAAAAAGAAAAATATAAATACATGATTGGGTGAGTTTGGGGTTTGTTGGTTGTTTGTTATTATTTTTTTTGTTTTGGTTTTTTTTTTTCACTGTATTCAGAAGTTATAAGTCACTTAGAATAATTGAGTGTGTTGAAACTTGAATCGTGTCTTCTGAGAAAATTTATTTTCTCTCTCCATCAGGGATTATAGCAGTGTCAGCAAGAAAGCGGCATTCTTACAAAGAGCAAGTTAACCTTTCTGACAAATCATTGCTGCAGCAGTCACTAATACTTTTTTGGAGTTCTTTTGACCCTATCCACCCTCAGGTATTTAATTAGGAATTTTAAATACACTGAGTGTTTAAACAACAAGAGAACAATCAGTGCAAATGTGTTTCTCAACTATTTTGTTCTTTTTCATTTTAGTTAATGTTGGAGTGTCCTGAAGACATTTACTGCTTTCAGTTCAGTCCCAGTGATCCAAATATTATTGCTGGTGGCTGCATCAACGGACAGGTGTTAATTCTCTGTTTAAGAATAAAATCTGATGTTTCTGTATTTTCTTACAGTATAAAAACAAGGTTGAAGAGATGTACTCAACATCCATAGTAACACATAGCGTCACAAGACAGGTGTCACAGTCTCAGAAATTCTCTGATCCTGTACTGAAGTTTCATGTCATTATTCCATAGCTGAACCATTACTGTACGATGCTTCTTTGTAGTACTGATAAATAGGTCAAGGTGTAAAGACTTTTTTTTTTTTTTGTTGAGACAAATGTAGCCTTTCAACTAATTGCATCAGACTGAAGAGGCAATACTTTAAAGACTTCATTAGGTCTAGTACAGAGAGTGAATTTCTTATTTTTCCTTAAGCCTCCATGAATTGTGTTTGAAAAGATGCATATTAATATAAAAGATCAAATACTTTGTAATATACTCACTTCTCATTGTAGGTTGTACTGTGGGATATTTCTCAGCATGAAGAAAAGCTGCAAAATGCAAAAACTTTTGCTGATGGAATCAAGATAACAGCTGTTAATATGGTAAATGCTTCCATTCCAAACATATTCTGGTACATCTGTATGTCTGTGGGGAAAAAGGGGTGATGGTATCCTGGCTCAAAACAGAGGAGCAGATAACCTTTGCACTGAGAGACTAGAAAGGATAAGAAACCTGATGAGTTCATGAAATAAACCCATTATCACAACGTAATTTCTGCCCGATTAGTCCATCTTAACAGCTTTACTGCATTTTGTGCAGACTTTGGCTTCAATAAGACTGTTCTTTAACGGGCACCAACATACACTCAGTTCTTGCCTTAGGAAGCCTATCAAACACATATAGCATTTGTTGTGAGTGTAATACTGAAAATTATTCCGGAATTTTATGGACAGAAAAAAGGTAGCTTGGAAGACGAGAAGAAGATTTCAGTGGAAGGAGATTATAAAGCGGATAAGTAGAAGAGACACTTAAGAGCAGAGGAGGAACTAGTAACATAAAGGGATGTGCATATGCCTGTGGAGGCATGTTGGAATTCTTTTTAGAGCTTCATATCCAAAGGCCTGTTTTGATGCTTTCCATTTTTATTTTTATTTATCCAAAGGGAAGGTATTAGACCTCTAGAAAGTTCTATAAACTGATCTGAAATATGTGAAGAAGCATTAACAGCATGTAAAATAACCTTTTTTCTTTGACAGTTCTACTATCGTTTTTTGGAAATACACTAAGATATCTCTTTTTAAAACATTTCTAGCCGTCACTTATGCAAGTCCAGCAGAGTAACACAGAGCCACCTCTAGTGAGATGCTGTGCAGTCTCTTCCATACAGTATAGTCATAAAAAACCAGTAACAGATATACATTGGCTCCCAGATTATTTTAAGGTGAGTTTAAAAATTCACTTTTCTTCTTTTGTTTTTCTATCTACAACCTCAGAAATCATAGTGTAAACTGAAGATAAAATACTAAAGATTCGATTTTTTGTAATAGCCTTCATTATTTCTCACTGCATTTTCTAAATATTAAATAATATGGTGCCACTTGTCCTGCTGTGCTTTACAGCTGTGCTGTGTTCTCAATCTGATATGAATCTGCTCTTACTGGAAAAAAAAACACTGTAGCTTTACTGAAAATTAGCATTCAAAATTACAATAAGCCTTCCGTATCTAAGATACGTTGAATTTCTACTTTGAGCAATCTAGCCTGCCACCAATAATTCAGAGAAATAATTTCAATTACCCAAATATCTAGGCACCCAAGAATTGTGTTACTGTAATTACCTTAATTCTTCTAGGTGCTGCCTGTGTACTCAAAACTTAGATTTTCTATGATGATTTTAGAGCTCCATAGTACTTAGGGTCTATGTAGTTAAAGGGCTCAACACTATTACAGGAGTATTGGGTAATCATTTACCATCAAAATACTGCAAATCATTGCCCAAACCAATTTGAAATGAAAACGTAGTCAAATGCAAAATAATGACAGTAGAAGAGCAGGTCAAGAGGAAGAAAACTGAGATCTTTAGAAGGTTTATGAATGTATCAATAATTTTTAAAACAAATTTTTAAGACTTTATAGATACTGCAGGCCTTAGAAACATTACCAGAAAAGCGAGGAAAAGGGTGCACAAATATCATAATCAGCTTGATATAACGATTCATTATTAAATTATGCTGCAGTAGTACCACCCACGGATACTAATTGGTACCAGGTGTTTTACACGAAGAAAGGGACTGGATAGCAGAATGGTGTGTTTTTTTGTTGTTTGGGTGTGGGTTTTTTTTGCCAAGATTTAGGCTCAGAAAGCTGTTTTCATGTCCATGTGGGATAACAGATACAGGAGACCTGTGCTTGATAAATAACACTGACAAAGGAATCGCTTTGTCAATGTCTAGCAACCTGTACTGGGACATACTTTTTGTTACATAAGCATGGAAGGTGTGTCGGCCTTTGCACAACATTACAGTTTTTACGGCACAGTTCCTAAAATTAGCAGTTTATTATTACATATCGATGAAAAAGTATTCAAAGTTATATCCAAAACCTAATTCAGCTTTGCGTGGTTCTGAGACTACCATTTTGACTCCAGGTAGGCAACTCATGAATGAAAATAAAAGTAGGATTTGGCCTAAAGAAAAAAAATAAAGTAGCTAAAACTTTGCCACGTAGTTGATAAGTACAGTTTTAGCCAAAATATATTTAGTCAGGGTCTAGCCTATAATCACTCATTCCCACCATTCCCACCCTGACAACTTTCCTTTATTTTTCTGAAAAAAATAAAGGTATAAAGCAATGACTACTTGGTAAATGGTAAGTACTATAAAACCAGCAGAACCCCACATACACAAACTAAACTATTAATAACTAATATTTGAAGCCACTACTACCATCCTGCAGCGTGGTCTAGCTGAATGGTAAAAGAGATGACCTGTGGTGTAAACTAGACCAAGAGACAACACTCCCACTAGACTTAACTGTTTGAGATAAATTTCTCAATTATTTGCTTTTTGGTTAAGTTGGATTAAAAAACGTTGCAAACGTGGCAACCTAAGGAGGGCCTGACTTGCCGTGGTGCCAGCAAGTGTTTACCCTGCTGACTTAATATGAAATTTTAGGTGTTCAGCAGGCAAAACTGGTATCAGTTCACTTGAAGTACATTTGTAAAATAGCTTGACTTTATAACTACAAGTTAGTAAGTCCTGATTTGCAAACGTTACCCAAGCATAAACAGTGACTTTATTTCTAGAAGCCCATTTTACTTGTTTTAGTATTCACTTAGCAGAGTATGATTGTTTTGTCTCATCTTCAGTGCCTGTAATTATTATTACTGTTATTTTTAGGACAACCGAATGGGTGCTACTTTTGAAAACAGAGCTGAAATTTGCGTGCAGCTAGTAACCTGCTCTCCGGACTGGTATGTACAATACATACTCTGCAAGATGCTCCAGTTTCCATTGGAAAGCTTTACAGAGCTTGCTCCATGATTTAACTAGCATGCTCCTGGATTCCTATCAGCCTACCCTGAACAGCTGAAATTCTGTATGCAGAAGATAAGCACATCAAATTCATGGCCAGTTACACCCTTCACAGTAATGGCATTAAGGGTTCATTAACTGAAGAACCTCACACATAAACGTTTATATTCTGTGTATACCTTAAGAAGAGTGTTGATCACACATACACTAGCCTGGAGATCCATACCTTCACACTTACATTGATTATATGACTTGCATAAAAAGCTGTTAAATATTCTGAGACCACAGAAATACTGAAAACTATATTTACATTTGGAAATTTAGCTGGCAAAATTGTTCTGTGCGAATCTCTTCTTTTTTGGACTGAAGAGTCATGACGGTTATGACCAGATATTATCCTGTGATAAAGGCTGGTGAGGGGGAAGAACACAAGAAGTGGAAATAAATGTTTAGCTTTCACGATAGCAAAAAGCTTAAAGCTTTGAAGATGCATGGCTGGGCTCAATCACGTATTTGCTAGTTACATCAAAAGGAGGGTCAGAGAGTGCAAAATTTGGTAATGATACAAAGTTATTTTCCCTAATCAAATACAGAGAAGGCTTCAAAGAATTAAGATAGAAGAATGATTACAGGTACAGTTGTTCATAAGTTTTCAGTGTAACGCAAGTAATGCACACAGAAAAAAATAATTTAAACTACTCACACATCAGGGCTCCAAATTAGAAGTATTCACCTAAAAGTAAGGGCAGGGAAGTCACTGTAATGGTATTCTTGAAAAGCAACTCCTGTTAGAAAACGGAAAGAGATTTCAGCAATGAGGAAAACTATCAGTCTGTATTAAATCTGGGAACGAATGTCCAGAGTAGAGCAACAGGAACAATCCAAGGGCTGAAAACTCCAATGAGATGACAGATTCATCCCAGTGAGTGGGACCATTTGACTTGAAAGTCACCAAATGGTATACACAAGAACTGGGGATGAGGTTCAATTTGGAATACTAGATTACCTGCTACAGAGTTCTGTCCAGTTTTCTCAGCTTCCAGGAATTTCACACAGTAACTTTCCCTAAGCGAACTATATGAATGCTATCTAGCTGCTTTGGTATAGATAACAACTGATGAAATGGCGAATAAAGGAACATATACCATAATTTACAAAAGCAGCAATTAGGTATCTAGCATTTGTCTGCTTTTCAGATTATCTATTACTACGTAAAGTTTGAAGATGAAAGGTTAAAAAAAAAAATAAAAGTGTGTGGCAAACTGATCTTTGAAACAAAAACAGGGAATAACATTATAAAATCATTTTGCAGCTCAATATTATTTTGGGATATTCCAGTCACCAAACTTCCTGAACAACCTTCATCTGAGAAAGTAAGAGAAGAGGAATTTTTTTATATGTCCCGTGATGTTCCAGACACTTTTAAACATCTAGATCTCTGCTGGAAGCCTCTCATAAAGGTACTGTGCACAAATACAGAACAAAAGGATCAAGCCAAACTGTAGATATGGCTAGAACTCCATAGGAATGTATTATTTTGCTACCCAACTCTTCAATTTTTTCCAGCAAATTGTGACTTCTTTGTGAATTTCCTTCAGATTATGAAATGAAAGACTTCAACATTCTTCTGAAACTTCAATAAAATTAATTTTGAAAAGCTAACTCACAAGAAACAGCATGACTGCCTCTTAAAAACTGCAGTAGAGGCAAAAGTAGTTATATGAATAGTGTAAGTTCCTGTCAGCCTTTTCTATCACTATGCTATCTCAGTGGGTCCCAAACTGTGAAACACAGTCACGGTCAACAGAACCATAATTACTGGCAACACAAAATTCAGTCTGATGAAAATGGTCATAGCAGTTTATGAAAAAAGTGAGGCTGAACATAATGTTGGGGAAAAAAAAAGAAAAAAAAAAAAAGAAAAAGAAAACCGAAACTCTGTTGCTCTATGCTACTCAGAAAAGCTGCAGCTGGTACGGTTGTCAAACAAGCATGACCACTGGAGCTGGTTTTTTGCTAGAAACATGGCAAAATCCTCACAAGGAAAGGATAACACAAGAGAAGCCACGGGTTTGTATTTTCTCTGTGCTTGCATGTGAGGTGGCAGATATTGTTCATGGAGTATTACAAACACGCTCCAGACTGAAAAGACCTGTTCCACTACAGCAGAAAGTAATTTAGTCTTATACCTCCCAAGATCTGACAAAATGAGTTAGCAAATACATTTTCTTCTGAACAGATAAACCTGTGTGGAAGCGGTGCCAGCACAGAGTACGGTCCCGTCAGAATTAGTTTAAGGGAACTACATTATCATTACAAAACTCCAGGTAATATTTTTATTACACCTTACTGGGGAAAGTGTTTTTAATAAGCTTATATTTCAGTATATACATAATGAAAGCTGAGCAACAAAGTGTACGGCTAAATGCATCTGGGGAAAAAAGGTTTCTTAAATACACTGGTATTCACTGTGCGACATACATGTATTGACTCCAAAGATATGCACATGTATTGCATACAAAAAGACCAGCTCGTGTCCACAGTAACTCTGCCAGATTTCACTTAAGAGCCCATTCAGGTCCCCCACCCAGCCTCTTTATCCCTGAAACAGCCCTTACAGAATACTGTTTTCAGAAAAACAATCCTGGAGTAACAGTATATATTGTAGGTATTTCTGTAGTGCTTTGGATAGAGGTGTCACTTTTCGCTGCAGAATGTCAAGTTAGCGCTTCACCTTCCATAGCAGGTCAGTTCTTACTGTGGTACTTTGTGGCAGGGACATGCTACTAACCCTTCTGTAAAGCTGGCAAGCTGACAGCCAGTAGCTGTGGTTGGAGTACCTGAAAGAGTGACTGCAAACCATGCCAAAAACCACCTCTCTGGCAGCTGAGCTGCTGTAGCATAGCTGCTCCCGTGCACGCTGTCACTGTTCCCTGGTGCAGAAAAGTTAGCTCCTGGCTGCAGCAGCGAAGGGGGTTGCGTAAGGGCAGTTCCCATGGAGACACTACTGATGCTGTGTAAAACCGATGAACAGGACCAGGCTACTATAAGTGGTTGTCTGGGTATGGGAAGCAGTGACTTCAGAGCAGCTGCAGTGATGGGGAGATTCCACCAGGAAAGTTAACCTACAGAACTGCCGCTTTCCTTGGCAGCATTCCTTCATCTCTCCTCTTGAAATCCCCTTTACGTGTGAGCTACCTTTATGAGTCGAAGGATTTGCTTGGACTGATAAATTTAAGCGTATAATAAATAATGTGCCTCTATTGTTTCCCAGAGAAGGTACCATCTCTGAACACACTAGAAGTACCCACCAGAGAGAGCCCATACACAGAGATGAGTACTTCCTCAAGCAAAAACCTGAAAGCGCTAGAGAGCATCTCCACCAGCTTTTCTGTTGGAACTGAAGTAAGTGAAAATAGTAGATTACTAATGAAAATTTAATTCATGATATCTGAAAGACTAAATGATTAAATAAGTTTTCACAAGTGTATGAACTTGCACGTTTTCTTCAGGTGTTTAAAAACGTCTTTCTGGACATGCCACATTTTACTCCCATTTTAATGCATTTAGCCACATGCTTAAAATAATAAACCACCAATATTTTGTAGACTATGAATCTTTACTTCAAGGTTACTTCAGAATTAGAAGACGTTTCCAAAATATGCTGAACGTAACTACCTGTTGTCAGGAACGAACTAATACTTCCTTGTTCCAGAAGCAATAAGTACCATTTTTTTAGTTTCCCCAAATGTCAGGTAAAAACATTTATACTACATTTTCCCCCACAACGTATTTCTACTTTAGTAAGTCCCAGCCCTCTACCTACCCTACATATCTAAAATCCCAAAGTCTTTTCCAGTGTCGAGTTCATGTGGAAATGAAAATTTGGCTTCTAGCTACCTTTTTGCTTCCAGTCATGTTTTCCCCAAATACTGGAGCAAAACACTAACTGTAAAAACTGAGCACCTAATTCTGCAGGAAGGACTTTCTACATAACATCATGGTAAGTAAAGCTGTTTTGGTGATATGTAACTGAAAAATGCTGATCCAAAATTGTAGTGTTTTTCCAGTCATTAGCTGCAAATGTAGATTTTAATTTTCTCAGAACATATTTAATGATGGCTATAATTAAGTCACAGCTTAAAAACAAGTCATTTTGGTATAAGCCACCAAGCTCTAATATTAGCATTTACTTCATTTTTCTGGCATCACAGGATGGCGAAATTGTTTATTCCGACTGGAAAATGGAAATTGATAGTGACTCAGCAAAACCAGTTAGTAAGTTCAAGTTTCTCAATACCTGCTTAAACCTTAATATATCACTAACTTTAAAGTATTTGCATCTATACCTTGTCTTTTTAGGGTTACAATAAGACTTACCTCACTGATGACACCAGGATTTAGCAGTACACCCTCAAAAGTGCAAGCAGTTTAGCTGTCATGACAGAATAGCAAAAGCCCTCTCCATTATCACAGGTGCATCACTAGTACCTATTGGCACAACTCATGGAAGTAACTATATAGTAACTCTATAGTAACTACCTTGCGAGCAAAAAAAAAAAGAGGCTAGTATCTTTGAAGCCTGTGGTGGATCCTGCGCTCATTTCCCCCTGCATAGCTCCCATTGTGAAGATGACCACTAAAGCACTAATTAGAAGAAACTGCCTTTTTCGTTCCATTAGGTTGGAAGCACACTCAGAAGTATACCATCCACACTGAAACTATCACCACTCTCCAAAGATCGCCATTTTTTAAAGACATCATTCTAAGCACTGGAGGCCGGAATTTTGCCATTTGGAAAGAAGAGGTTACAGTAAGTTAACACAGTTGTAACATGATTGATAGATATACAAGACAACTATAATAGCCTCAGACTGTATTTTCAGAAATGTTTAAGTCATAAAGCTTCATAGTTTAGAAATAAATGGGGTACAAGGAAAGCATTTCCTTTTTCTTTACATCAGAAAACTATTTAAGTTTTGTAAACCTGTAGCAAAGCTTGTTTTGCAGAGCTCAGGTAGGAGGCACCTGAAGGAAACCTGGGTGACAGCTAGCAAAATTCCAGTGGTCCAACCTGGCTACATGGAAACGCAATAAAAAAAGCTTTGTAAACTTGCCTTTTATAGAAAAAAAAATAAAAAATGAAGTGACCATCTTTAATTCCAACCTTGTGAAAACTGTAGCTTCTCAACAACTTAATTCTGCTGCTAGGGAAATGGAAGAATAAAGGCAATATGTGTGCTAAACAGGTCTGAAGAAACCTTATTTAGGACACAGTCTTTTCATCAGATGAAGACAAAGAAACATGGTTTTTTACATTTCTTCTCATGTAAGAATCCTGGTTAGCTGCACCTGGTAAAATCTGAAGACCACAGGTTTTAACAGCAGATGACTTAATAGACTGAAGTGGGGAAGTAAAAAAACCTGATACATATATCTCACAATTCTCTTTATCTGCAGGCGATACCAGTTTTGCCATTGATACAACTTTAGTAACAGAAAAAATTTAAAATGTGAACATTCTCAAGTGATAGGAAAACTGAAGTAGTGAGTGGATAGCAATGTTTGATTGTTGGGTCTATCTTTTATTTGTTTTCCAAAAAAAATTAAGAATGGACCAATCCTTCAGTCAAGCTGCTCTGCAGGAAGATACACTGTGGGACAATGGTCCTTAACAAGACCAGGAATTTTCTTCCTTGGCAGAGATGATGGAAATATAGATATTTGGGACATACTGAAGAAAACTCATGAGCCATCTCACTTCCAGAACATCTCCAATTCAATGATCACTTTCATCAGCCCCTGGATTGCCTCACGTAAGTTGATGGTGATTGCACTTTACTGTGCCACTCTGTTTGCAAAATGGCCCATGACTCCAAGGCACACTTAATCCTGTTGGATGATCTTATATAATAGCATATTACAAGTACATACTTTTATATATAATCATATACTTATACGCTGCACTCTCTATATAAAAAAAAATGCATACATCAGTTCTAAGTGTACTACCATAGCATAAAGCAACAGAAAACATTAAAAAAGGGTGGTTTGAAAAAGTATAAACTTTAAATGGAATTTCATTTCTTAAGAAAATGAGCAATAAGGCTGCCTTTTTGCTGCAGTGAACAATAAACCAAAGAGACCACAACAAAAATGATCCCTCTGTAGCTCGCATTTGGGTGGAGGTATGCGTTACTGTTGGCATTTAGATTGTTTATATGTTTTTTGTCAAATATCTTTCAGCAAAGCAGCATTTTTTAGCTGCTTCTGATGACCTTGGAGTACTGCATGTTTTGGAAATTTGTCAGACACTAAGTCACCCTTCAAGGAATGAGGTTGGTAAGAATTTTTATTAATCTTTATCTTGAAAACACCCAGCACAGAAACAGGCCTGCCTGGAAAATCTTGCTTTCAAATGGATGGCAATTGGAGATCAGTATGGCCATGCTCTCCAAAGACCACCTGTAGCAAAGCTGGTTTTGCAGAGCTCAGGTAGGAGGCACCTGAAGGAAGCCTGGGTGACAGCTGGCAAAATTCCAGTGGTCCAACCTAGCTACATGGAAACGCAATAAAGAGTTCAGCATTTTTTGCCACATGCATAAGGTGACACCTGATTTCATGCATTAAAACAATGCTATATAGTGCATAGTAATGTAAATATACTGAGTTTCTTTTTCTTTACACCTTCTTGTCTGCATTTGTGTCAGGTTTTTTTCCTGTAAATTTGGTAGTTCAATTTACATGTCTTAGTACCTGATTCTAGCTTAATTTAAGCACATTTTAAAAACTGTTACTAACATCATCACTCATTCATTCTCTTTTGAAATAACGACTATCTGTACCAAAGGGCCATGGGAACAGTTTTAATTTCTATTTCCACATAAATTTCAGTTGTTTTTTTCCCCTACCTCCCAGCCAAAGATCAAGCTAGTGTTTTCATCTCATCCAGTCTAGCAGTCTTGCCTGCTGCCTAGTCTTTTTACATCGCAAAATCTTCTTCCAATCCTATCCCAGTTTTATATTGTTTAAGTATGCACTTAAATAGTTTCTAAACATCCCATAAAGGTTTGCTGTGTGCAGAGCTACAGTACATAGCAATATAAGCCCAATATAACAACTACTTTGTACCTGAAGTTGGGTCAGTGAGGATTTGGACTGATTAGTGAAATCACTAACCTACAACTGGCTTAGTTATTTCAGCGCAGGTTCTTGAAAGATGATCTACTCAGAGTCAGTGTAATAAAAATTACTTAACCCCATGCATATTTGTATCCAAAATCAATTGGTTTCAATCCACATCTTCATATTGTTTTGCTGCAAATTATTCAGATAGAGATAGGTACATTCCCAGTATAGATAAACTAATAATACCTTTCAGATCATCAGCAATAATTCTGTGTCTTTGGGCATGTAATGACCCTTGTTTGTCATTGTGTTAATAGCACGCCAACATACTTGATTATTTTGAAAGAGAAGTCAAATATCTGAAGTACCGTGAACAAGAATTTCAAGAGTATCAAGAGTTTGAAGCCAAAACAGAATTGAAACAGAACTGGAGGCACAGAGTGAGAAAACAGTATGTTATACTTGGAATTAAGAAAACCTTCTTTGTTTCTTTGGGTCTTTAAAACGCACCTGTTTTGCTAGGCAGGATTTCCCATAGTTCTTTCAAAAATCAGGATGCACAGAATCAGAACAGCTTAGCAGCTCCTTATTTCACGTTTACAATTCTTAGGAGAGGAACAGGTATTCCTAGTTCACATGAGTTCAGCTCTCGGTCAAGTGAAACTCCTGCAAGACTATTAGAGCCTATGGACATTTTAACAACTGTGAATTTGCTTTTCTTTTTACATCAGTTGCTCTTTCAAGAAATTATTTCGGCAACTTCCCTATAAATATTCCTCCTTCAAGCGAGAAAAGACTCCAGCCTTCCATCCTTTATTCACATAAGCAAAGTTTTGCCTGTCCATTCTTTGGTAAATGGTTTAATAATACCAACTAATCAACCAAGGAAATGACAATTCAGTTAATCTAGCCCTAGGTGATGCCTATTTTCAATGATTTGTGGTAACACTGATACTATCCACTGGAAAGCAATGGGGTTGCATACAGGTTTCAAAGCCTAACAGTGCATTATTGCCTGGTATGTTTTTTTCCTTCAGAGTATGACTACTCTACAGAAAACAAGAGAAGAGATGGAGGAGCAAGAAAATGCAGACTATACTGTGTTTCTGGACCTGGAGAAGCAGTTACTAATGGATTTAGGACAAGTAAAGGGTCAAGAAATACTTTCCTCAGATGCTTAGAGTCTGTTACCACCTTTAGAACCAGTGAGCTTTTTATTTCAGACCTCTTTATTTCAGCAGAACATGTTTAGCTTCAGAAATAAAGCATCTTGCAGTTAGAGATTATAGTTTCATTAACTTCGTTTGTTTGTTCACTCACAGCGTGGTTAGAAAGCAACCAGTTTGGGCACACTTATACAGTTATATATAATGCAGTTATAATGAATATTCTATCTGTTTACGTAATAGTTTTCAAAGTTCTGTGTCTGTCAGGACTCTATAAGCTGTAAAAATCTTAAATACAACTCAGCCAGTCAAACCAACATGCCAATATTCACGCCTCCAGCCTGCGTCCTCCTGCTCCCACCAGAGGGGAAGCCATTCTGCTCCAGTAGTTACACTCACATAGGCCACCCAGATTCTGCTACTCCACTCCAGCAAGCATCCCCTCCTTCATCCCCAAAGTATCCACACCTTTTGAAAACTTAGGGACAAGCAGTAGGGTGTTTTCTGAGATGTCCAGGATTTCCTGCTCTGGAGCTACAGTGACAGAGAGCACTCCAGGGTGAAGAATGCTCACCTGAGACTTGGCAGCTCAGGGGCATGGGGCTGCACATTGAAGGCAGAAGGGGTGGCCCGCAGGCACACGGGCATCTCAGATGGCCACAGTGATCACAGGAACATAGATGGAAGGAACAATTCCTTATGCAAAGGCTCTACTCCTAAAGGATTTAAAGATAAAAACCAGACCCCAAATTGCTCTTTTTAATCAATGAGTTATTGCAGCTCACAAAGTATAGGAACAAAGGTATTTTTTTTACACTAAAGCTGATTTCATCATCAGCCAGCCTTGCTCTACCCACTACAACTTCCACAAGCAATTGTTTCCCCAACAGCATGTACAGTTACCTGGACTACAGCAGAGAAGAGAGATGGCCATCACTGCTACAAGAGGATCTATGCCAAGGAGATTGCCACAGTGCTCAAAAGGCATCATATAATGCTGCTGCTTATGCATCAACATCAGTGCTCCCTCCACAACAGCAACCTGGTTCTGTTTTCTTATATGCAGCCACAAGAAATATTCACCATGCTATAAGGTCTTCACTTTATTACTTACTTAAATGATAGAGGAGGCTCTTGCACCTCTGCTGAATCCATATGTTGATATACTAAGGGAGGAGCACAGAAATTTCTAAACAAATTGCAGGGGCTGCTGAACCAAAAGCACAGATCTGACCACACTATTCATAAACCCTTCAAGCTTCACAGGCTGAACCACTTTTACTCGGCATCATCAGATTAGGAAACAACTGTCACTTAAGCCTGCCTGGTGAATGCTTACAAACAGAAAATGAAAGCCATTAAAATATATCGTCCCCTCAAGGAAATCAGTATTATCTAGAACAAACTGCATTTACCAAGCACACTGCAGCTGCTGAATGTGCGCATTTCTGTTGAAAGATAATTATTCTTGAGAGAGATCAAATGGTGTTATATGGAAGTTTTAATATTTACCAGCATAAATGAGTAACAGCTTATGAATATTAATGTTCCTCCTGCATCTACAGAGAGGGCTCCTCCACGAGCCGTGTTCTGCTGGCTGCTGAGTCTCAACAGCCAGGTCAGATGCCAGGTAACTGAGCTGAGCCTGCCAAGCAGAAATTAAATCTGTCAGAGGCGGCCAGATTAAACTCGATACAGGTGAGTTCACTCTTTCCATGACTCACTGAACTGCCCGAGGGCCACAGACTCCTGTCAAACAAATGTCCATATGGTCACAGCGGACACTAAAGCACAAAAGATGACTGACACGTGGGAGATTCGCAGAGAGCATCTTTGGCTGATGAGCGATAGCCAGCCCCGGTGCTCTGCTTGGTCAGAGTAAAGCACAGCCGAGCACAGAGCAGGAGCACTGTGAGCCTCCCGAAACAAACACTGCACATTTGGTTTAGGCAGTGTTAAAAAGACGCCCCTCCAGCTTTCTACTGCCAGGATTTCCCCATCACTTTTACTGCTTTGATTGAAATTTAGTCAGATTTAAGAGAGGTTTGGTGCCACCAGATAGGACTTGGTTTGAAAAATAGTCTTGTTTGTTAGTGTATTATAGTAATAAACTACCTCTAAATTAAAACCTAGGAAAACACAACAAGCACATCCCTACCACCTGCAGCAGTGTTTGCAGTCAGAGCTCAAATAGGAAGAGAACACAGCTCCTCTGCTAAATCAATATTTAACTAACAGCTGCTCCATACAGATATGTACATATCCCACAACCCACTAATTAAAAAGCTCAGCTCTCTTATCAGACCTGGTCTTTTGTTAGACCACCTCAGATCATCTTCCACAGATTTTTGATTAAAAAAGCCCCGCCACCGGCGCGCTGCCTGTGACCCAGCAGAGGCAGCAGCCTCCACACCAGCCTTGTTCCCCACCACAGAGGCACACTTGGGAGTTTTGATTAAGAAAGTATTCTGAAAAGAGACAGATTTCAGCTGGGTTTTACTAACAGTGAGGACAAGGCAACAGATCAGGGCTCTGCTGATCAGCTCCCCACACTCCCCAGAGCAAAGGAGTCTTGGGAGCCGCAGGAATCCCCCAGTGGCAAGGGAGCAGCCGTCCTCAGAGCCACTTCCCTCCTCATCTCTGTTCCCAAATAACACCAGAAACATGGGATTATACATCCCATCATGATCTTTTATCCTCTCTAATGCAATCCTAGACATTCAAATACCTGTAGGGTCAGCTTTGCATTATCTCATGGCAGGCTGTTCCACAGGTTAATTTTGCCTAGCAAATTTTATTGTTAAGACAAATTACGGCGTTTCCTGCATGGTCAAAAAAAATAATAATCAAATAGGATGAAAACAGATATTTTAAAACAAATGCATCAGTTACACAAAATGTAACACCAGTCCTCCTGCCACCCCAAATAACCATCTTTCAACTGTTGCCGGCTCCAGAACCTGAGCTAAAGACCTCTTACATCAAAATACATTTTTACTGTTAAGAAAGTCCTGAACCTTGGGATGGGGAGGAAGGTGAAGGGGTTAAGATCTGGCAGCAGAAGTACCAGATGTGTCTCTGGCTTATCAGATTTATAGATTTATTCTGTAAAAAAACCCAGTATCTACTTCTGTAGGGACAGCTCCCTCTATTTTTAGAACATGTCCAAATAGCGGCAGCTACATTTCTTGCCTGGCGCATTAACATGCACATACGTTACGCATTTGATAAAGACAAATGTAAAGATGTGAAGTTTCTGAGGATGTAGGTCCCCAGTGGCTTCAGCCAGCCCGAGGACATGCTGCCACCCCCTGCCCCACATCCCTCACCACCTCTTGCGTGCTCCTGTAATGAGCTGCTGTGGGAAGCTGAGAAAGGGGCAGAAGGGATTTGGTGTCAGCTGGGTCAGCCACACAGCGCAAGCAGCATTTGGACAATCCCGTTCAAACAAACGGCAGCGGATTAATGCTCCATGAATGGGCCTGGTTCATTCCTGGACCCACCCCGGTTATCGTACCCTTAACACTTGGCAGCAGAGCAGCACAGGCCAAAAGATGCATTTCTGCTTTTCCCTGGGGAGTACAAACTACAATTCTTGGTTGCCACCCAGCCCAGCATGTGGCCATCACTGGCCCGGTACTTGGGTATAACACTGTATGCAATTTTGGTGCAAGTCTTGGAACTGTTTCTGCAAGAGCATCTGCATCCATTTCCTTTACCTCAGCAGCAGAGGTCACACCTGGAGGAAGTCCATACGCTCCAAGGACATCTGCTCTCTGAACTCAACTGCAGGCTCTGCCTCTGCTTTTAACCTCTTCCAGCAGGAGCTGCTCCTGCTGACAAACCGAGCTACACCAAGCTGGCAACAACAAAGGTTAGTACAGTAAGAGAAGCTCCTGGCTGTGCCCACGGGTTTCAACAGGAGCTCTGCCCTGCAAAACACACGCAGCCCAAGGCTGCTCCTTCGTATAAAGAAAAAAAATGTTCATTACTACTTTAGTAGAAGCAGGTTGTTATAATCTCCCAATTTCTAGATTAGGGCGATTCCCACAATAATCCTGTTCCTTGAGAGTCTGTAACAATCATGAGAAGGATGCATCTTGACTGGATCATATAAGTAATTTTACAAAATGTAATAGTATCTATAAGAATATATGTAAGGGACAACATATAACAAAAATACCACTTGGAAAACGTCTCCTTAGGAGAGGACTTCTAAAATACACAACATGTTCTACAAACAATACAAGTTGTTATAACTAGATTAACAGCAAATGTTTCATTTGAACAATACCAACACTTTAATTAATTAGATTAACATTAATACAGTTTGTCAACTCATTAACTTCCCCTGTTGTAAGGTTAAAATACTGAAGCCGACAGAGCAGTGCACTGCTGTACTGAGTTACAGAACCCTCCTGTGGGAAAAGTTCACGCTTATTCTAACGACGCTCATTTACATCATCTAGATTACTATAGACAATTAAAACTTAACATACCATTCATCAAATAAGTATAAATGCAAACAACTTTTAACCAGTGCTAATACATCTACACACCCGGTGCAGAAGCCAGGCTATGTTCAAAAGCATCAGCATCCTGCAACAGAAGAAGAAATGCTGCCACAACACTGGTTTGACAATGTCCTTAGAATATTATTCCTTTTGAATTTAAATTAAGTAGTGGCCTGGTGTTCTTTTAAATTATGTAACTGAAATGCTGGCTCAATCTAGAAATGACAACAGAACAAAGCATCTTCTGAGAAGCTCAATGTCTTTATGGAATTAATTCACATGATTAATTCACATGTGCAGCCTGTGCAGATGGATGGGACCAGCTCAGACAGGTTTAAATAAGCACTAACTAGGCTTAGGCAAATTTTGTTCTTAATTCAAATTTTATTTAGAATTTAACTTTATAGTTTAAAATGTATGCACATTCTGTAGGTATAAAAGTTTAAAAAAATACATCGATTTATTGATAAATGCTTCAGGTTAAATTTACATTTTCATACATTATCATTATATTGCAATAATTGTTTTGCATCTTTTAACACATAAAAAATAAATTAATGAGATTGAATAAACCATTTGAAACCATGCTAAAATAATTCCTTAGAAAAGAGGGGTGAAGTATGCCATAGCGATTCTTAATTCCTTACTACTGTAAATAAATAACTCTTCAATTAAGCAATATAAGGAAGTACAGGTTAGCAGAAAAGCACTTACCCACAGGGTGAACGGAAAGCCATGGCGGGATGCCAACATCGTACCAAAAAGATGAGGAGAATTAAGTTCTGCCCAGCCAGCTGAGAGCGACTGGGTGTTCGTCCTCTCAAAACACACCACCCTCTCCCCCCGCCGCCCCAGTGCCCCCTTCCTCACAGGGGTGACCCGTGAAGTACAAGGAATGGCTCTGTATTGCCTTTTGGTTAAAGGGACTATCGAAACATCCGTGTATGATTTGGTAACTATTTTTAATTAAACCAAGAATGTGTTTCCTTAACACGAAAAATTTAACTGCTCACCATAAAGGACTACAGATCCGAGATGGTGATAGCAGGATTTAGTAAGGTCACAGTGAACTGCAATCCCACCCAAACTCCCCAGGAGTAACATCACTCAACTCACCGAACCTCATGGAACAACTCAGGTTTCTATTTTTGGGAGATTTAAAAAAAAACAACAAACAAACAAAAAACAACTCAAGAGAAAAAAAGTAACTGCCTTTGTAAAGAATTTGAATCCTGCATCTCCAGAGCCAAAGCCCTTCAGAGAGGGCTTGAACATCTAACTACCAGCAGCCAGACAATGGTACCTCAACAAAAATAACATAAAACTCTGAAGGGGAAAGAAAATAAGTATCAAATAATTTAATAGGTCACAAGGACAAACAAGAACCATTTATTTTTAGAAGTAAATACCTTCCAAACCTTCTTTATATTTAAGAAAAACCATGGAGGAAGAAAACCAACAAACAAACAAAAAAAACAGGAAAAAAAAAAGGGGGGGGGAAAAATGAGAAGGGGGGGGTGTCTGTGTGAGAGAGAGTTAATAGTCAACACCTGCAAACCAATGCCCCTGCAACACACAAGGTCATTTATATTAATCATTCACCCTGCTTTCTCTCTGGCTGTGTTTCTGTGCGTAAATCAAACACTCTGTTACCCAAGGGGTAACTTCATCCTGGCATCACTGAACACGTCTTCCTAGAAACAGGGACATTTCATAATTCTGAGAGACCTCCCCTGTCCAAAGGTGGCTACAAACAGACACATGCACATTTATACACAGATATATACAAACAAGGTTAGAAAAATATTTAATTTTTGCTTGTTTAAATTATTACTGAAAAGTGTTAATGCAGGAATACGTTAATATTTGTACAATTAAAACTTCATATATAAATATTTTATATATATATATATATAAAGCATTTTTCATAGCAGCCATTGCATATACAGTAAAACAAGTCTATCTGAAGTCCATGCTGCAAAACTGAGGCCAAGCAGCGTTCATCCTCTGCCAAGAGGAACATCTGTACCGGAGCCAGGATTTCAGGAATGAGGAGTTCTGCTACCCCTGACAGCAGAGACATTGCTTCACCCTCCCCCAGGTGTTGCCCACACCACCTAAGTGCACCGTGTTTTCAGGGAGAGATGCCACTATGTGGAATTACCTCACAGTCGCTAAGCTTTGCCTCCAAACACCTGAATCAGGCCAACACCCTCTAACCAAGAGGCAGCAACGTAACGGAATGGCTTAAAATTTGTTAACGCAAGGTGGTCTTACAAGGTGTCCAGGGGCACCGTCACTCCTCGCACCGCTGTGGGAAGCCTGATGCGGGGCACAGAGGCGTGAGGAGGCAGCATCATGCAGGACAGGATCTAGTAACTCATATTTAGTTTGTTTTTGTTGAGTTCCCTTTCCAGGTTTCCTATCAGAGTATCAATACTTTCCTGCAGGTCTTTGAGGTTTGCTCTGTGATCCACGGCGGAGTCTATTGCTTGCATTGTCAAATAGCTCTGGAAGGCGTGCTCCCTGGGGACCGGTGGCACCTGTCCCACTGGGGCATCCAACTCCTCAGCTTTGCTGCTGTCATCCCCGCTCTCTGTATCTTCCGAAGGGACGTCGTCATAGTCTGCTTCACTCAGGCAGTCTTTCGGGTTTAAGAAGTAGTTCTCCCCACAGCTACTCCAGTCTCCAGCATAGCGGTTGCTTGATGGGCTGTCCAGACCTGCTGGCCTTGGTCTGAGCACCCCAGACATCTCGGTACCACTTAGATTCAGCATCTGAGGTCTCTGCCTCTTGGGTCTCAGGTAATTCTGGGAGGATGTGTGCTCGGGAAATGCATTCAGATGTGCTGGTTCTTTTGCAGGCCAGTGATGTACTAGAAGAGAGAAGTTAAACTAGTCAGGACTGAACCCGTGCCGCAACAAGAAAAGTCCATGACAGATGTCCACTGTCCTCCCTTGATGTCACACGGTAATAGCATGCATGAATACATGCAAGCTTACAGCCAATACATTCCACTGCTACGTTTTCTGCCACTGTTTGATATAAAATAATTAGAAAAACTACCATAAAAGCTCAGTTTTCAAGACTCATGCCAGATTCAAATTGCAACAGAGAAGCCTGTCCAAAAGTAGAAACTCCAAGAGCACCGATTAAATTCACTGCACAAGTTAATCACCATCCGGCTCTGGGTCAAAGAAAAGCAAACAGCTCAGCTCGCACGCTTTGTCCAGGCTAAAGGAGTAACAGAAAGCAGGCACAGCAAAAGAGGTTAAAACACAAAAATACCACTGCTGAGAAACACCTAGAGAAGCTGAAGACACACCAAGAGTTGAACTCTTGCACTTCTCTTTTGCCCTAACGTTCTGCGCTATTAGAGAAGCTCATTTGCATTAACTTTTCTAAGCAGCCACAACCCCGTGTCAGACATACACTCAAACAGGTTTGATGGCAGTGTTACCTGAGCTCACGATTAAACACTGTGAGTTACTAAGCCTCCTCCACTGTTACCGGCTTCCTATGGCAAACAGTACAAATATTTTTACCCACCTTGCTTATTAAGCATCTGAGCTGCAAAGCTTTTTTTGCTTTTATACAGACCATTACCTCTTCTAATTAGCAGCAGAGATTTTTCTATTCCCATTCACCGCTGAAAAAGCAGCGCACACAAACCCGTGCAGTTCAGTCTCTCCTTGCACACACATACAAAGGCTCAGTCCTGAGACGTGCCCAATGCTTCTCTTTCTGGGTCTGCTTTACAGGTCTCTCCAGGGGATTTTAGTCTTACTTTACCTCTTGCAAGCAACATGCAATAACTACCACTGCTCTGCCCCCACTCCCCTTGCTGTAACAAAAGCTCTTCTGTTCAGACTATGCTCCATTAAGAAGGAGGGCCATGGGTTAACAATAACTTGCCAGTATTACATGGTCTAACCTAACAAGGACTATTTGTTTTCCATTGGAAAAATACGGAAATTGAAGTATTGCACAACGTGTTGATTATCAAGCTGTCTCAATCTACAGAAGATTAAACGTAAGGGACCTGACTGCAACCCTTCTGTTGGGTCCAACTGTTCTGTTTACACTGTATGGTGCTCACCTGCTTCACATCTCTGCATTCCTGTTTTACCTCCCTTTTAGCACAATGTCCTGCACAGTTCTCGCACACCAAGGGATAGTGTTTGGCTTGCTCTTCAAGGTGAAGGAAAACACTACTGGTAACCCTACTCCTGCCCCCTCTACCGTGGTGCGTGCTCCCTGTGGGCAGAGGTACACCTACCTGCTTTTGCTCCCTACAGCAGCCATGCCATAAACCATGCCCAGGGTTTCAGGATTAGCTCCTGTGCAGTTACTGCTGCCCAGACAGCTCTTGGTCTTCCCCTTCCTCCACCCGTGTTCCCCCTCTCTCCTGTGCGGGCTCACTGACCTGACTGAAAGCTGCTTTTCATTTTTGGTGGTCAGCAGCTTTGGGGCTGCCCAGCTGCAGCTGACTAGGGAGCACAAGTGTCCTCAATCGCCTCAAGCCCACCATGAAGCTGCACAGTATGTCAAACCAACTCTCCATCTTGCTCTTATTTTCAGGCAAAGGAGGTTTCTGTGAGGCTGCAGCAAGCAGAGCCAGCCGCCGGCAGCACCCCAGCAGCGCTGACCGTGAGCGTGGCCAGCGTGTATGTGCCACAGCTGCAGGGTCAGCTGTTACAGGAGGTGACTCCAGGGCACGGCCACCAGCAGGTCAGCAGAGTATGGAAAAAATGTTAAAAGTATTGCCATTTACATCGCCCACAAGCAGCTCTTCAAGCTGTCCTGCCGGTGACATCCTTCCAGCACCTGCGCCTGAGTGCTGGAAAGCAACTCACCCGCTCAGCTGAACAAACACCAGGGCAGTGGCTGGCACTGCCTGATTTCCCATGCCTGTAAGCTGATTTATAATAGTTTGCTTGTAATTAGACAACACAACCGAGACTTGCGCTCCAGTACACTAGTTGTCTACACTGACTTTTTTCCCAAACTCACCTTTCCCACTGCTAAGCGACGGGGGCAGGCGCAGGGGCTCACCGACCCTTAACCAGCAGCATGCCCCGATTCACAGCAGCTCTCACCAGCGAGGTTTGTGGCAGTAGGAAGGAGCCTAGCGATACCCCCTGGGTGCAAACTGCTGTAAGAGGAATGACGTAGCAGCCCACGATGGCCAAAATACTGTCTTGCCCAGAATATTCTTTTAACTAATCAGTATCCGATAACCTGATATACCGCAAGAAATGTTCAAGCACCTGAAAGACCTCAGGGGGCTATTCACAAACCTGGCAGCTATGCTGGGCTGGTCAAGCGAGCTCACAGTCAACTCTTTGGTATTTACTTCACTTGTCCTGATACATCATAGTTTTACCCAAGAAAGGATTAAACCTTCTGAAAAAAGTTTTCTCTCTCATAATGAAAATAAAAACCAAACCAAAAAGACCTCAAAAAACCCCACCTTACAAATATTTTAAAAACATCTCTAGATAAAAAAACTAACAAATATTGCTGGCTAAGTAGAGCAGAGACTGTTAAGATGACCTGTGTAACAATACAGCGCAGATTCCTCTACTTTTTTTGTAATCACAAAACCCTGTTCAATTAACAGCAAGAGCATGTATCTTGCATAGTTTGATTAGGAACTGGTAAGACAAAGACTACACATTCACATGACTATCCTGCACTTTGTCTGCTAGTGCACACTCATTTATACCTCGTGTCTAGGAATAGACAACAAATCCAGACAGGTGGTTGCTTGGTTTTTTTTAGTTATTGTATAGAATCTGCCAGATATAGGTCTTCGCCAATGCATGCTTACATGTCAGGAGCCCTTCCTGGGCCCTCCAGAATACAATGCTTCTAGAACCACCTAGCTAAGAATGGCAATTGCTCTTTATAATATTTGCAACAGAGGGGATGCTGGAGCGGGAAGCCTTTTCCCAAACACTGTTTAAATGCATTGGGGAATATTTTGTGTCCTCAACAGCGAGCAGCAGAGCCCACCCAGCTGGCTCCAATGCAGTATTGCCAAGTCAGGCCCTTCACGACCCTCCATGTTTCCTGGGTGACCCCAGGTCTCCCACAAAAAGCAGACCTCTTCAAAGAAAAATAAAATAAATTTAAAATCAAACAAAATCATACGTATTGTTCACTTAGATTAACTGTAATTCCATTTCACACATCAGCTGGTGCAGAAATGCCACGGTTTCCCAGAAGCAATCATTGTGTTACAAAAGGGAACAACTGAGAAGCTGTTTAGATGAGCTGAATCTTCTCTTAGCCTCAAGAATTAAAGGGTTTACACTGCTCAGATTTGAGAAGTGGATATCAAGTTCTTCAAGTTACCAAACAGCTCAGTTCCCCGCACCAGTTAGCCAGACCACTGTGAAAAAGGAAGAAGCCACAGCAGAGCACAGCAGACCCCTCTTCTGCGTAGCCTTCCACTGCTTGGCCAAAGACTACCCGAAAACAAAACTAAACTCATTAGATCCAATATTAAGTCGTTTCACAGCACGACCCTCAAACTCCCCCCGTTAACTGAAGAGCTGCTACACGTTTGCCCGCTCCGACTTCAGGCCGCGCTTGTGCAAGAGAAGGCTGTGGTCCGGCAGCGACGCCGGGGAGTTCCCTGCAGGCTGAAACCCAGGGCTCCAGATGTCGTCCCGACTATTCCCACTTACGCCTCTCTGAATACCAGGGGAAACATGAATACTGGGCAATCATTTCCCATCTTAAATCTTAGCAGAAATAGTTACCTTCACTTCTACTTTGTTATTTTATTAGGAAGATTAGAATTTCACTTCCCTTGTTAGCGAGAACTGACCCCAAATTGTGCAAAAGCACATAACCTCTCAAGTTTGGAAGCGGGAGCTAAAAGGTACTTAAGAGTATTTTACTTTGGGTTTTGTGGTTTGTTTCATTTGGGTCTTCTGTTGCATTTTGTTTTAAAAACATTTTTCCTTATACAAAGCTCTGCAAAAACAACTAGAATTTGCACAGGTCTTACTGTAAGGATGTTCCCAGCTCTGCCAAATTACAAGGGCAGAAATAAAGTAACCCTTCAGGTATCTTAGGGACCAAACAACTAATGAATTCCATACACAGATAAACCGGAATGGTCAAATCGGGGGCGCACAATGAAAAAAAAAAAATCCATCCCCAAACCACTTAATTCAGATGCGGAAACCTTACTGTCACTAAGTTTGTTTTTTCCAGTGTCTTTACTCACATAAAATACTCATCACCATTTCTAACATACTCAAACTCTGCCATCTGGTAAGAAAGCAACTGAAACGACAAACTTCCCATTAAACAAAGTGACCAAATACAAAGAGTAGATTATAAAATTGTCATGATTTCTTTACATTAATAGGTGATGTCATAGTACCACATGTTTTAAGAACTCTGATGCTGCTCAGTCATCCTGTGAATTAACATAGACTGTCACACAGTAAAAGCATGCAGTAGTGGTTTGACATTTTCCCTTGATCAGACTCATGAAAGCGTACCTGGCCACAGCTGGAGTAAATAGTGAAGAACCTCTATATGTTTTTTGAAGTCCAGGGCACTAGCAAGCTCTTCTGAGTCCGTGAAGACTCTGTTGTTATGGTTGGTGGTCTCCTGCCTCTGGCTCAGCAACACAGGCCCAAAGCACACAGCTAAATTCTGGCATGTCATCTTATTCACTTCGTGGTAAGAAGCCACCAGCTTCAGGTGATCCAACAGCATCTTCAGGGTAGCCTAAAAGAACAAAATACCACTCAGGAAACAAAACGCTAGACAAAGGGGGTGTTGACATCCTAATGTCACTGCTCTGGAGGGGCAAGATCAAGGCTGATCGCTACGTTTTTTCTACCAGCACCCATCAATGGAACATTTAAATGCTGAATTAGAAAAGCTGTACTAGACCATCCCAAAGCAGACTAATTAAGACAGCCTTTCTGGTAAAATTCAGCTTGTTTCTTGCCTGACCTCAGTTTTACATGGATGAGTTTTCTCACAGTGGAAAGGGGACATCAGGGACGGGAGAGAAGCTGCAGCAGCTGCCCAGATGACCCAGGCACATCAGAAAATAAAGAAACCCTCAATATGACCTCAGCATCAGAACAAGCTTTCAGGTAATTTCCAGGTACTCGCGTTCTCTCACCCCAGAAACGGGCTGTGGTTTTGCACGGAGGTGAATCTGGCACGTAACAGCACAGCACTATTACACTGTATGGGAAGTGAAGGCTTTATTGCACATATTTAGGAAAGAGGAATGCATTTGTCCGTGTAATTACAGCATACATACATCGGAGACCTTCACAGAAACGGAGCAGGACAACACACAGGAATAATCTTCAATCGAGCAATGTAAAAGTAGCAATCGCAGCTTTTCATTCAGTTTTACAGGACAATATAAAATGCAATCTGGAGTAAACCCAGCGATGCAGACCTTCCAATTAATCACAGCATGGAAGTATTCTCAAAGACGTGGGGCATCAAAAAAATCCAAGTGGACTGTTAAGTCACCAAATAGGTGTACACATTTTGACACATTCCATCTCCAGTGTGAAAATGTTCCTTTATTTTCTGAAGCATGCAATTTACTTGAACCCTCTAATACCGCTCACCTTCTCAACATCTGGCAGGCAATCCAGAAGGGCTGCTGTGTGCTCAGAGTCACTCGGGTCGTTCTCACAACCACTTGCTGTCATTTTCAAGGGATTTTTCACCATGGCATCCAACACCGCTTCGTAGAGCTGCTTGGTTATCAGGGGAGAGGGTAGCTCTCGCAGATAATCCTTGAGCACACCTTCACAAGAGACACGAGAACACCTGCCTTTAACAAGCTGCAGATTCCCTTTCAAATTATTTTTGGGAGCACTAAAGCACCACAGCCTCTCCCATCCCATGAGAAAATCCTCTGTGTCAGCGACAAACCTTGCACTCGGGAGCGGGGGGGGGGAGGACAGCAAAAGGGCACAGCGAGCAACAGGCACATGAGGGCTCCCTGGGGCCAGCCAAGAGGCAGGGGCTACCTGCAACTTCCCCCCCCGGGCCGGGGCCACCAGCACCCCTTGTCCTGGCAGCTTCTCCAAGCCCACGCAAGGCAGCTCATCGCAAACGAAGGGGTAGGGAGGTGCGCTGCCACCGGAGGGGTGCGTGCGGGGGCTGCTGCCTGGGCAGGAGCAGGCACACCGGGCACAGGGCGAGCATCCCTCCAGGTCCCTCTCCCCAAGTGTCTCAGCAAGACACTTCCTATCACAGGAAAGGAGCTCCTACAAACACCAAAGTCCTCAGCTTGGTGGCACCTCCTCCTTTAGACAACCAGCAGTTAATTTTTCTGTTCAGTTTGTTTTCAGCTGTAAAATCATGAGCAAACAGCCCAGTGCCAGTGGCATGTTTGGTGAAGCACACAGTTTTCCTGCCTCCCAAAGCACAAACCAAACAGGTGTCCTCGAGAGGGAAACACCAACTCCCCCCTGCCTCTGGATGCTCTGTACCCCCAGCACACCACACGCTTCTGCTGTGACAAATGTAATTCACGTACACAGGAGACACTAGCTCACACACCACGCGCTGAGCCATCCCAGCTGCAGAGCCACACCACACCGTTCCAGGAGCTGGGGACATGCTGGAGGAGAGGCTGTTTCTGGGGGATGCAACCACCAGGCAAGCGCCTCTTTAACCCCCATTCCTTCTGCAGGTGCAAATCAACAAAAAGGAATAAGCATTTGCATTCTTGTAGGCTGGCTTTAGAGGCTGGCTGATATTCAGTTTGAGTGGGGTTTCAGTGATTGTAACAATAACCATTAAAAGACCCAAAACATTAAAACTTTTAACAGCAGCCCTCTAGAAAGGACACAGCAGGATGCTATCCAGGAGCAACAACACATCCAGTAGAACTGACAGAGAAAGCTTTGAAGGAAACAAGCCTGCCTCCCAGCAGCTTTTATTTTCCTAAAAAAAATGCATTCTGTGCCACAAATATCTACCCATTTTAGCTAGATCACAACTGAATTCCAATACTTCAAGAAGAAATGGTGGATTAAAAAATCCCAAAACTTTCTGAAAGCAGGTACTGTCATTATTAACAGCCTGTCCTCCAAAAAGGCGAAGTTTGAAAAGTAGAAGATTTTTCAGTACGCGCTCCTCATAGCCTTGTAAAATCCCAAACCACAGCAAATACCATCACACTGTGCCACTTCACAGCCCAACAGTTTTTGTAAACTCGGTCTTCATAACCCAGCAGTAAACTGAGCTGTGTAACAGCAGGCTTTGTCATGAGGTCATTTCTAAAAAAATACAGAGGATGAAAGTTAACATTTCCCCCTCCACAGCCATGTTCACATGCAGAATGCAAGTAAAAGTTAGCTCCTTCCTGTATAAATATTATTTTAAAAATAATGCCGCACTTAACAGTAACGCTGCTATTGAAGCCACATCGCACGAGCGGCGCTAACCCAAAAAGCAGCCAGAGCCAGAGCTCTGCAGCACAAGGCATAGGGCAGCCAGGAAAACCTCTCTGCAGACCAGCACCCAACAGCTCTATCCGTGCTTAAAATGGCAACATCCCATCAGGAATATAAAGCATGCGAACAACCATCAACATATTTTCCTAAAAACATATTCCCTCTGGTGGTTGGTGGGTTTTGTTTGTTTTAAAAAGAGTATGTCGCTTTTGCTACTGCTCCACTTAAGTGGCTATCTTTTGCTTAATAACTCATACTCCTCCCTCCCCAACAAATTTTATTTCTTCCTCAAATTTTAGAGGCCCATGTTCCAGGCGTGGATTAGCTGGTTAAAATATTTGAGACTAACGTGGCTGAGGCTGGTGCCGTACAATGTAGTTTGGGGTGTTTTCCCTTTTCTGTAAGCAAAATGCTAGCAAGAAATGCTGACTTTTAGCAGGGTATTTGTTTCAGCTGTGCTTTTTTTGGAGGGGGAGGCTGAAATCAGAATCAGCTTACGGTAGGAAATGGTACATCGTAATCAAATCAGCTTATACTGTTGAAACACTCACAACTGTCTATTAATAATCATTTAGTAGGAATTCCTGTAATAGCATCCACAGTCATAGGACTACCACCTGCTAAAGGACTTTCTCCTGTTTAGCCCTGAATAACAGGATAGTTTGAGAGCCATGAATGCCCCTTGGCCTTTCTAAATCCTTTTGCTATTCACTCAGCTAAATTAGCCCTGTAAGAGGCTGCTGTTATTTTTCCATGAATCTATGCTTCCCACTGCTGCCAGCCCACTAGCACATTCCCCTTGACACAACCACATACAACAAATTTAGACAGCGAGCAGAAATTGCCATCCACTTCATTAATTCCTGATTTTTCTGACCCACTGAACTGTTAACAGTATTGCATACTTTATGCAGAGATATGAATTCACGTGGATGCGAGCAGACACGGTGCAACAACATGACTACTGGTCAGCTCTGAAAACGGGCTGCACGCTTCAGTTCGAGCCACGAGCACACTTAATTGTGCGTAAGTCTGTGCCAATCCCAAGAGCATTTCTCAGTCAAGATTTAATCATTAAATGTTCATTCTTCAGTCTTTGGAGAGCTGTCAAAAAAAAAACCAACCAAATCTTTTTAATCTTCTTGGAAAAGAGCGCTACTCAAATTTCAAAAAGGACACAAGGCGGCACTTCTCTTCAAATCAGCCAAGATTTATGCTGAGGATTCATATTTTATGGAACACATGTTTTGGCATACACAGCAGTACGAATCACGTGCATCAGCCTCGGCATTGCAAATACAGTAGTAAAACATCAGGGAAAAACCATTCCGCCCCAACCCACCTCTCGAAGGACACGCAAGAGAGCTCAGCAGGCTCTTTTATTCCTAGTGCTAAACACAATGAGTACCTCAGGTCTGTCAGCAAAAACCGCAGGTTCCCCTTTCAACCCAGACCACACTCTCTGCAGTAATTACAGCGGGCTGCATCTTGGTCAGCAGAAGTTATGAGCGCAAACACCCCTCCCCCGCAGCTCACGCAGGTCCCTGCGCTCAGTCCTCGCAACACAGCGCTGACGCAGGCACTGCAGCCAACCGCACAGCACAGCTGCGGGGCTCCAGGGGAAAGAATTCAGGTTTTGGAAATGTAATTTCTTAAAACTATCTTCTCCTTGTAAGGAGCACGTAAGTAAACTCTTGCAGTATAACGTATACAATAGCATACCCAGTATTCTTTCTGTAAGACAGACACCAAGGCTGTAGTCTTTTCACTCTTACAACAGAAATTCTGGATGCAAAAAACTACCTTTCAGTAGTACAATCAAAAAAAAAAAAGACCCAAGAGTCCAGCAGGACCTGCACGGACACAAAAATCCACCATCACCAACAACGCCTGCAGCAACATGTATTAAAAAACTGAAGTACACTTTTCTATTTAACTACTACATCATAAACTTGTGATGGAAAGATCAGTCAGGCTGCACCACTGCCCTTCCAGGGCTTTGCATCAGCACCGAGCTCTCCTGCAGTTCA
Organism: Falco peregrinus; assembly: GCF_023634155.1. Lineage (NCBI taxonomy): Eukaryota > Metazoa > Chordata > Aves > Falconiformes > Falconidae > Falco > Falco peregrinus. The sequence goes on along the minus strand of NC_073730.1, from coordinate 19,133,815 downwards.
GACTTCAGTTTCAGCCAGTTCTGGTTGGTTCCAAGCGTACAATGTACTCAGGAAAACCAAAGTGCTTATGAAATGTTACAGGCTGTTTTGTATATGGATGAGAATTAATTTCCCACACACCTTCCCATGACACTCCTGAACAGTTTCTGCGAATACTCTTCTACTGTAATGATTACTTGAAGCATGGGAGTGCAATGTCACTTTCATTATTCTAAGATTTTAAAATATTATGAAGTTTTCCATTATCCAAAAGTTTACATTAACCAAATAGCAGTTTGCCATTTGTTTGCCTACAAATCAGCATCAGACAGTTCCTAATGTTTTGCAGAAAGCAAGAGAGGTTTCACCCCTCTGCCCTTCAGAGCCGATTTACAAAAATCAGGAAGAAAACAGGACTTCAATAATTTCATGGAACAATCTGATCTTAGAAGTTATCACTGCTTTTTCTTCTTGAATTTGTTTGTAAAGAGAGAAAATTATCCAGTGTAAAAGGTTTTTATACTATTTACTTTCACTGTACACCTCCTGGTTATAAAGGGTGCATGCCATCAGGGTGAAACACAAACACAAGCTTCTGCTGCTGAGAACATCGCTGCTTGTGAGCAACACCGAACCCGACAGCGAAACCAGCCAAGGCAAGCAGGGCAAACTGACTAGCTGCACATTCGGAACCAAAAGCTCTACCTCAGTCAACGTCGCCGAGTAGTAACTTCTGATAACACTTTGCATAATTATAAAGTGTAATGAACAAAATTAATTCCCAATACACTGAAATGAAATAAATCACCAAACAGGGTAGGGACTGTCCTATACAGCCAGATGTCGAATGTTACAGAAAGGGCTTTGGCACAGAAAATGTATACCCCGACTACTGTTGCTGTATTTTCCGTCCCTGGATATGTAGGAAACAAATGCTTCCAACTAATTTCCTGGAGTGATTGGTTTACTTGGCGATACCCGAAATTAAATCAACTTTGGCTTACATAACAAGTTATCAATAGTTACAAAACCGCTCCACTTTCAAGCAAACCAAACAAACCTCAACAACTTTGTTGTTGTGCGGTGCAACTCTAGTGAAGACACTCGTGTAAAGAGCTGGTGTGGATGCAGACAGGCTTCTTAAGAGTGCTCCTGTGTTCCCAGCGCTCCTCACCCTTGCCTGGTGTCAGCAAGTAAAGGGCCACTCTGGTGAGCAGGAGAAAGCTGCTATTTAATGATGTTTTAAAAGAAGCAATGATCAAATGAAGGCACTTCCCTGCAGCTCTAACTAGCCTGCACAAGACTATGGGAAATCTGTTTCCAAAAACCCTGCAATCTCCAACAGAAAAGGGAGGACAACGGGTCGATCCCAGACGGCCCTCGGATCACATGTTGTGGAGCATCCAGCGCAGGGGATGTGCTTGATCACAACCGAGTGTTTCAAGATGTGCTCCAATACAAACCAACAGCTGAGGGGATCTCTGCTCCTTCCAGACTTCCACGTCCCTCTGTAACTGGTAGAGCAGCTAGTGAAAGCGGCTCCTTCCATACCCTCCTCCCTCCAAACCACTGCTGCTTCGCAGCTGCACACCCCCAAGGCTACAGCACTCACTGTCACCTGGCTTTTAGCAACACGAAGCAGCAGTGAACAGCTTGTTCAATGACAACAGAAAACTAGTTCAGAGCACAATTTCACCTTTTAAAAGGTACGTTAGGAACACGGCACAATTCTACATTAAAAGAGAATCAGATAAGTGTATTACCTGTTATGACATTAATATCTGGGTACTGGCTTTCACAGAGAGTAACAGCCTTGCTATCCCTCTCAAATGCCTCTCGAAGCTCTTTCTTAACCGCTGCCGAGCCACACAACCGATATAGGCCTACCACCTAGAAGCAAAAACAACGGCCCCACATCAGTCATTTTCCTGCAGAGGGACTAATAATCGACATCATGCATTGTCTCACCTGGGAAGCACAGTAAAACAGCTGTTTGGAAACATACGTTAAGGAAACTCAAACATTGCAAACACCAAACGGTCACGTACATACAGCATCAAACGTTTCACAAGAGACACAGTCAGGACTGTTGAGCAGTAAGTGAATAACGCTGATGCTTTCTGTAACAGTGAACACACTGAGCAGTATTTTATCAACAGAACATGAGTTTTAAATTTGAATCATTTGCTGCTTTGCTTTTATGCAAACTCAGGAAACAAAGAAATATAGGTGAAACATCTATTTTCTTCTTATCCTACTCAGTCAGATCACCATTATTTATCCTAGTATAACTGTTTAATAATACAAGATAGAACTGCAACTTCAGCAGAAAGAAATGAGAAGTGTTTTGAGCTTTATGTATACCAAATTACAGTATACCAAAATACATTTATTAATCATTAGCAAAAAAAAGTAGCCATCCAACTATCTACTAAAAATAAGAACATATTATCTAAACCAATTGGAAAAAAAACAAACAAAACAAGCAAAAACATTTTTCCTAGAAGATTAAGTTATATATTGAACAAAATATACTTTTTATTTTATTGCAGTAACCAGAGTTGCAAGAAAACTGTGAATACTGCATTATTACACTTATATTATGCTGTTTTAAAGATGACAAGATGCTGACTTCCACATGTTTCAAATTATATGAAAAGTTTCATGCAAAACAGGGGTTATTTAACATGAAACCCACAAGGCTCCTGGACTGAATTGCTAGTTAAATCGTGTGCTTTCATGCACTCAGATTTTGCATTTTATGATAATTTATTTTTCATTTTCCCCAACACCATTTACACAAAGCACTCATGATCTGAAGGAACTAAATCTTAAACATAACTCATTTTATTTCCATGAGCTTTATAGGCAGTTGTACTGAGCAGTCAACGGTTAGTCCAAAACTACCATGGACTCAAAAGACAAAGAAAAAAACCCCAGCCAAACCAAAACCCCCTTAGATTATGTGCATCTAGGTTTGCAAACAACAGAATTTGTCTGGCCATATATTATTTCCTGTTTAAATAAATGGAAAGTTACCCAATGTAATTTGTACTCCCTCTTCCCCAAGTCTGAATACGATTCTAGTATTTGCCCAAGAAATTTTTTTTGAACTTTTAAAATTTTCTAATGCCACATCTGAAACTCAGGTGGAGATAATACATCTTGACAGTAGTCTGCAGTCTATAGGAAAGTCAAAACCATCTGACAAGTACATGGTTAAAAAGAGAAGTTAACAGTATATTTCGCATTTTTGGTTCTCCCTGTGCAAATACACAAATTAGATTTCATGCTCAAAAGCACCAGGTACATTCAGACAATTCAGATCCCAATCACTTCATTACCAATGTTGCCTTGATTACCCAATACCATCTGCATGACTAGGTGCTAATAAGCCCAAAATAAAAAGCTGAAACCATGGGACACATACATTGGAAAGAATAAAACTTCTCTTTTCCACTGATTTGCATTATGTTAGGGGAAGCATTCACAGTAAGAAACATACAGTTATCAGTAGTGACTTTCAGCAAAGTAATCACATAGAAGTACTGTTTCTCTTTATATTTTATGACCTAGGTTATAAATATCAGCGTTAATCTCATAACACCTGGGACTATATCCAACCTGTCAGCAATTTAAAATAGTAACAGTGGTAGGTGTGACTACTTCTCAATTTCACCTGAGCAAGAACAGGTGTAAAAGAAACTGCAGGCTCACACATGCTGTGGAACAGCATGCAAGAGTCCTCCCACCAGTCTCAAATTAATTGCCAAGGGGAACATCTGACCTCAGGACTGTGCATAATTCTTCCTAACAGACTTCTTGCCTAGCATCCATAACTGGCAATCTGTTTCCATACCTCGTTTCTCACACGTATTTTTGTCCATTAGGTTGTATCAAGCAATAAACTGTATTAGGATGAAGGGAAGGCACTGGGCGCTGCTGCTTTACAGCATTCACCTCCTGCCCTAATTTTGAAAACAACCTGAAGAAAGACAAGGAGCAGTGGCATGGGGAAACAACTATTTCAGCCCCTCAGAGTCTCCTCCTCAGCTTAATGCTGTGCACAAAGCAAGGGCAGAGATAAGTCTCTGGCATGTCGGCTTGAGACTGCACACATGTAAGTAAAGTTTTGTCAAAAGACCTGCCCTCATCGCTTTGTGTCGCAGCACACAATGCCTCGGTTTGGGGTAGGAGGCAGCATTACACTAATTTTTGCATTTAGACACATGTCCTTACAGAGTTACCCATGCCTCAGGAATCAAGCATTTCCAAGTTCTCATCTCAGCTCTGCTTTTTGAGGGTGACTCTGCACGCTGGTGGCTGCAGGTTCATTTCACTACCCCTAGCCCTAAAGCACTACTGTGAGCATCTCCTGTGAGCAAGCGTACAGCTCCTCTACAAAGGCCAAGTTGGAAGCACTGATTTCACACAGTCCTGTTATTCTTCCCACATTACAATGACTAGTGTTCACCAAACAGGAGCTGCAAAGCAAAAATGAAAAAAAAGGGGCACGTAGAAGTGTTTTTCATTTCCCCTTTCCCACTCACTGCTCACACATTCCAACAGCAGCTATCCTGACACAGAAATACTAACAAAACAGATGAAAATACGCACAGTACCTGACAGCCTCTCTTTTCAATCTCCAGAATGCATTTCTGCATCAGAAGCGGCACCATCAAGCCCGCATTTTCCTTCTCTACAACTTTCCGAGCATCTACCCCAAACATCACGGGCTCCCGATCTGCATCGAGGCCATCAAGAGAGTTCTCCCACTGCTCCATAAGTGACAGCTTGACGTAAATCAGCCCCCTCGGTTCCAGTTTGACAGCCAGCTGATGCGTCTTTGTCACTCGGAAGAGAGTGGGAAGAGCCACGGTTCCATGACAACAGACCCGGTTTTTCCGTGGGGTGGGCTCCCAGCTGAACACCACCAGCTTTAAGTGCTGAGCATTTTCAATTTCTATGTTGAACGTGTGGTCCATATCTAGAAATGTTGTCCTACATGTAAGCAGGGCTGTTCTCGCTTTGTTTACTGAGTCAACCTGTATTGCACAAAAGACATCTTTTGAGTCTATCCTTGGTGGTTTTAAGTCTTCAGCACCATAAAAGTGAATGCTCATGAGTCCAGAGATGTACTGAGAGCACTTGGGTTGATCAGAAAAGTTGTAGTGTCTGAAGGCGTCAATATCTATTTCTGGTTTACCGCTGCTACTTGGAAGGCTCTCCTTTCCTTTCCCACACTTGGTTTCATGCCCATGTTTACCCGATTTTGTTATAAGCTCAGGAGAGTCACCATCACTGAGGTAACCACCTTTGCTGAAGGATTTGGAGCTCCTGGAGCTTTTCTTTTTGTAGGTGTGTTGCGATGACACACTGCTGTCAAGGTGGTAACGACTTATCACATTCCTGCTGGCAGCTGTGGTTGAGTTTCCAGAAGATGGCAAAGACACCGTATGGCTTGTATCCTGGCAGCTACCCTTCAGCAGGGGGGGAGGATTATCTGAACTAGTATGGCTTGAAGCTCCCTTGACACTCCGCTTCCTGCTCAGCTCTGGCAGCTTTTTCATTTTCATGGAAAGCTTCCTCACAGTCCTGGGAGATTTAATTCTATCAGGGAAAGGCCAGTTGATGGATCCGCTTTTTTTCAGAGGACTGGGACTTGGAGGAGAAACCTCTGTTGAGGGTATGTCAGCCTTGTGCGCAAGTGCAACTCCAGACCCTTTAGAGGAAAAAAGAAGGAACAGTCATTTTCAAACGACTCGGTAACTGTAGTTCACAGCAATGAGAAAATAAATCTTGAACTAGGGGAAACATGTTGATTTGTCATACCTTGATAAAAGCAATTCAATCAGTCAACCATCGTTCAGTCAGTCAGTCAGATGTTCACGAGCATTCAGAAAACTGCGCTCTGCTGACTCGTTCAGCCAAATTTGGCAGTTCATCGTCAAAAGCCAGATTTGTTCTGCTTTACGGAGATGAAAGGGCCAGAAACTACATATAAACGAATGAGCTATCTCACCCGCTACATTCAGCTCAATCCGTTTGTGCTGTATCTCCCATACAAGCAGACATGGCTGCATTCCTGCGGCACAGGTGCAACAAAATCAGCCTTAACTGGGAAAACACTGGAATATGGCAAATGCAGCCTTGTTTACAAAGCAGTTAGCTACATAGCCAGCCCATCAGCACTGCCCACTCCTCTTAGGTCCAGAAGACAGACACTCATCTCTAGTAAAGAATATGGCTACTCTTGTGCATGTCAGTCTATTATCCCAAAGAGCCCTAAATCCCTCCTGTGTAGGTGCAGGCAGTGCCTCACACCTCTTCCATTTCTCACAGCACCTCCTTTCTGCCACAGGGTGGAGGAGGCGGCACAACACGAGGATTTATTCCTTCCAAAAGCTGCACCCTGCACTGCCTTATTCCTGCCAGCAAGTTTCCATCTTTCCTGGCACAACCATCCTACGGCAGAGCTTAGAAGTATATGGTTCCCAAGTGACGATCTCATGTGAAATCACCCACCTTTCAAGATAAAAAAAAAACAAACAACAGTAGGCACTGATCCTAAAGAGCAAAAAAGATTCTCTCAATTTAGCAGTAAAAGACAACTATTTAAGGAACACAACCAGACGTAAGCCAGCACTGCACATAGTCCAGGAACCTGCTGTTCACCTCGTGCTCCAACAGTCGAGGAAATCCAGAGACCAAGTTACAGCTTAAGCTTTTCTCACTGTCACCAGCATGAGGCAGTAATGACCGCAGGAAAGGCAATGAATTTACACCAGTTAATGAAGCATGCAAGAGGGGAACTGAGGTTAGAATGATAGATATTAATAAAATTATATGAGCACTTCCACTTAGAGTCACTTTTCTATCCCTTGAGAAACCAGCAGTGGTTCTTGCTAGCAATAACCACCCCATGTACTCAGCACTTTGCAATCGTTAGCAGCTCCCAACAGGACCCGCGTAGCCTCCCCTGTGCAGGTGATGGTGCTGTGGAGACCCCAAGCACACCAACCCTGCCGGGTGGACTTAGCCCCAGCAGCACACCGAGACTCCAGCGTCCCTATCTGCCTGGCATCCCCCCGCTTCCTAGACAGGGAAAGGGAGAGTCAATTTACAGCATATAAACAGAAAAAAGTGTTGGTTTCATGAGATACCCAGCAAGACATACTTCACAGAGATTTCTCTTACAGATTTCTCAAAGGCTTACTGCTTTGCATTCTAAACTTCAAGTCCAAATCACCATACATCTAGTGATTTTTACAAGTCCCTTGTTCATCCAAATTAATTTTCACCATTTAGCTGTAACTTACTTTTTATACTTCACTTATACAGCCAAATCAGGCGATCTGGTCTTTGACCAAAGTGATTTGTTGTGGGTTTGGTCTGACCCCATCCCTGTCCTGTCCCCCTGCAAAAAACCCAACAACCCTATGAAGACTAGTTCTGGTCCCAGCAGAAGTTTGCCTTCAGTAACCATTGCAGATAGTCGCTTGGAAGAGTATCTTTATAAGGGAAAGTTTCAGTTACGGAGAACAGTACATAGAATCTTTTCCAGAGTGACAGAAGAAAACGAATTTAGTCCTGCATCTCACGGAAGTAGTTCCCTCGCAGAGAAAGGGCTATTTCTAGCACGCCTGCTGTGCTTTTCTGGCAAGCAGCTAGTTAGAAATGTGGCGTTTGATAAAAGCGGACAAAGCCTTCCCTTGTACTGCAAATCACAGCACGGTCCCACGGGTGGGCTGGCCTGGAGTGCTCTGTAGCCATCCGTGCCACGCTGCAGCCCACTAACATTCATCTTCCCTCTCTGTCAAAAGTCTCTGGCACAGGCTTGGAAAAGCAAGCCAGCAAATTAAACTTGCCCTCCAGCTCATTAAAACTGAAGAGTCAATCTAACATTCTGACTTCTATGTGTCCGACTTCTGCTGTGTTCAGCACCAACCAGTTAAAATGAAATATGTGGCTGGGAGAAACTTAACAGTCGAGTATTATGCAGGATGGTATTCCCACCAGCGTTCAGCCACATGCTGTTCCACTAAAGCCAGCAATGCGCTGAGGTATGCATGCAATTTTAAAGAGTGTACATGACTACTCTGAATAAGCTGCAAAAGGAGCTGTAGCACAGTCTGGGAACACGTCACTTCCCAGCCTACCCATCCGACGTCGCTTTCCCACACGGGTGCCGGAGGAACTGAGCTGTGCCTTGTTCCTTGAACAAGCTGCAAGGCTGTGCTGCAAACAGGCTCCTCGCTGTCCCTGTCCCCACTCGCTCTGCCACCACACACCCCATCTCAGCAGTTAAACTTCAAAAATATCCTTACAGCAGGATGGTAGAAAGAGGTGAAACGTAAGAGGCACCTGTTGTGTAAGTGACTACCAGACCAGCAAGGGGATGGTCAGTTTTATGTACGCAGCTGACTATATGTGTGTGTGTGTGTGTGTGTATATATATAAATTTATTTTTTACAATGATAACACTCAATCACTAGAACAGCCTCTCCAGAGACATAGTAGAGTCCCCATCACTACAGGTTTTCAAGATGGAACTGGACAGGGTGTTAGGTAATCTCATCTAGGCTCCCTTTCCCACCAAAGGGTGGACCAGATTATCTTCCCAGGTCCTGTCCAGCCTGAGCTGTTCCATGATATACCATCTTTACTACATTTACCTTATGCTTTCCAGAAACTTTACCAGCATGAGTAATACAGCAAAAAAATTGCAATCCAAGTCAAATGGACTCAACATCATAAGTGACTGCTTCCATCAGCTATTTGTGCAGCTTGACTAGCAAAGCCACTTCTTATTTTGTTCAGCGATACGGCTGCGTGAAAGGATAAAGCCTTCTCATGATCAAAGAAACAGAGCTGGAGAGACACAAACAGCCCACAGTGCCTCACAAACCCAGACCCCCTCTCCCACCCCACCCGGCCAGGTGTCTGCTCTGCAGGGCAATTGCTGCGGCCCCCTTGGTCGAGCAGACTGGCGCTGACGGACCGGACCGTAGCCCAACACAACGCTGCCCTAAGGGAAGAGAGGACTCAAACTGTCTGAGTACATACGACACAGTGCCTGCCAGACAGATGTAGTGATCTAGCACAGCAAAAAAGCTCGTCTGACCCTGCTTAACATTATTTACATGTGCTTGGGCACATATATCACAGTCATACCCACTGCCAGCAACACATCCTATTCTACAGACACATTTGATTACCCTGTTATACGTGTTACATTCCTCATCGCTTAAGGTAGGGTTTCTGAGTCATTTTAAAGTTCCTCAGAAAAGCTGTAAAGTCCCAATTGGCCACTCTCATAGCTAATGGAAATGCTGAGTTCCACCAAACTAAACCTGATAGGTAATTTAATTTCCCTACCATTCTCCAGACCGCTTCAGAGTTAGGGAATGGAGAAATTATTAAAAAGGTTAAAAAAAAAATAAACAAACACAAAAAAACCACCACACACAAAAATTACCTCCAAGAGCTCTGTAAAGGTAGTTTGCTTTCTTCAAATGCTATGCACACTGACATTAATTAAGTCATGATAAACCCATCAACCCAGGGATCACTTTTACAGAAGCAAAAGATATAAAATAAATTGCTTTAAATAGCCTATTGATTGAAACAGGAGGTGATTAGAGCATAACCTCTGGAGACTCATGCCTTCTGCGAGGTGACAGGGCTGACCACTGCCTGCTCTTCATCACAGTGGCAATCCTCAGAGCATCCTCGACAGCAGCATCTCATCAGAGAGAAGAACAAGCACATGTAACAGTACTTTAGATGTCTGACCGGACTTGAAGAGCTCGGTATCTACAAACAAGCATGAGTTTGTTGCAGATATTTTAAACACTAATGATTCTGCAATGCACGTAAACCAGTCAGCTCTATTCAGACACTGGCATCCCACCAAGACACAAGCGGCAGCTGTGTGGCTGCTGCCAAGCACTGTCCAGTTGGGCTGCTCCCACCAAGATTTCCTCCCCTCGCTGTGTCTTCTGTGGCATGAAAAGGAGTTTTGCCCCCATTTCCCTAGTCAGAAGATATAAACAGTTACTCGACACAAATCAGAAACTGAAAAAGGCAGTAGCTATTTTAAATTTACTGCTTCCACTTCACAAAAGCTACACCCTTTTGCTTTTCACCAGCAGGTCGTTATGGCACTGGCACTCCATGGATCAAAGACACATGCATGGATAAGCCCTTGACGTTCAAAAGGTACACAAACTCCCCAAAAGCCCATCGACAAACTGGCTTCAGGTCTGCAGGGGAAAGAGGGAGCAGGGGGACCTTTCTGCCACACACCAAACCATTTTGGCATCTCAAATATAACACAAATATTTCGCATGAATGCTTTTCCACATCATTAAACCAAAGCTCCTTGCACGTGGAAAAGAGTTATATCACAAAGCATCTTCCATCTGGAAAAAAGTAATTAAGCAAATAGTATTTGCAACGTGTGGAAGGAAATTGGTAGATAGGATTTGCTGCCCAGTATACGTATATTGCTGGGAGCTTATTTGCAACATTTAAGCATGCAAAATATTTGCCTGCATTGGCCCCAACAGATGTATTTGGAAACCAGGATGGTGGTCACAGTCTCAGTGGAGAAGAGCAATGTAGTTTTAGTGTGATTTAAACCAAGCTCCAGCTGGCATGTAATGGGGTTAAGCAGGAATATGCCATCAATCTTTACTTCCTACAACACTGGGAAAAAATTACCTGTTTATGGTGATTCCTACCAGGATTTTCCATCCAGATAGCTAAGACATGTACATTTTCAGTAGCAAAAGCACAGTGCAGAGCCAGGCAACCTACAGTGTGTAAGTCCTACCAGGATGTCTTCAAGGTACAGACACATGACATGATTCCACTGACTAGGTGGACACTAATCCCAACAGTAATCCTCACCAAAAGCAAAAATATTACAAATTCTTCAGAAGGCACTATTCCGAGCTCCACAACGTAAATCTGTCACAGGGGCCAACATTATAAAGGGCTGGTTTTCTTCAACATTTTGCAGGTGATACATCTACAAAAACATACAGTTAGAGCTCAACCCTGAAAAGCTGTAAAGAGAATTTACTTTAACATTTTACATATGCAAAAAACTATATTTCTAATTTTTCATGCTGTATTTATTTAAAAAAAAAAATCCTATTTTCTAATCATAACCATTTGCCTGTGCAAGGAGACCCAGGGTCCTTTTCCACTTAAACTCCTCCCAGACCTGAGAGCAAGAGCTGGCACTATGTTTCTACATTACTAACTCGGAACCAAGTTACCTTCTTATTCTTACCTCTGATATCCTTGCTACAAACAAAATACATGAATTATTTCCCCTAGCTCTGCTATAGGGGCGCCTTATTTTTAATCAGTTTCTTTTTAAAAGCCATCATGTCTAGAATTATTCATTAAGGAATTACCTGACAAATCCTATTAACACAAACGGCATTTACTGTAGAAAGTAACCAGATCAACACCAGGAACTAATGGTGTAAATTAAAGACTATGGAGTAAATTAGCACCTCTACAATGATGATCCATCTTATTGATAACATTTATAGAAATATCTACTCGCTGCTGTAGATTCCCCCAATAACTGAATTCTATCATTCATTTTTTTTTAATCTTCTGTCTAATAATGAGACTCTAAAAATAAAAAATCCACGACCATTTTCCCTCTACTAAGTGGGAAATCCAAATAAGGCAGCAATGTGTAATGTTTGGAAGGTAAAATTGATTCCCTTATCCAAAGAAGGAAACAGCAAATGACAAAACGAACAACTAAGATATTTTGCTGGCTTTTATATTCCCCACATTTTCTGTCTACCCTTCCCAAGATCTAATACTTTAGACTCTAATGTTAACCAATATTGACATACATAATTTCCTATCAATAAGGAAGGTAAGCAGACTTTCCCCCAAAGCAGTAATTGCTTATTTGTCAGGAGTTATTGCTGCTTATTTGTCAGGAGTTACTGCTTACCATACCCAGCTCTCTGCAGACAGCTATTTCATAGCGGTTGTATAATCAGACAAGCTCCTAACACAAAGTTAAATTGGCCATGTTGCCCTTCATGCAGCGATTTTGTATGGATGAGCTGTCATTTTAAATTTGACTGAAAATAACTGTAGATACCTTAACTGGATTAAAAAGAAGAACTAAGCCACTTCTCCGTAATAAAGCCAATTACTGAGCAGCAGGGGTCCACTTCATCATCAATTAATCTATTCAATGTGATCACTATTCAATACATGCAAAAGGAAAGCTGCTTTTAAAGTACCTTAATTAACTCACTGCATAACAAACCTATCGAGTGAAATATATAACACTCCTCCTGGCTTCACGAGACAGTTTAAATGGGCAATTTTGCTTTGAGAAATAAACGTTTCTTCAGTATGAAAACAATTTTGACCTTTTTCTTCTTACATAAAGAGATTGATTTTTTTTAAAAAAGTCACCTATATACTGAGAGATTAACCACCTAAACGGGGGTTCAAACAGCTTGCAGGATACACATATACAGCTTTCTTAAATAACCATGCTTATTGACGTCTCCAAAGCACCTAGAGATCCAAAGATGACAAAAAAATCTACCTAATGACATGGTATTCCATCCCTCTTGCAAGCAAATACAACTGGTCTAAGTATTTAATGCAGCAATAAAGTGAGCTATTTCTAAATAAACACCCGACAACTTTAACACACTTTGCAACTAAAAATACACTTGTATCTGCAGCACTTCCACAAAAAGAACAAAATGTGAGCTCCCAGAAGAGAAGACCAAGTGGTTTTTTGTTCCGCTGTTTACAGCGGTTGCTCTGGTGCCTTTAAAAACAAGCCCCATTCCCAGAAGCAATCTCCGCACTGGGAATCCAGGCACAGCGTCTGCCGGCCGGCAGGGATGCGGGGCCAGGGCCTTGCTGGGATGGCGAGACCAACCCCAGCTGTGGGCTCCGGGCTCCAAAGCCAGCGTTTCAGGTCCTCGCTCCTGAGCCACACAGAAATACAGGCTCTTAAATGGCAGTGCAAAGAAAAGGTGAACTTTCTCCAAACCGGGGAACATGGAATTCCCTGTGTCTTGAAGTTTACACTGTTTCTAACTCTCAACAGGATACTAGAGTTAAGGTCAAGATAATGTAAGACACATCACTAATTAAAAATAATACCTCTCTGGAAAGGGTTGGGGGTTTTACGCTTACTTTTGTTCGGTGTGGCTTTATTTTTGTTTGTTTTTTTTTAATAGACTGGGAAAAATCTTTAATAAAATGTTGAACTCACACGCTAATGGAATTATGGAAATGAGACTACCAAACACTCAGCCAAAGATAACAAGAAACAAAGAGGCTGGCTTCTGAGAGTGAAAACCACTCCTCTCCAGTCTATTAGATTAGCCTGAGACAGCCAACAAGACAGCAATTACAGAAAGCGACGTGATGAATAGCGTTTATACAGTCTTCCAAAAAGTCTTTAATAAAAAGTCCCAGACAGCAAGTTAAAGAAACTTATGCAGATATTAAGTAGCTTCGAGGCTGGAATCCAAGGCCAGGGTTAGACACTAGCTAACAAAGGAAAGCCAGCGTGTCCTCACATTACCAGCCTTTGGCAAGCTCGCTTTGTAAAGCCTTCATCTTCAGCAAGATGGAGGCCCAAGAGCACAGAGGACAACTACACCTGGACATGCCGTGAACAAACTGACTGACAAAAAACTGTGCAGCTCTACATTTAGTAGGTATCAGTCTCACAATTTGAGTCTTTTTTTATGAACATGACATGTATTTCCACCTTTTTGCTTGATAAATGATAACTCCACAAGTTTGCTTGATAAAGATAAAAAGGGGGAGAAATAGAAAAGAGACATAACGAGGGTTTATTATTCCTCTAAAAGAAAACAGAGAACATGGCACTTTTATGTTCCTGAAGCCTCTTACCTGTTGAAGGGCACTTAAAGGCAGGATTGTCCTCTACTGCTGGCACACTGGGAGCCTTGCAGGCAAACCTCTGCCAGTGCTGCTGCACGTGCTCCCCAGGATGCGCGGCATCAGCCTGACTCTCTTCGCTAGGCTGAGCCATCCGACTGCTCCCCACACTCTCCGTGCAGCGTGGGGGACCCTCACTGGGACTCATGGCCATCCCAGAGTCACCCCCAGGGGTGGGGTGGTACCAAACAGCCGCGGAGCCCACAGCACCAGGGCTATTCACAGCAGAAAGGCAGATCCTTGGCAAATCAGGCTCATCGTCTTCAGGGATCGGGTTGTACCATATTTCTCCTTCATCATCTGCATCATCATCCTCACCAAAGTCCAAAGCAGCGCTCCTGGGCGCAGCAGGGCTCGCGGTGCTTGGTAGGGCACCCACAGGAGCGCAGCTTCGTGTGGGGCGCTGCCGCCCCACTGGGGATGTGGAAGGAGCCCGTGGCACCACAGGCTCAGGCAGCGGGATGGGAGATTTGGGTACCAGGATAACGGCCCCGTGCGTTTCCTTACAGGGGTCATCTTCTTCCCGAGGAGGAGGTCGGTGTGTGCTCTGCTGTAGCCAGCTGCGTTTCTTAGAAACAGTAATGCTGTTCACCTGCGGCTTGTGCTCAGGGACCTCGCTGGCCTGGGGGGACTTGGGCTCCTTCCTGCTTCTCGAAGCTATGTAAACATTTTCTATTAAATCTGTTCCCAGAAAGAAAGGCAAAAAGAGAGGGAAAGACAAATATTTAGTTTATCGTTTTGCTTTTGACAGATGAACACACGCTGCCACAAGACATCTGCATTAGACCTCATTCAAGAGGACAAAAGATAAGTTGAAATCTAGTTTTGTGATCACATCAGCCTCTCACAGGAGAACAAGTACATAATTAATAGAGTCAGGCTTGTTTGGCTGTATTTTTAACACCATGTAATTTATATAAATGGCAGTGAGATAGCTCTGCTGAAAGGTCACGCATACTTACATAGAAATAGCTGCTTTTTTCCTGCAAAGTTCAGGTAGAATTGGTTTGAAAAGTTGCTACATAGTATTTCTCCAGTTTACTTACATCAATGAAGAAACAGTCCCCGATTTCCATGTAATGTACCACTTAAATGGCTACAAAAACCCCACACAGCCTCCCTTCTAGACTTACATATAAATAAAGGTCAGGATATCTCCTGCACAAAAACCTCCAGAAAGGGCTGTCCTTACCAGCTTTATCCTATACTTAAGACAGAAGCATCCCCTGATTTGTGGGGAATAAAATGAAACACACCACCTTGAAAGGAAGGCAGGAGGAAGAAATGCTGGGAAGTTTTGAAGTACCTTATCACACAACAAAAACTGCATGCGACACCTGATCAAATTCCACTGACTGCTCCCAGAACTTGACACAATTTCTTTAAAGCAACAGCCAAATGTTTAATCATGCATCAAAAAAGTCACTTTGTTTAGGCCCCGTGTCTGAGCACGCCCAAGCAGCCCACCAGCAGCAGTGCCATACCCCTGGTACCCCCAGCAGGCTGCAGGGCACCACAGCAGTCCGTCCAGGGGGGTGCAAGAAGACAGCACCTCACGCCCAAGCAAGCACCGGCCCCTTCGCTAGGACTGGAAGGAAAGCTGCAAATGCATCCAACTTACAAACAGGGAATGGAGGTCAGCCAACCCTCCGCGGAGGAGGACAACCCAGACAGGGTTTGCTCAGCCACCAAGTCTAAATGAGGATAACTGCGTTCTCATAAAACAGAAAACTTGTTTTCATGCGAAGCCCTCTGCAACTGGAAATTCCAGCTGGAAGCAGCTATTTGATACTGCTTGAACATTATTCTCAGCAAAAAAATTATTTACACACCAATAATGGATCTTAAAATATGGGCACCTCTCTGGAGGACTCAAGGAGCAGCTCTGTAAAGCCAGCCAAGTTCACTGTAGACAGGGAGACAGGAACGAGACTGTCACTTGAACACCTTCCCTTCGACCCTTTTTTTAGGTTTGTACTTTTAATGATAGAAGAGATCCTTGATAAGATCTGAAACACCATCATTTCATTTGATGAAAGATTCATCATTTAATGATTTTATTTTAAAAGTGAGGTTTACTTGTTTAGCTAAACTACAATATAAACACCATTTGTTACCTGAAGAATTAACTTGGTTCAAAGAACTAACAAAATTAACCGTGCTCGTTTTGAAGCCTGTACACACCTTCACTGAAGTGCTTTGCTACACTAGGGCCCAAGTCAGCATGTTAACAGAATCTAGGGAAAACGTGAAAGCAGGGCTGAGGACGCAGATCTCTGGCAAAGTTTCAGTGATTTGGCAGCAGCTGTATTCCTTCCCCCACCCAGAGCCTGGAAACGTAAGCGTGCCACCGTAAAGGCTCCCCTTCACACAATTTTACTACTCTTTCAAATAAGAACTAACCAAAAGAAGAGGAAACCAATCTGCAGCAGGCACAGGGCTATGGCTGCATTTCCAAGAAGTCAGTTTGGATCGGTGACCTCTTGGGCAGGCATCCTCCCGCCGGTGACGGCAACCTCAAAGCCCTCCAACTTCTGCATGGCCAGCCCAAGGCACGGCCCCTGCTCCAGTGGCACAAATCGATGGGAGCATCCGAGAGCTATATTTCCACAAAGAAAATTATGTCCTGTTTCAGCATAGACACGCAGGCCCTTCCACATAACCTCCTGCCGTTAAGGCAGCCTACAATTCCCAAAGCGGCAGGCTCCTAAGTAGTACAGGGTGCCTAAATATATACCCAGTGCCACATCTGGCATCAGCCTCTGGCTGCCCTTTGGTCCCAGCCACAGCAAACGCACAGAGCAAGTTCACCTTTGTTTTCAACATGCATCCGGGTACCTCGATAACAAACCATCCGCAAAAGCTTACCACAGAAACATTAATAAGCAAGCACCTCCAGCACACTCCCGTAATCCTACTGCTTGCAGAGACACGCCAGCTACCACACGTACCCAAAAGCAGCCCTTCTCAGTCTCCCACCCAGCCAACGTGCTGACAGAGGTCATCGATTGGAAGTGTTCACTGAATCTCTTCTAAATGATGCACTTACCCATACATCTTCCAGCTGCAGTTTTTGCAGGCGATAGCAATATTTGCAAGCGTTGCTTCCCCTCTGCTCGAACTTGGCCCTGCTCCTGAAAGCCCTTATGCCTGTGTTTATTTTAGTAACTGTTTCACATGCAAGTATCTGCACAACCAGCGGTTCAGTATCACAGAGTGAGTTTTCCAGGTCGTTAGATGTTACAGTAACGAGCCAATTTTAAATAAATACAAAGCTTTCAGAGATACACAGGTCAGGCACGGAGTTTTTGTTCTGGAGCAAAGTTTCACTCAGAAGAACGCTGCCTACTGTCTATTTGTACTTTAATATATTTAACATATGCTAAAAAGGCAGCCCAGACCTCCGTGCAAATACAGAACGCGACAACGGTTCCTTCCCAAGAGGCTTCGATGCAGTATTTAAGGAGTCGGGTGCCCCCTTCACCTTCCCCTCTACCTACGGAAACTTAAATGCATTTAAAAAATTTAAAAATACACTGAAAAGCTAAGCCATTGCGGTAACAACAGCGGCACGGTCCGAACGCGGAGGCGCCGCGTGTGAAGCCCAAGGGGGCGACGGCCGCCCCCGCCCCGCCCGGGGGAAGCGCCGCCGCGCACCGGCGTTGCCCGCACCGGGACACAAGTCCCGGCCCTTCTGGCGGCTATTTTCAACGCGTTTTCTTGCGCCACTAAGTTTTCTAGCAAAACTATAAAATAATTAGGAGTTTAAGGGGAACTACAGCAGGACTCAACACCGCTCTGGAAGCCGTCAAATGCACCTCGAGAAGCCAGCCAAGCAGCGCGCAGGAGCCGCAGGCGGCGGCGGGGCAGGGAGCCGCGGCGGTTCCCGCACGGCGCGGGTGCGAGCCCGGAGCCGGCTCCGCTGCGGGAGCCCTCACCCCGAGAGGAAGAGCGGTTACTGCCGCGACGACGCTACCGCTGCGGGCCGGCCCGAGAGCCGAGACCAGGGGCGGCCCCGGCCCGCGGCTCCCCGGGGAGCGGGCACGGCGCGCCCCGGGGCTCCGAGTCCCTGGGCGGCGGGGGCACCGGCCGCTCGGCTGGCGAAGGGGTGGCCGCGGGCGGGCGGACAGCCGGGGCCCGGCGGCGCACACTTACCCTGCGGGGCGCAGATCCCGCCGTGGCGGTGCCCGGCGCCCGCCGCCGCGCCGCGCTGGGACCTCCTGCCCCGCAGCTTGGAGAGCGTCCTGCGGAGCGGGTCGGCCATACCTGGGTGCTGCCGCCCTCAGCGGGCGCTGCCCCCCGGCCCGCGGGAGCCGGCAGCCCCCCTGCGCAGCGGCGGCGGCAGCCCTGGGCCGCGCTGCCCCATGGCGGCGTGGCTCCGCGCGCCCGGCCCCGGCTCCGCCGCGCACATACTTGGCATAGCTGAGCGGGGTGAGAGGGCGGCGCGCACTGCGCATGCCCGCCGGGGGGCGCCGCCCGCCCCGCCCCGCCCCGCCCCAGGGGCGCCCGCTGCCGCGGCGGGGGCTGCACCGCCCGGGACGGCCCCTGCGGCGCGGAGGGGAAGGGGTGCCGCCCCGGCCCGCCGGAGGGGACCCGGCCCCTACGGTGCGGGGCTGGGGGCCCGCTGTGCCTGCCGGTGGCGGCCTGAGCACCTGGGGTCACCGCGGGCAGGTGGCCGGGCTGCCCCGGGCCCGCCCGCCTCGGGCACGGTCGCCCGAGCCCGTGAGCCACCGTTGCCGGGCTGCACCCGGGCATCCTCCGTCACCGTGCGCACGGCCTGCCCCGCCACAGCGCTGGGGATCCACGTTTTAAATGCTGCTTTCCCCCTCACGGTAATTGCCCCCCAAGAAACCAATCTGTAGGCTGCGAGCTAATTTCTCCCCTCTGGGCTCAGGCCGTGCTGCGGCAGCCCCGCTCCCCGGCAGGACTTTAGGCCGCTCCGGGCAGCACGGCTGGCCCTCCGAGAGCCTTTGCCCAGAGCAGTGCCAGCAACGCGGGGGCGAGGTTGGCCTCGGTGGTGGCCACTCTAGTGTTCCAACCGAAATGCCACACAGGTGGAAGACACGTGGCATGAGGGCAGCATGGATGCTGCACAGGCTGCTGACGCGGGCGAAAATTCGGGGTTTGTGTGCATCTTGCTCAGCTGCATCGAACATCAGTTCCATTAGCAAGTGCACAGCCCCGAAACCTGCCCTGGGGAATGGAACGGCACATCGCTGATTTTTGTACCCAGATAAAGTGCTGCAGCACCTTTCATTGGTGAACACTTCCATGGGTCCGTGCCTCCTGCATTTCGTTTTGTTATAAGCAGCTTCAGGAATATGTTTTGCAACCTGTAGGATACAACACGTCCTACAAGCGATCTGCAACACGCCTATCTCGCGGTGGGTCTCCTTCGCCGTCTCCTACCCGTCAGTGGCAGGTGGGATGCAGCCTTCCCGCACCCGAGCACAGCACCCCCGGCACACGGCCAGCCCCGCAGTGGGCCAAAGGAAGCGCTCATTTGGTCCTGGGGAAAACCACGGCAGCTCACAAATGTCACACACATTCACAGATTTCCCCTCTTAACAATTTTTGAGGGTGGTTTAATGATTCAATCATTTGAAAGGAAATCTTCCTGAAGAACAAAATTAGGTTAAAATTTTGAATGTTTATATGTGAGACACCACCAGTAGTAACCCAGTAATACCTGTACTTCTACAATGTAGAAAAGCCCATTACAGAGTAGTTATGATTTCTCTTCATCTAAAATAAATCTCCCAATAGTTATCCTACGTCACATTGCAACAACTTGAAATGCCATTCTGCCATCCTGTCTTTTGAAACCATTTGCACTCCTTTAAACACACATATTGGGAAATATCTGTGTACCATTTTAGGAGCAAGATGTAAAACCATTCCAGAATGCCTTTGTTTGGGAAAAATCAGGTGAGATGGTGGCGGCTGAGGCTCCCAACACTCACTACTGTGCAGGTGAGGAGCTGCAAG
This sequence comes from Falco peregrinus, assembly GCF_023634155.1. Classification (NCBI taxonomy): domain Eukaryota; kingdom Metazoa; phylum Chordata; class Aves; order Falconiformes; family Falconidae; genus Falco; species Falco peregrinus. Next base: position 19,113,862 of record NC_073730.1, on the reverse strand, counting down.
GCCCAACAGCTCTGCCTGGCCCCTGTTCCTGCGTGGTCACATCCTGCCCCTCTGACAGCCGCATCACAGCATGCGTGGGCTGGGTTAGGAGCAGCATCTCAGGCAAAGCAGCAGGCAAGAAATGCATAAAACCAAAACTGTCAGTGCTTTTCTGACAGTGCACTCACTGTGCACAATTAATGCATCTGCCTCCAGCAGATCAATTCATAGCTACATTTCCTTTTTTACCTATGGGCCCAGGCAAAGCCCAGCACCGCCTCCTCCAACCTGATCTTACCCGTTTGAGTGGTTAAGCTTTCATTCCCAAAAACCCCTTTGATTTCCAGGCTGGAATCAGTATGAAAAAGTCAGCCTTTTACTATACCTTCCAGCACTGCAGTCCTGATCTGCAAGGATACAGTCAAAGAATAAAAGTATAAACATATTTGATGTTGGGGGTTTTTTGGTGGTGGTGGTGGTGGTGTTCATAGTATAGTCAGATGCTGAAACAGGTTGCCCAGAAAAGCTGTGGGAACTCCACCTTGGAGACACTGAAAACTTGGCTGGCCCTGGCCAAGCTCACCTACACAGCTCCTGCTCTGTGTTGGGGCTGACCAGAGGACCTCCAGAGCTCCCGTTCAACCTATATTACTCTCCCAACTCAAAACCTTTCCTTGTACTGGAACTGCCATTCTCCCTAGCTCGCACATGGTTTGGGTAGAAGGAAAGAAGTCCAGCTGAGCAGAACATCAGTGACAAAATCCCCGGTAAAATTCTGCATGGGCATCACAGCTCAACTACGCTGACCTTACTGATGTTATCAGGAGGTTAGCTGTGCCACCAGCAAATGTATGCCTGAACCAAAGGGCATGCATTTGAAGTCTGGAAAAGGGAATCTGCTCCGTTAAAACCCACTGAAAATATTCAAAACAGCTAGCAGATGATCTCTGGGCTGTTTCTGCAAGAAAAAGTTGTTGCAACCATTTCAAATTGAGTGAACAAAAGAAGTCTGTGCCTACCTTCACTGTCATCTCCACACCTGCAGATTTCCCACCTGTTCTAATGGGAAATCAGATTCCTCCTGTCTACCTGTGCTTTAGACTGTCTGAATTAGCTCCCTAATGAATAATAACTTACTGCACTTGAAGTAACTGTATGTAACTTTTAGCAAGTTCTTTTTATTCAGGTGGCATTTTTGGAAATTTTTGTTACCTGGATACTTTCTCTTAGCAATTAAAGCCATTTCAGTAAAAGTCGCTGCTAGCCAGAGTAAGGACCAAATCCTGCAAAGAACTGGGGCGGTGATGTTTGGTGTGGAGTACTGCCTTCTCCCATGAGTATTAGCTACGGAAACAAAAGAAAATTCATCATCATTGTGTCTCCTTTGCTGGTTCACACAGTATTTTCTTCATGTTCTATACGGTTTTAAATGTTAGCTTAAGCATTTAGATTATTCCTCTATGCAATAGGCACACAGGAAATAGCTCGGTGAAAAGCTGCCAGTAGTTGAGTCTATAAACACAGTTTGATCTGTATCTTAGAAAATTGTTTCCATTCCAAACTGTGGTTACAAAGCACTTTTTCTTGTTGGCAGCTGGATATTTTTTAAATCCCTATGCATCCCGTATTTGCCCAATAGAGTTGGCATTGATCTCACACAAAAAAAACCCCACAACCCTGCAGATAAAATAACATTAAGGATCTGGCTGGAACTAACTTGAGCCAGTGGAGTAAGAGTCAAAGCTGAGCTTTTGTTTTCAGCTCAGCCTGTTTTGTTCAGGAGCTGCAAAGCACACACTGCTGAACGCGAGTCCTTTTACTCAGCCTTCTGCAAAAAGTAGAAGCTACTTCAAGACGATGGGACTAGAGTCTGCATCCACTCGAAGAGGCTTCTTATTAGGAGATTGGCAAATATTTAGGACTGGTTAAATGGTGTGACTTTAAACAAATAGAAAGCAGTATTCTTCTGAAGGTACAAAGAGAAGCATTTTTAAAAGTTTTTCTTATTAACAGACTGAGATTTCGCCAATCAATTAATCTTTTCTGAGTTGATGACGTGAGAATTGTGAATGACTGTGCAAGCAAAAAAGTCAAACTTAAGCTGCAAAAAAAAGTGCATCAATGAGAATGACATCCCCGGAGTGAAGAAGCTGCTGCATAGGTGGCAGTGTTTGGGCACTGATATAGCTGAATGAAGAAATTATGCAGATAATTAGTTCCTAATAAAAGACTGAAGAGTAACCTTTACAGCCTTGCTGACAGTGTCAGAGATCAGCTCTGCCCCAGCAGATACGCTGAAGAAGCTGTGCTTTCCTAAGGACACAGGCTTTTGTTTGCGTGCACGCTCAGTTTTGAACTGCTCTGGTCTGACTTCAGAAAATTCCATCCCTCACAGCATATAAGATGTCTTCAGATGTCTGTCCTCAGAAATAAAAGTTACATATTAATTTAGGATGTAACTGTGCAAAGATATACCTTATTTTACTTCAGTGAGATTCATTTGTGTGAGTAAAACTAAAAGTGCCTGGAAACGTGAATGAGTCTCCTTTTCATCAAAGCTTTGCAAATCGGTGTCTTTCTTCTCTCAAGACCTGTCGCAGACAGGGGGATAAAGTGACAACTATATGACTAAAGCGGAGCTGATGACAGCTGGGAACTGGAAGCATTTGAATGCCCCAATAAAATCTGTGAGCACTCTTTTTATTGAAAGCGTCTGCCTTCCTGACATCGAAATGGACTGAAACAAGAGTCCCATGAAACTCTATCAGGCGGTAACAGCCGTGTGCATTATCCCCAGCCTGCCAAATGACTGATGTCTCTCAGATGCAGACACCACTACAGTCATCCATACCTTTTCTACCCCCAGACCCTATTTTGAACTGGCCAGCCGAGGCACCCCAGAGGCCCAGAGGGTCCAGGATACAGCTGATTATCTTCTTAGGAAGACAAACTAATGGGAGAAAGAAACATTTATATTCTAAACCTGAGGAGGTAGCTAGACAACAGGCTGAACAAAGCTGAAGGTGTTCATTACCAACACGGCTCCACCATCTGCTCCCCAGTCTGAAACCATTTGCAGTTGGGGTTGCACTTTTTAAAAGCAAATTTTAGAGCCTCCAAGAGCAGTCAAGTGTTTGGCTCAGACCATCAACTCCCTTCTAGAGCGCATCCTTGTCAGAAACCTCCTTAATCCAGAACTGCTTTAAGAGGCACTGCAGTCAAGATCTTATACCCAGTGCACCACCCCTGCGTTGCTGGTGCTGGGCCGTGTCCAGCCAAACAAGGTGCCTCCTCACAAAGAGGTAATGGACCTCTAAGAAGGCACCACCACCACCAGTTCCTCTCTGACTCCTGTGGCGTGGGCCGCCTGGGCTCTGGCAATGTGACTTGTAGCATCAGGATGGTGGCTACCCTGCCTGGATGTGAAGTGCTGAGCCCATTGCTCCAGTGGCATGGTCTACTTGCCTTGTTAAGGTGTAATTAAAGTTAAACAGGATAGGATTTTAAGAACCACGTAAGGTTAGCCTAGATTCAAACAAGCGGTGTTGTAGAAATACTTCTGCTCATAGCTATCAGCTAAGTTAAGCAGCAGGAGCATTCATGGCTCTGCCTTCTGTGCTTTGTTTAAACAGACAGTAATTCATGCTCTTTTTAGTATCTTGCACTTATTTTTTTAAGTTGGTATTTGTCTTTTTAGAGAATGCAAGCTAACATCCCTCTGAGCTTTTCAAAACATGTTACTGAACTTCAGGGCTGTCATTACCACCTCTGGCTGCAATCTTACAGCATGCCAGTGCTATGGTAGGGTGCCAGTCTCACTGAAGATATGCTAAAAATACCAAAGTATTTTGGACACAAAGAAGTCAAAGCATTACCCATGCGGTAAAAATAGTCAGTATCATGACCATCATCACCATTACCTTCTCCTAACATGGAGACAAAACCAGCAGACGGGTGACACTCCACCTTGGTTGAAGAGAAAATAAACACCGACAAAGAGTGTAAAATGTTTGGGCAAAAGAAAGATGCATTCAGATTTATGCTCAAAACACTAGGATATCCTCTACAGAGGAACTGAAATCACTAAATAAGCATTTCTCTGTCTGTTTTGTCCTATCTCTCTAGGCCAGGACCACATTTGCAGTCCTGCCGTTTCTGCCCCTGCTTTCTGCAGGGAAGAAGTAAAGCTCTTGGCTCTCACCCACGTCCGCCTGTGGGACATCCTTCCTCTTGGCCTTGTGCCTTCACAAAGTCTGTGCCATCGTTTGGTCTCTCACAGTATTTGGCTATTAATCCAAATTTGGATTAAACACAATATTTGCGAATCTCATCCCCTAACTAGCTAGAGTCATGAAGTTTTTGAGCTGTGTCCTGTAGCAGCTCCAGTTAATGTTGTAGGGGAGTGCTGTACCGACCGACAGACCCTTAGCACAGCCCAGGGTCTGCCAGTCCACACAACAGAGTCCAGGAGATGTTGCAAAGTACATCTACCATAAATCCCATTATGCACAGGGTCCTAAAACATGCTGCATATGCAAAATGTACTTATTAAAAATCCTGCAAAACTTAAACACTGTAAGAAGAATAAATGCTGTAAGAAGAATATCCTGAATGGCTTCCAATCACCTACTAACAACCAACAAAATGCCAGAATGGGGGAACACATTTAATATATTCATAGGGGAATCCACTTTCTTAAAGTTCCTTACTTTCACCATTAGAAATAGCAAACTGGTTTTTAAATCCTCAGCCTCAAAACTCTGCATTTCAAGTCAGAGTGAAGTACAGAGTACTTCTAAATGCTGTAAAAGGAAAGGCAGTATTTAAAAAGGGAAGTGAAAAAGTCCTTAAATTGCAAGGGTGATCCTTTTTAAGAAGTTTATATAGTGTACTGTGCTCAAAGTACTTAAAATAATCACAGGGATGCCTTAAAGATGTGTTTTTATAATCTTAAATTTTAAGTAACTCATGTTGTTTCTGTAGCCAAAATCTGCCAATGACTTTCATGTGTTGAAAGGATCTAGTCTATTCTGCTCTTTTGTGCAAGGTAAGTAATTTTATTAGTAAAAAAACTTTCTATGTGTGCATATATGATCATTTTATAATAGTTATCCTGGATATTACAAAGCAAAAATATGGGGAAAAGCAGCCTTAGAAACCCAGCATATCACCTCAGGCTGCTGAGAGATCTGTGGAATTTCATATGTGAAATACTCTCTTCTTTCTGTTGTGTGTGCATCAAATGGAGCAATCAGATAAGTTAATGGTAAGAAACTATGACAATGAAGTCTGTGCATGCATTAGCATGCTCATACCCGGCTTGTCTGCAGAATCTGAACAACACCGCTTCAGCACAGTGGCTGAAAACTAGAAAAGCATTCTTGTATAGCTACACAGGTGAACCCCAGAGTTTTTTTGCATCTCCTGGAGCACACCTATCAAGTAGAACAGAGTAAGACTGTGTTTCACCATAGAAAAAAGTTTCCCTACTTAGGCCAGCCACTATGGAGCATGTGTTTTGACCTGATGAGCTTTCTTGACTTGTAAAAAACAACGAAGCAAGGAGAAGCTTAGTACTGGATCCTGCCGGCTCCAGCAGAAGTCCCCCATTTGCAGACTTGCCAGGGTTGCTGCCTACTGTCTGCTGACAGCTTGCTCCCAACACTCACTCACTGCTGTGACAACAAGGAATGACAAAAATACAGCAGCTGATGGGAAGATGGCACAGTCAAGCTTCTCTTACGTTCATTACAACATTCAGTCACCCCTGGGAGGCACAGCCTAATCCAAGAAAATGGAGGTGAAGAAAAACAGATCTATAATCTCATGCGTGCTCCCTTAATCGCACGTCTTCTTGTTTGCCCATATTCAGACCAATCTCGTTTTAAATATCTTAAGTTATATGGTCCTATTATCCCGACAGTCTCACCAATCATGTGGTTAGGAAGCATTTCCAAATATTTAACCCAAATGTTAGTCCACTATTCTATCTAGTCATGTGTCACGTGATGTATTAGTGTAATGCCCTGCTAGTCTTCTGTGGCTGCTCAGACCATGGCACATTGTCCTAGGTGGCATCTCTTCCCATCCAGCCTAACAGACCGCACAGCAGGCACAGGTGACACCAGATGCTGTCACAGGGGGTGTCATCCAGTCCTTCATCGGTTCCTCTGAGTTTCCAGGAGTGCTACCTGGACAATAAAATATATATTTAAATGCAATTTAATCTTTCAAAGAATTGAAAATCTATTTACTTTTCACTTTGAAATATTTTCTGAGTGGGAGTGGAAAGTCCTTGTATCTCAGCTGATTTCAATCAAGTAGACGGGAAAGTCTACAAAGGCTTCTCTAGTGGGCCCTCACAGGAAGGGCACTCTTCAGGTGAGATCTGTTGTTGAGAAGTGTGAGCTATTGAAAATATTCAAAATATTTACATTCTTTAGCAGACAGAAGCACTACTTTATCCTAATCTCTAATTACTTGAGTTTCCAGCCATGCCTGTGTAACGTCCACAACAAAGACCCACAGCCTTCTAATACAACAAATTTCAGATAGATGTCACGACGGTGGGGTTCTGAAAGACCATGTATATTTACTAGATTACATCCATTTTTCAAAGTCACTTTTCTTTGTTTAACCCCCCAACCTTCCTTCTCATTGCTCAAGTTTGTTCCCAAATGCCACATTTTTCTCCAGAATAAAAAGACTCATAAAAATAATAAAAAAAATAAAAACCAAGTATTTCAACTTCTGGATTTTTTACATTGAGCTGTGAAGATCTAAAAAGACTGATTTTTTTAGATCTATTTTTCAATGAGGTTAACTTTGTGTGTTTCCAAACACCAGTTTCTGTTCTGAAACATCAGGTGTGAAGTAATTTTCAGTGTTCTTCCAGTTTTGCCTGGCAAATTCCCCGTCTACATAGAAAAGAAACATCGCTAAACCGGATACACTGAGTGTACAAACCAAATTTGCATGGGAGGGACAAGGGCAGAGGGAAGTCTGAAACTAAAATTAACTCCAGCTGGCTTTTCTGAACTGTTGTTTCCAAGGTGACAGAAACCCCTTTATTGCAAGGTTGCTCATTTATCTTGAACGGCTGCCAGGATTTTGATCTAATTTTTAGTTCTGAAGAACTAAAATTATCCCACTCCTCCTCAAAATAAAACTCAACCGACCAAACACAACAAAACAGATTTTAACTGTGTAGTGGCTTCTGCCTTTACCACCAGCAACAAAGAAAAATCAGGTCAAGCTGCAGAGCTGCCAGTTTTAGCATCCCTTCGGAAGATGTATCCCCACATCACATATTCTGATCACACGTATAGTTCATCAGGTCTCACAGGCTAAATTGTGTGCTAAGACCCTGTTCCAAGCTTGCAGCCTTTCTGAGCTGACGCATTACACACTTCTGCGACAGACAGGACCCTGTCCAGGCAACTGTTGGCAGGTCAAAGCCTGAAGGCTGGGAAAGGTAAACCTTGGGGACACACACATGTGTCTCTTCAGGTCTTCATATGTGTTCACTACTAAGTATTTAGGGGGAAAAGAGCCCTAAGCAAGCACCAAAGACTGCCTCCTGTGCTCTATTAACAACCCCAAACCCGACAGTTTGTTTCAGCAGTGCTACTGGTGCAGTAAAGCTGATGCTTTGTTAACTCCAGTATTGAGTCTCAGAGCTTTTACGCCGAGATATCATTAACACCTTGTCTTAGGATTGAGCACCCTGGCTTGCACAGCATGTTTTCCTTCTTTATGGACAAAACCTGTTACACTCCTTTTCCTTCCCCAGTCCTGCCCCTTCCTCCCACCAACATCCCGCACTCACAGAAAACACTCCAAAAATTTGACTCAGAATCATCTTCCCCCTCCACTTCACCTGCTTCTGAAACACAAGAAATGAATTAATGCCCTAAGCCAGCAATTTTTCCTTTCTAAACAGCAAATGGGCTTAATGAAAACTCTTAGATATTTACCTGCTTTACCTGAACAACCCCAGAGAGCGATACCCCTGGTTTTACTTCCTCCCTTCCCCTCATCCCCTCCTTACCCTCACTTACTCTGCCACAGCTGAGCTCACTGTGGGGTTTTGGGGCAAGCACCGTGACACAGCTCCATAGAAGGTTCATTACCTGAAGCAGGACTTTACTGTCCCCAGTCCTCACCGCTACCGCAGCCCTCACACGCCCCTCTCTGTGGCTTTGGCTGTAACGCTGCCAGGGCCGTGAGCTTTGCCACACACAGGAGCAGAGCCCTCCCTAGGGAGCTACAATGTGTGTATTGGCCTCTTCGGTGGTCAGTTAGTGAAACCAGTCAGCAGCATCTGAACAGAGACAGGTTTACTGAGCGATCCTTTCAGCAGGAGCCCGTGTCTCCAGGGTCTGATGCGCACCAGCAGCAGCACGCGCGGCTGGTCCCGCTGGCTGCCCCCACCTCTGCCCACCCCGTGAAAACCAGTCCCTGACTCACAAAAGCATCCCGGTCTCCACTGGCGTTTCTGGTTCCAAACATCAGTTGAGAAGGACAACAATTGTTATGGATGGACATTAGGAAGGACAGCTTCCCAAGAAGGCATTTCCTTCACCGCCAACAGACGTGAGCCCTGTGACTCCCTGTGCTCAGTGCGGGGGCTGCTGTTGCCTTAGAGATCTGCACCAACTGAAAAAGAATCTGCTCTTCCCAGGCATCAGGGTCTCCTACAGGACTGGTTGATGCTCAGCTTTCCCCATTAAGAAGTCCTCACGCTGTAACCATTGGAGACTCCTGCCAGGCAAGAGAGCCAGTATCAAAGCAAGCATTGATTTCTTGTGCCAGCGGTAGTGACTGCAGCTGCCAACGCTGCTCACGCTCTGCGGGGAGGCAAAAGAGAGTGTGGCCAGCAGGATGCCAATGCACAACCATTCTCTCTGACTGGGTCTCTTCTCAGATAACACATAAGACATCAGCTCTCCCTGCTTCGCTAATTCAGAGCACACCCCAGAAGCCCAAAGTCAAACTACTTGTCATTCGCTATGCCAAGTCTTGCCAGCACTTAGTGTGCAATGTTTAGGAGTCCCATTAGGAAACGTACCCAAAGCATCAAAGAAAAGGTGAATGATGTATTTTTGTACGTCTGGTTCAGCAAACACTGCTGAGCCAATCGTCTACTGTAAAGCATGGGGAACACGGCATCTGTGTTTCTGTCTGAAAAGTACATCCATCTCCTCTGCTTGCCAGCTACATACAGAGAGGGAAGCTCCAAATGCTTTCAGCTTATTCAGCAGGGCCAAGCCCCATCTTATTAATGCAGCTATGACAACGCAGATCTATGCATCTCAGGCACTTTTAATATGCTTGTTGTACGGGCTTGCGGTCTCCCTGTCAGATTTGCATACAATTTTTTATTTTTTTTTTAAATAAACTCACAAATGTTAACCTGAAGCAGAATTTTTCTTTGCCTATCAGCAAAGAGCATCTGGAAATGATCAATCTCTCTTGCCACCTTGCCCAAATGTCCTCAAGGAGAAATTAATCTTTTGAGACATCTATACTGAAATGAAAAAATGCTTTTGTAAGCTTGCTAAATTCAGATGCTAGTTAAGTTTTCCTGCAAAGGAAGCAAAGGGAGGGGAAAGGGACCCATTCTTTCTAGGAGTTAAAATCCACAAATCACTGTCCTTACGCTACTGCTAAGTGCACAACAAGGCTTCATTCTCTATCAAGAACCAGAGGCTCCATGCCATGGCCCATGGCAATGTAAATTCACATGTGATTAGCTTCATATCCAACAGAATTTTCATTGAGTGGAATTCATACATTGCTGAGCTTCATACACATGTATAGATTCTTGCAGGAATTAATGCAGCATCTCTAAAGAGAAATGTTACCAGTCTGGGAACAGATAAGCAATGATCAGTGCTGCAATTTACCCTTGCGCCCATTCTCCACCACCCCTTGTACTTAATACAAGATCCAGGGAATCAATTAATAATAATAAAAAAATCTAAGGTGAGGAAATAAGCTACATTTAGGAGGCAACACTGGCATGGTACCAAGAGCACAAACCTTGAACACAGCGGTGTTTTTCCCAGCAAGGCATGTTTTGGGCACAGAGGTGTGTCCCGCAGACACCCGGGTGCCACGCGTGCAGTGCTCCTGGCTCAGGTGGGGTGTGACTGCACAAGTATTTCGGTTTGGATTGGGAGGCTGCTTTTGAAGTGACTCTCCCTATCGGCCCGGCAGACTCTGCTTTGGTTTTCAGAGTGCATCAGCTGGATTCCTTTCAGACAAAGCCCAAACCAGAAAGATGCACTCCAGGAGCATTTAATGCACTTGGACTGCTGCTGAGCATGGTGCCTATGGGGGCAAAGCAGTGCCAGCCCGCAGCACTGCCTGGCTCACGGGACAGGCACTCTCCTGTTCTCCCAGATGACTTATTAATGTAAATGTAGCTACAGACTGAACAGCATTCTTCAGCATGATAGGAGAAATGGAATTGAAGCGGTTATATCACATACAGCTTCCCAGCAACCCTATAGCATTAACCAGGAGAGCCAGTAAACCTGCTTAGTCTTAAAAAACCAGAAGAGCTACTTATCTAACAAACAAAAGCGATGTGCACTATAATTGAGAAAACCAAACGGGTTCAAGATGGATTTGACCTTCTGAAATGGATTATTTCCCAAGTACCAGGACAGACAATTTCCCAGCCACTTTTGTTTCTGGTTCTTAACACTCAAGTGCATATGCATAATCTTGGATATAAAACAAATCTGATGGAAAATCCTGCAGAGTTTCCTGGGTGCTATTACTAAATGTGATAGTTTTTCAGGTCAAGTTCTGCAGAATGCTATTAAAATCTATGGGACTTCTGCAGAATGAAAAGGAAAAACAAAAAAATCGAGGTCTGCAAAATATTCCCAACATCAAATAACTGCTTCACTTAAGCCTCTTCATGCTACTTACCAAACTCTGAATTTCAGAGCAATCCATGAAGACAACTGTGTAGCCCTCAGTGTTGCCGTTTCACTGCAGGCAAAGCAGGCAGCGAGTGAAGTTTCCACCTACTATATGGCATATTCAGCCCTTTTAGGCAAATCACATCAGGTATTTCCACAGCAAACAAGACTGTTAACTTTCAGCTTCCTAAGTTGCCAAAATCCTGTGAAAATTTTAAATGAGGTCTTTTAATTAAAAACCTAAACACATACAGTGAGTGGGTCAGTTCCATCTCTAGGACTCCATTTCTTCTCTCAAGTATAATGGTAGTTTCTTCTGATTCCTTCTGAAGAGTCCTGAGGAAAAAAGTTGCCTTTAAGGGCTAATTTAACTTCTAAGTGAACTGCAGGGCCTGACTGTTAAATCCTGCCCCGAGTTACCCCACTACAGCAGCAACACAATCCTCCACAGAAGTCTGCTCCAAGGAAACTTGGACGCAGTGCACTGGGGCTGGTTCTATGACCAGACAAACTGCCCTCAGAAATTATGCCTTTTGCTATAATCCTGTCAATTTCCTTAGAATTAGTTGTGGGTTTTTTGTTAAAATGAGGTAAAATGTTTTTTCCCTTGGCTATGCCACAACCAAGGAGCCAAGGCAAAACCTGAGATCGATTACATTTTATAACTCCAAATACGTCACCCTGAGCCATTCACACCTGTGCTTACACAGCAGTCCTTGCTCTGTATGAACACGAAGCTATGAACCGTAAAGCTGCTCAAAAGGGTTATACACTTCCCCAAAATAGGAAAGAAAGTTATAAACTCTCTTGATCAACTGCATGTTTTTGCTGATTTCTACTGATACTTTGCAGAAATAAGGCTGTTTTGGAGTGTTCTTAAATGTAACCCAACCATTACTCTTTCAATCACAAGATTATAAACCCCTTGTTCTCGGGCTTTTCTCTACTAAGCTAGAAACTTTGAAACTCGATAATTAGTTTGTCCAAATAGAAGTTTAGCATGACATTTCACCAGTCATTATTTTCATACTGGTTTTCACTGCTTTGTTGCGGACAAACACACTCGACTAAAATTGTGTTTGCCAAATATTTTTTCCATTGTGATCCATCAATGTAAGGACTATTTTTGAAAGAGGAAATATTATGGTAACTCTCCTCAGACAGCATTCAAAAATTATGTGAAATTTATAGTGCAAAACCTGTCTGAAATGCCTTTGTAGTACGAAGAAAATCTAGAGCAAGGTATCAAGAAAGCAACCAAAATAGACATGTACTGTTTCAAGAGACACTTAATCAAGTATTAGAAAGACAATCAGAAGAAAATCAGGGTCCGTAGTTGAAAGCAGCACCGCAAATTTCAACAGGCCTTATGCCAGCAGTAAACAAAAGCACTCTCTACTGGGGCAGCACAGCTGGAAAGCCAGCAAAAATTATTGTAGGGCTTCATTTGCCCAGTGGTCCGTTGGATGGTTTTGCCGATGGGGCCGTGCATCTTTCTGCCAGCTACGTACTTTACCGGCTCAACAGCTGTCCCAAGAAGGCTGAGAAAAGGCAGGGAAAGAGGGGATCCCCAGCAGGAGGGTGGGGGGGATACACACCTGGGATCCTCCCAAGGTCACAGCAGAATTTGTTTGCCACTAGCTCTCCAGCATTAAAGGAGCCCCGGATTTAGACACCCCCAGTCTGTATCAGGTACGTCTCCCTTTTTCACCAGCATTGGAATGACTTAATGATAAGGATTCTGCTTATTTTCATATTGCCAGCTGGAGATACGTTATGCTTCTGTGGGGAAATAATGCAATGAAGCCATTAATGTTATAATAAAGTAATAATCCTAGGGCATGTAAGTCTCCGTGTTGCCTTACATAAATCTGTGTGTTGCTTTATACAGATACTTTGAAAAACGTAAGTTTGTAAGATGTAAGCAGTATTTCATTACTATGTCAAAGATCACAGCAACATGGCTTACTTAAACTGTCAGAGAGATACAGCTTATTTACAACTATCCAAGGGGCATGCACCAAGGTTCCTGTGGGAACAAGTCAGTAACGATAAGCAAACCTTAGATCTTGTATAAAAATCAGTATTCCTACCTATTAACACAATATGCTTCCAAACAAGCCTTTGCCATTGCCAACCTTGTAACTACATTAAATAATACAACTCTTTGAAATGTTTCAGACAATATATAAGCTCTTAGTCTCACAAAATACAATTTTATCAGTCCTAAGGAAGGGATTTGTGCATTTCTCTTAAGCATCTTCTAATTACAACAGAAAGTGACACTTTTTCTAGACCAGAAGCCTAACAGAGAAAAGTTTTTTTGTAAAACCCTTTTTTATGAGTTTATTAAGTAGCTGTGATCCTTCCTACAAAACAAGTGAAATTAGCCCCTCACATTACCTGGTCTGGTTCCTCAAGGCATCCCTTATCACCCTGTGCCAGAGAAGTCACCTGTTTAACGAAACCGGACCCATGATATCCTTCCCAGCAGAAAGGCTCCCCAATTGCTTTTGGTGAGAGCGTGCTGCTGGGTGGGAGTGTTGGTCAGTTGGTTTGAGGAGAGTGGGTTAATACTCTCCTGATAAATCTTGTGGTTTAGGTTTAACTTCCCGTTACACTTTCCTGGGGTTACCCTGTATTAATCCGGTGTTTGTTTTCCTATCAGTTCGTCTACAGCAAGAAACAGTGGGAGAAGTTTAGCAGTGTTTGCCTCAAAAAGTGAGTTACCTTGTTAGAAGACAGCAAAACACAGGGTCCTTGTGTTGCTGCTCACAGCTACAGCAAAGCAGAGATTTATTTTTTGAAGCTACCAAGACGAAAACATTCTAAAGATGAAGAGCACTTCATCTTCTAAGTGAAGAGCACTGATAAAATGATTTGATAAGGACCAAAAATGCTTATCTCCATTCATTAAATTCATTGCATTCTTCTGTCAATCCAGCTCCACAGGTCCTGGCTTCCCTGAAAATTCCTGCCTTTTTTCACAAGTGCCCTGAAGAAAATAGTTCAAAGGAGCCAGCAGCACAAACCCATTCCAATCTCTGGTGCGACTCCGCCTTCCAGTTCCAACTGATCTTTGCACATTTCTATCAGCAACGCAAGTTCTGTGGACTCCTCTGAAGACAACAAAGCTCCCTTAGGTCTGTGGTACTCTGCGCAGGGCAAACTAGCTCACTGGAATCTCTGTCCCTCTGTTTTTCCTACTATTACTCGGCTCCTAATTATATGACTTACAAGCCTTTAGAAAGCAGTCCACTGCTAGAAACCTGTCTGCCTCAGGAACAGAACCGTTCCCTGAGATTCCCATGTCCCACGGGAAGCCTCCTGTGCAATGAATGCACTGTGTTTCTTTCAGCAATTTACCGTATTTTGCCAACGTTTTACTCTATGGAAATACTGCTTTTGTTTCAGTCTTGACATTGAGACAGCTGCAGACTGCCTAGCTAACGACTGCCTCTCCTTGCCTCGCTCTTTAACCTCCACCTTAGTCAATGCATCCCAAAACCACCTTTGGCAGTAATGGAATCAGATTTCTTAGCAAGGTGCATTTGCTCAAGGCTTTTCTAAACACATCCCATGTTAGCCATCTTTTTGAAACATTTTTTTTTCTCTGTGACATTCACCTTCCTGTGGATCATTGAGAGAGGAGTCGGTGACTCCTCCTGAGCATGCCTGGGCAACGATTTCCCCTCTGCTGCTGCTAGAGCAACTCACCTGTCGACCAGCTCACCTCCGTCCAGGCCGAATGATACCAGCATTTTTCCAGTTATTTGGAGACCAACCTTTCCAATTTTCCCAGCCTAATGAGTAATTGTGGGTGACCTTTTACATTTTCTCTCAAAATGGAAATGCTGCATAGCTGTAGCCATCGCCACAGGTCCCTTTCGACTAGTACAGCCATTTATCCTCGAAGAACACACGTTTCAGCTGTAATCAACTTCCAGGCTTTAAGGACAGTCCTCCCTCATTCTCACATCAAACCCACACCCAAAGCAAAAGCACAAACATCTGTCACCAGTAGTCCAAGTGGTTTGGAGAAAACCAGCAAGCTAGGATAGAAACCCTCACAAGGGCCTTACAAGCCTAAAAAAGAAAACCCAAATTGAATCCTGCTGGTGACTGAAAGCATTACATCTTTTCACCCAAATTCTGCCAGGATTTTGCAAAATTAGCAAACTGGCAAATGAGCTTCCTGTCACCTGAGAGTCAGCCAGCACTGCACAGCTGCTGTTTCTCTCTGCTGCTAAAAAAATCCCTCTTCCTGTGCTGATTCCAGGTTCACGATAAATCACTCTTTGTGGAGCACACTGCATTTCCCTAGATTCACTTTCAGATTGGCAACCTTAAGCTAATCACAAACTATTTGTAAGCAAATCAGTTCTTCAATAGCTTTAGGATGCATCAAGCTGCCGCACAGGAATAGCAGGCTAATAAAGGGATGCCTTGCAACAGCCCCTCCCTTGGCATTTCTGGGAGGCAGCCTGCCTTCCTTGAAAGCCATTATCCTTAACAGCTGTACTTCTATACTGATGTGAGTTCTTCTTTTCCAGATCATCCTGCCTTTCTTGGAAATCTAAGAAATGTAGCTGCTATTGTGCCAGCATCTGGAGGCAACACAACGTGTTCATCGCAAATGAACTGCCTTCCAGCCACTGTTTTTCTAATCTTGACACATTTTTTTTAAGAGAATTTTCTCAAATCAAACTTGTACACATTTTTTTACTGCCTTTTTCCCTTGTTACACATAATGATCATCATCACAGAAACAGCGCAATGATGAGTGAATAGAAGGCTAATTTTCAGAGGCAATCTTCCCCACTTGTCAGCAGGGGTGTATGTTCGCTGTCACTCTCTCCTCTTGAAAGACAATCCAGGATAAACTGTTCTCTATTCAAGAGATTTTTTTTAACATCTGAGCTATCAGTTTAAGTTTAGGAAGTGTTCAGTAATGCATTTGACATCCTGATGCACAGAGTAGCCACTTTTTCATTATTGGCTGCCCAAACCTGAAGAAAACCTACAAGTTTGTTTCTTGTTCCATCAAGCTTTGTCCTTCAGCTTCTTCAGAGTCCTTCCCTCTTCTACTTTCAAAACAATCAAGAAAAATCTTCTTGTTGCTCATTTCTTCAGTTACCTGATCTGCTTCCTTTAAGCACTGCATCATTATCACTTTTTCTTGGTTTGTACATCTGTGTCACTTTGATTCATGCAAAAAGGGGATGGAGAAGACTCGAATCCTCTTTTGGGGACTGTTGGATGCATCCCTATAATTGCAGGGCTTATCATGACTGCTTCTTTCCTGGTAATGCTCCTAGTGACTTACTGAGGAACTTGAACAATGGCTGGTTATTTTACAGCTTTGTCGCTATGAATGCCACAGATGTTATCAGTAATCTTGACCTAGAAGCCCAACTCCAGATGAGCATTTATAATTTAGCCTGTTGCCCATTCTTCTTAGTAGCTTTTTATGGTACCTGAATAAGACCTTATAGATCCTGGGCAGAATCAGTGGGATTTCTCTCCTTTTCTTCCCTCCTGGCTAGTAGTTCCATCCTATCTGGTAATGTCTGGGCTGAGCTAAACAGCCCCTTTGTACCAGCTATAGATACCTGTGTTTTTTCCCTGCAGAAGCAAGCACTGCTTCATAAGTACCACACTATCAAGCCTATCACCAGAAACATTTTGTGCCTCTCCAGCCATATTCTCACCACAGCTAGGACTGCAGCATTTTTTCCACTACGAGGAGTTCTGTAGTTGTTTGCATTACAAGATACAAGCATAACATTTCTTTTATGTAATCCCATTTACTTACAATAAAATGCACATAGTCTTATGTCTGAACTCAAGACACGTCAGTCTTTGCCCTGCTCTGGGCTTTTTTGTATACCCTGTATGTCAAGAAATCTTCTGAGTCGCTTCAGAAGCTGCAGTACTAGTACTTCTCACACCATCATCTCCTGAAGATGATGCACTGAAGCATCTCTAACCAAAGAAACCTTCCAGCAGCGGAAGCAATTCACCCAGATAGCTTCAGACAGCTTTGTTTCAGATGTCTTATTTAATAAAAAGAAGCAGGGCTGATTTTGCCATTTCTCCTGAATAGGAAGGCTGTCATGGTTGCTACTTACAAAGATTTCCTCAATCTGTAAATAACATGACTGATCATTCTTCCCCCACATTAGCCATGCTGGTTTTGACCTTAGAAGCTGAGTATCAGATGGTGTTAATGTCAAGACAACTGGATACTACCTATATCATATGATTTGAAAACAAAAGGAGTGATTAGCATGGTAATTTCCTGAGGTGCCCGATAGAATAGTACAGCAAACAATACAGAACAAAAGCCTCCTTGGTCACCACAGCCATAGGAATGCATCCTATTTCCAGAGCTGGTGACATTAGCCTTCAGCTGTAAGGCTCTTCAAGGAGCAATTCAGCTGCAAACAGAACTATTGTAAGACTTGGGAATTAGGTAGTCCACTGAACAGCGTACTTCATTGTCAAGTCCTTCAAATTTCAAGAAACGGTACCATTCATCCCACGTAACCTGGGATAAATTCTGTACATATAGGACAGCAGAGGCAGATTTCTCAAAAAGTGTCTTCCTAGACATACCATAATCTGCAACTCACTCCCTGGACACAAACCAAACCTTTGGGAAACCAACCAAACCTCCAGTTTTCATATCTGAATAGGAGCTTGCTGCTATTCCCTACTCTCAGCTCTCTATGCCAGATACAGTATAAACACATTCCTCTTAAAAAAGGAGCATAAGCAGTCTTTTTTTGTACCGCATTCTCTGAAGATTAGCACCTTCAACCTAGCTACATATAGGACAGCAGATACAGGGAAAGTTTCATTCAGAAACTTCATGTTCAGCACTTCAAGAAAAACACCCTTCATTTCTTTGTAAGCAAAGCTCACAGAAACCATTTGATTTCAGACAACCAGGACCCTACGACCAGTTTGTGACAATCCACATCCTGAAGTGGATGATGTAAGGCATCCTCACCTGCATGGAGACAGCTGTTCCAGCAAGAGAGCTGGTCTGCATAAGATGGTAATTTTTAGTGGAAGTTTCACACATTATTACTAGAACGAGGGAGAATTTACATTAGCATTCTAGACAAAGCAAAGTATGGCATTTAGTCTCTCAACTCAACAAGCTCCAGGTCCCCACAGTTCCTGAACTGTCATGCCACACTGGTGCTCTGCCTAGTAAAAACTCCCTTTCAGCAAGCAGGCAGTTGTATTTGACTGCTGCAAAGGGGTCTTTATCCCAGCTGGAACTTAGCAGGGTCACCATGAAGGGTATGGGAGGCTTCACCTTGCAAGCCAGAGGCCAGCTCTGCTCTGCTGCCCCTGCACTAGCCCAGCCATCGCAGCCCAAGACAGAGCGGTTTGCGAAACTGTACACACATCTGGCACTTCATAAGCTTTGCCCACGATGCTGTCCCTCATCTTAGAGCTTGCTATGACAGTGTCAGATATATAGGTTTGTGCTAGGAGAGCTGGGACATGGGGAACCCTCAGCTGTGAACAGGTACCATTTTTTGAATCATTTCCAGACTGGCAGCACAGAAGGTGTGGAACGTTACCACAGATGTGGCCTAACAACCTGTAAAACTGGCAAGGAGTGGCTGCAGGGTCTGCAGGTAAAGAAAGATGCAGAGAAAGCATTATCGTGCTGCCAAGGCTGGAACTGCATAACTTGTTGCTAACTTCATATACTCATCAAAAATGAATACACTTTTCTATATGTTAAGGTTCAAAATAATTGTTAAAAAATCACTTTTAAAAATACTAACATCGTATTAGCATATATGCATACAGAATCTGTTCTGCCAAATTAAAGCTAGTCCAAGACAGAAGGAAAATAAGTTATGAATGTTTACATTAGTCATTTAATTACATAAACTTCTGTTAGTATGCCTGATCTCACTGCAGATTTCTTAAGGCACAGAACCTTTACTTGAAAATAAACCTAGAGAAACCCTCCCTTTAACCCACTTTTGCTGGTACTTTATCATATACAGACCCGAAAATCCATGCAGCAGCGTATCACAAATGCAACATATACTGACTAGCACTTTGAGATTACCAACTTTTTGTACTGAAATAAATACAGTTTAGCAGTAAAGTCTCCATCACAGCTTTGTCATAATTATTTTCCACATAAATGTCCGGATTCTACTTTCAATTTTAGGAAGAATACATTAAACGCGTCAATTCTTCCTGCACCAATTAGTCTCATGTTTCAGATCCATTAACATAAAAAATAATTATCAAATATTAAACCCCATTATTAGGTCCTTTGTTTTCTTCTTGTTTGCAGTTGTGTATTTATTACAAACAAAACCCTGAGGAATCTGTTGAGTCATTAGAAATACATCACTGAAATGCATACAGTACAGAATTCAACCCTCCCATTCACCAAGCATGCAATGCAATATTTATACTGCATATGTTTTCAAATGTAGTTTTATTCCAGTGACCTATTTGCAGTGTTTACATACATTTCAAAACAACATTATGCAAACATATCACAGGACACTACTTAATCTTTAGTATATACTCCTTTATAAAAGGTTTTGACACAACGAAGTCAGTCCAGAAAAGCTAACGTTACCAGGTTTCTTGATAAACAAAATACCATGAAGCCCTGTAACCGGCATGAGCACAAGTATCCATCAGAATGGATCCCTCTTTTAAATAAACAGGTTTAAGTTTTGTTCAGTAGACGAGTTTCTGTCATGACACTGTCCATTTAATTTTGTGCTTTCCAAAAGGCAAGCGTACTACAGAAATAAAGTTCCCTACCCAACGGGAGAGAGAAATTCAGTAAACATGTATGTGTTTCCCATTCCAGCAGAAGAATCCAAGTTCATTGAAATTCTCATTTGGCTCATTATGGCTAAATCCAGCACACCCTGCTTATACCTTCTTCTTCTTTGCCTGCTCCCCAGAGTCTAGTTTACGTTTCTTAGCGGAAGCTGGTTCATCGTCTTCATCATCTTTAAATAAAAGACAGAGTTAATCAAAGTCAGAAAAGCCAGTTATTTTTGTATCAAACACTGTCCTTGTCTCAGAACAACAGACTTAACCATGTCTGAGATGCCTGGAAAAAGGCCACAGTAATATTAACTGACGATATCTTCATTTTTGGAAAGTGGACAATACGTGGACAGAATAGGAATGATTACTTATTATCACTACCACAGACCACTGAGGATAACTAGGAAGAGGCTTTGCTATGCTAATGTACGGTACCTGTTCTAAAAACCTTATTATATGAATAGATAAGACAAAAAGCTAGAAAATCACATTTTAGATGCAGGAAGTAATGTCAAGGTCAATGAACAGTTTATCTTCTCAGTTTTTGGATGAAGGCTGACTAAGAGAAATATGTAGCAGTCAAAAAGAAAAAAAAAAGCACACAGAATAAATGGAGCAAGACAGAGAAACTGCCCCTGGGGAAGAAACACAGAGAGCAAAAGGAGGAGGAAGACACTAAAACAACCTTCCTTTGCAAAAGGTTTGTAACAACTTCACTGGTGAACCAAAATATTATTGTGTGCTCCGGAAGTCCTGAATTTCTTCTGGTTTTGGACTCCTGATTGTTACTGACTATTCTCTTTCCCCAGCAATTTTTTTAAAAAAGTAAGTCCTCCCTCCCTCCAAATATTTCTTGACTTCCTAGATTACCATTACAGCTTGTACTGTGAGAGCAGTAAATATTTTCTTCCGTAACCTGTCACACAGACATTTTATTTAATTCCCCTCTTAGCCCCCATGCTTTGCAAACACTATAGGCACACCCTGCCCCGCACCCGCGCTCCGGCTCAGGGCAGCGGCGCTTTCGGGAGCTCCCACGCCGCTCTCCGCTTTACCCGAGCGCGGCCGAGCCTCCTGGCGCCATGGGGCGGCCTCCGCCGGTCCCCGCTCCCGCCAGCGGCGGGGGAGCCCGGGGCCGGCCGGGGAGCCGGGCCGCTGCTGGGGGAGCCCCCGCCGCCCGCGGCCCCTCACCGCCCGCGGCCCCTCACCCGGCTCCGGCGGCTCCTGCTCCTCGCCCGGCAGAACCCCGGCCCTGCCGGCCTGCCGGGGCGCGTCGTCGCCGTTGTCCTCGTAGATGTTGGACCACTTTATGGCCATGTCGAGGGCGGGGGGCGGCGGGGGCTTCCTTTCGGGCGGGCTGTAGGTCTCCGGCGGGGGCACGGCGTTGCTCTTCCACACCTTGAACTCCTTGGGGGGCTGCAGGGGAGAGCGGGGCACCCGTCACGCCGCGGCTCGGCGCCCGGGCCGCCCCCCTCCCCGGCCCCGGGCCGCCCCCCCGGGTCGCCCCCCCGACCCCGGCCGCCTCCTCGGTCCGCCCCCCGCACCTCCTCGGGCGCCCGCAGGACGCGGCTCTCCCAGTCGATCTGCTTGTTGAGCGGGTTGTAGAGGAAGGCGGGCGGCTGCGACACCCTACGGAAGAGCTCGTCGGGCGGCGGCAGCCGCGGCCGCCGCCCCGGGCTCCCCCCCGCCGCCACGCCGCCTCCCGCCTGGCGCTCGTCGGGCTGGGGCTCGTCGGGCTCCGAGTCGGAGCTGGAGCTGCCGTAGGCCGCGAAATAGCCCAGCGGGTCCTCACCCTCCGCCGCCATGGCGGGGCCTGCCGCCGCGACACCGCCCGCACGGAAACCGGCCCCGCGCCGAGGGTTCCGGCCCGCCGCGGCCCCCGCTGCCGCCGGCCCCCGGCCGCCCCTCGGGAGGCGAAGGCCCCACCGTGCCGTCTTGGGGTGGGGTCCCCGCTCGTACAGGTCGAGCGGGGGGTAGGTGGGAGACGCGGGGGCTCGCCCGGGCTCCTCGGGGATTTTCTCCCTCCGAGCGGTGAGACACAGCGGACGGGACGCGCGAGCGAGGCCACCCCCGTTTCCCCTCCCCCCCCGCAGGCCCAGGCGGGGGGAACGCGGAGCCGCCCGGGGCACACGAGCCCTGGCCGGCCCCGCCGGTGCTCGGAGGCCCGCGGGCTGCCCGCACCGACACATCCTGACATCTGCCGGGAGCAGCTGGTACCAGCCCCCCCGGTCAGCCAGGCTTGTGTCCCTGCTGTCCCACCGGCTACAGCACGCACCAGGGCGGCCCCGCCACTCACGCCGCCACAGAAGCAGGGTAAGGCCCAAGGAAGGGGCTTTGGTTATAATATGATCAATTCCTTACAGTAAAGATACTAAACCACGAGCAGCTGATCTCTCGATCAATATTATAATGATTATTTTGAAAGAAACCTTACACACAGAGTACGATGAAAACAACCGCTGGCGTGAGCCTCCACAACCCCTGCAACGTTTGCAAATCCATTTTTGAGTCATGCTGCTCAGCACCCAAAGGTTTTGTTTCTCCCCCGCTATTAATAAAAATCTTAATTTGAGAATGAAGTCAATGGACACACGGCTGGAAGCAACACTTCTCCCATCTTTAAGAAGCTGAGCAATTGAGTCACCTGAAAAAAAAAAAGCAAGAATCAGGTTAGCAACACTGATCATGGACCACAGAAAGTGTAGTTCAGCAGCCAAGCTCCAGATCTCATAGGCATGTTTTTCCTACACGCTGCTCTCGAATGCAGTCTTACACGCACAGGTGTTTCACATTAAGTCAGTTTTTCCAACAAAGACAAACCTCTCTAACAAGACAGAGAACAAAAGCCTCCCGCACACACAAAACCGAAACCACCCACCCAGACACTGGCGTGAACTGCTCTTACAACCTACACATGCTAATAAGAGAGGTAGGTAAGAAAACAGGCAATTATAAAAAAGAATTTATTCCAAAAGTTGTGATAAAATTTATTTTTTTTTTAAATGCAGATTATAAACATTTGGTAAGACAATACATTCATCTAAAGTCTCAGGTTAACAGGCCCCACCGCAGGAGCGATCCCTCACAGGCAGGCAGCATGCTTCACGTGTTCAGATTTAGATGTGCAAGGCAGTCTTCACCCTGAGCTGATGCTCTTTTTCAGCTAAGAGCAAGCTTGTTCGTGCTCCTCCATTTACAAGATTCCAAGAAGGGACCCAAACCTAAGCCCAGCTCTTTAAGTGGTTACAGCAGGCATTTAGACAAATCAATTTCCAGACAGCCCCAGCATGTACAACTACATTTCAAGTTAATGGAATAGAAGGATTAAAGCCTACCCTCAATTTTTTTTTGTTAGAGAGCAAAATGTTGCTTATGCCTTCTGAACCAAGCAGTTTTGTTGAAAAGCACTGTCATCATCCGGAAGGTTTATGATCTTAGATGTATACAAGGAAAACAAGACTTTTATAAACACTAAACAGAAGCCCACATCTTTATCAAATGTAAGCTATTTGTGTACCAAGCATGGAGCGTAGTTGGACATTGTAGTTTATTTTAGCCTACTTCCTAAACCAGAGTAAACACGAAAAAAATTTAGAGACTATATTGAGGTCCTGCAGATGGCCTGTCTCCACAAAAAGAGAACACAGTTTAGAAATATCACCTGGGTTTGAATTTGAATGCAATTACACAGCTATAGCACTGTATGAGCGCCAAAATAATTAAGGTTTAAATACAAACCTACCCTTTGATACACCGAAAACATCCCATCACTTCAAAGTGTAGTACTGCAGAACAGAGCGTAACACATTTCCAAGTAGGAGTTTGTCTTTGCTAGTAATATTAAAGTGATTATATACTTAACAAAAAGTAGACTACAACTCAAGAGTAGAGTGTGAGAGGAATACAGCATGTGTACTCTTGTGTCGAGAAATGAGAACCTTCCCATGTTGAAACAGTTTAAAATGCATTTGACACTGAACAATTTGAAACATAAACTTCCCTATCTGTTTGAAGAGTAGGTATCTGAAGTGCACCATTTCCAAGCGTCCTTCAGGTATGGATACCTTCTTGCTACAGGACGACTCCTCTACTTACCTACTGGGGCAAAACATAGAAGCTTTGCTCCTTAATAGCATTATACAACAACATTTTCTTACAGCCCACATGATGCTGTTACAGCAGTTTACATTCCTTTTCCAGTACTAATGAGGATTTATATTTAAAGTGCATCTCAAATCAGAAATGTTTAACTAATACACAAGAATAATATGCTAAGACTTGTGGAAGTATATTTGCTAACTCGAATCGCTGCGATACTGAGTGCCTGTTGACTTACTAGTAGGACAAAGTTCAGACAATTAAAAGACACCTTGCAAATAAGCATAGCTACAGATTTCGCTGGATTCAGGGGTTTTTTTGTTTGGGTTTTTTGTTTTTTGTTTTTTTGTTTTTTTTTCAAACGGAGTTGCACACACATATGCAGAGGGCAGAATTTATCCTACAGAGAAACACTAAATTTGGTAAACAAGTTTAAGCTTTTTGGTAAGTAAGCTTAAGCTTTTAGTTTAGAAAGTTATTTTTTGACACTCAATACTTTTCCTAACTATCTTTCCCAGTTCACTTGTCATGAAAACATTCAGAAAAGCAAATTTGTTGGTTTCTGTAGGAAGAAAAAAAATAATTGTTCTATAACTGCAGTTTAAATATCTGCAGCAAAATGTGAAACCTTGAATACATTGGTTTAAAAAACAAACCTTTGCTGGTATAATACCATATTTTGAAGAAGCTTCCTAAAGAACATAAAATTAAGCAGCTCCAGAGTAACCCAATTAAAAAAAAAAAAAAAAAATTAAAAAAATTACTACTTAAAACCAGTAAATAGCATAGATTGTTTTCTCTGATTTTGCTAGGTAACAGTTTGAACACATTTTTTTAATTTTTATAAGGCACCACACAAAGTTTCAGTACCATTTGGATGAACAGACAAAAGTCACTACGTTCACTGTGGTTGAAGAGAACGTGATCTTAAAGGCAAAAAGCAATTGTCACTTGAACTAGTACATGGTTCCTGCTGCTCTGACTGGAGCTCTGGGGGGAGTGGGGGTGCACCAGGGTCTCCAGGCCCTGGAAGGGTTGCTGAGAAAACAGCACACTCCGCATTTCCCATCTCTGCAATCGGTAAATTCATTGAATGAAGTGAGACAGCAGACACAAATGCAGCAGTGCTATAATCTTCTTCTGGATGATGTATCTGGGTAGATTCTTTGTCTTTTGTTTTATCAAAAAAATTAGATTCATCAGAAAACGATCTAGAAAGATCATTTGTTCCTCCATACAGCGAGGTCATACAGGTGCTGCAGCTTAGACCTAAGATAAAAAACAGAAACTGGATTTAAATACAACGTGGTCCACTCTTAAAACTGTGCTCTGATTTAATATCACTAAGAATGTCAAAAGATCAATAGTATTTTTAACAGACTAACCTCTTCATCTCACCTCTCACATCCCGATATTCATGACAAATTAAAAAAAAAAAATATGTGCAGGTTATCTAGGCTGATGTGAATGATTTCTTGTTAGGGAAGAAAATTAACTCTATCCCAGCCGAAACCAGGACATTTTTCCTTATCTCTGTATCAGCTATTATTTGACAAAGATGCACCATAATTTAAGCTTCATTTTAGGAAGTCAAAGTAGCCCTTTGACCCACCTTTTGACAGATTTTTTCACTGTGTTCTTCAAACTTTTAAAACTTTCAGCTACATGGTTCTACTCCAAAGCATTTGAAGGCTGTTTTACCTGAAGCCAGAGAAAACTTCAGGACTTTCATCTCTCGGGTTAAAATGTGCTTCTTCCTTCTTTATGTCTGTTTTGATGGGTGTGGAATGGGAAGTAAGGTTTTTGGTTTAGAAGGAGTATACTTCCTTTATCTGCCTTAAAATATGAGCACATATAGTCACTATAAGTTTTGTGTGTCAACAAAACCTCCCTGCCTGTATGAAACAACACATCCAAACATTTACGGTGACTAATTCTAAGTTTTGGCATTGAAGGCATATAGGGAAATTCCCCTCAGGTTGCATTTGCTGGCTTATCTTCTGCTGAGGTGGAAAGTTGAACAAAACCAGAGCATCCTGCCACTGCAGTAAATAGCTTCAAGAGAAATGCAAGATGGAAGATAACCACCTATTCTAAGTTCTGAATTAGAACCTCATAGAAAGCAAAACTAAAATGTGAAGACAGACCTATCCATCATAACAACACATGATAGGTTTTTTGCAATTTTTTATTTATGATGTGTTCAGATAGTAGAAAAGGCAAAGCCAGGATACATGTACTAGGATCTTAAACCCAAACTAGTGATATTTTCAAGAATGTTGTCCCAAGCACTAGAGGAATTAAAAAAAAAAAAAAAATCAGTACTAAGAATTAAATAATTATTGGAGTTTAATTTTGCAGTCCCTTAAAATAAAACTTATGTCTTACAAAATATTATTATAAACTTCTTACCTTTGAGAGCTTCAAGTTTTTCATTTTTGACTTTCAATACTACATCAGTTATCTTTTGTAACAGAAAGTTTTGTGTTCTTTCTCGTCTGATAGATTCAACCAAAGCATCTAGTCCCTTTGGGTTTTCTGCTAAGTAGTCCAGTAACTTCCCAGTTTTTTTCCTACTGGAAGATCGAGAAGAAATTTCTTCTGTATCCTCTCTCGTGAGTATTTTCTTTGAACGTAGGTAATCAAAGTGTCTCTCAGCTATAATTTTATCACACAGGTAAGGACGCATCCTTTCTAAAGCCTGAAAACCAAAACAAACTAGTATTAGTCAATATTTCCATTTATTTAGAAGCTTGTTATTTGAAACCCATATGATTTTGATACACATTAATGAAACCATTTGTAAGGCTGCCACCGTATTACCTAACACTTTTTTACACTGAGAAAAATCTATTTAAAAAACCCAAACACGTTACCTAATTTACTTATCCCTTTCATTAGTTTTTTTTTTAGTCAACTCAGGAGTTTTAATACATGTTAAGTAATGAAGTGAATACTTACAAAAAATATTAATTACACCAGGTCTGTGGTTATCACATCTCAGAACAGTCACCAAGTAAAAATGAAAGGAAATTACACCAAGAAAACACAACAGCACCTATTCACTTTGTCTACAGACACTCATTTTCACTGACTACACGACTGCCACGTTTCCATACTATTTGTATCCACGAGGCACAACTCCAAAATACTGCAATTATTGATGTTTGCTCTACACTGAGTAAAAGCAGTCTCGGAGCATTGTTTAAAAGGATGGTTAAACAAATGCAACTATTTACAAGTTCAACAGATTACTGGCACCCAAAATAACATGCACTTTCATCCACAGATGTACCTACTCTCAACAACTTTACTGGCTGCTTTTCATCTTCATCAGGCTGCCTTCTTTTGGTTTATAGATTTTAAACACCCGAAGCAACTTGCACACCTCCAACACGCTGCACACACAGACCACTGAAAGTGCAACTGATTACTGTGGCAAAAGCAAAATGACTCTACCCTTTGCAGTGTAACTTCAGCTTACAAGTGTAAACTGGTTGCTTAACTCCTCTCTATAGCCAGAAGAGGTGGAACAATCTGCCCACGGGAGGGGACTCCGTCCACCACCTAAAGACCCTAACATGCCTTCACTGGGTATGACGCAGCAGACTCATCTGCCTTGAGCACTTCAGGAGCAACGCCACTTCGCATCTTCAGGAACTGTAACACCCAGTATCAGATCACTTGGCCTCAGAGATCTTCCTCCTGAGGAAACATGCTGTATTTTGTAACCAGATTCACTTCTAGCCTGACTACCCATTTATTTTGGAGGTACACCACTTTGACTTCCTCCTCGGAAAAAGTGAAGTGTCTTCTCCTATACTGACCAATTTATTTTTACAGTTATCAAAACAAAACCCAATCTTTCTTCAGCTTGTTTAGCTGGTACATACAAGCACAAACATTGCTACAATGTAAATGATATTAATCTTACTTCAATCTGTACATTAACAACCCTGCCTGCTTGATATCAATATTGAAACAGAATTAATGCATGTGTTCACAACTCTCCGGTTTCAGTATCTACTATTCTGTGAAGATGAGAGTCACAAATGACGTCTCTGTGCTTGAAAAACAAACTCATTTTATATAATGCTACAAAATCAGCAGTTTCTCCCAGCAGCATTTTTCTCTGTGCAGAATTACACAAGTAGTCAGATACCCACTAGCTGAGTGTTACTGATGTGAAAAAACTAACGCCCCCACCACGTCTCAGTTGATTCAAAAAAAGAAAAAAAAGAATATGTGAAAGCCAGAAGGAAAAGCACCTTCACATACAAGAACAAATGAAGGGATGAAAAGAAACAAAACTTTTTTCCTGAAGAACGTTTTCAAATATCCTCCTGCTTTTTGAGATTAGATTCCATAACAGCAGCATTTAAAAATTAAAGTGACAGTTTGCCTTATAGCCATTTACTAGCTCAATAAATAGAAGCAGAGGAAAAGCTAGATATAAAGACACACTTTAAGGCAGACTATTTCAAACAGCAAAATACTGTCTGGCATACTGGTGCTAGGGAAAGCACCAACAACTCTTAAAGAAAAAAACTTCTTGGACTGCTCCATTTAGTACAGCAGAGAACAAATGTCTTCTAGTCATTCTTCAGGATTCAACAAATATTAAGCTATCAATAAACAGCCTGTGGTTACCCGGCTGTTAGAGCAAGCATCAGATGAGCATGCACGGAAGGAAAAGGAAGGCTTTGGGCAGTAGACTATCACCACTAGGTTTAATACAATTTAAAACTGAGAACGTAAGGGTGCAGCTCCATGGTGGCCAACTGAAGTGCAAGGAACACTCTGCCGTGCGCAGCAGCTGCATGTTTCTACCCTCTCCCTTGTACTGGTGGATCAGAGGATCCAGTCAAGAAACTGAACTGGTGCTTTCCCCACCCCCCCCAGCCATATTAATTATCTGATCCAGTTTAGTCTGCAGTCATGTTGGCACTAGTGGTAGCATAACAAATACAAGAGCATAGGAGTGCAACACTACAGCTTATATCAATTTAGGCAGTCCTGGAATACTCTCAAGTGTCCAATTGCAACAAGCCCGCACCTGAACGGTTACAAATGTAGTAGGCTATACGGGTTTTTTTCAGTTCTCATGGAAATCTCATCGTACCATAAGAAGGATCAATCAACAAACTCCACTCCGAAACAGAAGTCAGTCAACGTTACAACACTAGAAGAATAGGGTGAGTCATTATTGCATAGAAAGACTATTGTGTTTTGACTAACACCTTCCTGTGATGAGTCTTTTTCACTGTATGAAGTGTATCAATTCTGAATTTCCCTCTGCACTGGCCTCATAAGTCAACAGGTTATTAGGGACAGAAAGAGTAAACACATTAGAACGGAAGCTTTAAATATACTTTGCTCTATTTCAATGATTTTGTACGGATCACAGTCTCCTTCCCAGCTCTCGAATATAAGATTCCAACCATTATAGCTCTTCCTCAAAGCAAGTTTATCCAGACCAAGTTAACCTTTCAAGCTAATTTTCTGTGGTATGCTGGCACATAATATACACAGAACTTCTGGTAATGCAGCACTGCAGTGATGCTATCAAGTTACCTGAGCAGCTCTGAAACAGCTAAGTAAGTTTACACTGAACTGGCGCTTGGAATTGTGAAGCCGCAACATACGAGAACTGAGAGAAGAAGCTCTGAAGTCAGATCTACGGGCCTGTATTTAGATGATAAAACTAATGTTATTTCTTTCTACATATTAGGTTTCCAAAAGTCCTCTAATTACTGTGGGAGACCCTGTAAGATCAAGGGCTAAAGCGACATTCATGCACTTTTGTGAGATGCAGCCGTGAATTCAGTCACTGACACAGATGAATGTACATATCATGTTATATAGTCTGATATAAGCGGCTATCTTTTTTTTTTTTTTTAATGTAACTACCAGATGCTAACTATTGCTGTACAACCCTGTGGTTCCACAGAAGCAAGTAATAACTTGAAAAAACAAGCCTCACAAACTGTGACAAAGCATTTAAAATTAAAATTACGTATGCAAAAAGCTAGTAAGAAACTAAAACTGAACTCCATACATTCTTAATTGTACTTTAAAGTACTATTAAAAACCCCCGAAATAAGTCAAATATAAGACACTATTGATTACAAACAGAAGGACGGATGGTCAATAAATAATTGATAAACTGCGATTTTACTTGGTTTTTTTTCCAAGTGAACCGATAACTTGTTGAGGTGGATTAGCACGTTGCTTGCTTCCCAGTCTAACAAAGAGATCAGTAAAACCAGACTGAATCCGGATGGAATCTTCCCTCAAATTCTTGACACTAGTGAATAAAACTGGGGAGGGGGGCGTATAAATTCGGGAAAACATAGAACAAAAAGCCTCCAAGACAGTTATCGGTATTTAACCCAAAGCGCCTCGCTCTGTAAGGCAGAGTCCCACCCCCCTGCAGAGAGGGGCCCGCACCCGCGGCGACCTCCGGCCACCCGGCTCACCGCTCGGCACCCGCACCCTGCCCCCGGTGCCCGACGGCGGGGCAGGCACCGCCAAACCGACCCCCACCCGCTGTCCCCAACGGGCGGCAGAGAGAGACGGCAAACAGGAAAACGAGGGGACCGAGCGCTCCGGTGCGCTCCCGGCCCCAGAGCTGAGTGTCAGCAGCACACGGCCAGCCCCACACCGGGAAGGCGGCGGATCCCAGCGGCCCGGGCTGCCGCTCTCGGCGAGCTGCGGGCAGGAGGGCCGGCCGGCCCGCCACCCCCCGCCCCGCCAGGCGTGACCCGCCCGCCCCCGCCGGCGCCTGCCGGGCAGGCGGCGGGGAATTCCGGGCGGCGCGGCAGAGGCGAGGCCAGGCCACGCCAGGCCCAGCCCGGCCCAGCCCAGCCCCCCCGCCCCCCGGGCCGCCGGCTCTGACACAGCTTCCGCTTCACCGGCCCGGCCCTGGCTCCACCCCGCCGCCCCGCGCACCCCCGGCCCCTCGGGCCCGCGGCCACTTACATCCTTCTTCACCTCGGCCATCTCGTCCTCCGTCAGCGGCCGCCCCGCAGCCCCCGAGCTCGAGGCCGGGCCGGCGCCCTCCATAGCGGAAACCGCTCCGCCGGCACCACCGCTGCGGGGGAGAACGGCTCCGGGCAGCGCTTCCGGTCCGGGCCCCGCCCCGCGCCCGCCCCCGCCAATGGGCTCCCAGGGCAGGCACCCCGCCCCCAAGGCCGCCCCGCCCACCCGCCGCTCGCCGGAGCGCGGCCCCGCCCAGCAGCGCGTTCGCGGAGGGGCCCGCCCTCGCTGGCGCGCGCGGGTGCAACCGGCCGCGCTGTCTCGCCCCGCCGGCGGCCGCCCCGGGCCGGGCCCGCGCATCGGGCGCAGGGAGCGACGATCCGCGGCGGCGGGGCTCCGGCTCCCCTCGGCGGCTTAGCCCTGCTCTGCTCCGGAGCCGTGCCGCGGCGCCCCCCGCCCCCGTTAAACCAGGCGTCGGGGGACGAGGGGCGGAGCGGGCGGCTCGGGCTGCGGCTCCCGGGGGCAGCAGCGTGCAGGTCCCTCTCGTCACCGTGTTCGCAAGCCGGATGGCCGACGCCAGGCGGGCGCGGGGATTTGCGGTGGGCCCCGGGCGCTGGCGGCCCTCGAACCCCCCCGGCCCGCGGGCCCTCCGGAGCAGGCCCGTGAGGGAGGGCCAGGGGACACGGCTCCGTTAATCGCCGTTTTCCAGCTGCCGGGCAGACCTCAGGCTATTGCTGCCGCCCTGAGCTGGGCTCCCACCAGCAGTTACACTGGAGGCGTACCGAAGCAGAAGCGATCAGCAGTGCGTTTTGCTGTCAGTAAGGCAAAAGTACCCCTTTTACGGTGTTTGGTAAAGTCCTTGATGCGCCTCATTAATTAACGCAGTCACACTCTGCATTGTACCAGAGTATAAATACCAGCTGCAGTGGTATCTGTTCTACAGCATTCCCAGCTTTTCAATAAACACATTGGATAGCAAAGGTCCTGCCCAGAACATTTGGAAAATGAAGGACTAGTCGCCGTTCTCACCTGGGGACCGTGCCCATTTCCGTAGCGCTGGGTGTTACAGTCACTGCCAGTCCTCAAACTGGTGGCCAGCTCCGCTCCCTGCCACCGCTGTGCAGGACGCGTCTGCCCGATGGTGGCTCACCCCCACCATCCAGCCCTGCAGACCAGATCGCTGGTAATTTGGCAGCACACCTCTGCTCACAACCCAAATCCTTCCGTGGTGTTATTCCCACCCCAAGAAGCTATAGTTTGCTGTAGTGCATTTGAATTTCTCAACACTATCTCTATATCTCTGGATTGAACACGTGAAATATAAAGTAAATGAGTATTTATCTCCCATCTTCCTGCCCAGAGAGCTGCAGGACAGGCCATTTTTCAAGTCCAAGTGACTATGCTGATCCTCCCTAATCTGTGTCAAGCATCCAAATACACGGAACGGTTTCAGAATCCAATGCTCCAGCCAGCCCACTGTGGCACTTCTGAGACAGTCAGGCGTCTTCCCAGCCCCCTGACTCGCACCTTGTTCATTAAGCCAAATGCCTTCCAGCTCCTGCCCTTCAAGGTGAATTATATTGTAGACTTTGCAGGCTCTGTACAATACTGCTGGTAAAAAAAGCTCTTGTGCATTCCGGATTTAGAGTATTTGTTAATAACCTTGCTCAGTGAGAGGCACAGTTCAAAGCCACGCTATGTCTGGAGGCTTAGGCTTCTGGATTCCTGAGCCATGTACAAGACAAACTGAAATGAATTAACTTCAGCAATCAGGAGAAGAGCATGTGGTTGGAGAATACAAGAATAGAATATATTTTAGTAGACTTAATGCCGATAAACCCTAACAGGATTTAATGGTCCAGGCAGCTGGAAGAAGACTACTCTCAGCAAGAAACTCATTTCAGGAGGTTAGTATCAGTTCAATATCAAGAATTTAGCCTCAATGAAGAGTGAGTTAGAGATCATTTCTTCCAAGGTAGCTGGGAAGATTTTGGACACTGCATTGGTTTCATGAGTATGTACAGATGTAATGCTCATCTACAATAAACTTCGAGAGTAAATTTCCCAGTAAGTTTTGGAAACTGCTTACAACCCAGAGCTGTTAAAATCTTTCATGGTATTGGTCCTCAAAAATGTTGTAATGCTGTCACAGTTTGTAAGAACAAGTTGGTCAGTTTTTGAGAGCTGTGAATAACCCCAGGTTTTCTTCCCCCTCTGCCCTCATTGAGCAGCCCATCCTTGCTGCAGAGCAGGAGCCTCTACCTGGGAGCTTCACGTGCTCCCATCCCGTTTTGCCTCCTGGTCCTTAACTCAAGGGTCTGGGTCCTGCCACAGGACAACCCCTTTTTGGAGCTGGCAGAACACCTCCAGCCCCTTCATCCCCTGTGAGAGTGGCAGGGCTCTACACCTTCCCTAGGGAAGAGGAAAGGTGCCAGGCAGAGAGAAGGGACAGAGAATTTGGTTCAGTTACAGATCTAGATCCAGATCCAGGGCCTTGCCCAAACTGAAGCGTTATCTGCAGCTACCCATGGCAAGTTTTCAACTACAAACCCAAAACAGCCAACCTACAGCTCATGAATTTTTGGGGGTGAGGTTGCCAAGAGCATCAGAATGTCTGGACTTCACAATGCAGGAGACTGTTGACTGATGCTTTTTTGGCAGGACATACTTACGGTGGAGAGTGAATTCCTACACTCAAGTGCAGAAGTCTCTACTTGCTGAACTAATATTCTACAGCTAAATGTTGCAAAGGGCACTCCTAAATTACTATTATGCTTTTGTTTTTGCTACTCTATGACAAACTTCTTAATGTGGCAAGTGGGAGTGGACTGCATAGCTTTTGTTATTTTTAATTATTGCCACTTAGAAACAAATTCAAGTAAATTGGTACCAACTCTCCTGTAGATATGGGTACACAAAGATGCAGGTAAGTGTGGTAGTTTACTTTAAATTGAACCAAGCTGAATGTATCCACATAGATGTAAGCACAGATTTAAATTTATCAGTATAAACCCCATACTTTCAACCAGTGTAGTTAAATTAGTACAAAGGCTGTATTTAGAGATCAGCCCTAATGAAATCCTTCCTTGTCCCTGCTTCTCCACCAAGAAGAGTATTAGATTATGGTTTAAAGTCGTATTACTTAGCAAAGCTGTACAGTTCGGAAGTGATGGAATTCTTTTACTACAGTACTCTTAATTTATGTTGGGTTTCTTAAGAAGCTGAAGCACCAACACTGAGGCCTTGAACAACTGAATCTTGGCTTGCCGCAGGGTGGCACTGAAGGCCCACGAGCACTGACACATGCCCATGAAGCCTGGAGCAACCGCCTTGTCCCGAGGTCGTTAATCCTCATATCATAACCTAATAATACTAGAGCATCAGCGTACACGCAGAGATTAGCCCCACATGCACTATTTGTAGCACGCCACAAGTAGTATTTAGACATAAAACGTGCGACCATCTGTCATGTTACCACAAAGCAATGTCTGAAACGCTGTCACCTCTCTTGACGTCCTGGAGGAGAAAAGACACAAGAGCTATGTGAATAATTTAACCATAATGGTCATCCCAATAAACCTTTGTAGCTTCACCTTTTGTAACTTACAGTAAATATAGGAAATGCAGAAAAAAATACTATACTACAGTAACATCTGTTTAGTTATCTTGGGCAGTAATAAAATTTAGTCACAACCATTGTATCTAGAACACATAGGCAATATCCCCTCTCTACACATTATTCTTAAATGTGGAGCCTAAATCATGTTTGTTTTCAAGGAGTCAAGATTTCTTCTAACAATCTTTTAGCACTAGTGTCTATAATTGGCTTTATTTCTAGGCATGTAACAAGCTTCCAAATAAAAGGATGGCATGAAACAGTATTAAATGCATATGCTTTCAGTTTCAAAACAAGAGGCAAAAACTACACAGTGCACAGTACAACTGACACTTTATTCCTTTGTGATGGGGATATATAGTATTGAAACTGCAAGAGCCACAAAAGAAAAATAATCAAAGTGCAAACCTCTATTAGAACAGATGATGGAATGTATTGATGATTTTGGCACAAAAACTGTGGAACTATATATACTGCAACAAGATTTTAAGTTTAATGAAATGTAACACTTCTGTGTTCAGTAGTCATATTTGTGCACTGCAGAACGATACAATGTAGAACAGTGACTAACACGATTCACATGCAACTCTATACAGTTACTCCATAGGTCCAGTTAAAACTTTTCTGAAAATACATGTGAGATCCAATGATACTTTGTTCACTATCACTTAACAAATACCAATCTTTAAGCAGTCTTATCTTTTCTGCTTCCTTATTGACAAAAGCAAAAATAAGAGAAACAGTTATTTTCCTCAAATGGTTCCATGTGAATGCTTATGTTTTCTAGCAAAGTAATTCGGCTCTGACTTCACTGATATAATGTATAAGAGGCTGAATGAAATCAAAAGCTCTTTTTTTTCCCATATTTCATCCCCAATTTGCTGTGAACAAACAGCATTCTGTGCACTGACTTTTTGTTTTTAAAACTGGACATAATGTTGCCTATGACATGGAAATCACAAAAAAAAATTTATAAAAAAATCAGAGTATAGCTTCAAAAAGTGGCATCTATTTAAGACCAAAAAGGAGTGTATTAGCATGGAAAACACAAAAATGCAGATACGGAAGAATTCAAGTTTATCTTGTAAGGTACATCATGCATTCACATTTTCATTGCAGAGAGAGACACTGTATTCACATTCTGGTGAAGCAAGAAACCCACATACCACAGCTCTCCCTAAACTCTTAGCTAAGGTAACATCCATGAAAGATCTGTAACGTCCATTGTAGCTCTTTCATTTGAATGGAGCTAAACTGCTCAAAGGAAAAAAAAAAAACCCAAACCCAAACAACCTTTGATGAGTAATTCAAGCCCCATTGCTGAGCTATTAACCACAAGAACTTCTGCCCTGCCCTGCTGTGTCATATAGCCCAACAGTTGTTATCAAGGGTTTTATGTGGGGAGCTATTAGTGTTCAGTGTCTCATCTCCTTTTTTGGTTTGGGATTTTATTATTTATATTAATCAAGGATGATGATTTATATCGGGCATCTGAGAAATGTTCTGGTGACAAGATGTACAGGATGCCCATTAGATGCATATGTATCACAGCAGAAATGTCCTCCCACCTGAATTCTGTGTTTGGGCAACAGCAAAAATAGCAAACAGCAAGAACAAGAAGCATTTGGCATGGTTTTTGTTCTTAGTACCATACTGCGAATGCACAAACTGAAGTGCTCTTAATGTTTTTGCTTTATAATGCCAAAATAAAGAATCAGGCTAAAGGCGGAGAGGTGAGGGCAATCCCACTAACCAGTTTAGGTAACTTTTGGCATCAGGCTAAGATGTAATTTGAAGTGTCTATGTTAGGAGGCTGTCATACCTACCAAGACCAACAGAGAGGAAGCAGGTGTGATTTAGAGCACCTAAATTCTGTGCCTGAAGTTAGACAGTTTGAATACAACTTGAAATCATCACCTGAGGGAATTCAGGTCCCTCAGCCACTCCCTTGCTCTTTCTGTATAGCAAAATGTAGCCTTGAAGCCAAGGAAATCTAAATGGTAATAGGCAAAAGACCAACCTCTGTCAATGCGGATGTTTCTCAGCTCCAAGATCCCAATTCCCCCTCCTTGGGTCTCCAAGGGAATGCACTGTCACCTATACTATGGCTTTCAGAGACACAAGATACCAACAATGTCCACCACAAATGTTTCTCTTTTCTGGAGTAACTCTAAAGGAGAGGAGTCACCTGTGTCACTCTGTGGATCTATAGCTCCTGTTGGGAGTCATCCTTCTCTCTCAAAAGAAGTTGCTCTGAGCCAAAGCGGACCCCTCGGTTTCTCCTCCCTCCTGGCAACTACTGAAGGAGGGAGTGAGTTTAGGATAGTTCAGTCTGGGCTGGGGTGCTTTGGAGTGAACAGCAAAGAGGGAGGGATACAGAAAAAGAAGACTCAAGTAAGAGAACTGAGGCAACAGAAGGCAAAATCACTTAGGGTTAGAAAAGTGCTCGTCATGCCATAAACTAGAAATGAGAGTCTGAGGAAGAGACACACAGATGAGAGGTGAGTAGAGGGTGGAAGAGAAAAAACCGAACCACAACAGAACACTTCAGAGAGAAACTGAACAGGAATCCCACAGCCTAACACTGTCCTAGTGTCGCTGGATGCTCTGGCTCCCTAGCAAGAGGAGGGAAAAGAGACTGAAGGACATGGATGGGGGCCAGGCCCCAGGAGGTGCTCGGACAGGTCGGGGAAGATTCTGTTCTGGCTTTGTCTGACAGCTCCCATAGCTGCACAGGTTTCTAACAGCACAGCTTGCCTCTAGAAGGTCATAGTTAAATACTGCAGGGTCACTTTTTGGCACAAAATCTTTGTTTAATGTCAAGTCATTATGTCATTTTAAAACGCAAGATGCCTTATCAGGTATTTAAAAAGCACCAAGGGAAGGCAGAAGAAGAGATTCCCCGCTGCAATGTTTACATCCTCAGAGCCTGATCACCTGGGTCAGTCTTAAATGATAATGCACGGGAACGGAGGAGACAGAGGGGAAACATCAGGACAGCTCTTTGGGACAGCACAGAGTCATAAAACCAGCACTTTCCGTTTGGCTGACTCCAGACGTCCTTTGGGACATGCTCTCTTTTCACATACATTATATTGGCTCGTCATTGTTCTCTCCCTTGTGATAGCTCATGTCATCACAACATACAGTGTGCCCACAAAGCATCAGGTGCATTCTGGTAGCTGCCGGGAGGTTTTCTCCTCATCAGCCACTGACTCGAAGCGAGAGATATGCTGAGTACCACCTACGGATGTGAGTACCTATGTTTCCTCCCTTATGATTGCACAAAAAAGCACGCAAGTTTCCAAAGGATATCCAAGTGTGCGCTTGGTTAATATTGTTTGCTTTCCTGCAGACCACATTGCCTGAGCTTCCTACTGTACTTTAGCAACATGTCACAAGTGGTTCAGGAAAGGTGGAGGAGATGTCTAGGAAGTTGACAACATGTTCAGACTATTTGTCAGTCTCCAGAGAGTTCCCACTACTGCCTCTGTTTGGGAATTTCTCCATCCTTAGTTTACAAACGATTTAACAAGAAGCATGTGAATACAATGGTGTATGCTTCGCTTTACTGTGGTGAGAAAAAGTATGACTCAGTGGGTAAACATGCTGTGGAATTTGCTACAAAAATTATATTTGTTTTAACTGAATACCACAGAAAATATTCATGCAATTAAAAAAAAATAAGATGGTTATTGTTCCAAGGAAAACTACCCCAAGGGCAGATAAAGTACAAATGCCAATCTTTCAGGAAAAAATAGCTTCCCTTATTCATGAGCCTAATCTAGGAATAGCTGTCCTTCAACTCCTATCACCCTTTTCTTTTGAATTTTGCTAGTAAGTGGCCTCCAAAAGAGGAGAAAACAGAAAGGAAAGAGAGAAATAAATTTAGAAACTAAACAAAGAGAATTAACACAACCCCTCGCCCTGTATTTTAGATTACTTTTGTAGGTTTAACTTCTCCAAAAGCACTTCAGTCTTCCATTTTTGTGGTCCAGGTGCTCCCTGGGAGCTGGACTTCTTTAAAAACTCCTCTTCTGTTCTCACCAAATTGAAAGTCATGGCATTAGCAGCAATCTGGGACCTGAACTTGCAGGATGTCTCTTGTGTGGCTGCACTACTCTCTCTCTTTTTCTATCGTTCAAGTCTCCCAGGCAGACACTGCCCTTGAATGCTCCTGTCAGAGGAAGCTTTTTCCTAAGTTGCTACCTGGTGCCTGAAACTGATTCCAGCCACAACTCTGCCCAGCAGCAGCAACGTGATACGGCCAAGACAGTGAGCACAGTCCACTGCCCACCATTCCAGCTAGTGTACAGAAAGTTTCCCTACCACACAAGATACCAAACTGATGAGTCCATTGAGCTTTCTTCAGTCACCCCAAAACCTTGCATCACTGAAAATAAAGAGGACCGAGGAAGGAAAAAAAGATGCAGAGCAAGGAAGCAAGAGAAAAAAAGACAGGAGAAGGGAACAGCGTAAAGACAACAGAGGTGCTTGAAATGTTGAGAATTAGCTGGTTTTCATAAAATTTTCACACAGATATGTTAAATCACTAAAGTTAGGGGTTAGCCATTATAATTGTCTTCTGCTAGCCCATGGGACTAACAGACTTCAGAGTTATGTGCCCCCCAACAAACCGTACACCCACCTTAAATACCATCTGCAAGGACATAATAAAAATACACAAAGCAAAAAATTTGTAAACAAGGGTTAGTAGCACAGTGGTACAGTAGATTGTCAATAAAAACAATAAAAGTGTGGATACAGATTCGTCTACCTTGTATGTAACATTATTGCCAGTTACAAGGGAGGGACTCTGTAAACTCATAATACTGCAGTTTTGTTAATAAGCACAGAGCAACAGGTGAGTGACCCGTCTACTTTCTCCAGTTCCGTGTTGGCTATAGGGATCAGCATGTGGTCCTTCAGTTTTTCAAATACCTGTTAAGGAATGAAAACAGAACAGAAATCATGGCACTTTATGTCTCCCTTTTCCCCCTCTTCTCTAAGTATTTACAGAATGAGCAGGCATGGGTTAAGCCATCTCGTCGTTTGCAATCAACACCGACAACTACAGTGTACGTGGCTTTCCAGCTATGGGATTCACACACGTCAATTCTGCAGCACGGGGACCGGTTGCTACATCCATTTACACAGAAGAAGCACCAGGGGCACAAGAGACAAAGTAATTAGATTAGCGGAGACAAAGACAGAGCCCAGGCCTCCCGTATTTTGCCATCTGATATTTCCATGATGGAAATACAACAGCCCATTCTGGAAAGCACCTGGTTTCAATTCCCACCAACTTCCCGACCAGGTTGGGACACCGGGGGTCTCCCTGCCACCCTCAGCACAGCTCTCACCTTTGCACTCTCTGGGTACTCCTCGGGGGCTCGGTGCAGCAGGACGTGGCCTTTGCTGGGAATGTTTAAGTAGATGCAGTTTGCCGCAGCATCGTCGGGCACTGTCAGCTTGTCGTAGCGGTGGTCGCTCATCTGTTGCATGGTCTGCCAGGAGACAAAGCACAGCTACTTAGACCAAACACATTAGCAGCCCCAAACAAATGGGAGAACAGAGCTTTTAAAAAATACCTAACTGTGATTGCCAAGTCAGCCAAGGGCCATTTTGCTATGCAGCAAGTAAGGAGATCTCTTTTCATCTCTGCCCTTCGAGGAAGAATCTACAAACCCTAACTGAAATGAGCAGTAGAAAACCTTTGTGAAATGGCTCCTGCAAGCAGCAGGATTAAGCAGAGCACTCAGTAAGCATCCTCCGTGGGGTCTTTTCCTCAAGGAATGCACATTGAGTATGCAAAAACTCCTGCTCACATTGATGGAAACTATAGGTGCTCAGCACCTTCAAAAAAAGCAGCCATCATTCAATATTTATAAAATGAGCCTGAATTAACACAAACAGGACAGGAACAGTTCACAGCTTGGATATAAGCCCAATCCTAATTCTTTTCAAGAACCTCCTTTCTGCTTTCCAAGCAGTTACTCTTTCACTAAGCACCTGTGCCGAGGAGCGAGGAGGCACGTCTGCGCTAATCCTCGTTCCCAAGGGGACAACACAATAACCTCCTCAGAACAGCAGAGCTAGTGGGTTTCAGAGGTTTGGTTTATAAATATAGGGCTCATACACAAATTTGGATCCTGGCTGGAATTTCAGAGGCAGAGACTCTCAGCACATGAGAAGCATGAGATCCCGTGGTTTGGATCAGACTCAACTTTTTAATAAGGATGGGAAAAGCCTGGAGACGAGATGCTCGACTCCCCATTGTACTGTTCCAGCTTTACATCAGCTTCACTCTGACAAAGACCAAGAATAACACAGAAGTGAACGAAGTTCAACGTCAAAAACTTTGGTCCCTCCAAAACCCTAAGCAAACGCAAGTGTTTTGGTTTCTTTCTCTCTCTCTCTCATAGCCCTGCTATGTTCCCACATACATTGCAAACAGAAAGAAAAGGCTTATTTTCAGTTTCAAAACACTCACACTAGTATTGCCTTAAAAATAAACAGGTATTCTGTTAACAATTTTTTTCAACTAAATTCCCTTCTCAGGGAACCCCCACCGATTTACATCGCATAGCAGAGAGCAGGCTTTAATTTCAGGCACAGTTAAAGCTGATTGTTAAATTATTTGCAAATTCATTCATTTGTACTACTACTCATTCATAAAGAAAAATACTATATACAACTGAACTACAATGAGGATCTCCAACATATTTGGAAGCAACAAAGCAATTCATGCTTGCACACACCTACAGCAAGTAATTCTTTCATAGGTCTGGATACATTTTTTATGTTGTAGCCTGAGTCATCCACATCCCGCGGAGAACATGAAACTCACAACAAAGAATGCCATGCATTCTTGAGAAGTGTTATCAGATTGCCACTTCTTGTTCCTTCAGAAGTTATGAAACTTTCCCGAGTTCCCAAGGTCAAATTTACCTCCATAAAAGGTTAATATTTTTCTGGGGAAAAATCCTTGCACCTTTACTTCGCCGGATGTATTTTTGTTACTGTGCTTACCATGGTTGGCTTTCCTATTTTTAGTTTTGTTTCTTATGTTGCCAAGAGGTATTTTCTATTATGCTTTCCTCGATACTGCAGACATCTAGCAGCAGGTGACACGGCTGCACCAGTGCAACTTCGTCCTGGTAAGCAGAGCCAACAGACACGTCCCTCTACCGGCAGCTTCTCTTTTCTTCCCTGCATAATCTTTTTAAGTCTCGAATAAGGAAACCTATTTATTAAATCTGCACTAAAACATGCGTATCAGTAAAGGAAAAGCCACCATGCCTGAATTTCACTCAGCTCCCACAGAGTTATGCTTTCTCCAGTCCTTCTTGGAAACAGAATCCCGATACTGTAGGGTTTCTTTAGGAACACCTCATCAGAAACATATCGTGAATCACTGTGAAACACTTCCATACAAAATTACAAATGAACTCTTAAGCAGAAGGGTACACATGTAACTCCCGTTCATTTGCCTCTGCAAAATGGTGAAGCGAGAACAGCAGCCACAAGCAAAAATGAAGAACAAGCGGCAGGGCTCCGGCTGTGCCTCAGGAGCCAGCTTCAGGGAGCCTGGGAGATGATGGCAAGGGCACATTAGGAGGATTGTTTTCAAGATTAAAAAGCACAGAAGTGATGGCTGAACTAATTCAGAAACAAATGGGAAAAAAGGGGAGAAGTGAGATGAAGCAGCATGGGAGTTTGAGTACACAGCTGCACCAGTGGGAACAGGATCTCGGAGAGCTTGAACACCACCACAAGACAGCATTTATTAGTAACTGGAGGTTTCACTCTCTTCCTCAGCTCTTAAAATAAGAAGGAAATCGTATTTGCAAGCTTTCATTGCTGTTACAACTATGCCTGCGTGTTGAAGTACAGTTTCAAAAACTACTTTCTTCAGAGAGTGCCTAGGCAGTACCAGCCCCGACCTGCCCCACAGGGAGGCTCTGGATGCAGCAGCAATGCACCACACGATGCAATCAGGTTATTTTAAAGACCTGTGGGGTTTTCTATATTTCTATTATGTAAAGTCATTCAGCACATGTGCCTGGCCAGATGGGACTCCAGGGCAAAGAAGGAGATAAAAAGCAAGGTCTTTTGATTGTATTTTCCACCAGATACACCCCAAAACCATTTTTTTTTTTTTTTTTTGGAAATCACAAGTTTACAAAGACTATGGGGCTCACACAATGTATCTGTGGAGGGCTGGCTTTCTGCCCACAAACATTGTATGACCAGCTACGTTAAGAGCCAGGCATTTCCCACATGCTTAGTTTTTCTGGGAATTTTCTTCAGCCTGAAGAGGGTAATTTTCATAGCGCATTCTCTCAGCCCTTAGTCATGCTTTCCTTATGTTGAAGTCATTCACATAGCCTAAAATGCCTTTTCTATACTTTTTTTACAGTGTGTCCTCAGACAACTGAGGTAATGGATAAGCTAAATAATCCTAAATATGAAGCAGCATTATGCATGAAGGAAAAATGCATACGCATTTAGGGCCTATTATCACTGACAGAGTTAAGATGACCACATGCACTTTTAAAACAGGCCAAGCCTAGTTACAAATTTTCCCCCTCCATGCAGAAGGCCCCAGTCTGAGCCACGCTGCCATCTGGGACCCACTCGCATCCAGACTCCTGTGGGGCAGACAGCGACCAAACCCACCACACCTGCAACATGCCCTTCTATCTCCAACACAAGCAAAACCAAACATACAGCGAATGCTCCTCTTGCTAACACGGCAATGAACGCTGCACTTAAAGATGCCTGTGTCATGTTGATAGAGAAGCAAGAAGCGCAGATATTCAAGGTCTGATTTTGGTTTTGATGAGCCCCTGCACCCCCGACCCCCAACACCTCAAAGAAATACCAAACTTAAGCCCAAGAAAATGCACCTAACCCTACACACATGGGATCATTCCCCCACCAGATTTCAGCCATCCTTTCCTAAATCCTTCAAGTCACAGTATTCTTAAAAGAAAAACATTCACTTAAAACTATTTAAGGTATTTTTTCCATCCCATTTATTTCCCTTCTTTACAAGCATGTTAAAAGTTTGGCCTGTTTTACACTGATGCTTAAGTAATGTTTGACCTGGGGTACAGAGCAAATTGGAATATTTTAATCCAAGAGATCTAAAGTTGTGAGAGAGGATTAAACTACATCAAGATTTTTTCCTACGATGATGAAAATTAAGTATTGCTGTGTGGCAGGGCAACTAACACCGATGAGAAGAATACCTCAGCAATATGCAGCCACATCCCACCAGGCTGGCCGAGAGTTTGGAAGGACAGCACGTTTCTCTTCTGCTTGAAGGAAGGACCACTTGTCCAGGAATGTCAGGCTTATGCCCTTATACACTTAAGGCAAAAGATGAGGACAGGTACCTGCCCAGTACATTTCCATATGGAGGGAGGACCGAGAAAGATAAATTGTTGCATGCTACCTGGAAAATATTGCCGATTACCAAACCTGCCAATTTTCAATGCTTGCAGAACCTGGAAGAGCTGCTTTTTTAGTGCTGTGTGATGGGGGTTTCCAGCCCCATGTGAGAGGTGACGATATCCCACTTCTGGATCCTAAGACAGGCACTACAGGCTATCGAGATTTGGTGTGTGGTTCCTCGGAACCTCAACTTATCAGCTGTCACACAGAGCAATACCAGCTACAGCACTGCCCGAGGAGTCTGCCCAGTTTACTTTTGAAGCTGTAGCAAGGTAGCTTCAGAGTTCAGACAGAAACTGTGTGAGGAAGCATTGCTTTTCCTATCTTTTCTGAACTTGCCATTTGCCTTTAGAGCTTCCCTGATCCTTGCACCAGAAGAGACTGCAAACAATTGATCCCCGGTTGCCTTTTCCACATCATTCCTG
This sequence comes from Falco peregrinus, assembly GCF_023634155.1. Taxonomy (NCBI): domain Eukaryota; kingdom Metazoa; phylum Chordata; class Aves; order Falconiformes; family Falconidae; genus Falco; species Falco peregrinus. The sequence continues at coordinate 19,069,529 of NC_073730.1, read as the reverse complement.
ATTTTATAGGCACCTGTGATCCCACCTTTATTGTCTCTTTCTCAGGTTACAATTGTATTTTGCTGAGTTTACCTCTTAGGCAAGCTATTCCAGGTATCTGTCCATCCTTACTGCACTTTTTAAAGTCTTTTCAGCTCGACTCTACCTTTTTTGGAACGAAGGGATTGTGCACGCAAAGTGCACACAACAGCCAACATCTCATTCACTGCTTTATTGCCCTGTCTCTATTAAGTTCCTTCCTTGCTTCTTCATATTTGGAGAAACAGTCGGCACTGGAGAGAGAAAGCAGCAGCCTTAGGGTTCAACGCAACAAGTGCAGAACAAAGTGGGGCTGGCGAGCTATGCCACAGTGCCACGCGTCTGGGTTACAGGGACTCAGCCTGCCGTGCAAACCACGCTACTCAACAGCTTCTCAGAGTTTACTTGAAATGCAACAGTGCCAACAGTGCCCACAAACAGCTAGCCAGGCTGATCAGAGGGGACAGGAAAACAGAGCTGGAAAAGCCAGTGATCTTGCTTTTTTTTGATCTGAATGTCAAGATCCATCAGGAGCGTGACCTGACCCCTGAAATACAGACAAACAGGAGAGACAACAGCGGGGCAGACTCAGTACGCCAGGGACAAGACAGCCACTCTGGGCAGCATAAATCACAGCGAAATGATCTCGATGGATGCAAGCTGCATTTGAGATCTATTTGAAACAGCAATGCCCCAGTCTGCATGGTCAATATGCCAAATTTCTTAGCCCGTATACAGCTAGAATGTTACTTTAATTTCCACCTACCACCCACGCTCTTAGCAGCTTGGGGTTCGGGCTTTTCCTCCCTGCTGCACCCTCGCAGTCATCTTTTCCAGAAGGCAGAGTTCTTTAAGCAACCTCTCCCACCCTGTTCCTCGGCTTTTCCTGGCGCAGGAATTTTTTGCATCACCACAGATGTGATGGGAACCATGTACCCTTCACGTGCGCACCTGTGCTGCTCTGCACCACCTTGTGTCACGGCCATGCTGTCTGTCACCTGCCTGCCAGCTCTGCACAAGGACTGCTGCAATGGGAAATCGCAACCTGAGAAGGGGAAAAGGAAGTGGCTTATGCGTGTTGTTGCTTTCAGTCAAGAAGGAGAGAGGACAAACATCCTGTCTTTTGGAACAGGAACCCAGAGAGAGAATAGTCAAGGAAAAAAAGCAGCAAAGGAATTAGAAACATGAGTCCCCATTTACGCAAGTCAAATGACATCGTCTCAGTCAGCTCTGACCCAGCTCCTGTGGCTGAAGGTTTACTGGTGATGACAAGTCTGTATGGCAAGGGACATTCTCCTCGTCCTTTAAATAAATGTAATAAAATAGACTAATAGACCAGTCTCTGTTCTATAAACACATACTTTTGAGTCTGTATCTTCCAAAAGACTAGATTCTTCTGCATATATGCAAATTTAACAGCACTGACACTCTGTTAAGCACAGGAGGTTTATTATAACATCTAACTTTTAATTAAAGAGAAACACAACTGGTTGCCTTTTTGTAGTAGTACGTCATCCAGTAATCAGTGAAGTTCTGTGTCTTCTGAGATGCTGTACACTCCTAATTCATAAAGTAATGGAAAATCAGAAGAAGCTAAAGAAAAGTACACAGAATTTTATAAATTGACTGATTTTCCTATCTATAAGGCTAACAGCAGCAAAGCCTCATTTTTTAAATTTTTATTTTTAGGGGCAATTTCACTATGGATTTTACTAACCTTTCTTTGTTGCTGCATTACAGAAAAGTCAGCATTCATCTGCACCTTTCTGCTAATTCCCTACCTGATGTCATCCTCTGGGTTATTAATATTAATAATCATTTCCACAGCAACCCATTGTGATATCGTAAACAGAGGCTTATGACTTCATGTGGGGAATAAGCAGAGGCACAAATGATTAATTCTTAAGGAAGAGGAGATAATGATTTCATGCAAACTTGTGCATTACTAGAAAAGACAGACACTACAGACAATAGGAAGAGCAGATTTAGCTGAGCCTTTCCATGCAGCACAAGGGTAGGGACTGCTTTCTAAGAACACCAGATACATGAAGTTTTCCCTTAGATGCCTGTTCTGAAGGCACTTCTGTGGCAGAGCTGGGAAGCCCTCAGCTTTGTGCAGGCACTACAACCCTGCTCTAATGCAGGAAACAGTACCCAGCTTTTTAAAGCTGGCACGCTGCAGAGACTTCAGTTATACAAGATGGAATAAGAACAAAGGGCATTGAATCACAGGGACGGGGGAAACTGCTAATGCTAGAACAACTCCTTGCGCCCAAGTCTTTAAAAGCACTGCTCTGATCATATCCACCGCTTTGGATACCAAGGGCCTAACTGCCCAAAAGAGACTCCTTTCTGTTTTATCCTTATGATGTAGTTTCAATAAGCCTCCCTTGACCTCTGTCAAAACAGCTGTGTTTGCAATAGCATCCTTCAGGAAATAATTCAGGGAATGAATGAGCAGCTCCACTCCCAATAGAAGATACTGGAGTGTCAAGAACAAGGCAGAGCAATCATGTCCAACCTTTTACTGAAAGCAGAGGGGGAAAGAAAAAAGTATTTGCTGAAGTCATGGTATTGCGCTACTGTATATATTCTGTTACACTCCTGACCATAATGAAATAGCATCGACTAATGAGGTCAGAGCCTGCGATGCTAAGAACAAGCTCAGAAGTGCAGATGTCACCACTGCTCCACATCCTGCTGGGGTAGGTCTGTCCAGGGGGCATGAACATTACCTGCTCTGCCTCGCACCCCATCTGGCAAAGCCACTCAGCCCTGACATGTGCCATGAACACGCTGCCTCTGTAATTAGCATCCGTTCTCTGAAATGACCAACTGAAAACCCAGACGCATCACATGCAACTCCATTATCCCTGATCTCAGAAGGAACACCCCAGACACAGCTGGCCACAGAGATTAAGCTCAGGCCATATGGTGGGATGAGTGCTCTCCACATTGCAGCCCTCACCCCTAGGTACTATGCCGGATTTCCTACCTTCCTTCCAGGTCCTCTACTCCCTTCCGAGATCCATCAGCAGGTTCACACCAAGGCTTTCTCTACCAGTTCCGTGGGGAGACCCTGGGGCTAGTCCTTTGGAGAGTGCCCAATATCAAGAGTCTACCCAAAGGACAACCTCATTTCCTAACAGGTGAGAGAGCAACTTCATTAGCAGGCACTTGCTACAAATACAAAATGTACTGCTCGCAAGGGAATAGTTGAGCTTGCCAAAGCTGGGAACACGTGTAACCCTCAGACCCTTTGGGATTGCTAGCAAGTTACCCATGGGCTGACAGAGAATGCTTTGACCATAGACAAAGCTGCTTAAACCAAGGACTGTGTCCACCATCTGCTGCTGTCCAAGTCTTCACTCATCACAGGAAGCAGCGGGGATCTGTCCTCTGTACCAACCAACACAAACAGCCGAAGGACAGAAATGCGGCGTTTCAGGATTTAGTATAGAGGGAGACAGTGCAGAAAGGCGTGTGTAACAGATGCTGTATCATGGTTCCCATTGTCATGTTGCCTAGTGTTTGCCTTTGGTTCTGGAACCTGACCTGGATTACATCCCGGGCCAGTACCTGCTCTCCTGCTGACCCAGCAAGACCCCAGGGCTGTGTCCCTCATGGAAAAAGCAGCGCAGAGTGTTTGCCTGCAGCACTGCCCTGTCACCTCCCTGCGCCGGCACCAGCACAGCCCAAATTCATCCTCGTTCACACACACAGTAAAGGTCAGCGACTGCAGCCATGCAGGATCAGAGCCCAAAGGTGACACATTTGGAGGAAATCCTGGCCTCACTGAGGTAACAGAAAAAAAACCCCAGGCTTTGAAGGCTCAACAGCCACAGCCAATGTTCAACCATGGAATTACACCTAAGGAATTATGAACAGGTTTAACTACAAGAAGGAATTAAATGCGTGCTGAAAACAGTGGAGGAAAGTTAAAATTTCAGACGTGATAGCCACTACAGGCCCTGGTGCTTTCTGCAGTTAATTTGTCTCTCTCACCGTTTCCTCGAGTACCACTTTTCAGCTGCAGCCCAAATAAATATTCTATACTTGCCAGAGCCTGAAGAGGATTTCACGGTTAAAATGTCACTTCTGATTTATTATCTGCTTCTAGCATGTGCTCTATAATCCTAAACTCTGTGTGCTCATTTCCTAGCTCACTTGCAGTGCTTTGCATTACACACACCGCACTCAACTCAATCAATTGCACTCTGCTATACATGAGCATCAGATGCAATTTCTTTTTCTATTTTTTAAGTATTTTAAGGATACACGAGTTGCACTAGTAAGAACAATCAAGAAAAAATTCTCTTTCAAACAAGATTATTAGTAGGAAGATAAATCCTATTTCAAATATAACATGTTAGCATAGTATGACATAGCAGTTCACTTGTTGCCTAACAAGACATGCTACAAAATGAAAATGACTCAACTTCCAGAGGTGGTGAAAGACAGATTGATCATCTTGCTTGTATGATCGCATTTCCAGACATGGAAAATGGCATCAACAAAGAAGAGGTTTGAAATAACAAGCTATCACAATGAAGGCGTGGCATGCTGGGCTGTGCCAGCCATATGACTCAGTAGAAGCTCAGGGGACCGTACTGCCACACAGACTGCGATGGGGAACGAAAGGAACAGTTAACAGCACTGCTATAGCTCAGCTGATCTGGTGAAATCCAGGGAGCAGCTTTTAATTCTGAGTATCAGTGCCTCAGAGATCTTCTCGCAACTGCATCTCCACAAGACAGCAAGAAGCTGATTACCAACTGAAATGTTTTTCTTCAGAGGCAAGTGAACAAATACGAGGAAATCACAGAGGTCAAAAAGCAAGAATTCACATGTCAGAGGAAGCCAGTGATAAGCAGCACTGCCCACTCCGTAATTTCCAAGATGGACGCTTTATCTATTTGTTTTCCAATAATTTCTCTGAAGATTTAGACTCCTGGAGGAACAGCTACATGTTCCCCAGGATGACAGTGGAGTTGGATCCAATACATTGAGCAAGAAACACTCTGGGTAACTTCATATGTTGCTCTCACTGCTATGTGGTTGCCTGATGTAACCTGTCAGCTCACTATGAGCATGAGAAGGCACCTGCTATAGCACAAACCCACTGCTCCGGGCCACAGTCCCTAACCGCAGCTGGCAGGGTGTGAGCAAAAAGGACCATCACACACGTGTAAACACACTGCTAGATGTCAGATGAAGAGAAACACACTGAACACTGACAGCTGACATCCTTTGTAGAAGATATCCACCAACTGTTAAAGACTGCTGGATTATCTTTTTCTAAAAATGTATCTGCTTTTTACTGTACCTTGATTAATGCTGGTATTTACCTGACGGCTAGTTACCAGCAACATTGAATCGGCTTATGCAAAAAATACTTTTGGCTACAATAGCTAAATTGAAGCACTGCAACACGATTAGCAGAGCTGTGCAAAAGGCCTTAATCAAACTGATGAATTCTCAGATTAGTCCTGGCTCAAGTTCAAATTGCAGCTCTGAGCAACCAGTATTGTACTTTAATTTTGCTCATGTTTATAAACACTCTGTACAAGTGTAGGGCTGTTTGAATATCTGCAAACTTCATCAGGCTGCTGCTCATGATGCATTTCAAATTTGAGCCTGAATGTTTGGGTAGTGCATATTTCACAGGGAAAGATGCAGGGCACCTTCCATCCCAGACTAAATCAATCTCACAGCATCAGGAACATCAGGCTTGTCTTTACAAGCAAAAGCATTTGTCCTAAGTTTCTCAGGGGAGAACACATGGGTGATAAACTGGGAATGTGCTCCCAGAGCTTCACGTAGTGATTTTTAATGAGAGTGACTTTGACAGCTAGTTCAAACGAATGAGCAAACTTAAAGCCACTTCGAACGATGTGGGAAGTTGAGGAACTGTCCTCTTGTTTAAGAGCTCCCTAAAGCTCAGGTGGAGCAATCGGGCTGCTGTGCTATCCCCTTAACTGCTGCCAGGCTGCAAGCCTGCGCCAGCCAGGACTGCATTTTCCTGGCCTCCATGTCCAGCCCGGGAGATTCTGAGATTTGAAATGTTGGTTTTATTGTATCTGAAGACTGAGACATTTTAAATCATGGACTGTCACAGGATAAAAAAGAAAAAAACCAAACCAACAAGTCTCCACTGAGCTCTGAAGGCAAAAACAATGCTGCTGGGAAATTGCTCAGGAGGAAAATAGGTAAGATCTGAAAAGCTAATGTGCAGTGTAGTACCGCAGCATGGCGGTAAGGACAAGAAGTCTCTCAGGCCTCCATCTTGCAAATATTTAAGGATGTTTAAAAGTAGTAAATACCACTAGCTTACTGAAATCAAGGAGGTGTACAAGACATGCAGGACAGGCTCCTAAGCTCTTTGGGGGCTGGGGACGATGACTTCTGAGTTACATACTATTTCTGTTGTAAATGTTGTGCCTGGCACAGATTCAGATGAGTAGCCTTAGGCACCGATAGTAGTGCTGTTCTTAAAAAATAATTCAAGTTTTAGAGATACAAGTCAGGTTGCATAAACTGAGTGGATTTCAGAGAGCTTTCCACTAGTACAGCACAACTACTTCCACCACTCCTCATTTATTGGAAGGGACACACAGCTGGCTTCCTCCATGCATTAGTGATCACGTTGCATCAAGGAGGCTTCTGCAAAGCTGAAGAGCAAAGCCTGCACTTCGGTTCTTATTTATCGGCAAAAGAATGAGGATAATTGTAAGCTGAAAATTTAGGACTTGCCGCCATCACTGAAAAGTTAAGTTTTGGTTTAACCTTTGCAGGTAAGTCTTGATAAAAATGCTTAAGACACTTAGCTGTAATGCTTTCAGACATGCTCTGGCTTACCTGCATCTCAAACCAAAGTGTGCAGGATGGCAGGTCCTAATTTATCAAGAGGGACAAACTCGCTCAAGCTTCACTTCATGTAAAGTCTCAGTTGCTCTTTGCTGTCTTGGTGCCCCAGCCAAAGTTTCTGCTGCAAAGCATCAGTGCCTGCAGCTGCACTACCCTGCAGGAGCAGAGATGTTGATCTCTAGGGTGAGCATCTCCTTGCCTATATGCATAATGAGATTCATGGCCTCAGGTATTGCTGTGCTCCCATTCTGAAAAAGCTTAATTTGGTAGATTTGCTCTGAACACACCCAACAGGCAGGAAAGCTACTGAGCCCAGTGCAAACCACGGCAGCAATAAACATTTCCCATTGAGGATTGACCTGCTACACAACAGATTACCAGTTTGCAAGTCTGCCAGCAAAGAAAGATCCAGATTCACAAGGCTTCTTAGCCTGAGGGTTCAAATTCACACATTCCACTTCAAAGGAAAACGTTTAGACATTGAAATAATTGGCCAGGCTGCGGTGAGGCTACTCTGCCTTCTTCCTGTCGAAGCCACGCTGTTATGACAGACCCTCACGGGACCAGAGGAAAAAGCATGACCAGGAAAGAACCTGACTTTGCAGCCAGGTGATGGAGGAAGGAAGGATGGAGAGTCCTGGGCTCTGATCCCTGCGGCTAGAGTGACTTATCGATTTTATCCCAAGAGCCTACACTGTAAAATGCATACACAGGTCCTCTTTGCAACAGGGATCAGACCGCCCTCTCCCTCATTCCTCATGATAAAACTTTTACTGCCCCTCTGGCAATTTTAAAAGCCCTGTTTCCTCATGGCAACATCTGAAGTATCTCCAGCACTCTGATGATAGCTCCTTCCTCCTTACTATCACCTTTTTAGTCAACAAAGCTGTAAGTAATAACTTGTATAATCCATTTATTTCCCGAAGATAGCTAAAGCTAAGTTAATGTCACAGTTCTCTTGCCTGATATAAAAGTTCTTTATGGTTTCCACATACAGGAGACCCTGAGATGTACTGATTTCTTCTTTCATTGATCTATATATCTATTTTAAAATTCCAGCATCCTTGAGCAGATATTAAAAACAAATAGCCCAAATTTGCTGTTTAGAAAAATTTCCTATGCACTTTACCTTCAGGGCTTTCTGTGCAGCTTCACTTGATCCGATAGCAATCAAGTTTGGTCCAGCCATGCTGCAAAAGCTCTTCAGATGCAAAGAATCATGAACAGGGACTGTGGAGACAGCATAATCCTGTATGGGAGTGAAGAATGGTTGCTATGAATATTTTTAATTTGTCCTAGTTCCATAACTATATTGAGACATTCCGTAATTAAATTTACTCTCTGCAAATTAACAATAGCAACATATCCGAGGGCACAGTGTCAACTGTTTCAGTGTGACATACCCCTCTGGACCAGCTTGTCTTGTCTGGTGCACTGGAGTAAAATCCAGAACATGTTTCAAATATTACTATTGTTGCAACTGTAAAGAAATACATTAAAAAGCGTAATTGAACAGTACGTACATAAAACCTCTACAGGGACCAGCTGCTGACACATGAGAACATTAAGAAAGTGAGTGTTGATATGCTCTCAAATAATAACAGCCTCCTACCATCCAAGTTACTTTAACGAAGCAATAACACATTTCAAAGCCAACTTCAGCATCTGGCAATTTACAGGATGCTCAAACCTTTTCTGTAACTTGCACTTTTTAAAAAAAAAATGTAAGTCCTAAATAAAGCACCTGAGTATGACAAATGTCTCGGCCGGTATAATTTCTAAATTGGTTCAGTGGATGATAGCTTATATTTCCTGTGGCATGATGAATCTACAAACCTTAAATGTGTCAGCCAGAATTTCTGCACCACGTTGATTTGTCCGCCTGGAAAGACCCACAAAGAATTCTCTGCCTGGAATGAAAAAATATTAAGGGCAAAACTATTACAGCTTTTGTTTTGGGTTTGGTTTTTTTTTTGTTTTTTTTGTTTTTTGTTTTTTGGGTTTTTTTAAGCCTGCCTCAGCTCCTTCATCAGAACATACACATTTTAAAAACAGGCCAGCTTTAGAGACATTCTAAAGTAATTTTTCAGATATAATTTTCTTCCTTTTCTCAAGTTGAGTAGCAAAACTGAAAATTCAGCATAGAAGAACGCAACCTGCAATTGTGAGCTGATAATTTAAAGCAATTATCTTTTTCCAGAAGACACAATTCACCAGAAGCATAAATAGCTTCCTCTTCTAAAGCTCTGCAATGGTCATTGAGTCAGGAAAGAGAACAGCTGGGCTGGATTAGTACAGCACTGATTGACCATTTCCCTCTCCCTCTGAGATTTCCTCTGGTCTCAAAGGCAGCTCTGCAGCCACCAGCATCTGCCAGCTCCAGAGAAAAATCAGTGCTGGATCTGCACCACCTTAGAAAGGCCTCCCTTCCCCGTCTGCCTCTTTTGAGGCTCTTCTTTCCCCTTGGTGAACTAAGGCAAGCGGTCAGTCTACTGTGATGCTGATCAAAACAACCAGGCTCATTCAGCACAGGCAGGGTGCAAGCGTGTGCGCAGCCGATGCGAGAAAATGCCTAATAGTTTGAATGACACAAAAAACACAGTCAGTATCTCCATCTTTGAGGTCAACCATGCATATAAGTTGTCTAGCCCATGACATCTGGCACGCAACACCACCACTTTCTCCATAAACTCAATATGCATTTTTTACATTTGATTTATTGAACTAGTGACAATCGTCTGCATCAATCTTTTACAAGTCCTGAAAATCAGTCTGGTGAATGTAGCCACTTGTAATAAGAAAAATGAAACAACTGCAGGCAATTGACTACTGAAAGCTTTTTTCTTACTAGCACTTTACAAGCTAAAATAAAATTTGCATGCACAGTGCAACTCTTTGTACTACATGTACTGCTACTTCATTTATTCAAGGCATTAGGTGGGACATTGAGGGCTGCATTGAAAATTCATCTCTCAGCTACCTTTCTGACATTTAGTAAGCAGCTGATTTAACAAACTGCACAAACAACACTTTATTACACAGACAACAGGTAACATGCGGTCTTCAAGGCAGTCAGACTATGTGAACAGAAAATTCATACCACTGTACCTGTAAATAAGACGTCTCCACCATCCAAGGTTGCATTTTCATCTATCATCTCTACTATATTGAGGTTGAGACTTTCTAGTACTCTCTTCATGGCTTCAACCTGATTAAAAGAAAGTTGTTTAGGATATACTGTATCATTGAAAAACTTTAAAAAACTACCAGAAATACACATAGTTAACAAGAATTAAAGTCCTTTAATGAGCTTTTAACAACATGGACAGCAGGGTCTTTTGTGTTCCTGCCTGTTGCAGTTCCCCAAGTCCTTCCAGAGGCCTTTGTGCTCCGGAGGGGACAGGGCATCAAGCAGTAGAGATTGGGCTCTTGCCTTTGCACGGGAACAACACAGCATCCAGGGGAGACAGACGAGGGCTCCAAAACGCACGTTAAGTCCAGTCCCTCTGCCCCAATATCCCCTCTTGCAAACCCTGTCCCTTGGATGTGCGCAGGAAGCAGCCCCACCAGGAGCACTGCTGTCTCCTTTCGCACTGCTCAGACCCAAGACGGAGCTCTACCACCTCTGCCCCAAGCCCCTCTTCAGTCAGGGGGAAAGAAACCTAAAATCCCCAAATCAGTAAATGTTCATTTTCTTTATAGTTTTGCAGCTTGACTCAGCACTAGCTCTCCTTGCATTTTTGAGCTACCTTGCTACAGAATTACAGGAGCTTCCAGGACTACCTGTTGTGCAGCTGGCTGCCTGCTGCAGAGCACCACACGCATGGCACGGAGCCTGGGCTGCCGAGCCCATTTTGTGCTGGAAGGAGCTCGTAACAGGAGTGGGGAATGCAGCTTCAGTGGCTTCCTCTTTCCCAGTGAGGGCTGCTGAGGATGCCTAGAGCGGAACCTGTTTCTATAGAGGCTCATGTCATCGGCCATCCATAAGAGGGACTTACACTTGCTGTGTTCAAGCACCATCGTCTTGGTGCCTTGTAAGCAAAAAGAAGCACCTACACGCAACCAACTGCTGACCAAAATGGCTACAGCTTGCAGAATGCCAATATAAATACAAGTTGATCCACAGAAACCCCTGAATCTAATCCCACACAGCAGCATCTTCATGTTTGGTGAAACTTCCTCACTGTGGTTAACCAGAGGTGCCCAGCAAGTATTAATGAACATGGAAGATGCAGCAAGAACCTGTTAGCTCTGATTTTCGCATGTTCCACAGGTCATTTATTTATTTATTTAATGTGATAAATTAAGCATTGTGACAACAAACACAGGAAGCTAAAGAAGATGACATGGTACTCGTCTTCTAGCATCACATACCAACAGAAGGAACTCTAGCAGCCCTACTCTTGGGCTCTGCCAAACTAAACCTGCCACAGTAGCGAAAGGAGACACGATGGTGACCAGTCCTTCACCCCCATCGCAGCAGCCTCAGAGCAGCAGCAGCGCTTGCTTTGGCTGACATACCTTGCTAGGAGCAGTGCTGGCTTCAGGGAGTAAGGGAGGGGGCAGGTGTGATCCAGCTAAGCCCCCTTTTCCTGCTCATTTTCCATGACTCAGCCATGTGGCATTTGTGACTGATCCCCTCAACCCCAAAGCCCAGTCCCAAAAGGCAAGAGCAGGTCTCCACGGGCTGCCGGGACAGGTGAGGTAGGTCTATAAAGAACATACTTGGAAGCATCATGTTATCAAAGGTTGATCTGCTCTCTGGAGATTCCTTTTTCTCTCTAGCACATCCTCACCCTCCAGTCACTTTACAGAAAATCCCTTGGATAAGCATGCTGTTAAAGTAGGTGCCTCAGTTTAAGTTGGGCGGGATGAAGGCAGGTCTTTGTGCCACCTGGAGAATGCTGACATGTGACACTGCAACGCAGAACTGTACCCAGAAGCTTCCCGAGACCACAGGACTTGTCATCCCCACACAAATCCCATCGGAGTCTTTGGCACACGGATTGGAGCGAGCCTGCAGCATGCCCTTTACAATGATTAATGCTTCTTTTTACTCCTCTACCTTTCGCTTGATGCTAAAATGACTTAAGGCTGAAACCTGGCACTCAAGAGTCTCCAGGCTTAGTAGTAAGGCTTCACCTTTCCCAGTCTCGCTGCTCTACCTCCGGTGATCTTTAAGATCAGGTTTATAAGGAGGACTAGACCCATATGGCATTTTAAAAATAAATGGGAAATAGCTGGGTTATTATTGGAAAACTGACTATTGTACAGACACAGCAACATTTTGTAACATCCGTGTGCTGACAGCAGAATGATTTCTGTTGCCTGCAAAGCCCAGTGGTTCTTACCGTGCAGGTGCTACGTGCTTAAGAGCCATAAGACCCCAGAGAAGAAAACAACTGCTTACTATGGAGCAGTAAGGTTGTGACATTATATAAGGTTCTCCATGCAAGATCACACAGACTCACTGTTCTGTGCCAGCATGAAGCAGACAAGCCAACTCACAACCGGGAAACCCTGACACACAAATACACCAGCCACAGGCAGTTGCACTAAATAAATATATACATCAGATAGAGTTATTCAAGGCAGAAGGCCAAACCACAGGAAAAAACAGGATCATCCACCCTGTTGTGTGGTTGCCTATCTCCGGTTCATCCAACACCTCCAGCAGCTTCCAAAACCAAAACACCAAGAAGGGAAAGCCCTTTCAGGAGACGTGCTGCTGCTCGGGTGCTCCCAGCAGAAGCTGTCTGGACTCAGAGAGAAAGCCAAGCCAGGGGCTGCCCTTGCCAAGCACCCTGTACCCCTCCTGTCCTCCTCCCTGATACCATGCCCCCAACCAGTCCGGAGCACCAGCGGAGCTGCAGGTCTTACTGTGGCAGAGGACCACTCAACTTGCTTTCTGCCGGGAGAGCCAAAAGCTTCTCTGGACCACAGAGGAACATCTGAGAGAGCAGAGAAGCGTAAAACCCGGACAGCCTACAAAGGTGATGTGAAGGTGCCTCCTGTGCTGCACGGCTGCCTGCAGACCTACCAGGGCCAGGAACAAGCATCGCAAGCAAGCTAAGCACGCTGGCTGGAAAATCTGTGCCTGTTAACAGCTTAATAAACTTAATGGTCAGAAGGAGGAAGATTGAGGGGAGAAGGCAAGCAGCAGGCATCTTGGCTATGAGTAGGATGTTAAGGGGTACAAAAGCCCAAAGGTGGACCTACTTTTTACTGGAGCTTCGCAACCGTGCAAAATGCTTGCGCTGCCCTGAGAAGCGACTCCACGGCAGTCAGCAAAGGCACCACAGAGCTTCCTGGGGAGAGGCAGGCAGGGAGGCAGCAGAATCGCATCCCTGGGCCAAATGGCCAACTAATAACACTTGCACTGGAGTACCATTTAAGTAAAGTGTCTAGCTAATGAGAATAGTGCAAGGTAAATGCTGACTTTGGATTTGTGATTTGAGTCATATGTATGTTTCAGTCAGCAGCTGCTGATTACCATTTAATCACCAGTCTACATCAGAGATGCCTTGAATTGTTTCTTTATTTAATTTATGGGGGTTGATGCAGCTGTAGTACAGACATTAAGAAAAGTTATCAGAACTAGAAGTTGTCCAAAAATCACAGAAAACTAGTTTAATTTGCTTCATGATTGTTCCAGGCTTTGAAGGTATTTATAAGATGCTCAAAATGTTTTTCCCCCCAACAGTTGGGCTCATTTTAGCTTACGAAACCAAATTTAAATAAATAGAATTACTGCCACATAAATAGCTGGATCTTTTTCCCATGATGGGTGTTAATGGATTCAAGTCCACAGTTCAATGTTTTGCAGGGGTTTTAAGCAACCAGTAAAAATTCCTAAAGTTTAAATTGGAAAGTGCTGTTCACACATCTGGTGACATATGCTAGGAATATCTTTCAATATCCCTTGCTTGGGTAAAACAGAAGTCTCAAATTACTGTATGTTTTCTATGGACAACACCAGGAACTTCATTCAGTAGAAGCAGAAATGAAAAAAAGAGCACAAATAGAGATGGAGAAGATCAGAGGGAAGACGTGACCTTATTAAAAGGGCAACTGGAAAAAAGAACTTGCAAACACAGGATTCCTGAAAAACAAAACCAAAAATGAACAGCCAATCTGCTTTTGCATATAGCAGTTTCCTGCATGTGGGATAGCACAGACTCACATTACCCCACCACATCATCTTTAAACCCATCCTGCAGCAGTCCTGAGTAGGGTCTCCAACGCAGCATGTCCACAGTATGTCTGACACACAACCATCTTGGGAACAGCACACTGCATCATTCAGAGTTCAGGTTAGTACGCGGTGAAGTCCACACAAGTAGCTTGAGTCTGCATCTCGTCACTGCAAAAGGGAATTGAGAGCTTGGCTCCATCCTTAAGCCCTCCCCTATCAGGAAGGATTGTACCAATTTCCAACAGAGCTCCTACCCCAAAAAGAAGACAAGATACAATCTCTTGCTGAGGAAGGACAAGTGATGGTTATCCTCAAATAAGTTAAAAACAGGGATGCAGCAAAGCGGTTTGATTTCACAAAGCCCCCTATCCTCCTCACCTTTTATCCTCCCCGAACAACTGACTTCATTTTTCTGAAGCATGGAGTCTTAACACATACTGGTGAGATTTTTCTAACGAATAAAAGACTAATTCACAGAGCTAGCTTTGATGTATGAACAAATAACCACCTCTTGCTTTTTTTTCTCCAGGAGAGAACTGAAAAAAGGTGGATGGAAAGAGTCCTCTGTAAAGCCACAGTTACCCAGGAGACACCAGTAAAACACCGAAGTATTTGTACATGACCTGATTACAAGCATATTCACTATGAAGAAGACTTCCTGCTTGCTTTTTTGGTAAGTAGCCAAGAGGAAAAGTCACCTTCCCTCACTCTATCTCCTTTATTTGAAAACTAAAATCCCAGGTAATCAGAATTGTAGCACACAAAACTCACCTGCATCCTTTAAGATTTCTGTATCATATCATTTCAGGTCAGCTTAAGGTTTGTAACACGATATTGGGTTTTATTGTACGTGTACCCATTAGTACCTTGGTTGAGTGTTAAAGCTTGTATGCTCTGTGTAGCGATATTTTTTCTAATAAGCACATTCCTGGTGTGAGATGGGATGTGTCTAATCCACAGCAAAGCTGACAGAGACAATGGGCTCCAGCCAGCTCAGCTCTGTTTCAAGGAAAGAGGACAATAACTGCATTTGACATTTATAAGAATCTAATTTCCTCGTGCTTTAAAAATGGAGCTCATTACCCTCCAGACTGGTGCCTTCCACCAATTACTGTAACTGATGTGTGGGGACTTTTTTCTTCTCTATATTAGTGTTTGCTGCACTCTAAGAGGCTGCTTTCTAAATTATTTACTGGTCTTCTGTGCACTAACCATATTACGGGATTTATGATATTGACAGTAAAAAGGAAATTATTTTTTGAAAAGACAGCAGGAACAGGGAAATTATTTTGCAAGTCACGGGCTCTCCCCTGCCAAGACCAGGGCAGCTCTTCCGCTGGGGTGCCAGGGCTGGGCAGCGGGGCCACGGACAAGGCACCAAAGCTCCCAAATGCCCCACAGGCAGGGGCACAGCTGGGGCTCGGCAGATGCTGTGGAAGGTACCAAACCAGGCACCCCCTAACGATCACCATCACCCATCTGCCTTCGCCTCTGAGCTCTTGGTGAAATGGGGAAGGTGTCTGCAGACCTGTTTTGAATGAAAGGACGCAGAGAGATTCAGAGAGAAGATGACCATCCAATGAGTCAGAGATTAAATGAGGTTTCTAAACCAGCAGAGCTCGGCTCTAAGTGCCAACAGCTCGGTTCTCCGGAGACCAACTGCAGCCCTAACACAAAGGGCTCTCAGCCCGAGACATTATTACTGTACCGTCTCCTGAAATTTTACATCCACCACCAATTTCTCCGGCATGGTAAATCACAATTATTGGCTTTCAGTCCCCACTTCATTGTGTTTTAAGCTATCATTCATAGCTGTGCAAAGCAAATGTCAGACTTAACACATGCAGAAGTTAAATTGTTATCTCCAAGATTACTATTTCTGTATCCATTAGCTCTGAGTTCAAAGTGCCACTGTCAATATATAATGCATTTTTCAGCAAGGCTCCAAGTAAAGCTATAAATAGAGATGGACAAATCTGGGGTCAGGGAAGGGTAGACTTCAGTTTTGCAAAACCAGATACCAGTCTTGGTCATGATCCAGGCTCTTGCCTAAGTCTGCTCCACTTGGAGATGGGGAAAGTCTGCCTTCTCTTGATGATAAGCATTGCCCTTCTGGGCTTGCAGGGGCTTCAAGGAAAACAAAGCAGCACTGTAACAGCTTTGAGGTTTTTGAGAAGAAAACCCCCTACTGGTCGTTTTCTTGCTTTAAGTCAGTCAGATATGCACCCTCATGTACACAGGTTCAGAAGTTTGTGGGATGTGGGTTGTGGCAGTTTCGGACTCCTGCTCCCAGTGTTAACACCAGAAAGGGCACCGGCTCTTCAGAGGTTAACAGGAAAGCACTGGAAGAACAAGATGCTCCAGCACTGCTATATTCGATGCAGATCACACTCTAAGAGTATGTTAAATGCAAGACAAGTAAGGTCAGCTCTGTCCCACAAATAGCCACCAGCACAGCCTGGTAAGGACGCCCTGTACCAGCCATTCCCACCCCTGCCAGTTGACTGACCACAGTTTACTTTGGCAATCAATCCCCCTTTCCACCCACACAGGGCCTTTTTGTCCATCCCACTGCCTTTTTTTGGGGAAGGGGAAAGAAGGTGAAGACTGGCAGCAGCCTGGCCCTAAAGCAAATTGCCAGCTGCTCAGCAGCACGCTTCTGGATGGCGTGGGTGGATATGCAACTCCCGAGGCAGCCAGACCCTCAGAGTGATCCGAGCGTGACTTCAAACTAGGCTGTGCATCACAACACGTGGAAAAGTGTTACATCACAACAGCCAGAAAACCCTTCTTGGGAGTTTCAGTTGATTCCACCCTGCCGCTGTCTGCTGACACGGAGCTCCAAGGCCAGGTCCTTACCCAAATGGTGGGGCGGTTGCACTGTGGCATCTGACACGCAGCGCTGCAGTGGTCATGCTGGAGCACCCACCAGCACACAGATGGCACCACGCTCTGCTGGCAGGCGCACTGTTCCTTCCACCCTGCTCAGCCAGACACACACATGCAGCACGGCTTGTCCTCAACCATTTTTCATCAACTGAGGCCACGGGAGGGCCCAGAAGGAACAGAGGTACTGTATGTACCTCAAGCCATGTCCTCAAGCAGGAGATAACTTGTTCGTTGCTCCCAGTATACAGATCCCACACCAATGCTTTCAGGTTGCAGCTCTGAGACAATTCCACCCTGCCCAAGCAGACACAGCTTTTGGCAGAGTTTGGTAGTTTATGAACCGTGGAGTTCTGAAAGGGCAATAGGGATAACTACCCTGTTTACTATTGCCCACACAATTGCTAATTAGGGTTCCAAACCCGCTTACTGCCCTACTACTGAAATAGTCACAAACTGTGTCTAAAGTTGATGCATCTGGTGCCAAATGTCCATTGCCCCCAGAGAGTGACCTGCGATCAGGGCGAGTACAGCACCACTAAGGATTAATGGGGAAGGGGAAACACAGAAAGAGCTGGACCAGAGGCAGCACAGAGAGTGGCACATAAAGAAGGAGCAGAAAGTAGCAGGTGGCCTCTGGGGCTTCTTGCCCCAGAAAAGCTTCTCAGCCACGCAGGAGGGGAGCTCCAGCCTGGCGGATCTTGGGAGGTCAAATGGCAACCTCCTCTACCAGGTACACACAGCTGAAAACAACAATTAATCTGTATGTCCTTGGAGCATGTTGTGTTTTAACAGGTAAGTAGAACTGAAGCACATGAGGACAACTACACAGCTCACCAGCAGTATACCATGCCTGGGCTTCTCCCTTCTTCTCTTCTACCACTTTGCCTTTAAAATGCAGGGACACTATTTCCCACAAAATGAGAGCCAGCAACCCGCTCACTTGCTACAAAAAGTTGGGCTGAAATTTCAACCCACAGCAAGTGTAAATAATTTCAATCACAAAATCACAAAAAAATTCACAGGAAAAAAAAAGAGATGCTTAAAAAGACAGAGATTTAAAGTCGCTAAAAGAAAAGGCTCAGAGATCCACTAAGCATAAAATCAGGTTAGTGGAAAAGTTTAAAGCGGCATGAATGCATTGTTATAGAGAAACAGCAAAGATTTTGCTGGATAAAGACGATGACATGAAATTTAAGTCGTATGCAGGCATGCTGAGAAAGTAACGTTCTAAATACTTTCTGCTTACAATTACAAAATGATCAATTGTTAAGTGTTGGACAGAGAAATAGATTCCATTCTGCCTGGACATGCACAGTGGGCCAAGAATGCACCTGGATAAGCCAAGCATTCATTATCTCCCAGACACTCAATATCCCATAATACCCCCAGTGGCTGCCAGCTCCTTGTCCACCCTTGACCACACGCCATGTGCCCCATTTCACAGCTGAAAAGTATTTAAAATTCATGAAGCCTGTTGAAAGCTCGACTGTCACATTCTGCTCATTCCACAGGGTATGGGAAAACTGTGCAGAAGGGACATTTCAACCAGAGCTATTATGGCTCTTGAATAACCAATATTCCATTAAATTGCTAATAAACCCACTTGAAGATAAGTTGATCACAATCAAACTATACAGTAGCATTCCTTTCCTTTAACACCAAGTTGTCAGGTTTCACTCTGTACTGTACTACTGTTTCTGTGCCGTTTGTTCGTGCCTTGACACAGCGCATTCAAGATACTCACTTTGTCCCCAGTCATCTAAATGCCCTGTTCTAAAGAGGCTGAAAGATCTTTGGCAAGGATAATACTCTGCTTATTTTAAGGTAGGGAATTCTTTTCAAAGGAAAATCTATGCTAAAGAAGCGAAAAATAATTATACCTCAACCAGGATATTTGGGGTTTTGTAACTTCTTGAACAGGGTGCTCACAAGTTGAATGCAGTGGTAAGTGGTACGAGCACCTCCCAGCTTCCCTAGCGCCCCGTCAGGCTTGGTCGGTCTGAGTTCTCATGTGAGTTTGCAGTTCAGCAGCCCAGTTCCTCCTCCCTCCACCAAATCTTAAGTTTTATTAATCAAAATAAATATTTTGAAAGTCTTACAAAAAACTTGACTGTTTATTTCGCATTAAAATGGATTTTGTCAGATTCCCCACAGTTAACTGTCACGCTGCTGGCACACCTGCTGCTGCCTTCTGATCTTGTTGCGTGCATGTCACTGTGCTAAGAGTGTCATTTCTAACACTGAAAGGCATGTCAGTCTCCTTCTCGGAAGGGGATTTAGAAGCTTTAATTTTATATTAACTAATTCAATAGTGCTGAAAAGCAGTTCCCACCCAGCTCCATCCCAGCATGGAACCACCATTACTACCCAGGTCTGAACTCTTCCCATCACCTCTGAGGCACGTGAGAACCAGCCTCCAGATTTCAGCTGCACAAATGGCCAAGGATCACCACCAGGAAGATTTGGTCCCATCTGGTCAATCGGGTGGGGAGCCATGGACAAAACCCAGTGGTCACCACCAGGTCCCCATTGTCAAGTACTGAGGACAGTCAGGGAGAAGAAGCAACAGTGGGCACATGCCCAGAGTCCCCAGGAGCCAGCCCAGCTCAAGGAGTAACGACCATCGTCACAGGCAAAGGGAATATTTTTCTTCACACTGAATTCACTCTGTAACCGGCCTTTCAGTGAGGAGCATCCAGTTGCTCCTGTGTTATTTTATCAAAAGGGCCCCAAGGGCAGAGGTTATACCAACCCAGCATTTTTTCTTCCCTAATAATACATTTCATTCATGCTTTCAGAGAAGTTGACGTGTCTGTCTTATTTTAGCTATGCTAACACATCCTGCAAGAGTGCCCTAAAGTGTCCAGACACATAGAACAACAATAATGGCAGAAAAATGTGAATTCTGACCATCTTGTGTCTCCCAACTAGTTCCAGTAAGGTTTCCACTGCCAGGTAAGAGACGTGCCATCCCAGCAGGATTATGGAATTTTGGTGGTATACAAGAAATGGGGTTAAATCCTTGAAGACACACCAACAGTTTTTAGTAGTCAAAAATACATCTCAATACAAATAAGGAAACTGGAAGTTATCTGTTGAACAAACTGGCCATTACAGTGCTAGCTGGGACATTTCAACCTGATAATAACCTTTTCCTAGACTATAACCTTTCTAACTATACTGTCAAGTTTTAGTAAGTTCTTAAGCTTTAAAGAAAAACATGCAGTAAGCATAAGACCTTATGCTCACTGTTCCTTGAACCCAAACTGACAAAGGCGAAGAGCCAGCCACCTTTGCAAGTCCTGCTCCTGCACCAACATCCCATTTGAGGCTCACAGTCATGAGAAGGAAACGAGGATAAAGCCAGCAAGCACCAAAACATGAAGAGCACATGCAAGATACAGCAGTTGGGTGCAGCCTCTCCATAACCACACAAAAGTTGATACCTCTTAAAAATGTATATGCAGTGCCCTGCCTTTCCTTGCAATCTCACCGAGTGTTCAGGCAGCTGGGCTGAGGAGAGCCTCTGTCCCCCCAAGAGACTGGCACAGAGGGAAGATGCTGCCTCTCGGGCTGCTTTGTCAGGACATCCCTCACCCTCCCGTGCCTCTAGCGACAGAATGACCGCAGTACGAGCTCTCCTCTTGCCTTTTGCGTTTTTAAACCATAAAACTCACAGGGCAATATTTCATTTAAAAATACCAACAACTGCAGGCAGGCTACCGTCACGTACATTACGTTAGCTTGATACTAAAACACAGCTCCTGCTTTCAAGCCAGCCTGCTCACACCCTGCCTCCCCTCCTTCCCCTCACTAACGTCCTGGGGGACTTGGGACACTTGCTCAGTAAAATTACAAGGCAAGAGAGTTATAGAATGGGAAGTTCACAGCAATTAAACATCCCATGTGACAACATTGAGTCCTACTGCCCAAGAGGGGACAACGACCCACCAGATGCAGAACTGCCCTCAGCCCTGAGGAGGGAGCATAGGAGCCTTCCCAACACTGTTCCAAAACCTCGCCAGCAGAACTGCTGTGAAATGCACCCATCTGCCCCGTGACTGACAACCAATTTCACACATAGGAGATACATCACCAAAAGCTCTGAAAAATTGCGCATTTCTTGTTTATGACAGACATCTAAATGCTTGGAAAAAGGAAACAGCCACGTGTCTCTTTACACAGCGATGCTTCCCCCAGACAAAAAAGGGTACACATACAAAGCCCTGATCTACACAACAAATATTAACAAAGTACAAGCCAAAGGAACTCCTTTAAGGTCCCCCTGCATTTAATTTCCTTGAAGTCTACATGAGTTTCAGTGCACTGACATTTACACAATTCCCCCAAACAATTTATATAGGCACATGGGTAGAGAATGTAAAACATTTTTCAAAGCTGCAGCACAGCAACGTATTTGTACTTTTAATACTCAATGATGGATGAGTACTGATCAAGTTTAAAACCAAAAGCTAGATTAGAATACTACTATTTTATTTTTAAACAGAAATTGCTCACGTGCTTATTCTAAGTTCAAGTCACTGTCACTTCAAATCTCAGAGGGTCTGATCACTTGCAAGCATCATCAACACAACTCCACGCAGATTTGCCAGGAGAGCATTTGGTTGCAGGTGAGCATTAGGAGGGTCAAACCTGAGCACAGGACCTGAGCTCTAGGCAGGCAGCAGAGGATGAAATCCTGGCCTGGCCAGAAACCCCCAACCCGAGACGTCCCTTTCCATTTTATACAATAAATGCAGAAATGTAAATGTCAGTATGCCCGTAAGGGAAGCACTCTAAGAGCACTAAGAGGTGCAACATGGTTCATTGTTTTGCTCCCTTCCCTACCAAACAAGCTCCTATACATTTTTATATACCCTGAGATAATGTTCTTTCAATAGAGCTAAATCCTGTGTTCAGCTAATAAGCACAGTGAAGTCTGTGGTGGTGGTGTTATATTTTCAAAAGAAATAAATTTCCTTGACAAATCTGTAATTCAGTCACTCTGCACTTTGCTACCACATAAAATTCTCCTACTTGTATGTGCATAAAATACAAGTGGATATAAAGAAAGGGAAACTTACAATGCACAGGGACAGAGGGAAAATGAAGAAAAGCAAAATAAGAGCTAAGTAAAAAATAACTGTCCAAGATTCTACTTAAAGCTCTTCTAGTAGAAAGACATTTTAGGTGTGAGACTGCTAACTCAATCGTGCTCCTTTAGCGAGGTCTGATTTTGCAGACCGAGCCACCTGCCCTTCCCTCACCCCCCCACTCCCACCCATCAGGCACTGTGCTGCAGGCACAGCTGCGTCCCTATCTTACTACTTTGTTTTGCAAACGGTTGCTTTGGGAAGGGAAATCTCTCTGCAGGCTTTTAAACACACCTTAGAAATAAACATTTCACTTAAGGTATTCAGTAAGAGCTTCTCTGAAGGGGGAGTAAATCAAGTAAGAACTCTTCCCAGCTACACTGCGCTGGGCTAATTGAATTTGATGACCTACATTTCCTAATTACGCCTCCTGTATCTGAGGCAGCACATGCCCATGTTTCACCGCATCCAAGCCAGCACCCTTCACAAAGCAGCAGTGATGCTCCCAAAGGGTTCCACACCAGAGCATCCAAACCCTGCCCTCCTGCCCGCTCTGCATGCAAGGAGGCACTGCTCTGGGGGGACACGGTGATGCCACGATCCTCCCAACAGGGCCCGTGTTTGGAGTGATACCTGCCTCACAGGAGGTTGGCCCAAACCCACTGCTGCACAGAGCAAACAGCATGGCACAACTGATGACGCAAAGCAACAGCAGCTCATTTCCAGACTCGCGTGGGAATAGGGAGCACGTCTGCTGGAATAATAGCCAAGAGTCAATGATACAGCAGACTCCAGTATTACTTTATAGTTGGCCTAATGGCTTTTCCTTTCTCTGCACAGTACTACATAACTTTGCCACCATACAGAAATAAAGGGAAATACTGAAATACATAAGATTATAACTAAGTGGAAAGTATTACCTCACCAGATGCTATCAATACCATCAGAGGTGTGGAATTAACCTGACAGCTTGTAACTGCAGCGCTCCCAGACAAAGACTATGCCAGAGCCTACAGGTACCTGCAGGACCTGCTGCAAACAAAGGGTGAGCTTGGGGCTGGAGCAGCAGTAAGTTGTGAAAAAGTTAAATGAAGACCACTTACACCACCGCCACTGAGGAGCTGAACTTTGAATTTCCCTGGCAGCTGTTTTTTGTTTCAGTTGCTGAGGGCTCCTGCTCTACTGGGGTGGATGTCACTGCTGCAGAGGGTGGCAAGTCCCACCCCTACCAAGAGGGCTCAGCTGTGGATGCGCCATAGCATCCAGTCTGGGAGGAGGGAAACACCACCTGCACCATGTAGCAAGGATGAGAGAAATTGCTGTGAGCACCTGGTCTATGGACAACCCCCTTTGACTGCAGCATCAAGCCCTTAGTGTGTCTCCTGCAAGCATCCTGGAGAAAACAAAGATGCCCTAGAACTTGCTAGTTACGTACCCCTTATGTAAGAAAGACAGTTCAAGAGTTCCTCATTCAGTCCTTACGATGACTGGGTTATACTTAGGAAGACCAGAGACAAGTATATATTCTACAGGAAGTTTTTTAGCTGCTTCAGTAGGAAGGGTCTTCTGCTGGCTGGTGTAACTCCACACTGCACACACTTAACAGATCTGTAGATCATGCAATAAAGTGGAAACCTGTGAAAAATAACGACTGCTATATTCTTTGTAGATCTCAGTGCTGTTTTAAAAAACTGCCTCAATCTACTGCTGAATGTTTTTAATGTCCTACAAGCGGTAAGTGCTCAAGGGGAAAGATAGAAAGCCTGTTTTCCTACCTGTTCTGGCTGGTGAAAGTAAGTTGTAACTGTAGTTACACACCAGTGAAGAGAAGCTGCAGAAACAAATACAGTCTGCAAGGCCAGAACAGAAGGCATATGGTATTTTGTTTGGCCTGTTCCGCATTCATCTTGCACTTCAGCAAAGGAACAGGTTAAAAAGAGGGCAAAGGTAGGAAGCAAGTCTCCAACACACTGGAATATACCAAGTCTTTTCAATACTCACTTGGCTCTAAAGAAATGCAGCTTCTCCTTCAGAGATCAGCTGTTACAGTGACCAGAAAGATGACACTCCTGAAAAACCTAACACACGGTTAGCAGACATTAATTTATAAAGGCACAGTAATTTGTTCAGAATACAAATAACACTCACTCCCTGCTCTTTCAGTTACAGATGAAGTGAAGCCAGAACACGTCAAACAAGTGACAGACATTTCATAGACAAAATTGATGTCCCTAATAAGTAAAAGCAGTTATATAACGAACACACAGAATTAATAATTTTCAAAAGCCTTATTTTCAAAGTTGAGCCAAATCATTAAGCAGCTAATTCACATGCTAAAAATAAGTGATGCCCAGGAGCAATTTTAAGAAAATGTCATTAAATGTCCAGAAAGCCCAGTCTCACATGTGAGAAAGAATGCTGTACTAGATTAAGGATTAAAGATAGTGGCTAAGTTAATTGGCATAGAGGAGAAATTAAAATCAGATATAAAACTCAAAACAATTATAACATGTTTTAGTGCAATATATCAGAAATTAAGAGAACTTAGAAAAGCAAAAGGACCTAGTGAAAATCTCTGGATAAGGGAATCAAGATTCACAAGGGCCTTTTTTTTTTTTTTTCCTCCTTTGCTTCTGTGCCCTAGGAACAAGAGGAACAGCAACAGTGGTGCTGATTCATTACTACCCAGAAAAGGTGAAATTTTCACTATTCACACCAAGGTAGAAGTACTGAATAAACATTTCTGCTCGGCATGGGGAAAAGAGCCAGTTCAATATTCAGATTGTATTACAGACAGTAATTTTCATCCCAACTGTAACACAGAGAACATTAAACAGCACTTACTAAAAAGCACTTTTAAAACAGCAGGTCAGGATGATTTCTACCTAAGGAGGCATTCTGTAATGTCTATAATCCTTCACAGTCTAATGGGGATGCCAGAAAAATTTGAAAAATGACTGACAGGGGAGTAATAAGGAATTGAAGGATAAAATAATTAATACCAATCAGCATGTTTTTACAGAAAATATAATCCCTAGGCTGATACAGCTTTGGATGAAAGGGTAACTCCAGGGAATAGCAGTGATAGCCCTGATGCACCAGGCTAAGATGTATGCAGGTTGATACTGCCACTTGTACCCAAACAGAATGTTTTCACAGGTGTCAAGACCTGGTGAGCATGGAAATCATTGCTGAATAGGTGTGTTTCAAACAGAGACCCATAAGTGCAAGGTCACTCAAGTTTCATTCGAATAGCCTGAAGGCACACAGTCATCACTGGTCAGCGAGCAAAGGCATGTTAAACTCTGAGCAAACCAGGTCACAGGCAGGGAGGATGGCACAAGAGGTACAAGTGACCAACCCACGCCGCCATATGGCCTCCGCAAAGGCTGCATGGCTGGCATGAGGACCTCCGGCCACAGCCAGAGGACAGACCATCTGTTTGGGTTTGTAAACCGAGCCACCGCAGAGGATCATCGCCTGCAGGTGGGCTCTAACCATGACCCTGCGACTGAGGAGAGACCTTCGGACAGACAAGCAGGGGAACACTGTATAGGGGCAGAGAGATCCACCATCCCAGCACGTGCTATTGCCACAGCTGCTCTCCAGTACCACATCCACCGCACGGAGAACATCCAATAGTCATGAAGGGCTTGGAGAGGAGCCACCAGGAGGAAGGCGTCATTTCTAAAACCTCAATCAAAGCAGCATTCACAGAGCTCAATCTGTTTCGCTGATCAAAGAGAGGATTATAAAGTCCTTCAATCATGTCTGCAAAGACCTACGCAAGGAATAGAAATTCAAAAAGGAATAGAAGCTCTGACAAATACAGCGCTTAGAAGCTGAATCCAAACCAGAAGCCATGGTTGATACAGGGATGGTGTTTTTTATTTTTTAAAAGGAAAATTTATACTTTAGATAACTTAGCAAGCATCGTGTTGGACTCTTTCCCTTCTTTGCAGCCGAAGCAGAGGGCACCCATGGCTCGGCAGTGAGCAGCCTACCCCCCAGTGCAGACACCATGGGTCTAGGAGAGGGTGATGGGTGAAAGGCTGAACCTGGGGACCTGCTGCTAGTCCAGGCACCAGAAAACACTGACAGACAAACCATGACTTCACAACTTTTCCTCCTTGTTCAGCAAAGGGGAAGATACAGAGCCTGGTGAGAAATGAAGGCGCTTTTCAGACAGCGGGTAATGCCAGAGCAAATGATACAGTTTTAGGAACAGATGAGCCTGAAAATCTTGACTACAGAACTTTTTTCTGTTATCTTTTTTTTTTTTTAATTGCTGCCACACATCTCTGTGCAGAAACAGATGACACACTCTACTTTCTACTGACAAGTGGATCAGTTTTCTCTTTGTGGGTAGTATAAGGCCTCCCTGGAAAAGCCTGTGGCTATTTAGGACAGACAAGGTGCTGTAAGATATCTTACAGCACCACTTACTCACCACTTCTGCTGGTATACTTCGCAAATGGGAACATTAAAGAGTATGATCTTGAATGAAAGCACACAGCATCTGCAATACATACTGCAGCACATCCAAACGATGGGCTAGCTGGGGAGGAGCGGTGTGAACAGTAAATTTCACTTGGGAGGGGGCGGGGGGCAAGGCAGCTTGGGAAACACTGACGTATTGTCTTTCCATTACTAAAAGTTACACTTTGTGAAATAGCATTAGATCATTTTAAGAGGTTTATATAAGGACACTGAAAAACAAGTCCTTTTGCAAATTCTGTTTTTCTAATGTCTCCCTCCCCTTTATATTTCCACTATGCATCAGGTTGTGAAAATCCAACACGCAGTAAGTTCCCAGACAGAGAAGACTAACCTTGACCTAAGTTAAATCTTCCATCTGTTCCCGGCTCCTTCTCTTCTGTCCATCAGACAGGCTCATAGCCGTGCCTTAACTACTTGTTTAGGAAGGATGTGACATGTTCCAATTTAATACATTTAGCCCTTCTTAGAGCAAACGTAGAATTAAGCCTCAGTATGCACTTGACAGATCTCTTAGCAACTACAGTGCAATCAGCCAACAATGGATGATTCACAGTTTTAGCAAGAGTGTGCAGAACTGCCTGCCAAAAGTCTGAATAAACTCACATTGCTAGACACTATGGTAAAATGTACCCTGATCTCTTTTAAACTATTATATCATAGAGGAAAGTTAAACTGCATGCATTCCAGCAGCTCGCCTGAGCCTGGAAATACAATTGAACTGCAACATCTTCATTTTATGATAACTGAGACTTTTCAGTGGTTATTTTTGATTAATTAGGATAATGGTACCCTTCAAGGGAAACTGCTAAAATCCATCAGTTTGTGTAAATACGGGAGAACCTCCTCTGTTGCATTGCTCTGAAATGGGACCAGAGTCCAGAGGATACTAACAGGGGCAGCCTATCCAGAGATCCATTGATTAAAAGATGGGCTTAATCTCACACCTCCTGCTGCAGGGCCCACTGACACTTAAAATATTTAGAGATCTGTGTGCAGTCCGTGAGTCAGAGCGGAATAGCAGGAAGCAGCACAAGAAAGTGCAAATACCCATCCTGACACATGGCTCTACTCTCTTTATCACCCTCCAAAGCCCAGCTGAGGACCAGGATGTCACAACAGAGACAAGATTGTTCGTGTTTCTGCAGCCAAATTTCTGCCTTCATTGACCAGTTTCACTCCAAGCGTCAGATTTTGCTGTGGAAAGTTTCCTCTATGCTCTCCATGTGGATATCTTCCTACACAAAAACAGACTTGAGCAAATCCTTTACGAAATACTGTTGAAAAAATAAACAAAACCAAAGAGCACAAGAATTAGTCCCACACAGCAAGAGCACCAAGGGACAGAGGATAAGTCACAGACCATTCCCTGTCAGCTACAACCATGAATCACGACCAGAGCGTTTCCTGTGGCACACTGGACACCAGAGTAAAGCCCCTCGTGAGTAATGGGGTCTGGTCACAGGACACAGGGACAACCCTCCCCCAGCATTCCAGCCTGATCTTAACATCATATTACAGTGAAGAATCCCTTTGGATCTCTGGCATAAACTTCAGCTCCAGGGGTCAGAAAAGCTTTTCACTATATTTTACGGCAATTTATGTATTGCATCTGCCCATACATACCGCACATTTTGGACTCTTGTTTTTCACCATCCCTTCCCTGAGGCATCAATATTCACAGCCAGAAGAGAGCTGACACTGTTGCCTTTTCTACTTTTAACTGCCTCAAGCCGCTGCTCACTTGGTACCCAACTGAATGAAACCCCATTTAAAAACACAGACGTCTTAGCAGCACAGTGAAGCCAAGCCTGAGTTTGGATCCTTGCGTGTTGTGATAATCACCTCTCTTTGCCATTTTTTCAGCAGGCCTTGTCCTCCAGCTCTCCCTCAAGGTGGGGGATGACTCTGTGACACTTGGTGGGAGACCCACCCCTAGCTCCATGCAGGCATCACACAAGTGCTCTGACCCTGCATTGCTCCCAGGAAAGAACAGACCAGGCACAGACCCAAGACGATGAAAAGCTGCAGCGTGCTAAATCTGTTTACCATTTTGGCCATGCACCCTGGCAGCCTCGTGCTGCCCCAGCCACCAGCAGCCTGGGGATCTCTCCCACTGCAGGCAGGAGCCTCGCTCCAGCAGCCCTTTTCCAGGTAAAGCAGATATGCTTGGCTAAATAAGTAGCTTGCTTTGGCATGGAAAAGCAGGGCGCCCGAGTCGGTTGGCAGACTTAGTCTCTGAAAAAAAGAGGGCTGTGGTCAGGGAAAGGAATTTCAACGCACTGAGCTCCACACTGTCTTTAATACTAGGATAGTCACAGGTTTCCATTTGTATGGGCTGACAACCCTTCAAAGCAGGGGAAATACAGCGAGCGTCAGGAAGATGCATTAAGTGCAAAAAAATACCACAGCTGAGAGTTTCTGTAAATGCACAAAGACAAAAATTAGACAGGTAAAGAGAGGAGCAGGTACAGAGTACAAGGTGCTTACACATTTATTGCTTTTGTAAAGAGAAGCTTCCCATTGACAATGCTCTCAATAGACAAACCAGAGCCCAGGAGATTTTTCCATCAATTTCCGTAAGGATTAGACCAAAGGGCTGAGAAGAATGTGAGCAGTGGGGCCGCAGAGCGCTGGGGCACAGGCGCCTTGGTCAGGGAGGGAGCAGAATCTAGCATTTGACTTCAATCAAGTAGCAACGTGTGATCTGTGCCATGTACTACCAGCATCATCACATACCACCAGCTAAAAAAAAGTGCTGTTATATCTAAGAAAGAAAATACACCGGGAACCGATTTTGCCTCTGCTCCAAGCAGGCTATCGTTTGCCTCGATGCAGGCAGAGGGGATGTCATTTTTTCCATCCTTGAGTTGTTCTGCTGCAGCTCTTTTGGGAGCTCTGCTACCGCCTCAGCCACGGAGCACATGTGGTGGTGTTTCTGCTTTGGGGAACGCGGTGTTACTCAATGGCTGACGTGAAACCCCGTGTTGTACAAGGCAGCACAGCAGAATTCCCTCACTCCCTGTTTTACCCTATAAGGGCATTCGATGATGGCGCTGCAAACCTGTGCCTTTGCACACATTTTCTGCAGCTGCTGCAGCACAGCAAAGCCAAGCCCAAGTCTGGATCCTTGCGTGTTGTGATAATCAGCTGGGGTTCGGAAAATCCTTCAAAAAAAAATCTAATGTTCTGGCAACTTAGCAAGACTTCTGAAAAAATAACAGTTTAACATCTGGAAAAAAAATACCCTGAGGAAGTCCAAGACCAACACAGCACAGAACATTTTCCCCCTATAACCGTTACTGTACAGCACTTCCTTGTCCCCAGCTCAGTGAAACTGGAACGTTTGCATCAAGATGCTGAAACATTTTATTGGAAGTCATGCAGGAAGGTGGAAAGATAAAGAGCTATTCATACACTTGAACATTTTTTTTAATTTTCTGGGTTTTGTTTATTTTTATTCCTGTCCCATGAATTTCCTCGGTCTTTTAATGCATCTTAATCTTCATCAATATTTAACTCCGCAGCAGAAATACTGCATACTTTGTTTTCCCATTTAACTTGAGTGAAGGGGGTAAAAAACTTCTATGGGAAGAAGAAAAACAGCCAGTTCTAAAGGAAATGACTTTTCCTTTTTCCACAAGATGCCTTGGAATAGAGTCAGGGAAAAGGATGAAAGAGGTGGGCAGCAAGAACACCACGCTATTTCAGAGAGTTAGCCAGGGTCATCATTTAGGACACTCTTCCTGCCTCTGGGTCCCAGGTTTAAGACCTGCCTAAGATCAAGACAGAAAATATTCCTCAATGGATTTAACTCTCAGCAGACATAACCATGTAAGAGCAGCTCCCGGCAGTATTGTTCACAATGAACAAGTAACCATACGTATACACAACTATACGCTACATATATATACACATCTACATATGCATGTGTACAAGATCCTTTAAACTGGGGATGGGAATGCTTAGTGAACTTTTTGCAAGCTAAGGGAGATCTCCCATCATTTTCAGTATTTCCTGGAACAGCCATTTCCCATCGCATGCAACAGACAGGTCTGTAAGAAACTGCCCAGGATAGGGCAGAACTGACATAACCCCATGCTAGCAGAGACGCTCCACATGACACTACCTGGCTCATCATACCATGCTAGAGCCTCCAAAAACCACTATTTTTTGTTTTCTTTGTCTCTTACTGGAAGTAAATCTGTAAATTCAGATCATGACCTGAAAAGTCTCAGATACCTACTTTTCCACCTGCCTGCTCTGCCATGGAGCAGCACCCCAAGCAGCACTTGCACCTGGGACACCAGCAGTCTCCATGCATCTGATTAAAAATAAAATTAAGAAAATCTCAGTTAAAATGTATGGAGGGTTAAGCTTTCCAACACAGTATTTTCAGTGTTGGCTATGAAATGCTACATCGTTTTTCCTTGAAAAAACAGAGTTGCTGTGTTTGGACAAGCTCATGCTCTGCCCTCCATCGGTTACTGGGGCTCATGCTACAGCAGATCAGATCCCACATACTGACTACTGTAGCATTAAAAACATGGAGCTACCTGCACACTGTCACCCATCAGTCTTCAAAAGATCCTAAGGCCCCTGAAGAACCTGCACACACCTTCACTCAGCCAGAGAAACCAGGTACAACAGAGCTGCTCTAGACCTTGGATTCAACAGGAAGCAAACCCATACAACATTTTTATTCCCATGTATTACATGGAGGATTTATATACTTTAATCCTGGTGCATCCAGCTCTCCTGCAAAGGAGACTTGGACCTAGCAGAGTGTAGGAGCTCTGCACTTCTGTCATCCCTCCATATGATTATTTCTAAGGATTTTCACTGTAAAAGGACAGCAGAAATGGGCCCTGCAGTATTCAGGTTTGTGAACGTGTTTGGATGCAGCCTGGCTCAGCAGAGGGGGACGATGCCATGCAAAGCCTTGTGCAGGAAGCCATGCAGGCTACAGTGCCTTGTGACTCACCTGCATTAACTGCAAAAACCAGACAAATCAACCTAATAAATCTCCTGTGCAGGTACAGCTCCCAAAAATGTGGAAATACTGAAAAGAGGAGCTCTGACAGAGCCACCTGTGGAAGGCTTAGATTACAGAACCAAGACATAATTGCATCTCTCCCTTCCCACTTGCAGCTGAACTCTCGAGTCACATCAACAAACACTTGGCACATAAAACAACAGCTTTCAAGTGCTCTTACACAAATTAATGACTCCCTCCCACACCTCTGTGGCTCAGGGGTTTCATTATCTGCTGTGGATATACAGAAAGTGGCATGTCCCTGCCCAGCTGGTTTGGCCAAGGGAAGGTACGGGTGCTCCTGGGAGCCCCTCCGGGAGCAGGGGAGCTCCCTGCTCCCCACTGGTGCTTTGCCACCACCTGTTGTCCCAGCACATGGCATGGCAGTGCCAGGGCACTGCTTCCTCGTGGCACACCTCTGCTTATGCAGAGCTGGCAAAGGGAACCCTGGCCACCAACGGGTGACTGCAGCAGGTAGAGAACTGAAATGCCTTCACATGCTAAGGAACAGAGTGAGAGCCACAAAACTCATGCTAGAGAAGACCCTGCACCTGCTATTTTGTGGGTCCAAATATGGAAAACCCTACTCAATTAAGCAAAGAGCAAACCTGAACAGACAGGAAGAACTGGGAACAGAAGAAATAATTGTTGGTTTTCAGAAGGCTCCTCACAGAACAGCAGATCTGACCAGTGATGCTAGACTTCCCGATGGTTCATTTGTTCATTTATTATTTTTCCCCTCGATTTGATCAAACAAGATCAACAGGCATTTCAGGAGAAAAAAAAAGTACAAACATGCTTTTTAAATTAAAAAATTCCAGGCTCATGAGATTTATACTCAAATGCCCCTCTCCATGCAAGTTATGCTTCTTCTCAAACACAAATTTCAAATACAAGTAAGACCCATCAAACCTTCTTTCATGTCAAGCAAAGACAACCCTAAACCCCCCCAAAACCCAATACACAAGGCTTCATCCCTGCCTTGAACCAGAAGTTGGATCTACAACTTAGTGGCACATATAGATGCTCCAGCGGCACTGCTGTACCACTTGGGGGAATCGTATGACGCATTTTCCAGTGCAGAGCCAACAACCACCAAGGACCTTGACACAAAAGGTTTTCAGGTGTCTTTGGAAGTGTGTGTTGCTGAACAGCTACTTGAGAAATCACTCTTCTCCCCATCACACAGCTGTGATACAGGGACAAAAACTAAGCCAAGCAGTTGGGGTACGAGCAGTGTTCCTGTCTCAAACTCTGGTGCACCATTTTACGGATTTCCATTATCAGCTGCCTGGGCTGCCATTTCCTTATTCCCTGGCGAGACTCATATTACTGCAAACCATACAGGTTTTGCAAAAGACTGCAAAAGTCCATCCTCTATCTTTTGTGCCATCTACAATAAGCCTTCTTAGAGGGCAGCAGAGGACAGCGAGAGGTCTACCCTCCCACCCACAGGCAAGGTAAGTACATCCCCCAGATGCACCTAGCCTCTCTCCAGGGCTGGAGACCCCCCCCACACATAACCTATTCTAAGACTTTACTATCCCTCCTATTCTCCCCCAGTATCAAACATGTATCTTGCTCGCTGCCATTTTTATCCCACAACTTCTTACTCTGATTGCCATAGCTAATCCCTCCCTTTCAGCAGCTGGCTGCCCAGGGGACACTTCTGCATTTTCACTGTCACACTATACAGAACGTAATGAATCTTTAATTAAATGGGCTTGATGAGGAAAGTCATTCAAATTAGGCTTCATCAGCAAGACAAAACCCCAGCTGTCTTTCCTAAAGGATATAATGATGCACAGTTTAAAATACCTGGAATCCAATTTTAGCACTGCAGAACAACAGTCCTCAAAACCAGCATTTGTTAGGTAAGTGGGGAACGGCTGAAAGAAAAATCTCAAAGATCTTAATCAAGCACATTTTAAGCCATGCAGCTTTTATGGCAATTTCTTCATAAACCAAGAGCTTCTGACAATCTAACAGGCTTAATGCAACCAATGGCAAGAGAGCAACTGGTTTCACAGGGGTTGTCATTTGCACATCCAATGTATGACAGCAAAATGGTACAAGTACCCTGGAAAAGACACCTCTGGGAAGCTTGTTGTAGCTCCATGGAAATGGAGTAAATAAAGCATGCGTCGTCAGCACATCCTCAACATGCTTCTCATCCCTTTAGGATGACAGCAACACTGGGAGCTTCTCTTGTTTAATCTGCACAAAAGGATTCACGTGCTCAGCGCTGAATGACTCTTCACGTGGACTTCAGTGGGAATAAGCTACCCCGGATTTCAGAAGAAAAAAGCACTAACAGAAAGTTAATGAGGTACAAACCAGGTTATGAATGGACCAAAGAAAAAAATTCTCCTTAAAGCTATTTCCTGCCCTGCTGTGATCGAATACATGCCTTTTAAGGCCTCACCTTACCCCCCTCCTTTCTTTAAGCAATGCTTTATTGTACCCTGAGACTTTCTCCACTTTTCTAATCAGTTTCCATTATGTCCTTTTCCTTTAAAGTCTCCCACTGTTACAGCTCCACCAGGAGCAATAATGCTGAAAACGGCAGCATAGACTGGCTATGGCCTTTTAAATAGTCTTGAAATGGAGCCAAGGTGGAATAAGTCTACTGGACGGGGGTGTTAAAGCACCAGGGCTCTTACTGCCAGTGCCTGCATCCCTGCTCCTGCCAAGGCAGCTCTGCACACGACAACATGGAAAGTTTTAGAGGGGAGTCTAGCCTTGGGTAAGAAAAAATTCCTGACCTGCAAGTTTTTAAAAGGACGTTATGAACCAGGGGGCTGGATTTGGCCCCCTTCAAACCAGAGGGAGACCCAAAGGCAGAGCACAGCGGCAGACCGACTCTGGCAGAGGAGCACTCAACCCATACAGGGAGCTTTCCCCATTTCCTCCTCCACTGGAAGGAGGGTGATGCAAGTTCACTTTGTGGATTGCCTTCTGCTTTTATGTTCAAAACAGAAAACCACCACTGTGCCTTGCATGCATGCTCTGCTGTCACTTCTAATGAACCTTTTTACCCACCTTCAATATTTCCCTCTCATCCACATTCCCACCTCACCAGCTCATACAACGAGCAACCGGCAATGCTCGGAGCTGGATGGCAATCTCATGAGACAGGCTCTCGCAAGAATTTCCTGCTTCTGGTTCAGCCAGACATACTGCAACAGACGCTCTCGCAGGATTTTGGCACCTTCACTCCTCGTTCAGGCCAAGACCCAGGAATGCAAGTGAAAAAAACACTTTTTAATTTTTAGAATTTTAAAGTAACTCAGCTCTTCCCTCTGCTGCCGTGGGTGTCTGGTTGGCTTCCATGCTAAAAGACTGCTTCCACTGAGATTAACTGAATTTGGAAACCACAGAGCTCAAAGTATAACAAAAAAATTTGCTTCCCAGAAAACACCTCGGTAAGACACCACCACAGTAGGGTGTCAGAGCAGTTCACCCCAGAGAAGAAAGTTTTAGGGAAAGAACAACTGACTGACCCTCCAAGTACATGGGATTAGGTTTTCCATGAGTCCTGGGGTACTTCAGCAAGTGTTTCAATCAAGATGACCTAGGTAGTGAAAATTCTGCATAGCAGCCTCGGGCAAGACCTACAGATCTTTTGTGCATGTTCCTAAAAGTGCAGCTCATGATGGACTGAGGAAGCCGGACCTTCTCCATTTTCTGGTCTCTTCTTCATTGAATTACCACGTAAGCTTGCACTACAGCTGGATGAGGCCATTTCTCAGTGTGACTAATGTCTCACAGTAAATGCTTCAGATGCTTGTAGACTGCCACAGCTCACACCTGTGCTTCAGGGAGCATCTTCCTAGGCATCACTGCTGGATCAATACAGTTCCCACTGACAAATCAGCTCAGGAAAAAGCCTTGCTGGAAATTCATAATTTAGGCCACATACAGATGCACTCTGACAAATCCCCTCTCCTCACACCAGGCCTCACCTTGCAGGAGAGCCTGAACCGATGTCCATGCTGCTGACACACAGTAAGGACCACACTGGACGTGGTGGTGGGTCCTGGCTCCTTTCAGGAGGGGTGACCCTCAGACATTCTTCTACTTGTTCACTGGAAACACAGCTTCCTTCCTGCAGTCCGTGCTGATACAAGCAGTGGTCATAGCTTAAGGTACTTTCAAACACACCTTTCCTACCTCCTGCGTGTGATGGCCTCACACTTGGCTTTCTTGTAGTAGCAAAAGCAGGATAAGTGGGGGCAAGAACACCTTTTGTGAAAAACTGTAACCCAGCTCCTAGCATATAGGCAACTCAGGTTTTAAGTAGGAGTTCAGAAAGGCCAGACTTCTCAGTACGAGTGCCTATAGCTGGCCTGGGCTCCTAAATCACGCATAGGTTCAGGAGGAAATAACCTGCTTTTCAGAGACACTCAGCATTCCCATTCAGGGCTTCAGCCAGGGGTCAGAGGACATACACCATGGTGTAAGTAGTTATTCAGGCATGTTAAAATACTTTTAAAAGATTCTGCTGCTTATCTCATCTACAGGAGTTATCCCCTATGCTGGTATCTGTGCAGGGCTGGGGTTAATGCCTTGTACCAGACACGGTACACGTGACAAGGAAAGCTGGTGTCGATGGCAGTCACCTCCTCATCTTCAGCTCCTCTGGAGTACCTTCCCAAAGAGCTAAATGAGCACGTCTGTTTTCTACCAGGTATAAAGGAGCAAACTTACAGAAAATCTCATTACTAGAGCAGTCAACACATATGGGAGGCGTATCAGATGCTTTATGCATCAATGAAGAAACAGCTTTCCCAGCCATGCAGGGGCATGCAAAAAGCCAGTCACATAGATTAAGCGTTCTTTAAAGACCTACACTACACACGGATTTAGCTTGTTCTTAAAACTCATTGCAGAATATATTTAATATTGTTACATGCTGTATTTAATATTACTATGCATGCAAGCTCTATTGTGCTATTAACCACACACGTTCATGGGCACCACAGTCTAAAATCTCCTCGTCAATATTTAAGGCTAAGAAACACTTTAAAAGCTAAAGCCATGTCATCTTGACAAATGTTACATTACTTCAGACTTTCCACTATTGAAAAACATGATCACGAGATCAGCTCAGAGAGATGCTAACTAAGCAGACACAGGGCAGGAAAGAGTTTAAGTGCTTTAAACTAAGACTGATTACAGGCTTTATGTTAAGCACTGGCACCTTACAGGATTGAGCCCCAGATACTTATACACTTGCGTCACAGGCACAAGCCTTAAAGGAAAAAGTCGCTCTCCTTGAATTACAGCATAACATTCAGAATGCACAGCAATTGCCTGTCCTTACCCTTTCATTCCTCCCTGGACTGAAACCATCAGTTAGATCTACAACCTGCTCCGCCACTTCCCCCCCACTCCAGATCCCACCAGCTTCAGAGCAGGCAGCCAGCGCTTGCACTTCTCTGATAGACACCCCCAGGCTGCTTCACATACTGAACGCCTCCTGCCAGTACCAAGGCTGAAGTCC
Organism: Falco peregrinus; assembly: GCF_023634155.1. Classification (NCBI taxonomy): domain Eukaryota; kingdom Metazoa; phylum Chordata; class Aves; order Falconiformes; family Falconidae; genus Falco; species Falco peregrinus. The sequence goes on along the minus strand of NC_073730.1, from coordinate 19,032,429 downwards.
ATTACATGTGTTTAAATATTTAACATGACTGTCAATATGTATTTTGTGAAGCTAACAGAATTAAAATGTGTTTTCAGTACTTTTCGTAACACTCCCAAGAAGTCCGGTTTTGTTACTGGCATAGCACTTCGTGGCATATGGAGGTATGTGGTGAATCTGCCTTCAGGAATGCAAAACGGGGCATTCTTTTCAGGCATGGTCTCAGGATTTATATAAATCTGAATAAGACCTTACACACTGTTTTGTTAACAGCTCTTTGTTTACATTCCTGAAGAATTACAAACCCATTTCTTAAAAAGCTTTAGGAATACTGCTGTGCGTTACAGGGCCAGCAGCCCTTTAGGAGCTCCTGTTAGGCTTCTGGTGGCGTGCAGCAATGTTGTAAAGAGGGAGGGTAAGGAAACCAAGCAAAGTGGAAACTAGGTTAAAATCAGAGAAGCCTGGTGCAGAATTACAAGCAGTGCCTTTAGTCCTTAAGATGAAGCGCGGACAGAGCACATTTCAACTGCACAAAAGCTTTTGGCGGTTTCTGGTGGCTGCTGGCATCTGTGCCAAGGTTCCCCTAAGGATGGAGAAATGAGAAAGCAAAGCCACGCTTCGGAAATATCAAAGCCAGGACATGAAACAGCAAGCCCCGGGAGGGACAGGACATGCTCACAGCTAGCGGAAGGGACAGTCACGGGAGTATTTTCCCATCTGTACCACAAACCCAGCTGTCTTTGTCAGAGCCTGGATAGCAGTCGCCCTTCTTTGTATTAGTTTCACCTTCCCTGGCATTTACTTTTGCTACTGTCCAATCATCCTGCATGGCCAGGACACAGTGCCACAGCAATCCAGGCTGCAGGGGAGCCACGGCTCTGGCTACTGGGTCAGGCAAACCCATTGGGAGTGTCACTGCAGCCAAGCGAGTGGCACCAAAGCAGCAGAGATGCAGCACAAGGGTCCTTCCCTACCTAGCAGGCTGTAATACCTACAGATCCCAGGCTCCCCCAGCCCCTATTTGATCAGGGCACTGCTGATGCCGTGGGTCCACACCAGGCTTCCATGCAAAGGGCTGAAGGCTGGGAGGACTTTTTGGGAACACGGCCACAGAAGAGTGTTTGCCATCCAACCCTGGCCACACCAGTTCTAGTCCTGCTCCTGTAAAAGCTCTCCAGTCAGCCCTGCGCAATGCATGGCTGGTTTGATGCTCTTCTGCCAGAAACAGCTTTCATGCTGCTTGTGGCGTTGTCTCCGATAACAAGATGGACGCCACTCCTGGCAGCCTGCCATTCGAACCCACCTGGAAACAGCTCCTGCAGGCACAAAAAGCCCAGCAGTTTTGCTTCATGAATTTTTACGAATTTTTAGTGATTCAATTAGCTGTGAAGCAGGGGTATAAGGGCAGAAATAGAGCAGCGCCTTTTCCAAAAGGCTCCTTGTGCTCTGATAATGAGTTTCCTATCACCAGTGCTGGTATTTTCAGGCTCACTTGATCTATGTCAAGCTACTCAGGAAAAGTCTATCCATCATCCCCACCGCACAAACTGGCATGTTATCAACTGTCCCACAACAACACAGACCTCAGGGCCCACGGGAGACTGTCCTCCCCTGGCACCTTTCTGCAAAGGCTCTTCTAGGACACTCTCTTCCATAACATTAAGCCTGGCTCTCAATATATCAAACCTCTGGATGCCAAGTATTCATTACTAGGCCTTTCTAAGAATAATTTTGCAAAGCTTGGATGGCAGTATGTTTTCACAGCTGATGTGGAAAAGCTAGAAACAACATTTCCCAATGAGAAATCTCTGCTTTACAAAGTGTGCACTGTTTCTTAGGGTTAATCTGACTTGCTAAGGGCAGCGGGGGAGGAGGGGGAATCCTTTTACACTGTTGACATAAAATGTCTCTGTCTTAATAGCTGAATTTTTCCATTTTCTACTATCTGCACTAGGATGGATATACTAAGGCAGGGAAGGAAAAATACATCAACATCTGACCTCACAGCATGCATAAGATGGCATATGCACAGATGGCATAAGATGGGCCATCAGAAACCCTGGTTAAGCCTGAACGCAGGTTCCCCTTGCCCAGTGGGACAGAAACACCAGCAAGATCTCTGCAAGGTTAAGGCAGGGCAGCTGTCTCCTAACTGGCAGTCCTCGGACAACTCCTGACCTTCAGGATCACGGCCAGCACCTCATTATGAGCCTGCTAAACAGCTATCAGTATTACAGCTTATTCATAATACATGAACAGCTTAAGTGGGTCAGAGAAACCTGTATATCCAAACAGCCTGACTCCCAACAGCGGTCGGTGCTGGCAGCTTAAGGAAAGAATAACAGAAAGAGGACAAGTATAGAGTGCCACTGTCTCCAGTATATTTTCCGCAGCTTATTGTAAGAGGCAGGGTACATATTTCCGAAGCCAGATACTGCATCTGGATCAAAGTGTTAAACAGCTATTGATGGATCTCTCTTTCATTAGCTGACACCCAGCTGTACTTTTGGCCCCTGCAACATCCTGGCAACAAATCTGACAGTTTGGTTGTGCACTGCATGACAAAGTACTTCCTTCTGCTGGGATCTGCTGCCTGGGTATTTCTCTGGGTGTCATACTACCATTCCCAGTTCACTTTCTCTGTATCATTATGAGATACTGTAGAGCTCTCCAATTTCTCCCCTACCCAAAATAACTATGAGCTGAAGGCATTTATCTAATTAGCACCACTTCATACCTCAGCAAGGTCTTCTCATCCACCTCTACCTCTTCTGCTTACACTGCATTTCCAGAATGGGTAACCAGAACCTAACACAGCATTTCAGGTCCAGATGAATAATCAATTTAAGCCCAGTCAAAAAAATAAAATGGCCTTTCAGCAATACTGGAGGTATACAGCATTTAGGACTTTTGGAAATGCTCATCTAGAAGGGACTGTCCTAACCCAAAGCCCTGTGGTCAAGGCAAGCTGGTTGTTTTACTGTGTGACAAGGTCACATCCAGAACAAGAGGAGGATTAACAGAAGCACTTGCTTTAAGGGTCATAAAAAGTAAGAGACTGCTGTATGGTACTACTGAAGCTCCATTTCATAGGGATTGGAGTTTCACAGTTGGACTTGCCACCATCAGTGAAGATGTGGCATCCAGGACAACACATGAAGTGCTAACAAGGGCTCCCCCCTACGCAGACTCTCAGGTCACACCACACCACGCACCCCCCAGCCTTTTTCTTCATACTGGCTTTGACAGCATCTGTCTTCTACTCAGACTTCTGCCCTGACTACTCTTCCTGCATTGGTAGGGTTTCACGTTTCAGACAGTTTCCTTTCTTAAAACCAGGTCAGATCAAAAGGATCAAAAATTACTGGACAAAGATCACTAAGGCCAACAGCAGAGTAGTATCTGTGACTTCTTCTAGAAACTACACTAAAACCAGTTGTTCTCTGCACACATTTTGAGCTGCTGCAACCAGGAGGAATGTGGAAAAGGGTCTATCACAACCTTGTGTCTTCTCTTCTAATACTCTCTACTCCAGGAATGTGCTACATGTGGAAGTTCCTGAATACAGGACACTACAGGAGTCACTTTGTATCACCTTGAAAAAAAGCCAAGCAAACTTACAGAAGAATTCAGTGTTTCCTGGAAAAATACAGGTATCCAATTCATATCATCCTCCATTATTATTTATTGCTTCTATCCTTTCCCATTTGTCTCTCAACAGCACTGCTGACTTCAGCTCTTGCTACCACAGGCACTGGTATTCCCATCAGAGGCTTGTAACAGATACTGAGCCATGAGATAGCACATTAAACTTCAGCAAACACCTACTGACTAGCAATAGTCCACCACTACCAGAACACCACTCTCCTCTGTACAGTGTTGGAAGAGCATAAGATACTCGAGCTTCATCACTTTTGCTGTTTTAAGCACAGTGATGACAGGCACACTCAGTTATCTGGGTAGGTGAAACTCTCCAAAGCACTTGTACTGTTTGAAAAATTAATTCCTGCAGGGCTGGTATATGTCTTTCACCTTTAGAAAGGCATGGTCTGGAGTTTACTGCTAAAAATTTTAAGTACTTTGCAAGGTATATTTTTTAATTTCTAGACATCGGGCCAAAAACCTTAGCTCCATTTCTAAACCACTTTGTCTTTCTAGCTTGGCTTTGCATGGAGATGACCATCACCATGGCTGCTAGTCTGTGACTCAAAGGGCATCAATGATACTGAAGTAGAAACCTATGCACAAGCAGGATTCTTACCCTGTAAGATCATCCTTTCTACAAGGTATGGGATTCAGCTTCCCTGACAGCTCTTACATCAAGTCTCAGAAAAAGAAGAGAAATGCAAAATCAATCACAACACTGCCAAGTATCCAATTATGTGGCAGTCTTGTTTCAGCTTGTTTCAGTGGCCAGCTGGGATTGAGCAGAGACAGACAATTTCATCTTGCCAGAGAACTTCAGTCAGCATCCAGAAACAGATGTGGATAGCCAGTTCCTTTACTATTAACATATATAAACCTTCTAGAAACAAATTACCACAATTATTTTTCAAAGATAGTGCCCAATACTGAATCGCTACTGAAATGAAAATGTGTTCTGCAAGTCTTGAACGAGCTACTTTTGAAATACTTGTTCGAGTTTGCTATTAACTCAAAATGACAAAAAAAAGGCACATTACAGTGCTGTCATCTGACTTACATGTGATCAGTAGCCTTGGACGAACGCAAGACCTGACTTGGGTATCTCTCAGCCATAAAACATTCCATTTAATTTTTCCTGAAATAAAATTTCCTAACTGCTACAAAAGAGGCAGCAAGGATAGATACTGTCACTTGATGCTGTGGTGCATCATTTATCTTAACCCTTGAACTGTGACTACCCAGGTGTGATACCAAGAACGAAGCTATCTCATACCATAAGCCTAATTGATTAGATAAGCTTCTGTAAAAAAACACAACAAAACCCAGGTGGGTTTGGTTTTTTTCTAAGCAACTGATGAGCAGTAGTTATCAACAGTATTTTCTTTCTTGGTAGAAACACATTCTCTGCAGGAAGACTCTACTTTGTATAGGTCAGATATTTAATAAATAGTTCCACATTTTTGCTCCAGCACTATTTACTAGGAGACTTTCGACAAAGACAAGATACCCTCTGAAAACTGAACACAGAAGCATAGACACCATTTGCTCAGGCTAGGCTAAGCTCCTGAGCTCACGCAATACTCCATACAAGTGGAGTATTGCAAGTTAAAGCTGGCTATGTGGTCACTTCCCATAGCATCCTCAGTGGAGTCATGCTGTGTCCACAGCAGAGGCAGAGTAGCTGTTCTGGAGTCACTCCAGAAGAAATGGCAAGGGAAGAATAACCAGTAATATTGGTAGAAATTAAAGTCTGCATGCATTTATTTTAACTTAAAAAGCCAGTGTTTAGACCAGTCACGCTTGCTGAAGAGTTGCAGGCCCCTGTCACCTCACCAAGAGGGACAGTTTGAGACAGTGAGTTTAAGGACACAACTAGCCTCGTTGATCAAATGTGGTTTTGGGAGAAACAGTGAAAAAACAGAGGTTCTCTGGCCTCTGCCATGTTTATATTTCTACATCAGGAACATTTTAGAACAAACCAGTCCATCCATTGTCAGAGCCGAGACTGATATTCTTGAAATAGCATCAAGGGAATTGCACTGGTTTTATGTGCAGTATTAGGAGTTTTGTGTAAGATAATCAGGACTCTAGATCTGGAAAAAGCTTGGCAAGATGCAGTGTTGGGGTAACAAGTGTACACCATGAACTTGGCACCACAATGTGGAAAGTACTGTCCTTGTAAAGCCAACTGCCAGAAGGGCCTGCAAAGAAACACACTTAAAAAGATAATGGGAATGTCTGTTCTACTAGCTTATATACATAGCTACGCAAACACCACTGCGTAAAAACATGAGGCAAGTCTCTTCTTAGAAAGCAGAATAAAGGACCTTGAAGTGAGCAGTGTACAGCTTTTCTCAGGATGGAGTGTTATACAACAAGAGACCCATATCAGCTAAAAGACCTGGCATCGCACTGCTCAGACAAAACGCTGGATTGCTATGTAAACCTGCAATGCGTTCGTTACTGAAGAGTTTAGGGGAAAGGGAAACTAATCAGGTTTTGAGAACTTGAATGAAGTGACAGGCACATCCCCATATCATACTGCCAGCAAACAGTAGCACTTAGCCTCAACCACAGCGCAGCCCTGCAGAGATGCTGTCAGAAGTGTGCCCTGCCTGCAGAGATGCCATCCCAGCTCCGTTCTTCCCATGGGAAATACAGTGCAGCCCAGCAGCACTACAGCCTGTGCTCTGCATGGGAGCACACTGGGCAGGGCAAGTCAGGATCCTGGCCTGGGGCATCAATACACAGGGGCTATGGGAGGCCAGCCTGGAGGAGGGCAAGAGAGGGGCCCAGGTGGAAACACATGGGACTGGAGGCAAGTTGGCAAGTGAAAGCATATGGGAGGCAGAGAAGGGAAAACGAAGATTATGCTTCTCTGTGTGTCCTGGCACACTGCTGGGAGCAGCTGCTGCTTGTGCCATTGGTACAGCATGGGAAATCTCAGCTGGGGACTTTGCTCACGATACCAGAGCATCCCAGAAGCTAACAGGCAGAAGCACAGCACGCAGGAGCTCTTCCATATCACGCTGTGCTCTGCCACTCTCCAGAGATTCTGTCAGATCCCGTGATGAGCAAGACAGCACTGCTGTCTACATACCAATCCTCTCTTTTGCCAAGTGTGTAGGGAGTTGCAGGCTTGTATGGAGCACGGGATTAAAACCAACCCACCCATCAGGCAACCTACACTGGGGATGTTATGATCCATCTCTGATTCTTAAACCCAAAATTCCAGCAGTGACTGCGGTAAACTAGTTTATTATGTTTAAGTGAGGCAGTTACCAAAGAAAAAGATTTAGGTTCAATTTGAAAGTCTGGATAGAAATCTCTTGGGGAAGGAGCAGGGTAGCTCCAAGCCATATGTTTAAGTCAGAACAGAAAAGGCTCTTTTCACATTTTGGAGGAAATGCTTAGTTATTTGGAACCTTTAAACACTTCACATTTGCACTGAACCATAAGCTCACCAAGGGCTATTTATCACAGCTAAAGGAACAGTGATTAACAAGGTACAACAGCTGACATCAGGCTTGTACAATAACAATCAGTGTCCACAGGAAATTTAAAAACCCAGGCATTTAATTTGGGGTTTGCTTTTTTAATCTTATGGTCAGCAACATGGATATTCCTGAGAAATTTGACATTGCAATTTAGTAACAAGGTCTAAATATTGCCTCTGCTAGAAAAGCATGTAACCCAAGTTGCTCCTAGACTGTCCTTAAAGATTGTTTTACAGTTCTGTAGATAGAAACCAATTACAATGAAAACAGTCCACTTATATTGATCTGACTACAAGCTACTTCCTAACGTTTTCATTAGATCTGTGATCACAGAAGCAAAATTGAAAGTGAAAAAATACAGTTCTTTGCATAGCCAATTCACTTGAAGTGCCAGCCCTATTAATGTAGGGTCAGAGAGCTGTATCAGCAATGACCAAAGAATCACCTACCCAAACCAAGAGGCAGCACTTAAAGCAGACTATTTCAAAAGGAAGCTTGATTTCTTTATGTGGTTATGCCCCTTCCATCTGCTTTGCCATTTAGGAGGCTAAAACATCCCTTATGTCTACCAGTACCACCATCATACAGACTCCTGATACAGGTCTACCTGATACTGTTTAAATAACTGTTTTTAAGTTTAAGAGTGAACTTAAGTACTGTTTAAGACTCTTTTCTCCTCTATGCATGCTTTTCAGTTAATTTATATGCTAACATCAAAACACTGAAAACAAAAGTTAATGAAATATATTAAAGAAAACACTAATGCAGATTCTGACAAGTTACTTCATTGCCTTCTGCACCCCACGATGGGCATCACCTCTTAGCTCGTGGAGAAAGCCTTCAAGTGACACATGCTTTGTGGAAGACTACATTTGGTTCTGCCAATTATACGCTCTGCAAAAGACAACCAAAGCCCACATTAACACTCAGGTATACATCATATCTTGAAGTCTGACTGGTACTTCTCAACTTGTTTCCAGTGTAACTGAAATTAACACACTGACTATCTTACACTTTCACTCAAATTCTGAGGTTAGACTGGGAAGACTGTGAAAAGGATAGACTAAAGAAGGATGCATATGGCTCAGTGTAGAATAGGAAAGGTATTCAAGAAAAAAACATCTGACAAGAGGGTGGAAATGCACCTAGCACCACTTCTAAGTTTTATCAACCTTCATGTAAAGCTTTTCCCCACGTCTACTCACCTGCTGCTCTAAGCAGTAAGCAATGACACAACGGTAATCTCTGTGCTTTCTATCACTAAGATTTCTAGGCAGAACACCAAAGCTGGTCTGTAACATCAAGGGTAAAGCACAATAAGGACATGCAAAGTGGTCAGTGCAAATGTACAAGGCCTCCACAATTTGTTGCAACAGTTTAAAGACTTATGAATTATTTAAAGTGGTAATAAAAAGTTTAATCTCTTGCCTCTCTAGTGATCAGCAAGTACTAATCCCCCATGAAAACAACAGATCTTCACCAGTTGTGCAGAGACACACTGGTTTAAGTGGTTAGTCAGCAAATATAGGTTCTTTTGTACTAGCACGTGCTATAAAATAAAAACCCCATAACCTAATTAAGCTTGGGAGCTAGCAGAGCCTTGAATCTGTTTCTCCTGAGCCTACCTTTTCTATTACTTTGCAACAGACATCATTATTCTACAGAACTGTCTAGGTCTACAGAGGGAGTGGAGAAAGTGTCTACCATTTAGCAGTACCTACGCAGCAATACCTGAGTCTATACACATACATGACTTACCAAACTATTTTTGCCTTCTTTTTTCTCAGAAGCTTCCACCAATTGGCCTGAGAATCATTCCTGCAAGCTGTAAGCTGCAGCTGAGACTGCATCCCAGTACAGGGTGCAGGCTCTAGTTCATACATGGCTGCACAGCCCTGCAGAAACTGTACAGGGTGGGAGCAGGGGCTGGCAGCTAAGCAGGTCATGGTGATCAGCACTAAGAAGCAAAGTTACCCCGCCCAGCACAGCTGGAAGCTCTGCAGAAGCAGTGCTGTGAACAAAGCCCTGCAACCCAGCAAGCAAGTTGAGGAAGAGGTACCCAGACATTCTCAGAAAGCAATTAGGAGGCTTCTCCAATGCCTGTCAAGAGGATGGGATTTGACAAACATACTCGTTCTCTGTCCTCACTTCTGAGGGACTGTATCTTCCAGGATACACAGGAATACAGCCCACAGGTTGTCCACAGTGGGTCTTGGGGGAGTGTGGAACAGCAGTATTCTTGGGTGGAAGTCTCCTCTTGTCAAGGAAGTAGCCAGCAATCTCTTCTGCAGCAGCTCCTGAAGCTTTCCCAGCACCAGTTGTTTTCCCTTCCCTATGCCACAGCCAAGAAGAGGCGAGGTCTGTAGGGGCATTTTGCTGAGCTTTTGGGTTTCTATCTGTCTGCGTAAGCACAGAAGTGGTGGAAATACTGTTTCGTGCTACCCTGAGCACATTAAGACAACTTGGGCAGTAAGAGTAACGTGCTGATGAAGGCTCTTCTCAGCGACTAACCCTGTTGTGTTCAGAAGGTGACATGAGGAGTTTATACTAGAGGAATAAACAACTGAGAACATACTGCTGGAACTGGTCAACTGATCAGCAATCACAACATTTCTATTTGAGTTACTCAACTTGAACATCAAGCACACTGGCAACTGCACTCAGCTAAACAAAACACCAGTTTATCCACATTAGCAATCTACCTCTGGCTTACTTGAAAAGCCTTTACCTTGCTACCAAATCCAAAACTTTCCAGAAACTATAAATTTTAAAATAAGTTCAGAAGTTGATAACACAAAAAAAATAATGCCTTGAAATAAGCCTGACTCTTGCAAACAAATTATTAAACGCATGACTAATTTTTCTACTTTGCTAAAAAAATACTGGGCTCCTTCCCAGCACTGACTGAACATGACCAAATTTAATTCAACTCTTTCTCCCTACAATAACTTGGAGCAAGAACAGACATAACCCCAGATTTTATTTTGTTTTGTTCCAGACAGACATCCAGTACAGAATCCAGTGGTGCTGGAGGGGTAAGCAATAGTATCTATAAAGCCTGAAAGCTCAATCAATGCTATTACAAACTGCTGCAGAAATTGCCTGCTGCATACAGTGTTACAGTAATTGATGACAAGCCTTCTTAATAAGGAGTCTAGTCAGTGAAAGAACACACTGCATCAGTTCTTAAATATTGCATTATGGGTTTTCAGTGGCATGAAAAAGGGAAGATTGAGACAGTAGTACTCAGTTCATGTATCTGGCAGCCAGTTTATGTGGAGGCACAACACACCTGAAGCCACACTGCTCCAGCTGCACATTCAACCAGCTTTAGGATGCACCTTGGCGTCCTCCATGCCCTTCAGCTTTCACTGGTCTGATCAGTTTTCAGAGTCTGACCCATCACATGCCTCTTGGCAGGTTTACAAACCCTCCCTCCATTAATACTCTGCAGAAATAGTACCCTGCAACCCTGTTCCCATCACCACTTCCTTCTTCCACTGCTCCTGCCCGCTCTGTACAGAAGTCCGTTAAACTGTTAAGAGAGCAGTAAGACAAGCCTGGATGAGTCCTGCTTTATGGGAAGGCTCAGGTCAGGAGCGCATGCTCAGGAGTTGGGGTTTACTTTAACTGGGTTAAGCCAAGCATACACTAACTATACTGCTAAAATATTCATGGGGTTGTGCTTACATTACATAAGGAGAATAAGAAATTGCACTTTGAGAAACTGGTGCTGTACGTAGACTGCATCCATCTTCCTTCCCTCGTTCAGCCAGTTGACCATACAAGTGACAAAGCACTACAACATCCTTGGTTCACTTTCATACCAGGCTGACTAAGCCAGCTGAGGCAGGAATACAGCAATTTCACAGGCAGCATGAAGAAACTGGTTTCACAGGGCTTCATCCTTCTGGTTTTCTAGCAGTACATCCATCAGACCAGAAACAATCCAGATTTAACCATTATCTGCTGTCTCAACAATGAAGATTTCACAGCAGTTCAACTGACGAACCCCTGACTCCATGTATCCTAACATACAACTAGTTTCATGCTCACAGAATAATTCAGGTTGGACAGGACCTTGGGAGGTTTCTGGGTCAACCTCCCACTCAGAGCACAAACCAGGATGCTCAGTGCTTTACCCAGCTTGAAAAGCTCCAAAGATGACTGCACAGTTTCTCCAGGCCTTGTTTCACTGCTTGGCTGTCCCCACTGAAAAGCCTTTCCTTATGCCCCATTAAAACCTCACACTAACTTACACCCGTTGTCTCTTGCCCTCCTGCCACAAAACTGAACAGCCTGCTCCACGTTCTTGGTAAAATACAGTCTGCGAGTGCCAAGCAGAGAGGGTAATCGCTTCCCTCAGACCACTGGTTCTGCTCCTGTTAATACAGCCCAAGATCCTACTGCCCTTCTTTACCACAGGGACACTGAACTGGCTCACAAACACTGTGCTGCCCACCAGACACCCTCTCCAGGGGGGGTTCTGCAAAGCTGTCCCGCACCCATTTGGCTCCACCCAGGGATCCTTCCTTCCCTGGGCCAGGACTCAGCATCTGTCCCTGCTCAACTCCATAAGGTTGACTCTCCCACAGGCCAGCCCCTTCCTCCAGCCTGCCCAGGTCCCCCTGAACAGCAGCCCAGACCCCACGGCTATTGCCTCTTACCCTTCCCCCACCTTGCCCCAGTTTGGGACAGTTCAGAGCTCGATACACGTGTCCCCCTCTCCAAGTCACCAATAAAGGCATTTAACAGGGCAGATGCTAGGACATACCCCACAGCAACTTCACTTGCCACCAGCCTCCAGGTACTATCTTTAATGGGCAATTCAAAGACTGAATATAACCCTCAGAAAAGACCTTGGGTGGCTGCCAACAGCCACCCACCAGGATGAACAGGAGGGCCTGGAGCAGGCACTAGGCTCCCCCAGCTCAGGGTAGCTGCAGGCCTCAGTGCCTGGACCACCTGAGCACCTGTAGCTGGTACCTTCAGAACCAGCCTTGGAGGCAGCAAGAGAAGCAAAGCTCTGACGACAGTATGAAACACCCTCTGATGAAGCTACAAGAAATACTGCTGCTTCTTGTAGGGCTCTTTATGAAAGTGAGGTTATCATAGACGTTTGCCAAGATGTCCAAGGCACATGTCAAGCCCTCCACCAACACCACACAGAAATCTGAGTGAACTAGTCATGTACACATTTCTGCTTTCTAAAGCCTTGACTAGCCTACTGTTTTGAAGGCAATATTCTGGTCACTAACTACTCAGACAAAGAAGACTAACTAAACACAGACTCGGTCACCATGCCAGGATGGGGAGGCTGTCCCGGGGGATGCCTCAAAGGGGAGAGGGACCAGGAGCAGACAGGCATCATCCCACAAAAACAAGCATCTTCTCCCCCTGTCCGCAAAACACTGCTGTAACGATGTTCCCAGGAGGAAGAACCATTGTAAATAATTAGAAGTTACGTGTTCAGACAAGCACTACATTGCAGTGTTATAGCTTTAAGAGAATGTTTGTTCAATTATTTTTTCTTTTTTACTTCACAGAAAGCTCAAGGGAGAGATTTCTCCATCATTCAAGAAAACTAAAAAGATTCAAATTATGCTTTAAAGCTTTTTTTCTCCTCTTTGTTCATGACTGACTGGACAAGTCACCCACAGAAAGAAGTCAATCTGTTCTAACGGGGAAAGAGTGCAAATGGCAGCAGGAGTCACATGGCTACATACCAGTGAGTCATAGGAAGGACCAGTGAAAACTCACTCAGACTCTGGCTGCTTCCAAGAGTAGCATGTGGCAAACACACTTTACTCTGATGCTGTCACCTTTAAGAGCATTCGTATGTGCTTCAAAGAGTAAATACACATGGGTAAGCACAAGGAAACCCACGTGTGCAAGATGTGTACAGTATCACGGAGTGCTGAGCAAAGTAAACTTTGCAATTGCTAGAAGAGCACTAGATCAAAACTACCAAGTGGCGACGCTCATCCATTGCTCTCAGTGGCCAAGAGCAGCCACAGCCAGAGGCCCAGCCCTACGCCACAGGCACAGCAGGACATGCTTGTGGATCACAAGATGAGCCATGGGACCACAAAGATGGGAACTGGAAGAGACAACAGGGTTACGTTAAAGCATGCTTACAGAAAGGCAGGTTACCAGTGTAACAATTTTGCAGCTTCAAACAAGGAGAGGTTTAATTTGCTACTCACAACTTGTTGAGAGGGAGACAACAGGACAGCACTTCAGTGCATGCGGAGCCTCGTGAACTAGCCTGTGAATGGGCCGAGCGCATCAGACGAGTCCCAAGCACATCTCCAGCGAGGCTCCTGCAGCCGGGCAACCCCTCTCCAACGAGCCTGTCCGTGCCCCGGTGCCCCCACGCACCCTCAGCCCACCAGGCCCGCCCGGGGAAGGCGGCACCAGGTTCACGGGCGCGCAGGCTAACGGAGCGCTCCACCGCTCGGTAACCGCGGCGGCCGGGCACGCGCGGCCCGAACCCCGCTGGAGCCGAGCGCGGGGCGCGGATCGCGCCGCAGCGCGGCCACCACGGCCGGTAGCCCACCCCGCGGGACCCGCACGGCCCGCCGGAGGGCATGACTCACGGTTTACACCGTCCGCTTGTTTTCGCCAGCGGAACACCACGCTCCGACACGCCCCCGGCGCGGCCCGGCGGCACCGGCCGCCGCCAGCCCAGCCGCGGGGAGGGGAGGCCGGGCCGGAGCCGCTGCCCGGGGCCCGCCGCGCCGAGACCCGCCGCGGGGGCGGCTGCTCGCTGAGCAATCCCGCCCGCCGCCGCCCCCTCCCGCCGCGGGCCCGGGGATACGCCCGACGGCGCGGCCGCCCCGAGCCCACCTGGGCGGCGCGGGCACCGCTCCCCCCGGCCCGGCCCCCGCCGCCCCGCACCTCCTTCCTGCGGCTGGGCGCGCCCGGGCGGGTGAGGAGCGCCGTCTCCTCGCAGACTACGGCCATGTCCTCCACGAAGGCGCAGTCGGGAAGGCTCTCGTCGGCCGGCAGCTCCAGCACCTGCAGCCCCAGCTTGCCCCTCAGCACACCCACGTACAGCTGATGTTCCCGCTCCGCACGGGCGTAGTCCACCTCGGGGCCGGCCGCCCTGCGCAGCGCCTGCCGGCACAACGACTCGGGCAGCGCCCGCACCACGGCGTGCGTGCAGCGCCCGAAGGCGGCGGGGCCGCCGCCCAGCCCGGCCATGCTGCGCGGCGGGGCGCGGAGGAGGCAGGGAGGGACGGGCAGCCGCGACCGCCGCCGCCGGCCCTGGCAGCTGATAAAGCGCCGCCCGCGGCCCGGCCGCGCCCCATTGGCTCCCCACCAGGCACATTTCCATGGGGCCGCCGCGAAGCGCGCTCCCATTGGCTGGCGGCGGCGGCCGGGCCGCGCCATTGGCCGCCCCCCGCAGGGCGCCGCTTACCTGTGAGGCGGGCGGGAGCCGCGGCGCCTCTCGCCGAGCCCTGAGGGGCCGAGCCGAGCCCCGGGGCCAGGGCGATTCCCGCAGGGGCAGGGGCCCGGCCCGGCCCGGCCCGGCCCGGCCGAGGGGAGCCAGTGGGGCCTCGACCCTCTGCAGGGCGGCCCCGGCGCTTGCCCCAGGCCTCGCCCCTGAGCGGGCCGCTGGGGCTGGCCGTGCCTGCCGTGGGCCTCCGTTACCACAGCGTGGCTCGAGGGGCAGCGCGGTTTCACATAGAGACTCCACGGAGCCGTGTGGGAACGCATACGGACGCTGACAGAATTCAAACACCTGCGTCTCCCCACATTTCTCCACGCATCCAAGCTGAGCAGGGTCGGGCTGCCAACCCTCTCTGCTCCAGGGTCCATCAGGCTGGCCCTGCGTGCCCTTCGCAGCTGCTTGCTGCCTCCCTGGTGGCATAGCAATAGGCCGGGTGCTTTGTCTGTGCAGCCAGAGGAAGAATATCCCATGGCAAAGGCTGCTCCAAATCCGAATCCAAAGGAAATAAGCCCAGCCACTTCCTCATACCTCCTTACGGCTTTCTATAGGGCTGCTCACCAGCAAGCAGCGCGTCCACCTTCTTCCACTCCTTTACGCTGTCAAAGTTTCTACCTGGGAGGGTAGAAGGGGCACCTGTGTGTTTTGCTCCACCTTTACCTCCAGGACTGAAACTGAGCATTTTCCACCCTTTCCCCTAAAAGAGCCCTTACTTCCCCTTGTTTCATTCTCCCTGAGTTTTCTCCTGACCTGACATTACCCAGGTGAGGGCCAGCCCTTCCAGTAAACACCTCCGGCTGCCAGGCTGGAGCCAAACAAGGCTTCAGGCCAGAGCTCGCCATGGGTGACATCCACCGCGCCAGCCCCCGCCGCACCTGCCGCCACCCTCCCAGGCACCTCCGAGGTCTGTCCTCACTGGAGCAGGCAGGAAGAGAGGAGGAATATGGATTTTCCCTCCAGATCTTCTCTTAATGGCAAGGCTCTTTCAAGTGTCCCTCTGGCCACGGAGGAGCACCCAGCTCCATGCTCCCTCTTCAGTGCTCAAACAAACCCCAGCAGCTGCCTCAGCCATAATGTCATGGACATCGGCACATGTTCAGCATTTGGGAGTACGGTTAATGAATAGCATGAAGGAAATCTCAGACTGTGTTTCCAAAATGGCAGCTGACTAGATTTTCGTCTGCATTTTCCACATGTTCTCCAAATACACTGTAAAGGCTGCCTTTACTTAATGTGCATAGGTGCAGTTATTTGAGTAACTGTCATTCACTGAATAATGTGCAAATATTACTTTTCTTAAACAAATGGACAGGGAATTCAGTTGCTGTCATGTAGGACATTTCAAATTCTTGAGAAACCACTACAAATGGTATCATACTGTCTCTGGTATAATGTGTGATACTTCCACAGTCATTAAAGCCTATTTTTACTTGGCTTTGATTTGGGATTTGGCCACTGGCATGCTTTTGTTTGCTTTTTGTTAGCAGAACTTTCAGCCAGAAGAAAAAGTGCTGCTATCACTCTGTAATTTAAAAAAAGTTGCCAGGGTTCCTATCTGAAAAGGTTGTTCTTGCAGCCAATGGATTGTAAAGTTCTAGTCAATACAAATTCTTTTGACATCCATAAATACCTTATCAGCTTATAAGCCATGACAATTTTTAGATCTCACTGAGATTACAGAAACATGAGATATAAGGTGATGCCACACAATCGGCTAGGAGAGTGAGGTTTGCCCCAGAGGCATTGGCAGCAGCCCAGGCTGACCTCAGGTGGCCCCAGCTGCTTCCTGGGAGTTGGCCAGGTATCACTTCTGACAGCTTCTCAATACCTTTCTGCATTACGGGGGACCAGGCTGGAGGAAGGAGGATCTCTTTATGAGATGCAGTAGTATGAGACAGTGGTATGCTATAAGTACAACGTGTTTTGGAAAAAAGAAAATGTTAGCTATTTAAACAAGGTTAAGGAAGTAATGACTACAGTAAAAAAAAAAAAAAAGTAATCTGTATTTCCATAAGTGTGTAAAATGCTGCAGGTTAAACATAAATGAAGATCTGTTTGCTGATTGTGATTGTTCTATTATTTATGTTGAAAAAAAGGGCATCTAGAAACAGATGCATCCAGAGCAAAATTGTGCATATTTATAATAAGATTACCAAAATATCAGTTTACTCACAAATTAACATTACATAATAGAATGGGTTCACACAGTCTTTCAGGAGTGATGTTAAAATTTATCATATGCAGTAATACAAAATGCATCAGCTACCAGTCATCAATACCATCATACCATGTCTACCTTGCTCTATAGCCAGTATTTTCCTGTAACTTTGTCCTGCCGGAGAGACGAATGTAAATGAGCAAAGCTGCCCCCCAGCAAAGAAAAAAGCTGTGTCACACTACAGAAGTCATGCAGAATGATGAAAACTATGCTTGCAAGAGAAGATGGACTGCAGACTGCTTAAGCAGTATCACAGAAAGCGGTATTTGGAAAGGAGAAAATGCCTCATACAGAAAAACATGCAAATCCAGGTGTTTAGTGACTGACTACACAGAGTCATATGCTGACAGTGACAGTGAGAAGAAAATTGCTTTGCAAAATGTACTTGAGGATGCATACGTGTACAGCGCATTTGCTTTCAGAAGAGAATAGATATTGAAAGAGGAGATATGGTTTAAAAGTTAAGACAGAAAAGTCATCGATACACAGAGTAAAATTTCATCCATTTGACAACATCACTAGCAGTATATTGATAAGATTATTAGGGGTTTTTTACAGCTGTGACTTGAGAACAGTCTGCAGCTGTGCAAAAAACTGCCACAAAGATCAAGGGAATAATTTCCACAAGGTAGAAGGCAAGCAACAAACTTATATTATTGCAAAGAAAAGTACGGAAAACTTTCCAACAATAAGGAGCAGAGAAAAAGATTGCTTGGGAAGAATGTGCAGCCTCTATACAAAGCGTTTTTAAGAAGTTAAATAAGTATCTTCCAGGAGCAGAAAACCAGAGCTGGGGGAAAAGTACGGACGAGGAGAAGTCCCTTCCAGTCCTGTGATTCTATTATCATTTTTACACTGAAAATTATTGTTTTAGTGAAAATGGCCACATAATGATGAGACTAAGGCCCCCAGTAGCAAATGCGCAACCTTTATGGGCGCTGCTAGGTGACTGAAGGTCACAGCTGGTCACTGCTGAACAGTTTGTGTGACCGGAACAAAGGAGAATTTGGATCACCGCCGAATGCAAACACATACCACATGGACTGACTGCTCAGGCGCACTAGGCAGCTGCAGAGTTTGAACACACTTCCCATCACTTGCAGATGCTGGAACAACACTGCTGGCTCTAAAACCTTAGTGGCCATCTCTCACACTGTTAATAAAATGCTGCATGTAACTTGAGACAGTGAAAAGCCAGGACAAGACAGCAACAGAGCCATTCAGTCACCAGCTTGTCCTGCTATGGCAATGGGAATCTGTAACAAAAAGACAGAGAGACACTGAATTTCACTTTTTTAAAGGAATACAGGTTTAAGTGATTCCTACAGCTCAATAGAAAACTATGCAACTACTGCACAGCCAAATGCCATTATTAACAGAGGCCACACTGCTGGAGGAACAACTCCTACTGTATCAATGGGTCGTTCATTCTCCTAGTATCAGGTCTTACAGGCATAGAAGAGAAAAAAGTTACTTTAATCATGCTTTAGATGCATGAAAAGCAGCTCAAAGGGGTTTTCACCCGGATAGTTGACAGAAGTTTTCAATTTCTGCTGTAGTACTGTAATACAAAAACCACAGTGACTCAGTAAAACAGTATTTTTACTAAATAATGAAGTGCCTGGGCTCCTCATTTAGCTGACCTAAAGACGTTAGGCAACAAATCACTTAACTTCACCCCACTGCGTGGACAAGCTCCCAAATGTTTTTGCATTTTCCAAATGCTAAACAGATTTAGCTTGCCATCTATTCTTTACATAACAGATCACTCCTGGAGGAGGAGACCAACCTCTTCTGAATGGCGTAAATCAACAGTGTGTCTGCCAGCTTGTACAGAAATCCTTTTGGGGAGCAGCATTTTCCCTTGCCTGAGTTGAACCCAAGCTATCTCACAGAGTCTTACCAGAGTCAGATTAATTCTATGTATAGCTGGTTCAGGGGAAACACAGTATTTGTTTTGTCTGCTATGGGATAACCAACTGGGCGTTTTCTCAGCTGGCATTTTGCATCCTCCAGAGAAGGAGGAATTCCCATGAGCTGACAGATACGCAGTTGTTGGGAGACAAAGCTGTCAAAGGGTGATTCTCTAAAAGTCAGCTTTTGCAGCATTGTTGCCATGACACATGGCACCAAGGAGCCTGGACAACACGCAGAGGCGCAGGACATTCCTCACATTTATAGTCTTCCCACATGTTTTGTTACAATAGGTTGCACTAGTACAATCAGGATCAACTTTTGGATTCACTTGGCTAAGCAAACAGATCATTGGGGAGACAGCTGCAGGACTCCCGACTATTTACCTCCTGTGCTTCTGTCTTCTCACCTTCACCATGCCTTATCTCCACCTCTGCCCTTCTTTCTCTGCAGGGGAAAAGTCACTTGTTGAATTTTAAAAAAAGCATGTGTTAGGTACCACAGGTTCAGGTGACCGTGACTGAAAAATGAGATTAGTACTTGTGGAAATTTATGCTGAATTACAGCAGTTGACACCTCTCTTACAGAAAAGAACAGAAAGACACCATTTGTTTCCCTGATAGATATACTTCCCAGAAATATGCCAGAAATACTGAGCCAGCCAGGGAAGAAAGAGGAGAGAGGGCTAGGGTAAGTGCTTTGTGAATTGTTCTTGTTGTGGCTGCCCTCGGAAAAATAGACAATAAGACTTTTTCTGCTGTCAGACAGCATTTTCAATACAGTGTGCTGTTTTATCAGGTTGGCAAGAAAGCACCAGCTCCAGCAGTAGATGGGGAGATGGCTCATGCCATTTGCACTTACGCAGCTATCATTCAGTGGGTCTCGTGAATCCAAAACCAGCTGCTGTGAGGTGCTGCAGGTGCCCCTATGGGCAGCACAAAAAAGCTGGCTGAGAGAGAGGTAGGATAAAGTCTTTGGTAAATCATGGCTGCCAAACCAGGCTGCACTGATACAAGATGAATAATGCACATGCTGGGTTTTTTTCTCCCCTTCAGGTCTTCCACCAAAACTATACCTTTATTCTCAAAAAAAGCAAAAGCTTAAAAATGCCGATTAAGCCAGGTTAATATTTTCTAAAGGACTCAAGTCCCTTGAAATGTAACTTGAGTTGCTTTTTCATGTGTATCCTAAATCTGCATTTTCCTTCTCTATGGAGCCAGCTGACCAGCTGGCAGCACCCCACAGGTGTAGCAGGCTGTCCTTCCCTTTCATTGCCTGAAAAGCCCTTGCAAGCTCAGCGGTAAGACACAATAACGTTTGGCTGTAGCATTTCTTGCTTTTCTTAGTTTGCATTTCCCCTTCCTTCCAGAAGCCAGCTGCCTGAGAACAAATTCCCAGCCTTTCTTATCATTTAGGCATCTTTTGCCTTGATTGGTACATGTTTAGTGCATTTTTGGTGTCGACTTGGTCAATAATTTGCAAATGCAATTACAAAACTGTATATTTATACAAAACTTGCTAAAGTGGAATTAGCTTTTGTATCCACAAGAAAGAGACTGTGGGGAGGGAGGGAGAGATATACACATATTTAGATATGTATATGTATGCACATGAGCCAACAACTTTGTGATTTCCCTTGTGTGCCTGCAAAGGGCAAGCAGTTCTTTTGCCAGCTTCTTTGGCACTAAGATTAGCACTAGAGACAGACAGACAGATTAATACATCACAAATCCAGATAAGAAAGTGAAAGATTTCCAATAGGCTTTTTTACTGAGTTTACTTAATATGCTGTCCTAACTGTTAGAGTTAAGAAGCTATAAAACATTTAAAAAAAAAAAAGAGGTTTTCTTTCATTATTTTTTGAAGAACCATTTCACATTATTCTGTATAAGTTACATGTTCAGGGAAGAGTTGAGTCACCACCCCTGGAGGTATGTAAAAGACGCGTAGATGCTGTGCTTAGGGACATGGTTTAGTGGTGGACTTGGCAGTGCTGGGTGAATGGTTGGACTTGACAATCTTAAAGTTTTTTTTTCCAACCTAAATGATTCTATTATTCTATGAAAAGACACAGATGCAGTTCTCCTTGTTGATCTTCATGAAGATGCTGTTAGCCCAGTGCTCAGGTTTCACGGGGTCTGCCTGAATTCTCCCATGGTTTGGCGCAACTCAAAATGAAGATTTCCACCTCAGCATATTCCAAACACAAAGAGCAAAAAAGGTAGATCAAACTGAATTACTGCTGCTAAAACCAGCAGCCTTCTATACATAATATAAATTTTCCAATCCTCTCACTTGATTATCAGGAATTCTACCAAAAATCAGCTCCTCGCATATAGTTCTATGGAAATCACACACCTGTATTCATCTCCAGGAAACTATGCCTAGTTAAACTATGTATTCATCTCCAGGAAACTATGCCTACCAGTAAAAGATCTCGTTCACCTTTTCTTGTGTTGTCCTGAAACTAATGGTTGCAACTATTTTTTTCCCCCGAAATCCTGAGGACTTGTGATGTCCTGTAAAGTACTATTTGCTATGTGCTGCAGATATTCTGCACTGACGCTCACACTTCTGTCTGATCTGTTGGTATTTCAAAATCTCTATCCTTCTACATTTGATCACAATTTAATATTTTGTGGAAATCCAACCACTTTAACTTTAGGTAGACATACAAACGCTGCCAGCCACATTATCGGAAGGGAATGAATGTTGTCTTAATAAACTGCTAGAAGAAGTTGGTTCACGTAGTGAATATGCTTGCCAGCGGCTTTGCTGACCATATAAATTCAGTTCTGTTTGAAATGTGTTTGTGAAATCAGGTGAAGAGGACCAGTTACGCCTTTCACAATGTAACTGAAAAGACCAAATCAGCACTGGAAGTAGATAGCTCTCATATTGATTTCTCTGAAAGCCGTAACAGAAAAGTATATTTCATGCATTTTGGCAGTTCTACTCCTTACTGCTATAAATACATACAGACTAGTGCCTAAAAGTGCTCATATTCTTATTCCATTCAGGATCAGAGAAGAAATACCATACAGTAATAAGCACAGTAAGTGGGGCTGGAAGAAATTTTATTGTGCATCTAGATAAAATATAATTATTTAATGATTATGGTCATAGTTTTAGAGACTAGATAGATCTAAAGTGTAATATCTGCTCAATTTAACAGGTACGTTAATGGCAGGAATGGAACTATATACTTATTTATTCCATTCAGTTACAAGTAATTAAAACCAACTTTTTTAATGGAGGAGGGAAAAGCATTCTTTTATTTATTTTTCACAAGAGAAAGACATATTTTTAAAGATAACTAATGGTTTCAGGCACTTTCACTTACGGGTCCCCTTCTTTCAAGACCTGAAAGTCAAAGGTTTGGGGAAGCACCTCGGAAGAAGCAACATCTGAAGTATCCTAAGTAGGGCACAGCACACCATGAGTCATTTCTCAAAATCTCTCCAGAAACAGTGAAGATGACAAGACAGTGTCATGTGGGAAGTATTTTGTTACAAACAGTAGAACCGCTCTGCGTATAAAATGAGACTATAATCTCCAACACTGAATAACACAGGGGATATATCAGTAACCGCTGTATTTTAACAGCTGTCTGAGGTACCAGATGAATTTTGCTGTGTATATTGTCATCTCCTGATTAGAAAGGGAGATATATATACACACACAAAAGTAACGCAGCAGGTGACATCATGATTTAAAAATACTCTAATAGCACAAGATGGAATTGAAGATTTAACCAACCAACAGAAAATGCATCATTTTCCTATTTTAAATTTGGCAAGTATGAATATAAAACTTGCCTTTTTTATCTCTATTATCTTGTCCACATATAAGGCTTGCTTTCCACTACAGGCTATTTTAATGGGATTAGTTATTAAAGTCAACGGGAAATAAATCACTGTTTCCAACAGGGCCTGTTTGAATTTGGAATTATTTTTCTTTCCTACTGCATCAAGTTAAATCTTTCTTACACAAAGACAAACAAAAACAGAGATATGACTAGTCAATGGCCATATTAATCCATGTTAGGCATTTCTTTCCTGGTAAGCCAGAAAAGGCTACTTTTAAAATATAAAACTTATTAGACAATATGACTTTTAGACACTTTTTAGACATCAGTCAAGTACTGCTTTCATTTTAATTTATAAGCCATCACTTAACTTTACCACAATTACTCAATATATAGATATCTGGAGGCTGATTTTGCCCTATCATTGCTGTCAGTGCAGAGTCATTCTAGTAAAGTCATTTCAGGTCAAAATATGAGCAAAAGGAAAATCCTGTATGCGTTTATGTTTCTTCCCATTTTGTATAGAAATAATTTTGCTAGAACTGGGAACATCCAACAATTTTTACTACGGGCCACAGACTATTGACTAATTTTACTGTATAGTGTCCAATGCCCCTGGGGCACTATATGATAGAATTTCCTACATGAATAAGTTGCATCTGCTGAATATTACCTTTTGACTAATAATCCATTCCTCAGCAGAAGGGAATTCATTATTCTAACCTTTATTTTCTTCATTTCAGAAAACCATACACACGTCTGCCCTGCACAGGCACACCAATCTCCATTACATACACAATGTTGGATTGATTAGTTGTATAAAAACCTGTTTGTGCCTAATGATGCTATTTGCATAATGCAAATTGCGGCAAGTCTGGGTTTTTCTGATAGATTTGCAAATTCTACCTCCTTTTTCTCTCTTCTCAACCTTTTCCCCCAAAATACCTCTTAAATTTTTTTTAATTAAATTGTTACACTTTGTGTCTACATATGTGTTTTCTTATCGTTTCCCTCTTTCGAGATCATGACCTGCACCAGCATGTTCCCCTGGAACAATGAAACTGTCAAAGACAGGGCAAAACCATGACATTCTAGCCCATGAAATTGGGAAGCTGCCCCTGAAAGAGATTGTGTTGACCATGAACATCTGTGTCTTCAAAGTGAAATGCAAAATACACTTCTTTGATACAGTCTTCTGCTCCCTAACACCACATTTATAAACAAACATGGATCATGTAAAATAAACATTGCCTTGCTCCTGTTGAACAGAGAGAGAAGGTGGCTCCTTCTGCATCCATTTTATTTTTGGAGGCAACTGGACATTGCAGCGAAGAGATGCTTTACATAAGGACCTAGAGATGTGGAGATTTTCCAAAACTAACAGCACATTGTGCACTGACAGTGTGGTAAGTGAGGCCGTTTCTTCTATTAACGCCTTGCAATTCTAGCCACGTATTCAACCGAACGCGCACCTGAAATCTGCTGATGAAAGCAGCTTTAGCTTGCACACAGCAGTGACAGGGAATGAAGATACACATCAGGCTGATGAGCACTAAGAAGTAAATTGTTAGCCCAGATGGAAATCAATAGCTCTCTTCACTCTCTGGCAAGATCGGGAGCTTTGGATGGCAATTAAAGCTTACCCAGCTGCCAAGTGTCCTAATTACACACACAAGAAATCCCACATTTCTCCTTCTACCTGAAACATCCCTTGCGCCACATTCATTAAGCTTATTACAGTCAGGCCTCCTGCTGTTGCTAGCACTGAGGTATTTTTTTAACAAAAAAACCCAAATCCTTGCTTGCACCTGACTCCACCAGTGAGCAATCCTCCCAGAGCCCCACAGATGCTCCGTGACAGCCACCAGCCTCCGTGCTGCACAGGGATTTTGACAAGACCCTTCCAGGCAGCATCTTCCCTCTTCCATTCCATCTCCTGTGTTTCACCTCCCATGGAAGTTTGCAACCTACTCGCCCCTGCCCAGGGCATTTACCATTAATTATTTCCCTCCTGCCCACTTGTTCATCAACTGCCCGTTTCTTTTACTTGCACCAAACTTCCCCGCACCCTCCCTAGCCCTCGCCTGGGCTCTGCATTGCCCACCACGTTTGGAACAGCATTTATAAATGTGGGAAATTATAGAAGTCAGAAGCAGCATGGGCTGTGGCCGAGATACAGCCCTAACTACCTGTGTGTGTGATTGTACACGCAGACCACCCTTGGAACACTCGCCTGCACAAGCAGGTAACTGGCTTTCTAGACAGGCACGTCATTAGCCATGTGCACCACCGAGAGCATTCAAAATGGAGCGGAGAGCAATTTCATTTTGACATCCACAGACCTGTCAGGTTCTCTGGGAAACGAGGCCCTGTCTTTTATGTATTTTGTCATTGTGGTGCTCATCCATCCTTTGTGAACTGAGGCAGCTCTGGATTCTAAGAGGAAAGAGCAGATTTTACTTCCATTGAACAAACAATATAGCAAAAATTTCTCATAGAACCTTATAATCTCTTTAATTTTCCTGGCACATCTTTGGTGCTGTATAAACGTAAGTAACTAATGGACAGCTGAGCCTGAGCAGTGCAAACAGTTTCCAGGAACTCCTCCTAACCGTCCTTGACCAAAACGTGTTTTTTCAGAAGCCTTCAATAATTCAGGTCTGAATCTAATGCAATTAGTGAAGCTGTACAGAGCATACTGAAGAAAAAAGCCACTAAAAGCTCAGGCCTCTTATTTTATCATGATGATTATCACTTTATTATGAATTAAACTGGGAAAACCCATTAAGTACTTGTGGATCCAAGAGCAAGGGCTCTAAAAAGCTCTAAAAAGACAAAGGTAAAATACCATCCCACTTAGCCCAACAGCTCAAGACCACAATACCCAAAACATTATGCTGTATAAAACACCTTGTGTTTGCACAAAGTGGTTAGATTATCTTAATTAAGCCACAAGATTAGCAGAACAGGGTTCAACTATATTCACCAAAGAACAAATAAGCTATGGGATGCATCAAGGGAGCAAAGAAAGGGTAAGAGGGAATTTGTCATTCCCCTGGAGCCATCTGTAATGTTCCAATTTACATGTGAACTTCTAAGTAGGAGGAAGGTTAAAAAGAGTATTACGGATATTAAAGAGTATTAACTTGTGTTATGCTTTTTTTTGGTCCCTTTAATAGCACTTTGATTCTCATTTATCCTCAGCCTGTGCTGTGCTGCTATGGAAGGGCAGAGAGGCTTTAAAGGCACGTATAAATGGTTTTACACTGCCAGAGAAGCACAAGGGTGCCTTAGAGTTAATGACAATTATCTCCATTAAAAAATACTGAACAGTTCATACTATTGATGGAAGAAATAGTTAAAAATTTCACTTCCTTTTGATGTGTTATAATTCACCAATAAATGCCATATTCATTCTCTTTTAATACGAATAATTCATATGCACACAAACTATTGCAAGTAAAGCCTGATGGGAATTCTCCTTGAAGGAGAAAAAGACCATCTGTCCTTCATCAGCCAGGCACAAAAGGGATGCTTTGCTATTTTATAAAAGCTGCCAGTCAGTTTTAGGTGTGGGATCATCTATCACAATAGGCAACATGCCATCTCCCACACTGGTGAAGTGCCATGTAATTTGCAGCGCTGTGAACATGGTTTGTAATTATATTTGATAGGGCCACAGAACGTAAATTGCATAGGTTTTACATTTAGCTGCTACCACAAATTCTTGCCTGGCGTTAGCTCCTAGGGCTTTTCAGTAGGGATAAGGAGGAAGAGGGGAAAGAAAAGACATGCTCTGAACTTTTTCAAGGACTTCATTTAAAAAAAAAAGTTTTAGGAAAAATTAAGTAATATCTATGTGGGAATGTCTTATTATAATTGTTATTATTGTGGTTTTGTCGGTTCAGTTGGACAATATCCCAATAGGACTAGCAAGAGAAGAAAAAAGACACAATTTTAAAACTTTTTTTTCTTTTCTTTTTTTAAAGTCCAGGTCTGGCAGTATCTGTCTAGGTATGTCACAGCAAGACCAGTTTTCTTCTCCTATTTGCAATGATTTGTAGTCACAGTTGTCAGGCAATATTCTGGTCTGGAAACCAGCTCCATAAAACCAATCGCTTATAACCTGGTACATGTATGTTGGGTGTGATACTTGGTCATACTTGCTGACTATCGTGACAGATACTCTGCAGGGCAGAAAGCAAGGCCCTTCTGCAGAGACCTAAACGATGGCATTTGAGGAGACAGATCCTAATCACAGCACAAAAGTACATACTCTCTGATTCCCTGGGATTTACTGTCATTAAGGAACCAGAGGCTGAAATGGCAGCCCGGCAAGGCCATCCTCGAACACTGATCCCAGGGAAACGCTAGATGATTGAAGATTAGCAACTATTTAATCCATTTTGGCCTGGAAAGAATTTAAGAAGAATGAGAAGCTTGAATCAAAACTTGAGTAAGCCTGAAGCTATCCTGACATGTTTGTGAACTAAATTCCCTCCCGACACTTTCCTATTATTTCAGTTCTTGGATCATCATTCTTTGCATGCTGGGACCAACAATGCCTTTTATTGCAGCCTGCCCCATTTTCCTCTTGCACACAAAGGGAAAGCTCCCTTGGTAAATGCCAGAGGCAAATACTGCTTTCTCAAAAAGTTACATGGGAGAAGTATGCTTTGGCTTTTGTTTGCGTACTGTAATCTTCAGCTGCACTGAGAGCAAGCTGAGTCATTCATAAATATGGCCTTTGGACTTTTAAAGGTCAGCTATGCTTTTCATAATAAAAACCTGTTAACACAAAATCATCCTGGCAAACCCAAACATCATTTTTAAGTAAGGTATCACAGATGACCCACCATGACAAACACTCCACCCATAAGCTGCTACTCTGCAGTCTACAACAAGCAGTAGAAAACAGGAAAAAGTGATGGAGATATGAAGGTCTTGGAAAGGTCTGGGAAAACCTGTGGTGTTTTTTACATACCATAGCTTGGGGAAGGAGTTTACAGAAATGCCTGACACAGCTGAATATGAGAATATGTAGACTTATGAAATAGAAGGTCAGGTTAGGAAAGAAGCAGTGACATGCAAAGGATCAGCTCAAGAATGAGAAGCCTTGTAGTGAAACGACAGAGGCCAGATGTAAATAAGAGAATAACATTTGAGGTACAAAAAAGATGCAGCAACTATTTTCCAAACATAATGAAAAATTCAAACTCTTTCAGGAGCTTAAGGGTATTTAAATGTAAATGAGCTTTCTTCACCCAACCCAGAATCAAGAGCTGCTTAGAAATTGTTGCATTATTTTCTGTTGAGTGATCATAACTTTTGAGCATCTGCTGTACTCTGACAAAGAGCTGTGAGCGGGAGCACGGTGTCTGGGAGTGCATGGGATTGTCTCCTATTAAACGGAGTGGATGTCTATTCTAAATGATGTTGCACTTTCACAGCTGCATTGGGACAAATTCGCTTACAGATGTGCCTGAACACCAGCACTCACTGTAAACTTGTTAGTTTTATGAAAATAAGTTAGAAATATGTAGAAAGAGTGGCATGGGGTTGCTTCTGTGTGAGAGCCATAATATATTTAATATATTTATGAGTGGATTTGGAGCTGATGAAAGGCGATAGGTTGACAGACAGAAACCAAAGTCCACAAAGCTCATGCAAGCGGTAGCAAAAAGCAGCTGTCCCCTGCCCCTCACACCAAGGTCTGGCCACAGCAGCCGCCATCCCTGGGGCAGCCAGCTGCCCACAACCCTAACAGCCTCATCCCTCCCTGGCCAGTGCCAGCAAGGCCACCACTCGGTGCCAGTTGGCATGGAGATGCCCGTGTCCCGGAGGGTTTCCCAGTGAGAGGACAGGAGTGAGAGCAGGTAGGCAACGCCGAGCTGTGCAGAGCACTCATACAATGGACAGAATCCTCATGCTCCTCCTAATGCCCTTCCTCCCACCCCATTCACATCAGCACATCACCATCTCTCCTTCCACTCAAGCACTCAGAGTCAGATAACTTTTGACTCCTCCACTTCCTTACTCCTTTTGTCCTCCCAAAACGTGTCTAGGCTCCGGTATTTCTGTCTCTACAACTCTACTGAGAAGTCCAGGCTGACCTGGTCATGACTGCAGCATGGTGTCCCTTTTGCCACCTTGGCACTCAGCCACCCCACCCCGCTGGCTTATAATGCTCCTTTTGAAGTTGCACAGCTCTGGGATCCCTCAAAACCATAGCTCCTCATGCTCCTTCATCAGGTTTGGCTTCTCAGAGCAAGCCCAGAGCCAGCGGGAGCCACCCACTAGGTCCCTCTGGCCTCAGTATAAACATTTTTACCATCTGCAGATGTACTCCTTACTCCTCCTCTGAAAATCCAGCCCTGGTTTCATCAGATTCTAATACCACCTTTTACACACACATCCCTGGTGCTGCTTCCAGGCTCACCCAGACTGATGTTTTCTCCTCTCTGCTGCACCATCTCTCCATAAGAAAATGTTTTGCTAATTCTGCTCAGCTTACCACATCTTGTCTTTTAAATCCCTCCTCAAACTCACTTTTGCCAGCCTGCTCACAATGCAAACAAAGTAATGCCTGGTTACTTGCATTTGTTCTCAAGAAGTTATGTCACATTGTGATATAACTTAACCCTTCTCCTGGGTGCATGGAGGCAGGGCTGCGGAGGAGCTGGCCGGGGGAACGGGGCAGGTTCCTGCATGCACAGAAAGGCGGAGGAAGACAAAACACTCCCCAGCTGCCCTGCTGGGGTGGTGGCCACCACAATGCCCATCCAGAGCCGGTGCCCAGACCCCAAAACTGCTGTCTGTGTCTCTGGCCCCTTGCGCTCCATCCCCACTTCTGTCAGAAACACTCAGCTCTGGGTCTTGCTTAAATTTGGATTATTAAGCTTTCTGGCCAGGATACTTGTGCCATCTCCAGTAAGAGAACTTCCCTTAAAATTAAAATTTCACCTAGCAAATTTCTGGGCAGTGCCAATTTACCAAAGAGAAGGCCATTTCTATTTCCAAATAGTATGAAAACGAACGGATTTGGCAATATTTTTTTTGTAGTATTTGATAAATGTTTACTCACACTGATTAGGAACAACACTATGCCTATGCCCAGTTCATTCCACAGAGTGTGATTAGCAGAGCATATGTACCATTTCAGCTGACTGAGTCCCAGACCAACTTAAAAAGCCAAAGCTGGAAGCCTTCAAGTGAGCATGTGAAGATGCAAAATGAAGCAAGAAATTAGACACATTTTAAAATGTTTGGGCTACTGGATTTCTATTGCAGATATCTGAATATTGAAATGCCATTCTGCTACACTGTTTGTACATCCAAAAAGGCACCAGAGCTATTGTCACAGTTTCTACATTTGAAAGCTTGTTAAAATTTGCTCTTGTAACCTCAGCAGGTTATAAAAAGTCCTATCCTTAGTGAAACATGTCTTTCACTTGTATTTAAAGACATTTTTGGAAACTGGACCCAGACTTATTTTATACAAAAGAGTGCAAAGGCTTACGGCTGACATTTTCCTAAGCTTCAAATTGTACTCCAGTGAGCTAAGATCTTATTTTAACTTGCTTGTAAGGATTTCTGTTGTTAAGTGGCTGTAATGTGTTATTTTATTTTCAGTTAATGTCTTGAAAAACAGCGTATCAAAGACAGCAGTTACAGAGCCTGTTTCCTCCTCTGGTATCGGAGCAGTAGTGGGGGGCTGTGCCGGTAATACCCGAGTGCATTTATGGTACAAACTGTCATGAAGATAAAAAATGCAGGAAGAAGTACCAGGGGAAGGAAGGTGAGCGAGTCAGTGCGGGAAGAGTGCTCAGCGTCCACGCAAGCCACACCATCGGGTATCTCTGGCTAGAGTACTGTAAGACATCCATTGCCTCAGTAATGAAGAACAAGACAAGCACATCCCAACCAGGCAACAAATAAGCTGAAAATGGACAACAACCGGATGCAAATAAAATTTCTAAAAGCATGCTGTAAAGCTAAGCAGAGAGGTACTGATACCATTTAGATACTTAGTCTAGGCAATCTGACCCAGACCAGAAGCATAGGTCTGTCTGTGTGTTAATACATCGAACAACAATGTGATTTAGCGCATATACTTGTACCTTAAATCAATAATTTAAACTTGCAAAGCAAGGGTGATAGCCCGAGGATGTGTCAACCCCCGCATAGAAAACCTGAGCTTAGGGAGAGCCGATCACCTTTCCGCCTCGAGCCTACACAGCCAGGTGCTGAACCCAGGGAGACTTTCCTAGGAAGAACCAAGAAGAAGGTGAGGAAAAAGTAACAGGTGGAAGAAAGACTGCAGGGAAAGGGTGGGTATGTTCTGGATGTCAGTAGGAGAAGCGCGTCGGGGATGGGTACCTTCTCAAGCGTTAATATCTCTGCGACAATCTGACCTGAAACGCAGAGTTCAGCATTGCACTAATGCATTTTCTGTGTGTCTGGGTCTAGGGAGGAGCAAAGTCAAATCCATTTCTGCAACAGAGCCAGGGTCTTTACCCAGGACAGCTTTCCCACCCCTCCCACCCG
Organism: Falco peregrinus; assembly: GCF_023634155.1. Classification (NCBI taxonomy): domain Eukaryota; kingdom Metazoa; phylum Chordata; class Aves; order Falconiformes; family Falconidae; genus Falco; species Falco peregrinus. The sequence goes on along the minus strand of NC_073730.1, from coordinate 19,001,368 downwards.
GTGCCCAGGCAGTCACCCCACAGCTCAGCACATGCAGGTGCAGGATGAGACTTGTTTTTAAAAAGTCAGATGTCAAAAGGACACTTTTTTTTCCCCCCTCCCAAAATGGAAAACTCCTTGTGCTGGAATTAAATAATTGAAAAGTTGCTGAAACAAGAGAGTAACAGTTAATCCTGCCCAAAGGGTACATCTAAATTCTCCCTGGAAAGGCTACTACATGTGGGATTATATATAGTGGTTAACCAAATATTCAAGGGACATTAGTAATTACCATAACATCCCACCACTTACTCTGTCAAATGCACAATTTATGCAACAAGCCCACAACTTCAAAAGGAATTTGTTTGCTTTAAAAATAGTTGGAAATACATTTCCAACCCACAGTTTTTTCCCCAATACCTTCCTGTCCCCACCTCAAAAAATGCCTGAAAGGCTTCTAGGTGTTTTGTGCAAACACCTTTCCCAGTGAATTTTCCTTCAGTGACATTCATTGCTACCTTGCGGCATGCCAGGGCACACAGCTCCTTCATCTCCCCACTCTCCTGGCAGAGGTGCGTGCTGGCCGCCAGCCTGAGACGGCTGCTCCCGACGCCAGCCCCCAGGTCCAGACCCTCCTTCTGCCATATGCATCCACTTTGGGGGACCCCCGTCGGCTTTCACACTCATCGGAGCATGAAAGGAGGTCACACAGAAGGTGGCTGCACAGAGATCAACCTTTATGCTGCCATTTTGGAAAAAAAAAATTTTCTTAAAAATACACCTTTGCAAGCAAAAATACACCAGGGAGTTGTAGGTGGGTGTCTGAGGCCAACAGTTCCCACCACCCTGCAACACCATCACCATCACCCTGAATACCAGAGACGCACTGGGATGCAGGAGAATTCACACTCCTCTTGGCTGCTTTGCTCCGACCGGGAATGAGCTGCAGCCCCTGCCCGCAGGAGCAGCCCAGCCCGCACAGAGCATCCAGCTCTGCCACCGGCAGCCTGCAGCTGCCCATGGGAACCCCCAGCCCGTGCCGTGCCAGGCTGCGCTGACCCAGGGCCCTAAAAATAAAAGCAGCCCGGTTCCAGCACCCACGCTCTGATCTGCCAGCCCCGGCACTGTGCTGACCCATGGCTTCTGGAGCGCTTTGCCAGCCATGCCAGCAGCCTGCCTTGGCTTGTTGTAACCTGTAGCCCCGTCATTTCAGCGATGTGTCAAACTGTTAATTGAAAGCTTGCTCTTTAAATCTGATACATGTTTTGGTAACTTGCTTCTTCCTTACCTACAGTCTGGGAGTAGCAGATGCTTTTAGGGACAAGGGATCAGGATGGGCCCCTAATAATGCCATGTCTTTATAGCAGCACTTCGGTTTCTGATGGGACTTATTTAAGACTGTGCAATATTTATAGTTAGATGGAACAGAGCAATGGAATAAACCCAGACTTTTTAAGTTAAGCTTATGCTATTAACTAAGTACCAGTAAGCAAGAAAGAAGTAGTGCTTGGTAATACAATTTCGCCTGATCAGTCTAGCTTAATAAACATCTTGAGCTGAATTTAACTGGTCTTCTGAGCTTGTGCTCCCTGCCTTCACTCAGACTTTGACTGCAGTTCACGATCCCTGCCTTTCCCCAGCACAGCACGGAGCTAGCTGTTCCTTGCAGCATGGTACATCAGCAGGACAGGACCTCAGAAGCACAGGAGCAGCTCCTATGCCAGCGCGCAGCCTGCATCCATGACCCTGCCCAGCTCCTGGGCACAGCATCGCCTGCAGAGCTCTCCTGGCTGCCCCTCTCCGGCCCCGCTTTCCCCTTAGTTTTGCCTCTGACCTCGACAGCTTTGCAGCTCAGCTTGCATTGGCAGAGGCTCATTACTAAGCCTTACAAGGTTATTTTAAAAAAACAGCCTTGCAAAGATATGGGAACTGAAAGCCTTACTTTGTTCATATTTGTCTTCCCTTGGCTGTGTGCATGCCAAAGGGCTATCATCTTGCTTCCCGGCTGAAATAGAAATTCAGTAATGCATACTTGGGGAGTTCTGTCACTGCAGTAATCATTTAATAGTGACAAATAAACCAGGGAATAAAACAAACAGATGGAAAATGGTCAACCCCATCCATGGACATCTGCTCTGGGATACAGTCTGTAGTGATCTATATACACTTTGGAGACAAAATTACTTTACCATGTGTTGGAGAGTATCTGCTCAGATCTGGGAATGAGTTACAGGAAAGACATAATGGGTACCAAAAATCACATCAAATCAACAGTCTAAAAAGTACCTAGTTGTAGTTTTGAAAATAACAGATTATCTCATTCACAAAAAAGCTCTTCAACTGAGAAACAAAACAAGAGTAAAAATATCCCTTAAAGAAAACCAATACAAATCCTAGCACTACTCACCCCCGGGGTGAGTCACCGACACCATAAGCTTCCAGGGCTTTTTCAAATGTGGGTTACCAAACCTGGTTTTGTTCAAAAGAGGCTCTTTTGACTAAGAGCAAGGTGGAGCCTTCCATGCATTTAATTTCCAGGCTCAGGCCTGAAGGCATTCAAGCAGAAGTTGAGAATCTTTAAAGATTTTTCAGGCCTCTGAAGCCCATATTGAATTTGGAAAACCTACACGCTCGGTACTTCCAAAAGGCAAGGTCAACCTGACTGTATGCCTAAACAAGATTTTAGGAGCATAATAATACTGGCAAACATCCCAGTCTGAGTATGGTTTACAGTAGAAAAGAAGAACCTTTGCAAGAAGACCTTGTATCTGTTCCCTCAGCAAAATTAGCTTTGTTTATTAGTTTTTTTCCCAAGAAATAGAGAAATAATGCAAAGAAAACTTGGCTCTTTTCAACAACACCCCCCAGAAAGTCTTCACTATCCATCCTTCTGCCAGAATGTATTTTCATTCCTGTGTTTTGAAAATGCAGATAGCCAGAACACTCTTATATAGTAACGATGTGGCCTCATGCTATGAAGTCACTATCTGGTAAAATTTCAGCTGTTTGGGTACCTAAGTATTTTAAGACTGGGATTGCTGGTCTTTACTTGTAAGCAAGCCAGATTTAGGCTTCCACAAACTAAGTAGAAAGAATTCTCTTACCCTGCTCTACCCCTTACCTCTTGGGTTCATGGGGAAGCAGAGTAGGTCCTAAACATACATTCATTCATTACCTTGTCTTTCTGAGTGCATATAAATATGTTAAAACAGCTCACTTGCTTTCCCCCTCAGAAAAAAAGCCTAAGTAGATGACATAATGTGACAATTAACTTACTTCAGCACGAAAAGAATAAATATTACTGCAGCTCTGGAGTTTGAATTGAATCCTTGATGTCCAACAATGAGTTTGGAAAACTTAATGACGGGAACAAACCAAAAGCAGATGTAAATACAGATAGGAAACTGAAAGCGAGTGGGCTGAATTTTGGTGGCAATTACATAAAACAAGTGTGAGCACACAGAATATATATAAAAGCCTTATTGCATGCTTTAACATCAATTATAAACCATCATTCCAAAAATAACTTTCCCAGCAAAAAACCCATATCCACAGGAGGAACAGAAGACTGTTATATAAAGGGAATCAGGGTCAAAAAAGAAGGTCCAGAAACAGTGATCTATTCACAAACCCTGAATTACTTCACCTCTTTCATGGAAAAATACAGGGCAAGTGCAAGGTTTTCTCGCTTCATGTGGTTACAACTATAAATACATCTTCTGCTGACCTGCAGGTATTTACTGATGCCAGGCAGACTAAAGGGGCATTCTTGCCAGCCTTTTGCTCCTTTTTTTGATAACAGGTACGTGCCCACGGCCCTTAGCCACAGCATAGTTCAAAAATTACTTTGGGACTCTGACCAGTGATGGTGGCTATTTTTATAATCCACTTGTCTAGATCTGTGGGATTTTCCCCATTAGCTAATTGCTATTTTAAGATTAACTTGTCAGCCACAACGAGCCAGAAAGATGAGATCCAAACTTTGCACTGTTTGTATCACCATCTTGAGTCAGTAATCGGTAATGCTGTACAACAACTCATTTTAGGCATCTGAGGTGTAAGCAACCTTCGGCCAAACCAGCACCGTGAGTAGACCTGGCCCAAACGGAAGAATATTCAGAGTGTTTCAGATGCTGCCCACTGCTATTTCGCAGGGGAAACTAATTAACCCTGTATCAAGATGCAGACAACATTGCTTCTAACCCACTGTATCAGCCACAAGGTCATCGAGAGCTTGGCAGCATACCACTTGACTTACCTTTGCTTGCAAAGAGCGTCCCGACAGACAAACATCACTGCTGCTGCTGGCCATTACTCGAGCTTTGAGCAATGCAGATTGTGAAAGAGTTCGGCTGTATGGGAAATAAATTGTTATTTTTCTTCCTGCAGAAAAAGGAATGGATTCAGCATGTGCCAGACTTGCCTTTTTTTTTTTTTCTTTTTGACAACTCGCAGCCCATTGTTTATCAAATGGCACCCTGAATCTTCTGCGTCATGTTTTCTTTGACTCAAATACTTTACTTTAACTAACACAATGTGTATGATGGCAAACAAACAAATTTAAAAAAGCAGAACTTCGTGGAAACAAAGTTTACCATTTCCCACACAGATTAGATACTGATTTTCCCAATGAAATGAAACACGTGCATATAGTTCTGCTGCTCCTTACTCAGAAGGAACTCAGAGCCTCATGCTGGGTCTTTTCAGCGTGACAGCTGATTATAAACATGTTGTAATCACCTTCTTACCTTTCTTCTGTGCCGCCTTTTTTTTTTTTTTTGTGTGTATGTGTGTGAGATGCTACATTTCCATTTCCATTTGGCTTCTGACCTTTTTTCTTTCTTCCAACTGGAACAAAACTGTTCCAAAAGCCACCCATGCCACCCTCCTGACCAGGGAGTTCTGGGGCAACCTGCTGCAGCCGAGGCAGATGACTAGTGTCCCTGCCCCACACCAGGATGGTGCTGTACCACATGTGTTCCTGCCATCACAGAGCAGGGAACCTGCCAGCAACTCACTGGACACGAGAAGGTTTTGGCTGGACCCCAGCGCACTTCAGGGTGGCGATTCCTACAATTTGTTAATAGCATGAATAATTTAGAGCACTCATAGCACTGCCCAGGTCACCGCTTAGCCGTCCCTGCTATGCCGTTGTTGTGGCTATTGGAACCCATCTCCTCAGTCCTTTCCAATGAAGCTGTTTTAATTTTTGCCTTAAAACTGGGGAATTAAACAAGAAATTCTATGCAAAGAGATCCCACGTGTGGCAGCAGGAGAGCCCTGCGAGGGCCTGCAGGCACCACTGCACCCCTGCCTTCTGTGTACCCCTCTCACTCACATTTGAAAACAAACAAACAAAAAAATAAAATCAGCCCCTAAAATCCCTGCCTGTGAACCATCAGACTGTCCCGTGGGGTTTCACATGGCTGCAGTCCTTCTAGGCTAACAGCTTTGCTGTAAAGGATTAATGCACCAAAGGGTTCAAATATTTATAAGCATCATGGAACAAAGCCAGGGGACACACAGAGGGTGCTAGGGCTGCTACACTCATCTAGTGTTTTTAAATGGTACTATCTTCTTCTAAAGACAATATTCATATTTTAAAAGAAAACAAACACTATTCTTTTGAATTTACAATTTTCTTTAGAGATTTTTTTTGCTTCAGGCAGCCAGGTAATCTGTACTTACAGAAGGTCTACAGTGGTTTTGCTTTTTTTTTTTTTTTTTTTAAGCAAGCTACAGTTGTAAATAAGACCTCTGATGACTAAAATGGTGTGGGATCAATGTGTAAAGCTTTTTCAGCCTGTTTATTAGAACATCTGAGAAAGCCTGGTTCACTTTTTCCTCTGCACAGGCAAGTTTCCTCTGCCTCTGTGTACAGCAACAGAGGAGAGAAAAACACTGAGAAGATGTTGGAAAATATGATAGTAAAACTGCAAACACTGACAGGTGGGCTCAGAGGAGGTAAATTTCTGCATCATTTTGTTTTTAATGGGTTAGATTTGATATTGAAGTGCTGCCTTCCCCTCCTGTTTAAGAAGGAGCCTATTTACAGAGGCAGGAGGAAAGGACGTGGGGCGGGAGCATTGAAGGATGGTGTTGGCATTTCACTCAGAGGAATTAGAGCTCTACAGATTCACTCCAGTCATCTTTGTTTGCCTGCCCGCAAGCCCCCCCATCCCCAGAGAGCCCAGGGACACCTCCTATAAAGCAGGGGTGAGCTAGCTCAGCCCTGGGATGCACACAGGTTCGTCCCCAGGAGCAGCTTAAACGCCCTTCCCAGATGTGAGGTTTCTGGGCTGCAGCTGGCCACCGAGCTGGGTATGGTGTGCAAACCAGCACCAAGGTCACTGGCCAGAGAGGGTGGCTTGGACAGTACCGGGATGGGCATCGACGGCACCTCCCCAGCACCAACCCTCCTTTCAGGGATGCTGTGCTTATTGTGGTGGCTGGCAGCTCCCCGCTGGTCAAGCCAGGGCTGTCCCCACAGCCTTGCCATGCTCACCCATGCTGCCACCAGTCGTGCAGGGCCACAGGCAAAATGACTAGCGGAGTTTCTTGCTAGGAACATTTGAAAGCAATTTTAGAGAAATGTATCACATTTGGAAAACTGTCACAGGGCTGCTGTGTTTCTCAGTGGGGAGATGGGAGGTGGAGGTGCAGCATTACACAGGCAGGAGGAAAAGGCTTGGCAGTGCTTTCAGCTTCACAGAATCCAAACTGCTGTGAGCATGTACTGAACAGCAGCTGCCCAAGCATTCAGCTAGTTTTTCCCTAGCGATGCTCTTGAAGGGCTATTTTTTCCTTTTAAACCGTGAGTTGTGCCGCACAGCCTCTCCCGGACGCTGCATTACCACCTCTCATCGCTGCCCTTAGGACAGTGTGATGGAGTAGCAGCAAAGCCCCCCATTGGGACCCCAACCCCAAAAGGCAGCACCAACACCAGGCAATGTCCCTGCCCTTCTCCCCTGCCCAGCTCTTCTGCCTCTGCTCCCAGTGCAAATGCACACCCTCCCTGCGGAACGTTAACACTGCCCTGCAGTCTCCCGGCATCATGAATAAGCTGCCAAGCTGCCAGCCAGGGAAGAGGAAAGGATGTCCCTTCAGGCTTCCTGCCCCAGCTCCTCTTCTCTGGCAGCCAAAAGCAGGACAGAGCCCATCCCTCACCCGCGGCGGCAAAGCCTGCAGCAAAGGCTCACCCAGGGGTGCTGGGAGGCATCAGGAGTGGATCCAGCCACGTCCCCGTGATGGGGCTGCACGGCCAAGCCAACCGGCTGGAGCGTGGAGGAACAGGGACTGTTCAGTGGTTTTAAAAGGGGAAATTATTTTTCTGCCAGACCATCCCATGCTTCCAGCACTCACCACACCATCTGACCATAGGCTACATTTAAAACATGCTCTCTCGCTCTTTCTCACCCAGGAGAGAATATGAATAACAATCTGGTACAGCCTTCTTATAATGTCACATTTTTCTGGCCAGTAAAATCTCTGGCGAAAACATGAAAATGATCCAGATGGATTTCAACGTGCCAGCACAGCAGACACAGGTTGGATGCCTGTACCATGATGGACATCACCTCCTCTAGTAGAGCCCTGGCCTGCCAAGCACCTCGACCCTGGGGAGGTGGAAAGGCAGGGTGACTCAGGGAAGACAGCTGCCCAGTTTCCAGCAGCCCTTCGACCAAACTGAATGCTTGGAAGCACTGGTGAAGCCATGAGCAAGTTGTGGGCAATGGAACTAATAGGACCTCATTTCCCATGGATTTCTGTCTTGCGGCTGGACTTTCTGGTGTCTGAAGACCATATGAGCGCCAAGGAGGCGCTTTCTGAGGTCAGGGTATTCATGGCCTCTCCCTCTGCCTCCCCACCATGGATTTCTGCCCAGCCTCTAACCGGAGCTATGCTTGGGCCGCAGGCTCTCCCAGGGCATCAGCAGGGTATCCGCAGGGCATCCCTCCTCCAGGGCTGCTCGCTTTCCCGGGCACTGCCTCCAGCTTAATCTCTTGGAAACAAATACCTTCTCTTCATGGTTGGCTGAGATTGTTCCAATGGGCTCAAAAATAGAGGGTGAACTAGCAGGCAAAAGAGACCAAAAAAAATACACGTTTAATAAGGAAGCCAGCATAACAACGTTACAAAACCATTGTACTATGAAGAGTACCTGAGTCTAGCAGCCACAAATGGGAGCTCTCAGGGCCAGGAGGCACTGTACACACACCTGCAAGTGCTGAGGACAGGGAGGGAGGGAGCTGTGGCAGGGGCTCCCAGTTACCTCCTTGGGCACCAGCACAGTTGCCTTCCCATGCCCCTGGCTGTGTCCCCAGCCAGCCCAGCAGCGCAGCCCCTGCTCTCCCTGCTCCTCCTGTGGGCACGAGGGTCAGTAAGCACCCCGACACCGTGCCGCCCTGCCCCAGGACACCCAGCATGGCAGCTGAGGGGCAAGTGGAAAAAAAACACCAAACTCCACTGGCTGGTACACGCAGCTGGGCGGGCACATGTTGCATTTCCCACATTAGAAGTGGATCTGTTTTGCATGTGTGTTTACCCTCAGCGAGGCAAATTGTGTGGCACCGGCAAGGAAACACCTTTGAACTTCACTGACTTGCACGTGGTTCAGTGCCACAGATGGGCTGTTGTGGCAGTAAATGCCATTTCAGACGCACCTCTTGCAAGAGCAGTAAGAGTAGATCTTTCTCCATGAAGACACATGACAGAACAAATGGAACAAATCAAAGGCAGAAATGAGAGGCTACCCTCCCAGCTCCATTTACAGTGTTGGAAGTGTCATATGCCCTAGAGCTAAATGCATTTAAAAAAAGACCAAAGGCAAGCAGGTTCCAGTGGCCACAGAGTTTGCTGTCATGGGCAGGAGCACGGTGCAGCTTCGAGCACACCGTCATGATGCCTGTTAATGGAAACCGGGGGTTCTCCCTCCTGTGCTTGCTGGCTGAAGCAGGGGTGAATCGGAGCTTCCCGCGCACCCACCGGGCACAAGCCAGCAGGGAAGACAGCCGCCAGCCTGGTGGGCTGAGGGAAGCGGACTTGGTCACCCTGGAGAAGGGAAGGCACCAGGGGACCCAAGAGCAGCCCCCAGCACCCCTGGGCTGGTTATCCAGAAGGCAGAGCCAGGCTGATCACAGTGGTGGGCACAGGAGAGAAGCTGGGGATAAACAGGAGGAAGAGAGGTTCAGACTGGGTTCTGAATTCCAGCCTGGATTACCCAGTGATCTTATATTTTCCCTGCGCCTTGGCTTCCCACATGTAAAATGCGAAGGCACATATAGATAGCATTTCCTGCCGACAGCAGTTTCGTAACACATGCACTAAGACTGTATGGCACCAGAGACCACAGAGGTTTAAAAATAAGTACCTTTTTAGGACAATGAGGAATAAATACCCATCACATGAACAAGTGCAAAATTAGCTGGAAGCGTGTTGTCTGTGGGACAGGAATTCACTTTGCTGTCAAGCTGGTTTGTGGCAGAGCTGACTGGTCGCAGGGTGGGATCTGACAGCACATCCCCTGACGCAGGATGCAACCAGGACAGCGGGACACAGCCTCGGTCTGTATTTACAGCTTAGTCCATGCATCCCACACCTTCTCTCTTTGCATGATAATCTGCTTCTCAAAACATTTTCCTTCCTAAAACTAACATGGAAATGAGAGCTGAAGAAACTTAGCCTCAAACTGCTGTTTAAATAGCACTGAATTACTAAAAAGCAAAGGGAGGGGGGGAAGCAAGCTGAAGACGCTATCATCTGGAGTAGAAGAGACGAGACTGACAGGCAGCAAGAGGATTCCAGATATGCCGGAGGAAAGATGGCTCCCATTCACATCGACAGCAAAATGTCACTCAGCATCTGGATCAGGACCCCTCTGCACTGGAAATCAGCTTTCGGATGGGGTCGGCCACTCTTTTGTATTGACTTGTCTGTGACACCGCTGCTAACGCTTAATTTATTTTGCCCATTTAGGAGACATCTAGTTATCTCAATTATTTAACAATGTGTAAAATTACAAACATATTCAACTACAATACATTCCTCTTGCGTAAACTTCTCCTCTTGGCCACATACATAATGAAAACCCTGTTGAGTCAGTAATAAAATCCAGAAAGCTTTCAAGTCTCAGAACTGAATGTTCAAACTTTGTAGCTCACTTCCTTTTCTAACCAGACAGCAGGGCTGCCAAAAGAATTTCTGGGCATTCAGCCCCTTTTGATATACATGTACATACACATACAAATATATACATATAGCACTCTACCATGGGTGGCAGAGAGCAGGAACTAATTGTTTTTAACAGAGTTATGAACAAATGCATTTTGAAAAGAAATCAGAATACTACTTGTTTTCATCTGATGGAACAGACAGCTCAGACCTGGACAGGGAAAACTATCAGCTCCAGCTCTGTCAATAAATAAATATTTGCATTTCACTCCAGCAGAGGAAAAAATGCAGCACTGATTTTAGGAACCAACCTCAAAAATCCATGTGTGGAAATACCATGGTTATTTATGCAAATGGGCCAGTTGCACATGCAAATGCATGATTTGCACGGATAATAACACTACGTACATGTACAGGTCAGGCATATGATCTAGCACACCGCATTTTTGGAGGCTAAGCCTGAACTCCCGTGAAGAGTGGAGCATCCTCATCCTGCACTGAAGCCAAACAGTAATGAGTGAACTGGGCCAATCACAGCTGGGAAGACTTAAATAGATAAATACAGGAGCCTTAAGATTCTATTACACAGAACACTTGTGACTCCTGCCCAAAAGACTAAACTGCTTCTAAATCCTTTGCACTATTTATAACAACAACCACCACCACAATTACATTTATTTCTCTTCAGAAGCACTGTCTGCTTTTGTATTTATACTGTAAGCAGCATATTAAAAAGGGGACCAAATAGATTTCACATATGTCAGTGCAATACAAGAGCAGGCAGCAGCCACGTGAAGGGAAGGACAAACATTCAATGGGTTTCATATGGCATGGAAATACAAAGTGAAGTTCAAGTCTGAGAGTTTTCCCACACTTCGGCTAAGTACATTACCAACAGCCACCGAGGTACCTGCTGCCATCGTAGGGGAGCGGGACGATACAGGCACGATACAGTGCACGCATACACCCCCCCCACACCCTGCATACAGGCACTTATACCGCTGTGGGAATGAAGAACAACTGAATGTGAGATAAATTGGCAAATAAACATTGGCTGAGGAATTAGACCCTGTGGCTCTTCGCTTGAAAGGCAGGGCGAGGTCATCCTAACCTACCCTGCACTCTAAATTGGGAGATCTTTGCATCACTTTTATGATGAAATCTTTCCACTGTCAGTGGGTAATGAGTCAGAATAGCAGAGGGATGCTGTTTACTGAAAAGCTCTTGGAACTAGAGGGAGGAAAAGGGAAATACACAGGAGAGGCCAAGGATGGGTTCCAAAAACAAGATAAGAAAAATAAAACACAGGGAAAATGTGGGAGGAGGACAGAAGTGAAGGCAGAAATAACAAAGTAAAGGCAGAAGGGGAGATGTGCTAGAAGAAACTGGACAGAAAGCTGAGTATGGGTAAGAACAGCAGAAGGGTGTGAATGGGAGTAAGAGACGTGAAAATCCTGGGGGCAAAAGGCAGCGGGCTCCCAAGTTGTGCACTGTTGATGTGCATGTGCCCTTTTTTAAAGTGAATACGTAGCCAAGATGACCCTCATCTCATCAGGACACCAATGATGCTACCAGGACAGCCAGCTTGCGCTGCCAGAGGGCATAAAATAAAGGTGTTTGAGTAGAATCGCAGCAGTGATTAAAATGATTGGGATCAAAGGGAAAACCATTGCCGCCACTGCCCCCCCCACCCCAAATGCCATTCCTCCCCCTGTGAGGGGTCAACGTGTGCATTGTAGCTGCTCTGCACATGCTCTCGTCATTCGTAAGCACCCATAGTACTCTCACTCATGCCTCAGGTGCCTGAATGCCTCCTGATTCTTAGCACACCCTCCTGACATTCCCCCAGTCAGAAAATAACCTTTATCTCCTCTCTACAGGGGAGCGTTGAAGCACAGGGAGATGAATGGTTTGTCCAAGACCACACTGGCAGGCTGTGGAAACCCAGAGCTTGAACCCAGCTCTCCCAAGTCCCAGGACAGAATTGCAGCTGCTAATGAGAACCAAGAAAATTCAAAAAATGCAAATGAACCATCTTGAAAGTTTTATAAGTGAAACTCCTGCTGCAGGCATGAATGGAGGAAGTGCAGACTCCAGCAGGCAAATTCTTTGCCACCCCATGTCCCGAGTCCCAGAAATCCTGTTGATCTGGGCTAATAAATTTCCCTGAGCCCTAGACGTTCTCTTGGCCCTCATCCCAAGCTCACATAAGAAGCTATTTCATAGGCAAGGTTCTTATTTACAGTTACTCAACTCCCATAATATTTTATCTGAGGTGGCATTTTTAACACTCCCCTCCCCAATACTGGATGAGCTGTCTCTTTCTTTGCTTTATAGGTTTGTAACTAATCTAGTTAAAATCCCATAAATATTGGGATGTTTCTGTGCTCTCCATTCAGACAGGAGGCTGGCTGAGGAAGAAGTCCATTAGCATTAAAATGATGGTGACATCCAGACTGAAGCTGACCATTCATTTTTTAAGTCTACTGTCGTCATGCCAGCTGCCCTTCAGGAGCTGACTGTGCATCAACAGTGTAGCCTCCTGAGCGTGCAATGCTCAGGCAAGGGTATCCTGCCATAAAATCCAGAGAGCATCACAAGTCCTTGCCAGGTCGCACAGTGGGTTAATGTGCTGGTTTGCTACCCCTGGGAGACCTGAGCTGGAGTCTTTGTTTTATTGCAGACCTGTGTGCCGCTCTAACAGCGAGGGGGGGGTCATAAATGCAGGGGAGCGGGGCGCCGGGGAGCAGCCGCGACGGGGCAGGGCGCCTCAGGCCAGCGGTGCTGCCGGAATCAATGAATCTCAGTTTGGGTCTAAGATGGCTGGGCTGGCTTCAATCCGTGCTCACAACCGACGCACAGTAAAGAGGTGCGAGCGGGCCATATCGAAACACAGCCTGCGCTTCAGCTTGCAAAGAAAGAGCTGCATTATTCTGCCACTGCTCCTTGATGCACAATGGCCCCTAGTGCTGTTGGGGTAACACCAGCACTCGGCATAGGAGCCCCCTTCTCTCCACACCCTCCTTCTGCGATGCTCCTGGGTGCAACGGGGTGATCAGTGCATAGCACTTGTCAGAAAATTAGGAGTTTGCAGACAAGGAAGCTGCAGCCAGGGCTGGAAGGCAGAAGCAGCCCAGCACGCCTGCGTGGGAAGGTCCCAGTGAGGAGAGGTGCTGAGCTGCTTTAACCAGGACGATGCTGTCCTGTGCTGAGCCGGAACCCAGGGGATGGCCCCATCCCCTTGTGTCAACAGGACGGCAGGCCACCTGCAGTCAGGGAAAGACGTCCTTTGCAGGTGAAGCTGGTGGGAAAGCAAAGCAACCTCACTAGGACATCTAGCTTTATTCACACACTGAGGTGACTATTACATTTTACATTTATTTTTATATATATATGGCTATATTTAATCAGGGAGTGCTTAGCCAGCTCTAATACAGACTTCTACTTCCTAACTCTTTTTCTTCAACAGAACATTTTCCTGAGAAGTTAGTAAGCCCAAGAATCCCTTTTTAAAAGTTAATCTTTTTTTTTTTTTTCTAAGACTTAGAAAGCTGCCAGCTGTTTAATCAGATTATTGAAATAAACTTACTTCTCAGCTGAAGAGAACTTCTGAGGAAATCAGAAAGAGACAGATGCAGCCACCCATTCCTTGGGAGCTCTCCAGAAACTCAAATGTCAGTTATTTTGGTTAATTAATGTGTGCTAATTAATTAATGCCATTAATTTTGACCAGATAAATCAGCTTTAACATCAGTATAATCGAGATCACAAGCTAGTGCTCAGGTAGGACCTCAACCAAGATCAAAGCTAACATGTAAAAAAAAAAATCTCCTTGAATGTGGAAGTGGATTTCCCACCACCCCCATTAGCATTCTCACAGGCGTGGGACGTGTGTGCATCCTACCTCGTGGGGAGGTCTCTGCACATTTTGCTTTCCCCACAGCATCTGGTCCCTCTCACCTTTTAGGAACGTGCCTGCTGGTAACGTCCAGGCTGTCAGCTGTGCTCCTGAGCCCCAGCTCCTGGCCCGTGGAAAGCCACAAGCACCGCACGCTTGCCCGTGCACAGGGCCTGCTGCCCCGCTCTGCTTGTTCCTCAACTCTTCATTTCACACCTGACCTTCACCAGGGGCATTTCAGCAACACCCCTCTTCTGCAAGAAGAGCTGCCACCTTGACCGGCCCTTTCACTGGCTATGTAAGCGAGGAAACGCTTTGTACCCCACACATCCTCGCCAACCACCGTCCAGTCCTCTCTTTTTGAAAAATGTAAGGCCTGAAATGTAGAATTTGGGGTTTTACACCAGCTAATATTAATAGAAACATTCTCAGGACTTTTTTTTTCCCCCAATGTAAATGGAACACTTATTTTTTTAAGCATGCCCCTGCAGTGCTCACAGGCCAAACACTGCAGCATTGTACCCGCGCGGGGAGCTCGCTATAAACACATCTGTCTAGCTGCTCTGTCAGGCCCACTGAGCTCTCTATAAACCAGGAAAAGTAAACCTGTACATTAAATATTTACTGTTTTCAGTGTGTATAATCTAGAAGTGTTTTTAGAAGCACAAGTCAGTCACACTTTCAATCAATGATTTTTATTTTGACATGGCACTGCTAAATGTCGTATGGGTACATCCTGAAAAAGACCAGTTCTTGAAACCAGAGGCTTTCCTCTCACAACCGATCACAAACATTGTCGTGTTATCACTCACTGCCCACCTGAAAGACCCATCCTATCTCCCATTTTTCTGCTCTGACCCCCCATAAGTCTAAAAGCTGAGCTCATGGGGACTTTCAGAAGCAGACCCCAGGACAGGCAGCCAGAGAGGACAGTGACAAATACCTAGCTGACTGTGTACAAGAGGATACAGATGAGTGCAAAGAGTTAAAAGAATTACCAATGCAAGAGCAAACTTCTCTGAAAGTAAATAGCCAGCACTAATTTTCTTTTTATGATTAACATAAGAGCTAGCTTTTAATGCTTGCTCCATGCAAAAGAGCTCCTGCTTTCATCTCCACACTGACACGAGGAGTCATAATTCTTGTACAACAACATGAAGAGAGACATTAATGCAATCATAAAAAAGTCTCCACAACAAAGTAGTCTGCCGATAGCCCCTGCTAACGATTTGCTTCCTGAGGACACTGGTCCCTGGGAAAACAGTGGGCAACAGACAGGCTTCCTGGCTGACTCCAAGAGATGTCCTTCTCCCCGTGGGTCTGCACAAGCCACCAGGCCCCTCACTCCCGGCTGCAGGACAGAGCCCACGCGAGGACCCTTTTGCAGAGCAGCCCACCAGCTCTCACCAGCCGGCTCCCTCCAGTTCTTTTTTTACCCCCCAGCAGAGATAAGATGAGGAAGAGATTCCATTCACATAGTTTCCTCCTCACTCCCCTGGAAAAATCACCCCAACCAGCTCCAGCTCAAGACACATCTTTCAAATTTGGATGCTAATCAAGTCTAGAGATGGTTTAGCACTTCTCCCTAATCGCAGACACGTAACACTGGGATGGGCAGCTATTTGCACATTCTTGGATCATAACTCCATCTCCACAAACATTCTTAAAGCACATAGACGATCTGTTGGCTGCCTGCAAGTCCTCCCTATCTGCAAGGATGACATCGTGTCTACTTACTCGTCTGCCATTGATTATTTTCACTGCGCTATCAGAGGCTAGACACGAGGGGCACAAGCCAGAAAGCGGTGCAAGTCACTGATCTCTAGCAGCAGAGTAGCCCTGGAGGAGGTTTTGGCTGGCTTCCTGGCATCAGTTAGCTCATGTGTGCCATAAAATAAGCACGCACAACAGAGGAGCACAACTAGCTGCCACTGCAAGGTGCTCACGTAATGTATTGGTAGGCAAAGGGTAAGAGTCCAGATGGAACAGAATGGAAATGAACAGTAAGGCAACAAACACAGCCGAAGTCTCACCGTGTTTTAATAAGCTTGTGTACGTAGCAGAGAATGAGTAATGATTCTAGACAAAGCCAACAGGCACCTCAGGGGATTCTGAAATTAATCCTGTGACATTTCCAGCAGCTAGCCTGGAAAGCACAGTAAGTGACAGAATTCGCTGTGTGGCACAGCACGTTCAGCATCCTGCCAGATCAGGCCTCCCCTCCTATTAGCATGCAAAGATAAAAAAATACTAATCAATACTCATTTTCTTCAGGAAAACAGCTACAAAAATGTGTTCTTAAAAATCAAAGGCTAGACAAGCCCTTTGAAGGTCCACATATCAGCAACAAGAAACCGTTCCACCAGGTCAAGAACAGCAGGGAGGGAGGGAAAGCATCAGAAAGGCGGCAGAGGGCTCTCCTAGCTCTGACACAGACTAACCTCAAGGAAATGTAGCTGTAATTATTAACTGTAACGAAACAAAACACCTTTGGGGAAAGAAGAGCTTGCCATACATTTCAAATGTAGAAAAAGAAACCAAATAAGCAAACCTGAACATACCAAAAAGAGTGTATTCTGGAGCACGTGGTCCCACAACACCGTCAAAACCAGGAGGCACTTGTCTCCAAGGTGCAGTTAAGCTGCAAACTGAGGCAGACAACAGCTGACAACCATTATGGACCACAGCCTGGAAGTGTGCTTTGATCAAGGATTTCTCAGACACAACCTGATTGACTGCAATCAGGTTCAGCTAGCTCCACTAAATCCTTGCAACCATGAGCAACTTTATTTTGAGCTTGCTCATTCTGTCTTAACAGATGTCAGTTTGCATGCATTGCTCCACTGGGAAATCCTGCACTCCGAGGACCGAAGTTTAAAGTGAAGAAGTTTCTGCTGAGGCCATTTGGTTAACTCTCTGGGGTGGGGATCTCCATCCAGGACCTTCATCTCAGCTGACACTGGGAAAGTTCCTGATGCCTCAGCCTCCTTCATGAAACTCAAGAGACGCAGCTGTGAAAATTTTCTTCTAGAAAACAAAAAGAGATTTCAGGCTATGTTGCTATTATTTGCAAACTACATTGCTGCATGGGATGAAAACAATACATATGACTAAGAAATATGACTAGGACCACCTGGTTTTGTTTTGGTGGGTTTTGTTTTGGTGGCATGGATAGCCAAAGCCCATAATAGTATTTTCATTGCAAACTTCAGCTATAGGGATACGCTTGATGCCAGTTGCATCTTCTGAATGTAGCCTAGCGTTGAAGTACAGGTGAATGACAGTAGGTGAATATATATTAACTAATCCACCTGTCTCACTGAGGAAATGGTAATGGCTGGTACTAAAATAAAGTTAATGACAGATCCTTAAGTGACAGTGACAAAGGTATTTTGAATCTCTGACTGGGCAGAAGGAGCTAAGCAGGAGTGGGCTGTAACTGCTTTGCATTTCTGCATCCAGCCTGGGGTACGTACTGCTGGTCAACGGGAGCACGCTGAGCATCAGCAGGGATGCTTCTTGCCTCTTTTATGCTGCTATGTCCCTTCCATCTGCGTAAGGTTTATCTCTATCGTGGTGCAGTTCACACGCTGAAGCAGCAAAAAGCACAACTGACTGATACATCCAATTTTCCTTCTCTGTTTCCCTGCAGGCTTAGGAGGCTCACAAGTCCCCCTTCCACTTTCACATGATGGGAACTTCTGCAACACCTTGACAGCAGCCAGAGGAAAATGCAGCGCACCTACAAAGCAAAGAGCACCAATACTGCAAATCAACCCCCCCTAAATATTAGAAACCACAGGCAAGGCACAGATGATACAAAACCTGACAGGCATAAGCATAGCTGAAGTAGGGCAGTAGGGAAGAGGAAGAAAACAAATAGGAAATGCCATACTCAAAGAATTCAGCATAAAGTCCGAGTAAATCAAAGCAAGAAAAAAACCACATCTGAACCCACTTGAATTTTAGCTGCTGAAGCCTTCTGGCTACTCGGCTGCTCTGCCTGTGCATTGCTATGCTTAATTTGCCCCACTGGATTTGCACCTCCTGTGAGTGACTGAGAGGAGCCATTGACTCGGGGAGGGTTGATTTAGTGCCGCAGGAGCCAGCAGCCTGGCAGGGGCTGCGGGAGAGGCCCAGCCCGAGGTGGGTAAACACTGCATCGCGGTTTCACCCGGCAGGCAGCTGAACACCACACAGCCGCTCGCTCCCTCCCCCCGACCCAGCAGGATGGGGGAGAGAATTGGGAACAAAAAAGTAAAATTAATAGGTTGAGATAAAGAGAGTTTAATAGGACAGCAAAGGAAAGGAAAATAATAATAACAACAACAATAATAATAACAAATAGAATTAGAATATATAAAACAAGTGATGCACAGTGCAGCTGCTCACCACCCGCTGACCGATGCCCAGCCAGTCCCCGAGCAGCAGCCCCCGGCCAGCTTTCCCCCCAGTTTATATACCGAGCATGACGACATACGGTATGGGATATCCCTGTGGCCAGTTTGGGGCAGCTGTCCTGGCTGCATCTCCTCCTGGCTTCTTGTGCCCCCAGCCTGCTTGCTGGTGGGGTGGGAAGCTGAAAAGTCCTTGACTTAGTGTCAGCACTGTTTAGCAGCTAAAACGTCGGTGTGCTACCAACGTTATTCTCATCCTATATCCAAAACACAGCACTATACCAGCTACTAGGAAGAAAATTAACTCTATCCCAGACAAAACCAGGACACACTAGAAGAGGGAAGGCCACAGGGAAAAAAGACTGGAACATGGAAAAGGAGAAGAGGAGGAGAGATGGAAGAAACGTGTGGTGAAGGATGGTCAGAGGAAAAAGAGAATGAGAAAGAGGGAATTGAACATGATACAAAAAAGGGCTGCACATTGGATTTAGTAAGATCTTCCTCCAGAATCCACATGGTTGTAAACCTCTGGTGTGCTCCGGTTTGGTGCTGGGTACTTACTGTCTATGGGAGCACCAGCACCCAGAGGAGCCTCTGTCATACACAGCGCTTCATGCTGCTCTGGGTCCCCACGCACAGCCACAAAAAACTGACACTGGGCCAGGGGAAGATAAACCAGTTATATCTTTTCTTGATGTGTTTCTCTGGAAAGTCCTTTCCCTGGAGAGACACAGCCCTGTGAAAACGACAGGATACACTCAGTAAATCTGTAATACCTGCTATGTAAGCCAACTGTTTCAAATTCCTGCTTTGCATTAGCCAAGCTCCCAGCAGACTTTAGCTGACAAGCAGTGATTGCCTATGGCACAAAAAAGCGAGAAGCCAGTGAAATATTCCTCAGGACATGAAGAAGGGAGCATTTCCCAGTTCACTTAGGACGACAAAGGTCTGGAACAGTACGTTACACTGAACAAAATCTCAAAAAGGAAAATATTCCAAACTTCTTCCTGCTCCCTGACGTACGCCCAGGACACGTAGGCACAGCCTGGAAGGTAAACGCTGGGTCATGGTTTGTGACAGGGAAAGCCTATGAAGGGGTCGCAGTCTAACCTGAACTCCGGAGAAACTCAACCCATCTCAAGTGTTGTCAACTACTTGAAATTCAGGACAGGTTTGTTAAAGCTTTCGCAGTGAGCTTTTTTGAGCAAATGTAGGTGCAGTTATGGTTTCCCATCAGAGTTGTGTGAATGTGTGGTAAGACACAAAACCAAGTGAGAAAAGGTGCTATTCATTGACTTTTCCTGTGGCATTTGCTGAATGTTGTGAAAGTCACAGATCAAAGCAAAATGCTTGGTGCGCGTCCTTAAATTAGATGTAATTAAACAAACAACTGTTTGTATAAATCCCTGAAAAGCAAAACTGGCCAATGTAACCACGTGCCAGTGCGCTAGCTGCTTCTGCTTTTTCCAAAAGTTTGGAAAATTTTCATTAATCAAGGTGTGTTGAACCGCAGGCTTGTTCTTCCTGGTCACAACGCTGCTGTGTAAAGGGCCACCCTGGGGAAAAAAGGACCAGTCAGATTCTCCATTTAAAAAACACTTCAGAGTTTTGAACTTGAAGTACCACAGGACAAGAAGCATAGCCCTGTAACACCGCAGGGAGCCTGGTGTACCGGCTCGCTCCGAGTCTGGAAGCAGAACCGAGCCCTGCTGCTCCTCATCACCAGCTGGGGCACAGCCAGGTCGGAACAAATTCCTTTCCGTATTAAAGAAATTTCATTCTGTTTGGGGGGCAGCCGCTGAGGCCGGCCAGTTGGCTCCGTCCACTGCTTCACGGACACGTGAAATATGTCCCACCACCCCGCCATCCACCATGGCACTACGCGGTACACACGGGCAGCCTTGGGAGACAGCTGCACGTCACCAAAGGCTGAATTTCCCTTTCGGCTGTTGTCCTTTCTGGTCAAACTGTGAGGCATGCGGGTGAGGCTGAAAACCGCCCTCTGAAGAGCAAGTCCTGGGCAAAGGGCGCCCCGAGCTTGCACAGCGCCACCTCCGCCTCCCCCGAGCCGCGAACCCACCGCAATGTAAACGGCGATCTTTGTACTTGCCTGAAAGGACCCCCCCCTGCCCCCACCGGAGCCCTCCAGCCGCCCGGGCCCGCCGCGAGGGGTGGGGTGGCGGTGCCGGGGACACGGGCCCTGCCGTCGGGCACGGCCACGGCCGCGGGCACAGCCCCGGAGGAGGAAGCGGCCGGGGCCGGCGCTCCGCAGCTCCTCCGACGGGGCCAGCCACGGCCCTGCGCCGCCTCCGTCCCGGGGGTCACGGCACTGCCCGACCCATCCCGTCCCGTCGCGGCGGGCCGGGGCGGCGGTCTCCGCGGGGGCGGGCACGGGCACGGGCACGGGCGGGCTGTGGGCACCGGCTCCGGGCCGCCGCCGCTGCCGCCCGGCTGGGCTGGGGCCACGGGCAGGACCCCCGCCGCACTCCGGCTGCAGCCACGGCCGGGGCAGCGCCCCCGGGGCGACCACACACCCGCTCCTCTGCGGCTCCCGCACGGTCCCCGCGGCTGCCGCGCCGCTCCGGCGGGTGTCGGCACGCGGCGCGGAGCGGGACACGCGGGGGCCCTGCCAGCGGCCGCCGCACCGGCACTTACCGGGGCCTCGTCGTCCCCCTGAAACGGTCCTTTCTGTAAGCCCGTCGGCGGTGGCACCGGGCAGGCGACGAGACGTCGGGGCTGCGCTCCCGGGAGCGGCGGGGCCGCGGCCGCACCCCTCCCGCGCTGCCCATCCTTTAGGAGCGGCGCACGCAGACGCTCACCGTATGGAAACGCTCCGCAGCCAGGTTAACCGCATCCCCCTCCTCTTCGCATCCCCTCCCTCCGCACCGGCTCCCTCGCCCCCTCCCCCCGGACTTTTTGTGGGCCTTGGAGGAGTTTCTGCAGAGTTCCGCCTCTCCTCTGAATCCGCTCCTCCATCCTTCCAGCCTCGGAGGCGACCGAAAAAAAACCAACCCGACCAACAACACCAAAAAAACCCAACCAAAAACCACCAACCCCCAAAACCCCCAAACTTGTGTTAGGAACAATAATCTCATTTGCAAAGAAAAATCCTTGGAATGGGGACTTATTGTAACGCCGCTGGGTAGCAGCCTCCGCTGCTGGGCTTTTTTCAATCAAGGAGCAAACTGCAGCTGAACGCCAGTTGGCTCCTCCAGCGCAATTCTCCTAAATCATGATAGACAGATTGCGTGAAAAACAGGAATTCCAAAGAATTTCCTGCCCTGGGAACAGAAGTTAAGGCTATATTTAACAACATCTGAAGCTGTCAAGAATGCTTTGTGGTTGGATAACAGAGCAGAAAAATGTGAAAAATGCAGGCTACTGCTATACCAAATATGGAAATATTGTTACGTCTGGTGTCTAAATCCCCATCTGGAAATACTTACGGCCATGGAAAGCAAAGACGCCACAACAGAAGCCTGAACGCCCCCCCCCACCCCCCCAGCCCCGAACGTTAAACTTCGACGGGGAAACACTATTCGCTGGAGCGGGGGCCGGCAGGGCCGGTGACGGGCGGGCGGAGGAGACCGGGGGTCCCATCCCGCCCCCCCCCGCTGCGGGGCCAGGCACCTGGCGGGGGCCCGGGGGCACGGCCCCGCTGCCGGGCTCCGCGGCGCCGCGGGACGCTCCGCCTGCCCCTCGGGCAGCGGCACTAACGGGAACAGCCCCGGTGCCGCCCGCACGCGCGGGGGTGCCCCGCGGCCCTGCCGCCGTCGGTTCAGGTGGCGGGGGGGCGCACGGCCCGGCAGCCCCCACCAGGACAGGCTCCTCGCGTTAACGTGCTCGTGGTGGGGGCGTCCGTGCGGGTAACGGGGCCGCGGTGTCGCGGTGCGCCGTGCGGCGGGCGGGACGGCCCCGGGGGCGCGCCGCGCGGGACGGCCCCTCCCGCGCCGAAGCGTCCCCTTTGGCCCACCCCCGCCGCCGCGCCGTGCGGGGCAGCCCCGGCGGGGAGCGGGGGGCGGGGGGGACCCCCCGCGGCAGGGCCGCCGCCAGCGGCCGCGGTGCCGGGAGACGGGGCGGGGCGGGGCGGCCCGCCGCGCGCCAGCCGCATTCCTGGGATGCCGCGAGCGCTGGACGCGGCCGCGGCCCGGAACGCGCGACGTCAGCGCCGCGGCGCACGCGGCGGCCCCGCGCCCCATATAAGGCGGCCGCCCCCGTCGCTGCCTCAGACCGCGCCGGCCCCGCTCCGCTCCGCTCGCCCCGCCGTCCCTCGCTCCCAGCGCCGGCGCTCGACATGGGCTCCGCGGGCACCCGCCGCGCCCTGGCGGCCGCTCTCCTCTGCCTGGCGCGCCTGGTAAGTGCCGCGGCTCTGCCCGCGGCGGGGCGGCGGGGGGCGGCCCCGCTCCGCTCCCGGCCGCTCACCGGCCCCCGCTGTGCTCCGCTCCGCAGGCTCTGGGCTCGCCCTGCCCCGCCGTGTGCCGCTGCCCGGCGGCCGTGCCGCAGTGCGCCCCGGGCGTGGGGCTGGTGCCGGACGGCTGCGGCTGCTGCAAGGTCTGCGCCAAGCAGCTGAACGAGGACTGCAGCCGGGCGCTGCCCTGCGACCACACCAAGGGGCTGGAGTGCAACTTCGGCGCCAGCCCCGCCGCGCTGAAGGGCATCTGCAGAGGTAAGCGGCGCCCCCCGCCCCCAGCCCCCCGGGGGGGACCCGCGGCCCCTGTGCCGCCAAAGTTTAGTAACTTCGAGCCCATGTATGGTTATGCTTTGTTGTTGGTAGCTTGGCAGAAAGGCACATGACTTCAGCAGTCTGGAATGCGATTCAGTATGTCTGGGCTCCGCTAAACGCACATAAGGAAAAGTGATTCCTGACTGACTTATTGTTCTGGCCCCGCGTCCCCGGGGGGGTGTGTGTGTGCAGGGGGGGGCGCCGCCGCCGCCCGCCGAATGTAACGGGCAGCGAAATACCTGTGCGGAGACGGGCGCTCCCGCCGCTCACTCCCGCCTCTCCCTCCCCGTTGGTCCCCGCAGCGCAGTCCGAGGGCAGACCCTGCGAGTACAACTCCAAAATCTACCAGAACGGCGAAAGCTTCCAGCCCAACTGCAAGCACCAGTGTACGTGCATAGATGGAGCCGTGGGCTGCATCCCGCTCTGCCCGCAGGAGCTGTCGCTCCCCAACCTGGGCTGTCCCAGCCCCAGGCTGGTCAAAGTGCCCGGGCAGTGCTGTGAAGAGTGGGTCTGCGATGAGAGCAAGGATGCGCTGGATGAGCTGGAAGGCTTCTTCAGCAAAGAGTTCAGTCCAGATGATTCCGAAGGCGAACTGACCAGGAACAACGAGCTCATTGCCATTGTGAAGGGAGGCCTGAAAATGCTACCTGGTGAGTGCGTGCGGGCTCCTCTCTGTAGTGACAGTCAGGGGGAGGAGGCGGCAGGGGAGGATGGCTGTATGACTCCTTAGACCCCCGATGGAAAGAAAGAAAGAAAGAAACCCAGTGAGAGGGTGTATGTAGGCTAAGACGTCCCTTTCTTTTCCAGTTTTTGGATCTGAGCCGCAAGGCCGAGCTTTTGAGAATCCCAAGTGCATTGTGCAAACAACCTCCTGGTCCCAGTGCTCAAAGACGTGCGGAACTGGCATCTCCACAAGGGTGACCAACGACAATCCCGACTGCAAGCTCATCAAAGAGACCAGGATATGTGAAGTGAGGCCATGTGGCCAGCCTAGCTACGCCTCCCTAAAGGTAAACACAGACTCTTCCAGTGCTCCTCTCTTTTTCCAAACTGCTTTGGGTAGAGGGTAAAGGCTGGACAAGAATCTCCTGCTAATAATAATAATGATATCGTTGCCTCCCCTTTACAGAAGGGGAAAAAATGCACCAAGACTAAGAAGTCCCCATCCCCGGTGAAGTTTACTTATGCCGGATGTTCCAGCGTGAAGAAGTACCGCCCCAAGTACTGCGGCTCCTGCGTGGATGGCAGGTGCTGTACGCCCCAGCAGACCAGGACTGTCAAGATCAGGTTCCGCTGTGATGATGGGGAAACCTTCACCAAGAGCGTCATGATGATCCAGTCCTGCCGATGCAGCTACAACTGTCCGCATGCGAATGAAGCTTATCCCTACTACAGACTAGTCAATGACATTCACAAATTTAGAGACTAAGTTGTGTTGGGGGTGGGATGCTAAACAGAATTCTGAAGTAACCAGCCATGGAGAAAGGACCTTTGATGGAGATGGTGCCTTGCCCATTTGAGGGCAACATTATGTTACAAGAGTGCACTGTGCAACTGGACACTAATGCAACAGAGATTTAAGCATATTTAAAGCTTCATAGTACTGGAGCAACTTTACTGCTTCTTTTTGGAGCACCTTATCTAATTACATACTGTTTTCTGTTTGTAAGTGATCAGATAAATGTTTTGTTCCGGTTATGAAAACTTCTTTTCTATCCAATTTAACACTATGCTTCTCCCCTTCCCTCCATTCTCTCCCACCCTTTCCCAACCAAGTTGGAAGTTACATTCCTTCCTGAGGTGGGCACTTGTGTGGTGTTCACAGTGGCAGCTATTATGTACCAACTGTAGTTTAATGGCAAACAGAAATCAGTTGTTTTAAAGCTGAGTATTTTATTTATCAAACTAGCGTTTTGTTTTGTTTTTCTTTGTGGTTTTTTTTTTTTTAACCCCTTCCAGCCCCTGTAATACTGGAATAAGTTGTAAATGATTTTAATTTTATATTCAATGAATTAAAAGAATTTATTTATGGAATTAATCATTTAATAAAGAAATATTTACCTAACTACTCTTAGCAGAGCATTCTGACAGGCAACAGACTTAAATACAGCAAATGCAAGAGCTTTCTGTGAAAACTTTGAAATAGGAAAAGCTTGGATTCTCTGAAAATCAATATGAGCTCTACTACAGACACAGCAACGAACCAGAGAAAAGCAAAGTCTTAATTCTTTGGGTAAATGATGTTTCTGAAGTGGTGTATGCAGCCTGCAACCCCGCAGTCTAGAAAGTATATACAGAAAGAGCTTCTTGGCATTGAAAGCAAATGTTTGATAGAGAGACTGAAATGTTAATTAGACTGTCAGATTATTCAAACAGTCCTGGAATTTGCAACATAAGGTACTTCATTAGAATGCAATGCATGCCCAGTGATGTTGAACGTGGGGTGGAATTGGTCGTCCGGTCTCGTGTTTTTTGGTGGCTGCTTTTTGCAAATTAATACATTTCTGTGGCAGAAGAATGTTTCCTGCAGTCTGCAGGAGGCAGTTTGCTTTCACTAAATTCAAATTAAATGAGCTTGAAGCAATGACTTTTGCTAATCCTAATAACCCAGTGATGAAAAGTAAACATACTGTTAACAGGAGAAGAATGTGAGGAATTTCAAGTACTTCTCCAATGGAATAAAAGGCAAAGCAGCTACTCTTCCTCGCCTCCCATTCCCGCTTATTAAATGTGTAATTACACTTCATACTGTGGGACACAGATGATGTTTGGGTAACTGAGGGAGTCATAGTAAGACAGCTAGCTGGCATGCGGTAGGAAAATGACATTTAAAAAAACCAGACTAGAGTAGGAGCTGAGAAAGCAGCATCAAACATTTGTACTGTTCTGGTTAGTATAAAGCTGTGCTACAGGTAAGACTGAAAAGAAGCCTGCAACACAGGGTTGTGGTGGTGGTGGTGGTTGTTTTTTTTTTTTATTCCACCTTGTGACTGGTTAGTTCTCTGGCAGAATATTCTCCCATAGCCTTTAGTAAGAGAGCCACCTCTCATAAAAAGACAGAGACTGATTTTGAGGGTTTTAGTATTGTGAAGGGGTGTCATCCAGTTAGATGCAGAAGTGGTTAAAAGTAATCTTTTTATTAGATCAGACATAAATATTTCAATAAAATAAATGGCTGAGTATCTCAGAAGCTCATCTCTGGCAGCTTACGCTTTGCCTGAGAAATTACAGCTCGCTCTCTTCTGCTCAGTCAAATTCTCTCCTCGGAGGCATTCAAAATTTGTGCTGTTTTGGAATTTACCACCTGGACACCAGCCTCAGCTGTACCTAAACTTGTCTGTACCATAATTGTTAACAGTAGAAGTGTAAAACGTGGTGAAGGGCTTTTGTTTGGCTTCTACTTACATCTAGCACTGAACACTTCACTCCATCAGCCGCTCACTGAGCAACCATTGGGTTTACATGTTGGGTTATTGTGTGGAGCGTGGAAGAAGAATATGCGGCTCATGGGTACACAACAGCTTGCACGCGCATTCCTCGCCGTCCCCACTGTCACTTATGCTTGAACAACACCCATCTCCAGCGCAACGGTTCCGCAAAAAATTACACATACGTGTAACTATATTGTATGTGTAGTCTAGATGCCTGTCATGCACACTGTGCACAAGCAGAAGCAGCTCTTCCAACTCCTGCCTGAAGCGTGGCTCCGGCCAGGCCCTGGCTTTTCCAACCTGCGCTTTGGGCTTCCCGTGTTTCATGACGTAGAGGGGTGGTTCTGTCGTCTGCTTGCTGGAGAAATAGGCTGTCGGGAGAGTAAGGGCTGCAGGAGCACATCATGCATATGTAAAGCACACAAAATGAAGTTGTCCTGCTTAAGGAGTGGGAGTGAACCCCACCAAAATGAACTGTGGGTCTCCCAGAGCTGGGGTGCCACACCAACTGGTCATCGTCCCTACAGCCCTCTCTTCACCCCTTGCATCTCGCAGTTATGGGCAAGGCTACTAACCCCCGCCATTCCCAACGCTGTAAAAGGAATCAGTACCAATTTTTGAGTATCATCTTTGCACTGGCTTTGAAATTTGTACATCCTCTGTTGTTCCAGCAGAAAAACCCCTAAGCACTGGGTGTGAACAGAGATAAAAGCAAAGGTTCCTTCAAGTGCAATCAGCCAGGCTGCCAGGCAAGGTTAATGAGCACAACCATAATTCTGTTTCTCGGTCAAAAACCAAAATATCGATACCCCCCAAGGTGAACACGGAGAGATGAGGCGTGAGGAGCATAACGCGCATGACACACATGACGCGCAGCACCAAGTTCTGGGCACATGGCAGTGCCAGGCCCAGCAGTTCCAGCCTTGGCAGTGAAGGCGGCTGCACCGGCGCGGGGGCCCCTCTGGGCCGGGGGCCCGGCAGAGCCCCTGCCCCCCCGGAGGTCGCCCCGCACGGTCCCCCCGCACCGCGCCCCCCGGCCCTGCCCTGCGGCCCGCCCCGCCCGCCCCGCCCGCCCCCCGCAGCCGCACCGGGGCCGCGGCTCCCGCGGCTGCTGCCGCCGCCAAAAGGAGCGTTTGTCACACTGCAACGCCGGGCCGCAGGGACAGGCGCCCCTTGTCACCAGGGTCCGCGGCGGCCCCCGCCGCGCCGTCAGGGCTACGCACACCATCCCCGCGCTCCCGGGGCACCGCAGGCGAACGCGGGGTCCTGCGGCACCACCGGGCCGGGGCGCTCGCCGGTGGGATGCGGCAGCTCGCTCCCCTCCGGCAGCAGTGGATGGAGGGAAAGGTGACACCTCCCCGACAGCGGGACAGCCAGGCTCCCAACTAACCCCCACGGAGCCGAGCGCTCAGGCCCTCTGTACTGCACATACAAACCGCTGCCGAGCCCCAGCGCAGCAGCCCCCGGCTGCCGGACCCGCTCGGGGGCTCAGCCCCACCGCTGGGCTGCGCCGGGTGGGCACGGCTCGGGGGGTGTCTGTGGGGGGGGTGCCCAGCACTCGCAGCCCACTGGAGCTGCGTGTATCACCCCACAGGTCCTGAGGGCTGAAACGAGGGAGCCTGCAGCGGCGGGCTGGCAGTGTGACCCACCTACCTGCACGGCAGCGGGCGAACGTGTCACACCAGCGGCCTGCTCTCCCAGATGCTCGCCCTGAGCTGATCCTGCAGGAAAGCACTTCGATGCATGCGCGCGTTTTCGTGTACTCCTGTCTGATCAGTGGAGCTGTTCCCACGAAGTGCCCGGAGTGCTCAGCGCGCAGCCGGAGAAGGCTGTGTAGCTTTCCCGGCTGCTCTGTCTCAAACCTGTGTTTTCATGTAAGCACGCCCCCGTTTTCACCTCCACCATTTTTTTCTCCACGTTACATAAAACAGCATGTAGAAATGCGGAGGTGCCACAGTGAGACAGTAACATACAACGGGCTTTGGAGATACCTATACATGCATTTCAACTCATCACAACCAAACTGCACCAAACTGTTGTGAGACTTGGTGTCTAGAAAACATCGATCTTGTAAAGGACGACCTCAACCAACAAAATGATACAATAAGTACCTGTCTGTATTACCCTGTCAAGACCAAACACCAATAAGCTGAATAGACAGTACCCAGCATGCTATGATTCTCCCCCCTCCAAAAAGCTACAGAGCTACAACTTCTACATACACAGTTTATATTGGAGAAGATCCTTGAAAGACCCCGAGGCACCATTCACGTAAGTAACTTCATCTGTCCTGAAGTACAGGCACTTACGGGACGGAATGTAGCAACCGTCCAGGAAGAAAAGATTACACAAGATTTTCAAGTTTACTAGACACAAGAAGTATAAAGGTAGGGTGCACAGATCTTCAGTAAGAATGAAGGGACCCCACCGTAAGTATGAGTTAAACAGCAGCGTAGTCCAGCAGTATTTTGAGAACACTGGTTGAAGACCAGACCAGAAGCAGCCCAGCGTATCAGCCGAGTAAAAGACACCGGTTTCTTTGTAGCTGCTGATTTCCTTCAGCATCTCAAGCCACCCAGGTTAGATCCTAAATTAGTTCATGAATTTGACAAAAATCTATCAAGACATCACAGCTCCAAAATGAGCAAGTCTGCTAATGAGAACTTAAACCAGGAATGTCTATTTTCCTCTACAGAAGCAGATGCTCATGCTGTAGTGGAACAATGGCATTAAACCCAATGTGGATGCCCAATGTCAGCTGAAAGTAGAGATTGGGAAAAAAGGTCAACCAAGAGATACCACTGAGATTTTAGATACAAAACTGGTGGGGACTTCTCAGGCCAGCTTTTAATGCCACCCCTGTCTGCTTTTCTCCCTGAATATCTACACTTCATTTAGCAACAGAATTTTTACCTCACCTGGGCATCTCTCTACTCCCTGTTGGCACTCTTGACAAAATGGACAAGTTCTAGGGCTGTGATTCAGTACAAAACCTGGAAACAAGGGGTGGAAAGGCAACAGGAGCTTTCACAGTCACTTCTTCCTCCTTCTTGCGGCAGAACTAGGATGACAGGGAGAAAGTGACAATGTGATACTGAAAACTTTTGCTCTCTCCACCAACTGGAATCATGCAGGAACCAGCCAGCTCTCAGCGTGGCAGTTCAGTCTCTAAATCAAGACTCCCTCTCCCCTCTCTCATTTCTATCCTTGCTTCTTTGGCAGATGATTTTTAACCTGTTCTGATTTGTCATGCAACCCTACAAACAGCTGTACTGACGCAACTTACGCAACAAGAAGCCTAATGCAAAAGGATTAGATAAATATGAGGACTAGCGTGCCACTTAAAATCCACCGTTTCTATCACTAGCCCACAAAGACTTCCCTTTGCCCCAAAGGCAGGCAAGGTTCTAGTGGCTTTCATATTTCATCATGCTATTGATTCTTCCTGCCAAAAAGCCTACTACAGGAAGATAGCCTGGAAATGCTTTTCGGCAGGAGAAGTTAGCAGCGGTGAAATCAGGCCAAGCCAATGGAACTTCACTTCCAGAACAAAAAGAATGTTACAAATGCACAGAGCCAAGGAGAAAAGGAAGCTCTTGCAAGAAAAGCATCATCAGAGCTAAGTCACTGTCTGACGGGTCACTGATAGCCAGTGGGACACAGCGAGAACATGTTTCTGTTATCAAACCACAGACAGACAGGCAGCGAAAAACTATCCTTGCTTTTTCCTGGTTTTACATGTCATCTGCAACTTCCCTTGCAGTTTCAGTATTTATTTTGAGTTGGTTTTGCTGCCATTTCTTGTTTGTCTTGCATACATGTGACTTCCTTCCATTTCACCACAAATTTCCACCAAATAAAACCATATGCACTGCCATAGCAACATTTTAACACAAACACAGGGTAATCTTTGTTCACTGAAATACACAGTTCTTTTTTTTTTCTTTCTTTCTCTCTTTCTCTTATTAGCAGAACCTGCATCTGCATACAGTTTAACTGAATGTCATAGCAACAACATAAACACAAATTCAAGATATTTTTTCCTTTGGAGGAAGGAAGAATAAATGTTTTCAGGAAAAGAGCATGGGACTTAAGAAAGCAGACTGAAATGTTTGTGACCAAATACGGCCTGAAGTTACATCATCACAGCTGTATATGCACTCTTAGAAAGCCTGCTCTTGCAAGGTGTTATACATTCTCAGTTCCTACAGATGTCAACAGAGAACAGCCGTATCTGGCAGGGTAAGGTCTGAATCACAGGCTATGCCTACACACAACACCCAGGTGGGACTTGCTATCAGCACTACAGTGAACTTAGAAATGTATGTACTTCTTTTAGACTACAGTGTGTGGTCTGCACGATAAACAGTTTTACTCCTAATGCAAAGTAAAAGCGCACTGTTTGACTGGGGTAACAAAAACTGGTCCAGCATGCCTCTAAGAGCTAGCGCCAACCACATACTTTGTGGCGTGACCCTCTTTTCCTCTATGGGTGAAGAATTCCTAATGGAGAGATAAACACAGTAAAACCTGGCATTCAGATCATTCATTCAAAACTTAGCTGTTTGTTACAAGGGTATCACGTTGTTTACCCATGACAACTCAGTAACTTATGCCTCATACCCCCAAGAAGTTACACAAAAAAGGAAAAGAACCAAGTTCTCTCATACAGCTGACTCAGTCCCACTTCTCAGCTATTGCTTTGTGCTTAGCTATGCTCTATTTTTGTCATTTATGGCTTGTGAAAGGGGTGACTTAATTAAGCTTCGATTTTTTTAAAGTGGCGTGTTCATTCAGGACAAGAACCCTTCCTCTTTGCTTTGCAAGCTGATGGTCCTTCAGCTCAAGCATGCTGTGAGGGTTCAGGCTTTGAAACCTGAAAAGCCTAAACATTAAAATAAACGCTGGAACAACGCTACACGCAAATAGCTTGTTGTTCCTTCTATTACAAGTAGTTTATAGAGGAAAATAAATCAGTAAGCATAGCAGGCATAAAAATAAGCAGTCAATGCAAGCTGGTATTGCACAATGAAGATTAAATACCACCACACAGTTTTCATTCGCAGACATCATCCGTGCTGAATCAAGGCAGGGTCCTGTAAGGATCCTCATATAATATGATTACAGTAGTATGCTTTCAAAATGGACACAACTGAAGTCTTCCACGCAACCTCAGCTCCACGTCTTAAATTTCAAGTGCCTGACCAGAAACCTAAAAATACAGCTTTTAAAGATGCTTGTTCTCTCTTCAGTTTATTACAAGATGCTCGTTCTGGGTTAAATCACTCAGAAAGGAGTTAAAAACTTTCCCTTAACTGCCTATGAAAGTGTTAAAAACCATCTGCCTAGTCAAAGAGTACATAAACTTTGATTACGTCAGTAACATTATTATTATGAAGAATTACCATTGTTGCAGGACCCGCACTGGTCAACTGTCATCAGTAAGGCTGTGCTTTTAGCCAGACACCATCATTTTGATTCGTTTCTATAATGAAAAATGGAAGAAGTTTAGCAAAACTTAATAAAAATACTTCGATTCCATCTTGGCTTGCATTTGATGAATTGCCACTGTTCAAACTAGTGTAACCTTTACCAAAACTAAGTAAGAATAGGTAAATAGTAACCTGGGAATGAATGGCAAGTGCTACCAAGGCCTTTTATTCTTGATTTGATTGAATCCTGGAAGATGATTCCCAGCTTTGTTTGGGAAATTTAAGTTCTAGTAACCACCACAGGAATGTTCCTTAATCATTTTTTAAGACCTTCTTTAAGATAGGAATAGATTTGCATCTGAAGAATAGATTCAACAGCACCTTCATTTAAAAAGACATTACCATTGTGTTTTAACTCACAAGGAAGCTTACCCTAGATTTATGGAAGAAAAAAACCCAGCACAGGCAAACCCTTTCACACAATTAACGAAAACCTTCGAGAAAGTATGGAAGTAATGCAAATTACAAATCTGCGTTCCTCAGCCAAAGACTAATCACACACACATGCAGATCAACACTAATATTTGCAGTGTTCTTGTTTCCGCCATGCACTGTGAATCTTAATAGAAATGCCACGCTCTTACTCCAGATGAAACATTTTCCAGCAAATGAACTGTGGCAGCTTTGCTGTTCTGCTCTTTTATCAGTGGTGTTATGAACGAGTTCAAGACTGGTTTAAAGTAATTTGTGGCTACCAAGTCAATGTGCAGTAATCACTGATTAGGAAAAGCTTATTCACTTCCACTGAACTGAAAAAATATGAAAGCAGCACCTATAGCTAGGAATCCTGGTTCTTTAAAAAGGGTTAAAAAAACAAACATTGAAACAAGAGGTGGGCAGAGGACCAACAATGACTAAAAAGGAAAATAGAGCACAGGTGGCTACTGCCAGGCAAGAAGAAAAACTTCCCTGTTTTACCAGGGGCTGCAAAACACACAAGGGAAAGGACACATGATAGATACCGCTGTGAGAAAACTTTCCAAACCAGTAGCTAGGTGTCACGGTGAACAATTTTTTTAATGACAATTTGTTTGCAAAGGTGTGGAAAAAAATACACTTCTAAAACTTTTAACATCTCCAAAATCCTCTCCCCGCAGCATGGCCGGTAAGGAACCGACAGCCTGGTGCCCTGAAGCCTTGAGCGAGTCTGGCAGCCCCCAGCCCTCTCCCATACTGCTGCCACAGCCTCCTGTCACCTCAACACGCTCCTTCACTGCTTTCTGTTGTCTTTCCACTTACGATGCCAGCACTGGCAGGAAGTACCATTGTATTGAAAACCCACCTTCATGGCAGTGTGGCGTGCATCCCACGCCATCAACTTTCGTCACAAGGGTGCCTGTCTCCAGCAGGAGACAAACAGGCTGGGGTAACAACAACGGGAGCGACAACCTCACAGCGCTGTCTACAAAGTGATCGTATCCTTATGACTTGACATGTACTGACTTAGTAGTTAGACCCTTGCAAACCAATCCCAACCACCTGTGCTAATTCCTGAGAACTGCCTGGTGCAAGCGTGCAGAGGGGCTCACCAGTCTCACACCGCTCACAGCACATGCTGTTCTCATCCCCCAACAGACACCCCCCCACCCCCCCTGCCCCGGGGACTTACACACAGTGAGAAGGGGTCTGTGATCTCAAAATCTTCCCAGAAGTTAACAGCAGATTTCTATTGTCAGCAGATGATACAGTACAGGACTCTTTTTTTAAGGTTTATTTGTTTTTAAGTAGGTAGGCTTAGTTGATACTCCAGTGAATATTTACAATACCTGGCTTTAGCAGGTAAACTAGTAATATGAGATGCATAACATAAGCATTATATGTAAGTCCAAAATATTAGCACTAGCGACACTTTATGTATCCATTTCTATCGATTTTAAAACCCACACTAATTTAGAAGGTCAGGGTAGACGATTAAACGTTCACCAACATGCCACCCTGAAACATGGTTTGACCTGTCTTAAACACATTAAACAAGATGCAATGAAGGAATAAAAAACATGTATCGCACCAGGCACGCAAAATGCCACCACAGAAGATTAAAGCAAAAAGCAAAGTAAAATCATTTGCAGCAGCTCAGCATGACATAGACACACCCTAAAAGAAAATTAATCTAATGAAACACAGTGGTTTTTTTCAGTAAGTTTAAGCATTAAGACTCAAATCCACGTATAAATACAAATATGTGATCAGGTATTTATAAACTCTGAAATCAGACACTGAGCTGTTAGGGTAAAAGGAAAAAAAAATATAGTTGAAATTAACCTGGAAATGTTAAAATTTGGGCTACTCTGATTTATGAAAGATACATGGACAAAAGGCTGCAATTAAACAAGAATATCAGTTTTTTCTGTAATCGGCAATTCCCCATTTTTTACTTACATCCCTAAACATACACTACTAAATCCAAAAATAGACAGGCAGTTTGGAAGTGCTGCTTTTAGTGAAGGAAATCAAACCAAACCTCTGAGAACTCATTTGGTATAAAATAAATTTAATTAAATAATTATAAGAGTAAAAAAATTCTGACTCCACCCTCTTCTCTCAAAGAACTGTCACAAACTGTCCCGAATTTCCCCTTCTTCCACAGACGAAAGGGATGAACTTTCACTGTCTGAGTTCTCTGCAGGTTCACTGCCATCTGAGGGTGTAGGAGACAAACAAAAAACAAACAAGCCATTAGTTTCAGCAATGTTGTTTGCTCATCAAACAGAAACAGTTTCATATCTTCTTTTCCCCTTAATCACACTTTCCTTCAGGACAGCTATTTCATAAGACATAATCAACCTCATAAGATGGGATAAAGCCCTGGGCAGGACTTTGTTGCTGAAGGAGAAAGCAGGACAATGTTGAGAATTTCTTACAGTTTTTAAATCTTGGTCTTTCAGTCAAGTAGGTAAGCAGAGTATTTATTCCCCACAAAACTCTTCCCCTTCATCCACTGAGAATTTAAGATTCTTCTCCTGGCTTTAGATGTTGTTTTCTGGGTCACTACATACATCCATCACAACTGTAATGAATTACAAATCATTTACACTTTTATTAGCATTTCAGTTAAGATGGGGAACTACTAAGAAATTCTAAATGGAAATGGAAAAATAAGATGATGCACCTATGTGCTCCTTCCACGTGTTCCAGCATCATAAAGATGGTGTTAAGCTGTGTGAATCCATGAGCTAAGGCTGATGAGGTTAAGCTGCACAGTAATTTGTGCTTTAGGACACAGCTGTTGTGCTCTGATGAGATCATATTGTGAAGCATTCACTTCCCAAACTGGTCTTCAGCCTCACACCCCGAGACTCCTTCTTTAACAAGCACTGACCCCAGTCACCTTGTGGTGAGGTCAGCAAATGCCACTGCTCGGTGGCACTCAACCCGCACAAAAATAAAGTACAGCAGAGTGGGCCCATGATTCACACTCTGCTCTCATTGTTATTTTCAGTAGTTGATCCAACTATGAATTTAAAGAAGTTTTTGAGCATTTAGTGTCAGATGCTTTATGAAGGAAACATTACCAAAAGGGAACTGATGAAGTATACTTACTGTCCTGTCAAGCCAAGTTCTACAGCTGGCAAACACTGATAATACATCGGACACAGTGTGCACCTGTACAGTTTCAATGGAATTTGTTCAAGAAAATAGAAGCATTTCACCCAGAAACACTGGAGGTCACATTTTGTCTACATTAAATCTAGTGTATAATCAATTAACATTTATATGCCAGATATGTACTGAGTAATGCACAAAGTAAGGCTTGTTTTTGCCCCTAAGTCCTGTGAAAGCTTCTATAATCCTCTACTATCTTCAGCCATGACTGACCTTGTATGCTGAAATCAGAGCACCTGTAGTTTTTGCTATAAGCAAGTCAAGCATCAAAACATCGCATAAAAGAACGTGGCAATCTTCTGACTCACAGTGCAGCTCAACAGACAGATTTCAGCTTTAGTCTGTTACAGTAAGTTTTATTTAATAGTAATTATAGATTGTCTTCACTCAAAAATAACATATTTGTATGGTGTTGATAGCATTGCCTATAAATTAAGATTGCCCAGTCCTTCCCACCATAAAATTGGCTGCAGTTTACTTATAATGTAAAATTTAAACTCTGGGTTTGAATTTTTCAGTGCTGGTTTCCTTCCTCAATTCCTATTTTCCTTATTTTTTGAAAGTTTCAGCCAAAATACTTCAGTCATTTCTGAGAATGAGGATAGGAGAAATAGGCTTCGTCCTCATTAAATTCTAGCAGTTTCTCTTTGAGGACATCCAGCTCTGGCTCTCCCCCAGTCTTTGGGGGCAGTAACTTGAATCCTGGGGGGAATGGTGATCTTTACCCAGCATGTGCCTGTTGCTACGGCTATGCTACTGTCCTTCCTGGGGAAGGGTGCAGATCTGAGATTGCTTGGTAAAGAAACAGTATTTTAGCAGTTGAACTCCCACAAGACACTGTTTCTTGTTCTAGCCTGTGTCCTTTGCAAACAGAGCCCGTGAGGGCTATGGTCGTTGGAGCCCCCGTGCTCTGGCAGACGCTCTGCCAGACATCCACTCATCAATGCGGCAGCTGTTTCCCTGGAATGCTGAAGGGAGGTCAGCCGGACAGGCTCTCCGAGACAAGTGTCCCTCCGGGTGCGCACGAAGGCGGCAGAAAGGAAAGGCAGTATGGTTAGAGAGAGGATAAGCAAGAGCAGGACGGATAGCTTAGGAGGGGCGTGCAACTGATACAAGAAGTCATACATGGCAAAGAAACTGGACTGCGAGAAACACACAAGATGCTGCAGCAGAAAGGTCACTTCTTGGGAGACGGGAGTCAGCTCAAGTACCTCTCTGATTATAACTGACTTCTCCCTGGAGGTGAACCCAAGATTTCCGCTCTTAGCAATTATCTGTGAATGCAGCTGGTAAAGCAGACTAAATACTGCTTTTTCTCCTTTATTCTGTAAAGATGGCACACAGCATAAGAGTATAATGATTGTGCCACACTTCAGCAGAAGTGGTATTTTGTCCTCACCGGGATAACAGCAACCAAAAAAGCCCTCGTATTTTTATATTCATGTTCTGAACATGCTTTTCCTGAAACAACATGGAATTACTGTGGCAGGCTTCCACTCTTAACAGAAAAATCTCCAAGTATACAGGGTCCAAACCGAACTCAAGGCTGAAGTTAAGTGTTAATATTAAAATAAATAATATTAAAATTAAAAAATGTTATATAATAAATATACCCAAGACACCTCAACAGGGAACTATGCACTTGATTTTTATGGAATCTATAGAAACAGTTAAAAGAAAATAAATCAAAGGTTTCCAAACCCTGCAACAACTGCCAGTGTTCCCTGAATACCAGCTTCAGGGGTGACTGCTAAGTGAACGATCCCTGCGGCAGAGGAAGGTTACTATCTTGAAGACAGACGCCCACGCTGCCCGTGCCGCTGCGGCAGCACGACCTCAAAATACAGTGTTGTTCAATCAGCGCTTACTTGAATCTATATCCCTAAAAGGACAACCTCCCTACTGGCTCAGGAGACAACGACAACCACCCTACGCAGATTAGGTTTATGAGTCAATCAACTGTAGTGCCCCCCTGACATCTAAATCACGGAATGGTTTGTGTTGGAAGGGACCTTAAAGATCATCTAGTTCCAACTCCCCTGCCATGGGCAGGGACACCTTCCACTAGACCAGGCTGCTCCAAGCCCCATCCAGCCTGGCCTTGAAATCATAGGAGTGGGGCTGACTACTGAAAACCAAGGGACCTAGATCGAGAAATAATGGATAAACTGCAAGCACCTCATTTCCTTGCGCTCCAGCACACGTCTGTGCACTCCTAGGGTGAGTATCAGTGGACCTAGTTGCTCAGACAAGACTTCTACCTTATCCCCTGCCACGGTATCTCACTATCCAAAACTCCTGCTGCGCAGTGCAAGAAATGTTTGCACGTTGTTTCTTTGAGAGCAGATTGCTCCAGTGGATCACTTAGTGTTCTATCTAGCCGGAACAGCAAAGATCCATGGAAGTTTGATATCACTGGTACAGTATTCTCAGTGTCATATTTATTCAGTCAAATTATATGCACATAGAGGCATGAATGAGTTGCCACGGGGAAACAGTCACTGCAAACATATTTCAAAGCTTTTCTTCAGAAATCTGTAAAAATTACAGGCTGGCTCACCACTGAAAAGTATGGAATTTGGTAACCACAGTGACTAGCTGGAGGACAAGAGACAAGGGAACTGATTCCCTGTATCAGCACCTCCAGAAAGTGAGTTGGGACATGAAGCCTTTATATGGGGAGAAAGTTAACTGCAAAACTAAAACACAAATTCCTCCTAGACCTGGACTCTAAGTTACATCCCAGATGGAAGTTCTCCCTCAACTAAGTACTTTTTGAAAGGTAACACTGTGCTTTTAACCCACCTGAAAAGCTAATTTGCCGTTACAATTTCTACAATAGTTACAATAGTTACAATAACTACCCTGTAATTCAGACTTGTTTGTCCAATGCTTGGAAATAATGGAGAATTATTCCTTTGTGTGATTAGCAGACTTACTTCAAACTCATCCTCCCCAGACAGCTTGACTTTTAGAAACAACCAACTCTGTCAAACTTTGCTACATTTATATTTACATTGTCCTAAATTTAGGACAAGGCTGAATACTTGTTTTACGTTAATGGCTAAAAATACACAAAAACCCCAACCAAACACCAGTAAACAAAGTTAGGAAAACCACATACAATACAGCTTATGGATGTAAACTATCAGCCAGCAGTTTTAAGACAGCATTCATAACAGTTTTTTTATAGCAATCTTTTCAATTCAGAGGGAAATACAAGACATACTGCACATTCCTGGCATTATTAATAGGCATATCCTTAATTATTGTTTATTTAAATAAAATATCTAAGTATAGCATATCAGGAAATAAATATATGCTTACCTTGGCCAAGAACCACCATGTCATTCTTCAATGTTTTTAGGACCACAAATAATGTTGGATACTCAATTATTACTTTGCCTTTCAAATTGTCTAGGAGGCTTCTACTGGCATCCAGTTCATTGTACCTTAAAAATAACAGGGAAGTTTATTTTGGATTTTAAGAGTACCAAGGACATACGGTACACTTGTGGGAAGGAGGTGGTGGCATGGAGGGAAGCTTCTGCCAATTCAGAGGATTTTCAGATGATATGTTCAGAAGAACTATCTTATGATTCAAATTACATGTCCAGTCTTATTATCCAGCTACATATGTTTTTTTTAAACCCTCCTAACATCTAAGCGTAACAACAAGAGGAGAATCAAATTTCTCTAAGGGCTGAAATGAGTTCTTAATGAGTATCTTTCAGATACAGACATAGGGTTATCAAAATGGGTATATTTACCAAAACCAGATTCTAAATTAAAAATAACAATGTTGTACTTCTGGGCTTTAACGCTACAGGTTTAATTTACATAGTTAGCAGTGCACCTTATGGATTTACTTACGAATTATCAGTGAAGAACTGGGAAGACAAAATAGAAAGCGAATCTGAACAACTACTAAAGCAAAGGTATACTGGAAGCACTTAGAACTCTGTTTTTATACAAGTAAGGGCTCTGATACCCGGAACATTGAGGCAATAATTTCTAAACGATGGTACAATATCCCTTTTATGTGTAATTAAATTTCTGCTTCTTATAGCACCACCTGCAAGCACCCTGTAGAAATCCCCACATATGTGTGTGCTACAAGAAGCACATGACTCAGATGCACAGTCCTTTCCCAGAAAACGGCTCCTCTTCACCGTGAAGCCAGGTACAGAACAAATAATGCCACAGTAATAAACAGTAAAGTGAGCATCTTCTCCACAATTGTTTCCTAGAACTGTAACATTCTCTCCCAACTCTCTAACTGAAAACCTGGGCGTGGGATTTTGGGGAAAGGAAGGGACATTTCAAAGCCCTCTGAAAGCGAAACCCCATTGCTTTCACTTGCTGTAAGTGTGGCATCCAACAGATGCTCTGATATTATTACATTGCAATCTGAGTTATGCAATTCTTTCTGTAATCAGCATTATTAAATTACTACTAAGCTATTGTATCAATTAAAGGCAAATGAAGTTCAAAACCAAAATATACTGTAGGCAATAAGTGGAGAATTTCCCATAGCTGCTCTGCCTCCTCTGATCATTAACATATTATACAGTTGGGTTTTCTTTTGCCAAAACCAACGCTGGATGCGTGAAGGAAATTATATACTTTATGATTTACAGTAATGTGTGATTAAAAACAGTACATCAGAGGAGTCAGCACACAAGAATAATATTGAAGGTAAAACAGGATTTGAATTCTTGAGATTTAAGGGAAACTTAGTTTGAGCAAAAACTATTTCTCTCTCATATTCAACTTCAATCATCATGAAAATATTTGGTTTCATGTTTCTCTCAACCCAAAGTAATTATGACCTCTTCTTACCGAAACCCTTTAAAAGGGATAACAGTATATTACATTTCTTATTGAATGAATGCATTCATAACTTGTGGATTAACACACATGAACAGAAACATATTTACTGCTTTATTTACAGTACTCTAAATGCAAAGTATGGCAATACCTTTCCTTTGGCAAGGACCTCAACGCATTCTTTTCTGGTTAAGCAAACATTTACCACCAAGAGGCTAAAGTAATCCACATGCCACAATACACTTTCCATTATCTCATGTTTTAGA
This sequence comes from Falco peregrinus, assembly GCF_023634155.1. Classification (NCBI taxonomy): domain Eukaryota; kingdom Metazoa; phylum Chordata; class Aves; order Falconiformes; family Falconidae; genus Falco; species Falco peregrinus. The sequence goes on along the minus strand of NC_073730.1, from coordinate 18,960,579 downwards.
CAAAACATCTTTAGCGTCCAGCTTGGCATAAGATAAAACGTTTGTACTTAAAACTATTTTATGATAGTAAGTTACTGAAGTGTTAGATCACTGAGTCAGAGTTTTATCTTCGTTTTTAAAGCAAATTTTATTGGTTGACAGTGACAGAAAAAACATCTAAATTTTTAGTGCATAATGTAGGCTGTAAACTTCACGGAGACTCTAACAAAGGAGCTTGATGCTTCTCTTTTCTAAACTTTGCTCTTACTCTCTATGCTATCCAAAAGACCTCGTCTACCACATTCCCTACTTCATACACAAGTGCAAGTAGAGGTTATCTGCTAATCCACCTGCCAACCTCTTCCTTGACTGTGGACATTAAAAGATTTCAAAAGAAAACTAGTACTTATCACTCAATTCCAAAGTCTAATACTGGATGGCTCCTGAGCAAGACTGGTTTTTCAGGTTCTCTCTCTGAAAGACTCACGATAAAAACCTTCCCAATTTTATCCCAGAACTAGAATGAAGTCATACATCAGAGGGTGAACACCACAGACCTATGGGCAAAAGAAGACTGTCCCAGTAAGAAGGCTTTTCCAAAAGCCTACATACACATACAATTTCAATTTTTACTTATGAAAAGGCTGGACCTGTTTGAGAAAAATGAAATTAAATGAAATGGCATTTTTACAAGTCTTGTAACTTCCTGTAGTGATTATTCACCACGATGAGCTGAGGATGTAGGATAACACTGGAATGCAGGTCCTCCCATGTATTTGCAGGGAAGTGGTGTCACCACAGGTAGGAGATGGAGCAGGGAGAACCCGGTAATCAGATATTACCAGATGTTCTTTTATCACCATTTTCACCTACTTGTTGTGTTTCAATGGGACTGAGTAGCCTGCTCAGTAAGAACGCATAAAGAGCTGCAACCTTCTTCAGGCCCTTCCTTCACTGTGCATTTCAAGTGACAATCCAGTAAAATGAATGACAATCAGCATGTCTGTTCTTTCACTTGGACTCTTCCACGCTCCAGGGCCAGTTACAGGAGCCAACTTAACTGAGGCTGTCATCCTAAGCAAGCTCCTGTGGCCCCTCATGACAGGATGGATTTGAAGGTAAGCCTGGCTCCAAATGAACTGACCACCCTGACAGAACCACTGCCTGAATACCCCCATCTTCACATCTTTCCTTTAAACTCTGCCCCTGCTTTCTCTTTTCTCCTGCTGCCCAGTTCATACAAACTGTCTGCGCTACAACTTCCCGATCCCCGTATTCAGCAGGACTTCTCTTTGCACTCTGCTCTCTCCATCTTCCTTCCTCCCTGGGATTTACTTCCCACAGATTTTCTTTCCCCCTTCCATACACTCCCTCAGCCTCCTTGTCCAACACCCACCATCTAATACACTTTCCTGACTCTTTTCTCACCCCAAGCAAGGCTTTATGACTCTGTCACGAAGCAAGAAATACACCTGGATTTCTTCTTGATAAGATAACTCCATTTATAAGGACCACAAAGAGACAATCTTAGCAGACAACAGCTTTTGATTTTAGCTGGAATGAAAAAACAGTAACTGCTTTTTAAAGGGAAAAAATTAAATAAATTTTGCCTGCCAGCAGGCAGTTTAAAAACCTATAAAAATTGTGACAATTGAGAAAATTTAACAAGATTCAGCAAGCCCACATCAGTTCCCATATGACTATTACATTTGCTCTATGAATGGCTTTGTTACCTCTCACAAAACGCTGAAATTAATGTGGCTCTGCACTTCTGATAGCATCTGTAAGTTTCTGTGAAGGCGAGTTTCACTATCTATAGTTATTCTACCACCTTCCAGGAATTCAACAATTCAGTCTCCTAATCTGTCTCCCACAGGCAGGAATGCTATATTAGGTCACTGCATCACAACACGCTCCCCTCAAATGGAGCCCATGGCTATCATCGCAGTGGCGTAACTTGTCTCCATGGATTCAGACAGCAGGAAATTCCCTGCTGATCAGGTTTTCCTGAATGTCATCTACAGGAACTTTCATTTTAATAAAGAAAAAACCTGCCATCTGGAATTAAAGATAAATCACAACCATGTTAATTTTTATTTCAGTCTTGCAGATGCTGAAAAGAGAACAAACACGTTTTAAGCATCTAAATAATTGTAAATATTACTAAAATTCATACTTGTATAATGACACAATTTTCCTGTGACAGAGATCAACTAAAACTATTGCGCATATTTTAAACATAGATGATTTTTCTTCCTAGAACTGAGTGGAAACATCGAGGTATTTACTTGGCATAACTCAGATACAATAAATCACGTTATCTATTTTGGGTCTAGTCCCAAAAATCCACAACCAAACTTCTGCTAACTTATGGGAAGAACAAAGATGTACTCCTGCCCGCCGCCCCCCCCCCCCCCCCCCCCAAAAGAGGGTGCATTTCCTAGGTATCTGCATCTGCCTAGAAGCGCCCAAAGACTGGGTGCAGCATTTAAAAGCCTCTCCCAAGCACTCGTTCCGAAGTGCTGCAGCACAGCAAAGATAATAACTAACAGATGGACTCTCATTCCTAAGTTGTGAATAACCTCTTCGTGTGGTTATGATTTGGTGAACATGGAAGTAGTGAAATGCACTCTTGAATTAGCTATGAAAGGAAAGTTATATAGCAGAAAACACAACGTACTGAAATAACACACAACTTTTATATTTAATTTATCACTAGAACTGATATTCCAAAAATCTGGAAGGCAGTGAATTTTGTTAGTCCATATGTGTGAAAAAGAACTAGAAAATTCAACGAGTGAAAAAGCAGCGACCTTAGGAACAAAAAAAGGAAATGACTTGCCATAACACTTCCTTTGTAATTAATTCTTATCAACGGCTGAACAATATGAAAGACCACTCTGCTGGAACACTCTTTTTAAGGAAGGGGGATGGGAACCCAGTTCAAGTTAATATTTTAATATGAAAAAAAAATTGTACTACAGTTTACACATTTTAATATTGTAATATTAATTAATATATTATATATAAAATTATAATACAATGACAAAATATTACACACTTAAATATTTTAAAACCTGCTAGCTCCGAATTCCACTCCTGGTCTCTGTTTTTTGCCCCTGGTCTAGGAGCTCCATAATTTGCCTCAACAAACATTGACTACCCTCTCCTCCTTACTGTCGATACCTGCACAGCTCAGCCTACACCAGCACACACCAGGTGCCCGGCGAACCCCTTAATTTTTAAGTCAGATTCCCATCTGAAGTAACACGTCCATCACAGATGTCCTTTTTCTGAAAAAATGAAAATTAGGACAAGAAACCTTCTCCTATCAACCACTTGGCCCACACGTCCTACTAGGAACCAAAGAAACAAACACAGGAAGAAAAGCTGCCAACATACCAGGAAAGCATCTCAGACATCATCACCATCTCCTAACTATACCTACATACACAGAATACATAAAGGCACTTCCAAATAAGAAGAAAACACATGAAGCTGTTCCTTTTCCTTGCCATATTTTGGCAAAAAAACCCCCAAAGACCATATTAAGACAAGCTGTAACCATCAGTGGTCTCCTCTCTTTTATTGGCTGTAAAAGGCCCTTTCACTAGAGAAACCTAAGAACTGCTGAAAACTGAAGTGTAAAACGGCTGGGGGGGACGACACCAAACCACAAAACAACAAACCCCCCTCTTCTTACAAACATATTCCAGGGAGTTAAAACATCCTGGAAGAAAATAAATTAATACTCAAGTGAAGGCATCACGAACACTAATTGTTGTCACCTAAATTTTTTGGCACAATACCAAATGTCCAGAAAGATTTAATGGTTTCTTCACTTTTATCCCAGAAAATATGTAAAACAGTTAATGGAAAGAAGAGATAAGCAAGACCACAAGTATGCCACCGTAGAAGCACAAAGGCTGCCCTTGTTTAAACCTCTTGAGAATGAGGCAATTGCACAGAGAGAAAAACACGGCAAAAGTTGTTTAATGACAGTCATGGAAAAATATATCAACCGATGGACAAAACCCTTAAAGCAGATAAGGCATCTGCCACAACAATTTAGTGGACTGAGCATTGAGAGTGATGTGGTGAAAGGATTCAGGATGCACAATAATGATCTAAACATCAAATGAAGTACAAACCATTCAGCATCTTTCAGTCATGGGAGAAAGTATGACAAAACAGAAGGAAAATGTGAAACTAGCAAACGTCAAGTTTCTTGGATTTGGTAGAATTTGGTTCAAAGAATACAGTGTGATACTGAATTTCAAGAAAGCAAATACTTCCCCCATCTCGTAAAACATAATGAAAAGAAGTAACAAAATCCAGCAGTGAGCAAAGATGCTGTAATTCAAGTGCATCATGGCAATAGTCCTTCACACACAGAGGAATTTACTTACTTTGCAAAGTCAGGCAGCTTTACAAACTGCTCAAAAGCTCAAGGTTTACAAATCTTAAGTAGTACAGAGCAGACATACTGCAAGGCTACTGAATGGCTGAGATAAAGAAACAAAACAGCCTAATGAGTTTTAATGATAGCCAGAAGGCCTAAAGGGAATACGAAATTTCACAAGGGAGAAGTTACTAAAAAAAGAGTGGGTTGACTACTGAAGATGAACACCTGAAGTGTCAAAAACTGAAAAGATACTAGTGGCATCTTTAGTACAAGTGAAAGCTGTGGGTGGTTCCCAAAAAATGCAGGGAAGCAAAAATATGTAACTTGTACCATTAATAAATTACTGGCATGATCATGGAGAAAAAGCAAATGCCCAAAGCCTACATTAATTACAGTACTCTGTTACACAGCCTCATGAAACATTACTGTAAATAATTTTAGAGGTGGGGGATGTACCAAGGAATACCAAAGGATGCAGCGGAAAACTCCTAATACATGAAGTTCAGAAAACCAATAGGTCAAATTGCATTTGACAACACATATAAGCAGTGCACAGATAAAATAAACAGAAATACAAAACTGATGAGAAATCAGTCTTTGTATATTAGCAAGACTTTTGTTATTACACTTGGGTTAATCTAATGAACCTCCATTTCAGGAACAGGAAGAATTGATACTTCTGTAGTTCTGGATCCCTCGACAGCAAATTCTGACTTCCAAACTGAGCTCATATGGAGATAGCCTGAATACCTCTAATGCTGTACTACGTGGTGGAAACATATCCACAAATTTATACTTATTTGCATTGGAATCACAGTGCCATACACCTTCCACTAAGGGGTTACTAATGCTTTACAAAGAAGAGGAAAAGCTATGAAATAAAGAAAACAAATTATTTTCTTGGCAAACAAGCAGGAAGGTCAATTCCTTCCTTGGCAAGGTTGAAACAATCAGCCCTAGCTCATTTCTGTCAAGAAAGAGAAAAAACAGAGGGATTCCCCCTTGGCAGCATCAGCAGGAAATAACAGGTTTTCTCCTTCCTGACTGGAACGTGAAGAGGTTCTACTCTACTACGCCTTTCTGAGAATGCTGATGCCTATGCTACCATGGTTCACAGCGCTGCAGCTTCCAAATTCAGCCTATCACTTCAACTGCCCATGAAGGAGTTTGTATCTTTGCTCCTAGAAGCCTCTTAACTCCAGCCTTCCCATGCTGCCTGGCCCCCCAAATTGAGAAACTCTGATAACTTTAAGTCAGCATCTCACTGTGTCTTTTTCTTCCAATAAACTAGCAGCAAATCCTCTTCTTCCTTCAGAAAAACATTTAACAACAACCCAGGCAGATACAGTTGAATTAAACCCCTCAATACATGTCACACAACACTCATGCTAGACTGGAATAGGACAAATGGACTGTATGTTATTTCTGCTCTACAGCCCATTTCTACCAGCTCCTTCTCCCAGCCAAGAGGCAACAGATTATTCAACAGGTTTTTTTCAACTGCAGTCTCTTCTTGGACTTCATGGCCTGTGTCCCTGCCTTCAAGTCTGCCTTATATGTGCGTGCTACACAGTACATGGACTTCCATGAAGGCATTTTTCAAACTATGCATATGTTGTATAGCACATACGTACAGGTAAGTTCCTCTCTGCTCCCTACTAGAGATGGTGAGCTGCAGCAAACTGCAAGATTTGTTCTTGAGACAGCCTTTCCTAGATGCACATTTCCTCAGAGCCAGGAGAAAAAAATCTGCCTCTGTACATGCTGGGTAGGCTGCTCACATGCTTCAAGCCCAGTTACGATGCAGAAGAGAGGCTACTGCGTAGTTTTATTTATGTTATAAAATTCAAGGTCCGCCTACCTGCTTTGCAAGCATGAAGGGTCTGAAGGTCTTCATGTCTGCCTGTGTGCTTACAGAACATCACTAGATGACTAGACAGGAGAAACCACTGGCTGAAGCCAACACTAACACTTCTATTGTTATCTCATCCTCCACCTATTCACTTACGGGTTCCTCTTCCATAAGTGGTCTGGATCAAACTTGCTGCAACGTAGACAGTAGAATTTTAGAGCGGATGCTGTAATTTCAAATAAATCTTTGTGCAACAGATGTCTCAGTCAGCAACTCTCTAGCTGGGACGCTCCAGAAAACCTAATGCAATACCATTAATTATAAAACAGTTCATCCAAAAGAATTCAGCATGTGTTACAAAATGTTGGATTGTTACTTCAAAAAACAGGCGCCTACTGGTTCATAAAGGAATCCCTTTCAAGGAAAAAAAATAATGAATGATTGCTCAAGATAGTAAGATGTACAAATTCTGGTATTTTTTTTTAATCATCCCAAAAATCTTCTCAAAGGTCAAGCAGTAGTCAGGCACCACAAACATTTAGCTATGCATGCTACAGATTCAGACCATACATATTTCTTATACCTACCACGACTAGTTTTCTGCTTTCCTTCTATGTTGTGTAATACAGGATTCCAATAAAAAACGTAAGTAGATAGGAAGGAAAAGTGACTATTTTTTACAGTAAAATCTGCGTATCCTGGCATCTGTTGCTCTGCATCGCTTTTGTCAGCAGGGAGATGGATGCTCAGATAAAGGAGGAGTACGTGAAAAACGACACTGAAATGGCTGCAGTTACAAAACTAGAAAGCCTTAAATGACCTACAACAAAACGTAACAAAGTATTCAGTAAAAAATACTGAAGTTTTAATTAAAAAAGTCCGCGCAACAAAACTCAACACTCTGGGAAAAAAACAGCAGCAAGTATTAATACACAGGAGTGCTGTGTTTAAGAAACAGACTACAGACCAAATTCTATTTCCCCTTGAACAGTACAAAGTTGCCAGAGCCTGACTACAGTTGTGCAGGGAAGAATGACTATTGTAAGCTAGTTCCCTGCTTTTGTAAAGCTGGCAGAGCTGCTTTTGTGCCAGCTGCTGCAAGCTAGAGAGGAGTAGTGAATTCGACTGTCAATCTTCTGCTGGCATTGGTTAAAGCCAGCTTGGGGTCCGTTCCAGCTCATGCCAAGGCCAGCAGTTCAGCCAGGGATTTGTGTCCTTAATTCCTGTCTCATGTATACCATGTACTACACAAATGCGAAAAGAAATTGCTTCCTTAAGTAAGACTAGAGAATCTTAAATAAACCCACCCCACAATCTCCAGCGTTTGCAGAAAATGCTGAGGAAATAATGGTTGAAACGTGCTAATTCTAGTACATTTGTTTTGCTAGATGAAGTAGTATTTTTGAAATGAGGTTGTAATGTGATGATAAAAAGAACTGATCCATGCACAACACAAATAGCAGTGACTTTTTAAGGCAACCGAGTCATGTATGGAAAGCAGAAAGCAAAGACTGTAAGCTCTGTTGTTTTTACCTGAAGTTACTCACAAATGATAACGCAGAAGGAAGTGCCCTAGGAGGACAGTATGAAAAATTAAGGAAAGCACTAACACTATCAACATTTGAGGCTATCTGCAACGTATTTAAATGTAAGAGTTTTATAATCTTAACATCACTGACAAAACAGTGATCTATATCTAATATAGATTTTCAATGACAGGAAAATAAATAATCCAATATAAATACTATTTTAAAAAAGATTTGGTTCCATTACACTTATATTACTCTCTGAATTCTAAGACTATTCGCTAAAAGTCACTGGCATATTTGCACATACTAAAGCAAAAAAACTTCATCTTCCTAAATCTATTACTGGGACTACTGCGACCTACTAACGTGATCTAACCCTTAGTTATTTAAAAACAATAGACTACAAAAGAAAATTCTCTTTGAGCACAGAACTCAAGTCATCCAAGGAAATAACTCTCATTTCTGCCAGCTGATCTTGAGACAGGGAAGTGCTCCAAAATTACTAACATCATCCAGCCTTCTGGGAAGTAACTGCATTGAATTAGTTAAAGCAAAACAAGTGTTCACCACCATAAAGCAATACCGTTTAGTAGAGAAGAACCTCTGATACTCGTTTAGCAGATTTTCTTTGTGGTCCACAAAAATTAAGTGGCAAACATGCCAGTATTCTCGTGTGCACCAGCCAATGTCACCACAGAGACTAAGAAGCCCCTTGACGTTGGAACTGGTATAAAAATGTTTGTGATATTTTTGGCTTTCTATGTAATTGAAGCGTGAGCTGCACCAGTACTGCTGATATAAAAAACAGTGCTAGAATTGATTCTATACACATCCTTGTATGATGTGGCAGTGTTACAACAGGAAAGCTACAGGATATAGTCTGGTATTGCTCTGTACTCTGGCTCCTTGAAGATTATGACCCACTGAAAGCAGTGGGCTTTACAAAGTTTTTAAGGCCAACTAGACTATATTTTCCAAGCAGCTAAATATTCTGTCAGTGCCTACCGATACTTCAAATTCCGAAGCCTTCTACAACAACTTGTTCTGAAACAGTGTTCACATGCCATTCTGAATATACTAACAGGCAAAAAAGAAAACTTAGATATAGAAGACTTAACATTGATGTTTAAGAAAGCATTATTTTGTAATTTATTAAACTAAATGCATGTGATTAAAGACAGGCAACTATCTAAACTAGAATCATGCAAAATGCTACTGAATCCAGTAAAAGAGATATTCCACTGGTGGGTCTTAACCTCATTAAGATTTATTTTATTAACTGTGTCTCAGATTAAAATATCTACTGTAAACCAAGTCTGTTGCAGTTATTTCTCTTCTAGAAATAGGATAGTCTTATACAATAAGGATGAATAAATAACTTTTTCATTAAATATCTGTACTTACTTGTAACAAATATCAAGGGTCCATTGGATTTAGGAATTCCATTTTTTTTGGGGTGGTGGTTTGATTTTTTTTTTTGTTACAGAAAGCCTAATAAGGCAATTCATAAGAAAATAAGAAGGTGTATTTCCCAAACCAGACTGTATAATTTGGCAGTTGCATCTTTCCTTTCCTTAGTGGAAAAAGCAATACTCCTACCATATGAAGTCACTTTGAAGGCATCCCAAATAAAGGATCTGAAGATAAGTCAGGACACTAATTTATCCTGAAGAAAGAAAAGACTACTTTATAAAAGAATGTGGACTGTGAAAATCATCCAAGAGGCAGCAGTTAAACCTTTCTTGGAATAGGTACAGTCGAGGAGAGAATGGACACCAGCCACCAACTAAACATTGCATAACAGGTGACAGAGGCAAGCAGCACCAAATGGAAAACTATTATAACCCATTCAAACGCAGATTTTTTCCAAACCAAGGTTTTAAAGGAAGGAGAGGGTTGTGTAACACTCATTTTTTCAAACCCTCCTTTATAAGATTCTTTATAAATAAGGGCAGTTAATGAAAAGATTAACTGGTGTAACAGTTACAGAGTTACAGAGCGTTAGATGACTGGTAGGGAGGAAAGGACACGAGGAGAGGTCATGCTTCAGGTTACTCAAAGTAATTGTGGAGTGCTGCCAATTAATGCTGAATGCAATTCTTACAAGCTGGTTTTAAAGAAGACTGAAATAAGAACTTATCATAAAGTTCTCTAAGAACTGTCATCACTGATGATAAAAGGCACCTAGCAAGAAGAAAGCAAGCACCATGTGGTCTGGCAGCTATCCATGATACCTGCCCATGACTGAATTTACCCAGCTGCTTGCTTAAGTTCTGCAGAACTCCAGTGAGGAAGCAGCAATCTGTACTACATGGCTAATTTATATTTCTGGAGAAAGAAAAAAAGAAAACCCCCAAAAATTTAAAGCATTCTGCAAAGGACTTTCAAACTAAAAGGGCCATTTGCTGTGAAACATAGAAAACAGCCAAAACCAAACCACAAACTCCTGTTTCAAAAACAATTGCAGGAAATACTGAAATCCTTCTGTAGCATACTTATCTTAAAACTAGAAGACTAACATTTTATAATCCATAACAATCCTGCTTAGATGTTCTCTGAAACATTATTGCACTTCCTCAATAATACGTAATTGTAACTATGAGAAGTATTTTTTTTCAAAAGGTTCCGCTAAGCCTAAAACCAACATCCGATTCTGTTATCTAGTGCTTGTGGAGAAGGAATTTTTCCGGTGGGCACGGGGGGAAGCTTTGGATAACACAACATTCATGTAGATTTGCATGCATTAGGAGGCTACACCAATCCTACTCCTCCAGGCGCTCACAGTGGTGGAAGAGGATTCTGCCATATAGGAACATACAGACTAAAGCTGTGCAGAATGAGGTGGCACAGGCTGACAGATTACTCTGAGCTGACAGTGGCACTCAAGGCTACACAAAACAGCAGTTAACAGCTCCCCACTGTTAAAGGAACGCGGATAAAGAAATGTGAGAGAGCTCTGTCTGTGCTCAGCTTCTGTGGCACACTGAGCACCACTAAACAGCAAGCCAGTCCATGGGAAGTACTTCCACTACAATTCCAGGTACTGACTTATAGAATGCGAGCCATAAACCTCAAATTAATTTAACTGGAGGGGAGCCAAAAGGAGAAGAAACAGAAATAAATTCTCTCTTCCTTAACTGTAATGCAACTACAGTAAAAATTTAAATTCCCTCATAGAGCCTTTGTCACAAGAACTATGCTGGCATAACCGCGCTGAGAGCGCCTGCTGGCAGAGAGACAGCTTATGTCGACAGAAGATGCTTTTCTGCTGACACAGCAGTCCCACCACTGCAAACAAACTTTGTTCTTTCCTTTCAGAAGAGGAATTTTCTTTCAATATGCTGCTTCCTTGACCTGCCTGCACTGCCCCAGCTGGGCCTGCTCCACCAACTTAATTGAACAGATTCACGTAACTTCAAGTGAGGAATTGCATTTCCCAAGTCAAAACACTTTTCTATTTTAACTTTCTACAGTTCTTTTTAAACTTTAAACTTTACATTCAGTAAGTGGGATACAAACCAATTACTGTGACTTTAATACCAACCAACGCAGCTGATTCAGGGAATACAGATGAGGCTCAAACTTAAGGCTATTTAAGGTAATTTAACTTAATGAAAAAGAATTCTCTCTCAACAGATCTGTGAGCTAAGGAAACGTTCAGATTTCAGAAGAGGAAAATGGTTAAGTAACAAAAGAAACTGATGAGCACAAGAGACAGTCCACTCTGATACTAAACTGGTTTCTTTCCCAAGCCGACTATGCAATTTACACACTCTACTTCAAAAGATTCAAAGGTGAACTTTACCTGCTATTATAAAATCCAATTTTCCTTCTTTTCTAAAAAAAGAAATGTGAAAAACGCAAGCACTGAAACACCAGGGAAAACCCCATCTGTTTATTTTAAAAATACAGTAATTTATATGAATGACTATTCAAGATCATTGCTCGAATGCAGCCTTTCCAATCACGCACTGCAAGATGTATGACAGTAACGTAACAGAATGCATTTCCAGGTTTTGCTGCATTAACTTCAGCTAATTACTTGAGAAGGGGATAGAGGTTGTTCACACTCTTGGAACATGTCCTAGATACCACATCAACAGTCTGCTCATGCAGACAAGTCTGCTAAAAATATTTAAAAAATGGGAAATTGTTTCTGATGTTGCTTCCCAGAGCTGAGCTCTAGAAGGGCTTCTTTACTTGGGTGCAACAGCACATACAACACCAGCACAACAAAGCGCTGGTATTGAATAGCCCTTCATGAGGCACTGGGAAATACAGCAGAAAGACGGCCTGCGAACTGAGAAAACTTCATCTGTGCAGGTGCCTCTGCAATTAGCTTCCCAGGGTATTTCACAATACCAGCATTTCTACATTTCCCCCCTGAACACCCAGAATCTGACAATTTTTAAACTAAATGGGAATCACTCCAGACATCTGTCTTTTAGAAATCTGCATAAATGTCTGTTTAATCCCTGCTGCCAGAGGCAGGGAACACCAGCAGGTCTTAATTACCTGGACCAGCCTCCCCTGGGACTTCCACCCATACTTTCTGCCCAGGGGTCCAGGAACAGGCTAGACTGTTTCAGTTGGAAGGGACCTACAATGATCATCTAGTCCAACTGCCTGACCAATTCCGAGCATGGTATTACAGGCATTGTCCAAATGCCTCTTAAACACTGACAGGCTTGGGGCGCTGACCACCTCTCTAGGAAGCCTGTTCCAGTCTTTGACCACCCTCTTGGTGAAGAAGCGCTTGCTAGTGTTCAGTCTAAACCTCCCCTGGCACAGCTTTGAACCATTCCCACATGTCCTATTGCTGGATACCAGGGAGAAGAGACCAGCACCTCCCTCTCCATTTCCCCTCCTCGGGAAGCTGCAGAGAGCAGCGAGGTCACTCCTCAGCCTACTCTTCTCCAAACTAGACAAACCCAAAGCCCTCAGCCACTCCTCACAGGACATGCCCTCCAGCCCTTTCACCAGCTCTCCTGCCCTCCACTGGATGCATTCAAGGACCGTTACACCCATCTTAAATTAGGGGACTCAACTGCACACGGTGTTCCAGGTAAGGCCACACCAGCGCTGAACACAGAGGGATAACCACTCCTTTTGACCGGCTGGTTATGCTGTGTTTGATGTACCCCAGGATCCGGTTTGTCTCTTGGCTGCCAGGGCACGCTGCTGTCTCCTACTGAGCCGGCTGTTGACCAGCACCCTCAGATCCCCTTCTGCAGGCTGCTCTCCAGCCACTCCCCTCCCAATTTATACTTGTGCCCAGCATTACTCCATCCTAGGTGCAGAATCTGGCATTTTGACTTGTTAATTCATCCCATTAATTATAGGCCAGTGCTCTAATCTCTCTAGATCCCTCTGCAAGCCCTCTTGTCCTTCAAGAGAGTCAAGAGCACCTCCCAGTTCGCTATCATCAGCAAATCTGCTAAAATGGTGCGTTCCAACTCCTGCATCCAAACCATTGATAAATACGTTGAACAGAACTGGCCCTCGAATTGAGCCCTGAGGAACACTGCTGGTGACCAGTCACCAGCCAAATGTAGCCCCATTCACTACAACCCTGAGCTCTGCCCTTCAGCCAGTTCTTCACCCAGCACACCATGAACCTGCTCACCCCACAGCTGGACAACCTGTCCAGAACGATGCTGTGAGGGACAGTACCAAAAGCCTTAGTAAAATCCAGAAAAATTAAATCCATTGCCTTTCCTTCATCCACTAGGTGGGTGACCTTATTATAGAAGGGTGTCAAATTAGCTAAACAGGACTTTCTCTTTGTGAACCATTGCATTAGTCTTTAAATAACTTTTAATAGTTACTCAGTAAAATCTTCTCCATAGTTTTTCAGGCACCGAGGTTAGACTGACAGGTCTGTAATTCCCTGAGTCTTCCCTCATGACCTTATAAACTGGAGTAACACTGGCTAGCTTCCAGCGTCCTGGTTTCAGCTGGGATAAGTTTTCTTCCTAGTAGCTGGTATAGTGCTGTGTTTTGGATATAGGATGAGAATAACGTTGGTAGCACACCGACGTTTTAGCTGCTAAACAGTGCTGACACTAAGTCAAGGACTTTTCAGCTTCCCACCCCACCAGCAAGCAGGCTGGGGGCACAAGAAGCCAGGAGGAGATGCAGCCAGGACAGCTGCCCCAAACTGGCCACAGGGATATCCCATACCGTATGTCGTCATGCTCGGTATATAAACTGGGGGGAAAGCTGGCCGGGGGCTGCTGCTCGGGGACTGGCTGGGCATCGGTCAGCGGGTGGTGAGCAGCTGCACTGTGCATCAATTGTTTTGTATATTCTAATTCTTTTATTGTTATTATTATTTTCCTTTCCTTTGCTGTCCTATTAAACTCTCTTTATCTCAACCCACAAATTCTACTTTTTCCGCCCTGATGCTCTCCCCTACCCCACCAGGCAGGGGAGGGGGGAGTCTGTCAGCGGCTGTGTGGTGTTCAGCTGCCTGCTGGGTTACACCACCACTCCCCCCAGACCTTTGGCAGATGATCGAGAAGGGTCCTGCCACAACATCTGCTAACTCCTTCAGTACTCCGGGATGAATCGCCTCAGGCCCCATGGACCTGCGAACATTCAGCTGATACAGCTGGTCCTTTACAATTTCAGTGTCCACAAATGGAAAGTCACTGTTCCCACACCCATAGTCCTCTGACTCAGAGGACCAGGCAGCCCAAGGTCTATAAATATTATTAAAGACCGAGGCAAAAAACCGCATTGAATGCCTCCATTTTTTCTTCATCCGCATTAGTCATACGACCATCTTCAACAAGTACTGGTCCAATGTTTTCTTTAGACTTCCTCTTGCTATTAACATACTTTAAAAAGCCCTTCTTGTTACATGAAACAACACTGGCCAGTTTCAACTCTAACCAAGTTTTGACCTTTTGTGCCTTCTCCCTGCATATATGAACCACAGCTCTGAAATCCTCAATTTCACTTAAAAACAACAGGCTTCTAGCTAGACAACTCTGATGGCAAACGTTACAACCATATTTCAAAGAACGATGAAAAGTTTGGACTTGAATTTCAAAGTATGTTACACATTTTTGATAGTGCTGGGGAAAAATACAGTACAAACAGCAAGCTCAGTTACAACTAAAATTCTTTTGATATACCTTTTTTTCCCCCCTTAGAAATAATATACCATGCTTTAGGGAAGCATATTATTTACATTTGGTACATCTGAAGAAAAGAATGTACTTTAAGAACCCTAAATAGGAACCACTGGTCAACCACAATAAGCTATGATATTAAGCTGATACATTTCCTTTTCAGTAACAATGACAACAGGGTGGAGTGTTCAAAATGGTATTTATACCAACAAAAATTATTTCTTAAAAGTTTAATTTTGCAGTTCAAGATTACTGCCTGTTCTGGAAACAAAGAAAACAATTCTGCACAAGTCTGAATTCTGGAAACTTAAAAGCCCACACCCAGAAATATGGTAACACGAAGAGTGATGAGCTAGTAACTTTGAGAAAAATGTGCTATTTCAAAGGCTGTGATGGGATGCTGATAAGCACATAATTTTTGCTGCAGTGATTTAAAACGACAGCTCTCCTCAACCATCACTTAACTCTCTTGGGGCGGGTTAACATATCCACAGAGGAACCTGCAGAAAAGAATGGACATCTACATTTCTGCTGGTCAACACAGTAATTCAACTTTTTAACACAAATCTGTCTTTGCTGCAGACATTACTACACGTGCAGACTGCTGCTGAAGCAGCTCAGGTACAGGCGCACTCACTATTCCACCAATGTAGCTGTGAGCACCCTAGCTTCTTAAATTGTCCGAGTATGAGTCTGCTGCATTTACTACTCGGTAATCACACAGAAATTTCAGTACTGATATATTAAAAGACAAAGAAATACCATTTTTTCCAAATAATTTTCAAGATAGCTGGCAATTACTCACTGAAGTTTAATCCATGGGATTATATGATCTCAATTTATAATACTGAAAACTAAGAAATGTACTGTTTCCTTTTGCTATTTTTAATTAATAAACACACAAACTGAAGAACCACCTTACCTGACAGAGTTCTGTTTCCTGTTTTCAATTTTCATTAAAATTTGTACATCTGACTGAGGAGCCACTGTATAGATTTTTAATCTGGAAAAAAAAAAAAAAAGAAAAAAAAAAAAAGAGTATGCAACAGAGATGAAGAAACAGTGATGTACAATGGACTCTTCTTCCTATCATCAGTCAAAAAATGGGTATCTTTTGCATGCTAAGAGCCACAAGTATATATTTCTTCATAAAGACAATAATTTGCCACATACTAAGTATTTCTTATAAATGAGGGCTATAATTACTAGTATGTTTTTCTAATTACTCTACAGAAAAGGTTCACTGTCACCCCCACTGAGGTTAATTATGGCTACATTTTTTAGAATTACAGTTGCTTTATTTGATCTTTACGCCACAAGTCAATTTCTTAATCTTTTCCTGGTTTCAATTTGGTGGCTGCATTCCAGCGTTAGTTGGTTGGTGAATGTTAGGATGGTTTTCATCACAGGAATTAAAGATGTACTGCTGACTGGGAACTCAGCTCTGCATGCTGAAAGTGCAGCTAGTTTAAGCCATTTATTCAGAACCTTTCCCTTCTTTTTATTAGTGCGTTAGATGAACTAGGCAGAAAAGTTATTAAATACACACCTTTGACAAACTACAGGATCTGACTCCACTGGATCAATGTATGGCTTAAGGATATCAGCGAGTGTTTTATCATCAGGCACCCTTTCACCAAAGATAAAAATCAATCACATAAGACATGGTTCATTGTGTACATGAAAATCTCTTATTGGTAAGTCATTGGAGGAAGCTATACATTTGCATGCTATAGTGGCACAACTGAGTAGTTTATGGGAGGACTGTAAATGTGTATCAATATAGCACAGATAATTGACAGCTTTATCTTAATTTCAGCCCTGGGACTTCACTGGCATATACAAGGAGTAAACAGATGCATATCTTTAGTTTCTAACCCTGCAGCAGAAACATGCTGTTCCTACAGTCCTAGAAGCAGACAAGGGCACACTTCTCATCCTCCTTCAGGCTAGGAAAAAAAGGAGAAAGATTTGTCAAGAAAAGCTTATTTTTTGGCCTTTGCAAACTATGCTCGTGGGCCTTCCTACAAAGCAAACAATGCAACCCTTGATCCTATGTAAAGGTCAATGCCAGTGAACAGGCGAAGAGGGATGGCAAATCTTGCTGAACCTCTGCTCCATGAGAACAGAGTATGTTAGGTGCATGGGATATCACTATCACAAATATTCAGGCTGCTCTGTTTACATAGAGAAAAGGACTAGCAGTCAAACGTTTTGACTGATTTGAAAAGCCTGCTAGCTTTCAAAGAGGAAAGGACCACACAATTTCTTGAAAAAAGTATTTTTTTCAATTTAAATGCACTTTTAATTAAGACTAAAAATAATATTTATCTTGTATAAAAGAAACAGGTAAACTGATAAAAATATTCTGCAGTTCAGTTTCGGCAACTAATTTAAACTTCATAAAAATCTGTTTTTCAAGCACTGTACCCTTTTAAAGTGTATTCAGCATGACAGTGAGGAAATATGAGCTTCAAATGCCAGTAGAACTTTTTCTCCCTGAAAAGAAAAAGAAAAGCATATTCTTAATGTTAACTGGTAACTACTACTTCCTTTTTCTATGATAAAGCTCGGCAGCTTGCAGCATGGGTACAGAAAAAAATATATAGTCAAGATTTTGAACAGCATTTTCAAAGAGTAAAAGGGTCATGCAGAGAAGCTGAGATGCACTTTGAAAGATGCAATGCTCCCAGATCCTGCTGAATTTCAAGTCCTCATGGGATGAAAATCTATTCCTTACAAATGCAAGTAACATCACCAACTAACTGATCAACAACATTTCACGTTTGAAAAGGGAGTACCTTCCAGCTGACTTTCTGTATGTATAGCTAGCTGCCCTTTAATTTCAGAAAAGGAAACTGCTTTTTAGCGTATCCCCCAGGAGAGATTGCCAAACCTGTGCAACAAACAGTAACAGCCAGAGGTCCCAGGTGAGGCCAAGTTCTACTGAAAATAGGGGACTTGACTTTTCACAGCAGTGATGGCCTCAATAGAAAACGTGTCATGGGCAGGGATGGAAGCTACATTTTGGCATAACATGGATAACAGAAAGAATAAATATTTTACAGAAAGCTCAGGAGGCTTTCGGTAGTGACCAAAACTGATGCCATGTTCCTTTCTCTGGTTTGTTAGTTTTAAGACCCAGCTTCCCTTTCCAGCTAGCATAATTAACACCTGAAAACAGAAGCTACTGAAGCATGGTTCCAGTGCAGTATCATCTTAAGAGAGGCAGCATTACCTAGAGGATACTTTGCTAGATTAGAAAGAGCCATGTATGGATCAGGGATTCTGAACACTGAAGTTAAAAAGACCACCCCTTGGAAGTTTAACTTTGGAAAAAACAGAATGTATGAGCATCCTGAAACCCCTGCCCCAACTTTTTGTCTACCTGGACTTTAGTAGCCTTTGGCACAGTCTCCCACAGCGTTGTCCCAAAGAAACTGGCTGCTCATGGCTTGGGCAGGTGTACTCTACCCTGGATCAAAAGCTGGCTGGGTGGCCGAGCCAGGAGAGTGGTGGTGAGTGGAGTTACAACCACTGATGACTGGTCACAAGTGGTGTTCCCCAGGGCTCCGTGCTGGGGATGGTCCTGTTTAATGTCTTTATCAATGAACTTGACAAGAGGATATGAGTGCACCCTCAGTGAGTTTGCAGATGACACCAAGTTGGGGGGAGGTGTTGATTTCCTTGAGGGCAGGAAGGCTCTGGAGAGGGATCTGGGCAGACTGGACTGATGGGCCAAGGCCAGCTGTATGAGGTTCAACAAGAAGTGCTGGGTCCCGCGCACTGGGGTCACACCAGCCCCACACAGCGCTACAGGCCTGGGGAAGAGCGGCTGGAAAGCTGCCCAGTGGGAAAGGACCTGGGGGTGGTGGTCAACAGCTGACCGAACATAAGCCAGCAGTGTGACCAGGTGGCCAAGAAGGCCAACAGCATCCTGGCTTGTATTCAAAATAGCATGGTCAGCAGGACAAGGGAAGCGATTGTCCCCCTGTGCTCAGCACTGGTGAGGGTGCACCTCAAACACTGTGTGCAGCTTGGGCCCCTCACTGCAAGAGGGATGTTGAGGTGCTGGAGCGTGTCCAGGGAAGGGCAATGAAGCTGCTGAAGGCTCTGGAACACAAGTCTTATGAGGATATAAGCTTGTTTAGTTTGGAGAAGACTCAGGGGGGACCTTACTGCTCTCTACAGCTCCCTGAGGGGAGGCTGCAGGCAGGGGGGGGTCGGTCCCTTCTCCCAGATAACAAGCGACAGGACAAGAGGAAACAGCTTCAAGCTATGCCAGGGGAGGTTCAGATTGGATAGTAGGAAAAAGTTCTCCACTGAAAGGGTGGTCAAACATTGGAACAGGCTGCCCAGGGAGGTGGTGGAATCACCATTCCTTGAGGTGTTTTTTAATTTTTCAATGCGTAGATGTGGTGCTTGGGGACATGGTTTAGTGACGGACTTGGCAGTGCTGGGTTAATGGTTGGGCTTGATCTCAACAGTCTTTTCCAACCTAAATGATTCTGTGATTCAATGCATACTGAAACTGCAGTTAACTACTTCATCTCTCTTCTAAGTACTCTTGCCTGAAAGTAAATGGCAAGCAGAAAGAGCTAAAATAGATTATGAGCAGGGTAGGAGGAGGCAAAGAAAAAATAAGCTTAAAATTGGAATAGCCTCATACTCTTTGCTGTACAATGAAGTCTTGAAAAACAACCTGCTGGATGCCTGTTATTACAGTGAAGCATCCCTCACCATCACTGATCTCTGCCCAGTTAGAGAACTTGATGTCAACCGTAGATGCTATCAAAGCTGCTTCACAACAAGTTCTGATTAAAATTAGATATTCTGGCTCCAGATCTCACTGACTTCATTTTCCATTATGGCTCACTGGGGTAGTATTTCCTTTAAATGCAACTGAGATGTACTATGTTCATTTTCTAAATGAAAATGCTTAATTAAGTCATCTGCAGTTGAATAACAGCTCACTGCATGAAGTGTTCCATGCTGCTTGGCTGCCATGGAATGCCACTACACGGTTTTCTTGAATACCAAGGCACTGACGATAAACTACCGAACAGCAGAGATCTGGATCAGGCACAAGCACATCGTTGATGTCAGTAAAAGCAGCATCACAGCCCATCCCTGAATTGCTTGGCTTCACATCCTATTCTGGCTACTTCAGAGGCATGGAAACTGATCAGAGGGAAAAAAGAGGAGCCAAGCACCTCTTCCCCTGCATGAGATGTAGCTGCAAATTATGTTCAGGACTGCACAGACTGTTTTGCAATTACTGTTCTTCTAAAACAAATTAACTGCGTCCCTTTCATTTCTCCTAAAACTTCCAAAAAATTTTTTTCTCTATCAACTACAGCTTTCACAGAACGACATGTAAATGATTTCTAAATTTTTCACAGCAACAACTGAAAGATTTTTATTTCTGATGTTACAAAGACAGCAGCAGTATATGCAAACTAGCTGTTACCTCCTGCTAGCTCTTGGGACAAGGCAAAAATTCTCACCATCTCTTACAGTTAATGCAGTACTTAGGAAGATGTTCCAAGTACTGCGGGTGTAGGCAGTAGAGCTGCTGGGAATTAAAGGACAGAGATCTACAAAGGATTCTGGGACTTGGACATACCAGTTAAGTGCCTTGGCAGATTTTTAGAAGTGTCCAATGCTTATGTATTCTTAAAATATTTATGAAATATCTCAGAAAGCTCAACTTTCTTTCCTAGGTTTCCTCTGAACAGTCAATTTGCCCAGACTGCAGCAGGTTTTATGCACATAAAACATTTCTAAATATGTGCACGTATATATATGTAAAATAAAATAGTGACAAAAATTGCCAAATTAATCACATCGTAAGATACCAACTGCAGTTGCCAGCCTGTCAAAGATAGGGATTCACTGATGATATTGTTTCTATTTAACAACTCATATTCTTAAAGTGTTTTGAAAATAGTACACAGGACATCTTACATCAAAGCGCAAATACTGTAGTATTTCCTGTCCATGTTATTCTGAATTGATAAAAGAGGTGAAAAGGACATGAAGGAGTTTAATGAAAGACCAGTTATCCTTTAATTTGACAACACTCAGTACTCTCACCTAACGCACTAAAGTTTAATTTAAATACTGGGTGTTTAGTATCTACACCTTTGGATAATAATGCCTTTCTCAACTTTCTTAAGCGATGAAGATTCAGGTCAAGTAAGTGACTAGATTATCTTGTGGATTTTTTTTAAAAAAATTAAATTAAGAGAACACTCAGGAACGTGATGATTTCATCCTAGCTGCCTCCCCCAAACTCCGTCTTCCTAGTGCCAAACTGACTTTGCTGCACTTCTAACAGCAGCACATAAAAGACGATGTCTCCGTTTTCTTGAAACTTCATCAAGCTAATTCCTGGATTTGATGTATAAACAGCAAAACTGAAATATTTCTACTGAAAGTTCATACGTTCCCTAGTTACAGTAAACAGCAAGACAATCAATGAAGGAACTGAAGTGCACTTCCTCTGTAACACATATGGTCTTCTACCAAGGGGCCTCTCACCAGCAGGACGTGTTACTAACCATGTGTTGCAATAATCAAACATGCTGGTCCTGAACTGAGACTCCTGTGTAAATCAAAGGGACACTGTCAAGGCCAAGTAACCCAAACTGTAATAACAGAACTACTGTCCTCTTTAACTTGTGCAAATAAACAAGTTTACTATCAGATTCACTATAAGAATGAAACTTTTTGGTTGCTAAAGCATAGAAAAAAAATTCTCAGGTATAGAACTCAGTCAGTACTCATCTTCACGAGGGGATGTTCCGAAAAGCTACCGATTTATTGAAATGCATGGCTATCCTGCTCCCTAGTCACTCCGGAGCAGCATTTCTTTGCCTGGGAACTTACTTTGGCAGGTCCCCAAAAGCAAGCAAAAGTACGTACTAAGTAACAACTACATTCAAGTTTAACAGCTCCAACAGTGTCGCATTAGCTCAAAATCCTGCTCAGATAACTCCTTTGTAAATTCTCAAGATTAGCAACACTTCGAACAATTATTTTAATTATCCCTATCTAGCTAAGGATTAGAGTAGACATTTCAGGGCTTTCAGGTGTACCTCAAAGTAGCTTCTGTAACACTACTGAGCTCGACTGGTGCTAATCCCAAATCCCCACACTGTATTTTGTTCTCAGAATTAAAGAGGGATAATGGAAGAGATTCCTTCTCCCACATATATCACCTGATGGAATGCTCCCAAGCTGCAGGCGGCCTCACACCAGGGAGGAGACCTGTGGCCCTCTGGCCCCTCTTGGTGGCAGGGAGAGCTAAGAGGGATTTTGTCTGGGAGGTGCTGTGACAGAGCTGGGAGGAAGCAGGGTGGAGGTGCCTGTGGCAGCGCAGGCAGCAGGGAGGATGGGAGCAGGGCAGCATGGACTGCAGAGCTGAGGGAGCTGCAACACCCCATGTCAGCGTCTCACCACTGTCATCTTCTCCTGCCAGGGAACCGGGAGCTGTGGATTTGCAAGCTCCCTCACCTCTTCCCATCTGACCCAGCTGCTGCCCCAGCTTTCATCCCAAACAGGTCACATTCTCCACCCCTTTCCCAGAGGCCCCCTATCCCAGCAGGCCACCCCAGCTCCAAGGCAGCAGGCATCCAGAAGGGGAACTATCACCTCTATTGGAAACTATGGGCACCACAGGAAAGGTAGGTGAAGCAGCACACTAAAAATAATTTGCAAGTAAGGCATCCTAAACCATCTCCAAGTCAGATGTCCCATGAGTTCACAAACTGGACTCAGACTCTACTTTCTAATGACCCTCCGTTATCCTGATATTCAATATTATGAGTTAGTCTAATCCATGTGTTGCCCAGCATTGGCACATACGCTTTCACAACACTGAATTTAGTCAACAAACTAATGGAGACCAGGAAATGAAGAGTCTGGTTAACACATCCAAACAACCACTGATCTGTCCTCCAGAGGTGGCAGAGGATGACACAAGAATACATCTTGTACTTCCTAGTTTTGGATTACTTTCATTCCCACCCTGTACAGCCTAACTGTTGGCTCACATGGAAAGCGTGACATCATGAAGACGACATCAGAGAGTTGGCAGTTTTCCACACACATATGTTGAGCAGTTTCCAAGCTCCACCCTCTGGAGCAACCTCTCTACAAATTTTGACTGACACACAGTATGAGAAGGGGTTCAGATCTACAGAAGAACAGACACACCAGACCCTGACCACTGTGAGGTCTTATGCTCATGTAACGCAACTATTTGCACAGCTCTGCCCCATTTGAATGTAATACTCAAGAAAACGTTACGGGTGTCATGAAGTCACACAGGATAGGCAATAAATTGCTGATACTCACTGGTTCAATCAAACCTCTGTCCATTTAAGGAGGGTAATCAGAACATGCCAATAAAAAAAACAAACCCAAAGGTTAATTTTTAATCTGCGCTGCATTCAAACAGCCCACTGCTGTGTGAGCAACAGTAGCAGCAAGAGAGAGGAAAAATGTCCTTTGTGTAGTACTCACTGAACACGTTCCACACCCCTGGGATAGCATTTACAGGAAAGCGATGGTTATTTCCTATCCTCTCCAGAACGGACAGCATTATCGTGTTCTTTCTGATGGGATGTGGAAGTCCCAGAAAGGCTAGCATTCCAAAAAAACAACAAAAATACCCCAGGACTTTATGATTTAAAAAAAACCCAACCACCAACAGTAAGGCATTCTCCCAGCCAGCCTGTGAAATATTTCCATGCCTAGTTGCCAGTAAGTCACCTTTCTTGCCCCATCCTTACTTTTCAAATCCACTTTTGTTAAACAACATAGAGCGTATAATACACATGAAAGCATAATGTGCTCAATGCTTCATCTGTTCCTGATGCAAGCTGCACTTCAGTATGCACCCAGAAAGGCTTTCTGGAGAAAAAGAACTGAAAAACATGGTACATGAAGGCGAACTTCTGTCAGCACAGCATTGTACCATGTCCAGGATCCTCCCAATAATGTCAAACCTCCCTGTATCTGTGCCTTTTCTGTTCTTCTGTCCTTCTCTTAGCTCCCAGCATCCCTGGGTTTTCTGCACTTGATCTGGCTCTTAAAGACAACTCCTTACCCTGTACTCCTTAAGGGCGGTTATGTTATTTTATCCACAACATTAAGAAATTCCCCAGGAAAGTTAAAATCAGCTCTAAGCCCGAGATAATTCAACAGACACAAGACACCTGCAAAAGGCAGAGCATGTGGCCAAGGAAAAGAAAGTCAGCGTAGAGGCCTCTGCTCACAAGACTAACATCTGCCAAGGTTCAGGGCTACCACCTGGTCTGCTCCAAGGGGAGAGCCTCAGTGGTGTTTAAATTTGGGGTAGAGAGAGGACAAAACGCCTCAGATTTCCTCTTTCCATTGGTCCACCGTGGGTTTTCTGTAGCAGAACTGACAGAACAAGGAACTTTACAAGGTTACACTTCTATTTTATGCCTTATGTTCTGCTATAAACTAAGATATCTGCAAACCTCAAAAAATATATTTTGCCCCAGAACAGAAGAAATTATACAGGCCAGTCTGCTGAGCAGTTCTTCAGCAGGTTGTTTTTCACTTTGTCAGAGAGAGACACCAGGTGGCGAGTCAGTGCCCAGCCTGCAGCACCCCGCTTGCCCGACACCCCACACGGCATCCTGCTTTGTACATCTCGGGGAACAGAGGGGAAATGCATCCTGCAAGCAGAATTTGCCACCAAAACTGAGACCATGACGAAAACAAGCAGAGAAACTATCAGAGTAGCTGGCTCCCAGCAGATCACTGAGCTTCTGAACCTAGACCTGTCTCCTACCATAATGAAATAGTTTGGTTTTTAAATTATTTTTACTATGAAAACACTTCAAAATACAAACTCTGCGTATCAGAGAAAACCCACAGAATGGATAAAGGGAAGAACATTTAAAGTCTCCTTAGCCTTTTTCCAGAATTCTTATCTGTCTGTCTGCACTTGTCTCTCTAAGCTGCACCGTACCAAGCATCCACATCCTCCAGCGTAGTAACCCCTAACACGGCACGCAACAGAGATAGCTGTATTGGAGGCACCTCCTCAAACTTACAATCAGCCTTTTCAGAAAGAAGGATGTTTGCAACCATTCTACATGAATCCTCTATCATAAACATTTCAAGAAGTATTTTCTTCTGCCATCAACAGAACTCAGTGTTGAAAGATGGAAAAACACAACAGCACTGATTCTTCCTCCTGTTACTCAATGTTGGTATTTGTCTAAAATAAAGCATGAATTGCATAAGCAGTTAAACTGAGCTCAGAGCCTAAAAAATTAAAACCTAATGGCACGAAATATTAAATCTAGATTGCTTTTGTAAAAAACCTTACATCTAACAGATCTTACAAGCAAGCACATCAGTATGAATTCAGATCTTCATCAATATGCATTCAGTGAAAACAAAATATTACTGACTGTAACCAACTAAGACTCACATGCAATTGAAGGTGGTTGAATTTTCTCTTCTTTTTGTAAATCCAATGGGCAGCGTTCTCAGGTCAATATTACACCTTCGAGCTTTATTTCTCAAGCAATATAACTATTTAAAAAAAGTTTTAAACATATTCGATTAATACATTCAAAATCTGGAAGTTAAACAATAAAAGAGTAATGCTGACAGGAACTATGGGAAAATTGCACAAAAGGCCACACTGAAAGAAGCACTTTCTTGTACTTTTAAAATAACAGAATGAATGAAAAAGTTAATGAAGTAAGCCTAGAAATACCCGAAACATTTTCAGCTGAAGTTTTTCCGTGGTTAAGAAAAAACATGCCAATGAACTCTCTACAGTAAAAGTTATTTTTGAAAAAGAAAAAAAAAAGTTCTTTTTCACATACTGTGAAAGCCACAGGCAGCCATTGTGGGTGTAATACCACCCAGGGAGCTGGTTTTTGCACAACAACCCTGCTAGCAGAAGGGATGCACAAGCACCATCTCAGCCACTCTGGCAAATTCTGATTTGAAGGTAGCACAAAGGATATCATCCCATAAACATGCTTAGTACCACACCCTAAAAACTGCTACCTACGTAGCATCGCACTGTCTTCAGCACGTTTCCAAAACATCCTGGTGATAAGTAAACACACACAGAATATGACTTCAGACTGAGAGAAAGCTGGATTCTTCTCAATTTACTTTGTTATCAGCATGAGTTCCTTCCAACTGAATTTAGTGCTATATTTAAAGATGCCTTGACAAGACTGGAAAACAACATGGGCCTGATGCCTTTCTGTGACATATCAGTACATCAATGTATTTTTGAGCAAATTTTGTTTTTCTGCGGGGGATTATTGCTTGATTTTTCTGTTTTAATTTTGGTTCTTGGTGGTTTTGTGGGTTTTTTGCCTTCTTGATCTTAGTCTTTGCAGTTTATCGTTATAGGACTTAACAAAAATGCCACACATTTCAGTGATCGCGTTAATGCTCTACTGGATTTGGAGCAGTTTCAACAACAATCCCCTCTCACCCTGAGAAGGCTGGCTTTTACTTCATTGTTGCTTAAGAGTTATTCTTTGCAGAACTCCAGTTGTCTTCATTTGGTGTATGGAGAAGCATGTAATAACTTCTAGCAATTAATAAATCCATTGTTTACCTGAGAAGTTTGTTCCTAAAAATTCAAAGAAGTTGTGGAGATGGAAGGAAACATTCAGGCTTTCTTAACACACAGCTATCATCCAACAGCAAGAGTGGTTATGCATCGGTTTAAGAATGTACACTGTTAGCAACCCATTCTTCTAAGCAACTGGACATACCCATTAGTACTACTATTACATAAACCGAGAGACTTCTTTTGATTTCTGGCTCTAAAATTCAGGGTCATTCGTACATTCATAAGGGAGGTATCAGCTCTGAAATCTGGACTGGGACTACCTCAGTGGGAATTCAAAGGTAGTCAACATTATCTCCAACAGATCAAGCTGCTAAATTAAAACTTACAAGTTTTTTTGTTGCGGGACTATGCATAGTAGGACGTCTAGCAGCAGCATCAGCTGTCCTTCCTACATCTTCCAAGAAACGATAATCTGAAGATAAAAAAAGAACAAGGAAAAATGTACTGCTAACCTTGTGAAAACCATGAATTTTAAAAAGCACAAAGTATACTCTTACCACTCAAAAGGTTCAAGTCAGTAAATTCGTTTACAGAGATAAACGCTGTTTTATCCCTGACTCCATTACAGCTCAGTGTAAGCTTATGCTTCTTTACACACATCAGACTGAAATGACAAAAATAAAAATGTTAACATGCTGCATTCAGCACGAGTGGGGGGAAAAAACCAAGAGTTTAATTCACATAATAGATACCTGCACGAATATTTCATGCATCGTGGACATCTGTACTTAGCTTCCTCTTTGCTACATGTTTCACATCTGAAAGAAGTAAAAAGTACCTCTTAATAAAGTGGCATCTTTGTGCCTAAGTGGCTCGGGAAGGTGCCTCCTCAACAATCAGGCACTATGCCAGCAACCAGCGTTTTCAGGAAACGTTATCAGGACCGTGAAAGAATAAATACAAATACCTGGATAAGATAAGGTGACAGACAAAATACTGCAAGCTACAGGGAATATCTCCAAACATACGCAGAGGTCTTACCTATATTAAACCATAGTGCAGATGCTTGAAAGAAAAAGAGGAAAAACCCCATGCTACCTGCAGAGCTGGAGGCACAGCAAGGCTGTATCGGTTTACGCTTTGTGCCCTCGCATCACTGCTTTGCTCCGTTTACATCACCTGTCACATGCACGGTACCACGCTGGCTTATAATGCTCCCAGTTTGAGGCAGACAGAAGACAAATGTTGAGGAATCACACTAAAACCTGAACACTGCATCCCATTTTAGCAATGAAACAGGAACCCCCTGACAATATTGCCAGCAAACCTACTGCTGGCTGTCAGCGGTGCAAACCCCTGAGCCTGGGAACCTCTCTGGCACAGCGCGTACATTTTATGACTACGGCTAAAAAAATCTTACCTCATTCAAAAAAATTCCTCGACAACTACAGATGTGATAATCTCCCTGTTAATTAGGCTATTGCCACAGATGTTTCTCCTATGCTTAGGAAAAGATTCTTGATACATTAACTGAACCACTCATCACTTTTCATTTAACTCCAACAAACGGGGAAGACAAACACCCCCTCACCCCCAGTCAGTAACATTTTTAAGAGTGGCACAAGCTACTTTTAACTACTAGAGGAGAAATGCAAGGCTCGCTGTGCTGCCCCGCCGGCAGCCGCGGCCCAGCAGGGCGGCAGGGCAGGCAGGCGGGCAGGGCAGGGCAGGGCAGGGCGGGCAGGGCAGGGCAGGCTGGGCAGGGCAGGGCAGGGCAGGGCAGGGCAGGGCAGGGCAGGGCAGACAGGGCAGGGCGGGCAGGGCAGGGCAGGCTGGGCAGGGCAGGGCAGACAGGGCAGGGCAGGGCAGGGCAGGCGGGGCAGGGCAGGGCAGGCGGGGCAGGGCAGGCAGGCGGGCAGGGCAGGGCAGGGCAGGGCAGGGCAGGGCAGGCGGGGCAGGGCAGGGCAGGCGGGGCAGGGCAGGCAGGCGGGCAGGGCAGGGCAGGCAGGCGGGCAGGGCAGGGCAGGGCAGGGCAGGGCAGGCGGGGCAGGGCAGGGCAGGCTGGGCAGGGCAGGGCAGGCGGGGCAGGGCAGGGCAGGCGGGGCAGGGCAGGGCAGGCTGGGCAGGCGGGCAGGGCAGGGCAGGCAGGCGGGGCAGGGCAGGGCGGGCAGGGCAGGGCAGGCGGGCAGGCAGGGCCGGGCAGGGCAGGCCGGGCAGGGCAGGCCGGGCAGGGCAGGCAGGTGGGCAGGGCAGGGCGGGCAGGGCAGGCGGGCAGGGCAGGGCAGGGCGGCCCGGCAGCGCCACCGCCCGGCGGGAAGGAGGCACCGCGCACCGCCGGCGCCACGCGGCACGGGCACAGCACGAGCGCCCCGCGGGCTGGGGAGCAGGAGCGGCTCCCCTCAACCACGACCGCTCTTCGCTCGCTGTGAGCCCCTCCGCGGCGCCCGGCGCCCCCCAGCGGACCAGCGCCGCCCCGCAGGCCCTGCCCGGCGCCACGCGGGCGCTGGCAGGGGCGGAGACGGAGCTGCCCCCGCCGGGCCCCTCGCTGCCGGGAGCGGGGCCTGCCCCGCACCGAGCGGCAGCGCCCACGGCGCCGGGCGCCCCTCTCCATAGGCGGCGGGACGACGCGGCGGCCGCGGGGCAGGGGGCAGAGGGCAGCGCCGCCGTCCCCTGGGGCCCGGCGCACCGCGGGGGGCAGGCCCGGCCCGCGGCGCTGCGTGAGGAGGGGCCGGCGCAGCCTCCCCCTTCGGCGGCCCCGAGCTCCCGCGGAGCTCCAGGAAAGCGCTGCCGAAGCCCAAGAGGCGCCCCCGCGTGCGGCCCCGCCGCCCGCCCGTTCCCTACCTCTGCAGGGACATCTTCCGCCCCGCCGGCCGCCCGGGGCTCCCGCCGCCTCCCTGCTCCGCCATAGCTGCGCGGCGCCGCCTCCCCACACGCCGCACGCCGGGGCCCAGCCGCCGGGGCGGGACCGGCCGCGGCTTTTCCTGGGCGGCGGCGCCGCCTGGCGGCCCCCGGGTGGCGACGGCCTCGCCCCGGCGCTGCGGGGCCCTGCCCGGGGCAGGGGGACGGGCCCCGCTCCCACCCGCCTCCGGCACCCCGCGGCCCTGGCAGCGTCCGCCGGCCTCCGGGCTTGTCCCCTCCTCTCGGGCTGTCTCACAGCCCCGCTTCACAGGTGCTCTTTAATGCATTTTTATCCGTGAACGGTATCCATAACAGGGATAAAAGGATTCTGACAAAGACTCTCTTAATCCAGCTCACGGCTTGCTCTAAAATTAAGGGTAACCATGCAGGTGACCACCTCAGAAACCATAAAAAAATTAATTGCAGAGTACAGGTACTTGTTAACGTTATGGGGACAAAATTGTACGAGGTGTCCTGCGAGCACCTTCAGGAGCTCAGGTGAAGATAACCGCGCACGGGAGGCTTTCCTGAGTGCCCTGTCCCACAGGAGGCTTTCAGCCAACCTCTGACCACCGCACCTCCATCGACACAGCACGTTACTGTCTGTCAGCATCCCATGGCACAGGTTCGTTGCGCCATCTGCTCGGGATGTGCATTTTTGCCTCACTTACAGAAACGTACACGTTTGCATCTGAACAGCCTTGTAAGACTTCAAGCTCTTTGATTTTAAAACACAATTCCTGAGACATGCTAATCTAAACCGTAAGTCCAGGCTATAAAGACTTTCCAAAAATAGGGCAAGGAGACTAACAAATATACATGAAGCAGAACATTTTCTAAAAGACGACATTCTTAGAAAAAATAAATAGCCCCTTCGTCACATCAGATCCACAGCCAAACTAAGAGCAAATGTGAAGTGACACTGTCAGAGTGTAATGATCTTGAAAATGCAAAAAATGGGACATTTTCTTTAACCATCATCATCACTGTCATCTTGCTTTGCCTTTAGTTTTATCACATGTTGTCAAAGAGAACAAAACTGATGCTTTGATACAAAATGTAAAATGGGTTGTACGTGTACGTTACCTTGTAAAAGTAAACACCATCACTCTCGCAGTTTTCGATGGCATGAAGCATGTGCATTTCCCCTTGCTAAAAGAAGCACTGCCACCTAACAAGCACCCTTCTAGAGAACTTTCATCGTAACCAAGAATGAACTATGCAATATGAAACACAACAGTAAAAGACAAAAAAGAGATAGCTTGGAAGCTTATTTTATTATACTTCGGTAAGTGTGGTTTCCTGTGAATCAAGACAGTTAAACAAGCTGAACGCTCCCCTGCTCCCTCATGTAGTTTGGTATCACCATGTACTACTGAGCACACTTTGGATTGCTAATAGATAGAGGCGTATCATTATAAAGACTGCTTTTCCTAATGGTAAAGTTGTTCTTTTTTTAATAAAAAAAAGATGATAGAACATTTTAGACTTAATTTAAAAAAAAAAAGTGATCTAATAACTTTGCAATAAATGGAATTTCTAGGTTGATGAAATGCTGATTATAATTTAACAGCAGCCATTCGGAAGACACGCTGTAGTAGATCTTTTTCACAAGTTACAAAATATATACACAATATATCATCTTAAGATGCCTTTGGCATTAGAAATGTTAACTGAAATACAGAATCTAAAACTCAAAACTACTGTAGGTAGCTCTTCTAACAACAATTTTTACAATGCCTGTAAAGCTGACTTTTCTGACTACATGCATCATATACAATGTGCTGTCTCATATACCACTTCCACAACAGTACACAAAAATATTTTAAACAAGAAATCCTCATAAATAATGTTTTCATTGTAGTGAAGTATGTGACCAACGATTTAAAATAAGTACCTTTACAACAGAAACATATCCTGATGTAACCAGCACATACAGTCTGAAAGATAAAAAGGGACTCAAATAATCTCTGCTAAGGCCACAAGCACCTTGTGTTATGAAGAGCACCAAGGCAACATGGACAGGAAATGCGAAAGAGGTAGTGTGCCATCTGTTAAGATGCATGTGTCCACAAAGGACTATAATAAAACAATGTTTCAGAAAAGAAGACGTACTGTACTGTGGCATAATTCAGTTTTCACATATAAGCTATTGCACATTTAGGAGCATTAGCCAGTATTGCTCCTTAGTATTGTATGTCTCCAGCTTTCCTCAGGATGGTTTCTTTGCAGTGCTGTTAAAGAGTTTGCTAAGAACACTAGAGGTCCTGAAAAATTCCATGTTCAGATACTCAGTTCCAGGAAATTATGCAAGAAAGCACCAACATTTTTTTTTAAAATACTTTATGAAAATTGTTGTAGTCTCTTCTTTTTTTTCTTTCTTTTCCTTTTCAATACCATTTCTCCTTAGGAGGAAGTCTTTTTCTTCCTGAGGTTCTTTAAGCACACTGTTTAAAATGATTCTTCAGTTTCCTAGTAATTTTGCCTGTAGTGGATCATTACTTTTGATTCAATCTATGCAGCAATTCCATGTTGATGCAAAAAACACCCAGGACAGAAACCTTAAAGGAAGCACACTGAACCACTTTCTATGAAGTGCTGCTGTCCTGGTTTGAGATGAGGAAGTGCATTAACTTGAACAACTGGAAGCTGATTAGTATCCTGAGTGTGAAAAAAGAACTGTGTCTTATGCCAGCTGCCATCTTCAAACTGCAACACACAGAAGCAGAGTATTAGATTCCTATCAAAGAAAAGCTTCAAAACTCAAATGGAAATTGTGCTTACAGAGTGACAGGAGGAGTAGTGTATAGAAACATTTCTTCTCTCAGCAGTTCCTAAATAAACTATGCAATTTTACAAATGCCATTTCTCCTACGCGATACCATGGGCACTCCTGGCAAAACTGTAACTGTAAAAAAGGCCAGTCCAGTATCCAGCTGGAGCTGATGCAGACACAGTGCAGCACAGTGCAACACGTGCTCTGGCTCAGAGCAAATCGCCTGTCACTTTGCAAGCAGCCCTGGATTCATACAGACTCAGATGTCTTGCTAAAGTCACCTCCAAATCTGAACAGTAGGTCTCAGACTATGAACTTTACAAGCACTTGAATGACTTTTTAGGCCCTTGACGAATAATGATAGGGAATGAGAGCTGCATTTTTGACATGAATTTTGTATTGTTTATTCTAAGCCTTTAAAAATCTCAGTAAATATTTGATATGCCATAAAAATCATAAAATAACATTATAACATTGTCTGAGGTTGGGAGTGTTTTGATGTTTGCAATCACTGCGTTCCTAAAAACCATCAAGTACAGTGGATCACTGAAAAGTCAAATCCCTGCAGAGAGGGAAATGTGTGTGATTCCGTACAGTACATAGTTTCCCACAGAAAGAGTGACAGACCTCGTAGAATCTCAAGAAAAACGGCACTTCTCAATAGTCACCACTGTATGCCTTAACTTTTCTTGGCATTTAAAACAGTCCCAAACAGACCAGGAGGTGGGGAGAAGGGGCTTCAATGACCATACCTTATCTGCGTGACCCAGGCTACAGCATCTCATTAGTGTGCGATAATAAAGTTTGGAAGCATAATGGCTTCAAACCACTTTCTGTCTTGAGAATAAAAATCTCACTCAGCAACCCTGTATCAATATGGAACCACTCTCACATCTTTCATTACTGTAAAGGAGAGCTAAAAAATACTGAAAGGGTAAGGTGCCCTGCTGCTGTATTTCATAGTGTTCTACCAAGACATTTACCAAATGGTTCACATCTTGGTGAGCAGCGTAATCTAATAAGCATGAGATAAGCTCTTCTAATTTTTCCTAAATACGAATATGATTTAATGTTTTAGTTAGCCATGGAGTCCCTTTCCAATCATTATTACTTTATTAAATAACCAAATAATCTACTTATAGTCAGTGAATTCCAAGATATTTAGTAGCTGTCCAAAAAATAATTTCCAGCCTGTTTTGACCTGAGATTTTGTGTTAGATAACCTCAACAGAACTCTTACTGAAGCCTGAATTTTCATTTTGAGAGTAACTGTTCCTAAAGTTTCCTGGAGGACCTCCTTACTTCTGCTCTGATATCTCTCCCGTGTCTTAGTAGAGTCTAGAATTACATGACACTCAATGTGAACAGCAAGTATAGATATCTTCTATTGCTGCAATTGCTTTTACATTTGGACAGATGTTGAATTTAACATCAAAAGATTGGCAGATAGACACGTATGCAGAACAATATAAGAAGTAAGCTTCACAGGATGTGAGTCTAAATGATTGTTATTTATTTGCAGAAAGCTAATAACGTCTAAGTAGTACCTCCATTATGGTTTTAATAATGCTAGTGCTAAAAAGTATTTACCATGCATTCATCCATAAGCACCTTCGGTTCAAGTAGCGTATTTGCTTTAAATATCTGACCATTCCATCCTTGGAAGCTAACAGACGTTTTCTGGCCACCTGCTTTATTTAATCCCCACATCGGTGTGTTCAGACAATGAACTGTGATGCTATGGGTTGCTTCTGAGCTCAGTAAATGAAGGAAGTTCATCTGTACTTTTCCAATGCCGAACTCCAGCTAAGTTCCAAGAGAAATGCATAGTTAGACTTACAGCTGGACTATGCTGAATGGCCGCAGCAACGCAAAGTGACACGTGCGGTGTTCAGGCATGGGAGCATGTATGCATGTTTATACATTGGGACCAATGCCAAAGAGCATGATTTGTATTTTTCAGGAGAGCTTTTAGGTTCTATTATAGAGATTACTTTAAACAGAAGCATTCATAAGGACATTTTCAAAGCTTAAATACAAACATTTGCTAATGCTTACAACATTGTTGAAACACAGCTGGGCAAAACCCACTGTTTTGAAATAAGGAAACTGAAACAAATAAATTTGTGATTCAAACAAAGATATTGTCAGCAGCAGTGTTTTAACTGCAGCCACATCATCCTGCTGTTTAGTCTTCTTCGTCTACAAGTTCTGGCAACACTTCCATCCCATTAAAACTCCCAAAATTTGTAAGCATACTTTGATTTTAGGCATAAAATATAGTTACTCATTACTCAACAGTAATTTCTCCAAGACTAGATCATATTCATGGATTTTCCAAATGTCGGAATGTGTATGGGAGCTTTATGGCATTTCTGATACTCTTCAATGACTACAGTATATATGCAAAACTCCACAAATACAGAATTTCTGTTCCCAAGGGTTCAAGGACTACATGTAAAGAGGAGTGTGAACTAATCGTGTAAAGGGAACCAGTCTCTGCCTAATGGCATTTAAAAGTAGCAAATGTTGAAAAGTAGTCATAATTTTCTCCTTCCCATTGCAATGACCTCAGCATCTCTATACTTAACTGCCTTGAGTGATGAGGGCCTATAGCAATAGGACGAAGGGGAACGGTTTTAAACTGAAAGAGGGCAGATTTAGATTAGATTTTAGGGAGAAATTCTTTACTGTCAGGGTGGTGAGACACTGGAACATGTTGCCCAGAGAAGCTGAGGATGCCCCATCCCTGGCAGTGCTCCAGGCCAGGTTGGATGGGGCTTGGAGCAACCTGGTCTAATGGAAGGTGTCCCTGCTGATGGCAAAGGGGGTTGGACTCTTCCAACCCAAACCTTTCTGTGATTCTATGAGTTACTAATGTAGCTTAGAAACATTTCAGGCTTATTTTTATGCCTTTTATAGAAAAGTATAAAGCAAAACAAAATAATTCTATTGGCATTCTAAGGCGAGTAAATAAACTAAGTGAGAGTAACACTAACATATACTGTCTCCAGAAAATCTGTAACTTCTGTAACAGAACGCACAACATGTCCTTCCATGGAGATAAACATTAAAAAAACCCTGAAATCTAACACCTTTTTGTGTGTTAAGTAAATAAGCATTCATTTGTTCAGAGTCCCCCCCGAGAGTCTCTCCGAAGCAATGCATACCTTTGTCACAGACAGTGGCATTAAACATGTCTGACCACCTGCAGTGAAGTTGCAGAAAACTTCAATGGCATCAGAAGGACATCCAATATTTGGGTCAATCCAGTATTTTCCTATTAGTATATAATCCCAGATGGAAAACAAAACCAAAATATAATTGTTACTAAACAATTTGCTAAAATAGTCATACTTTTTGGCAAGTATTAGATCATGTATTACCACCATAGCTCCACCAGGAAATGAAAGAAAAGGAACATGAAAGCCCCTTCACTATTATAATTCTACTAATAACAGATACTGAGCAAAATTATCATAACCATTCAATTCTGATAACATATACGATGACTTTTGAATACTGTCATAGTTTCAAAAATGTTTTCTCTTTCTGTAGCTAAATAGTGAGAACAAATGGTATTTCCAGTCTGCTCTTTCTGTATTGAAACTTAACTTTTTTTCTTTGAGCTTGACTTTGTACAGAAGATATATTCAGGAATGTAAAATACCAATCTGCATTCTCTTGCTCTCATAGTATCTTGATGATCCTTTCTTTCTCCACTTTCTCCCATCAGACACTTCTACATGGCATATCCTAGTGATGGCAATGAGTATTTACCATTGTGAATCCATGGAATTTGGTCCAATAAAAGAAACTGGACATACACAAATTATATCAGGATTTAGCTTCCCTTAATTTATGGTTAAATATGGGTGAGCCTGTGCTCTACAATTTATATGGGTGTGTGTAATCCTCTGAAGTGAGGACTGTGTCAGTGACCTTCGTGGCCCTAAAGGACAGATTTATTTAGGAGAGCACAGTTCTAATGTGGATTAGGCTCATCTCTAGGAGAGTATTAAAGAATTGATCCACCCTTATATATGCCATAGAACAGCAATTTCCCTGTAACATCTAACTTTATTTCCCATTTTCTCCTTTGCTTGTTAACCCTAATACTTAATAATAGGGATATTTACAGGTATTTATTATTTTATTAGCCACTCAGAAACTGAATTATGTCACAGTATTGACATTACAGGTTTAAATAATTATCTTGGATTTGAAATACTGATTCAGGATCTTCTGGGATACAACTACTGTCAGTGTATCTGACAGCAATAGTGTATTGTATATGATTTTCTCATTAGGAATTTAGAATCTGATCCACACAAAGTTCATTTATCTGTAAATACCTGGGAAACTTTTAATCACAAAATTGGATTCTGCTTCAAATTTTCTGGACATTTTTGTTTACTTATATATATAATCTGTCTCGATTAGATAGCCACATACTTTCATCTTTAAAATTCAGGATTTTTATCTTAAATATAGATAGCTCTGACAGACACACTGTAGCAGAATATAATTTTTAAATCTACACATTAGAATTTTAATGTAGAAAGTAACATTTGGAAGCAACACATTTCAAAGCCTAGCTGTGTTAAAGGTTTAATGAAAGTGGACACTTACCATCTGACACTTTACGTTCACAGTGAAGCAAATCCCTGCAGATGCGTGCTGGGTTATCCCGTGTGCCAAGAGGGTTCTTGATGCTGTGCAGTAAATTGCTAAGGTAGTGCAGCGTTTTGAATATCTCTGTACCGTGATCTAGTAAAGTTACTTCAGTATTCTGGTATTTCTGCCAAGGGCCATTAGCAAATGCGTTACCACAAAGAAGTATCGCAACAATAGTAAAAGTCAAATGGCCATTGAATAGCCAGACAGAAGCAAAGTATTTATAATGCATGCAATCAGCCATATAAAACGGTAAGAATAACATATTCCAATAAACAAATTAGTACATTTTATTAAAATTATAATAACAGTGAAATTACAGGCAGATTAAGACCATGCAAATATGTCATTATGACATGTTGACATAAAAATGTGGATACAGGAAAAAAAAGAAAAAAAATTAGTGCATTTTTAAAGTACACACAGCCGTTTCAGATATTGAATGGTGACATATACTCTTAGGCTAAACCTAGAAAATATATGCAAATGTACTTGACTTCACCCATGTAGGGAATTTTCTTGCAATCAGTAGGACCACACAGTTGCATATATGTCAGTATTTTTTGAATCAAGGCCTAAATGCCACTGTCATCATCTATGGATGAACAGACACAGTCTGTTATGGGTGATGGCCAGTAAATTTCCATTACTGCCAATCATGACAAAAAGGTAGGATCTCTGGTGTTTTTCTTAAATTCATTTCAACTTTATCCTATAAAACCCAGCATGTTTAATCCTATTCTACAGTAATTACTTGCTATCCATGATTCATTTAAAATTAAGTCTTTGTAAAGAAGCTCTATTCTGTCGTCAAAAAATGTAATTATACTTGCATACCCTGTATGACAGCGTAAAGTACACTGATATATATTACCTCCATCTGCAGTGCAGCATTCGACTCAATCAAAGCTTGAACAGCAGCATCGATGTCCACTTGCTTCTAAAAAATACCCAAAGAAGATTTTTCAGAATATAAAAAGATGAACAGGAATATTCTAAAATGCAGGTAATAAATTCTTTGAAGCACTAGAGCAACATACATGATAGCTTTGTTATTTTATCACTTTAGAAAGTAATTAATTGTAAACACTTACTTTTAAAATAGGATCCTCCCTTTCATTTCCAAAGAATGCAAACAAGCATACAGAAAAAGCATATTTGATTTTTATTAGTACCCCCATACACAATTTAATGCTTATACTCCTGGAACCTGGAAAAAAGATACTATAATAGTTGTTACAGACTAATATCCCAACTTATTCCTCCCAGCCATTTAATTTATATACTTAAGAAAACCAATCCAGGTACATGTGAAAGGTGTTATTCCTTTACAGAGAGAAGCACACAAAGAATATCTCAATTAGCCATCAGCAGCTGACTGATCAAAGTAGTCCTCATGACGCATGAACAAATACTAAGACAGATAAACTAGCCTCTGATGAAGAAAGCCCATTGCTTGTGTATCTGCATTCTCTCCACTTCGTGTGACATATATATCAGACCCAGACATCAGGTTTGCTTATTTTTGAAGAATTAAGTCACCCACATAAGCATCTAGCTCTTGCAGTTTTTTCTCAGACGATACATATCATTGCAGCTTTACGACACTTCAGCAACTGAGTCTGTCCTAACTGGCACAATCGCTTAACAAACTAAATCTGTGTGTGTGTATGTGCGCACACGTATATATGTATAGAACACCTGGGCCAGAAATAGCACAAGATTTTCTGTTGCTGTCTTTCAGAGTGTTCAAACACAAGAGAAAAACCTTTTAGAGTACGGTGGAGTTAACCCATGTCAAAAGTATGAGCATGTCCCCGAGCGCTGCCTGGTGAGGGCTCAGCAGCGTGGCAGAACAGAACTGACAGTGTAAGATGGAGCGCTCAAAAAATGTAGTGCTGTAGTGATGGAAGTTGTAAAAAAATGTATTTGCATTTCATGTGCAGTGATGGAACAAGCAATGCATTTCAAGAGGATCCTGCTACTTTCACTTTCAAAAAAGGACTGTGTTGTAGGTTACGGTTGCTACAGAACTTACTCTTGGTCCTGGTGGTCCAGGTGGTCCCTGAAAAGTGGGATAAACCAGATATTAAGTGCTTTGTAAGTTTATATAATGCAATCACTATAGAAGAATACATATTTTTTTATGCACTTACAGGTGGCCCTGGATGGCCCTGAGGTCCCTGAGGCCCCTGGAAAACACAATGGTTATAGATGAACACCTCGGCTTTCACATTTATGTATTTTTTTAAATCACAAAATGCCACAATATGTACAATGAAGAAGATGTGATACTGGTTTTGGTAAAGCTGTAGATTATTAAATTACCCCTGAAGCAGCAGTGTGCTCTGGTGGCCAAGAAGGCCAGTGGGATCCTGGGGTGCATTAGGAAGAGCTGGCCAGAAGGTCAAGGGAGCTGATCCTCCCCTTCTACTCTGCTGTGGTGAGGCAGCAACTGGAGTGCTGTGTCCAGTCCTGGGCTCCCCAGTTCAAGAGGGACAGGGAACTGCTGAAGAGGGTCTGGCAGAAGGCTACGAAGATGACGGGGGGACTGGAGCCAACTCTTTTATGAGGAAAGGCTGAGAGGGCTGGGCCTGTTGAGCCTGGAGAAGACTGAGAAGGGATCTTATAAATGTCTACAAATATCTTAAGGGCGAGTGTCAAGAGGATGGGGCTGGGCTCTTTTCAGTGTAGCCCAGTGACAGGACAAGAGGCAATGGGCACAAACTGCAACACAAGAAGTGCCACCTGAATAAATATGAGGAAGAACTTCTTCACCTTGAAGGTGACAGAGCACTGGAAGAGGCTGCCCAGGGAGGTTGTGGAGCCTCCTTCTCTGGAGACATTCAAAACCCACCTGGATGCAATTGTGTGCAACCTGTCCTAGGTGAACCTGCTTTAGCAGGGGGTTGGACTAGATGATCTCCAGAGGCCCCTTCCAACGTTCTGTGATTCTATGACTAGTTGCTATTGTCAAAGTACCATGCTTTGTTAACATGTGAATGTTCCTGTTAGTATTGCTGGGTTGCTGGTTACTTGTTTATTCAAGTTTATTCAAGTTTATTCAAGTTATTTTGATATTAAGGGAACAACAGAAGTCATACAAAGGCTTATGTGGCCAAAATGTACATAGTCTTAAACCTAAGTTTTAGGGTTGCCTTAGGATTGGACACGGGCCCTCCCCCAAAACAATAATTGCATATGAATTATCTTTTCTTTGAGCAACTATTCACATTAAGATGGAATGATTATGAATATTTATTAATATACAGTGATACTTGTGTCTCTGTTAGATTCTCACCTTCAGTCTATATACTCAAGCCTCTAGGAGCTGCTGTAATATGAACAATAGCAAGAACAATGACAAGGAAAAGAACAGATGGCAGTGCCTTGATACGAGCAAAAGAGACGAAAAAGGAATGAAAGGCATAGGCCAACCTGCACCACGTATTAGTAAAACCTTTTAACATAACTGAGTTAATTTAAGCAAAACATTCTTTAGCTAGTGTTTCTTGTACCAATTATTCAAGCACAATAAGCTGTTCCAGCAAAAGCCCTCTTACACCAGTATGGTCACACTAGTACAAAGTCTCTGCCAAAAGAGAAATAATCTTATCTGACATGGTCATGCTGACAAATACTGCAAAACTGATCTAGTCAAAGAGGTATTAAGTTGTAAGTCACTTAACATGGTAGTAAGAAGTATTCCTGCTGTGAGATTTCACAGCAAGACCTGTGTGAGTGCCACTGCATGCTACAACTGCTGAACTTGGGCTGTGCTTCAAGCTGCCACCAGCAAGGGTAGCGGGAAATGGTTAAAGAAAGGCCAGGTTCAATCTAACATTAATACACATGTATTTTAACAAAGGTTCTCAAAGCAGATAGGAGCGATTTACTTAAGTCACTGAGGCTCCAAATTTGTCAGTTCTTAGGAGAATACCAGCGGTGTTTCTTACTGCCTCTAGACATATTTGTACGGCAGAGGACATGGTAGCTGCTGGGGAATGCATCGGTCAGGCGTTACAATAACCTCTACAGCTGCACACGTGAAGGGTCCTGCCTGTCACCTGCCCTGGTCCTGCCTGTCACCTGCCCTGGTCCTGCCAGAGAGGCTCAGCTGCTGGATTATGAAGGGTGTGAAAAGCGAGGGCCATCACATAACTCCTAGCACCAGGTCTCTACCAACAAGGCTGTGCTGAGGGACTGCAAACAGCTTTGAGGCCAAGAGCCATGCTTTACCCATGTTCTTTGGAGAACAGAGGAGAAAAACAGAAGTGATTTCAGGGTGTTTAGAGAGATGGACTTGACTAAGAGGATCTCAATGGCATGAGCTCTAGGGACTGTAAATATTGCCAGCTTTTCAACTGATAAATCCTAACCCTATTTATTTGTTTCATCCACTTACACCAATAGAAGGCACTCTAAGCCATCTTTTACATATTTACAGATATTTTATAAAGGCATTAATGAATGATGTTGGAAAATGAAAAAAAAAAAAAAAGAAAAAAAAAGTCAGTTTAGCATATACAGTAGTATAGAAATCCCTGTGGGTTCTGTGGCAAGTACCTTGCTGCCTTTTACTCTTCCGAGTTTGATTATAGCCCAGCTTTAAATTTTCTTTGAAATCCTATTACTATTAAATAGGCATAAAATATTATTGTTGTTATTCATTATTAAAAAACTGATGAGAGATGAGTTTGCAGAGATGACATTCACTGTTTTGGGGTAGCCCCTCAGCTGTTGCAAATCAGCTGGGTTTTGCAGAGCTACCTTGTTGTATGCCAGCCGAGAGGGCTGACCTCCACATTTAATTCATCAGATCTGCAACTCAGCTGCTGTTAGGCTGCTGCAGGATACCTTCAGTCCCATATGGATATATTACTGGACTGTCTGATTGCGCTTGGTGAAGTATGTTTAGTATAAAATGAAAGAGAAAGTGTGAAAAAGAAAACTTGAGAAATGAATTTGGCAGTTCACGGATATATCTGTTTATCTTGGTTCAGGACTCAATTATGCAAACACTAAGGCAAGGCAAGGCACAAAGTCTTCAACAGTTTGTCCCTAAGTAACCACTGCTCTCTGCTGAATAGATGTCCTTGTTCTGCGTGCTGAGATTTAGACATTCCAGTGGATTTTTCAGATGACTGAATGCTTCAGTTAATATTCTATGTTCTTGGCATGTGTCACAATTTTAAGACTCAAAGAGTCTTGGGACAAGAACAATTTATAGTGGTTTCTGAGATAGAACTGAAATAGTTCTGAGAGAACTGAAAAATCAAGACCTGCTCTGTTCCGTGAATTTAAGGTATTTGCAAAACAGGAATGTGATTTTTCTTGATTCACAGTCTCCTTGCCAATAAAACCCCTATGAAAAAAAGGTGAATATTGAATGCTCTTTGTTAAATATAGTGAGCTACTTTGGGGATACAACATTTTTTAAATGCATTAGAAGTTCAGAGGGGTATATCAATTAACTTTACAAGCCTTTAAAATATAATGAAACTGCACAGAGTACAGTGAAAAACCTGTAGAGACATTATAAATGTTCTTTCTTTCTGTTGCAGAGCAGCAAAATAAGGTTAAATTACACTTTTCATGGATTAAGTTAATTGCTAAATGTTTTACTGGAATGTACAGGATTACCTTTACAAATCTACTTAATTTACCCTTTGATCACATTAGAATTTAAGTGAGAAAAGTGTAATTCCAGTTCATAACAACAAAAGCAGAGACTTGAACAGTAAGTTTTAGTGTGCTCTAATTCTTTAATCACCCAATCTGATTACTAGTACAGAAGTTCAAAGGCCAAAACCCTGATCTTGTTTTAATATTGTAAGGCCCTGATTTTACAGGCAATGATACATACGCTTAACTTTGAAAACATAAGCAATCCCAAGGCTTCCACATTTTCCATGACTTTTGAAATTTTCCAAGAAACAGAAAGTCTTTTTAACAAAAACTTTTAATGTTCATCTTTCCCCAATCACTTTTGTCATTTTGGTGTTATCTGATATCTGGTAATGGGTAAAGCCTAATAACATCCCACAATATAATAGTCAGATGCACAATACAGTGTAACAGCTGCCATTAATGATTGTAAATCTAAGATAAAGATGATAATGGGAAAGACATACACTGCAACAGATTGCCGAGAGATTATCCTATCTCCACCCCTGGAAGTCTTCAAGACCCAGCTGAATAAATCCCTGAGCAATGTGGTCTGATTTCGGAGCTGACTCTTTTAAACAGGAGGTTGGCCTAGAAATGTCTTGAGATCCCTTACAACCTGGATTATCCTATGACTCTATATTATAATTCATTATGTGACATGCCATGAAATAAAAAATTAAGACAATGAGAACACACTTTCAGAATTGTCAGAATTCTGAATCAATATTCCAAAATGTATTCCATGTTTTTTAAATGTTTCAATCACAGTGAAATGAACATTTTGAATTGAAAAATAATATTGAATAATTTTTTTTTAACAAACTGTTTCTGACTTTATCAATTTTTCTCCAGAAATAGTGTACAGGATCTGAACATTTGTTCACCACTGACCTCAATAAGGAGACATGATTTTACATTCCATGTTTTTCAGGGGATAAAAGGTCATTTCTTTCTAGTAGTGAACACTGTATCCCTGACAGACTAAAAACTGTAACTAAAACTTGGGACTGCTACAAAAAAGTTAAAATCTTTGTGATTCTAGGAAGAATGCCAATATAAATTTTAAAGGCATAAATTCAAGGTCAGAGTACACAGATAAATGAAAATATTTTTTTCTCTTTTGTATCTGAAAATAGTTGGAAATAAATCCTTTTCTTGGCTACATAATATAAAGTAATGCCACTGTGTATGATTTAAAATCAAACATTCTTCTTCTGAAGACAGTCTCAGGAGATTAATTCATCTTGATGAATTCAATAACATATGCAGGAAATAACTTCTTAAACACCAGCACCAATAATGGAAACAGGTGTTTCTTGTTCACCATTTTGGATGTTTTTTTATTTTTCTTTTTCAAGGGTCAGCATTTTTAGCTCTATGCCGTCATAACAATTCTTATGAACAAACAGTACAAAAAGACAGTTAAGATGTTTAATATCAGCACGAATTAAGGAACTCTTTTTCCTCCTCTTCTGAGGTAGCAATTGCCACAAGAGCATTAGAATCAAAGAGGAAAGTTCCCCAAGACCCATACAGCAAGCTGCCTTCCAAGCCTTAATTCTTTAAGCAGTTTTGAGTATTTCTGTTTTTTTTTCAGAACTTCCATAAGGTAGCTAGGTTAGAATTGTACACAGATAGCTGCCAAAAACAAAATACAAGATAAACTAAATTATTTTAGTGAGGTTTGGTGAAAGGCAGGGTAGGAGCAACAGGAACAAGATCACATTAGTTAGTTGCTGGAAAAGGACCTAATTATTAACCTGCCATATAAAGTAATGTCGTAGGTATCAACTATCATTGCATTCATATTTACTGTAAATATGATACTTCAATGGCTTTTCACAAAGCCATAATTAACTGGAGACTAGCTCGAACACAACTTTTAAATAAAATAAAATATTTATTAATGTACAAAACCTAATGTAATATTCTTAACGAAAAATGAAAGACAGCAACTTCATAACCAATTATTAATGCTGCCTACTGGTACTACAGCTGGCATACACAGCATGGACACCCACCCTCAGTTCTAGGCTTCTCCTGAACTTCTCCCTCTCTAGACAAGATGGTATAGATGTATGAACATGTGTATGCATGCTGTGCTGTGAGGCACTGGAGCATTGACAAGAAACATGACAAAGGATTTTTCTTTTATATCTGAACTGGGACAGATTTGAAGTATGTGACAGTTATATGATCGGGGTCATGCTGCCTGACAGCATACACCCACCAGGCA
Source organism: Falco peregrinus (assembly GCF_023634155.1). Taxonomy (NCBI): domain Eukaryota; kingdom Metazoa; phylum Chordata; class Aves; order Falconiformes; family Falconidae; genus Falco; species Falco peregrinus. Next base: position 18,915,825 of record NC_073730.1, on the reverse strand, counting down.
TACCCACATAAGTCAACCTGAACGAGAGGTCAGACTTTTGACTTATGCTATCAGCTTTCTTGGCCAGTGCTCTCCAGGAGCACAATACGACTGTCTGCCATTCAGAACATGCAAGAGCGTATTCCGTGTAACACAGGAATAGTTTTTACACAGCCAAAAAACTGAAAGCACAAAAGTTGTTTCATCTTACCATTTCACCCCTTGTGCCCTTTTCACCTCTTGGTCCCTGTAAGAAAGAGAAGCTGTTAACCCGGTATGCTTTCTAGCCACCTAGGGCTGAAATAAGCAAATTAATATCCACAAGAGTTATACCGCTCACATGGAAAGTCCAGTCTCATCTATGGAAGTATTTACTACTCTGAGGCTTCAATTTTCCTGTACTATTAGAAAACTAAATTATTTAAAAACATCTTGTAATTCCTGTATGTGGAAAGCTGTTGTTTTCTTAGGATTGTAAATGTTTTTTCTCAGTAATTTTAAATGTCAGTGTTCTCCTTGTCAATCAGCTGTATTTTCCACGATCTGATCCACTGTAACACATCAGTGCTTCACCATCCTAAGAGTCAAAACCACAACTCTGTAGTCTCCATCACTGAAGATATCCATTGGTTACATATATGTGGTTTTATTACCCCATTAGTTTTCCTCTCACATTCAGATTAGACGCTGTTTTTCTGTCTCCATGGCATTTTTAGCTATTTTGCACTTAAACTGTGTTTCCGAAGACAATATTACAATCCTTCTCTGGAATTATTTTGCATCTTGATGGTAGCATTTCATAACACAGAAGTAATCTTCAACTGTAATGCTTTCTTTATGGTAATAGACTTCATATTGAATGTAATAGTTTGCCATAACAAGCTTTCGTACAAGTATACGCAACTGTAAAGTCTTCCTCCTGACTGGGATTAAAGAGTGCAGCAAGACTGAAAGTACTGTCTTTTTCCCAACAAGTGGAAAGAATAGTCTAATTATATAAGGAACATTTCCCTTCTCCTTTCTTTTTCACTTTTAAGTATTTGTATTTATTACTTTTATTCTATATTCCTGTTATTTTATTATTATTTCAGTTTTCAGACATTTTCATTCACTCCAAGTCTTGATCAGACAGAGGAACTTGGGTGGTACAAAGAGCTTCTAAAACTACCTTACATAGCTGGGTAGTCTGCAGAGATGAGCCAGAGGGTGTCCTGGCAGAACACCGCTCTGTCTGGCACAGGGAGTGCAACAGGGGATGGGAACAGGGATGAGGTCAGAACTCCCCCACCGCAGGGAACCTGGGGTGCACTGAAGGTTGTCAGAAAAGCCAAAAGATGTTCAAGTTGTAACAGGGACCTCAACAACACCTGGAACACACCCCAACAAGGGCTTGGCATTCCCAGTGTGCCTGGAGGGGTGCTCTGGACAGTTCAGCCCAATCAACACATGAAAAAAATAAACTATATTGACACCGAGTGCGGATACTCTTTAGACATGTTTCAGACCTAAGGCTGAGAAAGATATCCAGGTGGTAGTTACTATGTGCTGTTTTACACCTTGACTAGCCCACTGCTCCTGTAGGTCTGCCCCCTGTGTACTGTACTTAGAAGGCCATTGCAATGACTCTTTTGTCATTTTTTTCTTCTTTGTATTACACATGCTGGAGTCACATACATTAGCTTACCAGCATGGTATAACATGAGGATGGTCCTGCTAGTTGCAATTTGCAAATACAAAAATGAGAAGGTTGCTAGCTGCAAAACAGATTGTTGAAAATAAAGGTAGGTGAAATAACCAAATTATGCAAAAGGAAAACGAAACTTACAGGCCTTCCAGTTGGGCCTGTTAGGCCTTCTTGGCCAATAGGGCCAATATATCCCTGTAAAAAACCAAAGAATTTATTAGTCCACCATGTTTTCGAAATTAAAAGAGTTGTCATGAGGTGTCCTGGTTTAAAGTTGTTCAGCACACAGCCCCGGCAAATATCCAAAAGATCATGGTGATAGTCTCTTTCTTAAAACTGAGTGCACATTGCTACAAAATCAGCAAGGCAATTATTTCAATAATTAGTAATAGCTGTGCTTGGAAAGCCCACACACATTCTTTTATGTGAAAGCTGATGAACTAAGAACAGTGGAAACTTCAGTACTCTGATTACAAAAGACCACATATTTATTGAGCTACAATTAATTGTATCTTGCGCTATATTATTGCCCACAGGTACTCTTGTAAGGCTGCCAGTAAGCGCTGCTGAAATGTTACTTTCCTGTTCCATTTCATTTTAGAGCAAACTGCTCATTTCCAGGTTTATCTTGTAGAGGAATGTTTAGAAGAAATTTATTATAACAACAAGCCCCTAAAGCTGCTGCTCTGCATCTGGTTAACTGAACTAATTCAGTTCTGTGATGGCAAAGAAAATATGTATTAAAAAAAGACAACGTATTAATCAATAATGCCTGAGCACCACTCTGTCTTACTGCAGGCAAAATTTGACCCTTTTTTCTTTTGTTGTAGGACACAGTGATACAACCAGCATTATTGCCAGTAAGAAGACAGAGTTCAGTCCCAACAGAGATAGATATGACAGCAATAAAGATACTTGTGTAGATTAAATTAGACTACGAAAGCCGCACTTTGTCAGCAGAGCTTCTTTTCTCCTTCAAGATTAAGAGCACAGCTCTGCTTGTATATCTTGCAATCAGCAGAGCGTTGAGTGTTGCAGTACAAGCAAAGGGCTTCTAGTGGAGTCATAGTCTCAGAGAAAAAGGTTTGGTGAGAGGGTTCCGGGCTTGTTAACAAGAAAAAGATGATTCCCTAAATTAAAGACGTGCCACTTGCAAGCCATCCTGACAATCTCTTTCATGGAGTGAAACACTTACAACATGGCCTGTTGGACCTTTCGGGCCCAGAATTCCAACTAAGCCAATGTCCCCTGCAGGACCCTGCAAATGCAAAGGAACAGTTTAAACAAACACGGACATTAGGTATCCACTTGTTTCAATCTCTTGTAATCAGTGAAAGTAAGATAATTTCTATGAGTAGTAACAGTGAAAACACCAAGCGCACTGACTCAGAATGTTCATCCTTGGACACAGAGTACACAGTTCTCCCTAAAATGTTCCAACAGTTCATATAGATTTTAAACAAATATTGTTAAAGCTGATTAATTCTATACTTTCTGAATGTTCTCACCCTGTAAATGGCTTAAGATCTAACAGAAAAGAACGAGCACATACTTTTGGACCTGGGAATCCTTGAAACCCCATTAAACCTCGATCTCCATCTTCTCCCTGTAATAGGAGCAGGTACTCTTACTATTATTTCACATTGGTAACTTTTGGACTACTTGTTTTGCATCAACAGCTGCGATTACGTACAGTCTGTCCTTTCAGTCCAGTGTCTCCTGCTGGTCCTTGGTCACCTTGTGATCCTGGAAGGCCCCTTTTGCCTCGCTTTCCTGGATGACCCAGAAGCCCATTTTCACCCTGTTAATAGGAAGATAACATATGCTTTCCATTTATAACTGCCATAATTTTAATAAAGATAAGTTTTCTGGAAGAAGTATGGAACATGCTTTCTCATTAAGAAATAGACCTACTCCATTTATTTTATTTCGATCAAGAATGCTTTCAACAATTGTACATTCACTAAAATGCAAATGTGACTTGACTATTCCTTGACTTGGAAACATACAAATCCCATCCATGTTGGATCATTTCCAGTATGGCATCTCCCAGTGCAAGCACTAAAATTCACAAAACGAAATACAGAACAGGCAGGTTAGAAATAGATTTAAGAAGTGAACCTCTGAGCAAGGCATAGTATAGTTGTGGAACTCCTTGCTATTAGACTAAAAGTTTACATTGATTCAAATGGAAACTAGACAAGTTCATGCAAGGGCAATCCTCTGAAGACTATCAAATACATAGAAAACATGTCTAGCTCGGGTTACCAAGCTGCAATTAAGGCTGTGAATATACACCTTTCATGCTTGCTTTGCGCTTACGCTCTTTCCCAGGTGTTAGCTTTCTGCTCTAACAAAGACAGACTTTGGCCTGACACAGTGTGTCCACTCTTTACTCTTATTTTGCACTATGGGGTAACAGTTTTCCCTCACCTCATCTATTCCCTGTCATTTTCAGATTGCAAGTGCTTCTGAGCAGGAACTACCTCCTACGGCTCATTGTCTAGACAAAGGAGTAAAATCCAGACTGGGAGCACTGGCAATGAACACTACAAATACTGAATAGAGTTTATACTGGAACGTTTTCTAAAAAGATAACAAAGACAATATTTCTGCTCCCAACCCTCCCTGCCTTCAAGTGTCTTAAGGTTTTAAACAAGTGTTTACCAATAAAATCTCAGAGCGCACTACACATCATGATTTTACATGAAAAATCCTATTCGATGAAAAATCCTATTCTAAATGAAGAAAATTATCTGTAATTTTTCCAACCCTTTTCTTCTTTTACCACTGAAATTAGTCTAATTAATATGAGGATATGCTGATGTCAGGTACCTGGAACTGCCTGGAAAACAGAGCACTCTTAGATTTCTTTCTTTCTGACAGGACTGAACAAGAACAATTTAAGTCCTATGACATCCCAGACATGCTTGTTAGCCCCCAAAATTGGGATTTAGGCTTGAAATTACAGTACTTCTGTGCTAATATATTGCTTAGATGTTCAAATCATCTAAACCAGTATTTACCTAAATTTAAAAAGTCAGGAAACGTTTGGCCCTAAAGCTTTGAGTGAATAAATACAAAGTGTTTTGAATGACTTCTGGAGTTGAAGAAGAGCATCCAGATGGACGGGACCTCTGTTTTCAAATTACAGTTTATATAAATGAGGTCAGCACAACTTGCAGTCTTCAAGTTAAGTTTTGATGTCAGTTGCTCATATGATTATCAGTAGCATGGTGGTTCCACCATCACTGGACACAGTATGAAGACTAAGCAGTATCAGTAATACTGTACTCGTACAACAAGATCCCATGTGTGTACCTTGAGTCCTGGTGCTCCCCTGGGCCCTGGCATGCCTGGCAATCCCTTGGGACCTCGAGCTCCAGGATAACCTGCCAGACCTTGTAAGCCTGAGTTTCCTTTATTACCCTTAATAAATTGAAAATAATTGATTACAAGCAGAACATCCAAGCATGTTTTTCATTGTATGCTAAAACAGGCATCTAACATAAAACCAGTCATAGCCACACACATTGATATTACATCAAAATATATGGGAAGACAATGATCATCATCATCATCTGGATTTCTCCTAATATTCCAAAAGCAAACCCCTATCATACTTAGCAACAAAGCTACATGTGATGTAATGGTGGGGTGGATTGATGTTTCTATGGAGTCAAGCTGTTATAATTTAACAAGTCACTGATAGTCAGCAAAGCAAATGCTAATGATGCCACAGCCCATTGCAGTTATTCATTCAGTGCTCATCTTAAACCTTGTTCTGTCCTATCCTAAATATATCCAGATGTCATTTGTGTAGGATCACCTGCCTAGACCTTGAAAGACTTATGAGAACATTCAAGAGAATCAATTGCCTCTTTGGGCTTATGCAAGGCAACTTCCCTATTAGCACCCTCCTAAAGAGAATAGTGTCCAGTTGGACCACCAGCTTAGGTACCAGTGATCTAGAAACTGTAAGCAATCTTCTTTCCACAGTAATTGTGCATTCAAATATATATGGAAGCACTCATGGGCACACCAATGAGTGTTTTTACCTTCCACAGGGAATCACAGTTTATATGTTTATATATTTAGCACCTGAAAATTTTCACGTTCAGCTTAATAGCCTATAGTTCTGATCCCTATTTAATTCTTTTCTAATTCTGTTTTGAAATGCCCAGGAAGAGAGCACTAATTTCCATGAATTATAGAAGATGAATCCTTGAGATGGTTCTGGATGAGTGTTGTGTGATGTCTGAGGATTCTGAGCTTACGATGAGGAGCTCCTTCTGATGAAAAGAAGGTGCTGAATTCATTCATTACAGGTGGGCTGAAAATACAGTTGATATTCACACATACAGTTGATATTCATTTTTCCAAGAAGAAGGAAGTCCGCATCAAGAAACAAAATGAGACTACCTTCCCACAAAAACATTCAAAGTTCAACATGCTTATTTAAAAATTTCAGACACGCTGATTAGCATGGTTATGTATACTTTGTAGGGATTCATATACAATAACTTGTAAGAAAAGAAGAAAGATAAGAATAGTTGTTATGAAAATGTATGAGAACATCAGACAATAAAAAAAGCAACTATTTTTAATGAAAAAACATGTTACTGAGCACATGGAGCTAAGCCAATTTTAACATGTTAAAAAATATAAAATGGAAATTTGCTACCATCCAAGTTAATATTTCTGTGAGGTCATTTAGTAGAAATATATATATATACATACACACACACCTTCCTTATTTCATATGACATTCAGTTAAGCATTCATAGAAATGGAAGGGTTACAGGAAGCAGGGTTTTTATATTAAATTTGATTTTCAGGGCTTTTGAATAAGGTATTGTGGCTTATAGTCTGATGGACTGAAATTTACATAGCAAAAGTTCTCTTCTTTTTATTAATTGTGGCAAAAATCAGTTACAAGCCTCTCTATTACAACTTGTAATGCTGCTATATATTGTTAACATGAAGTAATAAAGTCTTTTTTAATATGAAAGATGACATTTTGAATGGAAAGGTAAAAATGTGAGAATTCTTTGAGGTGATACTACTAAATCCAACTCCAGAGAAATTTAAATACTTGGAAGAGGTTCAGTAGGACATTATCTGCAACTGGAGAGGCTCAAATAGGGTCCATCTGCCCCCTACGGGTAACTTGTTTAATTTTTTCTTTTTTCAACCAGATAGAAAATTTATACTTGCAACAGTGCCTCATGCAGCACCTTGATTACCTCTGAACATCAAAACTAACTTGCCGCCCTTTTATAACAATTACTGGTCCATCTAACTAGAAATACTAAGAAATACCATCCTTGAAATCAAAGTGATAAGACTTTCAGCAATGAGAAAAATTAAAGGGATTTTCTCCCTCCTCTCTGCTCCCAGAAGCAGCAGATCACCACCCTTGACCCACTGCAAAGAACAGATAGGGAGAAACCCTGTTTCCAAGTATGCTTCCAGGCACCTCGGATACCTAGTACCCTTTTTCACTGGTTTTGGGCAAATCTTCAGATATCTTAGGTAGAGAGACATAGGTTACAAATTCAAAGACAATAAGGAAAACGTGGGATTATCTCAGAGCCTGAGAGGCAACAGTTGCAGTTGGGGCCTCTGGCTCATTTTCAGGAACAGAACTATGAGGCTTCTCTGATTAAGAAAGCATTTTGTCTTAGCTGTAGTTACTACTAACATACGCTAATGAAACAGTTCTCCCAGCACACCTCCCTTATGCTAACTTCACATCCTGGCCAGAACATCAGGAGCAAAACAGAACGAGAACAAAAGAATTGGTTTAATTTTCAAGACGCTCAAGATCTGAGAACGGTTCCTTCCATTTAAATACCCTAACCTTAGAAAATCTGTAGTGCAAGATGACATAAAGAGGGGCAATATGGAAAGCAACTTACCTTAGGGCCAGGCTTCCCTGACAGCCCGGCCTTGCCAGGATTCCCAGGACTGCCATCTGGTCCAGGGTACCCAACTGCTCCTTTCTGCCCTGCTGGCCCTGGTTTTCCCTTGAAACAAATTCAAATCAAACATAGCACTGTTGGCTCCCTTCATTTTCACCATCACAGAACTAGATCCCAGTCACAGCATTTCCTAAACGTTATGTAGTAACAGGCCTAGTGACACAAATGAATACTTGTAGAGGGAGCTCTGAGTTAGGATGTATGGTTTGAAATGCTACTGGCTTAATCTTAGACTTGCTGTGTTGTGGGATATGAGCAACTTCAGCTGAAACCATGGGGCTGACGACTCTGCGTGTCAGGCCTGGAAGATGGCTAAAAGTGTTGAGTCTTAAAATGAAACAAGGAGACACAATAAATTCATCTATTTATCCCCGCAGAAAATCCAACCATGTACCTTTCAGCCTTCATTTTACTAGGTACTCTGTATTGTACATTCTCAAATTTATGCTGTTCAAATTTTAACATATCTAAAATACAAACTTCTAATAAGGCAAGTTTGTGCTAACTGTTGCTATACTTGGATGAAAAAGTCTCATATCACATCAACCAGAGTAACAGTGATCATCTTCTTCACAATTATTTCGCTTTAGACCGACATACACTATCTTAAGGCGCTTTGAGTTCTGCAATTATTTCTGTATGAAAGCTTTTCTCATAAATTTAAAATATGTAAACTACAACACATCTTGTTTGAAAAATTGTAGTTAACAACAACCATATAGAATATAAGCAGCATGCCATTTTAATCTTATTTCTAACTTTTGGTTGCTGAAGTATCTTGCACTTGGGATATGCTTTGAAACTTCCTCAAGTTTTAGTTTTACTGTCTTCTCCTCACTTCTCTGTATGTCTTGCCTTTCCCTCTTTTCCTTTGTCTGCTGAATGATAGACTCTCTGCAGTCCTCCAGAGGAAAGAGCTGAGTATTTACAAAAGACACACAGGTCCTTGCCTTTAAAAGGCTGTCCTCACACTCTGCCCAGCAGGTACAAGCTCTGTGAAGCAGCTGCATTTCTCTGGTTACTGACAATGTTTTGATGTGGGATAGTATAAAAGTTATTTACAATATGTGCTTGTGTGGTACTATTTATTAGGAGACCAAAATAGCCTTGATGCATTTTGTCCTTGGTTATGTTTACAGAACACCTACTGTTTCCTGCTCTTTCTTATCCCCGAGGAAGGGATGCAAGTTAGCTTCTCTACAGTAACTCAAGAAAGAACAGTAAAAATTTCAGCTCAGGGCAAGCAAGAGAAAGGGGAAAACCTCAAGGGATCTGCCAGACATATCCATCACAGACATAAGGATCCAGGCTTCTGTAGGCTGCAGATGTTCAAAGAACTGATGGGAGCCAGGAGTGAACAGTAGTACAGCTCTGTGCAACATAATGAGATAACTTGCACACGGACTACAAGCCACCAGCAAAAATGATCTATGTAACCTTACAAGCGGGAAGGACCTTGTTATATTAGCTGCATTTCACCTCCATGTGCTGAGTGACTGAGTACAATTCAGTATAATTTCAGTTTCAAAAATTATTCTTATTTTCACAGAGGTTCCTTTACACTTCCTGGATAATAAGAAGTGAGCACAGAGTGAGTGGAATGGATTGTAGAGTGAGTGTAAGATTTTCTAGTACCACTGGCATGACTCAGTTTTGGTTTTATTAGTTATTATTTCCTTTGTTTTATAACCCGAAGGTAGACTGTAGAATTTTGTTACTTACAGGAATTCCAGGTTTGCCTGCCTGACCCGTTGCTCCTTTCTTCCCTGCAGGTCCCTAAAAGTCACAAATACTTGTGAACTGTCAAAAGTCTTAAACTCAATCCCCTAAGAAGAGCTGAGAATTGTTCCCCTCTAGTATGCACGTTCACATTGCCTAGGCTTTGGACCAGATTATTTCAGGAGACAGCAGAAAGTTTTTTAAGTAAAAGTAAATACATTTTTTGTAGAATTGTATTTTTTTTTCCTTTTCCCAAATTGGTATAGAACTTTTTCAACAACAGGCATAAAAAGTTTTTCACTACGAATCTGGCAGTTTCTCCTCCATCAGCCACACCTCTGTAAGGAAGCATGCTTTTACAGCACTTCCCATACCTTTTAAGAAAGTAAGCCACGAAAAGTAGGCAATATAGATGCACTGAGTGTATATGGAAGAGAATATTAGAAAACAATAGTGTCACATATGGGAACATTCTTTTTATCTAAGACGTACACAAAAGACAAAATTTACTTAAAACCAGACTTTTTTTTTTTTCTTGACTGACCTAGGAATCTGTAATCTTAGAAAACTGATTGACATTTAGTTAGATAATAGCAGATAACATTCTTGTAAGTGGCTTAGTGACACAGGAGGCCAAGCACCTACCTCTAAAAGATACAACCACTTGGGCAGCAGGGACAGGAATAACACTTGTTAGCAGAGATCAAGCAGAAAAAGGCTTCCAAGATTTTCTGTATTAATTATCTTAAACAGTGCTCTCAAAGCAAAAGCAGTACTAAACTGCTGTGCTGCAGTATTACATAACATGAAATCAAGTGAAAAAGCTAAGGTCATTGTAAGTGTAAATGTTTTATAATTAATGTAAATATGATAAAATCAGCAATTTTTTGTTCTATTCCTTAATTTAATGCCTTTTTGTTAAGAAAGGCATAAAAAAAGTCCACTAATCAGAACTGGAATGTGTATATTCAAAGAACTTTATATTGTTTTCATTAACATTTCTGAATGCATATAAAGTAAACCCAGACAATTCAGCATTGCTGTTTATGGGATTGGCTTTGTAAGGCTTGCTATAGCATCACCAGTCATGCCACTGGAGTTAAACTATATGAATGTTTTCACTATTAACATTTTTGTGTAAATCTTTAGGCTCTTGTGGGTTGCTCCAGGCTGGATATTGGTTCCATATTTGCAAACGGCAGTTTTAATCTGAGGGGTATTTCCAACACAAAGAAAACATTCTCCAAGGGAAAGACAGAGGAATGACTGATTTCATCCTGTGCTGTGAGCAGTTTGTCAAAGGCAATATATCTAAGCACATGGCTAAAGTACATGCTGACAATGTCTTCACATCATCTTTGCTTTCTGTTGCTCCCCCTTCCTAATCTATTACAGATTCTTGTATTTACCTAGAAAATTTTGAAACTCTAACAGAGTTGTGCTATGGAACTTCTCAGAAAAAGTATCTAATTTAAGCTGCAATGGCAGTTGGTATTGTAAGAAATCTTTTAGCCTAAATCTTCTGAAATCTCAGAAGTTAATGAAATTCACTCTGTGGGAGAATACGAAATACTTTTGGCAATATTCAACACACCACCAAGATGAGGTATTATTTGTAGAGGAAAATATTTAGACTTTGATCTTTTCCATTACTTGTTCTGTTGTAACTCCTCTACTATTCTGTAGCAAATTCCTTACTTCGAGGTCTCCGAAAATTCAGTACAGTGTAGTACCGGGAGGCTTAATTTACAATTCAAAGCAGTAAAATCCTGGGTGTCAACGAGAGCTAGTTTGCCACAAGAACTCCATTTAAGGGTATAACTGAATATCACTCAAATGTTTCCAAAAAAGCCTCCCATAATGCTTTATAGTACTCCAAAGTAAAACCTATCAAATAAGACATATTTACTATCCCAGATCATTATGCAATTTTCCATTTTATCTTTTTATTGTCCCTTCAGGTATGAAAAGGAAAGCCAGACACTGTGTTTTAGCCTTATATAACAATTTTCCAAGGATAGTCAGTGAACAGTAAAAAAAAAAAAAAAAAAAGTACAAATTCCAATTAAGTGCAGTTTTGTTTTACTTTTTTCTACTTACTTCCGAACCTCTTTCTCCTTTTGGTCCTTGCTCTCCCAATTCACCTGGCTCTCCCTTTGGAAAGAACATATATTAAATCAATGAAAAGAATCATTTGAATGCAGATGAAAACACATTTGCAACAGTCAATAGAGAAATCTCAGTTGTTTGAAACACTTACTGGAGCCCCCTGTTGTCCAACAGGTCCTCTAAGCCCTGGAAGACCTATGTGACCCTGGGAAGCAGAAAATACAGCGTATCACAAGACAAGTATTTCAGGATCTTACACTCCGTGAGATACACATTTCCTTGTAAAGCCCATCTTGGGAGGTGCTGGGTGGCCCCAGCTTCACTGACGTGACCTAGATAAAGTATACTCAGCTCTCCTGAGATCAGACATTAGGGAGCTTTTCTTTAAATTCTCTCTCAAAACTGCAAGTGGGAATTATATATTTAAACATTTTTGCACTACTGTAAGCATAGGTCATATTCAGTTCACTGATTTATTACTATGTCTATTTGTATTATCTGTGTAACTTAAACAGGATATTCCGTGTCAAGGACCGTCTCTTTTGTATTTCAGTAAACAAACTGCATCACTGATAAGAATGAGTTTCCAGCCAATTTGTACATTGCTTACAGCTGAAAGACTGAATACAATTAATGAATAATTATTAGGATCAGATTTACAAAAACACTCATGCTTAAATTTCAGAGAAAAATGTTAAGTAATTCAGCATTACACAATCACAGAATTGTTGAGGTTGAAAGGACCTCTTGGGATCACCAAGTGCAGCCTCCCCTTCTCAAGCAGTTCCAGGTAGAAAAGGTTGTCCTGGACCATGTCCAGCCAGGTTTTGAGTATTTCTGAGGATGGAGACTCCCTAGCCTCTCTGGGCAGCTTGTTCTGATGCTCAGTCATCCTCACAGTAAAAAAGCATTTTCTTCTGTTCAAAAGGAATTTAATGTGTTTCATTTTGTGCCCTTTGCCTCTTGTCCTGTCACTGGACACTACTGAGATGAGTTTAGCTCCTTCATCTTCGTTCCCTCCCATTAGGTACTTATACACATCAAGATCTCCGAAGCCTTTTCTCCAGTTGAGTCCCAGCTCCCTCAACTCCTAATATGAAAGGTCCTCCAATGTGTTCTAAGAGTTCATCAGTGCAGTGAGACACCAGCCAATGCATCTCTGCACACTCGTGGGAGAAGATATTTCTGCTACATTACTCTACACATATGCATAGCATGTCATGTTCAAATAAAAAGACTAAAAAGCAAGAGGTATTACCTTGTAGCCCTCATCACCAGGTTCTCCTCTATCTCCACGTTCACCACTAGGACCCTAGAAAGAAAACCAAAGAACAAAATAAAATAGTTGATCTGAAATAATACTGCAGTGAAGTACAAAAAGAAAGCTGGGATTTCTCTCAAAACAGATTAACCAATGAGGTGGAACTGAGGATTACAATTATTAAAGTTAGCTTGTCTAAAGGAATAAAAAAAATTGTTTTTCTAAGCAAAATGCATTGCACTCAGACAGTAGCTGCTGTCTAAAATATTTTGTATTTTGTAACTGAATACTAGAAGCTTAAAGATAGACCTTATATGGGCATAAATGAAACAGAAGTAGTGACCTCAGTAGAACTTCTCCAGGTTTATACCCATATATATATATATATGATATTTGATTAAAAATCTCCACGAATAAATGAAGAGACTTGTTTTCAAGACATTCAAGAAAACCCTCTTATGGTTTCTCTAAGACAATTCATGAAAATTGAGTTCTTTTCTGAAACAACTAGCTGTATTTAGAATCTGCTCTCATTTTGAAGTTGTCCTAATAAAAAGGCAATTTCAGTCCCTCAGCATGCTTCACACATATAAGAACTGCACAGGAGCAGAGGGAATAGCGTAATTTTTCTGAGTCATGTGGTTCTTTCTGATGCATTCAGATACCTCACTAGCTCTACTTTAGGGAAAGACCCTTACTGCAGTCCCACAAGAAATGAGATTTTTCCCCAGAATTTTAACTCTCATTGTAGCAAATGGACCAAATCTCAGTCAAAGGCAAAGTGATGGGATAGGGAAACATGCCCATTGAAATAAGAATGGCCAAGACTTTCTAAAAGACATCCATCTGACCATTAGATGAAATAACAAGGGACTGTCTTTTTCCCACCTGTCTAAAGTAAAGGCACATAATGAAAAATTGGCCAGGCACCACTCACTGCAGTGTATCTTTACAGTTCACAAGTGAATAAGTTAGCCACCCACAGATACTACTATGCAACTGCTTGTATACTCTTCAAGGTTTCAGCAGCCTCATGGCACGTTTCCTAGAGGCAGTTCACAAGGTAGAAAGGCCCTGCTCGCAATGTTTGAGCAGTCAGCATTACAGAGTCAGTTTAGCTACAACAAAATTGGCTGGAGTCTCTTCTCTCATGCATTACCATAATTAAGTTAAGAACCTATTCCAGACTCTGTCTTCAGTTACATCTGGGTCTTATAGTCCTGCTTTTTGAGGAGGTGAGGTATAAATATTAAGGTTAATCTGAAGAGAAGTAGGATGTACAAGTATTACTTCCGGCACAATCAAATGCTTTTAATAAGATTTTGGGATGGGTTGGTTGGTTGGGGTTTTTTTGACATGTTCATAATTGCTGCAGAGAGAGACCCCACATATGAATTCAGTAAAAGAATGGTTACAAAATACAGCACTCTCTAAATCAGTTAAATTAGCTTTGCAGTGATAATGAAATAAGTCAAAACATATTTCTGGTTAGTAAAGCAATTAGGTATAATTCAGGATAAACAGAAACCATAAAATTCTGTTACAAAATGTGCTGGTCTAAACTAATGGCATTAGTGTAGTTAAACACAGGGCACATATGCTTAAGCAGGAAAGAGCACATGACTGCATTTTTCGGAGAGGGATTACCAATTAAAGGACCATCATTCTACATTTTTGTACAAGGGAGTACCAACTCCTGAGACAGTGATATAAAGTTTCAGAAAGAACCTGCATTGCCTCTTGTCTTGAGAGGCACTAATAATAGAATTTTTTTGAGAAAGAAAGACCTACTGGTTCACCTATGGGCCCAGGTGGTCCAAGGATTGTGTTGTCTTCGCCTGGGTAACCCTAAACCAAAGACAAATATTAAAAAATACTAACTTGGAAATTCAACCTCATCTACAATGCACACATGTTCAAATGATGATAAACCCCCGGAGAGAAGCTAAAAGTGAATATGATACGCTACTCCATTTTACATGTGAAACAACTGCCATCCAAACTAATAGACAAGAAGTTATCTATTCCAGATGATATTTACCAATATTTAATGCACAGAAGCTCACATTTTAAATCCGATTAAGTGTCTCTAAAATGCATCAAAGTGCTTTTCAGAAGTGACCAAGCAAGCTAGACACCTAGCTCCCAACAATTTAGTTTTCAGTTACTGTTTCTGAAAATTATATCAGAACCTATTTATAACAACCACTAATTGCCTATTCTATTAGTATTCATTGCAAAACTGGCCCTAATATAAGAATGTTTTTCTCTGTCAGGTGCAACTCCAAACTAATCTTCATGAAGGGAACCCTTGGGGCCATGCAGACTTCAGTCAGCATACAAATCTGCAGGATTTGAGGCTTGAAAGAACAACAGTGAATTTGACACTAAAAGAGCAGCACTAAGGCAACATCCTGCCCCTAATATTTTATATTAAGCACAGACTTTTGTCCACCTTAGTTGCACTTTGAGCAAAATCTGTGGGTGTACTCACAGGCCTAAAGCGAAGTAAATACTTAGGTGGTTCCACACTGATTATTTCTGTCAGTGGTGCTCACTAAGGACAGTGGCTACCTGATACAGTAGAATGTGTTTCTTACAATGAGTAGTTTGTGTTTTAAAACCTGAAACATTTCAACTGTGTAATTTGGAACTCTGCCTCTGAATGACCCATTTCCCCAGTTTTGCATTTCTTCTCATATGCTTTCAAAATACTAATAGATATTGTGTGGCTTTTGCTGCATGCTGTGGAAAACAGTGGGCATAGTAACATTTCCTTCTTTTATAATTACTCAGACTGTAAGACAGTATAAAATCCATCTTCATACCTTTTCTCCTTTAGGTCCTGGGGGCCCTGGGGGCCCTGGAGGACCCTGATGACCCTAAAGAAGCAAACAAAACATGAATTAGTTCTAAAACTAACTAAAGAAATAAACTAAAGATATAATTAATTCAAAAATTTCTTTTAGCTGCTTATTACTCTTATTTTTTTGCTGCTTGCTAATAATGCTAAATGGTGATGTGGCACAAAATTAATGGGCCTGGGCAGAAAAGGTATTGTGTGCAGGAAAAGCTCTGTGCACGGCTTGATGCAGGTGAGGGGAGCCGAGCTGGTTCCTGCTTCAGGGTTAGGGCCACTGATGGAAGTTTCTGTTCAGAAAAAAGACATAGCAGTCTGGTCTCTAAGAGCAGGACTCAATCCATCTGTGATGATGATCCTAATTATTTTTCAGTGAAAGCCACAGCATCTTTGTGTCCTTCATTCAATAACCTCATTCAATCAGTTTCTGTTACTGAAAAGGAAACTGCCTGGCCAGACAGTAAGCAGAGGTGGTGATGTTTGCTGAACTCTCTTTAAAATGAATAGCTATAGTGGTTTTATAGGAACTTGATTCACAAGGGGTGAGATACATTGGACAAACAAGGTTTTTATACCTGTGATAAAAAATGACTGCTAGTGAACTCACCAAAAACAGTCATCATTGCTCAAGGTTAACATTTCTGAATAAGCAATTACGTGTCATATAAACATATGTGATTATCTGACACTCCTAACAACATTTGTGCATTCTAGATACAGATCCCCATGACATTTATAGTGATTTAGAGTACCACAGACTTACTTAGGGATGTGTGTGTACATGAATTCAGTAAAAAACTCACCCCATAACCTGGAATTCCTGATTCTCCTTCAGGTCCCATTCCTCCTAGGTGTCCCTGTCAAATGCAAGAATCAGTGATAGAAAAATGATCTCCCTTCTAAAATGTTATAACAATGCCTACTTTATTAAGTTATCATTTGAAAAAAAAATTCAAATATTGAGATTTGAGCACCACAGACAACTTCCTTGTTAGGTCCAACTTCATTTGGTACAGAATACTGGGCTTTTCCCTGTTCTGTGGAAAAATGGTTGACATTTTCAGTCCTAACCTTATAATCCTTGCGCATAATTAAGATCAAAAGGATCTGAGCTTTCAGAGGTGCAGAGAAACTCTGTTTATAAATGCCAAGTATGCCAAGAAAAGCTGAGGGTGATCCCTTCTTTAGGAAGTTGAGCCCTTCTCTTGAAATTATCGGCCGTTAGGTAACTACTTTACTTCTGTACTTCATGTGTTCAGGAGCACATGCTACATTCAGTGGCCACAGGATCGGGCCCTGGAGCAGTGAGATGGGACGTTGCCTCACTAGTGTGGAGGCTGCGTGTGCCTGTGCATCTGTCACACAGTGTGAGGCAAGCCTGGGGAGTGTATGATGAAAGGAGCTCCAAGTTAATGGCTATACACTTCATTCAGTTAACTTCGGATCAGGTTCCCATCTAGTAGGAGTAGCAGCCCCCATCTGAAAAGCTTTGTTTCAACAATGGCTAAGGCTTATTTTATGTAACAGTAAACCCCATGATTTCTGTTCTTGGAATGGGAAAGCTTTAAGGAACAGCCACAGCAGTGAGGTTATATGTGGACTATGGGGCATGAGTATTCCACGGCATGCCCTGCCATCCTGCTCCTCTGGTTGTCTAATCAGGAGCCTGACCAGAGCATGAGATGACTCCTTCCAGGTCCATGGCCCAGGTTTCTGTCTGGTGCCAGGTGCACAGGTCTCATCCTGATGCTGAAAGACCAAGGCACGCATTGGGATGCACGGGCTGGGAAGGACACTGCCTGCATCTCCAGCTACCTCAAAAGATATTTATATGTGCTACAGCTGTGACTTGCCTCTTCCCATGGAGAGATACAATTCTGCTAAACCAGAAATACATGTGTCCTTAAATAATAAGCATGTTTTGTACGAACCAAGGGACCTCGAGTTCCTCTTGCACCTTTGGGACCAATTTCTCCAGGTTGGCCAGAGTCACCAGCAGGTCCAATTTCTCCAGGAGGGCCAAGCTGCCCCTTTTCCCCCTGTTGGTGTTATTGTATTAAAAATAATAAGAGATTGATACTAAGTTTCACAATGCAGTTTATGCTTAATGGAAGTAACAGCATTGTTTAATAATATTACATTTACATACGCCACTACTGTAGTTCTTATAATGTCTGAACCTAGAACTCAAGTAAAAACCCTCCTCTGCTAAAGCCTTTCTATTTTGTTTTGTTTTGGCTTAACCAAAGCTTAACATTTTTTGTTAACAGTAGAAACTGTTCTTAGTTGCAAAATCACATTTAAATTTAAACACAAACTTAAATTTTCTAAGGTTCTGAATATTACCGATTGCAGAATGATGACAATTCTAATTGCTATGGCTAGTATAAAAAAACGGCTTGAAGCATGACGTAAAAAAGGGGTAGACTTGGTTCAATGGAATTGTTTTGTAATGTAAATTCAAGTTTCAGATAAAAGGAAGGGATTTGGGGAAGGTGAAAAATACTACCTTCTTTCCTAAACGGCCCCTCTGACCTGGATTTCCTGGTGTTCCTTCAGGGCCCTGTACATTTGTTAGAGAGAGAAAAAGAGATGATTGAGAAAAGTTTGGAAACATGTTTAAACTGTGCTCCAAATTGGATAACTAAGCAGGCTTTTGTAACGCAGAGAGGTGGGAGGAAAAAATCTCATTAACTGCGGCTGTGAGCAAGTTAGTAGGACTGTTTCAAGTTACAGCAGAAACAAGTGAGCAAGCATCAGGGATCACTTATCAATCGTGAAAATGTACTGAAAATAGGAGGAAAAAACCCCAATAAATCTTGTTCACATAGAAAATATTATTTTAGGAATAACATTGCTTCAAGACAACCACTGGATTTAAAGAAATACAATACACAACCAGATGAAAACTAAGAAAACCTTGGGGCTGTCAAGTGTGAAGAGCGGGGCCCTGACACAACTTGCTGTAGAGCACAGACCTAATTCCTTAAGTGCTGGTGCCTCTCGCTGCCCACCTCTTGGTGACTGTGTAATTGGGTGTGCTGCCTGCAGATGAAGGGTGCTATGGAGCTATGGCCCTGCTGCCCTCTAGGTCACTTCAAAACCTGACTGTCCCAAAGGGCTGGATGTGTCCACTGCTCATCATTTTCAATATGCTGAAAAGCTCTGTGAGATAGAGGAGGTAATTTAGCTTCAGCTTTGGATACAGGGGAATATACTTGGGGTTTTTTTGAGTCATTGTTGTGATAAGCCAGGGTAAATACAGACTGATTTGTGAAGCTTATTTGTTGTTTTGTAAGGTTTTGTTTGAGGAAAATGTAGCAGTAGTCTCACCCCCAATAATACCCTCAGACAATTGATTATAAGAAACTGATTTCCATGTTTAGATCAGGATGTTATGATCTGTCCACAACCCTAGAAGAAGGTCAAACCAAAACCGTGACGTGAACTCTCCCAGACATCAGGGAGGATGAGTGGGGAGGAAGGCAGCTCTGCAGACGCCTTTGGAATGTGTGGAACAGAAAAGTAAAAAATTCGCTGCTAACCACATCCTCCCAAACACTGAATTGCCAGACCTGCCTGTCTCGCTGAGGCACGGCAGCACTGCTGACATTGTTTACTGTATACAACTATAATTACATATAATGTAGATATGTCAGGGCTGAGCTGTTTTATGAGAGTTTCAATATATGAAACTTCTCTGCTTCTCCAGAACTGCCAATCCAAAACAGAAAAAAAAAAAAAGTCAGTGTGGTACTGTACCAGAAACAAAAATTGTTCTGTAGCACACTAAGTGTGCTGACAATTAAAAGAGCATTTTTTCCCCTTACTGAGAGAGTAGTTCACTGTGAAGAACCTAAGACTAAAGACAGCAGATTGTAATGCAGATGCTTATAGGACAGAGGGGACAGCGCTCACAGCCGTTGGCAGCTGGCCCTCTAATGTTTACTCAGACCCCTTCATCACATAAGAGCTACAGACAAGGCAACCAGAGGACTTTGAAATGAGAAAATGATGATTTTTGGTAAGGGAATCTGATGTCTGACTTGAGGCTACATACTTGCTTTGGAAACTGTGCTCTTGAACCTTTGCTCGCATTAAGAAGTTGCACATAAAACTTCAGCAAAACAGATTTTATAGCTGGATTTTAGCTGCTAGGAGTGATGATAGAACAAATACGTGAATTGATCTAACAATGTTGACTATGGATCCCAATGCTTGTTCACTATTTGACCTGTGTATGCTTGATGCCATTTCTCTCCATCTGCAATTTTTGTTTCAGTTACCTATGGCAAATGCTGCTCCCATTTGTAGAGGTACCAAAATGTTAGTTAAAGAATAAATATCTTTTAAGAGCAAAATGGAATAATTAAGTTTGTTCTTTCTTCTCTCTCCTTACTTTTTATAGTATATGTCTCATTATAGGGTGATTGACAGGGTAACAACAGGAAGGCCCACCAAAAGACAAGACATCACACCACAGCACAGAATTATCATCCAAAGTAGTGCTGCCCGGCATGGTAGATTTCTGGAATTTCTGGAATCAGTTCCAGCACGGCATGGACAGCATCCATAACATTGTCTTTACAACACCTTGACAGCAGTGTAGAAAGACCACTGTTAGGAAAGGCAGGCCATGCAACTGATCAGGAATCAACAGCAGGAATAACCTGGATTGTCTGATATCTACCATGTGATAGTAGTTTCAAGTCGCTTTTGACCTGCCTTGTATTCCTCACCAGAGAAGGCACTATAATCCGCACCCACACTTCAAGAAATCCTGTGCTGTTGACATCTGTGCTGCAATAATTTTTTAACTAAAGAAACTTCTATGTTCAGGATATCACTTTTTCTAGAAATGTTATTTTTTGACCTTCCTTTTGTTGTTAAGGTTTATTAAAAGGAATGACAACTAAGCATATATGTGGTAAGAACATTAGCATAAAAGCTTAAACTGGAGCCAAATCTTGTGTGCTCTAAGGTTTAATGCTTCATCATTTACAAGCTGCTCAAAATGGCATTTTTTTGCCCCAAGGAACTCTTCATTTAAAGTAAAAACTAGATAGCCCTGGGACAGTAAACAAAGCCATGAGTAGGGAAAGTGATACCAAACAATGAAGATCTTACAGCACAATTTATGGTAGTATATGCATCTTGCCAATTTCTTTAGATGTTTTTAAAATCTGAAGAATGATCTAATACCTTGAGATTACTCATAGTCTCCAAATGAAGGTAAGGATAGAGACTAATGACAGAAGGTTGTCTGGAGAGGACAGATCTGAACTGAGAGGCTCCAAGTTGTGTGGTGTAAGTGTCTAGATGACACGTGGTGAGGAATTACTATCTGCTAAGAGGTTCCAGATTTACGATAGGAAAACCATTTGTCTCCTCTCTCTACCAACCCCTAAAAGCTGAACCACATAGAAAAGGGAGGCAAGCTAATTTAAAGATGGTCATCTCTAATTGCAATAGAAAATCAAAAAATAAAAAATATAAAGAAGCAAGCAAAATAAAAGAAGATTTATTACAAAAAACAAATGAACAAAAGGTCCACTTAAACCTAAAAACACTTACAGGAATGCCCATTATGCCAGGTTCACCAGGGGGTCCAGAAATTCCCGGTAACCCTATCTCTCCTTTTTCACCACCTTCTCCAAGAAGTCCCTGGTCTCCAGGGTCTCCCTAAAATAAAGTGGGGGGGGGGGGGGGAAACCCAAAAAGCTTAGTCAAGCTGCTGCTGCAGAATTAATTATTCCTGAGAAAAGTAAATTCTGAATCTTCAAGCTTGACAAAAAGTAGACTAAACCTGATGGGAATCTTACCGGTCTAATTCAGATCAGGCTCCAAGTAGGGTAAAGCCCCTTCTATCTCATCCATACACTCCTATGGACAGATTTTGCCTCATTCATCACCAGCTACCTGAAGATGTTCTCTGTGATAGCCCTTGTCCTGGCACCTGCTGCAGTCCCTGGCAAGTGTTAATCCCAATGCAGGGAGTGGAGCAGCCTTGGGCTCACTCTCTCCAGCATGTCACCATGGAAATAAGCTGTACTTAGTTCTCCAGCTTGCATTTCTCTGTCAAGCCATTCATACCTTGCAGGCTAGATATGTTCCTAAAAGGCACAGGGAAACTATAGCATACATGGTCTCCTGTGTTAAAATTAAGTGCACTCAACTGGGTTCTTTTGACCTGGTGAAACAGAAGAAAAAGAGATTTGGGGCCTTAAGCTAATATGACTGCTATACATCTGCTACAAAACCTGAACATACCTTTGGGCCATCTTTTCCTTGAACACCGTCTTCTCCTGGAGGTCCTGGTTCACCCTTATAGAAAGGAACAGTTGGAAACAGTTATTGCCTAAACTTCTTGACATACAAGTATTGCCTTGGAAGAACTCAAGACTAGTTTTACACACGCTTATCTTTTGGACAACATTTATGTTGCTGTTATAGTTTATCTATCTTCATTTTCACCGATTTACAGTGACAGGGTCAGAGCCCTGTGAATCTCAAACACAGGAAAACATAAAAGATGATCATTATTAGAAAAATGAGGCAATGCTATGTCCACATAACACTAGAGATTTGGATAGTGGCACTGAGATTGTTTGGTTTTGGAATATACAACATGTAATTACAGTAACCACAAAAATATACCTATTCTGTCTGGAAATTTCCATGTTTATGTGGATAACTACTACATTGCTATGTTCAGTGACTCAGTTTAGGGCCACAAAAAACTCATCATTTACCAAGAGCAGGGGCACCATGGCATTTTAGAATCTTTGCCTTTCTCAGGTAGACACCAGCAACTTGCAACTTTTCATGAAGAAAGTAAAAGAGCAAGTATGAGCTGCCCTATACTAATAACACAGTATTTCAGATATAGTGCTATGGTTAAACCAAGAGCATCCACTGTGGACCAGTACCAGGAATTACTCTTCAAGGACAGGCAGAATTGTGAAATGCACCTCACTGGAGATTTTGGGCAGGAGGAAAAGATGACAGCAAGGAATTAATGGAACAAGAGAATTCTATGGTAAGACTTAAGTCTGAGAGGATATAGTTTGTGCTCTTTTAAAAGTGTCCTGGATAAAATCTGTTTCTAGCACTTTAAAAGGTTTTTTCAGCTTTCAGACACAGGCAATTATTTGGGTCAGATGAAGGGAGTAAGATGCACAGGAAGAATAAGCTGTGGCACAAACACTTAGTAAAATCAAGTGCCCAAATGAACCATCCACCACACCAGAAACAAATCAGCTGCTTTAGATGGTGGTACAGAGAGATACCATGCTCTGCTGAGCCTATAATGCTCCCCTTACCTCACCTGGACTGTGTACCCATACACAGCATTACTGTGTGCTGTCATCTTAACAGCTGGGGGACACTGTGGATTTACCTTCATGGTCAAACCACTCATTCACATGTCTGTCACATGAGACGCTTACAAATATGTCAACTTTATAATCAATACTCTTTTTAACTTGATACAATATTAAATTATTTTTTTAAGGTATCAGAAAATAGCTTCTTATTGAATTCTGATATATTACGATTTCTAAGCCTGCATTTCTGACACATTTGTAACATACTTTCCTTTTTGGAAGAAGTTTTGGATCCATAGCTTACCCTTAAACCTTGGTCACCTGGTTCTCCAGCCTTCCCAGCAGGTCCAATGTCTCCCTGGAATATCACAAGAAAAAGAAATACCTGGATTTTAAGGGACAATATTCCTAACAATGACGGGCTTTACAGATAACATGGTCACCATGACAATAACAGTATTTCTTAATGTCTCATTTCCTGTATCACTACCTACTTGACTAATGAATCAGATCACTCTGATTTGCCTCTATGGAAATTTGAAAATTTAAACAGCACAAGAGAGAATAATTTTAACATTTACCTTTGTGCCTGGCTCTCCCTGCAGACCAGGTTCTCCTTCAGGGCCAGGAGGTCCCTGCACGGTACAAGACCTACTGTTAGACACAGTCACCAGTAATAATTTTACAACCACCAAATAATACAGCATCAAAAAAAAAATGATGCAGAAAACCGGCATGAGACACAGGGAAAGACACACGTCTGAAAAATCAAATTAATACAACACAGTTCTTTGTTCTTACTAGAGCCCAACAGAAGAAAAGAAAGGAGGGTATAGGAGAAGTTCAGAAATTGCACTGTGGGTCAGGAATGTATTGAAGACTCAGCAGTACCACTAAGCCTGTACCTTTCATCATAAATTACTAGCAGGCTGAGCAACCATCTATCTTTTGTAAATCTGACTGACAACTTCATCACTGTTTAGGCTTGGAGCCAAGTAGATAGAGCCTTTGGAGAACAAAGCCCTTTTTGGCGTCTTCAGCCCTTAGAGAGTTAATGGTATCAGATCGCTTCTTGTAAAGTTTACATTTAAACCCTTTTTTAATAGTCAGTCAGAAGACTGGATTTTGGGTGACTGAGAAAGCATGTTCCTTTGAATAAGCCAAATCCCTTCTGTTCTAAGAGAGCTCATCCCTCATCTACTTCACTACAGATGCGGCTAATACATTCTATCATATTTCTTTCAAAGAAATATTAAAAACAAAGCAAAAAATAGAAGCAAAAGTTAGCAAGAAGACTGCCTGCAGCTGCTTTTCTTCAACTACCATTTGCAAGGATGTATGATTAATGCCGTCCTACTATCTAACTGCAAGAACACTGCTTCTAAACAAACAAACAAAAAAATTCAGTTGCTCAACATTCACCTTCTAGATGCAGATGCCCAAAGACAGCACTCACAACAGAAAAAGCTACTCATTTTAGACTTTTTTCTTGTAACAGCTTTAAGTAAGAGTTTCTCAGCAGCTCATGGTATTTAAGTCAGCTGCAGGTAATAAAAAATTGTACTTTCCAAACACATTTCCAGGCTTACTCAGTTGCTTGAGTGTTTGTAATTACTACATAAATGATTAACAGCTCACCTCAAAACCCATTTCTCCAACAGGGCCAGCATCCCCTGGTTGTCCTCTTGAACCCTGGCATTAAAAAAAAATGTTGGATGCATCATTCAATTAACATTAAATTACATTCTATAATCTTGACTTTGTCTCTTCAGAACTCTTCAACTGGCATAAAGAAGTATATTTCATTGTCTTTCCTCCTGAATCCAATGCTGTTTATAAGTACCATGATGGCGTAAGACCCCATTGCCAGTCTTGACGCACTGAAATAACAGATTTCAAATAACAGCACAGATGTCTTTTCTCTTAGACCAAAAGTAAATTATTATCTGAGCTAAGCTCTCCTCTTGATTAACTGAGACTTTGTTTAATTAAGGTTTGTTAGACTGTCTGGTTTTCTTTGTGGAAAAGCCTACAGTCTGGTATGGAATTAACTCAAAACAACTACTGTGTGCTTCACCGTGGATTTAGCAATGTTAATACAGGACAGTCACTGAGGTGTAATGGACTAAAGGCTGGAGCCTTTTTGGTAATATTACTAAGTATACTACAAGCATTTTCTTATAAGCCCTACCATATACATAAATGTATTGCAGTAACACAATGGGATTGTTTCTAAAGCAGCATGCTCAAATTCTCTGTGCGTGTTAGATTGTCCATCCCACTCACGGAGCGGGGTTTGTGAGCTGAGGGGTAGAGGTTGCCTGTAACAGTTTACAGCTGATTCCGTAGCCACTATGAATGTATGTCAAGACAAATCAACCCTCTGGATGTATGCAATCTTTGAACTTTCAGAAAGTTCATATCCATTTACCCCTTTGGGACTCATCTGTGTTTAAGTACATTCTAATTTCAAAATATTTTGTTGATTTATTATTTTCACGTAAAAGAAAGATACTGCTACCTATATTTAGGATAGAAGCCTTTAAGCAAATGTTTACTCTTTTTTTGGTTTACTTCCTCTCACAAACTGCATATGGTTTTGCTCCTCCTGATAACTTGGCAGTGATAATGCAAGTATATTCTTCCCTTCTCTTGTAACAAC
Organism: Falco peregrinus; assembly: GCF_023634155.1. Taxonomy (NCBI): domain Eukaryota; kingdom Metazoa; phylum Chordata; class Aves; order Falconiformes; family Falconidae; genus Falco; species Falco peregrinus. The sequence goes on along the minus strand of NC_073730.1, from coordinate 18,890,242 downwards.
AATATAAACTGCCTATTACTGAGAAGATTTCAGCAGATGCATATATTTTACCCTAGCTTCATTTAAGTGTGAACAACTGAAACTGCAGTTAATTTCCATTTGAGAAGTCACTTGGTCCTAAACTAAGTTCATTGGTTTTCATTTGCAGCAACTCCACGGCATTCCGCTAGGCACAGCATATAAATTTGATTCATGAGGCAAGTATTTCTTCATAATATTAACATGAAGCTAAGTCTGCTGGATTGGTAATGTATCTTTCCCCTGAGACTTTAGATTTTTGCACTATAAAATGGCAGCCTTGTCCCAAGGGCCCCTAGGACAGCACACACTCTTTCACTGTATTTATATAACCTGATTTACCTCCAGAGATGGTGATGCAATACTATTCTTGTCATGGCTACATCTTGCAGCACTTTCCATATATTTGCTGCAGATTCTGCGTAATCTTTTGTTACAATATTAGCTACACAAAAGTGAGCGTGGCTTTGAAATAATAACAATCAAAAGAATCCATCCAGCAGAGGAATGTCTGAGGTTTACTATAACGGCCTCTTTTTTGTTCAAATTTTAACCTGCCAAATAGATGTGGTCCCTGAGTTCCTGAATAACTACCCTAAAATCTGCCTGAAAAAAATACCACTAATATCTGTATTAGCACATACATTTACATAATCCATAATGTAGATGTCTACCTCAATGCAGCACAATGCCACAAAAAATTGTGGTCCAGATTCTGTCATGGTCTCTTATGTTGCGCAACCCTTACTACAGTGCTTCCCAACATGATTTAACAGGTCTCCTTATGAACAAGTTATGCTGAGCAAGGAAGTAGACTCTAGCCCTGAAGCTTTAGAACCTTTACCCCACAATTCCTACCTAACCACAGCTGGCAACACTGAATCTTGGTAAAACAGAGCTTGAGTTACCAGGGAATTCAGTATAATACGTGGAAAAAAAAATTAAGCTGGCATAAGGATTGACTTACTGGCTCTCCCATTGGTCCCCTGTCTCCTGTGGTTCCAGGAGGTCCAAGCAAACCCTGGAAGATTAAAATAAAAAATCATTGGAAACAAGCTGTTTCATATTCTGTGAAAAGCCACTTCCTCTCTTATTTCTGCTCACTCAATAACTTACTCAGAAACACCCATGAAATATGTGCAGCCTTTTCTTCTGGTTGACAGACATTGCGACATCACCAGCTCCTGTGGCAGGTGAGGGTGTCCTGAATAAATCCTTCCTTGGTTTCTATTATATAGGGATGGGTCTTAGCTGACCCACCATTTACTAGGTCCTCTTCATCCTCCTCAGACCCGTGTGCTGCCTGTGCACACAAACTGGACCTGAACGCAATGTTACAGATGTCCTGACCTACAAACTGTATCTGAGAGGATCAGTAAGGTTCACAGCCCACTCCTCCTTCTGCTCAACCTGGCTCACAGCATATCTGTCTCATACTCTTTTCTAGAAACTGTAGCTGTAGGAGTAATAGAGCAGTATCTTGTACTTTGCAATAAATTTACTAATCCCCATCATTTCAACCTAATGAGGTTTTGCTTCATTCATTTCTGTATATATGAATACATCAAAGTCCCAGCAAATGAAGAGGAAATGAAAACCCACTGTGTCAAAGGTGAGAGGCAACAAGCTCCTAAATCTGAGCAGAAGAGGCAAGACAAGTACAGTGACAACCAACATTCTGAGCCTCAATTTCAGCACAAAATCACCATCATTACTGCTTTTTTTCTGCTCTTCTGCTTCCTTCCGTAATGAAAATCCAACACAATTTGGACTGACTTGAAACCTTTGTAAAAAAAAGCCTCCAATAGAACATGTTATATTTCTGTTGAATTCTACCCTAAACCGAGGAATTTCCTCCTATCCATGTGATACACACTTTACAGGTTCTTCTATGTTTATCTCAACATTGATAATACACATCTACTCTAAAATCTATCAAAGAATTATTTTTCTATGCCACAATGACTTTCTCCCTTAAAACTACAATAAAACAACAAAAAACCGCAAAGCAACTTCTAGGATCCCATTACTAACTACAATGGCCATCTCTTCTGCTGCAGTTTGCTCTCATATTGTATTCTGTGGATCATCACCCGGGAAAACACTGATCTTGTAGCAGACTAGACCACATTCATGCTTACTTTCACTTCTGCCCCTAATTCTTTGTATGAATAAATGCAAACTGCACTGTCAAAGCATCATATTTTGTGGATATTTTTTTTATTAGAAATACTACAGAATTTCATACTCACAAGTGCACCCTGATCTCCTCTTTCTCCTGGATTTCCAGCTTTACCCTGGTCAAAGAGAAATATTGAAAGACAATGATGGCTTCAGATCATTTCCAAACACCATTCAGAAATTAGTAGTAACCATGTTGAGGCTTACTACAAGGATTGGCTCCTTCAATACTTACAATGAGCCCAGGAACTCCTTTCTTCCCTGGATCACCTCTTTCTCCCTGATAAATAACCAACAATGTGTGAATTCTATGTGCATTGGCTAGATAAACTGCATACAGTTGCTGTCAGTTAAACGCTGGGTAACTGCAGAAAGTGCAGATTCAGGCTTAGATGGGCTTACACCATAATAAGGAACTATCTGAAGAAGGCAGAAATTTACACATCTCCTCCCGGATTAAACAGAATTTTATGGCTTCTGACATTCTGACATGCTGGGTTTTTTGTTGTGTTGTCATTGCCCCCCCCCACCCCACCCCCCCCCACCCCCCCGTTATGTTCTAGCTCAACGTTTTGTATAGTACTGAGCAATGCAAGCACTCACCTTAATGCCTTGTGGTCCCAGTTCTCCTGGAGGACCATCCAGACCTCTTGGCCCCTGAATATCGAACAAGTGATTTGGAATATTAATTACGCATTATGTTTGGTTATCTTCAGAGAGATACAACATAAGCTTTGGGACAGCAGAAACATGCTTTGTTAGCACAAAACCCAGTTTTGATTATATGTTAAGCGTGAAATAAAGCTTCAAAGAATGAAACAGGTTTCTGGTTTGCTGAAATATGAATTTAAGAAGAAAGATTGTTTTTGAAAAATATGTAAACAAAGTGTTCAGGGTCTCTCTTGAAGCCAGCTTGCAGGCTGATATTTTCTGCTTTCTTTTCCATTCACTTTGTATTCATGCAACAGACAACTATTTAGAAGAATTTAGGTGAGCATTGGTTATACAGAGTGCTTGCTTTTGAGTATAAGTTCCATATGCAAAAATCCAGCTTGCTAGTAAGACTCTAAAACAGGCAGATAAAGTTCTTCCATTAGTAAACCAATTTGAAGCAAGATTAAAAGCAATGTATAATCTTGCATAGCAAACCACTCTATTGTTAAGACTAAAACGTCTCTTGAAATGGACTTTTTACAACCAACAGATGAACAAAGATAACCTGTTATATTGCCGTATTACAATATAGCAAAGATTTATTGCCAAAACATTCAGAAATGATTACTTAAGATTGGAAATCTAAATCCATTAGTTTACAAGCAAAAGAAAAATCCTTCAAATTGATCACAAGCAAAATGGAAAATATTTTATCCATGCTGACTTAGGAGGTTATTTCCATAATTCTAAACTCCATGACTGTTTGGGTATGGAAAACAAGATTAAAACCAGTTAATAACAACCTAAAACCAATAACCACTTTAAACCAAGAGCTAGATAAGTATCAGAGTCAGGCTATTTACAGCAATGTACAGTGGGAGGAGGATGAGACACAACAGTTTTCCTGGTGGCATCTGGCATGATGCCTGGGCTGGCATCAGAGGGAACTAGTACACTGCTATGGCAGTGCCTCGAGGAAAACAGTCTGCATTTTCAGAGTGCATTTCTGAGCTGTAGAGAACCCTCAAGGAAAATAGTCTGCCTTTTCAGAGTGCATTTCTGAGTTGTAGAGAACCTTACATCTTGGGTCATGGTCTATAGTGCAGGGCATGAACTCATGACTGATTTCCAGAGAGTTTTAATACTGTTCTAACAGGCAAGAATAGGGGCTTGTAAAATGACTTTGTTGGAAGCACATCTGATTTTATTTAGATTACTTTCTCCTCAAAAATGTCTGTGACTTCCATGTCCCACCTGTATTTTTTTGAGACAAAACAGCAGAATTCTGTTCATTCTGACTTGGATTTACTGATGCACATCAAAACCTCTGTCAGAACAGATGGTGAGCACCCACCTGCTTCTCTCTGGAGCTACAGAGAAAATGTCTGACTGATAACTCAAGAACAATGTGTATCCAGAATAATTTAGGCTTTCCTCCTGAAACAGAAATCTCTCAAGAAAAGGCTGTTCCTGTGAGGTGATACAGAATTATGACCTCTGGCAGAGCCAGAAATATCCCACAAGAAGCTTATCTGTCAGCATTTCAGCATTGATGGTTCTGGCCAACATGAGAGAACACAGAAACCATAGGAAAAGGAAAATGAACAGGCAGGGAAAGCTGTCTGAATACTTTTGATATCTCGGTAGTTTGGGACACAGCTTTTCTAAGGCTATCTTTGAGTTAGCCTGGCCACCTTGTTTTGGTCTAAGCCAGAAATGAGTATTTACAGGCATTTTTTTAAGCTAGAGGAAAAAAAAGGCTACAGCAAACAACACTCTGGGTCGCTGCACAGCTCTCAGTGAGAGAGATCCCAAACCAAAAGATACTGAAGTCTGTGGGAAAAACTGCTGGTGACTTCAATGCACTCAGAGATGAGAACCAAAACACCAGTGGTGTTTTGAAGGGTGATGGAGGCCTTTATAAGAACAAGAAAGCTGGGCCTCATGTTAAGATTACGTAACTGTGTAAGTGCAATTATTAAATTATTATATAGTATAATTTAAAAGAAAGCTAAACATCTTGACCAAATTAATGCCGAGTTACTGCTCTGCACTTTTTCTGTAACTGCTATCTGTAACGCACACAAAATGGATCATGATGAAAATTCAAGGCAGACTAAGCAGGCTTAAAATCCCATGATCTGATATTCCTTTCAGGTGAAATGTCTTAAAGAATGGGAGTAGAAAGGACAGGAGGAAACTCTTGAGATGGAGTGAGGACAGGTCATTATGCTGGGGGGTAGAAGGGGAGAGAAGCTGATGGAAGAGCTGCAGAGGAATCACCTAGGGCAAGGCAGGAAGGGCGAAACTGAAAGTGCTAAGCAGAGCAATTGCAGGATAGTTTTAGTGTTTCTCAGGCTTTTTAGATACATGACCTGTCACTTGTCTTTGTGCACCCTCCACAGGGCTGATCAGGGGACAGAATCTCAAGATGAAATATTCAAGGAAGAAAAAGGACAAGTTTTGATTTTACAGATCTATGTAATAAATAAAATTCTTTCTATGTTTTCTATTATTAATATTACTAAACAGATAAATTCTTTGAACACTTGTGACTTCCTTTTAATCATAGAGGAGGTCATAGCCCATAGTTTGAGAAATGGTCCTGTCAGGAGGCTGCACAGGATTCTCAGTCTGTGTTACGCACATAACAAACCAAAACCTTTCTGCTAGACTCCAATGGAGTTCACATGGACAGCACAGTCACTAGGAAGAGAATGACAACTGATTTGATCACTAATGATAGTCAAGTGAAAAAGCCTACCATTCAAAACACCAACATTCTACTATATAATTTTGAACTGAAAACAAAGTAACAGAAATCAACATGATGATCAGCTTCTGGCTCTGGGCCATGCCTGCCTGTAGCCCACCTTTAGCTAGCCACAGAACAGACTGCAGGAATCCAAGTGAAAGGCAATTTAATAGTCTAACAACCACACCATATCATTCCTATAAATAGTATGGTTTGACTCATTATTGGCACAGATTAATTGGATCTGTGTAATTTCCTACTAAAGCTAGTACAGAATGAGATGTTGATTTGCCTGCTGTTATTTAATTTAGATTGCAACAGAGCTGAGGCGTAAGGCTGCCAAATGATTGCTACTACTTTTTTCTTTGGCACGGATTCAGCTTTGTTTCTAAAATGAAACATAGTACATTGAAAACTCTAGGTTGATAAGCTAGAGAAAAAGTTCATCTAAGAAGGCAAGAAGCACCAGTTAACTCTTCTTGTTCTTTCCCATCCTGCCTTCTAAATATAAGAAGAGTGAAAATAACATAAACACACTATATAGCTAACTCTCAGTTTTGGTGGTTGACATGGAAGAATATTAGAAAATGACATCAATTTAAGTCTTACGTCCTTTGAACAATTAAGACAGACAATGACACTCAGCTGCTGATGTATCACAAAGCACACTGGCCACTTGTTTCACATAATCCTGAAGCACACACATTTTTCTAGGTTCCATATTCCCTGCTGTCAGAAGTATGAAAGTTATCGCTCATTGAAACTGAACGCTGATGTCCTTGTGTAGTTGAGGTTCTTCATGCCAGTACAGACACAACTGAAGCAGAGATAACCCTACTGGTGGTGGCAGACTAAGCTGCTGTTGCCTGAACCCAAATTTACAGCACTCCACTACATCAATTATCTGCGTTTTCAAAATTGAATTTCATGAGCTGCATTCCAGGAAAATAAGAGCAGAAAAATTATGCTTTTGAGCATAAAAAACACCAAACATCAGCCTGAAGGTTCTTACTGACTGCTAAGAACCTTATCAGCTATTGAGAATTTTGCTTAGGTCTCACCATGAAATGAACCTAATGATACAGGACCTCTTCCTTTCAAATTAAAAGCTGCAGTTGTATTTGTCGGAGATTATGGTATGAACTAAAAGTAGGACCAGTCTCTGTGCTAGCACTATGCTCACTGGCATTTCCCCACAAATCCCCTGATGGCAAGATACTCCATAGACTACTATACAGCCTGCCTTCAGCTGGCCAGAACTCCTGGGGGTACTGAAGGCTGAGCGGCTGGATACTCTCAGGCAGAAGTAGGCTGCTGGGTAATCTTGGACGCAAACCAGTTGCTGAAAGGTCCAGAATTTATGAGGTGAAGGAATTCTACTCTGTGACAGTGCAGAAGCAGAGGGTCAGTGCTCCTAAAACTTCCTGCAGATTCCAGCTGTGAAGACAGGATACGTTCTTCAGCACATAACAAAGGGGAATTTCCATATGCTTCTATTTAACTTCTGTATGTGGCTATAGTATGCGTTTTTCTGAGGCCTGCCACACAGAGCTTGGGGTTCTGACACTTCTCTTTCTGAACCCAGTGGTGACAAACCTGGTTTTCAGGGCCCCCCAGAGATTTTCCTTATGCAAGATTCCACTTTGAGTCTGATATTTTGATCTTGAGAGCAGACAAAATTCTCAGTGGCTTCAGTGGGAGTTTGTTTGCAGAGCCTGAAGACCTGGATCTGCTCTGAGACCCCATTCCATGAAGCATTCCCAGTCATGGGACAGAGGCAAAGGCATAAACCACACCTGCAGACCAAGATTTCCACAGAGCTTGGGATGTTAGGGATTTATTTTGAGGGATCTTTAATTATAAGCAATGCACTCCATGATGTGCTGCCAAAATCATAGAGACAGACTCCCTCAAAGATTCCTGTCTCAGTTGGCAGCAGATGTGACACAAATAAAAACTGTCTTCTACCTTAAAAATAGAATCTAAATGAAAGTCATTCCCCCATAAAAACAATCACCGGGTAGTAGATGGTGTTAGGAGGGAGGAGAGCCTACATGGGAGGACTCACGTCCATGTCAGTAGCTTGGCTTTGACTCCAGATCTGGTGATGCTGGCAGATAAACTTGCCAGGAGAAAAAGATCAGAGGAGGAATTAGAGGGGAATGCTTAGTCCAGAGAAATTAAAAAGTACAACCTGCAGCGGTTGAGTACCGATCTCAGAAACAACTATTTGCACTATATTACCTTTGAGCTAGCCTTGTAACTCACTGCATCCTACAGGCCACCAGTCAACCTGAAACTCTGGTGGACCGACAGGGCCCAAGGGATTTTCCTTTTTAGATGAAGCTCAAACATCAGCATTTTACAGTGAAAATGACTGCATATGTGTACTCCTCATCTGATGCCACTGGCATTCTGATTCAGCTTAACACTTCAGCATGTATTTCACTTTCACGCATGCTCTTCCCTAATAAAAATGCATGAAAAGGAAACTACAATCTAATTGGACGTTTGAAAATCTAGCATATACTTCCTTCTGATTTTCCTTCTTCCTCTCTCAGAACTACATTTGGGTGATTTTGATTGTCTTCCCAAAGACATACATGACATGCAGGTAAAGAAAACAGTCTTTAAAACACTGACAAGTCCAATGGTGGTTATAAATGCCAACATTTGCATATTTGCGTATACAAAAAATAAGGCCAGTGGTCATTTTGTTTCTGGTCCTGCTCTCAGCTGAGATCAACAGCAAAACCCCATTTAACTGTAATGTGAGAAGAAATGAAGATTCGTATAATTTCTAACATGGAAATACAAGTATCTCTCTGATTTCAGTACAAATGGCTTGAATCCAGAGAATAGAGTTCAAAGGAAACAACTGTACATGGGTTACACATCAGATTCATATTGGCAACACGCTACTCTCTGCTCTAAGTAACAGGAAACAGCAATATTACTTACTCTTCTTCCCTTAGGTCCCTGTGGCCCTGGTGGTCCTCTTGTCCCTGGAGGTCCCTACATGTCAAATGAACTTATTATTCATTGCCTTCTATACACAGATTTCTGAAAATTACAAGGCTTATGCATATTGAGCAACAGTCAATGCAACCAATACAAACCAATCACTTTCACTCATGGCTCAAATTCAGTTAATTGTGTTAGTACAATTTATCTAGAAAACTCTAAATAAGATACTCTATGCAACTCTATTTTGAATAAGAAATCATGATGACGTTGTTGGATAAATTACTTCTGTCCAACATCCCAAAATTGCTAAAGGATATTAGTATTTCAGCAACATTAAGTTATAAAACCCAAGTAGTTTCTGATAGAAGATTCAACTTTTGTCTGAAGACCCATAATAGCCAAATTGTAATACAATTACACACGGAAAATTAGAATATAATTTATTTTTGATTAAAAATGAAGCTAAACACATAATGAATCTATTTAAATTATATTAGGCATCAGTGAATTAAAAATAAAATTATTGTGCAATTACAAACCATCCTTAAAAAATTCTATTCCCCTACTTGTCTCAACTGAGTGATTTTTAAATGGATAAGTAAATTATATAAGTAGTTTTCCTGTCTCTCCTGGACCATCCTGGTAAAGGGCAGGTAAACAGGCTTTGTGCCTGGATGGCTAAGTTTTCATGACAGTCTTATAGACTGCAGTACAAATTAGAAACCATTTTTAGCTGCAGCAGAGCAAAAATGGTACACTTTATGTCCAACTAAAGCACCACTCTATACCTACAGGTAATCCTTCTGGCCCCACAGGTCCAGGGCCTCCTGAAGGTCCTGGGTAGCCCTAGAATTGAAATAAATATAGAAAAGACAGAACAGTTTTATCAAAATTGTTATCATAACAACAATAATATATCCAGGTACTGACCTCAAAAATGGGAATTAAGTTAATAAATTTTTTAATCTTGCAAAATTTATTCCCAAAATTTTGTTCAGAAAACAGATACTTGGATATATCAGAATAATAATTAAAACAGCTTCAGGCGTTTTCCCACACATGGGCACTAGCTGACAGGGAGGTACCGAGTTCTAAATGAATTTCAAAATTCTCACGTCAAGGCTGTGACAGTGCAAACAGCAAGTGGATACATCCTGGTGTGGGCAGAACTAGCCAAGAAAAAATGTGAAGAACAGTTCTTGTCTGAGGGCTCTGATGACTTAGTACTGGGAAAGGCTCTCACTGCTATGACGTGAGTACATTACAGCAGCAGCCTCTGGACTGTCCAATGCTGCATGAAACTTTGCATCCTGATTTAGGACAAGTGGTGTCAGGAAACCAGTTCTCCCAACAAGAGTGGCACCCAGGGGCTGTTTGGGTACTGCTGTGCAGTAGAATTAGAGGTGATACTAGTTACCTGCCTATTTATTAGAACAACCTGTGTTACCCCAGTCTACAAAGGAAATTGTTATTTTACTTTCCCTCCTTTATTTATGTCTCCTTTCAATTAATTGCACTTAATTCTTCAATGTAAGGCTGCTTAGAGCCATTTTTCAAAAATGCAGTTGCCCTGCTGCTTCACTTTGCAATGACACTTCCACAGAGGGGATAAAGCTGCTAAATGAAACTTCCTAGGAACAACGCACCATAAATACTATTCTTTTCCATAAGGCTTGCACAGTTAGAAGGGTGAGAATTTATTAATGTTTTGGAAAGTACAGTGCCTTTGTAAGTAACAATTATAGATTCTACATTACTTGCAACTTACCATGACACCTTTCTCGCCAGGAGGACCTACTGGTCCTGGACTGCCTCGCTCTCCCTGAAAAAAAATAATAAATTAAAAAGAAAATAACAGTGAGTGCTCTTTCCCTGACTTGTTCCATGGCTGCTGATTCAGGCCGATTTGGCCAACAAAGCTGACCTGCAGTAACAACACCACAACAATCCAAGAGGTCTTTTGTGAGAATTGCAGCCCATAGTCTACAAGAGATTTGGTTGCCAAATGGAATCACTTTTTGCAGTGCATAACAACATTGGTTCAGGAACTGCCCTTCAAAAACAGTGCAGAGACCATTTTTTCACTTTGCACTCCTCCCTCCTACAAGTCCACTCATATTTTGAAAAATGGTAAAACTGAACTTCTTTGTCTTCCCTTTTCCTAGAAGACCCAAGAGATTTGGTACTTCATCAGTCTCCACAAACTGCAGCTAGCAGATCCTTTTTCTCTTTGTTGGGTGCATCACATTTATAGTTATTTTCTTTAATCCATAAAATTTAAGCAAACAAGCAAAAAAGAAAATTTTGTTCCTTTCTCCCCCATTTCCTCAGTATGTGTTAGGAAAGCACAGATCTAGAAGCAAGGCCAGCCCTTCAGCAGCTGCAGAAGCAATTGGAGCAGAGGAAGTAGGAAGGGTCTCTTTTGTGTCTTAGATACTTTTTCACCTTCAATTGTATATAAGATCCAGCCCAAACATCAGGCTTGGCTGTAGATTACCCCCATACAAAGATTACACTTTTATTGCAGATAGTACACAACATAGTGATAACATCTGTTTTATGCTGCATACTGTAAAGGCACATTTTTTTTAAATAATTATGCCGGAAGTACATTTGTAATTTAAATCCACATAGCATGTTTGCTTTTTACTATTTAATCCATAAAAAGAGGACAATAAACTCTACAGAAACAGCGTAGCAATGACAAAAATCATTGCACCATGAAGAAGCTTGCTTCCATTTGCTGATAATAGATTAATTAATCTTTTACTGCCTTTTCCCTCCTAGCAGCAGTATCTCAAGGTAATCTTTGTTGGGCCAAGTGTAATTATAAAGAACAAGAATTCTTGAACACTGAATTCTAAGACGATACTTTGATTAAACCTGTATGAGACTTGTCTAAATTTTAACAAACAGTGCTTTCCACTGATGTATTTCCTTTAATGGATAATATAAATGATAATCAGATTTTCATGGAAGTTCTAATACACTATTTAGACCTTCTCAATAAAGTATCTAGATAGCAGCCACCAGTCTAGGTGAAATAATTTAGCCCGCAGGGAAGGAATACAAGTGGTGCTGGATCATTCTGACAAACAATTGTGTTTTTATTATAATTTAAGCTGACATGCAGTCCAGTAATAGTTTCCTGTTTTTCAGTTTTAAAATACTTCATCTAAATAAAACCATGCCAAATATGCTTAAGTTATTTGTACTGTTCTAGTCACATCAAGTCTGTCAAACTTTGCTTTCATAAACACAACTGTTACTGCACTGCAGACAAAACGTAACAGCGCTGTCTTTATTCAGTTAATGCATACAGCCAAATTTTACCTTTCTACTTTTGTCTTTGTTATGGAGCAGTGCAAAACCAGCAACTACTGTTTAAAACAAATATAATTTAGGCCAGTTTCTGTGACTCAGTAGCAGTGGATAGTAAACTAAGTGCCACAATATGAACAAGATATCAAATCTATCAGCTCTAAATTAATTGCCAAGTAAAATCAAGGATACCAGATGTATACCTCAACAGCATTTGGATTACCATTTATTATTATATCCCTGTGCTCTGAAAGAGCTACAGGAATATTAGCTTTGTCAGTGTTCAGTAAATGATCTCTCACCAATATTTTATTACCCCAATGGTTTTCAAAGCTAATTTTTGCTGCTGAATCATCAGATATGTTATTTTACCTTTTCACCAAGGCTTCCAGATGGCCCAGTTTCTCCAGGTAAGCCAGCTGATCCCTGTACAAAAGGCAAGCAGACTTTTATTGGTGCAACGTCTATACTAGTTCATGGTTGGCAGCTTCCCAGCAATTTGACAGCAGAGCATGACAAATTTCTTCATCCCAGAGAACCACTGGTCTATTTGTGTAACTGGTCCTGTGAGGAAGTGAGGACCGCACGAGCTAACTTGGCTTACAATCTGTGCAGGAGAATCACTGCATCTAGACACACCAACAGTAAATGGGCACTACTAGAAAAGAAATTACATTAATTTGTCATCCTGCTGTGCTATCACCTAAGATCTGCCACTGAGCTCAGTCTTGCAGTGCTAGAAGATTTACAAACATACAATTAAAGGTAATAATTGCTTTGCTAGTGCTTCAGTCTGACTGCAGATTTCAAGGGAAATAAATTCAGTGGAACAAAGTTAAATCCAGTCAAAACAGAAATTATATTGAATCAGGTATTTTCAGAATTTTCCCTTTAAGAGTTGGAGTCCAAATGCCTTTGAAGTCAGGGGATGAGAGCCTTTCAGTCTTTCAAAAATGAAATAAACCTTTCCTGAGGCTCTCCCACAGATTTCCACTGGATAGAACAAGTATCACCATATGGGATGGGAAACATGAGAGGGAGTAGTTTAAAAAGCTTATTCCCAGTGCTTGCAATACCCCCTTCACTATGAAACTAAAAGAAAAAAAAATTATAGTATAAGGTCCAAACTGAAAAAAGTATGACACTATGAGCTTTAACAAAAAGCAATAGGTGCCCAGAGCATATCGTGTGACTGCTCATGAAAGATGGCAGAAATGTGGAAGATCCTAGTAGTAACATAATACACAACTGTACTGTGTCTGTAATACTTTAAAAAGCAAAAATTATTTGCACTTTGAGAAGTGCAAATAAAATGTCAGTTCAGACATTGGCATTGCTACCTCTACATGTATAGGAAAATACTAGCTTAAATAGCACTACACTGGCACTGAATTAAGATTTTTTTTTTTAGAAAAAGCATTACTTCTAAGCTTAGAAGACTGCTCATATTCCTTTCAAGAGCCTAGTAGTGGTTCATTCCATCGAAATAATTTCATAGGAGAAAGACAACATTCCAGTCTGAGATCTCTGCCTTTGAAAAAAAAACCAAACTTTTTTTGTAGCTTTTACCCGTATAATTTCAATACCATTCAGCCTCAAGTATTTTAACATAATAGGTACAAAGTAACTAAGATTTCATGATTGCTTCTTATTTTCTTGCACTGCTAGCTATTCTGGAAATCTCATAGTTTAAATATAATGCAAGGAGCCATTGATACAGCTGCCTTTGAGGCTGAAAATACTGGCACAAACTACTCGCTGGAAGGGGCTAAAGAGATAAACAGGCATCTCTATGGCTGCTGGATTGATCTATTATGTGTGAGAACTTGTGTATTATATGTCAGATCTGAGATGTCTCTTGGCTTGGCAGCAGCCAAAGATTCATCCTGGTGATACTGACACTAAGGTGATACCCAGACGTCACTGGCAGGAATGAGGGACTTTTCGTGATGAACTCTGAGAACGAGAGCTACCACCACTACCAGTCATGGCCAACAGTGGGTCTCAGTACCAGGTACAAATCTGTGAGACAAAGAATTACCCTGTACTCTTGCTTATCAAGATAAGGGGTGTGGAGGCACAGTTTCAAAACCTGATGACTAATCACTTTCATGCTCTTATTCCAGAAAGGACAGAAGACATAGTCAGAGCCAAGATGTAACTCAGACCTATTCTCCTTCCACAGAGACACTCCTGATCTCCTGGCCAATGCCACACTGTCTACAGGACTGAAGACACTGATTAGAAAGACGGGTAGCTGTGCCTTGCACCAGCAGTGAACCATTCACTTGACCAGCCCCTGATCAAGCCCGCTTTTCAATTCAAAAGTATTGTCTTTCTGACTCAGTTGCTCTGGTCTGAGAGAGAAGGAATGAATAAGAAGCAGTAACTGTGAATGTGCTGTTGTATCAGCAAAAAGATGGAAAAGAAAGTGCGTAAGTGGAAGTGGAAAGTAAATATATATGGAAAGTAAAACAATAGTAAAGATGGCAAAAGGAATGGAAACCAGTGAAATGGTAAATGCAATAGGGACTTCCAGAGGAATGAAGGGGAAAGAATTCCATGACAAGTTAACTAAATGCTCTTCCATTGCTCCATTCAAAACACAGGGTAAGCATCAGAGACTGAGATAAAGCTAGGGCAGGTATATGCAGAGGCAAAAGAGGAAAAAGCTTACTTAGGAACATAATTTTGGTCCTTAAATCATTTAGTAGGACACAGTGAAGAAAAAGTGCAATCAGAGCACAAAACATCTTGTTCCATCAATATATTAGCCATAAAGTCATGTTTTCCCTGTGGATTTTCTAAAAGATCTTGTGGCTTCTTAAATCCCAGATGTGGATTGGATTGTTACAAAGACCAGCTACCAGGACTGCAGCGAACCTTCGACTCTGTCTCCTTATGTAAGAGGATGAACACAGTCAAGGCAGGTTTGTTGAGTCAGTGTCTTCCAGCATCCCTTCAATCCTTTGGGGAGCAGTGGTGGATTCCAGAATTGAAATTGAATGTATTAGGCAACAGAAAATTAAAGCAAAAAACCCCTGACATGTTCAGAAAATATTACCACCTTATTAAAAAAAGTCATGAACTTTCATTTACAAGGATTTGTGTAAAACTCTCTAGTGACAATAACAGCATTTTAGAAACCTTCTTGACAGAAGCATTTTTGTGGAAAATGAATCAGAGGCCAGATCTCACAACTAACACATGCCTGAGAAAGATGAAAATATCCTGCCAGGGCATATGCTCTGTTTTAGAAACAGGACTGTAGTTGAACAATTGAAAACACATTGTACACTTAATGCAAACCCAAGTATGGACTAATCCATTAAAAAGCTTAGTAGTGAGAAATGAATATTCAACTGGTTCCAAACATCCTGTGGAAGCAGTTACCTGTCAGGTTGTACAGTAATGTGTTCTTCTGTGATAACCGAAAATTTTCCAATCCAAGGGCATTTAATTTACAGTTCAGCATTTTCAAACATTTTTATTCAGTGTTCTTTTAATGAGATGACATAAGTAAATTTAAAATATCTTGCCACATTAACATTTTTCTATGAACATTTTTGGTATTTCCAATTAATTTTCATTAAAATTTGTCCTGAATCTGTGCTGAATTGCTTCAGCCCAGATCCAGCATTCAGCAATATCATAATCTCTGCCTGCTCATTAAGATTCCCATTTAAACATTTAAGAGCTCATCAGCTTCACACTTCATGAAGGACTTTATACATTACAGCACAGTACTCAAAATGAGTACAGCCAAAATGAGCCAGCATTTAAGTTTGATTTTAACAGATCTAAAACTACTTGAGGATCCTTAAAGATTCAAGCCAACTATCTACATAAAAAAACAGCCAAGGGTGATGGACAGAAGGAGGAAAAGTGGATGCTCAGACAATCAGCTTCTATTTCATACCCAGCTCAGATAGAAAAATACTTCTACAATTCATAATATTATAAAAATGAAGTTCTAAGGAATAAATATTAACCTAAGATCTGTTTTGCTAGCCAGACATAATGGTACAATAAATATTTTTTAAATCAATCCATCTGGAGTCTGGTATCATATCACTAATACTGGATCTGAAGATGCATGCCTCTAACAGATGTGACCCAGAACAGGCCTGGACAAAAATGAAGACAAAAGCATGATACAGGTTTACACTGACTGCAATTTGGGCTTCAGAGCATCTGCAGCAATACAAAAGGTAGTTAACCTGTGAGAAAAGAGGTGTCATAGACAATTGATACCTGCTCTGGAATAAAAAACTCCTCTAGTCACAGAATTCTGGCTGAATTTGTATCAGACCAGTGCTTTCACATGACTCTATTTATGATCAGATTAAAAATAGTATGTTGCTGAACCGCAGACAGGCTTTTGAAACCAAGGACTTCCAATAGAGCCTCTGTGTAGAACATTTATTTACTACTCTACCTGTATCAGGTATGAACTAAATGGAGCAACTGTTAATATCCTGCACTTAGAGGTAAGAGTAACACGAAGTTTTAAAGAAAGCCCCGTCTCGAAGACCCCCGTGAAAACTGAATAAAACTAACCAACAAAGAAACTGGGAAAAACAGTTCTAAAAGCATCACCGAATTTGACTCTAGTTTCAACAAGGTCTTCTTCTAGGCCAACAGTCTGGTTTTTTAATACTATGCAATACGTGGATGCAAACTGACTGCATCATGGGAAAACAAAGTTTTAGCTTTTATCACCTCCCTCTTTCAAAATCTTTTTAAAATTATTGAGGTGTTTAAAAAGGATTTTCATCTTCAGGGAACAAAATCAATTTTGGAAGACATATTTCCTCATAAAAAGGAGAAACTCTAGTAATTTGGGTTATGTGAATGGCCAAATAAAGAATATAAACTGATGCCAGTTTACTTACAATTTACTACCAGTTGAATTACTGAATTATTTACTTCTGTGTCCCTTAATGACTAGTATTACATTTGCCCTCTAATGGCACTTTAGTTTGAATTACCAAAATGCAAGAGTAGATTAGAAACGGCCCCAGGTTAGACCTTGGTACCTGAGGAGCTCTCGGCTGTCAGCTGTGCAATCTGCTGCACATACACCACACAGTGATACTGGCTTTGGGTTGTGTGGTCCTTTTTTATTATTCAAGGTGGTGGTTCCACCTTTAAAAATTAGAAACTATTTCTTACCTCATAAACACAGTACTAAAAGAGTGACCGTAAGATCTGTAGCTGCTCTATCCAGGATTATGTCAGGAAGTATCATATTTGAAAGGCAGATGCTATTTTCTTCTTTTTGGTAATGAGATCTGGCCATCTGTTTCATTGGCATTTTCTGTCTGTTGAGAAAGTTACTTGATAATCAACCAGAGGCGATAATCTGAGTGAAAATCTATGCTTTCTTACTGCCAGTGGAGAAGGTGAATGAAATCAGAGACGCACCATATTTGTACCTTGCAGCTGACGTTTCACTCAATTTTTAGAGGACTCAAAACTTCAACTACCTGAATATTTGAAAGGCAAAATATACTGGCACCATTGTTTAATCTACAGCAGTTTTAGAAAAGAAATAAACAGGTTAAATTTTGCTTACAGTAACACCAGTGTAAAGTAGAGTAATTCTGTTTGATAGCATTATGCAGAGAAACACTTGCATTTAAAGGAAGCTAGCTCATGCAATGGCAGCAGGCTGTGCCCACTGACAAAACCTTGGAAGCTAAACTGCAGATGCCAAGTGCAGTTACTATTCCTCTGTATTTTCTTCCCAAACCACTAGAATACATTAAGTTAAATTCATCAGTGCAATTCAGACAGAGAGTAAAAGTGCCAAACACAGAAAAGACTGGATGTATGCCAATACCTACGCTATTACTGAATAAGTTTAGTGCATGCAGAAACAACTTATACTTCATTATTGCTAAAATACCCTTAAACATTTTTCTCATATTTTAGTGCTGCAAAATCACTTGGGCATGCAAATAAGTATGGATATAAAGCTAAAGATTGGGTGGTGGGAAAACAACAACACAGCTGCAAAATAACTACCGTACAGGTAGCATCTGACTCCCTCGAAAGGCTAAATTCCTCTCTTGGTCAGGGAAAGAGTGGAGGACTGGTAACGCTTTTCTGACATTCTACTAGATCTGCAAGGGTTCTATTTGTATGTGAACCTTTTAAAAGACCATGAGAAAAATGCAGCCTGAGGTCAGTGCTATACGGGCATTCAGGACACAGCTCACTCGCTGGGAAGGACACTGCATTTTACACAGTCTACTTGCCACAAGTGTGAAGTGAATTGAGTGACACAGACTGTCCAAATCTGAAGTATTTTCACTTTTCAAGTGACAATCAGAATAATGACATTTATAGAAGTTCTTGGGTTTGACTGTCAAGTTTACAATGGTAGCTTTTTGTAATCTGTACAAAGGAAAAAAATAAATTCTTCTGAAGGTAGGTATTACTCCAGAGTATCTTGGCTAAACTGGATTGTGCTAGAAGTTATTTATATTTATGCATCTAACTACTAGCTTTTTTTCTTGGGTAACAAACCTCACATGGAACAGATTATCCTTCTCTTTGACTGTTCTCAGTGGTATAGGGAGTGTTGATTTACTTAAGGTGGTAGTCCTAACTTGCAAAACCCTAAAGGGTGTGGGACTGCAGGTATTCTGTGGGGTAGCATGGCAGCTGAAATCAGCTGAGGAAGAGCACTACTAGCAAAAAGTCCTTCAAGAATAATGAGCAACAGCTTGAAAAAGCTAACCTCCAGATATTGTAACCTGTTTCCCCACTGTTCTTGAGAGAACGACCTAGCAGCAATGACTAGGTACATATCATATACAAAAGTATATGAGTTCATCTAGGGTAAAACCAAGAAGCACAACATAGATACAGAAGTATCATTATTACCATTCACTGTAAGATCTTCACAGAACTTGGATTAATTTGCATCAAATAGATTTCTGAAAGCAGCTGAACTAGTTCCTCCTTCTGAAGCCCTTGGCAATGCCCCATGCATTCACCAGTCTTTGGGGGGGGGGGAAAAAAAAAAGTTTTCCTCAGTTGACTTTTCTTTTGGCCTATGGCTTACAGTTCTCATTTGCATATCTCCAAAGCCCAGACTTTTCATGATAGTTCAAAGAACTCCTTCTATTGAGCTTCCTGAAAACATCAGTTGAAACCCATTTAATCTTTTCTTCAAGCAAAAGGAACTGCAGTTTCCATTCCCCATGAATTAAGCATCCCTGGTGCGCAATTCAGCTAATTTTTACCTCTGCAGGAGATGTGGTAATTACTTTATGGGAATTATTCTCAAAAGCAACTCAAATCCTAGCACATGGCCTGACTGCACCGTTTTCTTGCCTTTCCACAGATTCTCACAGGCGGACCATTTTCAGCCTGCTGTGGAGCTGCCGTTGACAGCCTGAATATAACTTTTTTTTTCCTTTGCCGGACCACAACTGTCTCCTCTTTTTTGCTTTTGTTGACAGAGGAAAGTGGGCAGGCAGGGGGGTGGGGGTCAAGCTCTTCTCATTTCAGCTTAGTTTCTCTTCTGTTGTTTCAAAAGCTATTTGCAACTGGGCAGATATGCTGACACGTAACTTTTCCAGGTCTTTGAAGATTATTTTTCCAGGATTTGTGTTCATGAACTCTGCTTATTTCAGTTTGTCCTTTTGACACCACTTGTACATGCTGCAGCTGACAGTTCTACCCTTGTAGTCTGTCTCAATATTGTACAAATGTAGTGATTTCTAATTCAGAAGTGTATGGGCCAAGGGCTGAATTTCTGTAATGCACCTGGCAAGGCCAAAATTAACAAAAGTTAATTGGAATTAACTTGCACCTAGTTATTCAGTATGGCCCATTCTGCAATGCCAAACAGTAACACAATCTTGACAAGTGACTGTTTTAAGTTCAGATGAGTTCAATTTTGTGCCATAAAAGCTGACCAATTTATTGTTTTCTTAAATCTTCCCTGACGCTTTAACATAAGTCATTTGTATGAGATGCTTGACTCTGGTTTCAGGTATTTGCCATCCATCACTGGATAGCATCTAATCTAAGCATACAAGATGCAGTTGCACATGTCAGCAAAGAGGGATTTTTCCTCCCCCAAATGTAAGGGCAATTTTCTCAGTACCCAAAGTGATGGTTTCTTTTGAAATTCATGCCAAAGGATTTTTCTCCTCAGCAGCGTAAATTTGCTCTGCCTGCTGTCCCTTACTTCTCACTATCTTAACCAATCCCTCTCCCATTGGACCTGATGGTCCTGCCGTTAACCGAGTATCTTGCAGTAAAGGATGGCTGCTGGGTTCTACTGCAGCTTTGGGCTCTGCTTACCCAAGCAGCACCACCAGCAGCTGCCCATCTCCCCCTTTAAACAGGGCATGTGCTGTAGCCAAAGAAACAGTTTTTGTTGTAGGACTCTGTTAAGGATCGTGTCTGAAGTTTGATCTTAGGCACATTACTGATCTAATATTAAAATATGTCATTTTAAGTTTAAGAGCACAGTGAACATTTTATAAATTTATTCTACTCAGTTTCCACGCTGGGCAAGCGTCCATAAATGCTTCATTCAAAAGGTGATCTGAGGAGTCAGCAGCTCCATGTGATCTAAGAAATGTTGGACAATATGACTTTTAGCCTATTGACAAAGCTGTATTTCAGCACTTATCACATCTTACTAGACTGAATAACCAGCATTATGGTCCAGTCTCCTGCTGTTGAAACTTCACTGCTTGTACACAGTTGCCATCTGTATTTTTCTAAGCAGATATTAAGCTGTACTTGATGTGGAAAAGCTGCTACAGAAAAGCGATAACTATTCTAGTTATCGTAACAGACAGCAATGACAGATGTATTAGTCAAAGACAGAAGACGAATGATACCAGGAAAAGTAAGAAAATGGAAAGAAACAGAACAAAAATATTGGTGCCACCCTTAGGTATCAATAGCAAACACACACATGTTCTTCATATCATAATTTGCTATGAATTCAACATTTACAGCATTTATTATGGGAAAACTGCTTCTTATTCAGGAAATGCACTGGTTTTCTTTTGGAGAACTAGAATACTGTGACGGATTGCTCATTACTGAAACCCAAGTATTATATATTTCAACCACAGGCTTAAAAGTGTGCATCATATTCTGTAATTTGAAAAACTCAGTCAATAGAGATCATGAATAAACAACAAACAATAGATAAGCAAAAAGGGAAGGAGGGGTGGCACAGAAGAAAATGTACACACAGAGTTTTATTAGACATTGGACTTCCTATCAACTTTTTAGTAATGTCTTCTTCCCTTTGCCTTTACCATGAAATAGACTGTAGAGTAACAGCACATTGTTTAGTGCTATTTGTACAAACCTTCTTTGTACTTGGTGTCACCAAGCATCTGGTAACACAGACTTCACAAGGCATCAGTAAGGACACATGCCTTACTCCATACCTTGTTTTGGGCTCCATCTCAAAATCTGTCACAGCAGCTAGCTGTATTTGTACTTTGCTCTTGTACTTTGCCTTTTGTTTTTCAAACTTTGCATGTGTGTGTGTGTCGTATTCTTCAGTCCAGAGATGTCCTGGAGTCATCATGTATGCCACCAGAGCAAATATTGAATAGCTGGGAGTGGATTTACCTGTGAATTAAGACATTTGTACTCTCTGCGCACACCAAGGAAAAGAAAAATTACTTGTTACAAACAGAAGCTGGTGAGAAGCTGGAAGTAAAAACTGCGTCCAGTGTATACAGAGGTGAATTGCATCAGGACTCACATCTGGAAAACCATTTTCTGCATATGAGAAAAACCATCCTCTTCCTCTAGTACTTTTCAATTTACTTAGGAAGAGCTTAACTGTTACAGATTGCAGTGGTGAATAAAGGGAAGGGGTTTTGAAAGGTCTTCCTGTCAGTTCTGCTGAGTGTGTTTGAAAGGCTGTCTTCTGCTCTTGGTGTTTTACCATTGACCTTAACCACAAGATAATATATACTATCCCCCTAAAGACCATGTAGTGGATGTCAGTTCTCTGCCGCCAGATAATACAAAGGCAATATAATGGGATCAGGGGCCTAGGAAGCTCTTTTGATTAAAATGCACATACATAAAGCAGAAGACATTCTACAGTCCACAAGTAAAAATCAAGAGTATTTACCAATAGCTTATAAATCACTTCATTTCTCAGGTATCTCACGTTATCCTGTATCATATGCAAATTCTACAAACAGCAAGTGTGGGAGGTAATAATTACTGATGGTCCATAATGACCTTTCTTTATAACACTGTAACAGGGCTGCAATGCCCTCTCTTTTGGCACAAAGAGTATTTTTATTTTATTCTTGCAGCTTGTCTCTGACTACAGTTAGGTAGTTAGTATGATTATTTTATTAACCATCACTGCAACATATAATTATTGATTATATATTTGTGCTAGCGAATATTACATTTGTATTAGAATGGAGCTCATTTAGTGGTGCATGATACAAAATACCTGAGTCGTGGAAAATGAGTGCATTGAATTCAAGTTCACTGAGGAGCAAAACAAAGCCCATGACAAATCCAGAAACTTAAGGTTAAGTAACTAGCTTCTGTGACTGGTTTGTGTACTGTTATTAATGTAGTAACTGAAAATTGAGTTTAGCTTTGTTTTCTGTTGAGGATTTTGGTGCATGTGGCACTGTACAACAAAGTAAGTGCTATCAATTTTCCCTAATATGTTAGAGGCTGAGAACCAGAATTCACATGCAATAAAAGTTTCGTTTTGCTCAGTGTTTGGAAAAAACCAAAAGTGCAAGTGTAATGCTGGCTGAGAAATGCTGATTGTATGGACAAGAGCTTATATTACTGCATCGCCGCACAGAGCCATTTTTGGATCTCTCCATAAAAGCAACACAGTGTTATGACATCTCACCAGTTTTTCTCTACTGTGACATTGTCATTCTCCAGTGCTCATCCACATTTGCCCTAATCATGCACCAATATAAAAACCTCCAGATTTTCCAAACAGTACCATAAGGGAACTATTGCTTTAAAGTTATGATAAGAACATGACAAAATGAAGGTTTTGCTATGTATAAAATGCTGAACAAAGCTATTGATCAAGCTGTTTCTAAAGTATACTTGTTACGTTTAGAGATATGCTGGCTGACTTTTAAGTGGACCTTATGGCGTTATATAGCATTATTGGTTCCTCTCTAAGCAGATACCTGTAACTGACTGAGCGTCCAGCTTCTCAGTTCCCTTCCCTGGAGCACAGAGCCTTAAGAGTACACAGAGGAGCTGGACCTCATTTATAAGCAGTTCAGATAATTTCAGCAGTAACCATCCATTTGATGAGCTGTCTGGGGTACGTCTGCTTGGTATTTTGCAGGCAATGGGGTGCTCACTCCGACTGCCATCTAAGTTGACCAGAGTTTATGTGAGCAGTACAGCACTGAGCCTAAACCAGGGGCATACATAATTCAAGAAGTAAACCCAATATAGTCATGTTCTACGCAACATCTGGGTAGCTCAAGCATGGGTTAACAAGCTCACATCTGCTCATAATTCCCAGGCAAAAGTTAAAAATACAAAAGGGCAGTGGATGAAATCAACCAGAGAGAATTGCAAGGCAGTATGTTTAAGTGACAATTATCAACTAAAAAAACACCTACAATGGAAGAACTGGGAAAGATAACGACTTTAAAAAAGAAGGATTGTAGACTGTGGATCATGAACTGAGTAATAAACAACACTATCACAAAAATGGGCATGCGTATGCAAGAATGTGGCTTGAAAAAAGCATTTTTTCCTTTCTCTCAGCCGTCTTAACAGTAAGCTGGAGTCACAGATGTTTAGATTAATTGGAAACAGTCTACAGGAGAGTAAGTGTGACTTCAATTATCTAAAAAACATGGAAAGCTAACTGAATTGGGACTGTTTAGCTTGAAAGAAAGAATCAAGGCGGCAAGCAATAACAACGATCATTTGTAAAATGCTGTTTCCAGCAGAAGGGAGTCAGGTTACACAATTGGAAGAACTTTTTAAAAATAAAGTTAGAAAAGCCCTGGGCTGCTTGCAGGTCACAAAGCCTTCATTCTTGAAGCTTTTTAATAACTGTCTAGCTAAATATTTGTCAGGAATGATATAAAGATAACTGATACTGCATAGGCAGTAGAGGATGAACTATATGTCACCTCAAGGTCACTTTGAGCTCTGCAATTTTATGGAGGGTAGACAGAACAAGTCTGCAAATACATCTCAGGCGAAACATAGCCTCTTGAACAATTTAACTGGAAGCAGCTCACTTGTTCACTTACTTGAACGAGCTTTGGAAGATCCCTATAACTACCTGCAAATATTCATTCAACCTATTAGGAAGGAAGCAGCGTTAATTCTGGAAAATGCTTGAAATGGGGAATTTCTTTAAACAGTATGATTCTGAAAGACTACAAAGGTACAGCCAACACACCACAGCTTCAAAGCAAGGCAAACTTAATCAGAAAGTTACTGCAACAAATTACTCTTTCACACTCAAATAAACATAGAATTAAAAATAAAACCAGAAAAAGAATTCAAGCTTACTGCTTCCCCCGTATTTCCAAGGTTTCCTTGGTCTCCTTGTTCTCCCTGTTAAATGCAGAAAACAGATGATGTAGTTCATTAGAAAAGTAATTTCTTTCATATGTGTATACTGAAGTCCTCTGTTTTCCTAGGAGCCTCTCTTTATTTTCTAAATTTCATCTTTCAATTTCTACTTTAAGAGCTAAAATTAAGCAACCAGCAAAAACTTAATTTTGTCAGTGGTAATTTTGATTTCGTAAAAAGATGCCCTAATGTATTTAGGACTTGGCCACAAAAATGAAAACTATGTATTAAGGGCTCACTAAATACATTGTCAGCAAATACTATAAATGAATGATTCAGTTTTTATTGAAATACTCCTTTCAGAACATTACCTTTATTATTTCATAACTGCTTCAAAAGGAAATGTTACCTGTACACAGTATTGATAACTTCAGTTTTGTTATGAAATATTAGGAAAATTGACATTTGAATGACATTTTAACAAACTTCTCCCCCTCTCCCCAAAAGCTTGGAACTGGCATTAAGTACTAGATGAATTCATTCTGTTCTTAGTAACGCTACAAGTCATGTTATGTGTAACTCCAGAACATTTTGCTACGCATTTTACAAGTGGAAGCTGGGTGTATATGAACTATTGATTATCTGGCTACGACTATAATCTCAGTGACCTGTTGAACAGCAGTTTGGGTACTGTTTACTCACACTGCAACTCAGCACTAAGAAACCTTTACCTGTTGCTGCAAGCTCCTCTTTCTTAAACCACAGCACTTCATCTCAGCACCCCTCACAGCCCTGAAACCCTGCCAGTGCAGTAACTGCCCATGGTCCCTTGTTGTGCCCAGGCCCAGCCACCATCACATCCATGGGCAGCTAGATCTCATTTTAGCAGGTGCTGTTACTTGCTCACACATCCCTGTCTCCTAGAGATGCACAACTTCATTTTTTCCAAAATGGGACCTTGCAAGAAAGCAGAATCACTGGTATGATATACCAGAATATACTGGTATGATTATATGGAAGCATGTGTACTCATATCCTTTCACTGGCATGCCACTGTATATAGCAGCGTATAACTGCACACAGTTGATACTCCAAACACATTTTATTTCATACATAAAACACCACTTACCTTTAAGCCTTCCAGTCCAGGATCACCTACATAACCTTTCTGTCCTGGCTTTCCCTAAAATAAAGATTAGGAGAAAATATTGTAAACCTTATATTTTTAAAAAATAATTTAATCCTAATTTTTGTATTTATCAAAATATGTGCACTGAAAAATGTACAGTTTAGTAATGTTTAATACCAACATTTGCTTCAAATGTATTTATAAATCTACATCTGAAAATACACTGTTGATTATTGCAGCAAATACTAGCATAGTAAGCAGAATCTGTATTAACTCTTACAGCAGTTAATATTGAGAAAAACTAGTCACAATCCAAGAATCAAACACATTTCAATTTACAAAACATATTAAGGAGACAAAGAAAAGGCAAAGTCATGTTCTCTTTTGGCTAATTCCAGCAGAATAGGGACTCACACTAACAGAATTTGATGTTTAGACTTCAGGAACTGGTGTCATAACTGTCCTTCCTCAACCACACAAAATCAGGTCAAATATCCTCTCCTCTTTGTTCATCAAATTGAGTATTTCAAGCCTCATCTCTCCACTAGCATTTTGCTGCTGATAGATCTTGTTGCTTTGATACCCTGCTAATAACATATTGTTACCTGGAAGAAATACAGCAACATCAGAGCAGGAGGCCATGGAGTAACGAGATCTTTAAGGCATTTTATAACATCCCTCCCTCCCTCTATTGTCACTCACACAGACCCACAAAGACATAAAACCCAGAATGCTTTTCTCCTGAACCATCAATTAGATGGTTGTAACTTAATTATGTCTCACTTTTAGGAGGTAGTTTTCTCTCCAGGTGTACTTTACTTCCTCTATGACATAAAACATGGCCTAATCCTTCGGTTATCTGAACAGCATTGCCCTGCCTAGACAAACTTTCCCCATCTGCTCAGAGGCAAAGACCCTAGTCCAAAAGTAAAGGTCCAATGGACTGGATCTGGCTCTTGAGCAAGTTGCTAATGAGACTGCTGGAGCTTGACAACTGCAGAAAGAAAATCAATATTTTAATGATTTAGTATCAAAAAGATGCAGATTTCTGCTAAAAGGAAATGATCAGCTGCTGTTCCAGCAGACTGAGTAACTGCAATCACAGGACTGTGTAATGAGCTTTCCTTTTCCACATCGGCTGTTCTGAGACAAGAACAACTAAAGCAACAGGTAACAAACAGACTTCTTCAAAAAAAGATGGGATTTTTCCATTTGGCATTTTTGCTCTGGCTGCTCTGTGCCTGTCTTTCAGAGCACAATGTATGTGAGAGTTTCTGGGCATCTGAGAAAATCTCTGTGTGACTTAACATTCTATTTCCTTAGTAGGTTCCATGATATCTTATATTAATCCCTTTTTATCTCTCTCATTCCCTGCTTGCCTGAGTGATTTCATTTTGCCCTTCAAGTTCTAACAAATATCACTGCTTTAGAAACATGTTTTTGTTTTTACCAATGGATTAAAACATGGCACAGCCAGGAATGCAGGGAGAAAAGACTGCAAAGAGAAGTTCTGAGAAACCCAAATAAAGCAAGTCATATCTTTCCACAAGGCTTAGCAAAGAACAAGTGATTGGCTTCTGCAGATTACTGCATGCTGTTTAACTACTTTGCTGCAAAGAACCTTGATGCCTTTCCAGAGAGCAAGACTGCAACATAAAAAAAATGTTTAAAACAAAATTCACTGAAAGAAAACTAGTGGCCACTATTAACTACCTTGATAGCTTTAGTCCTATCAAAACTGAATTGGAGTTACAACTTTTAGATGTTTCTTGGCTGTAGTACCCCAGCTATGTACTAGCTGCAAAGGATGCACAACAGATGGAACTTCATCAGAAAACAGAACAAGTGGATTTAACTGGTAAAGCAATCTGAAACATACAGATTTGGCTTTAAACAGAAATGCAATACAACTGTAAATTACACAATGCAGGAAAAGCCACTGACAGAAAGTTAAAGTAAGGATGACTGCTTTTCTGCTTGCAAACCCCTAAGAAGATTACTCTTCCAGGGCAGGGTAATCCCAAAGGAAATACCCGTTTCCTAAAATAATGGCTGAAAGTTCTGTCCTTCCCTTTCAGAAAACAGCAACCACCTGTACTTCCTTTCAGCTCATCATGGGTTCATACAGGTATGTGTATTTTAATATAATAATCTCCCACTATCATTCTATTCCCATCCTTCCATAAGCTCCTCACATGCCTTCAGCCCACAGGAAGATATATGCCACCTTCGGAAAACACTTCACTGGGGGAGCGGGAGCAGCTTTGGGAGCACTTTTCTCTGTCTTCAGGAGGAACTGATCACCTTATGATTATGTAAATACCAGCTTTTGTTTTACCCATGTATCTTAGAAAGGAATCAACTCACAAATTCTGTTTTAAACCAGAATGTAAAAAGCAATCTTCCTCGTTCTAAAGGTCTTTTCTGCTCCAGCAATAAAGATTAATAAAAAATGCACCAATGCTTGTACTGGCTGAGCTACATTGACAGTTACAGTATTAACATTTGGACAGCCTTTGAAAAAGAGAGTTAGGTGGGAAGAAACTGAATAAACACAGTCACTTCTTTAATGTGGCATCTACTGTATTTTCACAGGACAAATAAATACTAAAAAAAGCCAACAAACCAGCATATTTTTTTATTTAGAAGGATTAATTTAAGAGAATGTAAGTATTTGACTTTGGAATAGAGTAAGTGGGAAGGTTTGCAAAGGAATGAATGAAAAATCAAATCGTGAGATCAAAACCATCTTCCTAAATTCAAACAGGCTGAGCTCTGTGGAACCTGACATATATTCCGAGTAAGCTGGGAAACATCCTCAGAGTTTTGGCTCCAGTTGTCTTAGAGACATGGGAATTCTTTTTCAAGCTAGGACCTGAGAACCAGAGTGTAGGTTCGTATTCACCTGCTGTTCCAGTAGAAGATGATGTATGTTGCTGGGGGTTTTTTGGTCTCATGCATATTTTTTAAAGCAAATATTAAAAACAAGGGCAGGGGGTGAGAAAAATGGAGATTTATGGCTGCCTGCTTGGCGCATGCCTAAAGCTGAACACTGACCTGAAAGCTACACAGTAGAAGAGATCAGGGATTCCAGAAGCACTAGAAACCTGTCCAAGAGAAAACTAGAACAGTTTCATAAGAATAATCAAAGGTTTACAATATATCACCTACAGGGATACTTTACCCAGTTTAAAGAAACCCTAAGAAAGTCAGGCTAACGGCGGCTGAAAAGAGGACTAACCTATTAACCATGCCTACAAAGCAAGTGTGTAGGACAGGAGGCAAGGTGGTAGTGAGAAAGAGACAGGAAAAACTTTGAGATAGAATGGGTCTAGACAGTAGAAAAACTGTCTGTAAAACATGCAAAGGGCTGAAGCAGATTACCAAGGAGAATGAAGAATCTCCACTCCTGGAAGCTGCAAAAACCAAGTTAGAGAGACATCTGTCAGCTAAAGGTGTAGCCGACAGCTGATGGCACCTAGGGGCTACGCGTGGCCAGACCACTTCTTCAGGTCCCTTGAAAAGACCTCCCCTGCCCCCATGGCTATTTAATTAGTATAGTGACAACACAGTTTTCATAGAATTTATTTTTAGATGCAGCATTTAATACTTTAAACTCCTTTCATGGACAATGGAAAAAAAGCCTATGTAAATCCAATGAATGTGAAACTGCAATCAAGCAAGCATAATTTTAAAAGACAGATGTTCAGCAGCTTCCTGACTCAGTCCTGCCAAACTATATCAGATTTAACAACTTCGTGATAGGGACTGTCTCTCTCCAC
This sequence comes from Falco peregrinus, assembly GCF_023634155.1. Taxonomy (NCBI): domain Eukaryota; kingdom Metazoa; phylum Chordata; class Aves; order Falconiformes; family Falconidae; genus Falco; species Falco peregrinus. The sequence continues at coordinate 18,860,886 of NC_073730.1, read as the reverse complement.
CAATGTAATCACAGAGCATAAGTTACAAGCAGGAGTGAAGAAATAAGGACAAGCAGAGATGGAAGCAGAGTTCAGAGCAGCAGTGCAAACAAGTTGGCCTGGAGCTCTGAAAAAGCTGGAGCCAACAGAAGCTGTAGAATCCAGGCGAGAGCAGATGGGCCCAGGGACAAGGGAGGAAAACAAGCAGGGCTCTCCATCAAGCAAAATTCCCATCTCCCCTACACCTCTCATTTCAGAAGGAGACGTTAGCCAGCAAGCTACTAAAAAAATGTCTGGAGACAGCAACCCTGGGCCCACCTCAGATCCCCACATTCTTGTTCAACCACTGCTTGTGAGCGAGAGAAGCCAGGGAGGCATAAGACATGCCAGTGGTGTACACATTTCCCATTGAGAGAAAACAAAACCAAAATAATTTAGGTCAAACTGACCCATAATAGATCACCAATATTTCAGTTTGCTAGGTTACACAGAAATTTTTCCTGTTGGGTCATTCTGACACCAGCTGATGGTGGCCTGTGCATGCCCAGCGATACAGAGAATGTGAAGGTAGGTGTCTCATTGCCCGTGAGTCACCTGCTGCAGCATCTTCTTTTCCAATTGCCACAGCACAACATGGGAGATGCTGTCCAGCCATGAAGCCCTGCCCAAGAAGGAGACTCGGAGTATGATGCAGCCAAAATAAAAATTTCCATGAGGCTCTTGGCAGAAGCTCAGGCAGATTAAATTGAGTATTAAACTGAGTCACAAAGTGTTTTGAAATTCTGTTCAATTTTTTGCATGTTTTTCTCAGCTGAAGAGAAAGATTTTTGGATGTGGTGGGGTTGGGGGTTGGGGGTTTTTTTTGTGTGTGTTTTTGGGTTTGGCTTTTTTTTTCTTTCACCTAATCATGTGGAAAATAAGCAGGTTAATATTATTTCTAACAGAAAGCAAACTCCCAGCTTTGAAAAGCTAATGAACAGGAAAAATGACATAGGAATATATCCACTCTAGAATCAGGAAAAAATACAGGAGGCGGCTTTCCTAAGTTCACGCAAGAAATGCAAAGTTATCTGAAATGGAGACCAAGCCAGGGATTATACCACACATAAGAAAATCAAGTAACAGCAGAAGATCATATTGCTTTCAATAAACTTAGTGATACTCCTGTAGTCTTTAGTGCAGGCTAGTATTTATTTTTACCTTAGATCTTTTCTAAAAATAAGCTTCAAGTCCACTGAAATACTCTTAGACACTAGTACATTTTTATAACTAACAAAATTGATTGTTAGTTTTGGACTGTTTAGAACATTCAGCACAAACAGCATTGTGACATTCCAGCTTTACTGTTCTCAACAACTGTCTACCAGATCAGTTTGAAAATGATTTCTTAAAGCATCCGTCCTTTATATTTCTCCCTGTCAGCCAAGTCTTAGGGTAGGTTCTTCCTCAATATAAATATTTTGACATATCAGCTGGTTGAGTTCCTAGGAAGTGCCTACTGGTTTCATCTATCTCAAAGAAGCATGATAAGCAGTTCGTTACTGACTCTTTCCTTTTCAAAAATTTTATTTTGTGCACCACGGCTGTGATTTCCTTTCAAATCCTTTGTATACAAAATGATTTCTCCTCCCAGACTTCGCTTTGAGCACATGCTGAGGAAAGAGACGTATTTATTTAGGAGATGCCATTTTAACACAGTCACTTCTTACAGCAGATGTACCTTTTAAAGCAGTACTTCTGCTGAAAAATAGCCCTAACAAAATTACTTATACTTACTCTTGGGCCGACTCCTCCAATAGGTCCAGCTGGTCCTACTTCTCCCTAAAAGAAATCAAGACTTCAATAATCTTGATGCCAAGTCTAGCTTTGAAAAAGAAAATCTGCAGATAACTGTTCATATTTATCATATTAAATCTGCTTCATATGTGTTTATATATGTCCAAGTCTGACAGAAACACTTTAAGAGAGACTAATCTGATTTCAGACAAATTCATTAGCCAGAAAGCCATGCCCTATGTAGCCAGTAGATGCAGGCAGAAAAGCTGTGAAACTCTCAATAGCAATATTTTCACATTTTTGAGTAGGGAGAGACTCAGAAATGATGGGTCAACCTCTCTGTCTGCCCTGCAGGTACTCTATTTTAGCAATTCGTGACACGACTATAAAAGCAGTAGAAACATTCCTGCTTTTCTCTTCCATATTATTATGGCACAGCCACCAAGTTAGCCAAGCCATTTTGCCAGGGTTTATCCTTACCCTTTCTCAGGGATGGAGGGAGGCTGGCGGTCAGGCTTGTCAGGTGTGTAAGAGAAGAAATACTGTGACACTATGCCTGTACTGCGCAGTGCACTGATATAATTATGCATGATGAGGAACTGCAGTGTTAACTCTTCAGGGTTCACTCACTACCCAATTATATTAGAACATGGATTTGTATCAATGCCATGCCAGGACATCATGTTGTGATCATTTTAAGCTTTAGTGATCCTCTTAAATATGGAAGATTTCCCCCAAGTTTTGGAGGAAATGATACACAGCCTTGTCAATTACAAGTGATAGGAAAGAGGAATTAAGTAATCCTATCTGCAGCTTCCTGGCTTCTAACTAAACAGATCACGTTAGATTTTACTCACTCACAATCTGTCATGGAAGCCTACAAATAAGCTACATAAAAGTCTAGAGGTCTATCACCAAAACCAATGATTAAATTATTTCAAATTTATTACTTTTAGTGAAAAAGACATGAGTTCTATTTTAAGATGATGAATTCAGAATACTAAATAAATCTATAAGATTAAGAGCTGCTTTCCTCCCCCTTTCAGTTAACAGTGGTCTAACTGTTTACTTAAGTGTTTCTAGGACCCTGTAATTAAACTGATATATGGTTTCTATTTCCATACCACCCCCTACCTCCCATCTCCCCAGTTTAACTAAATGAACCACACCTGACTCTGGACACATTATTTGAGATTCCACAGAAATAACTAAAATAAACCACGTAATGGATGCACAGCCCCATAAAGCTGCTAAACCCTCTTTGGCATACTTGTCAAAACCTAACTATGGTTGTCTAACCCTCTGCTCCTCACAACTTTTTCTTTTAAACATAGACATCTAATCTCTTGATTGGATAATTTTTCCATCTTACCTGAACTCCTTTGGGGCCTTGTGGCCCTGGAGGCCCTCGGTCACCCAGAAGTCCCTAAACATTCAAACAAACACAGTGAGAACTTGTATCAACTAACCATGAGGTTGGTCTAGCTTCTCTCCTCTTACAAACCTGGGCAGAAATGCAAAACTGAGGAAGCAGACCTCATTTCTTACCAGTGTTCTTAGGATTTCCCTTAGGAAGCCATGAGAAGATACAGCAGAATTTTACTATCTGCTGGAAACCTGAGCATCTTACAGAATTCTACCACATAGATTTTTCGGAAGCTTTTTTCTTTTGTCTTTTTGAAAAGGAAATAAGAAAATATTGGAGCTTGCAAAAGAACAGTTCCCGTGTTTTGAAGATGTAAAGCTTGCCTTCATATTAAGATTAAAGCAGAACCAATGTAACTCTTCTAGATCTTTAGATTTAGATTCAGGTAGCCTTTAGCATAAACACGTGATGACAACATTGCAATGGAAATGAACTACGAAGTGTATTTAGAATACTAGCTTGTCCAAAACTACTTGTAAATTGCAGCCCTTACGTTTCTGTCAGGATTATATTCAGCTTCCCAGAGATAAAGCACCTTATCTTCTGCCAACTCTGAGTTATCATGACTTCTCACACCAACATTTTCAAAACTTTGTTAAAATGACTTTGCAGCTAGCAGTGTGTCAAAAATCTCGGTCATCCCAATTACAATGGTAGTAATTGGGAAAAGCACTTGATCTGGCGTAGGACAAAAAAAAATAATAATCTCTGTAAACATATTATTAATGTTCTGGGAAAGCTAAGCTTCACATTATCAGATAAAGCAACAAGAACAAAAACTGCCCTTTAGAAGAGATATGATTAGCCTCTGAAGAAAGCAACGGTGGAAAAGTTCCAAGTGTAAGCCCTATTAATTGCTTACTAATGAAGCTGAAGTCTAGACAGAAGGTGCAGGCATTGGTCCAGTAACAGTTTACTTAGCACACGAAGTAAAATGGAACTGAAAACAGAACAGGCCACCTCAAGGTACTGAGTTTCATCAAAGAGCCCATCAGTCTGGGGAGGACTGGGGTGTACTGCTGTTTGACATAGCACCACAAAAGTGACAGGACGGCTTTTAGTAGCACTACGTAAGTAATAATCTTATGTAGTTGGCCATGAAATTTTTTCATTGACAGAACTGTTAGTAAAGCACATTAGGAGATACAGCTTTCGGTACTATGCAATTGCACAGTGGAAATGTTAGCAACACTGCTACTGTACACACTCTTCCACTGCACTTAACTGGATCTGGAAAAAAGTCCCAGACTGAAAATGAACATTAAGACTAAATGAAGTTTCCATCTCCCCTTTGAGGTTTCAGGCAACAAACAGAAAATGAAGGTAGTCATTACACATGTCCCAAAGTGTCTGGAAAAAAACAGGGGAGTCAGCAAATGGGGGTATCCTGTATTTCACATACATAACTTCCCAGTTGACTATCCCTTCCAGAAGTGGTGAAACTCCTAATAACCATTTCTATTAATCGTGTTATCCAAACAAACATAAGTGAGCACAGGAAGGAAGTTCTCAACCACTTCCATGGTACAACACACACTGCTGGAAAAACTGCAGCTGTAGTCAGCATATTCTGATCATCTTTTCCCGTCAGTTTTCTCTGTTACAGAGCATAAATACTTGCAAGAATAACATATGAAATAAACTAAACTATTCCAGAACATCTTAAAAACAATCTTATTCCCCTTTTTTAAAATGTGTTTTGGGGTTGGTTTGTTTGGTTTCGGTTGTTGTTTTTTTTTTTTTTTAAAGTAGTGGTGGATCAAGATCAAACACCTTCTAAAATATTGTTTCCAAGCAGAGTAATGTGCTGTAGACCAAATTATGTAATGAATCCTTTGAACGGTATTTTAGAGAGGTCAGACTTGCCAATTACTGCACTAATTTAGGGAAAATTGACAATCCAGAACTTCTACTGGTATGTAAAGATGGCTCATCACACTCACAGGGCCTAAACTCTTCACCAAGAGGTTGAATTTCTCCCACACCAACTGCTAAAATATAAAGCTTACCCTACATTCTTGTCTTTTAAAATAGGTATATAAACAAAAGCATGAAAAAACCAGCAGCACTGTGAGAACAGTTTTCTAAGAATAAAAGCTGGAGGAATTTTTTTAAAACTGCAGTCAACACAAGACTGCTGGGAATCCTGAAAGCCAAACATTTCCAGTGTTATGCAGCCCTTCTCCCTTCGTACTTTGTGTAAGAATTCTTTCAGTTTAGTAAGCCATCAGTTCTCCCTGATTAAAGCAGGCTGTCTAAGCCTTTGGTCTCTGAGACCAAATGTGCTGGAGACCACTGAATCTTGTTCAGCTATGCAATTCCTGTGTCATAAGTATATATAGAAAGTAATACAGAGTCTTAAGCTTTGTGAGCTACCTTTTAGTACTTTTTTTGCTGGAATCTGTGAAAAGGTAAGAGATAAGTAATGTATATAATTAAACATCAACCCACTTCTAACAATAACATCTAATTTAACACTTTGGATATAATGTGGAATATCATCATCTCACTTAGTGAAGAAACTGGGCAGTAGGGATTAGATTTCAGTTACATCATTCATGTACAAATTTGGAGGATTAAATCTGATCTGCAGTTCAAGAACTGCTGTATTTCTCTTCTATTTCCCCTAGACCCTAGACACAGTGTTGCATCAAAATATTTTTTTAAGTGCCCTGGTTAATTCACAAACACAGGAGCAATTGCCACTGCAATGGCTGGATAAAACTCGTTCGTATAAGGCTGCTAACATTATATATACATAAAAACAAGTTAGCAAAGCAATAAATCAGAACTGAAGAAAAAGCCCACACTTGCCTCTGGAAATGTATATTAACTGCTCCCCAGTTTGCCACATCAGATAATGAGTTCTCAGCCTTCCTAGCAAATTCATCTCTGGGCTATTTTGGGACGAGGCTCTTGACACAGTATGTCAAGAAAGGTATGAGATGCAGAAAAGATTGGCAATTTGAGATGTTCTCAAGAATGATTAACTTTGGCATGGAGTGATTGTTGGTCTTGCAGGTACAAATAATACTGTATCTTTGAATTATTTACTGGTCCCTGTCTTACATTTTCTTGAGTAGTCTGCCACAGAATCTCACAATTCTGTTGATGGGAAATCTTGTAAGTTCCATCACTGTTTTTTCATAGTCAACTTGCATGTTCTGTCCTTGGACAAATGATATTGTTGGTCTTGCACAGTTCTTTTGCCTCACCAATTTCTGCTCTCTGGTTTACTTAGCAAGCTCAAAAAGGCCCTTCATTTGGTGGGAAAAATAAACTGCCTCTCAGAATACAGTCATTCAAGTATCCTTTTCAGCATCTAGTCCCACCTGATTGAGTCCTTCTGGAATACAAATGCCCAGAACTGTGTGTGCTACTTAGATAAAGTTTTGTTGTGCTTTGTGCAGTGGCATTAACAAGACACCTTGCCTTATGTGTTCTAGAATTTCACGTAATTTCTAACTGCCTTATTGTGCTTTTATTTCAGAGAGATCTGGGATCTGGCGCTGTCTTGCCAGTTGTGAAGCTCGAAGTTTACTGTAGGATTTATTGGTTTAGTCCTTGCATGCATCAGCCTGGAGTAACAGTAGTGGAATGAACTAGTACAAAGTGCAGTTTTTAAGAACATCTAAAGATGCTCAACCTCATTTCACATACAAATTCCATTCCATCATACTTGTGCCTATTTATCAGTGAAAAAACAATATAAGAATAGTCCCAAGACTTGTGAGTGAGGAACTTAATTGGTACTTGTCTTTCAACAACAAGTAGTCAATATTTAGATATTATTCAATATCTTCAATAGATATCAAATCTTCCTCTGGGTTAATTTCTGAGCCACCTGCACTTTTTGTACTAGTCTCTACCTTTTCCATTTTAAACAAAAATTTCCCATATGTGATTTTATCCAAAGATTTATTGAAAACTCTATACATGTGAATTATTGCCTAAGCTGGTCTAAAATATTAGTCTACTGACAAGCAGAGGCTACATTAATCTGGCACAGTAATTTTTTGGTAGAAAAAATAATACATATAATAATAATGGATAAAATTTATCCATCTTTTAATCTGGCTTGTGAATTTTACCATTTTTTCTATACCTTTAGCTACCATTTTTTCAAATTTTTTTTTTTTTTAATTCTGTATTACTCAGTTGAGACCTATAGAGAACTGCATGTATTTATTTAAATATAGGTTAAATATATGTCACTTTCTAGCTCCGTAGTGTTTTCTCCAAATTTCCTTGCACTTGCCATAATATGCTTCCATCTAACACAGTAATTACCTTCATAACTGCATGGAGAGCATTAAACACTAGATTAACTTCCTGATATAAATACCTGAGGCAAAGAATCTGCATTTTGACAGTAAGATTATCTTCTTATAATGCCAGTGTCCATCTCTCAGAGCTTTTCCTCAAAGATTTATACTGGTTTTTGTTATTCAGAATAAGTTTCCCTATAATCTTACCTTAGGACCTTCAGGGCCATTTAATCCAGGTACACCAATATCTCCTGGAAAACCCTAAAGAAATCATACAAACAAATGATTTACAGAGTAGGAACATTTCCAATGTACTTGTTTTGATTCTGTTCATTCATTTAACAAACCTGAATCACAGAAACAAGAAATAAATTTGTTCTGCCATCCCCAAAATGTCAAAATCCATTAAGTTTCCTTGAAAGGACTTGGAAAAGTGACAGATTTTAGGCAGCATTCATTAAACTCAATTTCGCAGATGTCAGTATTGGTTTCATTTCTCTTAGCGTAAGACTTTTTATCCACTGAGCAACATTTGAAATTAAATCACTGGATTGGTATTGATGCACAAAAAACCCCCACAAAGTAGCCAGCACCATGTTCTGTACTTATGAATTCAAATATTTTTAAAAAGAAAAGCTTAGAGCGCCGCTGAAGCCCTTTAATCCTTGGCCACACTTTAAGGACGAGATCACTGCAAGATTAAGAAAAGGGTAGAACGCCTTTTGCCTCCAAATCAGCAGGTGCTAATCCAGGTCTGGCTGGCAGTAAGTGAAGGTCACCAGCATGTATTATTATTCTGAATAAGACTTTGTGAAATAGTGTATGGCATAGGTCCAGCTGCTGGTAAAGAAAAGATGAATATGGAAAGGAAATTAATTACCTAAAATTATCACCCCAAGCCATCTGTCCAGTAGGCACTGAGTGGGACACCATGAGGATGCCTGCGTCAGAGGAATCCAGTGCTACAACTAGAACACTTTATAAGTAATGACTGTGTTTTAAGGAAACAAAAATGATGCAGCTAAGTCTTATGCAACACAGTAGTGAGTTAACTTTCATAAACATCTGGTGAAGGAATGTAATCTTTATATTTGTAGGATAAAGTAAAGCACTGGTAATTGACTCTAGTTAGCACACGGCTTGCTCAGTCCCCTGCCAAGACAGTATTGGATTTTGTTATTTTTTATAAATTTCATTAAATCCTTCCTATTTCATTAAATCTTGCCTATCTAAAAATAGAAAAGTCTGTCACTGAAAAGTTCTTCCTCTGAGAAAAATATTATTACTACCTCTGCGCATATCCATTGCCTAACACTAGTAAAAACAAGTTTCCTTCTTCCTTAACAAAAAAATTGTTGCAGATTCAAAATTATAAATATCACTCTTTGCATGCATACTTTCCCAATAATGGAAATTAAAGCATCATATATCTTCAGAACAATTTATATAGCTTCTCATAAAGAACTTCCAGCACAAAATTCTCTCTGACACCCTTCCATACTAATGCAGGCTAATACATATCATCATTGAAGTTTCAACAGTCACTTTTTGTGTTCTCTAAGCAGGGAAGAGGTATTAAAAAATTTGCCTCACTAAGTGAATAAAAGTTGGCCATACTCTATTATTCCAGAACACCTGACCTTCATATACAGGTAACGATAATTTCTAATGGTTATTCATAATTAGATGACTTAGATGGCATTAATTAAAAAAAACAACACCAAACAAACAAAAAAAAGAAAACACCAAACAAAAAACAACTTAACAGAAAGGTAAAGAAATCATACTAAGGCAAGAAGTTTAAAAGAAAATATTATTTCAGCCTCAACTACCATATTATAATAAAATTTAAAAAGTATTTAGGGCACCACTGTTCTTACTTGTAGGGCTTTCTTCTATTTGCTTTCTATAGTCTGTTCTTAACAGGAGGCAGAGAGGCTTATGAGTAGTGATTTAGACAGAATGTAAATATTTTGTGTTATATATCAAGTAAAAAATAAATATATAAACAACATATGAAATAAAATGATTTCTTTTAAAAAAAATCAGGTTTAGCGCTGGAATGCTAAGGAATACTAAAGCAAAACACTAAAGAGGAAAAAAGAACTGATCTGAGTTTTTAGAAGAAGCGGAACAACCCTAACGCCCAGCATTTCACAGAACATCACAGTGGTAATTTCTTTTTGCCATAAAGCAGTACGAGTAGAGCTGTGCAACAACTCCAACGCGCCTCTAGGTGGCACAGAGCATATTAGTCACATGTGACCAGGGCACCCAAGCTGATACCTGAAGTACTCCCCTCAGTGTGTATCAGCCTGGATTTCTGTACGGGTCATAAGAGGATTTTTTACAAATCCTGACCACACTTAACTACTGAAATCCACTATCTATCTGAGATACACTGAAGAGTTAGGCCAATTCTTTGGAAGTTGCTAACTCATCCTTTCTTAATTTTAAATTTGCTTATTTACAGACATTAAATAGTTACCAGGTGGGCTGTTTTGCACATCTGTAAAACTTTTAACTTTCTAATGTGTGAACAAGTGCTAAATGCTGACACAGAGAAAGTTTCCCTCATGGCAATAAACATTCCAGAGAACAATCTGTCAAGAAAAATGTCTATTTAGAAAGATTCTTATATCTTGATAAGGGAATACGCCTACTTTATTTATTTGCATAAATACTTCTAGAAGGAATTCAGTGAGAACTATAAGTTGTAAGCATCGAGAAGCACTATCACAGTTAGAACAATCATGACATTTGGATACCTTTCCATGTCAGGCAGTCTTAGGATGTGAGATGGCTACTGGCCTGAGAACATCAACCCTAGCAAGGCATTTAAACATTCAAACTGAAAGTCTTCATCATTTTTGTCTTTGCCATAAAGCTGGATTTAGGCTTTTCTTCTCAAGCACTACCACAGAGAAAATGCAGATGCTATGGCAGTATTAGAACACATTTCCAAGATGTTCTCACATTAATAATCCAGGACACAGACAGGCACTCCAGACAATTCCAGAAGACGAATGAACCAGAAAGGAGTTCTTAAAACACTCAGCAATGCTGTTTGCCATTCAGATTCTGAGTTGTGAAGTGGTATACATTTCTACCTATATCTGAATTCGCCAAGAGTTATTCAGCAGCCAGCTTCCTGTGAAGCTACGCCAGATTAAAAGTTCATTATTCTTCCATAAGTGAAAGGCCAGGAGATCAATGTATAGCTTCCAGCTGCAATGCAATTTTCAGCAGAGACTATTTGGAGAAAAATATCACTCAGTATTATGACTTCTACTAAGGAAATGCAAAGTGCAGATTCTTATCTTCACATCAGCTAGAAGCCTGGCAGGTAGTAGGCTACAAATTATTTTTAAAATCTTGCTGCACGTGTGGCCTTTTGCCAGCAAAGCACTTCAGAGTTCACTCAGTTTAACCCAACTAGAGGTGTTGTCAGAAAAAACTGTAGTTCCAGCTGTCTCAACACAAATGTGCTTTAACCTTGCTAGGAAAGTGACCCATTTTGTACTGAACACATTTAAATATAAATTAACATATTCATTGTTCTCACTTATCTATATAATCTTTAATTAATGAAAAAATGCACAGATGATCAGACTGTTACTATGTCAGGACATGTCTTTTTGTACTGAAGTCAGTGCCTCAGAGATGAGAGATCTGCAGAAGCTGTTGCTTTTCTTTTGTTTGTTTTCCTGTGTGGCTGCTAACACAGAAGCAGAATATCAGAAATGTTTGGAAATTACACTCCATTTCCACTAGGAATTCTCTTACATATGCAGAATCCACTCACTCCAAGCTGTTTCTACACGACATTTGCCAGCATTGCTGTTAGTCACTGACCCTCATGCCCTCTATTTCCTTAGCAGCCGTCAATGCGATTGGGACACCAGCGATGATAGAAGGACACCACAGAACAAAAACCTCTCCAGAGACTGTGATAGTCCCTTCAGTTGCCAAGTTTCCCTCCTCCAATATTTCATTCAATCACATGCTGTGTTTCATTTGAATGAGAATGAATTTTCAGAAGCAATACTGACTGGATGCCACTACTGAACTACAAGGTACTTATTAGAGCTTTATTACTAATTATTATCAAATTACAAAAGGAAGATTTCTGCATAAAACTACAATCTCTCTAAACTGAGAAAATGAGCTGTGATTTTGTATTCTCAAATAAGTGTTCATTATTCTTCTGTAAGTACATGCTATGCAGAGATATGATTCAACTAAAAAAAATTCTCTATACAATATTAGAAATGTCAGTATTCACACAGTTACAGGACTTTTTCCTTTGCCATTCATACAACTGCATGACAGTGTCAATAATGTGCCAAGTACAAAGAGAAAAACAGTACAAAAAAAAAAGATTTGAAATTAACTTTCTTCCATGTGTGCCAATCTAGCCAAGTTTAATGCCAGCATTTTTAAAGGCCAGAGACAAAACGTTAATTTTTTTCCCCACAGACCTTTAATTCTGATTTTGGAAAGGGTGGAGGAAGGAATCTAACAGTACAAATTACAACTGTACAATTGCAATTTGTCAGAGAACAGAAAAAAGGGTACAGCATACGATACGGTACAGGAAAGCTTTGCAATTTACTGTTACTAAGATGTGAGTAACACTATGCTGATGTTGCTTTGTGCTTTTGTCTAACTGCACACGGCGGATCTTTTCAGTTATGTTCACCAAAACACTAGTGACTTTTTCGTGAGAGACTTAAAGTCATCAGGTTTTCCAAATATGATGCATCATCCTTCAAAGCCATCTAGTGCATCTACATATTATATGGAACACATATCAGAATCACTGTATTTATAACAAGCAGTATCAAGTATAGGCTACTCTACAGTGAGAGCAAGGTTGTACACCAACCCTTCAAAACAGACCTGCGTGGCTGCTTGATGGCCAAGAAGGTGGCTGGTGATTCACCTGACTGACCAGCGCAGCAGCAGCAGCCACTGATCAGTATTTTAAGGACCAAGTATTGAAGTATTCTGTAAAGCTACAATGTGAGAAGTTAAGAGCTTTGGTAAGAACTTCAGTGCAGACCCACTCCAAGGATCAGACAGGATTTCCAGAGGGAGCTTGGCACAGTTTAACCTGGTTAGAGTCACACTTGTTGGACTCTTTAACAGTCTCCCTGTCTGCACTGAAGACTTTCAGTAGTCAACCTACAAGGCCCAGGGAGACCTTAGCCACCTGCTTAACTACTTTCACAAGACTCAAAAATCAAGCCAGGCATTCAACATCAACAGCTACTTTTGTGTAACTTTCAAATACATATAACAATGGTAAGCAGAGAGAAGTATATTTTACAATTTTGTTCCAAGTTATGGTGAAAAAAATCAAAGGTGGGCATTTCATCAGGGACAAAAATACCAGATTATGTATTTATTTTAAAATATTCAGGCTCGTTTTTGTGTTACCAATAACAGTTAAATGACTAAGGTCTGAAGAACAGGTCTTCTTTCAGGCTTCTAATGATATAACTGACAGTAGGGTTAGGCAAAGCCTGAGTACAGAGTAAAGTAATGAGGAACAACTCTGTGCGTTTTGAAAATCAAGTATTCCTAACTTTAAACCTTAGAAAAGAGATTAGTAGCTAATAGTCAGTGAAATAATGCTTGTGCAAGAGGAACTCTATTCTCTTGCAGGAGGATTATTGCACTGTACACTGCACAGTGCTGTGCTGCTAACAAATGCCCACACAAATCAGACCACACCTAGACTAAGGCCAGATCAAAAAAGTAAGGCAGAAATTTCAAATTTATTTGCAAAACTACTGTTTCTTTTAAGATCAACACCAAAATCCAAGAGCCAAAGCAGTGCAAGTGTTTAAAATCAAATAAAAAACATCTCAGTACCAGTTTCCTTTACTCTAAGCAGATTCAGAATGTTAGAAGTTAAATAATGCCTTGGTAAAGCAACACAAATCAAGTTTTGTTTATCTGCATGTCCCTTTTTCTATAGTGAAGTCTCACCATAGTTCTGTCTGAAAAAGGAAAATCTCAAGATGACAAATTCTGTGCAAATTGCCTGTGAAGATCTGTGGAAACAGACTAGGACCTAACAGGCAGACTAAATTATAACCACTTAAAAAAAAAATAAAGCAGTATGCCAGAATATGCATTTAATTCAGCTATAAAATTGTCTTTATTTCTATACTTCAAGTAATTTGCATGCAAGCTATTCAATGCGATATTGAAAGAGAACACTACGTTATCACTGCACTCGTGGCATTGTTTGCATAACCTCAAAACAGCATGTTATAAGATAGAACAAGCATTAAAAATGTTTTTTTTTTTTAAATGAACAACTCAAAGTAGCCAGTAATTGATTTACAAAACCTCTGCCTTTTTGACTGTTTACTATTATTTGAACGTATCCTTTTCCTTTGTAATGTATTCTCTTGAACATGAAGCATACTAATTGAATCCCATATGAGTACCTTCCTGAAAGAATAAGCTAATGACTTCAGATCAAAATACTGCACAGATGAAAAAAGTTCTATTGACAATAATGACTAACGTGCCCTCTGTTTCAGACGAAACCTATTTATAATATTTAGGGAACATCTGAAGGAAACTATCACCCTTATTCTTGGGGAATAATTAAATGTGATTCATAGAGTGAAATGTAACTGTAAAATATTCTGAATACGTGTGGAAGCCTGTTAAAACATTGTCTCATTTAATTCACATTAACAATAAGCATTACATACTTCATTGTACACAATTAACACTGAGTTAAAATAGTCAGACCAGCAATTTCCAGTTGTCATACCAATAAAACTCTCTAGAAAGTTGAAATTTTGGCTGTTTATTTTTAGATGCTTGACAAAGCAGCAAAACGTGTAAACTGGTGAAGAACATGCTCCATCAAGTGCTCACTAAAGATAACCAACGCTTTGTGAGCAGCATACATTCAGGCACATGACAGACCCTGGCTCTGCAGCAACATACCCAGCAGAGAGTTTGGCTTGACACTGCAGGACTCCTGCACTGCAAAAGAATGCACTTGGCAGACAACCCTCACACGCCGCCCAGAAAGCAAGCACGAGACCTCTGTCCTTCCCTTTACTCACTCCTGCCCATCAGCACCGCAGTTCTCAAATGGACCCTGGCTATGAGCGGGTGGCTTATTTCAACTCTGATCTGGCATACCTAGGTTGCACAGCTGCAGAGGAAAGATTTAGGAAGCAATTCACTGCTGACCTGCATATAAAACGCCAAAAACCCGGAAGGATGAGTGAAGCCTGCCAGGCCTGTTCCCACTGTTGTGTGCAGAGATACTTCAGCTGCTGTAGTGCCTCATTTACAGCAGTTTACATAGAAAAAAAAAATAGGGATATAGCTGCTTATTCTTTATACTGGAAATGAAATACTCAAATGTGTAATTGCAGAGACCAAAGGATCTTCAGTTTCTTATTTCACATGCACCCAAAACAAGCTTGAACATGGGGACAGGACAAATCCCACTGTCTTAGTGTTCGACAAAAGGGGAGAGACATAGTCTGAAGTAGGATCTGACAGGTTGTGCCACTGGGCAGACACACCCTTGCTCCTCCCACTCACAGCAATGCCCAACAAATCCCAATATAGCTTGCTTTATTATTTTTTTAATCTTTACTAAAAGACATATGGTATAGATTGTCATGCCCACAGCAAATTCAAAGTACTCCCCTTGCAAGACACTATTTCATCACAATCTGCTGTTTCCAGAAGCATCAAGGGGAACATGCAATACAGGATGTAATGTCTGTTTTCTACCTGGAGTCACAGGAAGTCTGACAATTCAGATAATGAAATAGGAACAAGGAAAGCAGTCCTGCCTGACCTCCTAGCTGTCTATTTTTGGAAGAAGACACATGATTAGATACATGACAGTAGGCTTTTCTTGTAGGAAATTCCCCAATAATTGCATATGCAGTTGTGTCTAAATAGCTTCTAGCAACAACAACTAGCTTATTTTTATAAGACAAAGTAACAGGGAGAGTAAGATACAATCTTTGTTTAAGCTCGTTTTTTATATTCCTTTTATTACAGAACTTCTAGTATTTCCAACTTATTCAAGTTCCTGGTATACTGCTGTCCTACCTCCCTTCTATTTCTGCTATTTCGCCATATGGTGACCATGTTTTTATGAAGTAAAAGAAGGCAAAACTTCTCTTACTTCTTTTGCATCTGTCTTGTGTGACTAAAATTGAGAAACATTGATTTGTAGTTTTAAACCTGACATTGTACAAACAGTTACTCAAAGAAAAATACCTGGACACTCAAGCTTTCATTGTCTAACATAAAGCACTTTATTTGCCTTCCAATGGCTGAAGTGATTCTGCATCACTGAGCAAAAGGAAATGCTGAGATTTTCAGACAGGAACTTTTCCCATTCGTATCTGCCCTGAGGGTACCAGCCCCCAGTGATGAATTTATCCCTAGGCCCAAAGGAATAACATGCCTGGGTTGGAATAAGGAACTATGAAGGACTACAGGGATAGGTGTCAGGGTCACCAGGACACAGGCTTCAAGACCAGCAATTTGATATTAACCTGCCATAGGTCTCCTTGGCTGGAAGCTACACAAGATGATGCAAGGATTCTGTTAATAATGAAGAAGTGCTAACAGGCTCACAAAATCTAAAATCCTGAGCCACAGAGAGAGGCAGCTGTGGGCAGCTTGCACAGGCCTTGTGACTTCTTCATTCCAACTGAAGGGCATGAAAATACTCTTTCCCCAATTGACTAAAACATATCGGCATATTCTGAAAAGACCATCTTGTGTTCTTACAACAACAGTAAATTTTCTCTCGATGAGGGCTCAACTCCATAAGAAAGTGTGTTCTTTAGGATTTAGAGGAGCTATAACAACAAAGCAATAAAACCCAACAATTTGTTCTTTGAGGATCACAGGCCTTGGGCTCCCTCTTAAAGAAGGTAGGAATACAGAGTCTTGGTTTGAGGAGGTATGCTCCCAGAGTTATCGTATGTTGCAAGGCCAGAACAACCATCATTGCTAATATAGACCTTCCAGACATATTTTCAAAAAACCTCAAAATGACAACAAAAATCCATTGGAGGAGGCTGATCAAAAAGAAGAATCTGCATTTTTTGCTTTCACCTCTCCAGCAAATATGAGTGTCTGTGTATGCATATGTCTTTCCTGTACAGTCCCACAGCATTTTTTCCTATAGCCTATGTATAAATGCCAAAAAGCACGGAAACGGAACAATTCAGAAACTGACTCAGTTTCCGTGTAGACTTCCATAGTACAGTTCTTAGGCAACTGCACTGCTAGATTCAAGTGCTTGGCAATGCTTCCAATGTAACTAGTGTTTATTCTTTGCATTCCTGGCAAATAAAATTATTTTGTAAGAGATAAATATGCAACTAGGCTTGAAAAATCCCACTTCTAAACATTCTGTAGTATCTACAAATGGAAGTGTGCCTGAGAAGGCACATGAGCCTCACACAAGGTGTAACGCATAACACCTGGATTCAAAAGAGAGGAAATCCTAATCACATAGGCAATGAAGAACTAATTTGTATTCAAAGATCCTGTATATTAATACATTGCATTAAAAATTATGAGCTAAAGTATTTTGTACTTTATGGAGGAGAATGAATTCATCAGATATGATTATATAAAAAGTATTTTCTAATTCAACTAAGACTATAATCTTTTGTGATGCAAGCTCATTTACCTCTGATTTTTGCAATTTAGTAGAACTAAATTACAGTGAATTTACCTTCATCAAACAATTTCTTACCTCAGGCCCTGGAGGACCCAATGGTCCATGGGATCCAGGATCTCCAATTTTCCCCTTAAAAAAATCCAAAGTTATATTTTTGATTGATTTTTTTAACAACAGATTGCTATGAAGATTTAAAAAACATTTATCAAACAGAAAGCCAACAAAAGTGTTGAGATGACTTTTCCACTAAATAGGGAATTTTGTAACTGCCTCTCTTCAGATTCAATTAAGATTAGTTCTTCAAATCTCTTTGAAGTCACAACAAAAAAAATGCAAATCAGCTTTGGACAAATAAAATTGGGCGTTTCGGGATGGTCCAAATAGTCGTATAAAAAAACCTTGACACACATAGCTGTTTTCACAATAAAAACTATGTATTATTTAAAAGGCCAGGAAGCAACTGTTACAGATATTGGTTTGCATATGAGTACTTATGTAGTTGAAGTATCCCATCATGGCCAAAGAAATGGCAGTTTTGTGATTAATATGAGTCTTATCCACATATGACAGTGACTCCATTATATACAAATACTGATACGCCTAGAAACTAACCAAAATATTTCTCTACATTATATCTGTTCTTCCACATTTTTACAAGTTTGCTGCTGCTGCTGCCGTAACTAGGTGTTCCTTGAATAAAATTAAAGCCTGTCCTGGAAAATCTTTTTTTAATTTGTAACATAAATGATTTTATTGTAAATGTATTCTACAAAGTTAAACACTATATTATTTGCAGGACTGAGGTCTCATATCTTAATTTAACATAAGTCAAGAAGCTGGTCACATTCAGTTTGTGTTTAAAATCTACAACTGTTCAGGAATGGGCTGATTCACGTGTTTATCTTTAAATGAAAATGCTTGTATCTTTAAAGGCAGAAAGGCTGAGTTTTCCCATCTAAGCCTAAGCAAATCTGTGTAAAAGTTTTGCAGGATTAATGTTTATATTATAAATTTTCTGGGACAAAGACAGTATTTTTTACTGAGTTTAAAGACCGATGATATTCATGAGGTCTAAGTAGGTTTATCAGATAGTGGCTTGATTGCACATAAGACAACAGGGACTGATTAGTTCTTTAACAGCATAAACTATTGGCAGCTTTTAACTATTTATCAAAAAGAGGCAGACAGCAGTGATAAAAACAAGTGAGGAAAAAGCCAGGTAACCCTGTGCAATGCCTTTTCTACCTCAATATTTACAAACCCAGCAGAAGTGGCAGCACTGCACAGGTGCCTTTAAAGCTGCTAAAAATCAGTAGGAATTCATGACTACTCCCATCCCTGTGAGAAATGGCTGGGTATTAATGAGATTTCCCACATTCTCTCCAAATCCAGCTAGCCCAAATGGTCATCTTGGCAGCTCCCAAAGCTCTCAGTAAATTTGTTTCAAACATTACCAATACGTCTATTTCCCCACAAAGTGACTGTCACAGAATACTTAATATCCTAAGCCCTCCTATATTAAAATATGAGACATATACTGATTTCTGTAATAAAATCTCACATCTTAGGACCTGACCCTCACTAGCCAGTCACCAGAAATAAAAGCAGTTCAGACCTTGTTCTTTGTGCATTTTGAATTAGGTAACTTCTAGAGGATTACATGACAATATGAACATAAGAGATAAAGAAGTAGCCAATATAACAACATATAATGATATACTGACAGCAAAAATCGATATGTAAACTTACTGGGGGTCCTGGCTTTCCTCTGGTCCCTGGAGGTCCTGGCAAACCAAGCGCACCCTGAAAAAAGAAAGCTATTAAATACACATGAAAATGTATTGTTGTGTTATGTTGGAAGCAATAGATTGCTACACTTTGCCACCTAAAACAGGCTTTGAAATAATTCTGCAGGATGAGAAGTGTCTTCTAACGTTCAACTTTCATCAAAAGACTTGTCACAGGATACGCTGTTTCAGTGACTTCTGATGTACTAGCCAAATAGGAAAGAAGATACTTATTTATCTCAGTTTCACAATATGAGGGAACATACCAGACCATGTGGTGCTGCTAACCACAGCTGGTCCAGGTGAGCTGCAGATGAATCTCAAAGGTTCAAGGGAAAAATATCTTTTACAACAGTTTCTTACTAGTTTCAGATCATACCATAATTCTTTCCTTGTTTGACACTTCTCTCAACACATCAGCCAGAACTCTGCCCATGCCCTTTACTTGTCTTTGTTCACTACTTTCTATAAGTTTTAATTAGCACAGCATTTCTTACAAATATGTTAATTCAGCAGTATCCAGTAGCTTTTATTACTACATTCTACTTTTATGCAACTGGCTTGTTGCATTTGAAGAGACTCAGAAGCCTGATGAAGTTGCTGAAATTGGACAATTTTGTGAAACAGTGCAATTATAAATTACCTTGTCTCCTGGGTACCCCTGGTCTCCTGGCTCTCCTGCAAGGCCATGTTCACCCTAAACGACATATTATTTTATACAGACATTTATGTGGCTTAAAATGGGGTAGTTATCAGAAATTGAGAAAGATTAATTTGATATTTAGTATTTAAAATTAACACAGATCTTTGAATGACAATACAAGATGTTGCACTGAAGCACCCCTCCAGGAAACCCTATATACACAGCACCGGATTTTGTTATGCCTAGTAATAAGCGCTCTCCAGAAGCTTGTCTGCAGTACCAGATTGTGAGACTGAAGTAATTTTAAAAAAATAAAAGTCAGAAGAGAAAAGAAATCAAAAGGAAAAATGGAAGGCTTTGTAAAGTACATTATTTTGCTCAAGATTTAATGAAAGGAGCCTGAAAGAATTATATATCTCTATGAAGATAATGGAAATTATTTAAATCACCTTATCACCTTTCATTCCAGGCTGTCCCACACTCCCTGGGAGACCCTATTAAAATGAAGAAAACAAAAATCCAATGTTTGCCTATAATATGGAAAGCAACATAGGCAACAGGCTGTGGGATTGTTTAGCACCATACCGTGGGCCCCTGAATTCCTGATGGTCCACTCGGTCCTGCTGGCCCAATGCCTCCCTATGAGACAGCAAGAAAGGTGACTACATTAAACATTTGATGAAATGGAGTAACTTAAAAGACTGATAACATAATGTGGCGTTTTATGCACCACAGAGAGGAACCAAAATCTTTTCCAGGCTGATTTCTTGGGGAAAAAAGTATCCATATTATAAGCCTTTACAGGTCCCAACCACATCAGCAGAAATGCAAGAAACTAAACTTCCCTCTTTTCCTTTAGATTATGTATTGAAGAGAAGACTGCAATGCATTAGGCAATGCAGAATAAGGAAGCTTTCTTTTGTACTGCAACTGCACAGCCCATGGCTATTTCCTCTTGTCTTTACGGTTACATCACATCACTACTCTATAAAGCACTGAATTTGGCTTAAAGGAATTATTTTACCATGAGTAGTGCCATAAAACGTGACTTTTACTAGGATTTCTCAACTCTCAATGATTTCTAAAAGTTTAAAGTTAAAAACAATAACAAACCAAAAAAAAGAAAAGATGGGATTCTTCCAAAATACCAAGTGTGTAAACTTAACCTTAAGTTCTGATGGTCATGCTAACTTTTTCTGTTCTCATGTACCTTTACAAGTCTTACGAGGAGCAGCTGAGGGAACTGGGCTTGTTTAGTCTGGAGAGAAGGAGACTCAGAGGGGACCTTACTGCTCTCTACAGCTCCCTGAGGGGAGGCTGCAGGCAGGTGGGGGTCGGTCCCTTCCCCCAGATAACAAGCGACAGGACAAGAAGAAACAGCCTCAAGTTATGCCAGGGGAGGTTTAGAGCGGATATTAGGAAAAATTTCTTCACAGAAAGGGTGGTCAAGCATTGGAACAGGCCACCCTGGGAGGTGGTGGAATCACCATCCCTGGAGGTGTTTAAAAAATGTGTAGATGTGGTGCTTAGGGATGTGGGTTTAGTGATGGACTTGGCAGTCCAGGGTTAACAGTGGGCTTGTTGATCTTAAAGGTTTTTTTCCAACCTAAATTATTCTATGATTCAAAGCCCTTACTACATTTCTCCTTTCTGGGATTTATAAAGTTTTATGACTTGAAAATGAAAAGCGAATGAGAAATGAAAAAAATTCAGAATCTTAAAAGATCAACACAGAAACAGCAATAATATTAATGAAAGAGTGAGCTAAACATAAGAAATGATTTATCAATAGGTAAAACTATATTATATAGAGAAAAATCTATCTACTTTCTGCCTATTCTACTTCTGGACAAAAAAAAGGCAGTGTTATATCTCTGACTATGCAAGAATTTCGTAACAAATATGAATAAAGACATCTTTTGCTACTTGCTAATTGTGACATGGAAAAGATGAGATGGACATCTACTGATTTCCAGTTCAGCACACATTCATTATTCTCTGGAAACTTTTTTGGGTAGTTAGCAAAAACATTCCTCTGCAGCCATCATCAGACTCATGGCTCACTGAAGAAAAAGGAAGACTGATGACTTAGCATCTCAATGGTGCTTGGTAAAGCTCCCAAGAGAATTGCCACTCTACATTGCTTTAGCCTTACATGACTGCTTCAATGATATATTCTGTCATGTTAGTTAATGCCAAGATAAATTGTTTACATTGCTGTCTCTTACTTGTGCTTTATGTTTTAGTTCAGCAAGGCATTTCTGTATTAATGATACTGTACATTGAAATGCATACTTATGGCAACAATAGCATCGGTTGAAAAATCAGAGGGATACTAAGCTGGGAAATTTAGCTTACAAAAGCGATGGGAAGAAGTTCCAAAAGAGCTTTACAAAATTCAAGTTGATGAAACTCTTGTCACAGTCTCCAGATGTATCGTCTGACATAATTAACAGCAAAGAACTGGAACTATTAAAAAATAAAACTGAAAAGTGATCTCACTGAAAAGGGTTGAATTACTAAGGCTGTCAGTTTTTAAAATTGTCCTTCATCTACAACAGCCCTGCTATATGTTAGCACATGCTTATCGGTTAAAAATTGCTGATAGATGAAAACCACAAATTACTTCAGCTACATAAAGCATACCTTTTCCACCATTTCTAATTTTTTTTAGAATGGTTTAGTTTTTTAGTGAAACTAAAACCAAATTGCTTTTACATGACAAAAAATAAGATACCAGAAAAGGAAAACTAATGCTTCCTAGTATTAGGGGTGTGTGGGGGGGGGTTTAAACAAAAATAGAAATGTGATAGCTCTGATAACTGTGGTGCTAAATTTTCTGAAAGTCTCCATCACATTAAAACTCATGGGTTTGCAAGTCTTGAGAGACTGACTGCTCAGCCAGCCAGAACTCTGAACTTGGCAACAGCTTTGTATATTACAAAAAATCATGGAAGAAAGAATTCTTGGACTCAGCTTGCTGATGCTGCTCACTTTGCTGTTGTTCTCATGAGTACAAAAATATAATTAGCTCTTGACACTGTATACAGCTGGGCTGGACAAGCTACTTGAATTAACACTGTTGGTTTCTGCCAGATTAATATATTTAATCTCATGTTCAATACTGCATCTTGTAATAGTATAATATGTTTAATTAACTAAGTATTTTAGAACAAACATTGAGATCTCTAGTTCTTTACGCAGTTTTGGATGACCACTAGCATCTGCCTGAATAAGGGCCATGAAAACAAAGGCCAGGGTGCACAAATCCATCTGGAGAGCAGGTGCGGTCAAGGAAAAAGGCTGCACCACACATGCTGTACTTGGGGATGCTACAGTCACCTGAAATTCCCCTGAGGTCTTGGTGAAATTATCCTACAGTTTCAAAAGCACAATGGTCCCTTGTAAATATAAACTCTGGAACAAAGGACAGCTCTTCCAATTATCTTACTGCCTGGGAAAGTGGGAACCAGAGTAACTAATATGGTGTAATGCAGAGACACAAAGGAGTGCATAATAGTAAATTTTACTGATGATGTGTATACAGTGTGTTAGTATCCACAAAAGATTCATGCCACTAGATACCGAAATCCTTTTTAGCCATGTTCTGACCTTATTTCAAAACCCCAGCTAGATCTGCTGATGCTTTTGAAGCTTCCAATGCGTGTTCAGAAAACTGGAGGAAATATTGCTGGGTCACTTTCCTCAACTATAAAATCTTACTGTAAGGTCTTATCAGCCACAGAGAGTTAACCGCCCCTGAGCGGCAATGCTAATGTGTTTGGGCTGAATAAACGAAGATACCTTTAAAAACAGCCTAATGTATCCAACAAGATCTATTAAGCTGTTGGAATAACCCTACCTTTATGGAACCACATTTCTACATCATAAGAACTTGCCCATACATATTTTTAATCACACATTTGTCATCCCAAGCACTAAACTCATAATAAGATCAGAAGCTCACTTGCAAATTTATTTCTACCTCCAAAAATGTCATTGTTTTTCAGCATATATACATATACCTCAGCTACAAACACACAAGTGTAGGGATCAAAGGAGCTCTCTGCTTCATAAAAGACCTCTAATTCCTTGTAGTCAAATGACCTGCAGCAGATAATGTAAAGTTTCCAAGAATTCTGGTCAAACCCTAATTCCAACAGAAGATGTGAATATTTGTGTATTCCCTGTAAAAATCTTGTTCCAAATGGTCACATTGTGAAACTAAAAGCTATACACATGAAGATTTAGCTTAATAATTGTACATAATGAAGAAAGAAATGCCAGTTTCTATGCTTTACTTTCTTGCCTTTACTTTGAATAAAAATTATGTATGGGCACATAATCAAAGCTTTTTTTTTTCCCTTACACACATGGAACCATGCAGAAGAATCTCACATTTCAATGAGAGATGGCAGGCCACTCAGATGACGTTCACAGGCAACAAGCAAAACAATTGCTGATTTCATGCTGGTCAAAATCTAAATATACCATCAGTGTATTTGGGGGATTTTTTCCCCAATAGCTCATATCAGCTGAGAAGGACCTGGGAGTTCTAGTGGACAGCAAGTTGCCCCTGAAGCAGCAGTGTGCTCTGGTGGCCAAGAAGGCCAGTGGGATCCTGGGGTGCATTAGGAAGAGCTGGCCAGAAGGTCAAGGGAGCTGATCCTCCCCTTCTACTCTGCTGTGGTGAGGCAGCAACTGGAGTGCTGTGTCCAGTCCTGGGCTCCCCAGTTCAAGAGGGACAGGGAACTGCTGAAGAGGGTCTGGCAGAAGGCTACGAAGATGACGGGGGGACTGGAGCCAACTCTTTTATGAGGAAAGGCTGAGAGGGCTGGGCCTGTTGAGCCTGGAGAAGACTGAGAAGGGATCTTATAAATGTCTACAAATATCTTAAGGGCGAGTGTCAAGAGGATGGGGCTGGGCTCTTTTCAGTGTAGCCCAGTGACAGGACAAGAGGCAATGGGCACAAACTGCAACACAGGAAGTGCCACCTGAATAAATATGAGGAAGAACTTCTTCACCTTGAAGGTGACAGTGCACTGGAAGAGGCTGCCCAGGGAGGTTGTGGAGCCTCCTTCTCTGGAGACATTCAAAACCCACCTGGATGCAATTGTGTGCAACCTGTCCTAGGTGAACCTGCTTTAGCAGGGGGTTGGACTAGATGATCTCCTGAGGCCCTTTCCAACCCTGAATATTCTGTGATTCTGTGATTATTGTTATATTTCAGCTACATACAAGTAGAAAAGGCTTTAGACTAGTGATTGAAAGTAATTTCTGTATTTCACACAAAATTATTAACACTCCATCTCTGTAAATGACCACAACTCAGCAACGTAGCAAATGGAGATTTGACCATGCAAACACTTATGCTCATAAACTCTAGGAAGAGCTAAACTGCTAAGTTTTAATCAAAATAATAAGCATCTTTTTAGATGTGATATATAATAGGCTTTTTTAAAAACTGAGATATATTTGTACAATTATCAAAATCCTTGAGATAAAATTCCAAAGACATTTATGTAAGAAAAGCAAACTAACTCAAAGCAAATTCTCAAGAATGCAACCTCTAATATTACAAGTAGTTTAATTGGCTCAAATATGGCAAGTGACAAGAATACAATCAGTCATGTTTGCATGAAGAAGGCTGCAAGCCACAGAGGTTCCTTGTCCAAGCTTCTGTGCCTTCACTATAGCAATACCATAAGAATCGCAATCAGGCAGCAAGGGATGACTTATTTTGTTATGAACACATCATTAAAAAGACAATCATGGAACTCAACTGGCACACTCAAAGGAAAAGTTAGATGACCATCAGTGTAAACTAACAAACATCAAGAATATTTCAGATCTCCAGATATAAATTAAAAAAAAAAACCAAAAAACCAAACACTGGAGACAATCATGGCTTTCTTAATTGAAGTGTAAACATGCTATTTTCTCCCACATGTTATGAACTATGAAATGGCTGGGTAGCCAGCCGTGACTGAGCCAATACCAAGAATCAAATCCAGGTCTTCTATCAGTAAACACATGAATTACTTAAAATAAGGCAGTAAGACACATGGTATGAAAGTATCAATCTTTCCCATCTCCTGTAGGCCTCATTCATGTCACAGAGCTTCCCTGTCACAACTGTATTTATACAACTACAGCTTGCAATGTCATAGTGAGCATCACAACCTTATTCTAAAAACATAAGACAATTTTTGGACTGTGGATGTCAAAATGTTTGGAAGTATTGTGCTTTTTCAAAAACAAACACTGGCTTTAGGGGTATAAACTAGCCAACTTGGTTACTGCAAGTAAAAATCCCAGACATACCAGGTCAGAAATAAGCATAAAAACCCAAATCAAATATAGAAGTTCTCCATACTAGTTTTGTACAGTAATTTCAATTGCAATCATGGCTACCTAAACCAAAATCTTTTAAGATCTCTAGACTCTTATATTTGTTGTTATTATTTCAAACTTACAAGCCAAATATTCTAATGAAGCCATATCAAAGTAAGTAATAAATGTATACTCACTCTTAGACCTGGAAATCCAGGAGGACCAACACCACCAACAATTCCCTTCAAAGAAAATGAATTTTAGATTATCTGAATTTTACCATTTTAAAAAATGCCCAGTGATAAGATAAAGAAAAGTGATCTGCAAAGCAAGTCACTAGGGTTTTTACAGAGTTCCTGAAGAATGACAACTTACCACTGTATGGGCAAATATGCTTATTAAAATTCCTGATTATGGAATTAAATCTCAAGATACATGCATCATTAAATAATTCCTGCATTACCAAGGAATGTGAGATTTGTTGCCATGATATTTAAAGTGGGAAGATGAAAAAAAAAATTCTTTGTGGTGGAAAAATACACAAAAATTTATTAAATATTCCTTTGAAAGATAAATAGGACACCAGCTCAGTTCATAGCAAGACCTTTGCAAATTAAAGGTTACACTCTTTTTGTGAAAAAATACTTCTTGATACAAACCACAGTACCTGTACTTTATGTAGAAGTAACAAATTCATCAGTACTCTACTACTGGCTCTGTTTCACTCAAGTTTAACTCAGCAGAGGTTAAAACACCACGGAGAACAGTTGCCAAGTTTCTATGCCATGCATGAAAGGCATATTGTAGCCCTCCAGGTCAGCTTGCTTTGCACAGGCTGTACCAACGTCTGGGACCTGCTATTCAATGGTTATCATACATAGGGTGCACTGCAGCCCGTCGGCACCCACACTGAAGGGGGATTTTTATGCAAGCAAATCTCAGCCCATTCTGAAGCTGTCCAACAGGGCACGGCTGCTGAGCATGGGACAGAGGACACCTTCATGCTTTCCTCCCTTCTCTAGTGCCTATGCACCTTCTCCAGCCTGCTTCAAACTAACCACAGGGGAAACCGAATGCTCTAGAAACATCCTCCAAGGCAGACTGACATCCTCAGAGAAATGAGAGGGTGTTGTGGAAAGCAAGGATGGCATTACTCGGTTAAGCAGAAGGAATTAGGCATGGAAACAAATGTCATTAGTGTCAAGTCAGCATACGGAAAGAAATGTGTTTCCTTCATGTTCCTGCCACCACAGGCCTCCCCTGCTCTCCACTGTCAGCTCATGAACAGGCTCTGTAAATATCCCATTAGCATTGCAGCCCCCTGCAGCTGCAGCTCTGGCCCCTTGCCTGAACAAGCCCTGCAGGGTGAGTTTTGGGGGAAGCAGGGAGAGGGGTTGCTACCTGTCTGAGGAGGCAGTAAGATCAGCAGCTGTTTTGGCAGATTAGAAGGAACTTGGTTGCAAATGCTTGTGTTAAAAAAGGCTTCTTTGTAAAGTGCAAGTCTGTAACTTCAGATTCAGGCCTTCTGAGCTTGTTTCTATTAAATTACTGTTCTGCAGGTATTGTGGAAAGACAGTATCTGCTTTATCAGGAACAGAGGAACACTTGGGAGTACCAAGAGGGGAAGGAAGAACTTACCTTTTTATATCATATGCAAAGCAGCTGGTGATGCTCATGACACCTCAGAGGGCTTTCAAGATAAAAAACGCCATACTGACACCACCTGACATTCCCACAAGGGGAGCTTTGCTTCAGGGACCAGAAATGCAAAATATTTTTTTTCCTATGTTCCAAAATGCTGGCACCAAACATTAATAAATCACCAGCAAAATTCATGTAAGCTTTTCTAAAATAAGTTTCTAAAATGGGTGTGTCAGGATGGGGAAGGCCTTCAAAAAGGAGACCATCTCTGCCCAGTTGCTGACTCTGGTCCATGTCAGAACAACCTTTATACACAAACTGACAGCAGTTTCCAAAGGAGCATCCAACAATAAAAGCACATTCAAATCAGCTGCTTTTTTGCCTAGCACTTACTGCTATTCCCTTGTCTGGCCCGAAACCCTTTTACTGGTTTCTCATATCAAAGGAAACCTGAGTTTTGAGTCTGCAGCCAGTTTTCCTACAAATACAGCAAAGCTCCTTTGATAGCAGCCAGTGATGTGCCTGTGCCACAGTTTGAATACCATACCACGAGAGCACTTTAGCTTGCACACACTGCCAAGGACAAAGCTGTTATCATACTGATTATAATGCACTAAATGACATACTAGCATAATTGTATTCAGTAATAGTTCAAAGGATGAAATCAACTGTCAAATGCATAAGAATACGAAAGCTAGGGGTTTGGCATACATGCAGAGTCCCATTTTGTTAAGGTGATCTTAGAATAATGGTTTAAACAAACAATGCAAAGTCATATCCAATGCAAGAATTTTTGAAGAATTCAAATCAGGAATGCAATGAGGACAGCAAGACATTGATTCTCAAGGTAGTCAGCACATACAGTGGTGGAAACTGTTCTCTCAGTAGCTTTCTGGTTCTTTTCTCTTTCTTTTTTATACCACTGCTTATTACAATACTATCCTGGCAATTTCCATGGAAAAGTAACAGTCCAAAATTTTCCTGCAGACTTTAAGACATCACTTTGAGGCAAAAGTCTCCTTTCCATCTGGGAGGGGAGTTAATACTGAGTGTTACAAATTCTACCACGTTAATCAACACACAATTTGATACTTACAGGATTCCCATCTGGGCCAGGGGGGGCCTCTATTTCCAAAGTCACCTGGAAAACCCTAAAGCAGAAGAGAGAATGCTTGTTCTTTAATATTCAAGACAAAAAGGGTGGTCTGAACACTGAATTCCTATAGGTATTAGAAATTAGCAAATCAGCAAGTGGATTCAGGGAGAGAGAATGTACATTCAGGGAGAAGCAGAAAGTTTCAGCTGCACAGTTCAAATGAACAGAATAGTGGCATTTGCTTGTCTCCTAAATTCATAACCAAAAAAGATATAATTATACACAATGTGAGCATGGGGAAAAATCAGATGTCTGATTTGCTTTAAGAGCAATATTAAACAATATTACTTGAATTACTTGCTTGGAGTCTCTTTTCTCATTTAGTATTTTTACTTCAATTTTCCCCCTCCCCATTACCTACAGCATTCACTAAAACATCTGCCTTTTGTTCTCTCCTTACTCTTCCCCAAATATTAATGGTTGCAGTCTCAGTGTGACATGTACATTAGAAGTCAATTTTTTCAATTTAAATTTCAATGTTTCTGGCACAATACTGTCCTTACCAATGTTAACACTTGGCTTAGTATGCATCTAAAGATTGAAAAAATAACTCAAACAAGACATGGAAAAGCTTTATTCATTTTCTCAGAGACTAGGATACCAGGCCAGGGAAGAAATCTGACTGACCAAGTCAAGCATCAAAGCTTGAAATGGAATTTCCATTTCTTGCTTGAGAAGCAAAATGAAGTGGAAACCCACTACTTTACTGTCTCTAATCTTTCTTGCTTCCTCTCAGAGTTTTGCAGATTGCTTTACTTCTTTCTGATGTTGCCCACTGCAGAAGCACACAAATTGCTAGGGGAAAATGGTTTGGGTTTTTTTCCATTTTTTTTTTTGTGTGGGTTTTTTTGATTAATTTTTATCAGTATACTATTCATATACTATTTCTCCAGAAAAGCCACATGAAGCTAATAGAAGCTCATGCTATTAGTCTGAAGCAGCATCATGCAATATTTTCTTTATTCCTATCACTGTATAAAGTTAGAAGAAAGGACAGAGCACAGACCTACAGAGAAGTCAACATCCTTTTTAATTACATTGTAAGGTCCATAGAAAAGCCTATCATAAAATTTGCAAAATACCAAGCTGGAAAGGTATTCTGCCTGGAAAAAATCCAAGCTAAGATGCTCACACGGAAGAGACTTTTCCTAGAATGGAAAAAAAATCTCACACAATATTAGAGTACTGAGATTAACTGAGAGATGGACTGACCTTAAAAAATCTGCCACAAAGCACCAGAGTATTACTAGTCCATCTCCATGGGGAAAAGGAGCAAATTCCATCCCTGCGATAATTTTTACATGAAATACTCTGTCTTTTCAATGTTTGAATGTCTTTTTACCCTTCCCTGTGTATCAGGAACAGTACTTTGAGGCATTAACCTTTCACCTCTCCAAGACTGTGTTCAAACCTGCTGCAGGTCAAATGTACAATTCATTTGGCCTTTTCAATCTACCTTGTTTGGAGGACATCCACATAGCTGTCCAGCTCAGGGCTCAGTAAAGCAGTGTCTTTCCTTAATGGAATGGGGGATATGAATCATCAAACAATATTATATGAAGAGCAGTCAGAAAGATAATATAAACTGCAGCAAGCAGGTGGAAAAAATTGTATCCTAAACCGAAGTAGTTTAAATGCAGCTTAAGCCATATTTGGCTTTAGTAGTAACTTTAACCAAAAAATCTAAAAGTCAAGGCAACTTTTAATGCATATATATATATATGTATATATAATGTATACACACTGCTAAAACAGTATGTTGAAACAGCTTAACAGGCTCTTAAATCCCATCATCGTGCTGTAAATTAATTTGGGACATGCGTAACACTCCCTGTATGATCTTTTGGGTTGATTTTGTCTGGAGTTTTTTTCTAGATTCTCCTCCAAATTCAGGAAAGCAAAAGATAGGAATGCCTCTCACAACAACGAAATTTTTATTCAGGATCTGACCATGGAACTCACAAATAAGAATCTATAGCTGTAACTGTAAGATCTGACAGTACAGATCTTTACACCATGACTGTCTTATTGTTTAAAAAGTAGAGGTTCATAGGTTAAGGGTTAATAAAGCAGATTACATTGATTCTCCAACCATACACCATCGGCCAGATTTTTGCAGAACTCTGAAAATGCAATGTAAAATTTCACACATGCAAAATGGGTATTTCACAGTGCCTATGCTGTTAAAAGCTACCAGCTGACATGGCACAGACAATGATTAATTTACCACCCTTAGCATCATATTTTGGTTGTACTGTCTACCATTGGTATATGTTAACAGAGGCAGAATTGCCATGACGCACGTGAATATCAATATTTTTTTTAATGGAAACACACAAATGAGGCATCTAAAGTGAAATGCAGGATGCAATGGGACAGTTTTACCAGCCACCAGATCATAGATGCAGGTCACAGATGATGTTTTACATACATCAGGAACCCAGAAGAGCATGAGTTATGAAAGGGACAGATCACTCACAGTCATCATAATCCCATTCCCAACATCATGTGTCAGAATTCTAACTGATGATGATAAAACTATCTTGGTAAGTAGAAAAGTGAAAAGGAAATGTGACATATGAAAACAGTCAGAAAAGTCTAATAATGGAAGTAAAATACTACTGTGCAACAAGTGTTTTATTACATCAATATCATCATTTAACATTACTATTATAAAGCATACAAAGGATGACTATTCATAATTTTAATACTAAACAGAACTGTTTTTACAGTTACAATGGACTTAATAAATTCTTGGTATAATTTACAAGGTCTGTTCTGTCACTTTGACTACTGATTGTAACTAATCCCATGTAAAAGAGAACTATGTAAAACATTCCCCCAAATGGGGTCAAACTATTTATGTAAAAGCACTATGGATCATACTAATAGGACTGACAATTCATTAAAAATACTGCAAACTAGCCAAATTTTATATTACAAGCATACAATGGGAAGAAATTGAATACATACGCTTCCACTATGAAATACTTTTTTAAAAGCATATTGTATACAAAAGTAATCTAAAATTCAAACAAATCCTCACTCTATAATCTTCACTCTATAATCTTCACAATAAAGATTTTGGTAATTGAATATTCTGTTCCATTTCAAATATGCCAGAGATATTACAAATATGAAGAACTATTCAACAAACCTGCTAAGTAGTAGCATTTTGTATGTACAACCCATTACACAATCCACTTTTCTTATACTTTAATGTTACTTCCAAAACTAAGATCATATTTGGGACCTGTTTTCTTTCTGAAGGCTCTCTGCCAGTCAGACAGTTTTTTCCCCAAGTATTATTATTGACAGAATTTTTGTCCAAGTAAGTAAGTTGCATCCTAGAACACAAGGCAAGGAGCCTAACTTCAGGCACCATGCAATTCCCAACCCAAATTTCATTTAGCGACCATGTCCTGCTCCAAAGCACCAGCGCTGTTAACTATTAGTTAACAGTCCAGGACACTGTGTCAAAAAACATTGTCATCACAGTTTTCATTGGGGTTAAAATAACACATGTTCTCTAAGTCTGTGATCCAGCAAAGTACTTCAAGCCAGGTTCCCTCATTATTGCTTTCCTAGTTTGATCCCTAAATTAGTAGCCTTCGGTCAAATAAGTACTTTATAGATCATAGAAAGCATTCCTTGGGACTGAGGAAATAACAGCATTACAGAGGAATCATTACTGAATGAAAGCAATCATGGACATCATACAGTGGTGGTTTTAGTGCTCTGTCACCTATGTGTAACCTCTCTGAATTGATTTATATGAATGCAAGTCCTTATCAGAGCATACCCTGGCATTGCTAGAAGCTGTGCTCTTAACTGTAAATTAAAAACAGCTGCTTACTACAGCATGCACAGCACCAACTGTTATGGATTGAAACAAACTACTACACTGGCAATCACAAGCCTCAGTGTAATCTGCCACAGAGAATGAGATGATAATGCAAAACATGTTTTCAGAGTACCCTCCTGTCACCTCCTCTTCATTTTCCACACTGAGCACAAGCCTTTGCTTTCTGTCCAGGTTCTTTTTCAGCATTGCACATGACTCACCAGTACAACCCATTGCCAACTACTGCAAGGTACTGATGGCACAGATCCCTTCTTGCCCAACGCTCAGATGCACAAAAAGTAGGATTTTATGCAAATTATAAGTGAACTACAATATGGTCAACAAGCACAGGAGCATCCCATCCTGCTAACCAAGTAATTAAAAAGCAGATTCTTACTTTGATTTTACACCTTAACAATAAGACAGCAACTTCAGAAAGAGCAGTCTATCAACTTAATGACACTTCTCCAGTTGCCTTTCTTTACATCAAAAGGAACTCTACTGAAGGCTAGTGCCTTTTTTGGCTGGTGTTAGATCACACAGAAAACAAAACATAATTAGACAGAATTCTCCACAACTTTCATAGCATACACCAAGGGCCAAACAATGGCAATCACAGTACTGCTGCCGAACAAGCTTGTTCAACATGTTAGATGAAAGTCATCTGAACAGCTGAGTGCACAACTGGAGAATGCTATCGTAGTTTCCAATCTCAAACCACAAGCAAGTTGAAATTGGAAACTCCTGGATAGCTTCAAAGACCTAAAATAATAAGGTTGCAGCAGAAAACAAAACACTTGGCACTGAAGATATACCACAGGAAATACATAAACCTTCATAATGTATACTCGACAGATTTGTGTTTATTTTCAGCTGTAGAAATACATGCTAAGTAGAGGACAGCTTTAATTTACCACAGTCCAGAAACATCAGACGTTAGCAGCAGTTGATTTGCATTCACACCAACACCAAAATCAGACTTACAAAAAACTTGGATCTGTGCATCTTGTGCTAACACTGATTTTATAGAATATATTTATATGTTCCTGTCATCTGTCAACCCTCAGGTAGCTGATATAATGAACCAGCCACAAGGCTCATCAGATTAAGTCTTCCTCACTTCAGAATATCTAGTACTTATAATCTGCACAGAATTTGCAGTACTGTAAAGTACTAATTGGAAACAATAGAAAGTCATCTATTGAAAAAGTAAAAGTACCGTTTTTCAGCTGATTAAAGTTGTGTATTATTATAAGAGTGAATTACAGATGCATTTACATTGGCAGCAAATATTGTAACAAGTGTTAGAAGCTTTACCTGTCTCCCTTTAGGACCTCTTTTTCCACGAAAGCCTGGGATGCCCTGAGAAAGAAATAACCCATCATAAGTAGGTTTTCTTTTCAATAGCTTAAGTTCAAGTAATCAAACCTGCATTTCATTTGAAAAGACAGTGTAAGAAGAAGCACCATAAAAAAAGAAAAGAAAAGAAAACATTCGAGCAAAGAATCATACAAACAATGTCCTATAACAGGGGGGACAAACTACAAACTTTGCTTGTCTTTACTGTGGCCACATCAGAACTATGAAGGGCCATATCCTGCATCCATCAAAGCACATGGCCAGACATCCTTTGTGCTCAAAAAAACCAAAACAAAGCTCAAACACAGATTGAGATTAACATTTCCATAAAATTATCCAACAAATGACAAATACTGATTATTGACTAAAAAAAAATTCTTCAATGAAAAATACTCATTATGGACATTCGTGGTAAGAAAAAAATACCCCTAATCCTTGCATCTCTAGATAAAATTCACATAACAATTTACAGCTGCTCTCTATTTCACTTGAGCACCAGTGCATTTCATTGATTAGACTAATTAGATATGCGCTATGTATTTAATTTCCTCCACATCTGTTCATATGAGTCTTTACAAGCAAAACTGTTATACTTTGTAGTTCCCCCCACCCCCAACCCCCTGCCTCCTAACATACATTGTATTACCACCCAAATATCAGTATTTCATTAATGTTCCATTAAACCTACCCTTTCTCCTTCAGGTCCTAGTTGTCCTGCCACACCTGGAGGTCCAATGAAACCCTAAAAACAGAAGAAGAATTCTTGATTACAAGGCTGCTTCCCACCAACACATCTTGCCCCTCAGTATTGGCCAGCTGTGGGTTCAAGATCCAGCGATTAAATTCAGGTTTATTTGAAATGACCAGTAAAGCTCAATCAACTTAAATGTGACTAGGATTTACTCTCCAACCAACAGCAAAAACATTTCCTGTTATAAGGGTACAGAATCAATTAATAGGGAAGTACTAAGTTTTCTAATAAGACAAGTTGCAGAGATATTTATTAGAATAAATGAAATACGAAACAAGCTGGTTTTTCTTATGCATTAAATACATCAGAAAAAATGTTCTCATCTTTAATAACACTGATCTCTGCTATATGAAAGTCTTACAAAGTTTACCCTGTCATAAGCAGAATGTTTTTCTTAAAATTCAGTCACAATGCACTTCTCCCCTACCTTCCTCTCAGAAAGTCAGAAATAGATCCTCTCATGTAATCAGTTGTATGAAGACAGAAACATGCTTTTGACTCAGCAGAAGTGGCAGTTTATATTTAAATTTATAAAAACAGTAGCAGAGATGGATTGTACACTACCAGATTCAAAGTGAGATTGGTACAAAAATATTAGGAGTTACTAAAAAAGAATCCCTTGCTTTCATCTGTCTCTCTCCTGTCCCCCTATGGTAACTATTTGGGATTTTCGGGTTTTGTGGTTTTGGTTTTTTTGTTCTTGTTTGTTTGTGGGTTTTTTTTAATTATGAAAGATAGGGCTGGATGACAAGATGTGCACTAACGAGATTAAGGAAAACAAAGGCTCTTAATTTTTCTACAGTTCCTTAAAACAGCTGAGAAGCAGAGTATAGTCTGATTGCAGGAATGTTCTAAACTCAAGGTTCTAAAAATACTTCCTATCATGTTTCTATACACTTCCATGGCACAGCTGTATGGCCCAAACAGGACTGTGCATCTTTTTTATTGGAAAATGCTTGTAGAATCCAAATAGGGGATTTAGCCTTAAGACCTGACAGGTGTTTTTCCCTAAAATTACTCATATGTTGGCCATTTTCAGCTTTGTGTAAACAGAGCAGTAGTAACTTTTCAGGAAGTGACTGGGATCACTTAAGGTCTTCTTGGTTGAGGGGAGAACAAGACAAAATGCATTGAGAATTTGAGCAAAAATAAACTGAAGAAACATAGAGGATACAATCCCTGAGGGTGCAATATCTGTTAACACTTGATCCTGACAAACTAATTTTTCCCATCACTGTAATGAAAACTGACATCAAAAAAACCCACCCCGAAAAACCAGACATATTAAGAAGCTGCTGCAGGTAAAGGTTTTTAGTAACTACATTAAAAAAAGGAGCAAAAGCATATTTAGCAGCACAGTAAGATTATTTTAATAGGTATTTGAGAACACAGCACACTGCTCAGCAACCTATACAGCATGAGCTGAGGGCCTGAAAACACCTAGCAAAAGTCTCCTTCAAATCCTAGGTGCAACCAGAAACATGCAAGTTTCTGGAAACCCATGTCTACTGCCTGATGGGGAGAGTCTGAAAAAATACTTATGCACATACAAGCATATGTAGGCATGCACATGTGCCTATTAAAAAAAAAAAAAAAACAAAATAAAAAGAAACAAACAAAAAGACCCAGAAAAAAGGCAACCTAACCAAAAGCAAAGCTTGAATCAGCAGAGCATTAAGAGCCTTTGGACCCTGGGACATAGATGACTACAACCAAACCATTCTAAAATCTCAAGAGCACTTTTACATTTTTTATGTGACAAGATGGTTTCCCTTTATCAGCTTCTGTAGCTGTTACAGATTGCAATTGCCAGATATGTCTCCCTTCTTGACAGCTTCCATTATGGAAATAATGCTTCAGGCAGGAAACATGCACTCCTCTTCACTCCCAGCTCACACATCCACATTTAGCATTGCTTTCCTTCTCTTGCCTGCATGCATTCCAAATGAAGAGGACAGGCAACAATGGAAGACTGCTCTATGCTGCTCACCATGGAAAAAAAAATAAATCCTTACATGTGTTTTGAAAGAAACTCTATGTTTTCCCATTTGTAGGTTCTGTAAAGACAGAGTAGTTCAGAGGGCATACAACTGGCAGAGCTGAATGAAATTCCTCATCCCCTTGCTTATTTACCGTATGGGCAAAAATACACAGGCATGCCAAAATGCTTAAAATGCTTACTTACTCTTACACCTTTAGGACCTGGGTTACCTTCTGGTCCAGCTAAGCCCTATTACAAAAAGACATGAGTTGTATTTCATTTTAAACAACCAGATACGATCTATTTAAAATAACTGTAACAGCATTTTTTAACTCTAAACTGGCAATACATTCTTTAAATTATTAGGATTGAAGGGGGTGTCATAAAGCACTCCCCTGTTCAGAAAGGTCTCCCATTAATTCATGGCTGAAAGTTAAGACAATGACTGAAGCTTCCTTTACATTAAAATTATTTCTTCTAGCAGGAAAATTTTTTCCAGACCCAGTGATCTGGCATTACAGTGACATAATTTCACAGGACTTTTCATAAGCTTTTATATTTGGACACATTTCCTATTATTTTAAAGCTAATGTTAGAACATCATATGTAGTCCAAATGCTTTAAACATTATCTGTGATTCAATGCAAACATGTTATCATCCATTAGTATATAAAATATTGTAATGGAATTTTAAAATATATAGCCATTGCAAACCTAACCAAATAAAACACTGAAATATTGGTCAAATTCACCCTTTAAGCAGACACAAAACCATAGACAGTTGTGAATTTGGTTTATATACCTTTATATGGGGAAAAAATGAATATTTCTACTTTATGTCTTATTTCTATTACTGGACTGAGGTATCTGTTAGCCTGTATGTATTTTTTTTTTTAAAAAAATCAATATTTAGATAAGTGCTTGTGTTTATAGAAAGCTGCTTTCTGGCTTTATTGGTTCTCCTCAAATATCTCACTGTGGAAAAAAAATAAACTCTTAATGTTCTGTTTCCTTAAAGGGCTGAAGAAATAGTTTCAGCAGTGAAGTAAATACATTGCTGAAAATCAGGAGGAACTCTACTACAACAGGAAGTTTCCTATCACTTCTGGACCTGATATATGAAAAAGATAAAACACATACATCCACATGAGGTTTATGAAGGAACATAAAGTGTTTAGAGATTCAGTACATTGGTAGTATCATGTATGTATTCCAGAAAGGCACAGCATTGCTTCATCTAACCCATACAAGTGTAAAAACCACAAGACTCAACATTACCTAGACGGCATTACCTGTGAAAGAGGTCTGTTTTAAGGATAAATGATAAGATATAAACAAATACATTTATACTATTAGTAGTTCCAAAAGAATTAGATATGGTACTTTTGAAAGGAACAAACAAGAAAACTCTCCAAACTGCAAAGACATAATTAATATAGTTACTGCACCTGCCTGCCAGGATAACCAACTGCCCCAATATTGCCAGCCATTCCTGGAATTCCCTAAGTGGAAAAGGGGGATGGGGGAGGGGGGGGGGGGGGGGGGGGAGGAAAAAACAACACGTTTAATGTCATGTTTTGGAGCTTATTTGTTTTACCATTTCTCTTTTAACACCTTGTCTTAAGCCAACAGCTTAAGCTCATAGAAAAATTGCTCTCGGAGTAAGCTACACCACAATACCCTAAAATTTACTCATTATACATAAGTAACTCCACCAATTTCACTTACGTATCCTTTAAAAGGCATTACAAGAAGAGTAGTCTAAGATTTTGTGAAATACAAGTGTGCGCACCCCCATATTTCCATAACAAAACATAGATGCTATTTATAAAAAGTAACTGGGCTAGACTACAGGAGACAGCTCCTGATAATGAAGGAACTGCACTGGTCTTAGCTGTATTAGAACAAATGTGTTCTCGTTGGAGAAGAATCCTTGCGTCTTTACAAATTATTTTTTTTTGTTTGTTTCTGCCAGAATCAGGTCAATATAGCACTGGGTTAGTCATGAATATAACGAACTATTCTTCATCTTCTTTCTCCTACTCAAATCCAAAAGCCAATTTTGTTATTTTATTACTTAGCATCAGCACATCTGACTACTTATTTTCAGACAAATGTGCTTTTCTGAAATGGTGCCAAATGCCATGTGCCCATCACCAAGATAGATGAAGCTTCACCTACCTCTGTTCAGTTAATTTTATTTTAAATAAGCCAAGTTAATAAACTGGACACTCTTGCAGCCTGACCCTCCACCCACTGTCACACGTCAGTGTTACCACAGCAATGGATCATGTCTTCCTCTCTGAGCTGTTCACAGGTGATTTATGGTGAAACAGTAATCTTAGGAAGCAGAACTCAGAACTGCAGATGCAAAAAAGGGGTTGCAGTATTTTTTATTTAAATGAGCTGTCATTGCGATGATTCTGTCACCTGCTTTCAGCTGCTAGTGATTCATCTTCTGACAGATGTTCTTTCATGGAACTAGGACCCATGGTCTCCTATTTTGGCTCAGATGTACCTCAAAACACATGTATACGAAAAAACTAAAAAAGCAGTAGAATCATTGCATTTATACCTTATCCTTTAAAACTTTTCCTTTGTTACCAGCTGTTCAAGGAGTTTCATGACTCTCAGATTCAGAGGAATGTCTGTCCTTGCTGTACAAGTTTCTAAAAACTAGAAACACAGGTAGGTGCTACAGATGACAATTAACTGGTCTAACCCATCACCTTCACCAGTCAGGCCTCAAAATACCAGCAGTATAAACTACATGCAAAATAAATCCCTTAACTCTTTCATCCAAAGTGTTCTCTTAGAAAATACTCTGATGTATCTTTTAAGTGATAATAATGAAGGAAAATATTTATAGCAGCTGCACGAAAACATTCAGGTATCAAACAGCTGCACATCACCAGTTTTCACATTCTTGAACATGCATTGCCTTTGAAGGAACTTACATGCTTGACTGCATGAGTAATGAGCAGAATTGCTTTTCAATGCAAGCTTCACTTTTTCCTCCTCCATGGTAACTAACTGATTATCTTTCATCTGCAACTTCTTCAAAGATTCACTCTTCCCCTGATGTTAAGAATGACTTTCACTGGTTATCTCTTATCTCAATGCTAAATTATAGTCATTACAGAAAAATGCCTGTGGGCTTGTAATAAAAATCACCACTCATTCAATTAAGATTTGTGTATAAAACTCATTAAAGTCATGGATGATGTTCATAAGTTTTCATCTCCCTTCGGGTGTCTATCATCTTTTATCATCACCATTTCCCTTTCAGCACTGTCCAAGAGGAAACTCATGCTTCCATCCACTCTGCCATTAGGAGCCTTGTTAATGCTAACAGGGTGCCTCAGCAACTGGATGTCTTTGAAATTTATGTTCAGATTGCTTCTTGAACTGACATGGAAGTGGGTAAAAAACACTAAATAATCTTCATTTTCTACATGCTAGGAGATTTAAAATGCATTAAAATGCATTGAGAGAATCCAAACTGTGCTTCTAACAAGAATTTTACACCCATCTCCGGCAAGCCAGCATGGTAGTTGAAGAAAAACAAGCTGGTCTTTTTCCATTCCATTTAGACCATTTTTTACCACACTGATCTCTAATTAATCTGAATTCTTGATGAAGAATGATCAAGTATTTCCTTAAGCAGTCAGTAATTCACATTGATTGCTTATATTGAACACTTATATTGGATTATGCATTCTTCCATGCTCAATTGTTTATCTGTAGAGTATAGCGTACTCTACTTTCATCACTTACCTGCTCACCCCGTGGCCCTTGCAGTCCCGCATAACCCTTAAGACCCTGTAGGTGGAAAACCAGGTATGCGATAAATACAGTTAAACACACAAAATGGACCCTCTTTTCCTACTCCAACCTCCCTTTAACAAGAAACATTATCCAGTCTTGCTTGTCTGCAGCATTAGTACGGTTTACATTTAGCAGCTCATATGAAAGCTGAGTTAGAGAAAATGAGCAAGAAATCTTCATAGCAGTTTAGACACTTTAAAGATATCAGGCGCTTAAAGACAGTTCCAGACTTGCACTCTTCTAAACAAGTGAGTACGTGGGATGCTGTTGCCAGTTACTGCTGAAACTGAAGAACTAGATTTGGTACAATGCATTTCCTCACTCCAAATCCTTGTCACGATGCCCTTTCTGAAGAGGGCAGTTCAGAGGAGGGGTGTAAGTAGAGGGTCATTCCAGAGTATTCTAGGATGCTCTCCAGAAAGACAGACCTTCCAAGACACAGGATATCTCTTTTCTAAATTAACATGGAACAAATCCTAGCCCTTACATTGTGTAATTTATATCAGTAGGGAAAATAGCCTGTTCCTCATCCCAGAAATCTTTACCGTGGTGCTAGAATCACAAAGCTATGAAACTTTACTTCCTGTGCATTGACCATTTTGTGCATATTTTAGCTGTTAAAGAAAAAAAAAAAAGAAAAGTAGAGCTGGAATCTGCATCTGCACCAGCATACTTGAAAGGGGAACCTCACTGGATGTCTTCACACTGTACTAACGATACCCAGACAAGCTAGCCTAAAAGGGAGCCTGTAACAGTTGCATGATTGATGCAGAAGCCAAGTGTCTGGTCTACACATCCCTTGCAAGAGGCACTGGGAATACACAAATTCCAAAAGCTGCAGCTTGAAAGACCAAAACAATCCTTATTCTGGATAGAAATCTATCATAAAACTGGCCTCAAAGACATTGACTGAGTAGTGGGAGTGTCTTGGCTGATGTCAAACATCTGGTTGCCTTGCAGCATGATGATACTCATTAGTCAGTAGAGACTTGAGACACTGTAGTAAGAAGGAATTCTGCAACTGATTTCAGCAGATCAGGTATCCCAAAATTTTGCATAAGCTTTTGCACGACCACAAGAGTATTTCTGCATGAAATTAATTTTATTATTACATACAAAATTAAAGATTGAATGATTTTGCTTGGTTATCATTTCAGATAAAGAAGAGAATGACATCTGTAAGGCTTCAAAATTTGCCATTTTGCTAGTATAGGCTTGTTTGAGGAATATTGATCCAAAAGAGATGTACTCATTAAGAAACCCAAAGGCCTCATTTTCTCAAAACCCAACAGAGCAGGTGTGTCCTTTCATTTTGCTAATCACACACAGGACATTGCCAATTAAAAAAAAAATATAATGTATTCTGGCTTCAATCCTCTCCTGTAGCTTAAATCTAAATAATTTATATATGTTATCTTGCATCTAAGGAAGGAGGTCTGCATTGCTGTTGGGGAAAAAAAAATAAATCTGTAACACTGATAGTCAGGAGCTGATCTTGGACAAACCAGTTAGTATGAAATATCGCAATTTACTGTATTAATGTGTGCCTAAGACCAAATTTTTTACTGAATTGCTAAAGCAGAAATACAGATGCCAGCATAAGCCAGTAACTCATTTTTAGCTTTCAAGATGTGCCTCACAAAGCCGTATCATTTTTTACAGTCCCAGGCCACTCTATTTCATGAGTTTTATCCATTTCACAATTTTATCCTCTCTCCATGCTTAATGTTCAACTAAAGCACGTGTTGCTCGAAGAGATCTCTCAGTAGTTTATTATTTCTGTATGTGGAGAAAAGGAAAGCAAACACTACTATATACAGAAACACTCAAAGAGAATTTTATCACCACTTGGTTTCAAGGTCTGTCAGTTTAGCTGATTAACACCTGCATGGACAGTCTCAAAAAATGACGCCCGAGGAACTATGAGATGATGGAGGACTGATCACCAGTGTGCACCTTTCTACACAACAGCATCTTACTTCTCCCAGAGGAAAACTCTGAACTCATATTTTGTAGTATGCCTGTGTTCTTATTCAGAGTTAACATGGACTTTATTTATTCTAACTCACCTAACGCTGGTTCAGAATGAAGCTAAACCATGCTAAAATGAGTATCATTCCAAAGACAGAGTTTTCCCATAGGAGTTTCCTTTCCTGTAACTTAGCTAATCTTCTTAAAATTCTTAGGTTTTTATTAGTTTGGGTTTGTATTCTTGAGTATACCCATATAAATAAGACAGTTTGCTCTGAGCTATGATGAAAGTAAACAAGAAGAATACAAGTTCACATGCACTGATTTGTGGAATGAAATACCTCCCAATTTTTAATGAAGATTAATACTCTGATTTTAAAAGCTCACTGTGGAAGAGAAAGGTTTGCAGCTTCCAATTACAGCAACACAAACTTCAAGCACATTACACAAACACAGCAAGTTGCAAGAATACTTTGGTCTGTGTGAGAGAAAAAACCTTTACCGCCAACTAATACGATCAGAAAAGACTTCATAGCAACTTTAAGTGTCTGACTTCTACTATATGCCTAGCACAGTGGGACCCAGACTGAATGAAGTCTGTATTTAGCAAAATATAGATGTTAAATCATAACAGCAAGGACTGTTCAAGCCAAGTCTTTCCACCTTTCTGGTGCCCATTGTGTTTTATTAGAATTTATATGCATTTGTTATTAAAATACATCTGGCATAACACCAGCAAACTAGAGAGCCAAGAAGTTTCTCTAACCTCTAAAAATCAGTAGGTGGAATGTTATACCTGATGCTACAACCATCGGCTACAGAGAGATACTAGTCTTTGAAAAGCACCAGAAAAAAATTTTCTGGGTATGGGGTAAGTTTAGCATATAAACATATTTCCATGTGCTGTCACATGAGACTTTGCAACACTTACTTATCAGCTCCACATTGTCACCACATGGCATCCAGTTTTAAAAAACCTCATTGGCAAATGGTTTGTTTTGTGGGTTTTTTTCTTCACAGCTCCATTCTGTCTTGTTTGATGATGCATATTAACACAACTAAGCTTTCACCTAGCATCTCTTAGCCCAAATATCCCAAGGAATGGAAACACCACTTAAAAAAAGAAAAGCATATGTATAGAAGATGGACATTTTCTCCACCTAATTCAGCAGAGGAATTTCTCTCACAGAGTTGAAGTTTCCTCCTGCTCAAGGCTAACTTCACTTTCCTAGGAGAAACAGTGGGAGACACTTTGTAGCATAACACTGACATCACCGCAGGTACCGCTTTGAAATTTATTTATCTCCCTTGCCCTTTACAGGATGCACATGTAAAGACAAAAGCAGCTATTCTCAGGTTGCATCCAAGTTTTTTCCTTCAACATTTCTTACCATATTATAGTTTAGTATGTGAATTTTATCGAGATTTTATAGATCCCGATTCCCATGATTTACCGTTACACACATACTAGGGAATAAAGTCAGCCCAAAAATTGTAGCCAATCTTTAAAAAAAAAAAAGTCTTTTGCAATGTCACTGTAAAGTACCTGCAACCACACAGACACTGTAGTCATTCTAATTTATTGGCATGATCCCAGGCAAGTTAATGCCCAGGAGTACTGTCCTTTGGCTGGCAATCTACCCCTCAGTACTCTGGCTAGCAGAGGCAAGTACTCACCTGTCTGTACAGTGAAGTAGGACGTTTCTGGGGAGAGGGGGAAGGGAGAGGCTTCTACTCTGTGAAGTCTTGGGACTGATATAAGGGAAGAGTTGAGTGGTGATTTAAAGATGGTCCTGTCAAGACAGCTCCAGATATGAGATTGTGCAACTGCTCTGGAAACAGCACTCCCCTCAAACTAACCCTCACCTCCTGCCATTGCTCCTCTGCTTCAAAAGATGCCTGAAAGAAGCAGGCCTCTAAACACTTCATAAACATGCAATTTTCTGTTCTTACACTAGAATAATTTTGGAACCCTACCCCAAGCAAAACTTGGTTTTTTATAGTGTGTTACAGGCATGAGAAA
The DNA here is from genome assembly GCF_023634155.1 of Falco peregrinus. NCBI lineage: Eukaryota > Metazoa > Chordata > Aves > Falconiformes > Falconidae > Falco > Falco peregrinus. Next base: position 18,816,414 of record NC_073730.1, on the reverse strand, counting down.
TATGTCATATTTTATATGCAACCACAAGGACACATACCCCGACACATGGCATGTAATGGAAAATAAAGTTAATCACAATAATCTGCTCCAGAGTCCTGATTATTAACATACGTTTGTTTCACTGTCTTGCTACAAAACACCATAGATTCTCAGCTTTATAAAGAGAAACATATCATTTTATAGTTCTAATCCAAAACAGTAGTTTACTAGTGCTGCCCTATTGCATTGAGGGCTTCAAAATATAATATTTGGGGTGTGGGTGTGTAAATGAATCTTTGCAAGAAACTCTCCTAACGATCTCAGATATTCAGAAAAATAGAACCAAAAGCACATGGAATATAGCTTCTCAAAGTTATTCTTGTCAAAAATGTAAAAATAATATGCACACTTGCCACAAACTTCCACAACACATGCTTTTATATGTTGCACAGGAAGTTCAGAACCAGGTAAATTCTTATTAGAAAACTCAGACGCAGTTTCCTCCACATCCAACCTGGAGCGGGACGACCGTGCCCAGTGGAGGGCAGCAGGCTTCACAGCGCACCCTCCACTGCGGCTCTCCAAAGCCACTACTCCAGTTAATGGGAAATGGATGATGACTTCCACAAAGAAAAAAACTCAAATTTCCAGGTCTTTCAGGAAACCACTGACAAAATTCAATATGACCAAAATTAATTATCATGACACATACAGATTTGTATTACACTACTAAAAATACTGGAAGAACATTAGAGCTTTTATTTGCTATCAAATGTCCCACTGTTTAAAAACTACTCAGTTAACACAAGTTGTCAAAATCAAATAGAATTTGGGACACCATTAACTCATATATATAACCTTTCTAATCTTCCTTTTTACCTGGATGAGACAGAATATCACAAATATGTTATTTATCCAATATCATAGTGATTCTCCAGTAGTACTGGGATACAAAAGAAAAATAGAAATACTTGATCTTTCTAGCTGGTTTACTTCACAGCTACTTGTGCTCACATTCCTTCAAAAACAATTTCTGAGATCACAATGAGCTAACAGCTTGTTTACCTATGTATATTGAAAAGCAATAACTAAAGTTCACAATAAATCATGGGCTTGTCGTTAAAAAAATTAAGCGTGAAATAATTTTAACTGTTTACAGGTGTAGCGCTGTTCAAAAGCTGGTATTCTTACAATCTGGGTCAGGCAGAAATTATCTTAAACATGGTTCTAGTTAGTGTCTGATGTGTACAACATGGAAACAGACAGTAAAATTTCCAGTGATCAAGTGAGCACGATTCTCCACAGAGTCTCTAACCCTCAGATAAGGAGTGAATTCTTGTGGCAGGAAGAGAGCATGATGGCCATAAGATTCTAATTTCCTTGCCCCCGAATGTCAGTCTCATAATCCAGAACAAGTGACAGCTGCTTCCCATCTAAAAGCTTTAAAACAAAAACTACTTTGTTTTCAGAGCAAAACTATAAACCTGATGAAACAAGAAAGCACAATACTTGGGAAATCTCAAGGTGGCCCAAGATCAGTGGTGACAAAAGCTATGAGTGTTCAGGCTTGTAGGTTAACTCTCAACAGAGGGGATGTAAATTCTTGTCACAGCTATACGTTTTCTCAGTTCATAGAACTGTGGGCCACATGTTTGGCAAAATAAATTTCCATGCTCCTCCTGGTGCTAATTCAGTGATAGCTCCCTTTTCACATTTTTACTATGGTTTGTTCAATTCAAGAAATAAATTACTAGACTTAAAAAAAAAAAATCATACACTTTAAGAGTAAGACAATGTTGAATGAAGCCATCTTAAAACATAACACTGAATGTAATTTTTGTTGCAATGCCATTTTTTCTTCAGCTTCAATAGCAGGCAAGCATTTAATTACTATTCCTTTTCTATATGTCAAAAACTCAGGCCAAAAATACCAGGGCCTACCTTTCTAACAATTCATTCCATCCTTTTGATTGAACACTTTACAGCTGCCTTTAGTGTTACATACTACTTCAAAATTCTGCTGTGATATGTGTTCTTCATGTTTTTCTATTACCCCTGCAACACTGGATTATCGTCTGCAAAGACAGCATTTAATAGTACTTTCCCCCCAGCTTTCTTGCTGATTTTTGCCACCTCACCAGTCACCATCTGACTAATCACAGCAGCCTACTGGATTTATGTCAGGTGACCTCTCCTTCCACATAAAGTATATTCACTCCCTCAGTCTTCTGTGCTCATTTTCTCAAGGTTGTCTCATTTCCCCCAATGACATCCTTCATGTTCCCTTTCCAAAACTACTTGTCTGCTTTATGCTCTTCTGTATACATAGGGCTGCCATAATTTGGATATATTTCCTAAATGCAGTGTGTGGCACCTGATGTTTCTCACATTAAAAATATTGTGTTATGTAGCAGGCAAAAGTAGAACTTACTCTATTTGTGTTCTAATTTAGCGATTCTGGAACATATTCAGAAAGAAAGCAAATAATTCAGTGCAGGAATACTGAGGATATCCCATGGAGCTTTCTCTATACTACAAAATACACAATATAGAAAAAAAGAAATGAAAAAGCTATTACTGGAAACTGAATATATCTCGCAGGCTAGCCTATTTTCTCTAGTACTTATTCTGTTTGAGCAGAGGCACATGATGCCTGTTAAGAACACCAACCCAAGCAGCTGTAATTTACATTCTGTTGTGATGATCTCACTTAACTTAGTTGCAAGGGAAGATGCTGAACTGTTGGCCTATAGCCTGACGCGGTAGACAGTCCCAGTATCAAGAGCAGACCAAAGCCCTTCTATTGCCTCTTGACCACCAGACATCCACCTGATGGCTATTGATTCGAGCCAGAGAGGGTTACATGAAAACGGAAGCAGAATCTTACCTTCTGGCCTTTGATCCCAGGTGGTCCTGGAAAGCCTATGGGGCCTGGATCACCCTGTACAACAAAATCATCCAGGATCACTATGTTTCACTGGAACATGACACAGGCCTATAAACTTTGTAGGACTCCATATTTTCTCTGCATGCTTGGACTTTTGGTACAAAGAAGTAGCTAATGTTTTATCAGGCATAGATTCATTTTTATTTTTTTAGAGGACGAAAACTGAAAAGGCAACAGTTCCTCAACTGCAACCTCCTAGTGCAAAGTGCATGCTCCTGCATGATAACCACACAGCCAAATCACAGCTGGAACAGACTTAGCTCACAACCTCACAACATATACTTCTGGCCAGCATAAATGGGAGTGAAGAAGCTATACAGTTCTTGAGGTATCCCTTCCCTCAGAAGTCAGTGGTTTCACCTCATTTTTCTTTAATATTTCTATATACATGTATTTAACTATTATTGTTTATTGTTTGTGTTACTTTTATGCCAACAATCCTCAACCAGGAATCAGGACACCATTTCAGTATCTGCTACATAAAACATGGTGTAAATCTAATATGTCTAAAAGACAACATGAAACATGCATACATACAAATGGGTTATGGTGGCATATGGCTATTTTCATTCCAGTTCTTTAAACTTGGTAACTACATGATGGTATATAAGAACGAGAAATAGAGCATCTCAAACGCTACAAAAATGGGCAAATATGCATTTTTTTTATGGTTGTTGTAGATGGGGGAGGAAGGAAGGTTATTCCAGTCCTTTTTCCCTTGCTCAGGACTGACAGCAAAGAGATGCACTCTTGCAGGATTGGTGCCCAAATTCAAATTCAATAAGTCAAGGAAAAGATCCTAGAAGCAAGTTAGCATCAAAGTAAATTCATTACCTAGGGTGAGCAAATTTGACTTAGGTGAAAAAATTAAGAACCCAAAATAGCAAGAACTATAAAAATACATATCAATTCCGTATGTTTGTATTATAGATACATTCTGCATGTATTTAGGTGTAGGTCACACATATACCTGGGTGAGCTTTAAACTGTTCTGTGGCATCATGGTCTCATGCCAAAGAATATACCTTGAGTTTCAGGCAGACACATATAGCTCACAACAGTATGATAGACTGTCAAAAGCAAAAGTTGGTTAGATTAACATAATATTGCTATTTCTATAAAAGCCACACTCCAGTTTCTTATCAGTGCATCAACAGACACATTTCTGAATTTTTCTCAGCAGCTCTTTAACATTGGAAATACATATTTGTGAATTTTAAGGTTTGACAGAACGCATGCATTAAAAAATATGTTATTTTATGCACACAGCAGCAGCTAGAAAACAATAGTTATCTGCTAATGCTTGCTTTATCACAGAGAGTGGTCCTGGACTCCTACAGTGTTTTCTACTTAGCACAAATATTCCCCAATTTAACTACTAGCAAATTCTCTTCATAAAACTTAATATAAATACAAGATAGCCTAAAAGAGAGAACATAGGTTAACACATTAGAATGCAAACATACAATTACATTTTTAGCATTATCACATTGATTTTAAAGTTTTATACATAGTCATTAGATTTGCAATCTAAAAAGTAAATAATCACAAGCTTCTAAGCCCACAATTTCTATAAAGAACCATTTTAAATATTTATACACAAATATTTTGGGCAGGAGAGCAGCCGCTAGTTCGGCTAAAGCAGCTTAGGAGGAACTAGCAGGAAAAGCCTCTGAAACAAAAAGGAGAATTCTTACCGTCAAGAGACTGTTAAAAGAAGTGTTAAATACAATGTGACATGCAATAATGTGTGCACTTCTCAACACCAAATTTTGTCTTACACAACTTTCTGCACTAATACAAGGTACTAAAAAAACTCTGAAACCTCTACTTTGGTCTATCAGTGTGAACCGAATTAAATTTAATTGTTCTCCAAGTACTTATGTTTTAAAATTTTTATTTGTTATAAACTAAATCAAATATATAATTTAATTTAAGGCTTTGAAATATTTTTTTTCTGTTTTCTTTGGTCATTACATCACCTGTGTCTGCATCGGTCAGCCTCACATAATTAAGTGTCAAAATACACCAGTGTCACAGTAAATACTAAGCATTGTGCTGTTATAACTTGCCTGAATATTAAAAAGACTTCAAAAAAGAATGCAACAGACAAAACATTTTTTCTAATATCAAGAAACTATCACCTTTTCCCCACGCTTTGCCTGTCCTGGAGAGAATCCTGGGTCTCCTTTAGGGCCCTGTCACAGAGAAATTTAACTCATTAGTATCATTAGGGAACAGAGTTTTTAATAAGATGTGTAAAAAAATATTTTCAAACTTATGACAAAAGGAGGGGGAATGTTCATATAAATGCACTTGTTATTACAGGGGTTTTTTTTCTCATAACTCTTTCAGTAAAGACCTAGAACAAAACATAATAGTGTGAGTTCACATTGAAATGAGATTTATGTTTTCCAAATTTCATCATGTCACAGAAACTTTTAAGAAGCAGATTTTACTGGTAAATCTAAGCAGGATGACAGCAGACACCACCACTGAAATGCTCTCCCCATGTCCCCACTGGTTCAGGACACCACCTATTCCCCAAGCACTGCGCAAGATCATCAGGCTGTATTACTGCATTGATTACAACTTTGTCAGGGCCTCCTCACGCTCAGCACCTGCCCAACACAGCACAGACATCGTGGCTGGGAAGGACAGAGCTGTAAACATGGCAAAGGCCTCTCTTCAATTACGAGTTACTTCCCAGCAGATGAGACAGCTCATCATTCTTGGCCAGGAGTTACTGTCTGCATCCAAGACTAGGCCACAGAGAGGGGAAGGACGCTGCCACACCGATCTCTCCTATTTCAAACCCCCGCCATACAAAGTGCCAGGCACTGCAGGCCGACATGCCGCGGAGACCTGAGGCCTGCCAGGGGCTGGGAGCTGGGGCTGGCCAGGACCAGCCAGGCCAGCAGCCAGCCCCACACACCTATGGGCCACCACAAACCCACGCCTCAGAGTCAAATTCACTGCCCTTAAAAAAGGAGCCGCCAGCAAATGGCATCTCCTGAGACAGCCCTGGGTGAACTGCTTCATGCTGACCGAGTAGAGTCACCCTGACGGTTCCCGAGGCCGTAGGCTGAAACCACATTAATGCACTCATAACTGCAAACACAGTGATTCAGGAGGAAATGGGGAAGCCCTTTGACTAATTCATATTAAAAGCTGCATGCAAAAGGGACTGTAACATTTCATTAACCTGTTCATATAAATGGCACAGGCTTCAACAGTGCTTTTGATTTAAAAGCTGTAGAGTAACACCAGGTGTTCCTCACAAGCATCAAGATCTACTCTCCTCAGTCAAAAGTGTGTTCTGTAGCCAAGGAAATACATGTTACTATTAAGTTTATCCCACAGCAGTGCCAGATTGATGATACGTGCCCTTCATTCAAAGACAGCTAAAGTGGGGAAAAAATGGTGTTTAGTCATTGCCAGCACAACCCTGCTCTCAGGGACAACACGGGACGCTCGGAGGGACGTACAAGAGAAGCGGTGTGGGGGTTTCCTGGCGGCTGGCCATTTTAGATCTGCAACACACAGCGCTTCCACCTGCAGTGCCACGGGGCTTGCACACGGTCCTGCAGATCAGGGCTCGTCCTTCCCTCTGCAGCTAAGATTCGAACGTGTGAGGCCACTTGAGAAACTAAGGCTGTTGAATACTAAGTAAAAAGGCTGGAATTACGGCAAAAGGAATCTCTTGTGTTAAACTGATATGTCAGGTCACAGACACCATGGTTCTTCAGCATGGCAGGAGTTATCTGAGTATTTTCCAGCTGATTCACATTTTGGAAGGTAAATACTTAGATACCTTTGTACAACTCCAACCTGTCCTCTGCTTCCATTTTCCAATGCAGGCATATCAAACTAAGAGCTGTAACAAAATTGTGATCAGCTCTCCAGGAGTCAAAACAGGTCCTCTGATAACATACCCATCACCTTTCCTTTCCCTCATAAACCCAATTAATTCCTCATTATTTTTAATCTAAAAAAACAAACAGCCATTGTTATGCATGGCCTTCAGTTGTGGATTAACAACACGTCACCACAGTTCAAGATGTGAAGATAAAATAAAGTACTTAATTACTTAATCTATGTAATATTATGGTGTAGTTAGAACAGTGCCAGAATCCACAAACTAGATTTTCTTAAATCAATTTTTCAGGGAGCCAGGAACACAGCAAAACATTATGAATACTTTTAAATGACTTTAAAAACACCAATAAACTGTTTATCAGGAATTAAATGCCAAGGACATCGGCTATCAGTTGGAACTGCTAGCACATGCTCAGGGCTGGATACTACACTGTAAGGGTATTAGCTAATGTCCCTTGCTTCAAAAGCAAGTGCATAAAGGATGCTTCAGCACAGGAGGGAAAAAACCATGCATCTCAAAGGCAGAATAAAATTATGCATTAATTTACTGCCAGAAAACTGTTGCAACTCATTTACGATGTTTTAAGATCAGACAAAAGTGTGTTTAATTTCAGCTTACGTAGTCAGTGTGGGTCAACTGGATCTTCATAGTCAAAACGTGGTGAGAACCTGGCTAATTTTTCTTTAAATGAAAGTGTTTCAGAAGGTACTTGTATTGAAAGTATAATTTATAATCTAACAAATGAAAGAGATCACTAAGCACCTAGTAATATATATATATATTTATATATATATATAGGTACATGCACACACATACAATTCCTTCTATTCTTAAATTCACAAAGACAACTACAGAACTGATAAGAATTATGATCCAGTGGAGGGGGAAAATACATTATAAACCAAATCGTAGGAGTAAGTGGTTAGAATTATTTTCCTAGCAATGTATTCCATTATAAAGCCAGCATAAATATGGTAAAATTAATTACGAACCTCTGAGTTTAATTGTTCCTATAAAACTAGATAATAACAAGAGCACACACACATAAAAAATGGAGTCACTTGGTTTTACAGTGCTTGACACTGAAAGCTTTATTAAAATTCTTTTTATGTCCTCAAGCAGTTTTAACACCTGTCATGACAGGCCAGATTCCTGCAATTAGGAATCACACTAAAACAGATCATGGTTGCTGCTGTTTTTTCCTAACATATCTATCAAATTGTTCAAACTAAATATGAGCTGAAGGCATTCTGCAACTGCACAAATCTGTCAAAGCTATTTAAAGGGCCTATGTTACGTAAGTTTGAAGGGTTTTATTTGAACTTCCAGTCTAGTATTTTGTCTTTGGTTTTAAATATCACACCCACAAATCTTCAGGAAATTATTCTAGCATATTAATCAAGTGATAATGTCTGAAATATTAGAATATTTATATAGCAAAGGTTGGGACCTGAAAGTGGAATTTATAGAGAATGATAGTCTATTTTTCTTCATTTTTTTCCTTGATTTTTTTCTTTTCAAAAGCAAGGTAAAACGTTACAGCAATTATATGCTTATCGTCACTTAAAATTCCAGTTTATCTGGAAAGAGGCTGAGCTGATTTACAAGAACTCTTTTGGGAAGTACAGACTAATTGTGTGGATAACAGTTTCCAAGTCATCATTCTGCACACACAGGGTTTGTTTTTCTCCCCTGAATAAACTGCTGTTTTATTTTGATTTGAAGTTCAATTTGAATGATTACATTTAATTAAAATATGTTTATAGTAACAATCTCCATTTGTAAACCAAAGAAGGCCAATTGCTTCTATTATAGGAAACAGTTCCGAGGCTTCCAAAAAGTCATTAAGAAGTTCATGTGTTTACATAGCAACATGGATAAAGTAACTCACCTTTGAACCTGGCAATCCTGGCAAACCTGGATTACCATGTGGTCCTGGAATACCCTATTAAAAAAAAAAAAACAAACCAAAAAAAAGAGTGGAATTATTCAGCAGTCTACTGAACAAGTGTGAACAGTTTGCAAAGAATCATTTTACTGCCTCATCATTGCTTTTAGAAGCATGGGTCAGGATTTTCAAAGGATTTTCAAGCAATAAATCATGCGCATCTTCCTAAAAAATTAAAAGTGAAGTTGAATACTTCTCTTTCTTTTAAAAATCTCAGTTTCTATTGTCTTCCCAAGTAATTCTTGACAGGTATTTGGTACACAGTCACTGCAATGTTGCTCTCCAGCTACAAAACTTGGAGACATGGGATAAAACCAGAAAAATCACATTCTGAGGTACCCAGCTATACACTGCAAAGAGAAGGAAGTGGATCAGTTCTCACTGACTTGAAAGATAAATCAAAGCAACATATTCCACCTTCTCTAAACAAATCACAGACAAAAACCCTTCACCAACCTGATTCTCCCACAGCTAGTGTGGAAAATGGGCTTGTTTCTGTAAGGGTTGGACTTAAGCCATTCCAGGAACAGAATAGGCTATCAGGGCTATCTACACCTTCCAGGATAAGTGTCTGTTCCTGAAGTACATTCTGCCATCCTCACTCCTTGACAAACTGCAAATTAGGGAAAATACTTGTTGCAATGGCTGTCAGCAGCTGTTCATCTTCCAGACACTGAAGGACTGAACTGGTGAAAACCTATCCCCGGTAAATGGGCAACAAAGCTTTTGTTGAATTCACTAAAGCAAAAATTCCACCCAAACAATTAATCCAAATGCCAAAAATAATAAGAATCCTTTTCAACTTTCTCATATATTCAGTGGTCTAACAACAGATAAACTCCGTGTTTGTCTTTCCCTTGCATGAGACTGAATTTACCAGTTTTACCTTGCAGTAACACTGAAAGCCGTATCAATCAAGTGCTCCCTCTCACTAATGACAATGTTGACATAACTCCACAGAAATGCTAATCCCATGTGCTGTTTGAGAGATTAATTTGCACACTGGCAAATTTGGAGGCGCTCTTAGGGGTTTAGGAGAAAGGAAACAAATAGAAAGTGCCAACATAGCTGCAGTGCTGAAGTGGCTCTTAGCTTTTGCTGCCTGCAACATTATCATCTTGGGGCATAGTATTGCAACGCAGAGGTGCATAAGTATCCTTGTGAAATGAGAGGCATCAGGGGAATTTCATCTCGTCACTGACTGAAATGGCTGAAAGTTTAATTATTGAGAAACTCAGAACAAGCCAAGACACTTAGAAAACCTAACTGTCAGATGTGGACTTCTCTACCATAGAATTAGAGAGATCAGAATCAGTTTTTAATGGAAATCTCTAACCATTTATCAGGCATTGATACCACACCCAAAATGTCCAGCCTACATGAATCTGTCAGGATCAGGTTTAGACACACACCCAATAGACCATGAAGGCAGCCCAGGCAAATGTGGCTCTGCATTCTGCTGCTTCCCTTTGACACTTCGAGTCACATTTCAAGATCACGAATGGCAGTTTGTGTGAAGGAATACAGAAGTCACAGAGCAGACTAGCAGATAGGGACACGAATTTTCCATAAACAAGGTTTTTGGCTTAAAAAACTTTTATCATACACCTTCACTAGCTCAAATTTATCAGCGTTGTACAAACTAAAGAGCACTGATATTAAAAAAAACATTTATTTAATCAAATAGTTTTATAGACCTTCCTGGTCCATATAAATACATATTTTAAACTCAGAACCACAGGCAAGTATTCATCTCTGCAATTTCCATACTTTTCCAGGCATCCCAATGTAAGCTGTCTCTTCACATTGGAAAGCATGTCCTACTTGATAATTAATCTAGAAAACTCACATGGTAGAGCACTGTGCTCTTAAGTACTCTATACCTGCCAAAAAAAACCCCCAACCAAACAAAAAAACCAACAAACCCCCCCCACCCCACCACCAAACAAACAAACCCAAGCAAACAACAACTGAAAAGAAAGTTATCACTAGCAGGCACAGCTTTAAACACATGGTCAGCCTCCTCTCAGCTAAAGCCAACTTGCCAATTGTGAGGATCTACTTGATGCCACACATATCCTCAAGAGGCACTAAGCAACACGGAAAGCTCAGCTGTAAAAATTGTCAGCTCTTACATAGAAGGATAATTTGAAAAAAGTATCCAAGAAGTCAGGAAGATATGGATTTGAAGGAATGCTTTTCATTTTGTACTTTTAAATGTGTCTCATCCAGTGCCTTGCATCCGACTGCTCTAAAGCATCAGTTTGGTGTTCAGCCCCTTTGACCAGTGCACTTTCCTACCCAGTCAGACCAAGCCTTGAAAGCACAGGATGTTCAACATACTATTGAAGCAGCTTGTTTAAACGTTCCTCAAAAGGCTGAGTCAAAACTCCTCCCACACATCTGTTCAGCCCTCATATAAACTACTCCCTTATCTCCCACTTGCAGTTTGCCTAAATGAGTGCACTCCAGCCATAACCACTTACCGCCCCCAAGTACCATGGCCTGAACTCATCTACACTGCAAACCCTTACCTGTTCCCTCCAGCTGCCCTTCCCCTAAAACCGCCCAAATCAACCACGACCTCAGGGACTCCTCAAGCATTTTGTTTTTTTTTGTACAGAACCGTACAAACACAGATTTACCCTCGTCTGCCCCATCAACCAGTCCTTGCAGCGCCACAGGCTTCTCCCACCCTCTTGGCACCTGGGGCACAGGTTTCAGCTCACTGCAGCAAAGCCTGTGCTCTGTCCCCTGGCACAGGACAAGCCTGCTGTCCCTGCTCATGCTGTGGTGCACCCAGTCCCGCAAAATAAATCAATGTTTGCTACTGTAGCTCATTTTTTGGGCAAATTATCCAGATACCTATCACCCCTTCTATCAAGCTGCTGTAACACAAGAGACTAAAACAGATTTTTGGAAGAGTTTTCTCCCCCCCCCCCCCCCCCCCTTCTTGCAGTGGTTTTTTTTGTCTCCACTGCCTGCTCCTCTGTGGTTGTGGCATGCATTGCTCACTCCCTCTCATTCCAAAAACAAATGAACATGACCTTAGATTGCAGCAGATAGGAGCAGCACAGAAAAACTAAAAGTTAATATTGCGAGCAGCAACAGCTAGGCACAAATGTAACAATGCTCTGTGTACGCACACATACACAGAATTAGCTATGCTGGAGACTCATGGCAGAAAAAAACCTGTTTGCTTTGCCTGACTTTAACCTGTCCATCAAATGTTAAGAATCATACACTTTCATTATCACCAAGCATATGAATAAAGTTGAGAAAAACAAAATTATGCAAGGTCCAACTTGATTATTGGTGACCTGCCTAGAGCTACAGAAGAACATAGCTGTTTTACTTACCCGAGGACCTCTCTTTCCTGATGGACCAGGTAAACCTGGAGGACCCGGAGGACCCTGGTGATAGAAAATCAAAACAATTGAGGGTAAAACCCAATACAAGGACAGTATCACAAGTCTGAATCTGACCAGTTCTTCTAACTGGTGACTTTCTGCTTGTGCAGACCTCAATTTGAAAACCAATTCCCAAACTACAAGCACGTGTGTTTTTAATCTGGCTCCAAATCAGATTTCTGTTTAGAAAGTATCTTATGTCAGAGGAATTGGAGCTAACAATCTAGGTAGCAACCTTTTCTTAGCTGTATTTGTACTAAAGGAAGAAGAGATCAGTTCAAGGATTAGAAACAAGCAAGTGCAGTGTATTTCAAAACAAAGAATAGAGACTAATTAAGCCCTTTTAATAAGCATGCTGGCATGCCAAACACTTTTGAAAAGTCAGGAGAGAGTATGAAGAAAAATGAGATACCACCTCACAGAAGACAGACACGAAATAGAAGAAAATAAACGTGGATAACTGATTGTTCAGCTTCCTATTGAAAGCTTCTGATAAGAATAACTGGTAGCATGTTTGCCCTTGTATATAATGAATATCATTCGCTTTAAAGAAAATTATGGGGTTTTTTAAATGCTAGTACATAACCAGATGTAGCTTTTGCAACTAAATTATTTAGACACTATAAGAATGACAGTGTACCATCCTCTGTATAGCTTGTTCATAGAAACCTTTTCTTTTCTGTATGTGATTGCTGCTCACATTCAAAGCCCCAGGATCTACTTCATTGTACTCAAATAAAAATAAGAGTTCTAGACTAAAACCTGCACTAATTTATATTAAATTCTAAGGAGGCATAGGCTATGCTTAAGGGTCAGTTCAGCTTCCGTCCAAACACCAGCTTTAACAGGAACCAAGTACTCCCACTGCAACGGGAAGATGGGCATCAAAAGTCAGACCTCATGAAGGAACCCAGTAGGTGACAGAAGGCATTCAACTTGCTCTTTCATCCAGGCTTCCTTGCACACTTATGTTCTTTACATACTACAGCCTCTCAGCTGTATTTTTCTGAAATAGTAAGACTCTGTGTTTAATAACAACAACAAAACAAACAAAAAAAAATGTAGCAGACACACAGAAAGCTCTTAACCTGGCATTCTTGTGCAGGTCCATAAACATACCTGAAACAGCACAGAGAGATCCGACCCTGCCACTGCTGAAGTAGTATGCTTTCTATGTCCTCTCAAATTGTAAATTAAGAGATGCACTTTTGTTAAAAAATTATCCTGGGACTACAAAGGGAAACATTGTATTTTTTATTAAGTAAAATAGTTGCAAATAACGTACATTCTTTTGCAATTTGTAGTAAAATTCCTCTATATCCCTGTTTCATATGCTTTCTACATTTCCTTAAAAATACATCAATAGCCAAACCCTGCCATTTTCCTCATAGAAATCTTAATGAGTATTTATTAAGATCCCTGATCTTTGCTGCTGATTTATTGCACAAGAGCAGGGAGAACATCTTTTCCCTGTGTGACTTCTTATTTTTTTTTAAATATTACCTGCTTCCTTTGGAAATAAAAAACCAACCAAACAAACCACCAAACAAACTGAAAAAAAAAACCCACAAAAAAACCCCATACCCCAACCCCCCCACACACTGTGACTACACTAATTCATAACTAATTATCTCTCTATCTAAAAAAAAAACACAGGAAAAGAAGAAAATTTAATCCCAACCAAGCCCTCAGCAATCCCTAAAAGAAGCAGTAAAATATATTTTGAACTATGCAGTCAGAGATTAATAATGTTTTCTCAAGGCTTTCTAAAACAAAGCCAATCATTGTAGATGAAGTCTCTGGCTGACAGTAATAAGCAATCCAGGTGTTTGTTTAATGTATTAACAAGGACTCTACTTAACCAGAGTATATTACTCCTTAACCTCCAGCTGAGACTCCTCCCGGCAACTCAAGCAACATCTCTGCTGACAGCAGACTTAGTAGAGCACAGGTATGTCTTCCTGGAAATGCTTTTCCAACTAGTTGTAATAAGTTTTTCCACCCCATGTACTACTTCAACCTGTGAAAGCAACTACAACTTCAAGTCAGCATGAACGATTTTAGACTAGCTAGGAAGCTATTTATGCCTCTTAAGGCATCCATGTAAGTCACAGAAGTCAACATCTGAGAGAGTGAGCCAATCTCTCTTAAACCAAGGAATCAGTCATTTGTTTGGGTAGCTTTTCCTCCAACTGCTGGAAACAGTAATTAAACAAATCTGAAGCAATTAAAAGTGTTAATGTGTTTTTTTGCATTTGACATTTTAACCTCCAACAAAAAAATAGTGACTAAGTGTTACTGACACAATTTTAAAATTCATTTATTTAGTAAGACCAGTTTGCTCAAAACAGATCATATATACCTTAAGAAAGGTACTACAATTTACTGTCCTTAGGAATTGTAAAAATTTCATTTAGCTGTTGAGGGGAGAAGCTCAAGTTCCAGGTAATCATGGCTTAATCCTGAAACAATAAAAGTAGATGCTACTCTTCCAGAAATTTTCACTATCTTTCAAATATTCATTGGGAGGAATGTAATTAATGGTGAACTTTCACAGACATTTTCTAGGATACTGAAGCCCTTCTATGGATGCATGTGTTTTAAACTTGCCCTACACCAGGGGTAATAGGAAGCATTTCATTTACATGTAACAAGGCCCTAAGATTTCAGATGCATGGCAGTAAATTCTGCATTAAATAGTTAAAACTGCACAGGCACATGCTGATCCAGTTGCCATTCAATACCTAAATTATATTCACTGAAGTTTCTCTTGCAAACAGCTATGAAGTTTCTCTTTAAAAGAAATTTGACTACACCACAACCACTCCATCTCAGCTCACCTCAATTAATTAAACATGTATTTATGAGTTTAATGTCTGATTGATCAAATACCTAAGGAAGGCAGTCCTTCAGCAAAACAGAACACCCATGAACCTTCCTGCACATCATCAGCAAAATACCTGAAATACAGCAGGGAAGTAAACAGAAACATCAGGCTCCAAATCTCTTCTAAAAATCTCTCCACGAAAGGAAATTCCACTTCTAACTTTGCCAATATCACTTGTTCTATTGCGCAGCTCTGATGAGCTATGTTTTCCTTATGGCCCACCTAAAAATTTCTACTCTGTCTTGCCATACTCTCTGTGAACTGGCAGAAATATCTTTATTAACTCACCCTTCGCAGAACTATAACATTTGTCCCTTACTTTCATTACTAAACACACTTTTGTTTTAACCTTTGCTCGGAATCGTATTTTCTACTGTTACTGCAACCTGCTGCAATCCTTCCAGTCTGTCTACATACTTTTTAAAGCTCTTCATCCAAACCTGAGGACACTTTTCCAAACTACAGCCTCAGCACACCCAAACCAGTAGAAATATAGCCTGACACTCATCACTCTTGGTAATGTATCAAGCATCACATTGGTAAAGATGCATTTATTCTCTAGTGCACTGTAACACCACTATCATCCTCATCTGAATGCCTAACCAATCACTCCCCCATCCTCTACTTGTGCTTTTAATTCCTGTAGTACTGAACTTTCATCCCATCAGTTTTAGACCATCTGGAATTCTGATTCTGTCACTCAGAATTCTTCTACCTACTCCTAGCATGCTTTGTCTACCTTTTTAAAGCATATTACTTCATACAGATACTGATTTAATCATTGAGCAACAAGGATCCTACCAAATATCAATGTCCACCTATTTTTTCTTCTTGCTTCATTTGCATTTCACTGGAAATGATACAAAACCTACACGCTTCTCTTTCCACATGCCCTAGAGCAGGAAGTCACCTGTGCATGATTAACCTCTTTTCTTTACAGCTGTGGAAGTCTTTCCCTTTCTCTGTCAGGAATTCCTACAACACCCAAAGCAACGTTATCAACATCAGAGAAATATATATATATGGCTTTAGGTTATGAATTAAAGCTTTTCAATATTGTTGTGCAGAAGACAGGGAAACTGCATCAGTTTCAGGTGAATTAAATGACATGTTTAAGACTAACATTATCTTCTTGCTACTAGAAAAAAAATAGCAAGAATCTTAAGTTTATCTGAATCAGCAGATGCTGAGGTTTCTCAGCCTGAGGGTTACCTGCAGAGCTAAAATGCATGAGCCTCCGCGAGCAAATTTGTTCACCAGAAATAAGCTAAACCAAGCTAAAGTGTGAAAAGGTAGCTAAGAGTGAAAGGGTAGCTGACGCTACCCTTACTGCTGTTTATTTAGCACCACATTAAGGATCTCTGAACTTCCCTCTCTCTGGGTTCTCTTTCTCACACCTCTTGGCTGGAATAAAAGCACTTCATCCAGGACTCAATTCTGCCTAATGCAGGGATTGCAATTCCAGTTACTCCTGGCAATATCTCCAGATGCTTCTCCTTTCCAACTAGATAGCCTAAGGAACACCACCTTTTGGCCTTCTACTATTTCTCTTCCTGGCTAAGCATCTTCACAATCCAGAAAGCTTTTCCAATAGAGGAAACTAATTCCTAGCTCATTTCTCAGGGGAAGCCAAATCCTGTGCAATTACCTACCAGCAAGTCACCTAAATCAACTCTTGAGCTCACATCAACCACTCCTTCTACTAGTGTGGGACTATGAATCATGTTACTGCAAACTGCTTTAGGGCTATGCAATGAAGAATATCAGTTTGAAAGTTAAACAGCTAAAAATACACACCAGGTTTATTTTTTTAATCTTTATACACTGCCAACACCCTCTGCAACACAAAAAGGAGTGGCTCATCAGATGAACAGAGCAGCTTTCCCTATAAACTAGTGGTCTACACACTGTTCCACTTTAAATTCACTTTGCGTTTTTGTAGGGGATTTTGGTCATTGCAACTTCTAGAATTTCAATCAGGGTCTTAATAGTTTTGAAGAAATAGGTGCCTTTTTTCATATGGTATCCATAAATGAAAGCCTGAATTCTGGAGCCCTGCTTTGCAGTGGTGGGTGAATTCCACAGCTGTGGGATTCATGGAATACAAGGGGCCTAATTGTACGAGGCAAGAATCGGTGGTGGTAGATGATTAAAAGCTACAACAAAACTGAGGAGCTCAAGAACCACAAAAGCTAGTTCTTGTCTGTCGACTCCAACAGAATGAACATTATTTCTGAGTTGAAATCTTCAAAGAAGATTCAAATCAACCACAACATAACAAAAGAAGAAGGAAGAAAACGGGGGGGTGGGGAGTGGTGGTTTTCATGCCTCTTCAGGATTTTCTGCTGCGAGAGACATTTTCAAGTTTCCTCAGTGTCGCTTTTTCAGGCTCCCCATTGGTAAGACTGTGGGTACTTATGTATTAAAGTGTTAGCGCCACACCTATTAAAACTGGATTAGCTCTGGTCTTCTCTACATGAGTGTAATAGACTGAGAAAGCAAACCAAAATCACCTCTTCAGGTCTGCGGCCAACAGCAGTGGCTGGTACTGTGCCACATAACCTCCATACAGCACAATTCTTTACAAAATCTTATGTGCACAAGACCATGCAGAGGCTCTACTCCCTTTCGCATCAACACCTCCAGCAGCACAATGCTTCAGCTTTGCCTGTTTCAGTGGGTGCTGCTGGCCACTTCAAGCCAAACTAGTGCCCACAAAGGTCTAGATTAACCTCCTAGCTCTGCCACAGATCTCTAAGACCTTGGGCATGTAATTTAAATCCTGACTGAGAAAAACTTTTCAGCCCAAATGCACCATGTTCATTGCCAGACTACACCAAATGCAAGGTCTGCTCTAACTGCCGCCTTAGATGAGACAAACGTCTACTTCCCCAGTCTGTAAAACAGGCATAGAAAATGGTAACATAGACATCTTTGAACTCTCAAAATCAGCTGTCATCTTTGACACTGTATGTATAGTGTCTGTGTCCAGAAAAATCAAACCACCCAAGTATTTGCTTGCCATTTCTTAGTAATGCAAACAAGAAACACCGTTACCAGCAGCCATTTCTGTGCCACGTAAAAAAGAATTGATTTAACTTTCTTGGCTGTAACTGACTGAAATCACAACGTACAAGCTATGTGCTAAAATGAAAAGCTTCCATTAGCAGTTACTAAACATCCTAAGCTCCAAAAATGGAAATTAACCTCATGTTGATGACAGCTACATACTTAGGGATACGTCCCCGTAAAAACTATCATAAGGGACATAAAGAGAAAAAAAAAGTCTGACTTCACATTGAAAAAAAGATTAAGCAAGAGTACCCCTGGCCTAATGTGAATTAATTGTTAACACATATTTCAATTCTGTAACAATCCCTTTACATCTTCTGGATCCTGTTTAGAGTAAAAATTGAACTTCTAAATAGGTTTTCAGTTGCTGACTACCTTAAGAAAAAAGAAATTTCAGTGCTGAAAGAACACACGCAATAAATTTATGGGCACATTCAAATGTATATTAGGAACTGCTTAACATATCAAATTGCTTTCCAGTAATAACCACACAAATGCACACGCACAAAAATAAAGAAGAGCAAGTGGAATTATCTACTCCACACTAATTTAAACATCTTAACCAAAAACTCAAACAAGCACTAACTATCGTATTTCCCAGGCTAAGCAGGAACTGCTTTTCTTTTTGTCTGTAGCTTTATACATATTGATTCCATTGTAATGTATTAAAACATTTATGAGCCTTGTGCACACAATAACAAAGGACAAACAGGTTTCTATTAAAAGCTCTACTGTGTATTTGTAATTGTTTCAGGGATTACTTACCCTGTAAACTGAAAAAACATCACAAAATCTTGTAAGACTGTTCTAAAATTAATTTTACATACAGGTTTGCATGACCCCATAACCTTGGGTTACGAGTTGTTTTATCAGTCTAGATTCTGCAGTTGGACTGTTTCTACAGCTATGAATTCTGAACATTGCTCAACTGAGAAAACTATGTCAGTCTCCCAAACAGCCTGGTTGTTCTTTTCATGAATCGGTGTCTACATGTGTACTGTATGAATGTATCCTGTAATTTTATTAAGTGAACAGTCTCCATAATTAACAGTTACAAACATCTGTCTGCATTTCAAATTTTAAAAAAGTCTGGGTTGCCTACCACCTCACCAGAATGTGAATGTCTGTATTCTTCCAGTAAACAAAAATATACAACATTTACACCAAAATTACATGCGGGAAAGAGACATACTTAAAGCAGACAAACATTTGTACAGTACAGCCAGGAGAAGTTGCAGTCACAGCTTTGGCATGCTTTGCGAGGTTTGTTTCAAAGCCTCTGTTAAATGTATGTTGCTGTATTATAGTAAAAAGAGTAGTAAAGATAACTTACAGGAGGTCCAGTTTCCCCCTTTGGACCTCTGACACTTTCCATTTCAAGTATTTTGTCAAGATCTTCATAGTCATAAGCATAATTATCAATACCAATTTCATAACTGTTTTCCTTGTGATAAGTCTCATCAGCATCATGAAATGCCCCTTCCTGCCCCGGACTGAGCTGATTATCCAGAGAGAGGTCAGCAGGCAAACGGTACAGGGTTGTGTTGAAGAATTGCTGCATTTTGCTTGGTTCACCTAAATGCTGTTTGGCTTTGTCCATTCCCTTGCTTTTAGTTTTACTCTGTTTTACAGGGGAGATCAGAGAAAGCTCACTTTGCCTGTCTGCATCTTCTGGGGTATTATCTAAAGTATTTGGATACGATCCTGTGGGGGAATTAGTGATGTTTCTTTTTTTGCTTGTCTCTTGCTGACGAAAAGGCAGATCGATGTTTTCCTGGAGTTCCATTTCAGGCCAAGCTTCCAGCAACGGAGGTTTGGCTTCTGCAAACTCTGATGCAGAGATGTTTCTTGACTCAAAGTATTCTGGTAGAAAATGAATCTGAGAAACACTGGTAACGGGAATGTTTGATGCTTCTTTACTTCTATAAGCCGATATATCTTCTGACTGGTTTTTCTCATCAATCATCATCTTCGAAAAAATATCCAACTCATCTGACACATGTGGAGCTCCTAGCACAGATCGATACGTTTCAGCCTGGCGACACTGCTGTTTCACATATTTACAATAGTTTGCAGAGGCTTCCGCAGAGGGAATAATATCTAGCTGACATATAACTCCTTCAAAGCTGACAGAGTGAGAGTTCATCCTTCCCAGGGTAAATAAACCATCCAAATCAAATGTCTCCGCTGCAGAAATTACTTCCCTGCTATAGTACTTCTTTCCACACTCCACAAGTATCGAGACAGTCTTGTCTCTAATGTCAATGGCAAACAAATGCCACTGTTCATTATGAACACTATAATCAAAGTATACAGACTGCTTCCCTCCAGTGTACACCACTACCTTTCTTGGTAGCAGCTGGACACCAAACTGCAGTCTACTTTTGTTCCTAATACTGAAAAGGAAAGCATTATTCACTCTGTAAGAGTACAACCCAACCAATATGGTGAACTGATGCCCTAGATTTGATGGTATGACTTGAATGACGGGGGACTCAATATATGCATCACTAGTTAGTACAACTCCTGATATGGTTAGACGAACACCCTGAGGTAACAGAGATGATGTTGAGGGCACCGTTGTCTCTGAGGGCTGTTGAACATCTTTCACAAGGCCTAGTTGATGAAGAACATCTATTGCTGTAAAAAGAAATAAAGGCATACTGTTGATTTCATTTACAAGCTTATAAATTCAGACCCATATAAACTAATGTACACACATCATCTTAACAATCCTGTACTTCCCAGAGCATATATGCTGCACACAGCAAGGTCAACAAATCCCTAGCGTAAGGCACACCATCTTTCACATAAATCAAGCAAACAAAGCCAGAAAAATTTTCCATCTTAAAAAAAAAGAAAAACACACAGAAAGGCCTACATAATGCCCATTGTATATTAATTCATTTATGAAACAAAAATCCCCATTTTCTGTCTTCAACCTTTTCACAATAGTCAATGAACACACTTTGTTAGTTCCTTATTTATTTGGCTAATACTGCCTACTGAGTGGATAATATTTTAATTATTTTTTCTCATGTAAAAACCTTCTGCAATAAAACTGTGCTTTTCCTCTTTATCTGAGAAGTTAAATGAAAACATTTGAGAGGAAGGTTGCTTTGTTTTTAAGAATGGACAAGCTATTTATAACACAGTAACACCTCAGCAGAGCACCAAAAGATAGTCACTGGCTCAAAGCAAAATACAAAGTTAAGCTTTGCTGAGGCTGGGGAGCTACTACTACGTGCTGCAGAGGCAATTCAACTGGTACCTGGGAAGAATTGTTGCTCTCCTCCCAGCAGGCGTGGCCCTGTACCATTGCAGAGCTGGCTTCAGAGGGAATTGTTTTCCCAGTGCGATCACCCTTGATTGTATGTATCTGTGCCAAAGTTAGTCAGACTAAAAGAAAACAAAAGATCTTTCCAAGGGGAGATGCAACAGAGCATGCCACTGCCTCCTTTCCCTCCACATAATTTACTTGTAAGGGTCAAGGATGAAGTGAACTCCACAGAAGTGGTGAGGAGCAAGGAAAGAGGACAAATGTCAAGACCCAAGGGGCAGTGCTCCCATCTTCTGGCTCATCTGTCCTTGCAGAGAACACAGGGCTGCAGCTACCCATGCAAGATAGTGAAAGTGCACTCCAGAGCCGGAGACAGCAGTGGACATTAAGACGACAGAGAAACCAGCTGTCCTACCAATTTATGTCCTACAGATTTGGCTTTGGCATACAGAAGTCTGGATAGGACTTCACAGGACTCTGTAGGACCTTGCTACAGAGTGGAATGGGCAGTGGTGTTTTTACCGGTGGATTCTCTAGTGTCTTATATGTGAGCTTTGTGCTTTAACCCTTTCCTTAGCCTGGACCTTACAGTATCTCCATCTTTCACCTAGCTAAATGGGTAGGTTCAAGTAATGGGTAGAAATAAAATTATCTAGCCTCCTGAAAAACTAGCATCATATCTGACCTGGGGTAAGAAATTAAAGCCATGTTCCTCCTAAAGGTCAAAGATGACCAGATTAATTTGGTATTGCCTAAATCAGATTCAGGCATGTAGGTTGGTGGGCATAAACACCTTCTTCCTTCAGGAAGAATATAAAGACACTCTTAGATACCTTATGATACAGCTGAAACAGAAACACTACAAGGCTTTACTAGGAGCTAAACCACACGTCCCCAGCAGTTTTCCTGTAGTGTCACAAAATAAGACAGGACTTATAACATTAATTGGCAAAATTTGTCTGAGTGTTTGTGAAAGGTGCTACAGAAACACTGCAGAGACTGAGGTAACACACAGTCATGGAAATACACAACAAGAAAGTTGGGGGGTAAAACACACAACATGAGAAAAGGCTGAAGGAGACACATGTTTGGCCTGGAAATGGGAAAGTTTTGGGAAAACTAATTACAGTTGGCCATTATTTAAATTGGGGTTATAGGGAAAACAGAGAAAAGCTGAGAAGTAACAGGCACGAGCTGCAACACAAGAAATTGCGGCTCTGTACAAAGAAAAAGCATTCTCACCACAAAAGTACTTAAGTGCTGGACCGGGGGGCAACGACATTGTATAAGCTCCATTCTTGGAAACTTTCAAAGCCCAACTGGACAGAACCCAGCAACCTGAACTAACTTCAACATTGACCTTGATCTCAGCAGGAGGTAGACCCAGATGGGTTCAAGATCCCTCTAACATAAGTTTTCTGATTTTCTATGCAAGGGGAAACAGAACATCGTAGTCTTCATAAATAGCATTGCACAGAAGATATCATCTTTCCCCCCGCCCTAACTGGAACAACTAGCTAGACTTAAACTTCAGTGAACTGCCTATATTAAAAATTACTAGTAGTATCTAACAGTTACACTGATCTAATAAGCCTGACTGGGAAGAGACTGGCACTTCCCATAGCATTTAGCTGAGGGTACTTTTACTATCCACGTTGTGCTTACGTTAAGTAAATAAAGCTATTAAATGGCCTAAAAAAATTTTGGAGTAACCAGGAAAAGTTAAGAATTCTCTGCTATATTAAGAGAAAAGAGCAACTGAAACAAATGGATGTTCACTCTTAGTGGAAAACAGGTTTCCTTTCCCAGTCTTCCCTTTCTCTGTTTACTGAACGTATTCATAGCAAACTTTAAGAATAGACAGATGTTGGCTTAGTTTCAGTGGTAAGTTATGAAAAGAGCCTGAGATTTCCTTGAGAGTGGTTTATAAATTGGAACCAAAAGCATCAACCTGAATGCACTGTACATCTTGAAAATTAATTACACACCTTGTAGTGTTTCTAGTCATGTTTGAGATTCATGGACCTGCCAAGATTATCCTGGCAGGTAGCCACCACAGACAGAGGTATGGAGAAAGCATATCTTTGCAGAAAGTCATGTGTACGCCAATTTCTCAAGATGTTTTGCCTCAGAGCAATTAATTTACTATGGCTGTATTTATATCCATCAAACTGATAACAGAGGTCAGGTTATAGTAGAGCTTCGAAGCACAATACATCTGCTAATGAACCACTACACTTTCCCAGGACCCCGGTCCTGCATGGTCTGCATGTAGTTAGGGAGAAGAAAGCTCTGCTTGTATTGCCCTTGTGAAAGCTAGGAAGAAACACAGATCCTGGGCTCTGGGCAATGCAGAGGTGTTACACAAGCTAATAATACCCCAAGGCATCTTCTGTGGCCTGACTGGACCAGCTGACTGCACAAAGCATAGCTAACACTGCCTAAATATCACATCCTAACCTGAAATATTTGGCAAGTACTGGTATTTTAAAATATTTATAATTATATATTCGTATCTAAAAATAACTACACATGATCTGTCAAAAGCATTATAAATTGAAGTATAAACCAAAAAGCTTAAATTGCCTTAAAACAGTAAATTTAAAAGTTACATTCAAAAGCATTGCTACTAAATCTCAAACTACGAGCAAAATTGCCAAAATTTTGGCAGTTCTGATTTGAAAACAGCACACTGTTTAGAAGTTATTAAAAAAAGGAAAGTCATCTGAGAGCATGATGAGAACTAAGATACATTCTCCACATCCTGCAAACAGATTTCTGTGAACAATGACAGGTCCCGAGAAAGCTAAACACAAATAAATGCTGTGTAAAAAATGACAGCAAAAGATTAACTATCAACTAATTATTCCTTGCTGACTTGCCGCCTGTTAACCCACCATCAAGCCAAAAGGCTGTTCCAAACATTTTTGGCCGGTTGTTTCATTTCAGGTCCAACATGTATTTTTATTTTATTTGAAGGCTTTCAGAAGCTCTTGGCAGTACACAGGGTTTTGGGAACAGGCAACTCGCTCAACTCTTCTTCCCAGCATGACAACCACTATTTTTTTTTACCTATCAGTAGTCAGTTTTCTTTGTTTACCCATGTCTGCACAACATCTGTCTTCACTTACTGTTCAGTCAACCCATTAGTCCCCCAAATTGTAACAGCTCCTCTTCTTGAAGGAAAAGTTGTTTGGGGTTTTTGGTATCAAGTACTTTCCTTCCACCTCCTAGGAGGACTTGAAAAATTCACAACATCACTGCATCATGAGGAGAGGGAAAACCTAATGTGGGCTTTGGCAAAAAATCTGACCCTCTTGTGGCACAAAGAAACCCCAAAAAGGAACTGAGGGAGGATGAGGAGATTTGGCTATTTGACCATCCCACACTCCTGTTCAGTCTCTCCTGTTCATTTTCCACATTCCTCCATACTTATGACTACTCTGAAGGCAGGATATTTGGGGTGCTCTCCCCATTTCAGCAATCTTAGTATACACATCGCTCATTTTCCCTTTACCAGTATGGGTAAGGGAAAGACAAGTGTAATTCATCAGTCAGCTCCACCAGAACTCAGAGTAATTGCTTATTAGGTTGCTCATTTCCCAGGGGATGCTGCATCTGTAGATGGGTAAATTAAGATACTTGCCTGTTAAGACACCAGGCCAAGTGACTGGAATAAGAAAGCCAACCAGACACACCGAGTCTGTGTGTCCTTGAGCCACACTCAGAGTACTACTCCTAAAAGGCTGAGGCTGTATCTTGACATGTATTTCACTGAACACAATTTATAGCGGCCTACCAAAACAAACAAGGCATAGCTTCTCAGGCAAAGCATGCACAGGCTGTCCCATCAGCTCAGGAAAGAAATAATTTTAATTATTCTAGCTAGCATCTTCATATTTGGCAGAATACTGAAGTTGTTATTAAAACTTTATTGGAAGTTGTATTTTGAAAAAAAAAAAAAAGTATTAACATATTCCTAACGGGCAGACAACCCTCTTCCTGACAAACGCTAAGCACTGCAAATGGAATAGTGCTAGCTCTGTAGGTTATATACTGAGATTGAAGGATTTACTTGAGCTGCTCTTTTTTTGAGGTTTCCTCAATCTGCTGTTCTCCAAATCGCTTTTTGCAACTTCGTTTACACACTGTGCAAATAAAGTACATGAGGGAACAGATTCACCCACTGGCAGGGAGTTGCACCAAGGTTCAATGTGCTGTTTTGATCCCAAGCAAACACTTAAACCACAATGCAGTTAGGTATGGAAATCTGTGCACAGGGGGTGCAGGGGAGTTTCTGTTCAGTAAGGTTTCTCACATGGCTATCTAGAAATGCTGTGGAGTAATTTTTTTTTAAAAAAGAAAAAAAAAGAGTAGGAAAACTCTTTTGTCTGCTGGTGACAAAATAAAAAATAATCAAATATATGCATGTCAAGACTGGAGGCTTTACCCCATTTCTGCTAAGCTCTGTGTATGGACATACTCTTGACCAAGAGGCAAATAAGCCTCAGACTGTACCCACCGCCCTGTAATGCTGCCACCCCCCAGCCCTGCAGCCTTCACAGTCCTCGCCTGAGGTTTCATTGGAAAAGCAATTCTCAGGCAGAGACACATGAGAAGTGGGTGAAATTGTTTATTTCCTTGCAAAGGAGGAGGGTGGGCTGGAGAGGTGAAGACAACTCAAACCATCATTGCACACCTGCCTCTGGCATCCCTCACCTGCTCCTGCTACACTGGAAAAGTGCAAACGGCCTCCCTGAAGCAGCCTCTTCCCTTTCCACCCCCGCAGGCCTGGAGCAGGGCAGGCCACACACATCTATGGGTGCTGCTCCTCCTCCAGTTAGAACTTGGCTCAGCTGTTAGAAAAATCCGGGGAAGTCCCACCACCACAAAAGCATATGTCCCCCATTGAGCTGAATGTGAAAAACCAACCAGCCTTTACCAGGCAAACAACAAGCAACTAATGGAAGGCAGAACTACAAAGAGAAGAGGGGGGGGGGAAAAGCAACCTGCAACTGGAAGAAAAAAAAAACAAAACACCAAAACCCAACCAAGCTTTGCCAGTCGCACAGAATGATGAGAAGGAAAACATCATTGGTGAGAATAACAGTGGGAGGCTGCCGAGATATCCCACAGGGCTCCAGCAAAATGTTATCAGGAATGAGTCTTCTCTTAACCACGCAACCCAGCTGTTTGTATTCAGCTGAGTATTTGCAGTTAACACACTTACCAACCAAGGATGACCTATTTCTTGTTTCACATGTACAATGAAGGAACGTGGCAGAGAACTGATGCTGCCACCCTCCTGGCAGATAAAAAAATTACTAAAATGGCATGTTTCTCCACCACTTCGGGACACTAATATTCCCACAGTGCTCTTTAGTGCAAGCTGCACATCTGGTGCAGTTATAACAGCTGGCAGATTAAAAAAGAAACTAAAAACAAGACAACCCTATTTCCTCACTAACATCTGCATCTGAATGCAAACCCAAATGAACACACAATTTCATTTTTTGCTTTAATGGTGCCAGCCTAGACTAAGCCTTTATTATATACAGTGGTTTGCTTGCACAGCCCTAAGTGCAAAGGTAACTCAGTCATAGCTTGCCACCCCCAAGGACACCCACTTGCAGTGACACAATCAAAGCCTTTTCACTGTACAAGGCTTCTCTTTTATGGAAAGCTTGCTTAAATATGTAAGTAATTTCATAGACAGAAAATCTGAGTAATTTTCAAAAGGTCATCTTTTCCAAACCGGTTGCTTTAAACTTTTGCTCTCATTATGCTGTAGCTGGTATTTTCTTTTAAGTCACCATTAAGGAGCTGAACCTAAGGTCACTAGTAACAACAGTCATTTATGCTTTTCTTCTAGTAACAGATTATACAAGTGTTCTTCTCACCTTGTTTGGGTACTTGCGCAACACCCACAGCTATACATACTGCAATAAAAAGGAGAGTTTTCCTAAAAAGGAAAGAAAAACAAGAACACATGAGAAAACATCTACAGTTTCAGAACTCCAAGGAATTAGAATCTTGATTCAACATTGAAAGTCAATGGCATAATACCATTGACTTCAGCAAGTCTTGGATCAAAGCCATCACATTGTACAACTTTCCACTGATGCTGAGAAGGCGTTTTACACAAAGATCAAGGATTATGTACACCCTCATATAGAGTACATATATTTTACACTGGCTTTTATTAATAAAGTAACTGCATCTGGTTTATATTTTCTTGCAGCAGTCTTCAAATATGAAGGCTACTATGTAGTAAATTTCTTCCTGGAAAGAAAAAAAAATAATTACTGTAAAGAAACTATAAAATAAATGACAATTTAATGCCTGTAGAGATCATTGGATACTTTTGACTTGCTATCAGTCTTGTCACTGAATCACAACACTTTATCATAACTGCAAATGTTGTGTCACACTTTTGTTCCTGTTTTGTAATATGACAAAATTTTATAATACATGCTCTTCACAAAGTAAAAAAAATCCCATTCCATCACATTTTGACCTGAAACTTCATGCTCACTTAGAAGAATGCAATACTGATAGGTACCATAGGCTCATCAGTTGCGATGAACATATACAAGGTTGTCACAGATTATGTGCTCAAAATTTGCTTTAAGTGAAAAGTGTTAGATGTTGGGCAAAGAACACATTTTTACCATAGTTAAAAACAGACTGCTAGTTTTTACTCAATTCTCATATCAGCATCTAATCACACTCTTATCAGTGACTGAATCTTCTGTTAAATGAGAACTACGCTTTCTGTTAGCATTAGACATCCAGACACAGAAACAGATCTATGTAACAATTATAGTAACCTCTATCTAATTGGTTCTAAGAAGAAATATTTCTAAAATATCAGAAACATAGTTCTGATACTAACTACTCCACTCACACTTGAGCCTCAGCTCAACCCTCTTGCTCCTTAATGTATGTAACCTCATTGTTTTTTCATAATATTAAACGCTGCATTGACTAAAAGTGTTTGCTGGACCATGCCAGAGAGTGCTTGAGTATCTGGAATAAACAGTATTTGAAAGTAACACAGTTGCAATTGAACACCTGTCATTTCATGTGATGTAGCTTTGACAGCTAATTAGTCAGATTTGCACAGCAAAAAAAAAAAAAAAACCTGCAGGAAGAAAACTCTACCACTTTATACAGGAACATATGGTTCAAACAGCCATGATAGACAAGTGCCTTACACTCAGTGTTCACTGCCAGGTTGCCTTCAGCTCATAGGATAACGTATGCATAAACCAAGTATTAGTAATGCTACGGTGACAAGAAATCATACTACAATTTAAATATTTACATATATGTACGTACACAGAGAGAGCGCAGTACTTAGTGAAAAAATCTTAATGTTCCATTCAAGGTTTTGCAATTCAGACATTCTAGAAACATCCAAGTGTATGAAAATCACAGAGCAAAAATCTGGTTTTATCAATTTGCTCAGTGAAACAAAGAAAGAACAAAAAGAACAAAGTCAAAATTCACTGATCTAGCAGAGGATGGGTTGATTACTTACCCTGCCTCCACTTAGGCAGTTTTACTGTGGGGCTTCACCCCAGTTTTCAAGCCATGCTCCCCTTAGGGGAAGGGGGTACTTCACAACTGGTGCTACTGCTTCTCGTGGGCCCCCTTCCCCAGCCCAGCCTGACCCAGACAGCAGGTAGCTCTCAACTGCCCCCTCTCCAAGCCCAGCCCTTGACAGACACTTGCCAACCAAAGCCCAATGGCTGAGCCTTCCCCGGTTCCTGCCTTGAGGGGAAAAAAAAAAATAATCATCCCTGGCAAATGCTGGGAGGAGAAAGAGAACATTATAGACCCAACCAATTCCCATTCCTTACAGGTGTGTTTGTTCAAACAACAACTTAAAAAGTGCACCGTCCACCACCACCCACTCTCCGGCTGCCAAACCTGCCTGCTCTCCTTTTCACCTGACCAGCAGCCTGGACATCATGCATAAATTGACACACTGATTTTCAGGCAAAACACTTATTTAAACAGGATTTCAAATTATGGGGGCAGGGAAGAGAAGCTTTATAAAATTAGACTAAACCTGTTTTTCTTGCAATGATATATCTTAAAGAGCATCCATTCTTCAAAATATCTGCTCAAAGTTTTCAAAGCAAATAAGTGGGCTGGATCTTGGACAAAATCGGGTCCATTGGTTATGCACCTACATATGTATTTGCATATTGTGAAAGCTTAAGTTTTGGCAATCAGAACAAATTAATAATTTAAAGAACAGTAAGGCATGATAATGGGAATATTTCACCATTGGTATTGCCACTGCAAAACTGCAGATACACCATGGGTTTTTTTACAAGAAATTGCACAGAATGTACAGGATATTAAAAAATATGCATCATTGCTCCAGTCCTAATCGCAGAAGGGGAGCAGGGTGGAAACTACTCCTCAGATCCCAGTGCGCTTGTAAGGGCATGTTTAATTAACCAGTCCAGTCCCTAGCTATTCCTCTTTTCAGGCTTTCTCCTGCTACAGCCATGAAATGTCTGCTGGAGTAGTTCTGCCACTCCTGCAAAAGACCCAATATTGACTGCTGTCCAAACAGCAAGTCAGATAAGGGATGCTCACTTTGTTTTTTTCAACTCTGAAGGCTAGAATTCAAGTTCGTAGTTTCTGCGTCACACAGTGCATCATCTAATGAGAAGCTCAGTGACAGGACATTGCTGTGTTAGGAGGAAAGTGCACACATTGCACTGTATCAGCTAAAACTCGGGACAACTCTTTATTTATTTAACTTGGGTTATTAACATGGGTGCAAAATGGATTCACAATTAAAACCAGCATAAGACATTTTAGTTAACTCCAAAGTCAGGATGCTCAAAGAACCTCAGAGCCCAAAATGCAAACATGACCCCTCTCAACATTACAACAGCCTCTTCCACAGTGTCAGCCAGGGACAAGCTGTGTGTCAGGTATCTGCCTCCATCACCTCCCAGCAAATGTAGGAAGGCAAGAAATTCCAAAATGCTCCCAGGGCTCTAAATTACACAGATGTAACTGGATATACAGAAACATTTAGTAAGAGGTAAAGACAAATGTCTGGCTTACACAGTGCACTCTAGCTAATGTCAAGAACAGATGAGTGATCAGCTAAGAGGAAAAAACAGTGACCAGAGACAACCATAGGGCTAGAGGTTCTCTAATATGTGGGAAAAGTTAGTCTTCCTTCTACCTTTTTTTACAAGTAAAACTTTTTGTAAATGAAACCACGTGCAACCTAAAGTGAAGTTGTACTTCCATAAGGGAAGCCCTCCATGGCCAAATATTAAAAAAAATACATAAATTCTGTGTTTCTGAGAGAATCCATTCACAGACACACACACACACACACCCTTTCCTGGTCAAAAACTTCTAAGCTGCAGAGCGGCCAGTTCTCAGTCTCCATTCTCCCACCAGCACTGCCACTAAGCCACCAGGCTCCCTGCTGTGTAATGCATACATGGCCTGATCCATCATCTGCTGTAGCTGCAAGGAACAAAGCAAGCAGCATGCAGAAACCCTGGACAGCACACCTTAGCTGGCCCCTAGCTCTTGGGGAGACTTGCCCTGTTGGGACACAACAACAGAAAAATGCAAAAGCATGTGGCAAGGAAGATGGCAGCTGACTTGAATGCTGGCTGCTTTTCCCCACTTAACATCACATATGAAGCTGTAACAAACTCCTTGGCTATGTCCTGTCCTAGAACCTAGGTATCTCTTGAGTTTCCTCTCCTCTTCCTACCTCTTCATCCTCTCTCCTATTTTACAGGCAAGCACAAGCTGGGGGCAACTATATATTTGTTTGGAGGAAAGCACTAGCTATTCCACCACTTAAAATACAGCTTATCTGTCTGATAATCTTTGACATCTTGTGGCTGTTTGCCTCTTCCTATGACTGGACAGTGACTATCTGTGTTTATTTTTTCCCATTAGTGGTGACAGATTGATGAGGAGACTGATAAGCTTCAAAGCAAGTTGTGGCAAGCAACAATGAAGAATTCCATCCTCTGAAGGCTATTCAGCAGTGTACAGAGCTTGGGTTTGGTCAGTGCATGGCAGTAGCCTCTTCATTCCAAGCTACTTTCCTAAACCTCAAGCTTAAAGGAAAAATACCACTACCTGGCTGCTAGAGAAGGCACGAAAATCTGTTGCCAGTGTCACTGACACAGATGCATTCAACCCTGTGCTCATCATCAGTGAGGATGGTTTAACCACCAGCACCTGCCCCCCGTGCACTGGCTCATTGGATCTCCTCCAAGGACCACTGGGGAAAATGGCCCAATTTGCATCCATCAGGCCTGAGGAGTGCTTTGGGAAAGGCAATAGCACCTTGTGGACAGAGATGCCCTGGGCCTCTCAAAGACCCCAGGCTGTTAAAAACCTTAAAGATCTGAAAATAAAGCTATCTTCCTTTGCTTCTATCATGAGATTAGCCAGCAGGTCCAGGGCTGCTTGCCAATTTTTAAGAGACCTACTATCAACATGGCTTTCTGAAAGGACACAACAGCCTCCAAAGCCTCTCCTGGGTGACAGCTGCACACCCTATGGGCACAGATGCCACTGTGCACCTAACCAGCAAGGGGAAAGCTCCCAAATCCTTTGCTGCAAGTTCACAGTTTGAAAGAAGAGGGAAAGGGAGAGACACAAGACAAGGTGAGAGTTAGAGAATGAAAAGACATATTTTCTTTCCTTTTGAGGCAGCATGGCCTAAAAAGAACCCTCAACAGCACTGTGGTTCAGAGAAAGGAGGCTCCCTGCCTGGTGGCCTGAACACTCTCTGGGCAGCATTTGGCTTAAGATGAGAAATTACCACATCCAGAAGAACAGTCAACTCTGTCAGTATTTCTAAAAGGAGAAAAAATGATGAAAAAATGTGATTTTATAACCATTTTATGAGTACATCCCTGATTTCTTACGCTAGTTTTCTTGTCTAGATAGGGTACACTGTTCTTGTCTATATTAAGGTAAAAGCATACAGCTCAAATTCCCGCCCCCATGAAAGACTCTTCTTTCAGGGCTTCTTTCTGTATGTTTTGTAGATGGCTCTTCAAACATTCTACAACTTGGCACTCTCAAGAAACAAGGGTAACACAAGGCTGGTTATGTTTTAAAATCAAGTATTCAGTCAACAAATGTGGCAAGAGATTTAGGAGTCATGCAGCTGTGGGCATTTAATTATTTAACCTGCAGAGACAGCCCTATACAGACAGCAGGTCTGACCTAATGGCATTTCCACAAAAAGGTGGTCTAGGTTGCAAGGAATTGACTGATTTGATATATGCTAAGGAAACCTGACCCCTTCACAAAGAATTCCGATTTCTTAACGCAGGCAAGCAACCAGGTTGCTTTCTCTATAGTCAAGTAAATTAGGTAAACAAGATAGAAGCATATCGTTACACATGCTGAAGCTATCTCTGATTTTGAACTCAGGTAAACTGCATCTCTGCTACCATTCTATTTTACCGTGATTCAATGTACATTTCTCTATCAGCAATATCCTTTTACAGATATCAAATAAACCCCTTTTTTAAATTACAGTCAAGACAATTCCTGAGGTCCCACAGCCACAGCCATTAAACACACAGATCTCCTGGGAAGGCCACCTTCAGGCAGCCACATAACTGCTCACAAGCGTTCAAGCGCACCCAGATTACACACTAGGCACGCTCTAGCAGCATAATCCTCGCTACAACAATCCTTCTCTCTGTCCCACTCGGAGCTCTCGGTAAACTTAAACCACAGCCAGAATAAAATAAACACTTTACAAAACGAGACGCATACCGGTAACCTCTATAATATCATTACAACTATCAAAAGTTCACAATCATCTTGCCTAGGCTGCTTTCAGGCAAACTACAGAGGAGAGCCGAGCTCTACCTTTGCATCGCAATTGACGAAGCATTAGAAGTACCTCTGCCTATTGCAGAGCATGGAAATACGGGGCACCTCAGCTGATCGTCCCTGTTAACAGAAGAGCAGACTCGGCTCTTGAACGTGAATTCTGCAGATTTTGTCCGCTCGCTGTGTTTCAACAGCTGGGTACCAGAAAGGAGATCACGCAGCCGTGTTCCTGGCGGCGCAGCGGCACCCCGGGCCCCAGGGCCCCGCTGCCGCCCGGGTGCAGGGCTGCGCTGGCCCCCGGGGCCGCCTGCCCCGCTCCGCGCTCCCCGCAGCCGGGCTGCCCGCCGCGGCACCGTGACACGGGGGCGCTGGACGGGACCGGGAGCATCCCGGCAAGCAAGAGGGAGAGACAAGGGAGAGCGCGGCACCGCCGGCGGCACAGGCGGGCTCCGTGCGGAGAGCCGGCACCCCGCAGCCCCCGCCGCTCCCCCGGGGGCACCTGGCACCTCGCGGGGCTACGGCTGGAGCTCGGAGGGTAGGGGTGTACGGACAGCCCGCCGGGGCCGCCGTCCGCTGCCCCCAGGAGGGGAACTGAGCCGCAGCCCGCGGCCCCTGCCCGGCCCCGCGGCGGGGGTGGCGGTGCGGTGCGCCCCGTCGCCGGCGGCCGGGGCAGCGGGGCCCGCCGTCACGCCTCCCCGGCTCCCGCTTACGTTTGTTCCGCGGGAGAGATGCGTCCTCGCCTTGTCCTCTCGGCTCCCAAATGCATTTGTATGCATTTGCCCGGGCAGCGGGGATCCGAGGGAAAGCCGGAGCCGAGCGCCGCGCCGCCGCTGGGTCAGGTCCTGTCCATGAAACCCCGCCGGCCCCGAGGTCTCCGCCGAGCTCCGCGCAAGCCCGAGGGCGGCCCGCGTACGGCCCGCGGGGGCGGGCACGGCGGGGGCGGAGGGGGGAGGGGGCGGGGGGCGCCGGGGGCTGGGTGGCGGGGGAGCCCCGCGGCTGCCCGCGGCGTGCGGCGGCGGAGCGGCGCTGCAGCCGCCTGCCCCGGCACCGGCGGCCCGCCCGCCCGGTGTTAAATTTCAGCGCCGGCTGCCTGGCGATTACATCAGCAGACACGGCCCCCGGGGCGGGCCGGCCCGGCCGCGCGTGCTGTCCCGCGCGGGTCCCCGCACCCGCCGGCGGCCCCGGGGCGTGCAGGGCCGGGCCGAGCCGAACCGGGCACCATCCGCCGTCCGCCCGCCCCGGCAGCGGCGGGGCTGGGGAGCGGAGCGGAGCGGGCGGCCCAGGTGCGCCCGGCAGCGCCGCTGCCCGCGTTGGGGCGGGAAAGCCGCGGGCAGGTGAGGCTGTCAGCGCATCCGAGGGGCGACAGAGCCTGCGGTTCCCGCTGGGCTTCAGCTGGAAGGCTCTGCAGAAGGCTGCACGTTAAATTACAATGGGGGGGCGGGGGGGAGAGATACGATGAAACGGCATAAAGAGGAAAAGCGGAGTGAGCTGGGGGTTTTGCATCCCGGGTATAATTGGAGTGGGGTCCAGCAATCCTCCCCCCAGAAGATGTTTGAAGAGCAGATGTAATTTGGTAGCATTATAACGCCAAAAGAAACATGACGCTCTCCGCTGTCTTCCTCCTAGAGACAAAGGTCTTTTTAGCTTTATTTTCCATTTTTCTTACCTTGTCCCAGCAACAGTCTATTGTAACTTTATCCCATAAGACATCTTTATGCAAACAGTCTCTCAAAACAAACCAGGTAGAGTTAAACACCACCAGACGTTGCAGTACATGCTGTACAGCAAACCTGTGGTTGAATCCTGCGGCCTTACTTGGGCAAAACTTCCATTGACCTAAGCAGAAACATGATGTCGGTTAGGACTGTGGTATTTGGCTCTCGCTGGGTGTTACAAGAATGAAGATTTCACATCAGACCTGCAGCAAGACCTTCAGGTTGTAGGTAAGAAGGAGAAAGGTGACACGAAATAAAACCAAACATATTCCCAAACAGAAGAAAACAAGAGAAGTGATAAGGCACAAAAAAAAGTTGTACAAGACAAGAATTTTATATTGTCGTTGTTCAGGGTGCTCCACTCAGCTGGAAAGGACTTTTCTGAGTGATCCAGATAGCTGGGGGTGGGAATTGTGAGGGAACCAAGGGCAAACCTAGACCATTGAATTTTCTTGGGGATCACAGCAGAAGAGTTATAGGGGGAAAAGTTATTCTCAGGCAACACACCAGAGTGTTTCAGTGTTTAATTTCACACTCAAATTAATTTTCAATACCTTGAATTGTTCAGAATCTATATAGTCTCACTAGCTACCATGGGATTTCCTATTTACATCACTTTTTGAAAGCCCAAAGGTACAATCTGACATTTTGCCTTCCTAATGCCCTTGCATTAAACAAAGAGACAGCAAAACGTGGAAATGTATTTGTTCACTGAAGAGAACATGGTGCCTGCCCAGGGAGGTGTTGAACAGTGCTGCAACAAAGTCTTTGGCAGTATTTCTGGTTTAAACCACACTTGAATGGCCTCCAATAACTGCAGTGTTATATTTCATTTAGTTTTGTTTCTTGGCATTAAGATGAACTAAAATGTATACATTACAGATTGGGTTTGGAATGGTTTGATGCCATTCCACGAAAACTATCAATCCCTTAAATAAGATGTCTTGTATGCAGTAGATGCATAATTGATTTCTTAACCTTTAGCATAAGCATTAGGGCCATTATGGAAAGAGTTCTGCCCTGAGTGACCCTGGATAAATCCTGCCCTTGTTTCGGCTCACATGGACAAGTACAGGAGCCAACCTGCAGCACACGGCAAGATGAGCTGGGGACATTACGTGCTGAGATCTCCCTTGCCAGCAGTGTTTGCGCTGAGGAAGGCACAACTTGACATGCTTGCAGCTGCACATGCAGGGTGGACACAAAGCTTTGCTGACCCTAATTATGCAGTGACTTAAAACAGTATAAAGTTAGAAAATTAGCATTGGTTGCTCAGTTTTCTATATTCAAAACTACAAAATGAAGTCCACAAAGTAGGCCACTACTCCTGTTCGGCACTTTGCTCCTTAGGTCCTTGTTACAGCCCCTGCTGTGGTTTGAACGCAGCCTCTGTGCTGTCTGGGCAGGGTCCTTGGCTGTTCTCAGGGGGCTGGGCAGGCCGTGAGGAGGCGAGGGCCAGGGGAAGGGTTGCCTGCGCCCTTCCATTTTCCTGCTGCACACAGCTCACACATCTCTGAATCACATAACCACAAACGGGTTGGGAATGTGCAGGGGATGCTCCTTGTTCCCTTCCCCGTGTCTCTGCCTGGCAGCTCTTGCATTTTGTTTTTGGACAAGTGACTAATGTTACTCTCCAGCTTAGTTGTCTTCCTTCAGTATTAACACCCCTCAGAGTTATGCTCTGAAGCTCCAACTAGAAGAAATTAGCACTATCTAATGCAGATGAAGAAAGCAAATGAAAAAGCACAAGGAAATGAAATTACTTCCCCAATGTCAGACATTGAGTGTGTGACACTGTTGGAAATCGCCCAGCAGTCCCCAACTTGTTGCCCAACTTGTGTTTTAGATCAGCTCCAAATCTTTTCTAAGCTTCATAGCAAAAATCGGTGTCAGTTTTATTCTTACACTTGCTTCTTCCAAGTGTTCTTACAGCCTAATAAGCAAAGCCTACTATGTTTAAAGCTATCAGATTACGTGTGTTTATTTCCAGAACTATATACAGCAGTCTATATACTTACACACATTGAAGGTCCATAAGTGTTAGCACTCAGTGCAACACAATGATGCTGGAGATGCATTTCCTATGGTAAATATCTCAAGATGCCATTTTTCCATGTCTGCTTTCTCCTGCTTGACCACAACCTATCCCTCATTTCTCTTACCTCTCGAAGTAAACCCAGGGATTACTGAAATACAAAATTAATTCTTTCAAGATACCATTTTTTGCCTTTCTGATATGATTAAAAGCTCTTCTTCTGTTTGTTTTCTCCTCTTCCAGCAGTTTTTTTCCTCCTTTCATGATCTGACTTGCTCATCTGTCACTCTAGATTACAGCTGCTGAGTTCCAGCCATGCTTTGGGGCACAGAACAGGAGCTGCTCTTAAACAGCGTGAGAGGCAAGGAAAATGGTTCCTATCTGTGATTCTCGTTCCAGAAAATGTACAGGAGAGAGCAATGGTTAGTCTATTGTCAGAGCCTAATCATAAA
Organism: Falco peregrinus; assembly: GCF_023634155.1. Lineage (NCBI taxonomy): Eukaryota > Metazoa > Chordata > Aves > Falconiformes > Falconidae > Falco > Falco peregrinus. Next base: position 18,778,941 of record NC_073730.1, on the reverse strand, counting down.
GAAAAAAAATTAATAAGAATTTGAAGGAAAATGTGTGAAATGTGAGGACTGAGTGTTGAAGCCGGAGACTTATCCCACTGCAGTCAGTAGGAGCTTTACCTCTAACTTGAGTAGGAGCAGAATGGGACCCACACAAGTTTCCTGGTATGGTCCCAGAATTAGGAATTTTTGGCAGAAGATCTGCTCTGCTATTGAGTTCCCTTTGGAGAACTGATTTTCCCCACACACCACAATATATGGTGTTAGGCTACGTACCAAAACTGCTGGAACCTAGTTCAGTAAAATTATTTCGAATTTTCTCTGTGGCAGCCAAAAAAAGTTTAACACATTGCTCCAGTTAAATAAAGTTACCAAGCTATCAAATATGATTAAGAAATACAAGAAATGGAAAGCATTACAATGTGTCTTTGACAACCGGCTAAAATTGAAGAAAGCGGAACTCCAGGTCTGAAACTATTACGTGTGTGTATTCTTTGTAGAAAGTGAAAAAAATTGTAATGACCAGCATTTGCCTTCTCTCTAGTTATGCCTGTTACGTCCTGATACAAAGAATTAGTGACAAGAATTCAGTTCTGAATATGCCAAAAACCTGGAAATGCCTTTAAAGAGCACAGTTGATGACACTTTAGGTTAATCCTATCCTTTCTTATTTTCTACTGGCAAACTAAAGAGACAACATAAATTTACATTCTGAAGAATTCAGAGTGGAGAGGGATTTTCTGCCCTGCAAGACCAACACACAAAAACCTGTAAGGGGAAAGGGCTGAGAGAGGAAAGGAGAGATGCGGTGGGTACAGGGGACCAAACTTAAGAAGTCCTGGCACACAGAGCAAAAAAAAGGGCATGACGGAGTCAGGACTAACAAAAATGCCAAGCCACAAATGACCATATAGACTAGTGAAATTCCTTAAGATGCTTAGTTAAAACAAACGAGGGAATATATCCAGCCTGGAGCAAGAAACAGAAGAGAGCCTCAGTGAACCACAAGACAGAGTAGAGGCTCCAGACCACAAGGCTCCAGTGGTTCCAACTGAGAGAGGTGTCTCACTGAGGCCAAGATACTTGCAATTGTTTACAAGACCAGGTATCATCCATTTTAGAAAGTCACTGCTATAGCAGAGACCCACCATAAAGCAGAGTAAAAGCTCTCAGAGAGCTGACACAGGCAACTGAGGCAAAGCCTTCTGGAGGAGCAACCCCACAGCAATCCAGCAGCTGAAGAGCTGTGACATCTTGTTCTGGTGATGGCACATCGTATGCCGTACCAGGAATGAGGAGAAACCTAGCCAAACACACAAGAAAATATGAAAGGAAGAGAGAAGCCTGAGAAGCTGTTATTAGGAAAGTAATAAGGGAATGGAAAATACAAGAGCAAGAATGAGTGCAACGTGGGAACCGTTGGAACGGCTCACCAAATGAGAAGAATCCAATTACCAAATAACCCAAACTGCCAAGAGAGAAGCACAGTAAATTTCCATCTCAAAGAGGGGGTCTGGAGCTGAAGAGCAATTGGTGAAAGAAAAAACAGAGAAGGAAAACCAGTGACTTTCATTTTTAGTTAATCTTTATCCCATCGTTGATGGAGTATTTTTCCATCCAGGCAGGAAGTGTGGACACCCACTCTTGCCGGCAGGAGGATGTATTTGACCTGAGGTATTTTCTGGGATGCTCATTGAACTGAAAACCCCCTTGTAGGTGAAGCCCATAAATATGACCAAGAGTCTGTATTTCTAGGACCAAATTACCACCTCTACCGATATGTGCCGAGAGAGACACAAGGCAAGCCCCAGCGGGTGTGTTTAATGTGCGTTCCCCCACCAGAGCGGTGGCTGTCACCTCCTGCCACGGGCATTCAGCAGCCTTGGTGGGGTCCCCTGCACCAGGGCTTCCCCAGCAGCAATCCCCAAAGCCTCCTTCCCATGGCAGAAGCTCTCCCTAAAGGATCCTGATTCTCTATCATTGTATAAAATTTGCCCTGTCTCCATCAGTAAAAGGCAGCAGAAGTCAGTTTTAGTGAAAAACAAAAGCTGTGGTTGCCCTGTGTGAAAAAACACTAGCTTGTAGCACCCAAGGGCACTTACTTAACCTTCTTGGTAGTGCTTCGTAGTGTCCTTTCACATTGGAAGGATAGGTCAAAAACCCCTTAGAGACATCTTACAGGACACCTTTCTGCAGGTATTTCCTGCAAGCCACTCTCTTTAAAAGAATAAAAGTGGAGCCCATTTGGAGTGAAACTGCCCATACTCGTACAGTTCTCTCAGCCTGTTAGCAGAATCTCATCAGCACTAAAAATTGCTCACACATCTGGAAGATCCAATGCAGTCATCTGAGAAGCATTTCATTCCCAAGCCACAGAGAACTCTGCATTAGGCCAGTCCTTTTCAAAGACATTCCCTTCCTTTTCTCAGCAACTGTGGGAGATGCTTCATTCGGCAGTTCGTTAGTCCTAGAAAAGTCTTGCTTGACCATCACTTCCAGCCCTGGAGCTGTGCAGGTTTTCACAGTGCTGTCCTGCAGCCAAAAATATGTGTTCCCAGATATTACTTCTGCAGTAACTAAAATACAGTTTTGGCTTGCTTCTGCAAAATTAGTTTCTGGCAACAGTAAAGGGAGTTTGCAGAAGCCTCAGTCCTCCTCTTTCTCACCTGATGAGAGGTAAGCTACTGATGCTCAGTGGCTAACACCAAGTTAAATCTCTGCCTTGGAGTAAGAAAACTTGGTCTCACATTAAAAAACCTTATAAGAATTTTCTTCCCAATTATAGAAGGAAAAAATTCCATGAGACTCCAGTTTAGCACCTTCAAAATGATGCAAAATACAGTTGTTTGAGGCAGCCACAATAACCCCATTTTCCCTGCCCAAACTTTTGAAGAGAGAGAAATTATACCATAATTCTATGAACGCTTAAGGACTCCAGCTTTGGGAAGAAAGAAATTTGATCACAAAAACATCAATAATTTGACCAACTTCACATAGTTATCTCAACCATTAACAATAAATGATTGCTCTGATATGTCAGAAAGTTTCCTCCAATTACCCACCAATTCTCTCCAGTGTTTTTTAAATATCTTGAGTCTCTTAACGCACAGCGTACCTAAATAGTGCAGAACAATGGAGTAATTTAAATCCGACATTTGTTGACATTCATCAGAACAGGAGCTTCCAGACTAAGTGTGTATTAATAATATCAGAAATTGCACTATTTCCCACTTTTTTTTTTTTTTCACAAGTCATCATCAGACTTCTTCAGTACTTGCTAGCTCCCAATAAAGGGAAAAAAATGGGAATTGTTTGTTAGTTTTCTTGGAATCTCTGGATTTAAGAAGAAAGCCAAAAATAATGTCAAGTACAACATGGTATTTTTGTATGATGAACGTTTGATTTCCAAATTAAGAATTCTAGATCAGGCATGTATAAAGGCAGGAAAACTTTTCTATAGAGAAAGAGACTTTTAAGTAGATTGCTTTTTCTGAAAATACCAGACAGATGAATATGTAGAATCCAAGACCAAAATACATTGGCACTAACTTCAATGCTGATATTTTTACAATAGTAATATAATTAATGTTTGTAAATCCCTTACAGCTGTACCACCAATATAGCATAGTATTTTTAATAGGCTAATTTCATGACATTATTTTTACAGATGAAATATTGATCTTGTTTTTCAGTTATTTAAATTTGATTAGATATGTGAGCGAGAACTACTGTTGCAGGAAAATAAAAGACTAGGTCTTTCACCAAGTACAGAATTATTTCAGAGCAACCCTTCCGCTCTCCCCACTCTTGTAACGTAAAAAAGTAAAACTGAATTAAATACTCCTATAAATGCTGATCTAAAAAAGAAAAGAAAAGAAAAAATTATGAATACGTCTGAAAGATGAGACTTTTTTTCTGCTTGGATCAAACAAGCTCATCAAGCCAGATGTGCCTGGATTATTCTCATTACAGAAAGCCATAAAAACCTCATGGTTGTTTAGTTATCCGGTGCTGGCTTAGACATAGTCAAAACTCAAACAACAGATGATATGAGTAACTGCACCATGTTGACCCAAACAAACACGCAACAGTTTAATGAATGAACATCATCGAGGTTGAGAAGTCCAGAACTTGCCAAAGAACCAGCATTACCTTCTGTTTGCAACCTTGCATTGCACACTAGGGTCCATGGATTGTTTTTCACAGGGCTCCAGCCTTCTTCTGGTGCCCCAGGTCCTCCAGAGACGGGCGGGCATTGCACCCCAGGACCCACAGGAAGCATAGGGGTGAAACCCACAGTGTCCCTCCCGGACACAAGTGAACTGCTGCATTTTGAAAGGCTCACAACCTGTGTGAATTGCAATGACAAGGCAAGAGACATCAGGCTGGTGCAAGCATCTTCTTTGCTGCCAGATTTCAGCCATTTTCTTTGAAGCAGAAGATGCCAAACCTTACTTCAGTCACCATTGTCAAACACAGGCACAATAATATACTTTTTACCTCCCTCCAGAAACTACTGGGTCTGTTTAAAGTTTTCTGAAACCATCCAGCTGAGACAGACATTCACACAGACCAAAATGTAGACATTGCTAAAACCAACAGGAGGAAAAAAAAATACATAAAAATTCTATAGTTTGTTCTTTTTCTATTTGATAGTTTGAGCATCACTTCTTTTTGTCTTAAGCACTTATGGCATTAGAATGTGCATACAAAGAATAGCATTTATGGTTATCAGATGTTTAGCTTTGCTTTAAATTTGTTGGCCAACACATGTATGCTAACTGCTCTTTTCCAACCAAAGTGTTCTCTCTCAATAGCTAATTTGCAGTGATTTCAAAGTTACATATGTAAATATAACAGCTTTCTTATTTGCCTGTTGGAACAAAATGGATTTTAATAAAAATTTTCGACAAATTATTTTATTCCTTTACAAAGAATTGCAGCTATAATCTTTCTTATCTTAGAAAGTATTTTTATAGTTTAAATACACATTAAAGAGTTGGACAAATATCCCCAAATGTTTTCAGAAGATTTGCATTATTCTTGAAGTGACATTATTGACTAGAAAATATTTCCTTAAGCTTAATATTCTTTGTAAGTTGTTTTTTTCAAGATGGGTTTATTTGTGTGTGTGTATCTTTTTGTTTTGTGGGGGTTTTTGGGGTTTTATTTTTTGCCATTCACTGCAGTAGCTGGTGCAGTATGAGGCTGATTATAAGACAGAGCCTTGCTGTTAAAGTTTGGGCAGTTCATTTGGAGTATTCACAGGTCCTAAACCACCACATTTGTCAAAGCAAACTCATGAGGAAACAGTGGCAATCAAAAGGTGTTAAATTTTCCAATACGTAAAAGCCTATCTTCAAATCCATCTGGGTATTTCAGTGGTACACTTCTTTAAATGAACATAACATTCTTGTTTGGAAATGTCATCCCTACCAGGTCCAGTTTACCTTTGCAGAATCCCAGTAACTGTCAAATACACCCATGGGTTTTGTGGAAGAACTCCAGATTTCAGGAACATGGTCACAGGGCAAGGGAGCATTTCGCACACGCCTCAGAGCCAGCAGCAGCTCTGTGCCTTCACTCAGCACCATTTTCTGCACTTTGAAGGATGGAAGAGATTTTTAAGACCTTTGGTTTAGTAAACTTGGGGTTAGGAAACTTCCTTCTGGGCTCTGTACGGATTGCTTGAAGAAATATGTACTAGCAACAGCCGAGCAAGCATGCCCTTGTCCTACATGCAGAGCTGGAGGCAATCCATCAGTCTGTACAGATGAGGACATGCATCCATTTTAAGAAAAAGATCACTTCATTATCTTAATAATACTTTTAAGGAAATACTGGTGCCTGCAGAAGCACTAAAGGCTGATGGCTGCTGTCAGACCATCATCAAGTAGCAGGAAGAATCCCAGCGCCACCAAAGCTGCTTGTTCTGTGCTATGGGATTGTATGCACTGAAGTTACTTCATTTGGCAATCTAACAGGAAAAAAAAAGACAATTTTCGTTTTGTATAGCAGCAGGTAACACATTACTCCAGATTCGTAAATAATTTAACAGAATAGTTATCAGAGAAATATTTTCTAAGAGCGACAATCACTTCCTTGTTGATGTTAGGGGATTTATTTTCTGTTCTTTCCTATGCCTCTCCAGTTCAGCTGCTTCCCCCATTTGACAATCTTCCATAAAGACACTGAAGAAAATGATACCACAAAGCATTTGGAAGAGGGAGTGTTTACAAAGCACATAAATAGACTGTGCTGTATCCAGAGTAATTAGCTGTAAGCAAAGTAATAAAAAATGTGGAGAACTTACAAGTATGCCAGATGACTGAAAATCCAAGATTTATTCAGACGTTAGAGATATATGCATATAGGATGCAACCTAGGATAAATGCCACTGCATAATCTGAGGGCAAAAAATAATCAATGTGCTACATTCAGACCAAACGCATGTAATACAGCTGAAATATCAATCGAGCCAGATGTTAATTTAGCTCATGAGCCTAAAAATACATTTCTGCAATTTTATGCACAATGTGCAAGGCAGGATGTGTTTTTCCAGACCATCTACTGAAAACTGAATTATTCTGAAAGAGCCTTAAAAACCTTAACATTCTTCAGAACCTTGCCATTGCAAATACAGCTTCTGAAGAGAATTGTTTAGAAAAAGAACAGTAAACACTGAAAATATACCTCCTTCCCACCGTGTAAGCAGCCAGCTTGCAGTGAAAAACCCTCGCCCTCCTTGCCCCCTGCTGTTATGTTTTAAAAATCAATGCAAGGCTCCATCAAATCAATGTTTATTTCAGACAGGGAGTTTTTGGCTGAGCTGTAGCTAATGTCCTTGGCGTGTTTTAAGTAGCATATCAGAATGAATCATCTGCTTTGGTAATTCTGTATTATATTACTTCTCTAAACAAGAGACAGTAATGTGTAGCAAGGGAACCTTTAAAGGGTTTAGTCTCCAGTTTGGGAGACAATTACACATACACATGCTGTGATATGTGACCGCAGTCCACCAAACAGCAGTGACTCTGAACTTACACACTCCATATGAACCTCACTCTTGATTTACCTCCTCTCGTCTAAAATACTAACTAACCCTCCCACATTGTATTTCCCAGGAGAATATAATACAGGAGAAACCCTTGCAATTGCATCATCTGAACCATTTTGTTTTTCTAAGGGTCTAAGTGCAGGACACCAACAGAAGCCTGCAGCGCTTTCCAGCCGCAGACAGGAGCTGGTTGCAGAAGGCAGCACACAGGGCGCAGGGGATGTGTTACCCCCCAGCCTGCGGCACCGCTAGGTTATTTCTAAGCAAAGTATCAAATGCATGCAGAACATGAAAAATGCTGATAGTTGCCATAATACATGGCGATCATCTCAAACTCAGTGGCTTTTGGGGCCATTGGGATCCCTTCTTGCTCTCAGAAATACACTTTTTTGCAGAGGCACATTCAGAGGCTGGGGTAAATCTGGCAGCTGGAGATAGTTGCTGGCTGTGCTGCTAGTCTCTCCCATGAATTTCTGGCTTCAGTTAGGCACCATCAGTAACACTGTGCCTCTCCATGGGATGCAAGACTCATGGTCTTGTTTCATTTCATTCACAGAATCACGGAATGGTCAGGGTGGGAAGGGACCTTTGGAGATCACCTGGTCCAACCCCCTGCTAAAGCAGGTTCTTCTGGAGCAGGTTGCACAGACTCATATCCAGGAGGGTTTTGAATGTCTCCAGAGGAGGAGACAGTGGTTTCCTCTTCTCCCCCAGGAACTGCTCTCCACAGTGATACCACCAGGTAAGTACACCATAGCAGAGTCTGGTCCTTTGCAACCTTGCATCTGTGTTCTTTCTCAACCATAGCGCAGTAGCATGGGGTTTCTAAACACAAGATTACTTCCTTCCCAGTCTGCTGTGTAGCTCCAAGTGCTGTAAATGCAACAAGCTTGATGGATGTGGCACTTCAAATTGCATTTGGCGTCTTTTTTTGTCCTGTAGCGCATAAATCTATAGAGGTTATCCTTCCAAACGATACCAGCTGTGTTATGACAACTTTTTTAGTTCTCAGTTATTTGGGTTGACATTTCTACCACTACAATAAGCTCCACATCATAGACTGGCTATTGTGTGCCTGTGCTCCTGCATCCAAAAGAACTGTTAACAGCAGTACACTACACCCGGATGATATTCCTGCTCAATTTTAAAACAAAACAGGAATAGTCTACTAATAGGAAATAATTTAGTTTTCCTGTTTAACTCAGTTGCACCTCCTGACCATGTCCCCAAAATCACTAGGAGCCTCATTCTTTTGCATTTTGCTTCTCCTGCACAGAGCTTGGACCCTGTGCCTTGTGCCTCTTCCTGCTCTTTCCCCCTCAGCTTGTGCTGTGTGAAGCTGTAAAGCAAGACTGTTTGGCATCTTGTTTGGCATTCTGCTTTCATTGACAGCTGAGCTTTCCTGTGTTCCCTCTAAGGGGAAGAACACACACAAAGGTAATTATGGGAACGATACAATGCTGTACATCTGAACAGTAATTCATAGAGCTGCATCTTGTATATGGCTTTAAGTTATGTGGTCCTTATGCAATAGATTTATTGGAGTACTTTGATAACCTCTCAAAAGATTTCAGCATAATCAGGAAAGGTTTCTTTGGCAAATGATCTGGTGTTTTTTCTACTGGTTGTATGCAAGCACGAAATTAATATTTTTCCTACTTTAATGACATGGATTATTCCCGCCCCCTGCCCCCCTCTTCCTACTGGCAATTTTAAAACTATGTTGCATACCCATCTATCTTAAATTTTCTTAAATAGATACCAGGCTATAGCACTACAAGTAGAGATCTGAAATAGAAGGGCAAAGTATTTTTTAGTAAATTAATATTAATAAAAAATATTGAACTTACGTGCAACCCAACACTGTCATTCAGAGGCTGAAACATGCCATGGATAACTCAAAGAGAACTATGACAGTGTTTGTAAAACTTTTTTCCTCCAATATAATTAGGGAAAAACAAAATTTCTTTCTTCCCCTTTCCCCAGCCAGCATATTTTAGTCAGCTTAGGCAACTGGATTAAAACTGCCCAAGTTGCTTTCAAAGTGTTAGAAACAGCTCTCTCCACTCACTGGTTCCAGTAACAGATCATACAATAGCTTTATCCTGCCCTTGTACTTACACATTGGGTCTTGGTTGGTGTCGTGTGTGTGCGCGTGTCCAAGATGTTCTGACATTTGAAAAATTACTTTTATGTGGTTTATTGACAGCATAATTTAGCTCAGGAAATGTTGTAGCCAATTGTATGAAAATCTTGAATTGCTTTCTCAACTACAGGTAATGACGTCTCACACCAGGGGGTTATTTTTGTCTGCTTCCTTTTGTCATATTTTCAGTTTTATTTTAGCTTGCAATTGTGCAATCCTGAATGTGCTACAGTAGGAATTCATCATGAGAGGGGAATAGCAAATCACTACCGGAAAACTTGTGTTGTCTGGATACTGTTTCATATGTAAAGGAGTAAAATAAGTACTTACAAATAAGTTGCAGGGGATCAGTTTTAGTCTCTCAGTACAGCAAGTCAAGCCATGCTCTGGAATGATACTCAGAAGTATAACTCATACTTTGCAAGTCTTCTCTTCAACAAGAGTGGTTAGGAAACCTTTTGCTTAAACACGGTCTGGTCATGAGTCCCTTGTTTCAATGATGAAAATCAGATTTGAGTTGACTAATTTCAGATTCTCCTTTCCAGAGAAAAGCTTACTGCAAAAGAGATTAGGAAAGCAACAGGACAATAAAATTTGTATGTTTTGATGCCTCAGAGAGGAGCCTGGATGTGCTGCTGAGCCAGAGGCACCATGTGCTGCCCCTGCCTTGCCATCCCCATGCACAGGCTGGCGTGGGGTACAGAGCTGCCTCTCCAAGAAAGGAGCCAGGACAGATATCCATCACTCCCCATATGCACCACCTGCCCCCTGACTCTGGTGGCACCCCCGGGGGCAAACCTCTGCGGCTGCTCAGCCAGGAGATGCAGATCGAGGGACAGCATACAACAATCTAGCATCCTAAACTGACAGTAAAATAGTTCATGCAGCAGGTCTATTATCAGCTCCAGCTCCTTGTAAGCAGCTACCCTGAAACACATTATCCTGTTTTACTTTATGTCTAATCAAGCTACACCAACACATCCTCTTTTCTCCAGTATTTCTACCTGCAAAAAGCTACCTACTGCTTTCATATATACAAATATTCAACGAAAAAGTTGCAGCCTATGATGTTCTTTTCAAAAAGACAGATTTTAACTTCTTTTCTGCAGAGGCTCTCACAGGCACGTCTCAGCTCTTCTACAGTTTCACACACAAATACTTACAACCAGTAGCAAATGCCCATGAGGGGAGTGAGGGGTCTGTGTTTCCTGGTTTATTTTGGATTTAACCTCAACGAAACCAAGGAGACTTACCAACTTCATTTCTTTGTGCCATCATGACTGAAACAATAGCTGCCAACGCTATCGCCAGCCACACGACACCATTTGAAGCCAAACACACTTCAGGGTGGGAAGATTCACAGGTAGTTTTGGAAAAATATTTGTGTGCCTGTGACAGGAATAGAAAAACTACCCGGGGGGGTGGCAGCATTGGGGAAGAAACTAGCTTGAAAGCATTAGATGTTGAAACAGCTTCTTTGGGAAGATCTGAGAGATCATCAAAGTATGAATACTTACTGAAAAGATACTTTTCCTTCTTTGACTTTTCAGGTACTAGGAAAAGATTTTGTAGGTGTTAAGTGTGACTGCTTCGGAGAATGGTTAATTCCACTGTTAGGTGATACTCTACTGGAACAACCTGTCAGACCTTTTTTGCAAACCCGTCATGCAAGTGAAGAAAAATTGTGAGAGTACGTTGGCCCCAAACCTTTGAAAGGTTAGTTTATAGACTCCATAGCTTTATACAAACAACTTCAAACTTTAAAATCTGAAGATACATGCCTAACTTGGAAGTCTGCAATGACACATGTGTTCAGGAGAACATCAATCTCTCTATGAAGAAAGAACATTTCTCACCCTGAGCCTGACACTGTGCTTTCTCAGGGAGGACGAAGCACGGGCAGTTTACTTCCAGGACCTCGCAGGCAGGGCTGCTTTACAGCTTCCTTATGTTAAGATCCAGGGACAGATGGACTGCACTTTCAGCAGCCTCTGATGAGCTGCGTTTTCACCACAGAAGACTTTTGCCTGTTCTTTACCCAGAACCTAAACCATGACCCTCCCCTCACTGAACGTGAAAATTGTACAGGGGAAACAGCATGCAGAAAACTCCCCTAGTCACCAAAATACCTCAGTCTTTAGAGAATCAGAACTGTGTCAGGCCAACATAGAAGTGGAAATGGGAAAACGAGGTATCCACCTGTCATAGCCGGCTGCATCATGGGCTGCTTTGGGTGTAACCGTTGTGGTGGGTTGTTTTCAATGCCAGCCTGCAGGCAAAGCGTTACTGTGCCATCCTCAGGGTGACAGGGGTCAGCATTGTAAGGAGGTCTAAAACACCACCAGGACTGCAGTTCTTCAAATTCATTGGCACATATCCTGCCTGAAGGGCCACGTTACCTTCCCCCACATACACCACTCCCTTGGCCTGGCCAACGTGAGCACCAAGCAGCTGCACTGAAACACATTTTTACTGCTGGTTTCTAACCTCACCACGATGAAGCAAGCACATGGGAACTACACCAGTATCAGTCCTGGTGGCCGAGGCCTGAAGGGCCAAGGCAGGAAGCTGTGCCAACACGAACAGGGCAGAGGAGGCCGGATAGCTGGGCAGGGGCCTCCATGCCTTGCTCTGCAGAACAGGTCAATCGGCTGCATTACAGGTGAACACACTGCCAGTATAGCTGCGCTAGGATTCATGCCATCGGCCAATGGATTTTAGAAGATTTATCAAGTTCAGTATTATTGTCAGGCAGAAATAATCTACCTCTAGGAAAGCCAGAAATCCCAGAGCTGGAAGAGGAGAACAGTTTAGTATAGTTTCAGGTTACCATCACACCTCCCTCATTCTGGGTGCTAAGGGATCCCAGGTGCAGCAGGGATGGCAACTCCCTTGGGCTGCCCACCAGCTCCAAAGCAGCCTGCACTCCCATGCAGCATGGCTTTGCCCTCAGCAGTCCTTCCCCAGATATGCAGCACTTGCTCTGGGGCCTGAGGGACAACCCTTGGAAAGAGGCTTTGGCAGGGCTTCAGCAGCACAGGAGCCCCCCAGTCCTGCAGGTTACTCATGACAGTGCAGTCACCAGGGATGGGGGTCTCCCCGCTGATCCGCAGGGAACAGCAACTAGAGAAGAGTCATCACTGGGTGGGACCAAATCCTGCTGCACCTCAGGTGCTGCAGCCAGGCATGCAGGGCTGGTTCAACGACATCCCCTTGGACACCAGAGTCAAAGCTAAATGCAATTGAGAATATAGTCAATAGTCATTTCAGCTGCTTATATTTCTCATGTACGTTCAATCAGCTCTGTCCTCACTTAAATTTGTTTTCTATTAACTGCACTGATTTCCATGATGATATGCTGGATTTACACTAATGAGAATAGAACCAGACCTGCTGAATTCTTAGCAGTTATCTTTTTTTTTTTTTTCTCTCCAGCTCATCTAGTAACAAGGCATGGGACAGACTTACTCAGGAACACTTCTTCAGCCAACAAGTGACATTAACAAGAAAAACTGGAGGAAGTATTGTCATTCTTCACAATACATTTGTAAGTGACAAAAATCCTTTGCATCTGGAATTTTTGTTTAGCCAGCAGGTACTTTTCATCATTTGCTAGAATATTATGTCTGTAACAGAAAGGCAATAAATAATCCAACAAAAACAGCTGACATCTATAAAGCATATCAATTATTGATGTCTGACTTGGGACTTGGACAGAACTGAACTGGTGGCAAAGCAAAGGAATCATCTCTCAGAGCGTTTCATAGTAAAGAACACCAGAAAGTATCTAGCATAAATTACTTTTCCATTTCATTTCCTGATTCAACAGCCTTTTTTAAATGAATGAATGCATCTTCCAGATGACTTTTGCAGACTTGTTTTAGACAAGGAAATGGAAAAGGCTGTGGTTGATGCATTAAAAAGAGAAGGCTGTGTAAGCTTTTCTATGTTTCCTCTTCATTCTAGGTAAAGTTGAACTCTGACTTTCTTGTAGAAAGTTTATTGGAATGGATAAATATTACAGATATCTGAAAACAGCAACGACTTGTAGCTGATGACCTTTGCATGGATTAATTATGGAAAAAACTAAAAGGAAAGAAGGGTTTATGCAGGTACTATAAGCAAGCCCAGGAAACATGGCACATTTGTGAGAAACATGAAGAGGTGATGTTTGACTAACAGTAGACAAGACGCTAAGCCACATCTTATTGTGATGCTTTTTGCATGGTCAAAGAATGCTTTAAGGGCCAGGTACGATAGGAAGCTTGTAATGAACACTAATGAACAATGAATACATACGTTAGAGCAAGGAAATTCTACTGATTTGTGTTCTTGGAGGGGTTCTCCCCTTTTATCCCTCTCTCAAAATCAGGATAAGCAAGATGTCTCCTTCACTATTGCAAATATGACTTCCATGAGAAACACATCTGAGCATCCCGTACAGGGAGGGTGGAGGTGGTTCCAGTGACCATAGCTCAGAACAGGGCCATTGCACTTACACATTGGGACTGATGGCTTTCCCATTTCTGCCAATTCCTCAACATTGCTTTAGCAGAAAACACCGTTATTTATGCTTCAAACTCCCTTCTGTATTCATGCAAAGTAACCTTACCATAAATGAGAATCAGACCCAGATGTCTTTACAGGAAATACTACATGAGAAAAAATGCATAGCCCTACAAATATAGAAGCCTTTCCTCTCTCCATCCATTTCCAAACCTGAAATTTTCCTTAGACATATAAAGACACATATAATTAAGGACATTGAGCTGGCTGTAGGGATGCATATTTGTAGCCTTGCTCTAAGTTAGGCCATTGAAACAGAAGTGGTGAGACAGACCACTAATCAAGGAGAAAACCATTTATAGAAGGAAGAAAGGAAGGAGGGGGCACAGCTTGCCTGCCTGAAGATCAAGCAGCAGCCTTGCACCTGCCATGGGCCCCATTACAGAAGTGACACTTCCTCCCCGCCCCTGCCCCAACACTCCCAGAGTCTCTGCCCAGAGCCAGCCTTCGCCCAGGTGCCCTCAACAAGCAAGGATCAGGGGGCAGGAACCCCTTTTGTATCTGGATAGGGCCATCAGATGCTCATGTATTGCTGAAGCATCATACCCACAGCATCCCAGAGCTTACAGACAGTGAGGAGATCACGGACAGAGTCTAGGCTCACATGCAAGGCTTGCTGAGTTCATACAGTAGTTTGGGGGCAGGGGGATCACCAGCACAAGCATATTTTCACTACAATACCCCCAGCTTGCCATAGGATAGCTGGTTGCAGTACACTGGAGCTTCTGGAAGAACCCGTCTGCTCCCACCAATGGCACAAGGGGCATGGGGATATTTGTCTCCCCGAGCACTTTTAGACTGGTTAGATGTGGAAAACAAGCAATACCCCTGGGTAAACAGGGATGGGACCACACTTGCACTGAACTTGAAACCTTTTGCTTTCTTTCGTATGCACTTTGCTTCTTCCCGAAGGCCTTGCCTTTTCCGGAACACTCCTTTAATTTAAGGGCAGTTCTGATTAAATCAAAAGCAAGTAAGAGTTGAGCTACTCTCCTGCCAGAAGCCTGACAGGGAGCAGGGGATGACCCCAAGGCTGTTCATGCCTGACCTGCACTGCGAGGGCACCCCCTGCCCCCCACAACCTCCCCGCTCCCGGGGGGGTCTGTGCCTCTCCCTGCACTCACCCAGCCTCCACAGCCCATCATGGCAACCTCATTCCTCCCTGCGCCTGAGATGGGTGACAGTGGGTCCATCCTGCATGCCCACTGTGCCACGGGGCAGGATTAAGCATCATGGTGGGTGCCTTCACAAGAAGTAAACAGGAGGCAAGCCTGCTCACCAACAAGGGCCATCCTCAAGCAAACTTTTTAGGATGCAAGTTGTCATTCAGGACAAAGCCTCCTTTCACCAAAACACAACACTTAATATCATTTCCCTTCCCTTAGAGTTCCTCTTACTCCAAAGATCACACTACTCCTTTCTCATGTTACCAAAATTATACTCCCAGAACAAGCAATACAGCAGCCATGCCAAAACAGCGGGAATGCTTTCCTGTAATACAGTTTCTTGCTGAGCGATGAATTTAAAGGAGGACGAGGTAAACAGGTAAGAATTCACCCTTGTTTTATTCCCTGTGGAGTGGGGGGCTAAAATTGCTACCCCAGAGTCAGCAAATTAGTTATTTTGCAGCTCTTCATTGACTGCTTCCCTTGCCTTTTCAAGACCATGCAAGATATTTTTATTACCAGCTCAGTGAATGGAAACACTGCCAGTGGCGAGCAGGGATGGAAGTTAACACTATTTAGTGAGCAGTCCCAGATTATTTTAAAGCACCTACATTTCAACTCAACTGCTACAGATTTGGAAGGACAAGTGGGATTACCCTGCCATTGAATGCTGCCTATTCTGTTGCGACAGCATGAAGGAAAGCTAAAGGTGTGCCCCACGAGGCCGCGGTGTCGGTCTGCCCTGCTGCAGTGGACAAGGCTTGAGATGTGATGGGAATACTCTGCAACATGCCATGCTCTTACCAGCTGGTCTCAGAAGTTTCTGGTCTAAAATCTAGACGTGACCCTTAGAGCTTTCTGTTGACAGTTGTAAAAGCTCATTAATATTTCTTATCAATTTGCAGGATGAAGTTTGTGATTTTACTAGAGAATAAAATTGCATGAAATACAACAGTTATTCCTACATCCGTTTCAGCAGCCAATTTGGCCCCACACACCATCAGCTTTCTGAAACAAAAGAAGAACACCTTGCCTTTAAGGGAAAAAAACCCCACATTTTTTTTCTCTAATACTGCATTCACTCAAATATATTCCACACTTCTAACATGGCAAAGAAAGTCCTTAATCTATCAGAATGCTCTCAGTTCCCAACAAGCTGTGCTCTTCAAGACCCAAAAAAGTAGCTGAGATAGTGAGACATATCTGGAGAAAGCTTTAAATTATTTAAACTAGTTTTCACAGTGATGCACGTTAAGGCAAAGGTACTTTGCATGTGAAAAATGAGGACTTTATTTCAGCAGGCAGAAGTCCAAATGCTTTACCTGTTCATGCAAAGCTAAATCACTCAGACAGGAGGATTTGGGGGAACGGCTCAGACCCTGCACATCCCCCTCAGAGCACAGCATCTATGCTGGAGAAAGACACACCTTTATTTCTCCCATCTGAGATGAGTTTCAAGACAGGTTGCTGGTATTTGGTTATAATGTAGAACTTCAATTCCGTGTTTTGTAGCACAACTGATGTCAGTGGTGGAAACTCAGGGTATGAAGCTGCCCACTTCCAGAAAAGGAAGGAAAAGTTCTTCCCTTTTGTCTAACGGTATTTGCTCTGTGCCAAGGTAGGTAGTGGGAAGGACTTGGAAACAACACTGTGCACAGTGTATTTGACCTATTGGACTTTTTGTTTTTCTTTCCACCAGCTACACAAACCAAAATTTATACTTGGATTTACTGTCACAGATATTCTACAGTTGACAGAGGGGAATAAATAGTGCATCACATAAACAGTGACACCACACACACAATGTTAGCATTCTGCTCTTTCAGATGTTTTCCAAAGTCTTACAACAGAGTAATGACTCTGTTTTTCTTCCCTTATTCTACAGCAAGGCTGTAAGAGAGACAGAACAGTAAAAAAACCCAAACACACATCTGCAATCACAAGTCTACATACAAATATTTTGCATTATTCACACATACAACTACAGCTACAGTCACATACAGCGGCAGAGCACTGAGATAGCAAACCAATGCTTTTAACTGCATAGAATGGGCTTCTAGACATTCACATGTATCATAGCAGAAAAGGGAATAGTAGAGGAGAACCAAATAAGGACTCAAAGTCCCCATCCACATGCACTATCTGCATTAGCAGCTGCATTCAACAAGCCATTAGAAGCTGCAAGATAGAGCACATCCATTTCTCCCCAAAAAGACAAAAATCACACCCCAAAATCCCAACATCACAAAGAATTAAGTTTGTTAAAACATATTGACTCTACTAAGCATGACACTCCAGCCACAACATGTAATGAGAGCCTTACACATTGCTCCTTATAGAAATGTCCAAAATAGCTGCCCAGGGCCAGGATTCACTTGGTTAAAAAGCAACAGTTTTGCAAAGGAGCATCTCAGCAGCAAGAGAAGGCTGCCTCCAGCTTGGGGGATATACAGGGAAACCAGCTGCTTGTTTGGGGTTGATCATTGTAATTAGAGACAATACCTTTCAGCTGAAGCTCCACCTAGGGCTTCTGCTGAGGCTGTTCCTCATACAGAAGGCCATAATGTATTTAATCATCAGTCTGTATTTTACGTCTTATTTGTATGTGTTATTTACATGTTTCTGGCTTATTGAGCAGCAGCCCACATACAAGGGGGTGGGGGGAAGACAGCCCTAGCTCATCAAAACCATAGCACCTTCAAAGACTGCTAACATGGGGTTAAAACCTCCACCCGAGCAGTCAACTTCCCTTGCCCCAGCTTACCATGGAGGAGGGGGCCACGGAAGGAATATATATATTTACATTCCTTTTGAACTTCTAAATCAAGCTGGAAGGCATTCAAGTGCCCAAGAGCAATTTATTGTAGCTGCTGGGAGATGGGAGATTTGCATACACATTCCTGTTAATATAAGTAAGCAAGAAAAGAAGGCACAAACTCCACTTCTGCATAAAGCACATCCATCTTTATGCTAAAATGATTTATGAGGTAAAATCATCTGCCCGTAAGCAACTTTTAAAATAGAACCAACAATTGCTAATAAAGCAGCTATTTAGAGAGAGGGATAAATGCATTGGTGTAAGCAGGTATAGCTCTGTTTCAGCCCACGGCACAAATACACCCTATACCAGTGGCGAACGTGGGTTATTGTAAATGGCACGTTTCAAAGTAGGTTCAGAATTACACCTGATGTTGGGCATCATCACAGTATCTCCCAGTATGGTCTCTGTTGTGGTACTGGTGGTTTTCTGGGACCTGCAGAATTAAAAAGTGCTTCCCCCGCACGAAGTATGCTGTGCTGCGCTGAGTGACAGCAACACAAGGTCCTATGCGTGCTCGCTGGTCCTTGGTTTGCTTAGCTAAAGCAAGCCTGAGGGCAAAATAGGACAGTTGATTGATAACCCAGGTTTGTCTCATTAAAGGTGACATCATTATTCAAAACATAATTTACTGCAGAGATTCCTCTACTGACAGGCCACTGTGCGGTGATCGATAAAACCCAAAACACACTGTACAAAAGCTGTATCTGAGCTTTTTTGTCCTGGATCTTTTTGCATCTGTGCATTGAAAGAGCATGAGAATATTTCATGCTGGGATGTTACTAGCTTCTCCGTGGACACGTTGTGTATCTGTGCAAGTCCCCTGCCTGAAGCCGCCCACCCTGGGGTTCTGGTGGCGCTGAGCACACACAGGCACCGGCAGGGCTCTGCTGGCTGCTCTCAGATGCCTTTCCACACCAGGTGCCTCCAGTGCAGGGAGATTTACACAGTGTGTATATGACTGCCAGCTACAGACCTGATAATATCTAAACACCCACTTTTCACCTCTTTAGGTGAAATGGGTTAAGTCCATATGTTTAGCTTTCACTTTTCCACATTCTAGAGCACATAAATACACACCAGATGTGCATGAGAAGGTTTGAACTCCTGTCAGACTGTGAAGAGCTGCATCAGAGCTGCCTTTACATTTGCAGCTGCTTCTGAGGATGCTTTTGCAGTAGCTGGTACCAGCACTGTGGCTTCTGCTCCCAGGGTCCTGGGGAGGCAGCTCTGTGCCCATACCTGGTCAAGGGTGGACCTCCCTCTTGACATTTCAAGGACTTGAGAGCATCTGTCCTAAACATGATACCCCAAAGATGTATTTCACTGCAAGCTGTGCCCTTTGGCACTCAGTCTCCTAGAACTAAAGCACAAGTACATTCAAAAAGTCAAATACAGAAGATTGAAGCAATATGAACATTTGAACCCAAGCGAGGAAGAGATCATAGCCTTGCTTTGGCAAGATGTTCATGGTAATTTCATACTTAATTCTGCTGTCAGTAATTATTAATGAATGGTATGAAGTGTGTGGAATTTTCACTTACTTTCTCATAGCCTTACATTTCTTTTTAGTTACTATCTGTCTAGCGAAATTAACTTTGCACTCCATATCTGAGGAGTCAGCACCACATGTACAGTTATTAATGTCTGTTTGGAGGACTATACTTTCAAGTATCTGAAGATTTTGTCGGTTTTTTTCTTAGTTTTTTTTTTTAAACTTTTTTTCCACCCAGAAATAAAACTTTGTTTATCTTTACAGGCTACAAAACTCTTAAGGGATTCCTTCTACTGTAAAGTTTTTCCTCAAGGGAACATGTGTCTTCTGTTTTCAGAACACTATATAGAGGTATCATGCCATACATGAGGGTTTTTTTTTTTCACAATAAATAATAGTTAATAAAGAAAAAAGTGCTTTAAACATACCACTAAATCATTCAAATAAGAGCACCAACAGAAGCTGGTTTGTGCTGTTTGTTAGAGAGAGGTTGCTAATACTAAATGATATGCAAAGATTCCACAGAAAAACAATCCCTAAGCTTAGTAAATTTTAATAACGATTTTGGTGAAAATGGGGTGTATTTAGATGTAATGCACAGTGCAGGCAATGATCCTGCATACCGCCTAGTTAATCACAAGTACTCCAGGAACACTATCTGAGTGCCTTTATTTGACTGAGTCCAGCTGGGAACTCCACATATGGTAGGAATAAGATTTGCAGTTAATTGGCAACAGCTTAAAAGATTCGAGCAGAGTTCCTTTGCACAGGAGGACATAATCCATGTCCATGGAAAGTCGTATTAGACTCACAGATGCAGTTCCATCCTGAAGACAAGCTCCTGCTGACTATTTCCAGCAGGGCTGGAGCTGAGGCATCTTCTCCCATCACACAACCACCCGTTTGCTTGAAGCCTTTCAGGACAGACTGGGCTGGCCGTTCGTCCTACACGTGGGGACATGCAAGTAGTGCCACTGCCAAGAAACCTCTCACGGCAACTAAGTCACTTTTCTGACAGAAAACTAAACAAAATAAAGTCTTTGTAAAATAACATTTACTGGAGCCATCAGCTTATGCCAGAGACAGCAGAAGGTTGCTAGGAAGGTTCTAACCCAAGAGGATGTTTACAGTTTAAGATTTGTTTAGCGCTTATGGTATAATTTGTGCCATATGTTCTCTTATTTACAGTTTTCCCTGCAAACCATTTTCTATTAGACCCGGAGTACAAGGAACTTTCTAGCTCTGTGCCTTCCCCCGTGACACACCCCTTCATTACAGCTGGGATCGTCCTTCTGCGGCAATTCCTGAGTAACATGTCCCTTGAATTTTTAATCTGGTCTCTGGCAGTAGAAAAAAGTTGCAGCTGATGAGCCTGATTCACTGAAATCTAATCTGGCAGAACAGAGCACGCATGGAATATGGAACATTAACATGGTTTTCTGATGACCTTCTGTATTCAACTTGGGAGAAAACCTCTGTTGGAAGCTGTTTCCAGCTGATAGCCTGGGACACTCTGGAGTCAGTCTTTCAGTAAAAAGAAGCATGCTTTGTGTTATTAATTATGCTGAGATTGCAGCAGCAGTAGTAAATTAGTGATCATTAATTGTCATAAATAGTCTGAAGTGAAGGGCTGAAACCACCAGCCACCATAGAAGGGTTTCTACATTTCTCCTATCCTCCTCGAAGGGACTAAGTCGATATTTCAGCAGAGTGAAAGTCAGCAGGTAAGCTGCAAAAGCAGAGGGAAGTGGAGATCTGAAATGGCTGAAACATCACATTGACCAAAGAAGTGCTTTTCACACACTCATGAATGAGATTTCATTCCTGCGATACAGCAAACGGTTCAAAATCCGTCTTGTGTCTGAGAAAAAGGAGAGACTTTACCAACAGGGGTGTATTTCTGCTGGCCCTTTCTATTAGTTAATGTTTTATCAAGCAGTATCCATGCAGCATAAATAGCTGTGGGAACTGAATGACTCCAAGTTTTTACACCAGTTGAATCTTTAATAATAATCCAGTAGGATTTTTTTTAAAATCATATGCGAATACGAGGGAAACTGAACCTTTGGTTCACTGGAGGGAGTAACAGAGCCAGCAAGTTGCTTTAAAAAGCCAACAGCGAGTAAATTAGACACATAATTCAGAACAAATAAACATGGACATTTCCTGATATTTTTCTAAAGAGGTTCTTCAAGCTACCTCCCTGGTGAGTGCTGACCTGATGCTTGATGGCAAGTGTTTCTACACAGCTCCTGCTGCCTTCCCAATGTACCTGATGATGGCCTTTCATCCAGCAAGCGAAGAAGTGGTGCTTGCAATGGCCAGACATACAATGTTCGGTTTGATTTTCCTGCTCACACTTTTGCTGGACTTACGGTTGCTGTGTATACATCATGCCTGAATTCATGGATTGGACTCTTGCAGGAGTGATCATTACCGATAACCATATCTGACTGAATCATAGATACTTAATCACAGAGCCTGCTTCCTCTGCACCATTCTCGCTCAGAAGGGAATGGGAGACTGCTTGGACTGACACTGTCCAGAGTTTTCATTTTTCCAGGTGGTGCAGGGCTTTACCTTATTGTAAAATAAGCAAACTTTTTTTCCTCCTGGTGTTCTTGAGAGCAATGTTTGTGAGCTAATTAAAAATGAAAGATGTATTGGTGGCTTTAGGTCAACACAAAAATGCAAAACAAAATATAAGAAGGAGAAAAACTTTGTTTCAAAGTCCTTTGCATGGTCCCTTTCCTTTGCGCTGTGACAAAAGGATATATATAGTAGGAACTACCTCTGGGTGTGAAGATTGTTTATTTCTCTCTCATCTTAGCTTTGCTAAAAGGATAACTTGGGCTGGAGAAAGGGAAAGGTCCCACCCGAGTGTAACTGGGGTTACGCTGGAACAGCGCAGGTCTGTCCTCACTCCAGTGCTGGGCTCACTGGGAGCACTGGTTTCTGCTTGGTGCCTGGTGGTGAGTAGCCTCCCCCTGGGGCTCTGCTGTCACCTCCCCTCTCCCTATGCTGGTTCCTGGGACATGGCCCTGCTCGAGGGGCTGCCCCTCACGCCGCCTGCCTCCCCGTCGGGCAGCTGCTCGGCCGGCAATATCTCGCAGCTGTGCTGCCCACCATCCCATGCGAGTGACCCAGAGGGTCTCCGCTGCCCTGTCGGTGCTGCGGCCGGGAGCCCAGGCTGTGCCAGCGTCATTCGCGCCCTGGGAGGTTAGTATTTGTTTATTGACCAAAGTCTTTTTATTACGCAGGTCAGTGGAATGCAATCAGATGAATGTGATAGTTTCAACTATCACTGCACAGGTGGGCAGCAGAGGGAGGGAGCACCTTCACTCCAGCAAAACGGAGTCAGCGAGGTGAGGCTTAAAGCACAGAGCAGCAGCACACTTCACTGTCATTCCTCTGAGCTTTATCACAGCCTGTTCTTAACTCCACACTTATTTTTTAAGGATCCTCACTTCAAAGTAGACCAAGGGTGTTAATTTAGCAGTAAACAGAATCCATCCAGCATCCTTGAAGTAAGTCCTTTAATGATTTCACTGAAATCAACACAGCTCACTAACTGTTAATTAAGCATCTTCATCTGGTGGGCCACAGCCTATAGAATTAAAATTGTGAATAATAAAATGAAGGAAACATAAAAGAGTTTCTTTTGATCTGGAGTTTTTCCCCACCAGAATGAGATCACAATTGCTTCACTATGTTTTATAGACTGACGGAGGTTCAAAGCTAACACTAGACAGAAATTGGTTATCATCACTGGATTAAGTATCTATGATTCAGTCAGATACAGTTATTGGTAATGATCACTCCTGCAAGAGTCCAATCCATGAATAAAAATAGCAAGTATGGTAATGGTATATAGTCACAAAAATGTGTAGGCTTCCCTAGGAGCATCATTACTACTATTACACTCCCCATACCTGTGGGAATAAGAATCAGCATTTTACTATGGAATGCTAGAAACAAAATAAGCAGCAAGACATTGGGGACATTTAAAAAGACGCAGGTGTCATCTGACACGCAGCTGTCCCCAGCTGATTGCCAAAGGACCGGTATGTAGCTCTACACTGGCTGGGTGTAGCAGCAAAAGCCCGTTCTTGCCTGTGTTTCCAGTCAAACACCTCTGCAAAAGCTGCCTGTGGAGAGGAGCTGGGGATTCACGAACAAACCAAAGTGCTGGTACAGATCCTGGTGCGAGGGAGCTGCTCACTCCGAATGCAGGAACACCATGGCTGGTGTCCCGCTGTCACACGGCTCAGACCCTGAGGTCTGAGAGAAAGGAGTAAATAATAGGGAATTGGTCTAGACTATATTTCATTTCCAATGAATTTGGTGGAAAAGTATATTCTTCATTGCTCACATATATCTTCAAAAACTGGGTGTTGCTGAAAGTAGCTGCAAGGTTTGTAACAGGAAATGTGTAAAAGCTCTCAAAAATACAGCACGTATGTGAGCACTTGCTTTGAATACTAATCATAAATGGAGAGCCTACACCTTCTTTGGGAACTGCTTGATATAGTTGTATTCTTTGGACATCTTGGGAGGAATTTTTTCACATCAATGCACTCTGTTTTATTTTGGGAAATGTGAATGAGCTCTGAATATGTATATCTGAAAATATATATAATTGCATATGATGGTTAAAGGAAGTCTACAGGAACCACTTGTTGATGTTAAGCAAAGATTTTTTTTTAAATTAACATCTAGTATAAATGACTATGACATAAATCACATCTAGCCTGAATTAGTTTTAACTTACCATAGAAAACGTATTGATATATTGTGTAACACGGAATGGAGAACAATCAAGCTTTCTTCCATTTGCCCCAAGATCTTTCCATGGATGCTACAGCTGCCAATCTTTTTACAGCTAAGAGTTGTTATGGTCATTTTTGGTACCACTATTATCACAAATTATTAATAATATGGGACTATAATTAATTTCATCAGATACTGTGATAGAGCAGCCTAGGAAGTTTAATCGTAATACCCATAGGAGACCAACTCTGGTTTAGAAATTTGAACAGAATCAACCTGATTTGAGAGTTCATGCAAATCAAGGACAGAAGTAATACCGTGCTTCATTTCATTTCCTCTCCCATTTCCAGTGCTAGTACTAAAACAATACTACCAAGAATATTCCTGCATAAGTCATCACTAAGTACCACAACAATTAACCCTTATATTGTGCAGAAAAATGAAAAGTATGCAGACCAAAGACATCATAAATGCTTTCCTGAATCTGATTCAACCAACTCCCCTTTGGGGAGATTTCGCTGCCATACCTCTGTGGCGAAGTTGGTTGTTTTCATGATTCCTGCTGTGAACAGGTGCTGTGAACACCTCTGAAACGATTCTGCCCCATGAATATTTCTGTAAGAGCAACAGCTGTGCAAGAGGCAGACTGCAGCGCTGTCTGGAAAGCCATAGTAGCTTTACAGAGCAAATCCATGACAAACAAGACATTTAGGCATGAAAGTAACAAACAAGCAGCCACAGGGATTTAGTTTCATTCCTGGTCTTCTGTACTTCTGGCTTTGGATGACTGGAGGTACATTATAACGAGAGCTACTGGCACGAGCACACAGCTGCAAAGGTCATAGAAACTATTCACAAGGTTGTATTGACTGACAAATTGGGTTTTTTTAAAAAAAGTTACACCAACATTTTCCAAGGCGTAAATTGGATCTTGTGTGCGTGCACTTGCACACCTGCTCAGCTCCTATCATATGCCTGTGTTTGGAGAACGTAAAAATTCCTCAAAATTTGGAGTGGTTTGGGGCTAGGAAAGAAGAAACCAAGGTTCTAGGTTCAGCCAGGTGCTTTGTATTTATTTTTGAGGACTGATTCCTGGCCTTACTGATCGCAATGAACTCGTTGTCGCTGGAAAAACAGCAGAGAGAAACATCCACATTTTTTTCCAGTTCACAAACTCTCCAGCTTGGAAAATCTATTTGAAATTGTGAGGAAGGAGAAGAAGCCTTTCACATTCAAGCAAACTGTCCTCCCTTGGGAAAAACCCTTCCCAGGCGCTGCCGATGATGCAAGGGACAGGATATCCAGT
This sequence comes from Falco peregrinus, assembly GCF_023634155.1. Classification (NCBI taxonomy): domain Eukaryota; kingdom Metazoa; phylum Chordata; class Aves; order Falconiformes; family Falconidae; genus Falco; species Falco peregrinus. The sequence continues at coordinate 18,753,638 of NC_073730.1, read as the reverse complement.
GCCACGAGCAAAGGGTCACTCAGGTGGTTCCAGCTCTTCTTGATTCTCAAGGAAAGAGTTGGCTTTTTTTGCTCAGCACAGCTGGCTGTGCCGGGGGTTCACAGGGTCTCTCAGGTGGGGCAGGACAGGGTCACGAGCGTGAAAGGGAGCTCACCCAGAAGATCCCTATTCATGCCTCTCACCAGTGCTCTTACTGGACCGACATCAGCAGTCTGACAAGCAGGCATTTGGTCCTCTGCAGGATTTTCTTCTTTTTTCTCATGTTTTCCCATATTTAGTCCTGTGTTTTCCAGTTACTACAGCCCACTGGGATGCCCTGCTGGGAAAGGCACAGGACATGGCACATGCCCGAGCTGCTAACACTGAAAGATGCACTAAGTGCAGTTTTGCTGGTATCAGAGCCTGTTCCCTGCAGCACAGCTTTGCAAGAGTTTCCTCGTCCAACAGGTGAAGCACAGATTATCTCAAAGCAAAAAAGGCAAATGAGCAAAGCCTGATGTAGTGAGCACTCAGGGAGAATAAAGCAGAATAACAAAAGGGTAATTTCTCCCAGGGTGTTGGCCTTAAGTCTGGGATTTTCTGGGTGCCTTACATAAAGTTTTGCTGTTCAATGTGTGAGTAGAATTTTCATCTAATTTTACCAATTTCAATCATTACCTCCTTTCTTTTATAAGATCAATATATAAAAAAACTCATTAAGAAGGGTTTAATCCAATGAGGTCAATATAATGGAAAACCTATTCAACATCCTTTTTCATGAGCACATGCTCCAGAGAGTCAACCCCAATTTTTCATTCAGTTTCACAGAGTTTAAGGTTATGTTAAGAACTAAAATCCCCCTGATTATTTATTTAAAGAATCTAAATATAGCTTCTTTTAATGTTTTAGTACCTAGCGAATAAAACAGCTGTCAGCAATATGTTCTTCTGAGAGACCTTCACATGAACACTAAGTCTGTTGTTACTAATTTCAAAAATATGGTCACCCACAGACAGGTGTGCAGTCCAAATATAAATTTTGTATTTGCCAGTGCATATGCACATTAAATATGAAGATGGTAATACTAAGTTTTACACAGTGGAACAGTAAGAGCTTTAAAATTAATATCAAATGCCTTGACACTGTCAGATGGTTACCAGGTGCCTTACCCTATGAATTTTACATCATTAGGGTCATATTCAAGAAACATGATTTGTGGTGCAGTATGTCACCAAAATTACTAAATTCAAGCATTGAATTATGGTGGGTAATATAATTTCTCACATTTGACAGCTTTAAGTGGCTTAACACATGGAAGTTATTTTTGTCCTATGGGCTCTGTGAGCACTTAATACAGTTATTTTCAAGTGGGCAAGCTAAGGATCTGGAACAGGATCACTGACTAAAAACATGCTGCAGTTGTTTATAGCCAGGTTCAATCAGTCCACAATTCTCTATAGTTCTGAACAAAACAAAAATCCCAGCTCCAGAAACCAAGTACAGACTTTTACTTCACGTACGGTGGGTAGAAAAATATATGACAAAGTCCTGGCCATCTTGATGTCACTGGCAAAACTCCCATGGAGTTTTAACAAAACCCTGGCCATTAACTAACAGGTACTATTAGAATGTCAAAGAATGAATTAGACTGAGCATAGGAGTGGGAGTTGCTTCATTTAATGTAACAAATTGTGTGAATTAAAACTTAACTTTTTGTCTTTGATTCTTCTTAACTAAGAACAATAGCTTGTCTGAGGATGTGTGGGAAAAGTTGCGTACAACCTTCAAGTAAAGACACTGAAGTTCACAAATTTGTGTTTCTTTTCCCACGAAACTGTGCGCAAACGTTATTTTTGAAGGAGGAAGGGAGGGGAGGTAGAGGAATAAACCCAAACATTCCAGGACATTTCTGTATGAGAGCATTATTTCATTTAGCTAGGAATAGCGGGTATGCCAGACAAAAGGAGTGTATTTTGACATGAAGGCACAAAAGCTGCAACCACAAACATTCACACTCTCACTTTGCTCCCAAAACCCTTTTTTTTTTTTTTTTTATGTTTGTGTGCATGCCTGAAATAAGTTACATGTCCACGCACTTCTCATACAAGTGTGGGACTGTGAACCGCTACCATGTGTGCCTTCATCTCTGAGCCCTGGGAACATGCTCCCTGCCAGCAGCGGCCAGGAGCACCCTCCATGAGCAAGCAGGACACCAGCGCCGGCCATTGCAGAAGCAGAATATACAGAGCAGTTTACTGAGAGCAGTTTACTGCTTTGAAGGAAATATCTGAGACTGGGACTGACCCAGAAAGCCTTTATTAATGGCCTACGAATTTTAACTTAATAAAATTTTGATAAATCTAAGTTAATCTCCAGTAATGTATTGGTATGGAAACAATCTAGTTCAAAGGATGATTAATCCCTTCCAGTGTGATAAACGTTAAGCAAGGATAATTAATTCCAGATTTTTAGATTCAAGAACTTAAGCTTCTGAATGGCTAATCAAATACATACAATGGCAAGATAATTCAGGAAGTCTGATCACAGCTCACATGCCCTACTGAGGCCTCATCTATCATAAAAGAAATAATCTCATTCTCGGAAGAACTTGACAGCACAGTCAGACATTGTACCTAAAACCATCCATCCCACATCTCGCCATCCATCCAAAATAAACTGCTTGGGCATTCACCTTGGAAGGATTTCTGTAATCCATATGCTCTTTCACACAACTTTGCAAGTCTATATGCATCTTCACTATGATCTGTTGGAAGCACTCAAATTATATCATCCCAGTCCAAAGCAGATACTAAATCACCAAAACCTGGAATCAAACCTGGCAACCTTGGACATACCTTTAAACAACTCATCTATGTATACAGTTCTTAGATGCATCTCCATACTTTGGGAAGTGAAGTCCAACATGCAAAATGAAGTATGGCGTTCACTACTATAAACCAGTATTTACTCAGGAGGTAATAGTTACAGTAAAGTACACTTTTCCTCTATTTAAGTAAAAGATACTGTGAGACTAATTGTAAGATTTTGAAACATGAGTTTTCACCAAGAAAGGAAAACCCAGCAAATTTAGGATGGACCTGAATAAGTAAGGAGATTTGTAGAGAATATACTGGGGAGGGCAGTTGCTAATTGTGCTGGAGGCAAACGGAAAAAATTAGCACCAAAGAATAATTAGTGAGCTCACACTGAGGTCTTTTTGGCATGATTGTCTTGTTTCCAGTACTTGATTAGCCAAATTACAGCTGTCACTGAAACAGGCCATTTGTGAGGGAAATGAAAGGGGTATTCAAAACAAAGTCTTCACTGTAGAGTCATATAATCCCTGGGAAGTACATAACCTGGAGTTTCTGAAACTTCCACAGCTAATGTAAACAGCAAGATGTAAAGCAAAGACAAAATGGAAATGCATAACAAGTCTTGGGGCTAAATTACATCTTCCCTTGGACTGTGGCAGCTGCAGCGAACAGAAAACTCAGGCATTAGACTCTGATGTGTGCAAAGGTATTTCTAATGTAAGTCTGATCTGACTTCCAAAATAGGTTTTGGAAAATTATTTTAAAAATGTGTTTGTTCCTGCCTGGAAAAAAAGAAGTTTGAAGGAAGTCACTTCAATCAGAGAAAGGACAACCAAATCATCCAGGTGTCCTCTGGAAATTGTGGGGAGTGGTTAGATCAAGTAATATGAGTTTTCCAAAAGGCACAATGAGGAAGGATGCTTAGAGGACTTATGAAAAACTGAGTGCTTGGGCACCTGATGTTTTCATACTTTGTCTGTTCAAATGAAGTACCTTCATAAAAGACACCTTCACAGCAGCCACTGTTTTTCCATTATGGGATACTGAAAAGTGCTCTAAAGGGGGCAGAATCGGCTGGATGGAACAAAGTTCCTCTCTTAACACAGAATTTTAGTTCATTAAATATAGCAAGAAGACAGAAGAGAAGTGGAATTCTTTATATTCACCATTCAAAGCCAGATGTGATGCCAAGAACTGAGAAATTACTAGGCTGCTAGAAAGAAACAAGGCTTATTGTATAAAAATCATAAAGTCATCTTGTTTCCAGACACTAGCTTGGTAACTAAAGCCAGAATAGCTGAACCCTAGCAAGCAGTGTTTTATAAAAAACAGGAACTGCAGCTGATACCACTGTTCCCAGTACCCCCAGCAGATGTGAGTATTGCTTAAGCACGCTAAGTTTGGGAGTGGAACCATGCCAAGAATGCTATCAACCAGCAGTACCTAGCAGGATTCAAAGGATGTATTCCGCAAAACAACAGCATGGAGTTTTTGTTTCTGTTACTGGGATTTATTTTGTTCTGGGGAGCTTGTTTTTCTTTCAGATCTTGGGGTGATGGGTCTACTAGAAACGTGTCATTAGAAGATAACTGCATCTCCCCTCCATAATTATCTGCGCGCACAGAAAGAGGAATCAGCAAGGCTACCTCCTCTGAATGCTGCTGTCTGGGGACATCTCCCATGAGATACAAGCATGCAAAGAAGTATTTAAATGTCTATTTCTGCATCACACATGCTTCAAAAAATATGCCAGTGCTTGAGTGTAACTGCATCAAATTACTAAGGGTTGGAATGTCATCAGTAAATGTCAGAACAATATTTGAACTCTCCATTTATAGAACTTGAACTCTGTTTTTCTTTATAGAGACACTATAGGATTATATCTCTTCAGGAATATCCAAGTGAAATCTCTCCTAAATGATAATCTTGGTAAAAGAAAACTTAATGAAAGTAGGAAATTTATTTGAAATGGAAAGAAACTGGATTTTTAAATATAGAGAGTTAAAATTCTTACAAGGTAAATCCAATCATTCAGCTTACACTTAATTCCAGAGAAATAAACGCATCTAGTTTTATGTTATTTAAAGGCACTCTCCTCTGTCTTGATTGTTCCTATCAACAGCTGGCTGCCACCTACAGAGATGCTCTCTTCCACTAATTCCAAGATCTTCTGATCCTGATGAAACTCTTCCAGAGCCACCGTCCTTGTTTTCCAAAACCATACTCAACCTCTGACATTTCATAAAAAGATGGAGGCCAGAAGCTACTGCAGAAAAGAAAATGCATCAATGCTAGACCACTTTGTCTGCCTGTAACAATTCTCAACCTAGGCTCCAAGTGAGCTTTCCCAGTAGTTTAATGGTTTTCAGGAGTATCATAAACAAAGATCTGATCCTTTACCATAGCTCAGCTAGCTCTGAAATTTTATTGTGACACTATTTGTCATTTTACTGCTTTGCAAAATTAAAGCAGTCTGTGGGCAGACAATGAGCACTAAAGGTAGGAGAGAAACAGACTGTTTAAAACCTGTGTGTCATGCTTCTGGTACTTACTTGTTTTAAACAACTACACAACATTATCACTTTAAAAAAACCCAAAGCCGCGCTATTTATGACTCACTATACTTCACAGCTTTGGTAGGGTACTGCAGACATGAGGTGGGTTTTATGTTTTACAATACATAATTATACCAATTATCAAATTATCATCAAATATGGCAACCCACGAGGTACATTGTCTGCCTCTACAAAGTAATCTGTAGGAAAAGGTTTGCTTCTGAATCACTGACTGTCACAAAGGCATTCCCTGCGTGCTCCGAGCGAAGTACCTCAGTGGCTACCAGGCTGTTGGTGAAGCTTGCCGCAGCAAATTCCACTTTGCTTCAAACGTCATCTCTGTTACAGCACAGCCCAATTCCAAAAAAACCACCTAAACAGGGGCATGTAAATATTGATGTCATTACTGTGTTTTAGGTGGCTTATAAAGCACAGGGGCATGGTAAGAAATTCAGAAACAAATTGGAAATAAAGCCTAGGACAGATTCAGGAAAGTTTGCCTACACTCTGGCAAAAGATTTGCACAGACTTGAAAGCTCCCAGCTTTGGCTCTTTCTTCAGATTTTTTAAGATTTTTTCCTCTAGAAAAGAATGAAATGTTGGTACAAAACAGTTTGTGTTCTGCAGTATATTAATGTACTGATTTTCTCAAGCAGAGAGAGGAGGAGAAAACCTTACCGTAGAGCAACAGCCAATATCCTGAGAATAACCTGAAATGCCAGCTTAGCACTTTTGCACTTCAAAAATGTCTTTGACTTTTATAAGCAGGCATGATGGTAAAATTGAGGCTGTTACAAATACATGGTTTACTTTGGTAGTTTATAATTCACAGTGGCATTTAGTGGGTGGAGTTGTAAATTAGTAAGTGGACTGCTGCCACAGCAGAGCAGGCTGCTGCTCTGCAAAGGAGAACCTTTGCTAAGAATAGGACTGTGGTCATGGTGATAATGAACAAGGGCTCGGCCTGCCCAAAACGTTGGTGGGAGATCTGGAGATGGTTGTTGGATATGTAACAGCTGCTCTAGAAATTAGATGTTATCACAGATATTTTTTTTGAAAGATTGAATTGGATGAAAAGCATGCAAAGCTTAACCAGTAAGACCTGGTTTCAATTTTTAGCAGTACCACTGAAAGGAAGAGTGGCACGTGAAATATTTACATTGTTGATAGGTTGGAAGGTACAGTTTTAGAGGCAATGAAATGCCGTGTTTATTCTGCCATAAGGGGGAGACAAGGTTGCAGCAGAGTCTCTACATATAAAAAAATCTTCTTCCCTGTTGCTTTTAAATAAAGTAGATTAATCTGCCATAGAAGCATTGTAATACATTAATCAGGTATTTGATCTGGTCTGTCAAACACTCAAACAAAAAAGGCCTAAGTCAGTTACTTCCTGGAAAATACATTCTTATTCTCAATAAACCCAGTATTTTAAAGACACTAGATTTCTCTGAGTGGGAATGATTCACTTTACCACTAGGATAATATTTCTTTGGACCGTTGGTAGCTGTAAAAGCCGTATCCAAAGGCTGCAAGACAAAAGCATCACACCAAGAACCCTGAGTGAAGGGTGCACATAGACATGGACAGCCATATAGAAGAGACTCCACCTTCAAACATTTGTAAGCTTTCCTGGGTGACAGCTGCTGTATGAGCACTGTTTAGCCATAGGTATGCAAGAAAATATTCTGAACCCAAGGTGACCTGTGTAACTGCAATAAATTCCTGTTTTTAACTGCTTGAATCCCCCATCAGTGGACATCTGCACGGTGCTCTCACTTCTCCAGCCTTAAGGAACGCACTTGAGCTATGGCAGCCTTAAAATGAGCCATGTTGTTGAAAAAGCAAAAAAACTTCTGTATGAAGTCTGTGCGCTGACTCCACGCCCCGCACAAGCCCTTCCCTGGGGCCCTGCTGTGATCACTGTGTGCTGGCCAGCTGCAGGCTGCCCAGCACGGCCAGGGCTGCGCACACGTGTCACACTGTGAACAGCTTGCCAGAAGAGGAAGCTGGGTCACTTTTCCTGTAGGAAAATCAAAGTGACTGTCACAAAAAGCCTAACCTGGCTCTTCTACGAGGTGGGACGCTGGACACAATTCTAGCAAAGACATTTTGAGCTGTATGTTAAGGGTCCCTCCAACTTTCCACAAAAATCCAAGTGTTGATTTCATTCACGGTTAAACAGATAACGGGACTAGTCAGAAGAAACACTGTGCTAGAAACCTCTCACACTCAACGGGGTCCTCATCCATACAGAGCTCAACGCTCGCAGCGTGCCTTCTGTGGGGGCAGCCCTTCAGGGGCAGGCGTCCAGAGAGGTTACTGAGTTTGTGCTCTTACTGGAAACACTCCATCTTACCATTGGATTTATAGCAGTTTTTGTGCCATAGGTAAGAAACAGATCAAGTTCTTCGATCAGCCTTAAGCCACTAATAATAAGCTGCTCAGCAGACAGGATTAAAGCAGGTAGGGCCCCAAGTAGCCCTAAGACACTTTAAATTCTGTGTTTGCATAAATTAACAAATTTAAAGCATAGGAGAAGATACAATCTACTTCAAATAATTTATTTCCCAAAACCAGCAAGAAACAAGGCACCGATGTGCTACTGTCCGTTTTACCACAGATACGGCACTGCAATGATAGGGAGCTCAGGTCAGCTACTCAAAGTCTGCCAATTTCAGGACTCTACATTCATAGTTTAACCTAATTAAAGCTCTGAAATTATGATTGAATATGGAAACATGCTGGCTAGAAAGTGAATTGGCCACCCTCAAACCATGTAATTTTTCATAATTCTGAAGTCCTGCCCCATTAAGAAACACATGCAGCAGCATACACTGCACTGACAAAGAGGAACACAGATTTAACTGCGGTGTGATCTCTAGATAGCATTTTAAAATGCAATTTTGAAGTCACCAGTGAGGACAAAGCTGGTGGAAGAGGGGAAACCAGTGACAGCAGGATGAGTTTCCCATCACCCGACTCTCCCCGCCCGACAGATACCTCCCTGGCCAGCCAAGATGCCCCATGTAGCTTACAAGTGGTGGATGGCATACTAGTCCTTAGCCTAACAGCTCATAAACCCTGACTCCTTCTGTGTGTGCTAGCCCACCAACAATTGCTGTGTGCTTTTATATTGTGTATCCTGCTGGCTGGGTCTCTGCCCTCAACTAGAAATGACACAACTGACCCAAAAGCAGAGCTACAGGAATCACACTTAAGCCATTCCTAGAAAACTCTACAGAAAAAGATCTAATTAATTATTTAACACAGATAGCAAATAAAGCAATATACAGTTATTGGGGTGAAACGGTAACTGTAGGTGGCTCTGATTTGATTTACAAAAAGAACACTAGTATCAGTTCAGCCATGGGCTGTCTTACCTACATTGGATCCTACTGAATCAGTTTTTGTGAAAAATTACCACAAAATCTTATCAAACCCAGAACCCAACACACACAATGCATAACTTTCAACTATGTGCCTTAGCAAGGAAGTGTTTTTACCATGGACTAGGAAATCTTCTAAATACAGTGGGGTGGAGAATAGTAGTGGCATCATCTTATTTTTTTTTTATCTGTTCTTACCCAGCTAAAATCTCTTTAAGACTTTCTACTGGGTGAACTCATCATTGAAAGCATAGGTCAAACTTATTACACAGAATCTCTGTTTTATACTGCTTTTCTGGCCACGAACTTTCTGAGCAGTTAAGAAACTTTCCTGCTTCCTGAGGGTCTGTGAACGAACACTACCTGACTGCAACCATAATTACATAAGCAAGTACACTATGGACCAGAAACTGTTGTGATAGTTTTTCTGTACATATTTGCAGCAGCAAGATATTTCATCTGACTGACTGTATCTGAAAATTGCAACAGCATATTAAGAATGTTTTGGGGAAATGCTAAATCAAAATCTCATTTGAAAAAAGGCTGAGAGGTGAGATGCTGGTAACACCATCATTCAAGGGCTTCTAAAACTGTCTAGAGAGGAAAGCTCCCAGAAAAGCAAGCATGGTGAATCTGTTTCTTCCTAGAAAATTGAGTGGCACTTTGCTATGTGATGCAGACAGTAAAACTAAATTGCTTTAAAAGAAAAATATTACAATCCCAAAATACAGTCAATTCAGTCTAGCTGTATCCAAGAATTCTGCAGCATGACACATCTTGTAAAATGAACAAGGCAAGAACTACTGTAGCTGTATCTTACACAGTTACCAAAAATACAAGCAACAATCTCAAGTAAATGCCAGATCCTTAGGTAGATTGAAAAATATTTTCATCCTTTTCTTTATTAAAGAAAAAATACCACAGCAAATTCTGTCTCAAAATGAGCTAAAAAATTAAATACTAATAAAATGATCAGCTAACACCAGTTAAAAAAGAAACAAAGAAAAAAAGTTACCTTTGTGAGTGGTAACCCTATTTCTAACCATGAAAAAAAGAAAATCAGGGATGGAGAGCCATAAAAATATCACCATCATTTGGAAAATGTTGTCTTCCTTTTAAAGGTATTTCTAAGATTTCAAAGATGAAAAATCTATGTTCCAGTGATTGAATATGAAAAGGAAAGAAAGACTAGATTAGCAGAATGGAAACTGTGTTTAGCTGAAAAAAATACAAATTTCTAATTTTACAAGTTAAATCAAGTCACATATACTTTGACATAAATCTATTCTGTTCGTAGACGTTTAGAGGTAAAAAGCTACCTGAAGCTGCCAGCAACTTTAATTCCAGATCTGTTTCTTACAAATGCACAGGAAGAAAAAAAAAATTAATGTCCTGGATGGCAAAAAATAGGTTGAAATCAAGTTACTGTACATCTTTGTATCATTTATCAATGAAAAGTATACCAGTCTCCATGATGACCTTTCAAAAACCAGTCATGGACTGGATGTAACACTATTTCTGAAATTTTTCCTTCACACATGATGATTTTCAAAAAGGTTTTGATATTTTATAAGGAGCACAAGCAGAACTAAATGAATAAAAATATGGTTGTAAGTGTGTGTGTATGTTTAAGGTAAAAAACCCCAAAATTTAACAGAAGTATTTGCTACTAGCATGTCATATATAATAAATGACAGTTTTATTTTTAAAAAGCGCATACAAGCAGATCATTAGCACTTATCAGTATTTGTTAAGATCGATAAGCATTTGTAAAAAAAAAGACGTCAACATTCTATACAATATAAATAACTAACAACAAAATACTGTGTTTAACAAACAAGTATTGTCTGTACATGAACTAACATGTTTTCCATCAAAATATATATTCTTTAAATACACATTCTAATTTACATATATTTAATTGAATGCACTACTTTTCAAAACCATATCACAGCATATATCTATAAAAAACAATTATTAGCCCTGTATCAGCTGATTATTTACATGTGTTTAACCTGAGGCTTAAGTCGGTCTTATGACAGCAGCCTTTGTACTCACACACAGGGGAATACTGTCCCACCTTGCTGGAGCTGTGTCACTGTGAAAGGGCACACCAACACATTCAGAGCTTAAACTTTACCTGTATCTAAAATACCTTCCTACTTATGGTTGTAAAATATTACTACAGTATACTCCTGATCATAATGGGACGTAGGGAGAAAAGGCTGGATGGGACAGCCTTGTGGCAACTACTTCATGCAGCGCAGTAGCGCGTGCTATACTGGTGCTAAGCTGCAGGGAAAAAGAGGAAGCAAACCCAACGTGCTCTAAATTTTTGCCTGTATTAATAGGATAGGTATCATTATCTTGGGCAACTAAATTTCTACATTTACAGAAGTATAATGACTTATATATCATATAACTTTTAATAATTAGAACACACAAATTACTATGCAGCCAGTCCACGTGTGTTCTCTCCCCCCACATGAACTGAAAGGTAATCTGTGATCATCTGCATTTACTGCAGACTGAAAGGATGCACATAAGACTTTACAGGACAGCACCTAACACACGATAAATTCACAGACCAATATACAACTTTGTGTGCATACCCCACACTTACACACCTGTCACTACTGTCATGCAGACTGCCTTTTCACTTCTGTTGCACGAATAATACAATTCTTTATATCAGTAATACCAGGTAAATTTTCCCTATGTGACCAGCCAGCAGGATATACAGTAATGATTGACCTGCTTTTCCCTGCCCATGACAGAAGTATTCCTTGGGAAGAACTAACATAATAGTACTCAACTCTGTAAAATACTATAAAATCTCTCGCCTCCAACAAGATTTAGAAACAAACCTTGAAAAGTTTATCTGTTACTAACTAAATTCTTATTTATTTCTCTATTATTAACTAAATTAAAAACTAAAGAATTCAACCAAACATTGTTATGTATGAAGCTTTCAAAAACTGCACATAGTTCCGGATGCTCTGGCTCTTGCTCTCCGACTTCTGCAGGCTGTTCTCCAGCTCTTTCAAATGAACTTCATGGTGCTTTTCGTTCTAAGGAAAAGAGAAATGCAATCCTACTTAGAAATAAAATACAAATCAATCAAAATAATAACCTAAGGCAACTGGAGTACTGTGCTCAGCTCTGCGGCCCCCAGCATAAAAAGGCCATGGACCTGTTGAAACAAGTCCAGAGGGCCACAAAGATAATCAGAGTGCTGGAGCACCTCTCCTATGAAGACAGGCTGAGAGAGTTGGGTTTGTTCAGCCTGGAGTAAAGGTGGCTCCAGGGAGACCTTACAGCAGCCTCCCAGTACCCAACAGCGGCCTGCAGGAATGCTGGAGAGGGACTTTTTACAGGGGCAGGTAGTGATAGGACAAGGGGAAATGGCTTTAAACTGAAAGAGGGTAGGTTTAGATGAGATATTAAGAAATTCTTTACTGTGAGAGTCTTGAGACCCTGGTAAGGTTGCCCAGAGAAGTTATGGATGCCCCATCCCTGGAAACATTCAAGGCCAGGTTGGATGGGGCTTTGAGCAACCTGGTCTAGAGGAAGTTTCCCTTAAAGACCTCAAAATTTTGAAGCTTTGTGTTGTCAGGACCAAACTGAACATGTTTGAATACACTCATAATCCAAAAAAGGCCTGGGAACGTAAAACCTAACCTGAATTTTTAGCATGAAAGATTCCTAGCATCCTAGATCTGTTATGAACTTAACACTCACTCTCATGTTGATTTTTCAAGAAATCAGTGACAGATGTTTCCTTACACAATATGATTTTTGATGCCTTGTATAAATTAGATGATTGATAGCAATATTATTTGCTCATTAGATTCATACCTGATGCACACCATATATCATTTGTTGTATAAAAGGAAATACCTGAATATCTGTAGTATTTAAGTCTGTTACAGATTTCAGATGCTAGTTGACTAAAATTAAATTTTAAAAAATACAGAATTACAGTCATCAGATTTAAATCCAACTTTAGAAAAAAATAGTAAAGTTAGAATGAATAACTGGATAAAGTTACCTTCACAGTCCTATTTTGCTTCCAGTTTCACTATAACAGGTATAAGACCATTTTATCATTTTCCATAATGCATTCTCAGTTATATGTAAATGTAATAAGAATAAAAACCAATTAATCAATTTAGAACAGTTCTTCTCTCATATATATGTATCTTTCACATATGTATTTTAACTGTAGGCTTCAAACAGAAAGCATTTGAAAACATACCTGTGACATTACCTGGAAACAAATCTGTCCCTTTCTGGGACAGAAGACAAGAACATTTTCTTTTTTATCTATTCTACATTAACATGGTAACACATTCCTATGAAAAAAATATTTGAAGTAGAATAAAACACTAGCCAGTGCCTGATTTTGTTTTAAGAACACTTTTGTCTTGAGGTAAATGCAGACATTAAGTTGCACCGGACACAGACAAAAATTAGTTAAAGCATACTGAATTCAGAACTGTTCTCTGATGTCTTATTTATATCTTGATCAGAGTTTGCTTTTAGGTTGGCTTGATTTTAACCTTGAATGCTTCAAGTCAGAATACAGCATGTTGTTTTTGAAAGTCTAGGAGAGTGACAGTAGAACTTTTTTTAGTGTCTTCTGTATTTGTTTTAAATAGCTCTACAGCTTATCATCATTTATCACAGGACAAATCTCTAACTATATCAAAACTTTGATTAAAGCAAATTATTTGCCACCACTAGTCTAGGGAATTCAGCTTTGTCTGACATTAATAGAAAATATGCTGAAATTTTCTGGATTAGATAAAACAATAGAACAGACTTCTTTTGAGATTACTCATCCAAAATACCTTCTTAGACTGTGGCTTTGCTGAATAGGTAAGCACCAACATATCAAAACATGGGCATTTAAAGGCTTAATACTTTGGAAGAAAGTTAGATTATCTCTTTTGTTACTAGCTACATTTATGTCCAACATTGGTATATAAACTGAAAGCTTTTCACAAATTTCCATAATATCAGATTCTTGTTATTAGCTCGGGGGGGGTAAGATACCACTATGGCACTGTTACGCAGTGACGTATAGAACTGTTATTCCAATTATTATATGGAACTTCCTTTCAAATCCAGGTATGCTTACTGAACATGATGATTAATCTGAGAGGGAAATTACAACTTCATACATATTTTTTCATGTTTGCCTTGCTGGGAAAACTGGATTGAATGAAAGATGTAAACTCAATATCATTCTAGTGATTTAGTTAGACTGGGCATCTGTTAAATCTATTAGAAATGTCAATATACAAAGTGTATCATCAAGTTGAATTAATCTGCTGTCTCCAAAACTGTGTATATGTTGTTTTAGTAGTGTTTTCCAGTAAAAGTAGCTTTTACTGTAAGTAGTGATGTGTTAAGTAATTCCTGAAGTTATCAACAGTATTATTTACTCACGTGGTGTAATACACAGAGGAGTTGTTTTCTCTCTTCTTGCCCCTTTCTCACTTCAGTTTCAAGAACCAGCATTTTTGTCTGAAGGGCTTGTTCTTTGTATGATATTTTTTCCAGTTCTTCAGCTACCTAAATAGTAATGAGAGAGAAATTATGTATATTTACTTTCACTTAAAGCCCAAAACAAATTATTTTCTTATACCTTAGCATTAATAGCTCTATTTCCTATTCTATCATTTAATACCTTAGTTATTTCCTACACAGAGAAATTAAACCTGGGAAATAATTGGATAAATTTGAAAGAAGTTTCAGTTTGGAAAAACATGTAGTATTATTGGAAGGGAGACAGTTTTGCCTTAACTTACAAATGAGTTAACAAAGTTGTTATTCTTTTCAAACCAAATCAATACCCCCAGATAGTATTGAAAAAAATTCAGATAGCTTATCTCAACATGATTAATCCGAGACAGAAGTTACCGCTACATACATATTATCTGATTAAACTAATTAATTCACTGCAGCCTTAATTATATTTCCTCTTCCATTTGATTTACTGCTTGCATCCTTTCTACAAAGGACAAATCTCTGCTTAATATTGAAAGTGTGCAAAGGCTTCCTCTGAAATGAGAAGGACTTCAAAGTTCTTATGGGCTGCCTATTCCAGAGAAAACAAGAAAAAGGCAAGATTAAGCTTTTGTTCAGAATCTTTTTGCCATGTGAGTGGGATTTAATATTAGGTGGTTAAAGCATTTTGATTGTCACCAAAAAAATGACAGTGAAATGTTGGCCCACTGAACTTCGTCATTTATTTCAATAGAATCCAAATTCCACAAAGTAGTTTAATTGTGCAATCCATATTTAAACATGCAGAATTTCCCAGTAACTTTTTAGTATTGCTCCCTACATCTAGATCTTACCCCATCTTTTCTTCTCAAGCGTATTTTTTAATGCTATTTTAAAACAGAAAAAGGAAAACAATATTAGGAAATGTATTAGATCATCGGTACCATTTTCCTCCCTTCTTCCAAAGCAGATTCCAGTTGCCTGGTTAATCCATTATATTCTGCAATTTTCTCTTCAAGCTGTAATTTACTGCTCTGAAGACTCTCATCTTCCTTTTTAAGCTGACAAGCAAGTTCTTCATTTTGAAATTCCATCTCTTCTAATTGCCTTTATGCAAAACAGATTAACATATAATTCACTATAGCAGAACAGTGTAGGAATTAATTACAGTCAGATTTTTTAGTTACCATTTAAGATCTTCATATTTCTTCTGAATGTTACGGTTTTCTTCTTCTAAGGAAAGACTGCACAAGGAAGTTACATCATCTTCCTCCTGTAAAAATGACAATTCCTTTCTAGTTGAAGAGACCTATATACAGGATATTACAGATCAAAGTAAGCTTGCCTATTAAAATCTAATCAAACAATTTAACTGTAATTTCAGGCAAACGCTGTATTACACTCAAATATACATGATATTTTCTTTAAAAGAAATAAAATGCAGCCAAAGTAACAGGCTAAAACTTTGTGTAAATACTTTAAGGCTGAGAACCTGCTATGTAACAAAGTGAAGCCCTAACGCAACCCATACGCTGCTCATGCAGCCCTGTGTATTAGGGGTTGGCCAGGTTTACCTCCTTGTGAACTTTGACTCTGATTTAGATTCCAGCAAAAATAAGTTCCCTCACACTACAGTCACAGGAAGCACAAAAGTAATACCGCATATATATATATACACACCTTTACCACATGACGGCGTAGCACTGGCAAGGAATTTCATGAAGTAGTGAGTATCAAGACAGACAACCAAGTTCATAAAAAGAGCTACATCAGTAGCAGCAGCTAACAAAAGCAAGAAGCCAAACTGTCTTCCCCTACCCAGCATCCAGACTCACAAACTTTTACATCTTTTCTTTTAAATCTGTTAACAGTAGTGATGAGATTACTGTTATCTTGCTATCATCCATCTACAGCAAATTAGTAATAAATCACCACATCAGCAGCCTGCTGGTGCCATTATTTAAGAGGCAATGCCATCCTTCACTGGGCTACCTCAAGCAGTTCCATCCAGTAATTTGAACTAAACTGGCTGATTTTTTTAATGTGAATTACAGGCTGCTCAGCAAGCAGGCTGGTAGTTGCAGAAACCTCTAGCAGAGGGGTAGTGAACTGATGCCCTGGTCCACCTGAACCCAGGTTTCTGCACATGGTCCAGTTACTTCAAAGAAATTTTCCTGAATTCTGGTCATAGGACCAAAGGTCAGAATCTCTAAAGAATGTCACCAAGATTTAACGCTGAAATTTAACTACTGTTCCACCAGACTGGTGATTATATTCCCAATTGCTTCACTGTACTTACAAGGATTTTTTTGCATTTATTCAGGAAAACATGTAGTTAGATTAAGTTACATACATCATTACATATATGCACCTCAAAATTACTTGTTGCTTAAGTACTTACTAAGGAAAGATGGATTTATGAACTTATGAGCATTCCTGGAAGGAGTATTTAAAATTATGCAAATAAGAACAAAATTTGATGATCATCTTGACAAGAAATCTAAAAAAATCAAAAACTACTTTTTTTTAATAAGCATATAAAGTCTATAAGGACACAGAGACTCACTGTATTTCAGCTGGTTTTCCTACTGACAGGAAGATTAAGCCCCTTTCCTACCCTACTGATTCAAATGCCTTTGTCTTTTGTGCTAGCAGAGTATTCTCTTTAACTCAAAAGCACATTAAAAGGAGAGAGAAAAGAGAACAACAAAACCCTTTAAAACTTAGCCCTGCCATTGAAATTGATGTCACAAGGAAAATAAAAAGCTGAGGAATATTCATATCCAGGCTTAAGTACAAGCAGTAGTACCAAAATATTGCTAAAAATAGAAATGATCCTATTAAAGCATTTTAAAAATACTTTATCAATGAACAAAATGAAATCATTAAAAGTTATACATCATCATCAATACATTTTATGACTATTTATCAGAGAAAATATTGTCTGGTTTATAAATTAGTCATTAAAAACAAAACTAATGTGAAATTAAATTATTCCACTCAATACAAACAATAATTATACTTGCACATTTATTTCCAGGGAAGAATTCTGCAACACATCTCAGGACATCAGTATTCAAAAGGATCAAGAATGCACTTACTTAAAAGATACAGGATCTTAAAGGAACTAGTCTTGTCACATACTGAATTAATGTAAATACAGTTGGCAATAGTTTTATTTGCACTATGCTATTTCTACAGAAGACTTTTTTGATTTATGAAGCAAATAACAAAGGAAACGGCACAACTGTCACACACGCTAATAGGAAAAAAATGTTCCACTTCCTTCCACATAACTTTCTCATTTATCTTTAAAAATTAGCATGTTCTGAGTATCTGAACCTGCAGCTCCCTAAGGGTTTTGCATTTCTTTGTATGGATCCTTTCCCAGGACATAATAAGCTTTTCCTGATATCCTTGCTGCTTTTCCTCAGCTGCTTTCAGCAAGTCACAAACGTGTTCTAACACCTTAAACTCAGCCTCTGTTTTGTCCCTCACCTGCATAGTATCATCACAGGAGAAAAACGTAAGTGTAAAACCATAAATCAACTGTTGTAATACCTAATGGCTTTCCATGTGTAATAAATCTGAAATTCTACACAAGCTGCATAATATCACCTATTGTATGAAATACTGACAAAGTTACAAGTTCACCACTTGAGAAATTTCCATCTCTGACTACATTTCATTAAAGACTCAGTAACACTCATAATGAACATTTACAAAATTATGCAAGTGTTAGCAGTTCATCATGCAATATCCGAATGTATTTTATTTTTATACAGTATGATTTGGGAACTGGCATACAGACACACTAAGCAGCCTACAGAAAAAATTCTGACCATACAGCTATTGCAGTATTTGGAAAGAGGACAACACCTAATGCCATCTGAAGCTATGTGCAAATATTACTTATGGGTTCAGAAATTTTTTCCTTATTACAACTCAATCATGGAAAAATAAAGTTAGTATGAAATAAAACACCTAAAGGTGCTTCTCTGTGAGGACTAATTCTGTTCTCCAAAACAGAACATTGCAGACAACACAAAACCTGTCCCTGCCTCAGCTTAATTGCTTAAAAGAATATGTATTTTGACGAGCTATGGAACTGAGGAAATTTGTTTTCCTACCAGTTTTGCATTGTTTTCTGATGCTTAAGAATGTGCTAACTGTGTCCTAGTATTCGGCTCCATCTGCTGAAAAACATAAAAAACTCATCCCTGCATGGTTTCTGTTTTAACTGCTAGGTAAAACAAAGAAGTCTTACAATAGGTTTGCTTCAATACACAACTTTCACAGGTGTTTTGTTGAAAGATCTAGTTTTAAAATCAAATAAAACCACATTTTTAAAAATAAAAGAATTCTCAAATTCTAAAATAGCCCCACTCCTTAATCATTACTCTAGAAATGATTTCTCACCTGTTTGCAATTGATCAAAAGAGCCACCAGCTCACAAGTAAGAGTTAGTAAAACTTTCAGTGAATTTATAAAAGTTTTGTACATTGAAAAAGAAAAAAAGAGCCAGTGTCTTGTGACTTCTAATAAGTGGGTCACAATAATGTAGGAAAGATCAATGTCCTACAGAACTGTCTGGAAACATGCTATATCACTGCAAGACTTACCTTATCTACTTTTAAGCATTTGTTTTCTGTTATTCTTTTGTTTTCATTTAAGACTGTTGCATATCTGGATTTCAATTCTTCTACTGCTGTTTGTAATTTCTGTACCTAGGACAACATATATTTTTCACATACACTTGCAAGGTGTTTCTTTTAAATATAGAGACAATAGAATCATTAGTAAGAAGCATAAAGGAAAACCTTTGATTTCTAGATAGAATCTCAATATTTGTCATTAGATTAAGTTATTTACTTTCATTATCCTACTCATCACAGCAAATATAAAAAGGTAGCCAGGAGAAGAGCACTCTTGATATCCACATTGTGTTTTCAACAAGGGAGAATGAGTCGTGCTAAAGCAGCAGCCAACTTGACTCATCCTTCTGTCCCCAGGTAACAAGTGTCATGGGCAGCTCCCATCTGGAGTCACCACAGCTACCCAGGCAGGGAATTTCATCCCACTCACTGCTTAAGGCTGGCGGTTTGCTGGAATCTCATCTTCCATCTTAAAGCTGGCAGCAACTTTAATTGTGGTGATGCATTCCACGGACAAGGCACACTGGTTATAGCTAGATTTTGTATTGTGTCTTTTCTCTTGTCAATGATTTTAAAAAGACTTAAGTGAAGAATGTCAGTGAAGTGGTGTCTATACTATAGCAGAAACATACAACTTTGAATCAATGTTCTAAAATTTCTTCTCGTGAATAAAGCCAAATACAAAAAAGCAATTGATAAAAAAAGCTCATTTTAAGTCTGATTTATATGTTTTGCTGGTATTTTCAATATGGAGCTACATATGTAAATAAAAAACCTCTTACAGCAGTACTTGAATGCTGGTTTATTATCCTTAGGAACGTGGAAATAAAGATGTCCAAGGAGAGGTAAAAATATCATTGGATATGTCTACTAAAGACATTAGACTCAATTTTTTTTTTAAATACAATTTATTAGATTACTAACTTGCTTTTTAGGAAGCAAGTCTTTTCTAAGCAAGTATGTAATTAACTCTGTTGGCTTCAATGAGCTTCAGCTGGGCTTCACACAATTTAATAAGGATTATGCATCCTAGTAATAATGGGGAGACTATTCTTTGATATGGTCTATAATGGCACTCTCTTCCATCATCCCCGATGTTACAACAGTATTACAATCACCATGACAACAAATCTGTTTTATTACAAATAAAATATCATTTCCTCAAAACTGCTTACAAATTTATAAACCATACTTAAACATTTCAAATATACTGGTCACCTGATTTTTGTACAGTTCAACAAGGTTTTCCTGCAGCTTTGCCTTTTCTTGCAGATTTAGCAGCTCACTTTCAACAGTACTCTTTTCCAGTGTAGCAAGGGAAGCCTTGATTAAACCATGGGAAAAAAAAAATTTAAGAGTGTTATTAAAATAACACAATCTACCATGTGATATTACTACAAAGTGACCTGCAGGCATTAGGAAGAGTGACACAATTGTCTATCCTGTCAATCAAAAATTATAGCCCACAGTTCATTTGTCAGCTCATGAGAACATTTACTTTGGAGGATAAATACAATCCAAAACCTGTAAAGCCTTTAAAAATTGAAATTAATAATTGAGCTAAACCCAGTCCTTTGATTTCAAAAAGTTTTACAAACATAAACAATTTCTAGTTAAGCAGCTTTGTAGCTACTGTCAGTAAAATAAATGGTTAAGCAGATAGATGATTAGACAACCCTGTTCCTAGCTTTGCTATGGATTTCCACTGATAAAATTTAAATGTCTCATTTTCACTTACTGCAAAACATGGACAGCAAAATTTATTCTACAGGTTTGGGATCTCTAGACAGAGGGCCCCAAGGGAATTAATGTGGTTACTCCATTAATGTATCTGAAATGCAGAGTCATTCAACAATGTTTTATAATGATCTTACCTTTAATTTTTCATTTTCAAGGTAAATGTTTTCGTTTTCAGTGTTAACAGAATTCAGCTTTCCAAGAATTTCCTTATCTGAGTTTCTTCTCCATTCCTCCTTTCTTTTCAGTTCTTCCAAAAGGTTTGTGATCTGCCTTGTTAGATAGGCAAGAACTCTGTGCAATATATAATGCTTGCAAAACTCTTTATGCAAATTAAATTGTACCTTAACACATACTCCTTCATTGTTCTCATTTTAAGCAAAAAAACCACAAACAAAACAGAGAATGCATTTAAGCATCCCAAGAAAGCAGTATCTATAGAAATAAGAAACTATCCAAAAGAGCGGTCCACCAAGGAAGTAAGTGGTCCTTGCTCAATTATAAATTCATTACCTAGAATGTCCAAGCATGTTTCCAAGACAACTTACTGTACAAAATTGAATTGCATTGAATTTATAGGGTCTGTCAGATAAGTCCTACTAAGAACATTCCATAGCTAGTTTAGAAATGGTACTTTCTGTTATCAAAAGCAACAAGTTGTGCTATGCCTCACCATTTGCTTTTCATGTTAATAAACAATGAAATTTGTTTTGCTCTTTAGCCATACACTGCCTAGTAGAACAAGTCTGTTGGAATGGTAGATTTCACGCAAAGGCTATTATTTTCAGCTAAAGTAAAACCAGCAAAAAAACTATTGGAAGCAGGATGAGTACTTGAGGGAAATATTATAGATGTTTCCATTTTTGGGGTTTTTTTTTGGTTTTTTTTTTTGGTTTTTTTTTTTTTTTTACTTTCCTAGATGCCTCCTCATATACCCTGGGCAAACAGCAGGCTAGACAGATTTTAGGACTGACAAGTACCTGCACTGTTAAAATTTTAACATGTACTGAAAATATTTTCAGAAATGTCAGATTTTCTGAAACACAAATATAAGTCAAGCCAATTTAATTTGAGCTGTTACATATATGAGGATTAATCAAGTTCTTTGTAAAATACACATTCTGCCTTAGACCTAGAATAAAGGCACCTACAGTTTCTTTTGCTTCCTTGAATTACAGTCCATGTTTCTACTGACAGAAAAGGTAAAAGGATATTTGTCACTGTCTGCCAAAGAATATGGCATATCCTTCATGTACATTAAGATTTCATTGTGTAGTTTGAATAAGGTTGGACAATTCTGTGTTGCTTTTCCTTACAAGAATAAACTGTTCAAATGTGCATCTGAGAGGAACCTTTCTCTATCCACTAGTGGGGTAAAACATTAGCAGAACTGAAATAATTTCACCATCATTAGTCTGAAGCAGAAACTAGAAGCCTAAGAACCATCTAAGAACCTTCTTAGGCTTAGAAGCCTAAGAATCAAATTGTTGAATCAGTTAATAAGTGGTTCTGAGGAAGCAGCATAGTAGCTACTATCAAGTTCAGGCTAATTGGAAGTATGCAGGGGAAAGAATATACTCCTTACTTGTATGGGTGAACGACTTTTTTAAAAAAGGTTGTGAAACACAGCAAAGAGAAAGCTAAGAATGTTAAATTTGTTCTTGTTTCCAACTTCTAAATTCTGCTCAGAATTTTAAAATATGAATAAACTTGTTTACATTGTCAACACCAACTACTACACTACTAAATATCAACACTGTGTGAATACAAACAAAAAAAATTATCAGTTTAACTTACTTGTTAAGTTCTTCTATTTGAATTTCTAACGCTTTCTTTTCTTCAACTGTTCTATCATGCTGGTTTTTCCAGGCATCAGATGCCAACAGTATCTCAGACAGTTTGACTTCCTAGAGAATACAGGAATTACACATTATGTAAAAAAATATTGCCACTGGACAATGTCATCTAGTTCTACAACTTTTAGTAAACACAAGAGCTATTTAATATAAGATGGCTTTATTGGATCTCCCTAGTACAAAGCAATGCAAATTTTGTCTTGGATCAAAAGAAAACAAACAAAACCACTCACTTGTTAAAAAATTAGTCTATGTACAGACTTACCTTCAAGGCACAGACACAGTTAAACACTGGCACTTTATACCAACTGTAGAATACAACAATATTTCAAGATTTAAGGTGAAAATATTTTCATACAGAAGTATTTGTCTCCAATACACCTCTACTACATATTACATAAATTAAGACAAAAATAAAATTCTGCCAAAACATTTTAAGAATGAAAAATAATACTTAGGTAGGAAATGCAAAGAACTATGGATAATTAACAAACACATGCTATCTTGAAGTTCACCAGGTCTTCAATAGGGAAAGAAAACAATAGTGTGACTACAAAACATCAAAAGTTCAGGAGTTAGCTGCCATCCCTCTGTACTGCTAGGTGTACTTAAAGATCCACTTACTGCCTTCTCACAAAGATCAAAGAGGAAAAAAGACATTATTAACCATCTCCTGGTATACTAACTGGAAAAATATAACTTCAGTACTAACACATCCAAAATGATGGCAAGACATCTGAAAGTATGAAAACATACTCTTATTAGGAAACCTACATAAGGCAATAAAGATTTCAGCACAGTTTTGATCCACCTGGCCTTTTTGAAAAATTACACACTGTAGGGACATGCAAGGCAAGAATCTATGGAACAATTTGGATTAAGGAATTTTTGTATTTATATTTTGAAAAGGTTCAGAGCAAGCAGCTTAGAAACAAAGCTAAGCATCCACATGGTATGTCATACACTGATAAATAAAACGGACTTCAAACCCCAATCATGGATTCTCACTTAGTACACTGTACTTCTGAGTTAGTGTATATCTGTAAAGGTCTAACAGGAAGATCAGGAAAGGTGTAACTGAAAGTTTATCAGACTTCCCTTACTTATTACAGTTTGAGGTATACAACATCATGGCTTAAGACATTCACTAAATTTTGACAGAATAAAGGCAGTGAATGTAGTAACAGTTTGCATGTCACTTGAACCTTTTCCTTAACCAAGCAGCAAAATAAGTAAAAGGTACAAATGCAGCATGATGAACCAACTTTTTCCCGTTTTCCACAGCTGAAAGTCTCCCAATTGTTCCCCTTAAAACAGCACAACATTGCTCACAGCATAGTCACTCACACGTTCTCTTATTCTGGAGGTTAGATTTTCCACAGCTGCTTCAAAGTGCCGAGCTCTTTGTTTCTGGGACCTGATTGCTTTTTTCAGAGCAGTCTTCTTTCGCTCACTTGCTTCCTTTAAGGCTAACATCTGGTGCTTGTATTCACCAATTCGAAGTTTCCACTCTGCTATTTTCTTTTCTAGAGTCTGCAACATAATTAAACATCAACTCTTTCCCAATGCAGGAAGCTGACCTCTCTAACTTCATGAGTTTTGTATTTTTCATCAACATATCACTTGTTATTTAAATATAAATGGAAAAACAAAAGACCAGACATTAAACCACTACATGATGACATACAATAAAAGCAATACTGGAGAATCGCAAATGCAATTATTAAGGTGCTACAGCTTATAGAAAGTATGACCAAGCTACCAGTAGACAACTATTTAATAGAGACAAGTGCAAGTTCCATTCATATAACTTATTATTCTGCCAAATTACAGCAATGTCAGTAGGCTAACAGTGTAAATCAATTTCTCAAGTCACTGATAAACATCCTAATTGTAAGAATGATTAATGCATTTGTTTCTTTCACTTGAATCTAGGTGTGACACTTAAGTTTATTCACATAGAACATAATTAAACCCAGAATAGCATGCCATTTAACCTACTGACTACATTAATGTACCAGCCTTATTCAAGATACTATTCGCCAGTTCCTATAAAATATGCATATTATACATATGAGAGGATATCTGTTAGTATAGGTCCTGCTAATGACCCCACAATGTTTCCACAGTCAATGAAAAATATATATGGTTTTCCAAGTAAAAGACGGTCTAAGGTACTAGGACTCACCAAAAGGTAAAGTACTACTTCAAAAAATGAAATTACAAAAACCACCAAATATGCAGGAAGCAGTATTTGTATCTAGATGTTTATAGGGCATTTCGTAAACAAAAATGTTACTTGGCATGGGGGGGTGTGTGAGGCTGGGGTGGCATGAGAACACCTTCAGTAAATACAGAAAATCTGACTCTATAGGGACTTCTTTAACTGTTGGTATAAATCTGTGGATAACTGGCTAGCTGAAAAGGGTCACATAGACATAGTCCAGCTGGCTGGACAAAAATGCACATCGCTCTCAGCTTATCTGAAGTAAAGCAAAATACACTGTCTTTGGCTGTCCTTGTTACACAATAACAGGAAGATTTTGGGGGGAAAAGAATGTTGCAGGTGGGAACAGAAAACTACAGAAGAGAAACTAGGGGTGGGCTTGGTATTTAGGCAACTAACCAATAATGAGCTTAACTTTTGTAATATGTATGAGCTAATTATAAGAAGGCATAAAAGGTGACTGTAAGAGACAATAAACGAAGCCTGCTGATCACTCATATTGAGTGACTGTGTCTTCCCTCCGTCGCAACATAAATCAACAACTGTTATCCCCTGTTATAACCGCAGGAGGTCACAATCACACTAAGAGTAAGTGCTCTGGGCATTATTCAGTGGCAGAGGTAAATTTAAATTGAGATTTCATAAGGGTAACGCTAAGCTTTTGCCAGCTGCTGTCCAGATATTAACCAAATCAACAGGATTTAAGCTAGCAACTGACTTCAGCACTTCAAGAGCAAACAAACAAAACTTTTAAATGAAGATTGAATGAAAATACAATTGTATATCAAGTTACTTTATCCAATGAAAATGTTTTTGGAATTCTGTAGCTGTACTAGGTAGAACAAGAAAGCAGGTTTTGTTTAGAAGAATACATGAGGCATTTATACAGACACAGATGTGACTTTTTTGGAATTGAGTTGCTATAGACTCCTTAACTTCAAATGATACAATTACTAGGGAATGTATGCTATCAAAAAAAATTTGGATATTAGAAGTATGTTATTGTTAGCCAATATTTTCTGATTCACGCCTATGTTCTTGACAAGTTTCAAATACTGAAACTGAGGCCTCATACAGCTCCAGACTCTGACATATGACCTTGTCCTTGCCTTGTTCTAAAGTCATTAACTGATGGAAATGTCCAAATTTACCACTTTCTTTTTAGAACAGAAAATAGAAATAATTTCACCTACCTTAAAGTGAAGTTAAGCATTAGTCTGAACTGTTTCTCTTTCAGTCAATATTAAGAGATTTATTTATTCTTTCAGTGTCAATAAAAAGAAACAAGTGATTCACCACCCTTATCTGACAACACAGTCATCCTGGGGACTTGTCTATCTCTTTTCATGGACTATATGGAGACTGCCTCAGGATCGATATCTACCTCCTAGATAGCAGTTAGGTCAATGCAAATGTTTTTATGTGTGCTTAACATGTCTTCAGCAGAACTGCTAGCATGCACAAGTTGAGGAAAAAAAAATCCTTTGCAATTAAGATTGTGTAGTCAGACTGTGCAAAATATAAATGCTAATTTATTGTTTGAGATTTTTTTCACAGAGAGTTTGATTTCAAGCAATACTTTAAGATTTAACTCTCACACCCGAGTTAAACTGACCACAGTAAGGCTATTATTCCAAATAAACTGAAACACAAATGAAAATATGTTGACCTGTATTTTCACTTTTAATTCATCATTTTCCACTTCTTTTCTTTGAATCTGACATAGCAGGTGAGCTTGTACTGCTTTTATTGATTTTGACAGATGGTCTTCTTTCTGTACATTGAGCTAAGAAAGAGAAATAAACACAAATCTGTTGGTCTATGGAAATATGCTATATGATGCTATCTATATTCTTTCTATTTTGCTGTAGTTTCTAACTGAAATTTGAATGCCCTCAAAAGCTGGAAAAGATAAAACATGCTCTGCAAGTATATTCACAAGCAGTAACTTGTTAATAATGTTGTTAATGTTAAATAGAAATCACAAAATTTAAAATTCGTAAATAAGACTCTAGTAAATTGGAAGAAAACATTCATTCTAACAGAACTGGTCACTCACTTTTTCAAGCTGAAGCCTGAATGAAAGTTCTTTAACATGTTTCTCCCTTTCAAGTATTTTTCTTCTGAGATTCTTCATGGGAAAAAAATAACAAAAAAAAATTGGTTTCGTGTCTGTACACAACAATGCAATGGTAATGCACACTGATGAACATTTCAGGTCTAAAACTAAGATTCCACTTTGTGATGATAAACCACAAATACTCCCATTTGCCACTGTCACTTGAAATTGTATGATCCCATGACATAGCCATTTTCAAATGTACAGCACAGAACAAAAAGAGGCAGAAATTTTGATTTACTTACAGTATTTTGGGTTTCATTTTCACTTAACTTCTGCATCAAAGTTTCACTGTTTTTAATGTTTAACTGCAAGACAGAAGCAGGAAACATCAAAAATTACTTCTGTATATAATTGATTTAGCATTTTTTCTATGGCTTTGAATTTGGAACATATGATTTGCTACATCTTCAAATTTGGTACATATGAATATAAAAGCTTGTATATGAGCTACTCAAGAGTCGACTGGTTTAAACCCTAAAGATTCAATTTATTTTGCACATAGAACTTTGTAGCTGAATAAAACAAATGAGGGTAATTCCATACACCAATTTCTTTCTTTATTTTAGCTAAAAGGACTCTAAATACCATAAATATTTAACAGTTCTTTAAATATAGTCAAATAGTAAAAGCTATTTTAAAACTCATAATATTTTGGAGACTAATATGAAGTATTAAAGCCTTTCAGGATAGATAGGTGAATCTGAAGATTGAACCTGAAAGCATAGGCTATGAGATCACAAAAAAAAAATAAAAATAAAAATCAACCTACATTAACAGTTACTACGAATCCAAAAGAACTTAGGTGCCTATAATATTGTCAACTAAACTTCTCATTTTAAAGCGTCTGATTTTGGGGGTGGTGTAACTTCCCATTCTAGAAAAATCAGTTTGTGAGACTTTCAGATTGTAAACCCTGAACGCTTTAATTTCACTAGTGAAAGGATAAACCCACTGCCTCAGGGTGGAACCTTTAGCATCAAAAGGTTTACTACAATTCCTTGCAAAACATTAATTTTATCCTGGCCTGCATGGATTTCCACATAATGTTCCATAATCTTGATCCCATGTGTATTTGTAAAGTCCATACATAGACCCCTGTTCTGCATCTAGGTTTCTACCTCTGCATGTACTGCAAACTTATAAATACTGTATTCAGTAGTAGTCCTATCCTTTCCTGACTACACTGAGTCAGATTTGCTACCAGCAAAAAATACATCAATAGGAATGGGCTTTTGTGACCCCACAGTAAGTTATCAGCAAAACCAGAAGTGCTTAGAGACTTCCCAGAATCAAGAAGTGACCGGAAACCTGAAGTACTCACACCATTTTTCTGTTCTCAGGAAATGGTGTTCCCCACAGTTAGCTCTCTATGAACTTTCTCTATAATGATCAACAAAAAGCTTCATACTCTAAGACAGCTAACATTGTCCAGGAGAACTTGAAAAATCAAGAATATTAGTTTTGAAATAAAAAAAATCAGAATAAACATCAATCTCTGTCAGCTTACAACAACAAAAGGCTAGCTTTATGACTTCCAAAAGAAAGCTAAGAAAGTCACCAATAACAAATCATGTTTAATTCCAAAAGAAATCTACATTCATCACTCCATCAGGTTTCTACGCAAGTTCCATATGGCATTGTCACAGAACTATCAAAACTGGCCGGCTACAACAAGGCTTCTACCATCCCATACCAGGTTAACCTCAGTAAGTAGTTAGCACACCTTGCCCCAGCACAGCCACCAACCCCACACAAGGTTTCAACAGTTCATCTACTGTCCGTGCTGCTTCTTCATCCTCTTCAGGCCAGTCCACCCTGCTTCTTGCCTCTACTGCATCCTTCTCCTTGTCTCTCCCACATCCAGGGCACTCTCTCTCCTCCCTCTGCTTCTTCCAGGTCTCTCTTCATCTGGGACTCCTCTTGCATACCCCTTAGAGCTATTTAACTACTTAGCAGGAACCAGCTGCACCTTATCCACATCAGCCAACCCACCGCCCCTGAAGCCAGCCCACAGCTGTATATTGTTAATTAACCTGCCTTCATTCCTCTATAATTCCTCCGCATGGCACTACTGTTAAACAGGAATTCATTGTGATCTATCTCCTGTTTTAACATACATAGCCCACCAAATTCCTTCCAACTTTGCAGGAACTTTCTTAGTGCACAGGACATAATAACAACAGAAAATTTTCCCAATATGTCCATTAAAGAAGATGGTAAGACTAAATGTTAGTGTAAGACTTGTGTAAGTAATGTACATTTGCATTGGTTCTATGTTTATGCCTTATATATTTTCTTATTTGGTGCTCTAGACTGTCAGATTCTTTGCTTATATCAGTAAAATATTTTATATCTTAGATGGCTATGATAATCCTTTTTATACAGCTACATCAGGGAACAGTTTTCTGGCTTCTCCAGATGGCGCATGAATTTTTCCCTGAAATAGCACTCATAGCTATGTAACATTTAGTATCAGATACAGTTAGGACATTGATCTTGCTAACTGAAGGATATCAGCCTAAGTCAACTCCTCAGGAGAATCATTTGGGAGGAATTTGACATATCTAAGAAAGACTTCCAACTTTCGAAAGCCTGTGATATCACAGGATGCACCCACACACTCATCACTCACAGAACACACCTAATCTCCAGGGCAAAGGCAACCAGTTAACCCCTGGTGACAGCGGAGGCCAAGTCCTGCTTAGACACTGATGCTACATTTCACAGGGGAGTTCTTCCAGTTCGGAGGCAGTGATGGCTTTTCTCTTTTCCCAGTTCGGAAAAGCTCATCACTGGGCAGGGCTGCACAGGAACGCAATGCTGCCCATGTCGTGTCAAGTCCGGAGCCAAGTATCCATGCCTACCACCTAAACACATCCCTTCCCCTGCTTTCTTGCTAAGCACCGTGAACCTGCCACCGCCACCCTAACCCCTTCCCCAAACACCTCTCCTGCCTCCGCCATCGCACTCCAGCGTGATGGATGCCCTTGTCAAACACAAAGTTTTCTGTTTACTACTCCCTCAGTGCTCCACTGACTACAGATTCTTTTTCAGAAATGGATTGTCTTGCCTTTTCCACCCACCAGGACCCATTTCTCCTGCTTTCAGCCTGTGACAGGTGCATCTCCATCAAAAGGATTTGCCAGACTAAAAGTTTATATTCTTACATCCGTATTTCCTCGGCAGAATTGAGAAAATGAGTAACAGAATTTGGGAAGTTCCCAACTAAAACAATCACTTCCTCACAGAACCAGAACGTAGACTGCTCTGCTTCCAACTGTTGCCGTAAGGCAAATAACTACGCTCCAAACATCTAATGCTTTTTATTTTATATATATATATTTGTGTGTCGTGTTTTATTACAGGCTTACATTTCCTGGGAGATCTCAACTTGTGTAACACAGTGCAGGCCTCTATAGCTTTTTCTTTGTTACACAACTGAAAGTAAGTTCTTGAATTTAAGTACTTCAAGTGAAAGCAGCATTTTAGAAGATTAAATATCATCTTTCATTTATCCGAGCGCATCTACGTAAGCAGAGGGGAACAGACAAGACTTTTTCCATAGTTTACCCATTCTTTGAAATATCATGTGCTTCTCATCTGTAGCTGGGAAGTAAATTTTGAAATAGCTGTTTTGAATCTTGTTAGCAAAGTAAATAGAATGAAAAAAGTCAGGCTTAAGAGGAACAGAATGAACTTGCCTCAGCAGCGTGAGGAAGAAGTTTTTCCTGAAGATCAGAGTCCAATAAAGGAGCAGCGGAGTTATGCACAGGTAAAGCTGAGGATGCCTGCGATGACGGCATTTTGTTTCAATGCTGTGTAACAAGACAGTATATGTTAACATACGTCGGTGTTCTGTGAATCAGTACCTGAAACATTATCCGCATCCCAGGTAGTTCCCACTGGGAAACAGTGTGCCACAGCAAGTAAACCCCAGCCTCATCGGGGGGTTAACGCAGTTAGGGAGCTGAAGTCTTGCACCCGTGTTCGTAACTTGTCATCACTCGAGCAGCGCCGAATCACGCGTTTGGGGCACGGAAATCAAACCCCGCCGCAGGCAGCTGAACGCACAACGGGGGGCAAGGACGGGGCGCACTCGCAGTTGCGGTTTCCCACCTGCGCACCCCCCCGCGCGGAGGGCGAGGAGCGGGGCGCAGGGCACCCGCCGCGGCACTCGCCCCCCGGCCCTCGCCCCCCGGCCTGCTGCGGGCCCCGGCCCCCCGCCCCCCGCCTCTGCGCCCCTGCCCGCGGCTCGGGCCCCTGAGCTGTCCCGCGGGGCGGTGCCCCCCCCCAGCGCCCCCTCCCGCGGGGCAGCGCCCCCTCCCCGGTGTCCCCGCCTGCGCTCGCCGCCGCTGGGAGCCGTTGCCGGGGTGACCGGCCGTTGCCGCGGCGCGCTCCCGCGGTGGCGGGCGGGAGGCGGTGGCGCGCTCCCCGCGGCCGGCCCCGTCCCGCGGCCGCCCCCCGCCCCGCCCCGGGGGAAGGGGCTCCCGCGGGTGTTGGGATCCAGAGGCGCTGCGAGACGCGGCTGCACCGGCTCGCACCGGTAACCCGCGGGCGGGTGCTGGCCGTGCCGCCCAGGGGGCTGTTCCCAGAGCACGATGGGCAAGGAGCCTGCAGACCGCCTCGAGGAGCTTTGCGTCCTCTGTTTGTTTTCCCTCTGGGTGTTTGCATCAATATATTCTTTCTGAGGTTTAAACAGTAAGCGTTCGTGTAACCTGACTGTATGTGGAGCTGCTTTAGCCACGTATTGTCTAACCTCGCAGAAAAGCCAAATAAATAAACATGTTCTGATGAAAAATAAACCAGTTACTCTTGCATCATGTCACGTGAGAAAGCACCAATGACACTTGAGGTGGCACTTTATAGAATATCCCAGACATCGCAATAGACATGTGGGAAGATCACTTTCAGGTAATGACGAACAGAATGTGCAAAACAGACTGATCATTAATATAAATACAATCATATGTACACGTACTTATGTACATACATATACACATGTACCTAGATGTACACATAATCATATATAGTCATAATTTGCACATAATTTTTGTTTAGAAAAAAAATCATGCTGATAGAAATGTTATTTTTTAATATGCTAAGTAAATATTAGTGTTAGTAACTTTTTAAAAAAAAAATCTTGGCAAAGGGAGAAATAATCAAAATCAAGATAAACCGCACCCTTTTGCATCATTTGTACACATGCCAGTCTATATTTTCTTCTCTTGCTGGCAATAGAACCTCAGCAGTCAGAGAAGTTATTCCTTTTCTACACTCTTTGGAGACTATTATCTAGCTAAGTGTGCACAATAAAAAAAATAAAAATCAAAAGTTAAACTTTAATATTTTTAATTCCAGTAGAGATGAAATCACTCCATTACCCATTCTGGAGTGAGTGCCTGTTTGTACCTGAATTACAAGCAAGATTTTTTCTTTGCATGTGCAAAAGGCCTAATATTTTGTTCTCTATAGGATCCATAGCCTTGAATTGTGAATCAACCCCTCCTGTCAGACCTTGCTTCACCACTGCTATCTATGCGCTGTGGCTTTGGTATCTCATAGTCAGCTCAACCAGAATTCTTATTTTTAACTTCCTAGAACTTGCTCTATGATTGACTTATTTTAAAAAGAAAGCAATAATTTGTTGCAATTGTCTAAAAATGCGGTAATTGCTTTTATAATAAAGCAACCACTATCCATCGGTAAGGCTAATTAGCATGATGAATAGCATTGCACTCTGTACCTCATAAACAAAGAATGAATCACAAGTTTCAGTCCACAAGACCACATTTTAACGACTGTGGCACAATCCATGGAGTGGAAAAAAAATAAAGGAAATATGACACCCAGTTCCACAATGACACAATTACAAGCCCTAATAAAAGAGGTGTGCTGGAGAGGGGTTTCTTTAGATTCCACGTGCACCCTGCCGAGTGTCATGGCTCATGACTTTATCTGCTCTAAAGGTATAACTGAAGCTTTCATTTCGGTGTCAGACATTCAAAACTCCAGTGCCTGCCTTTGTTTAATTTTGGCCATAGCCTGCTACCACAAAAGTCTCACAAAAGCAACAGATTTGCTGCGACCCTTTTTATGCACTGTTGCTTCCCCATCCTTTTATGTACCACGTGGTGCAATACTGACCAGAATTTCTTTATTCCAGCAGTTCTTAGACCCTTGCTGCCTTACATAGAAATACACATTCAGCAGAGATGGAGCTATGACAACATTTCTTCCCACACACTCCTTGTAAAATAGGTATGGTGGGTTTTGCTGCTTGCCCAGCCTGTTTCTCAGCATCTCCCACTCTGTGTCACAGTGTGCCAGCTTCTCAAGCAGGTAGGCAAGAACGTCCTTCACTCTACAGTGCACGGGGGCAGTGGGCACTGAGGCGAGCTGCCCCCATGGGATTACAGCGCTCCAGTACTATGGAGTTCCCTGCAGACAATCACCCACTCAAGGAGCCTCATCTTTTTGCACAGGCAGCTTAGCAGGAGCATTAAATCATCTTCACTGCTCAAAGAGCAGCAGCAGGTGTTTCTGCACCGACTTAAGGCATGAAAGAAATATAACGCAACTCCAAGGTATCGGCAAGTTGCAGGAAGGGATTTCTCCTGAACAGCATTTCATAGGGCAGCAGGCCTGGAAGTTCTTCATTTTGAGACTGCAAATTCAGTGTTGGTCTTCTTAGGTTTTGGCCAAAGATGTCTGGGAACATATTACTCCAGATGCAGGTTATAGCAGCTACAGTGACATATAACTTCCCTTATTACATGTATTGACCTGCCTGGATCAGAGTTCCCAGTGCTAATTGTTCACCATAAATCCAGCTGTGCTGGTGCCACTCCTCATTTCCATGTGAGTCACTTACAGCTCAGTCAGACATCTCTGCTGTTCACTGAAGACTTTTTAGATCTTCAAAGGAGGCAAAATAGCTTTAATGTATTTCTCTTTTACTAAGCAGTCCTTAAATCCACTCACATGCATTCTTCAGTTCAGACTTTCTCCCTGTGCAGTGCAACCCAGGGGGTGAGTATGAGCCCTGTTTGTTCCCCTTTCTTAGGATGTGCATCTCCTGTGAAACTGCTGGCTCCAGTTCCTAAATTGCTACAGCCCCTTACTTACACTGCAAAACTGCCAGAGAGCAGGGTGAGGTGCCAGAGCTAGGGCAGGTACCACAGGAGTCTGTTCAAGATTTGGGAAATAAGATAGAGACCTTATAGGTGGGAGAAAGAGCAAGAGGACACGTGACAGAGTGGAGTTCCAAGCAAAAGGGTAGAAACAACCGAGAGCACGTTGTGTTTTCAATATTAAGGTAGCTTAATCTGTATAAATACAGTTTAGTCACATAAATTCCTTTCCAAGAGAAAAGGGCATACTCAAACACATAACTTCAATTTTAGACAGACTTTTGGAAGGTCTGATTCCTTATCTGGCCAAATTCTCTCTCTTATCAGTGACAGCCCGCTAAACAAGTACCCCTGGAATTTCTGCTTTGCAGGGAGCAGAGGCAGAGACCCTTTTGTGCAAGGGTGGAACAGACCTCAGGGCTCTGCTTAGTGGAACACAAACAATACCCACAGGAAAAAGGGAAGTTCCTTGGAAGTGCTTAATGTGGCCAGCTGGAACTGTGAGCGGAAGCCTGGGTACATGTGTCACACCATGGAAAAAGTCAAGCCATTCTCCCTGTGTAACAGCAGGGATCCCATTCCCAGCAGGTTGTTCATGGTGCTGCTCAGGGAAGATGCTCTTAGATTTACCAAACCTCTGCTGAAGCCCCATTAGCCTGTGGGTTCCCCAGTCCTAGGCACTCTTTGTGGGAGCAGCAGCCCCTGTAGCTAAAGACTCCAGCTTTTCCATGGTGGGAAAGCTGACATCACTTGCCCACGGTTAGCACGGCCTGGCCAAGCCTTTGCAGAGGTCAGTCCCACATGGGGCACTGGTGGGCTCCGGCTCTCAGTATTTTGGCAGCACTTGGCCGGGGTTTGCTATTCAGGACATGGGCCAGAAAGGCCCTGACTCATCCCATGTTGGGAAGCCAGGAGGGAGCTGGGCATCAGCACCTAGTTAGGGGCTCTTCCTGGGGCATAGCCATCTGGGGAGGAGGGAGCCCGGCAGGCATCCACCTTGCCCTCCCATGCATGGGGCTCTAGCCCTCCGCATCCTACACCAGCTCTGCTCAAGCATCCCTCATGCTCACAGGCAGGATTTAGTTTTTGTGTTTCTGGTTATCACTGATGAGAATTCAAAACATCAATCCTATGAAAAGGTATGGGTCAAAGCCTGTTGCAGGAATAGAGCGCAATAAGCTCTTTTACACACATTTATTAGTGCATCTAATGTGTCTTAAATTTGGAAAAGTGATGTGAAAAAGTATTCACACGACATTGCCCTTAAGAACCAGAAAAATCATGACCTATGAACCAACATTAGTAAATATATAAGTAATGAGCATCAGTAACAACATCAGTAATAACGGCTATACCACCCTGTTGGTTATAAATGAACAATGAGAGTACTGACTGTAAGAAGCTCCAGGTTAAATCTATCCATAGTCCATAAATTGAGTCCTTGAAAGCTATTTAATCATTTTAGAAACCTGGTCTGCGACTGGTCTGAATAGCCTGTCTGGTCTGAATACCCTTGTAGATACAGAGTTTCATTTCTCCACTTGGTTTCATACTTACTAGGCAAGTCAGCTTATGAGTTCCAGTGTTTTTCTTTTTTCTCCCTCTTGCTTTCTTAGCCCATCACCCCTCTAACATCCCACTCTGCTCAGAACTTGCCAAGCTGCACCTAGAATGCTGTGGTCAGTTCCAGTCCCCACAATTCAAAAAAGATGTGGACAGACAGCAGAGGGTGAAAAGGAGCGTCATGAAGATGATCAAGGGGCTGGAGAACTTGCCCTATGAGGAAAGACTGAAGGAGTTAGGTCTTCCTGGAGAAAAGAAGGCTCAGGAGGGACCTTATCACAGTATTCCAATACTTAAAGGGTGGCTTTGAGAACAGAGGCTCTCTCTTCACAAGAAGCCACATCGAGAAGACAAGGGGCAACAGGTACAAGTTGCACTAGGAAAGGTTTCAGCTTGATACAAGAAAGAAATTTTTTAGAGTGAGAAGAATCAGTCATTTGAACAACCTCCCCAGGGACATGGTAGAGTCCCTGTCACTGCAGGTTTTCTATATGGAACTGGACGGTTAATTTCATCTAGCTCCCTTTTCCACAAAAGTTAGACTAGCTGATCTTTTGAGGTCCCTTCTAGCCTGGGCTGTTCTATGCTTCTATGGTTTTCCTGCATACACCGACATATCTATGCAAATGTTGAATAATCATCTGAAGTTTTCTTCTCTGTCTTTATATCTGCAACATAACATCAGATTTTGCCCTTTGTTCTACTTTAACTTTTACATTTTAATAGCAATTTTAAAATATTTTTAATGGATTTTCTCTACCTTTCCTTTCCTATTCTTATACTTTTCACAGGTTCTGCTTTTGCTTTACCTAGGTTTCCCATTTTTTGTGGGTTTCTGTATTTCTAATGAACTTTACTACTGGATGTTTTTTCAGATCTAAAATTCCATTTTCCCAAGCAATAATAAATGTCATAACTGCAGTTCATATCGAGGCCAGGATAGCTGTCACATTTTAGAGAAGAGAGGCTCCTTTGGAGAAAATTGTCAGAAATCAAAGCATTATTTGCTGGTATCAGTTCTCTCTAGTAGTTTTTAGGTCACTGAATGTCCATTTATTCAGAAATATTTCCTTTTGTTTGCTTCTGATGTGTCGTTCCCTGAAGTATTTCTGCTGCATACAGATTGTTTGGTAGGAACTACATCATACAATCAGAACAAATGGGTTGCAGCACTGTTCCTGGAACTATTTCCTACAGTTCCGTAAACATATGACAGACCTGACATAGCCAATCTCCATGATCCAAGACAACTCATTCATTACTTTGAAGACACCCAATCCTACCCGGCTAGCGAGTGGCGCCGCAGGAGTCTATTGTGTGGCGACACTGACATCTCGTGG
This sequence comes from Falco peregrinus, assembly GCF_023634155.1. Taxonomy (NCBI): domain Eukaryota; kingdom Metazoa; phylum Chordata; class Aves; order Falconiformes; family Falconidae; genus Falco; species Falco peregrinus. The sequence continues at coordinate 18,716,758 of NC_073730.1, read as the reverse complement.
GCTCCAGCAACACCGCCAGTTTCCCCAAATGCTCCAAAAATCTGTTTAGATCAAAGCATCCTCTCTGGGATGCTCTGACCTCATATAAATGCATATTTTGAAGTACAATCAGATATGAATAGTCCAAGATTTAATTTAGTACTTAAGGCTGGCTCTTACTAAACGAGCATGAGGAAGATTTATTTGAATTAGGAGCTTCAGTTTACTGAGATCTGCCTAATTCAATAAAAACTCTGAAGCACTCAGTTCAAATAACACAGGACTCGGCACTCCCCCAGACATTTCTGCAGCAGGCACACAAAATCTGCTCTTTCATGCTTCCTAAGAAGCAAGTGCAAAATGACAGGGTAAGACTCTTTACCTGATTTCAATGATTATGTTTACACTAACAGTATGTATGCTCAAAAGCTATGTGGGCTGCGGTCCCAGTCACTGACACAACTGCCACATGCCAGTTCAGGCTAGCTAGAAAAGGTGCAATAGTTAAAGTCAAACCCATATAAGCTTTGCTCCTCAGCAATCCTCAGTCTTCCCAATGCTCTTAAAAAAAAATTCAGCTTCCAGCTTCCTACACAGACCTCATGGTGTTCTATGGAGAAGGAAAGCTTAATTATTCCTATGCCGCTTCTGGAGAAACTGTAGTACCATGTGATAAAGTGACTTTCTCAGTCATTAGCAGAGAAGTAGTAGAGCTGCAAGTATACCTCCAGTCATTAAACTATCATTGCACAATAAAAGGAAGAACCCCCAAAACTTTAATTTTTATTTTCATAGGAGCCAGTTATGACCTATAGAATTTTCCATGCAGTCAAGTTGTAAGATAGACAGCTGGGGTGTGGAACCAAATTATTATACTGCCTGGGTATCAAACTAGCCCACTAAGGCTCCAGGAAGGATGATACTGAAAGGACAATAACCCAAAACCAACACATGATTTACCTAGTCCAGTTCCCTGAAATTTCAGGACTTTTGGCTATTGAATTGCTGCATGCAGTCCTAATACAACTCCAGTTTAAGTGTTTAGGGGAAGCACAGCAACAGCTGCTGCAAGGATCAATGGAAGAGTGCACTAATGTGAAAAGGAACATTAATTCTGACTCAGCTGTAGTTTCTGAGCGGAAGTGTGCTGTTGAGAACAGCTGCTTTCTGGTTTGGTCACATCCAGTACCCAGATTTTTCATGAAAGCCTGATTGTACACAGGCCAGGCAGCTGGTACTACTGATTTTATAATCTTTGCCTAGTTATTATCAAGCTAAGCTCACAGTTGTTAGTGTTGCCACAGAAGCCATAGACTCACACACAAACAAATGCCCTTACCTATTTTAGTAACACAAGCCTTGACTATTAAATAGAGGTAAAATTTAATAATGTTTGTTTAAAATGTCACATTCTGCTCCTTTTAAATGTCTTTTCACTACATTGATAAATGGCAATTCAAATTTACCTTCAGATTTTCATGCACATTTATTTTGAAATTCTGGTTCCAGGATTACTACTGTTCTTCAAAGTATTAGCTGGAGTTCTGCAGAATTGTGACTGGTAATACATTGCCAGAACTCTTAATTTCCCACTCTTTAAATGCATTAAAAGATGAAATACATAAAAATTCTAAAACATCTGTTTTATGCAAATATATGCTCAAGTTACATAATCACAAGTGAGAAAGAGAATACTGTATATATACCCAGTGACACACGATGTGACCCATATAACTCAATGTATTATAGAAGTAAATATGTATTAATTTCAACATGGGTACTACATTATTGGGATCACACATGCTACCAAAATGTATTTCATTTATTTTACCATGTTTTCACAGTGATGTAAGGCATTATGGAGGCATTTCTAGGCTGTCTTTGTTAAAGCTTTGACGCCAAAGCCTTTGGTTTAAACACTACCTTCCCATATAGTCAGAAAGCAGTACTGAGAGTCAGCTTCAAAGCATTTAAGTTACAATCTATTATTCTTTATATTAAAATATTTTATTTTCTTAACTACACTATAAAGAAAAATATTTTTTCTTAATTATACTGTAAACCTTTATATTAATACAATTTTTGTAGTTGGTTGGTTGGTTGGTTTGGGTCTTTTTTGGTAAGTGTAAGTGTTTAAGGATATCGTCCAAGACTTGTAAGCATCAGCAAAAGAATACTGGAAGTACTCCCAATAGACACACTAGGTATTGGTAATTGGTATTCAAAGGATTGCTTTAAAATTCAAATATTTTAGGAAAATCATACATTCCTTAAAATTAAAGCAGACCTTAATGACATAGTCAACAAACAAAATAAAAATTGACATTACCTACCAAGCTGTTCTGAACCATACTAAACTGTGCTAAATCTACAATGTTTCTGCAAAGTGACCTTGAAAATGCTCAAGATTCCACACTTTTTTAATGCTTCTGATTTTCATCAAGCTTTTCAAAAGTCTAACAACAAGAAATAAAACCTTAAGATTAATTTATTCACATGTAAGCCTCACACAGAAGCAAAGTTAGTACAGAGTAACAGTGACTGTGCTGTAGCATTTAATTACACAACCTACAGATTGTAAGCTTCTTGCCCTATTTTAGTGTATTCAAAAGTAATACTTCATTGCAAAACTTTACAGCTACATGATCAAGATTTAGATAGACAAATGTAATAGCTAGGGAGATATAAAGGGCTAGAACTAAAGCAATTCTAACCTTTGGACATATTTGTCTCCCAGTTCAGGAAATCTTAATTAGAAATCCTCAAAGCCTTCACTGAAATTATTACCAAGTAAGAGTATTCAAGTTCTCTATATAAATTCTACTTCTGATCATAGGCGGGGAAGTTCCAGGGTCTGTTTATGTCCAACAGTACAATGCTGCAAAAGGTTATTTCTTCTTTTTGGGCATGTTATAAGAAAGCTGAAGATAGGCAAAGTGCGGTGTTCACCATACCTGCTGGTGCATTGGTCATGCACCTTCTTCTTAGTAGTCAGAGATGAGAGAACATGACATGCTTCAATTTCTTTTTCAGCCTGAGATGATTCTGTAGATTCTCTTGTGGTTTATACTTCGGTAGTTTTACAAATGATAATCCCTACACTTCTGAAGGATGATACTGTTCCTCCAGCACAGGTGGCAGAAGTGAACATGCTGACTCCTCAGCTGTTTGCAGCTGATTTTATCAGAATGAGCTACGGTACCTCTACACACTGCGCATTCTTTGAATATACCTTCAGAGCTCTCTAGGTCAGTATCTAGTTTGTAACTAAGCCCACATTCTAAGTATGGCTGTCCTTACCTGAGCCAGATGTATCTGTTTATCCTGAACCCAAATCCCTGACATTATTTTTTAGCTCTCTGTGTGTGTATCTGTCTATCTATCTATCTATCTATTTATCTATCTATCTATGAGCTGTAAAGAGGGACCACATTTCCTACTGGAACCAGGTACTGAAGTTTCCAATAAAGACAGCGCAGACAGCCAGCATGTGGTAATCTCTCAAAATGACAACAGGAATCTCCAAGATTCAGCTGTTAATTCCTTCCATGATGTCAAAAAGATTTCCAGAGTTTCTCCTGAACAATATGTTACAGGCCTACAGGGTGCGGAGAAAGCATGTCAAGAAAGGGAGTAACTCAGTAGTTTTAAGAGTAGAAGAATACTGAGGGACTCAGGAAGCATGAAGTTTCAGGCTGTATTCTCATAACTGAATTTATTTTTACATTGTAGGATAAAACAGGGGGGAAAATCACCCAGACTAGGTTTTTATATGAAATGTATAAACATGAATGTCCTGATTTTGGCTGGGATAGAGTTAATTTTCTTCCAAGTAGCTGGTATAATGCTGTAATTTGTATTTTGGATGAGAATAACGTGATCTTTTTAGTTGTTGCTACATAGTGTTTATACAAAGTCAAAGACCTTTCAGCTTCTTGTGCTCTGCCAGCAAGAAGGCTGGAGGGGCCCAAGAAGTTGGGAGGGGACACCACCAGGACAGCTGGCTCAGACTGGCCACAGGGATATTCCATACCATATGATGTCATGCTCAGTACATAAACTGGGGGAAAAGCTGGTCGGGGGTTGCTGTTTGGCAACTGGCTGGGCATCGGTCAGTGAGTGGTGAGCAATTGCATTGTGCGTCACTTGTTCTGTATATTTTAATTCTTTTATCATTATTATTATTATCATTATTATTTTCTTCCTTTTCTGTCCCATTATGCTGCCTTTATCTCAATAAATTTTCTCTCTTTTACTCTTCCAATTCTCTCCCTCATCCTGCTGTGGGCGGAGTAAGCAAGCAGCTGTGTGGTGCTTAGTTGCCAGTTGAGATTAAACCATGACAATGGACTAGAACAGATTTTCCTCTTAGATATGTGTGATAATCATTAGCCATTAGTGATCATTAGTTATTTTCTCCCTCTCACTCACATGCCAACTGCTTAAACATTCAAGAAAAGAGGAAGGATGTTAAAAGTGAGAACTGAAAAAACACATCCAGTGCCCCACAAATGCCAAACAGCCCATCTGCTAAAGGTGGAAGTACTGTCTACTTAAGGCATTTTCCTAAGCAGTACTGTTCTGTTTAGGGCTCTTTAGGAAACCAGCAATTAAAAGTAGGCATTCCAAATCCTACAAAAACACTTTAACCCATGAGGGTTTGAAGGATGGGAGTCTTCTTCCTCTTCCATCCTGGTTATGCTAGAAAGGAGAGGTATCTAACCATTTTATGAAGGAAAAAGTGGAGTGTCAAGGCTGTCAGTCAACCCACCACAGAAAGCAACACTTTCTTCTCTGGCAGGTGAGGGTCACGTGTCACGGGCAGCAACAGGGTACAAGCTTCAGGGAAGAACTAGCAGTATGTTGTTTCGAGAAGAGCTAGACCTAATTGGTTGTTTTCAAGTCCAGCCCGAACATACCACTCTTCCAAGGCATTATTAGAGCACACCTCACCTGAGGTGGTGCTTCTGCCTCAAGGTCAAGCACGGCTGCTCTCAGTTGTTTGGCATCTCTGTCTTCTTGTGGAACTCCATCAAAAGGAACTGTTAACACTTAGCATCAATGAAAGCTATTAAGCAAAATAATTGCATCTGCATTTCAAAATTTAAAATCTTTGATACTGCTTTCTTTTCACATATCCTACATTGACATCAAAAGAAAGCGTAATCAGCTCTCATATGACCTGAGCATTATAAAATAGAGCCATGAGACCTTTATATACAAATAAAACCTATTTTAAGAAGCAGAAACAAACTCACCATATAGTTTTTGTATATAGATACTTACATGCATGTGTAAGTGAGATAATAAAAGCTGAAAAAAGTAAAACGTATTCAAGCAAAGCAAACAAGTACACACAACAGCTTTCAGGCCCTGTCCTTATCAGTACCAAAGGTACAATGGGAATTTTACATTGCCCGGGCTTTGTTTTGGTTTAATTCCTGGAATCTGACTGTCATGTAAGCAAGGTTTCCTTGATCGTTACAGTTGCTTCCTTTCTCTGGAATTCACTTGTCATAATGCTCTAGAATTTCCTCTGACTTCATCAAATTTAGCCAAACATTACTATTTGGAATATGAGGTAAGTAACTAAATGACCAGGATCATATTCAATCTGGGAATATTAGTTTGTTGCCAACGATGCCACATTGTACATGTTTTCTGGCTGCTAGCCCATGGCAGAGGTCCTTTGTTGTCTTCCTGGGCATTTGAAAATCATGATGAAAGATGTTAAAATAATGGAAATTGATTTCTGCTTCCAATTTGCTTGATTGCTGGCATTAACTTATGCTAGTAAAGGTATTTTCAAATACTCCCTTTGTGACGCTTTGGTGCTGTTCATAGTTGCATCTCAGTATACATTTATCTAAACAAGCTCTTTTAATAGCCTTTTTCTGAAGGCCTTCTTAAAAATTCTTTCCCAGCTTATATTTTCATGGCCTATCCAAAAGCAATTTTTCACGAAGACAAGATTTGACTTACAAAAGCTCTGGACTCGCACAGCGGGAGCGGGGGGGGGGGGGGGGGGGGCACCTGTCCCCTCAGGGCCGGGCCGGGCCGGGGCGCAGTGCCCCGGGGTGGCGGGGGTTCCACCGTGGGGCGGCGGACAAACGTGCCCCGAGCGGGCCGCCACCGCCCACACGCGGGGCCTCTGCCCCTCCCGCCCGCCCCGCTAGCTCGTTTGTACGGTAAAGGCCGCGAACGGCTGCGGGGAGCCTCACCTCCCCCACGGCGGGCTGCGGCTCGCTCCGGAGCCAGCCCCAGCCCCAGCCCCGGCCCCGGCCGCAGCCGCAGGCCCTGGGGCGCGCCGATAACGGCCGGCGCTCCCTGAGGCGGGGACGCGTGCCGAGGCGCCCAGGGCGGCCGCCCCCAGCGGAGGGACGCACCGCCCGCCCCGCCCCGCCCCCTGTCCCCTCACGGCAGCGCGAGGCGAGGCGGGGCGCCGCCGCCGCTCCACCGGCCGATCCGGGCCCTGCGGCTGACGCCGCGGCAGCGGCCAATCTCTGGCGGCGCCCGGCCGGGCCGGCACCGCCCCCCGGCGGCTCCCCACAGGGACGGGTCGGAGCGGCCGCTGCCGCGGGTGCCCGGGCTGAGTCAGCGCCTCCTCCTCCGCCGAAGATGAACATCATGGACTTCAATGTGAAGAAGCTGGCGGCCGACGCGGGCACCTTCCTGAGCCGCGCCGTGCAGGTACGCCCCGGCCGCTCCTGCGGGGGCCTCGCCGCGACTGGGCTTCGCTGCGACTGGGCTTCGCTGCCGTGGCCCTGGCTGCGGGAGGTGGGCGAGGCCCGCGCTGGGGCCGCGCTGGGGCCGGCGCGGGGCGTTTTCCGGGGAGCTGCGCTCCGCCCCGGGCCGGGCAGCGGCGGCCGGGAGGGGCCGGGCCCGCCGCGGGCTCCCGACGCTGAGGGAGCGTCCGGCTGGGCTGCGCTGGCGAGGGGCGAGCGCGGAGCCGGGGCCGGGCGGCGGTGTGCCGCGGTGCAGTGCCGCCCGTCAGGCCAGCGCTTTCCCGCAGCCCCTGCCAGCCCTGGGCGCGGCCCGGGTGCCGTCGGTCTGGCCGTGGAGCAGCTGGTCGGGGGGGCGGTGGGGGGGCTGAGGCAGCCCAAGGTCAGGGCAGGCGGAGGGGAGAAGGCGCCGGGGCTGGGCGGGACGAGCCGGGCGGGCATCGGCTGCGAGCGGACACGGTGGGGTTCTGGGCGTGGGCAGGACAAAGGTGTGTCTGCTGAAAGGAGCCGGTGTCTTCAGTGGCAGCTGAAAACGTGTGCCGCTGCCCGGTCGGTGGGATTCGAGCTCTGATGTGACACGTCAAAGAGTCTGTCGGCATAGGCTTTCTGGTTTTGTTTGAGCTTTAGTTTCGTTTTTAAGCTTGTTTGGTAGCCCATTGTTTCTGAATCGGTCTTCCCCTTTCTTCACGATAAGGGCACTATAATTGGCTTTTGTTCCTTCGCTGTTGTCTTGAGCCGTAATCCCCTTTCTTTATATAATCAAACCTGAACAGATTTCCTGTAGGGAGGGGGACATCCAGACAGTGCCTAGTAATCCACTCTGGTTTCTTACGAGTTCTCGCTGGGGTCACGGTCAGGTGTGGAACATGGTTAAAGTCGCTCTCTGCTCTGATCGGGCCCATCTATTGCCCTAAATCTCAGTATTCCAGCAGGAGCAATGATCGGCAGCACAGCCAAGCTCCGAAAATGCAAACTAGCCAGAAAACGTTGTTAAAATTTAAATGAACTTAAAGCAGTCGTTGTGGCTGCTCCTTCTCTTTGTGATGGAGGTCTTCCCATGCTCCCCCCCGCCCCCGCTTCCAGGCCTACACGTCTCCCGGACCAGCTCTTCCTTTCCAGCCTCCACCCCTTTCCCTTTTCTTGCTGGACAAGGGGAAAAAAAAAAAAAAGGAGATACAGTTCACCCTTCTTTGTAAAATCCTGTGATGGGACCTTTTCATTTCATATCTTTTATCGTGCGTTTTTACATTTTAATCAGCTTATTGCATTAAATCTAATGTAGGTTTTTGCAGTCTGTAGTGGTTAAAAGGTCATGTGAACTGTGGTTTGCTCCATTATGCTCTATCTGCATTGTTGGTTTACACCTGAATAGCTACATTAGTTACTTGCTTAATTTAAACTAAGATTCTGTGGAAATGTGGAAGTAATAATTTTGTTCTACCAGCTGCCACTTTCCCCTAAACAGAGAAGTTTAATGAAGCCGTTGAGGGGGAGGAGCAAATTGCTAACATGTTCATATTATCTGAGTAACTCATGTTCTGTGTGCTCCTGTTGCTTCATCTGTTAAGTTCCTACGTAAGGCCTACAGATAATATTAAGGGGCAGTAATTCTGTTGATTTTTTTTTTTCTTTAATGTCATCTGGGTGTAGATTTTGTGTCCTTCAGTAAAAAATTGCAGTTCTGTGTATTCAGAGAAGCTGTTATGTTCAGGCATTGCTGAATGATATGATATAATCTGACACTAGTTGCTTTGGGATATTAGAAACAAGCAAAAAAACCCCAAACCCTATGAAACAGTTCAGCAGCACAAAATGGTATGTAGGAAAACCACTTAAAATTTTAATTTCAACTTACAGGATGGTGAATGACTTGTTAGTGTTTCACAGGCTTGTCGGGCTTTTCTGTTACAAGGGGACTGGGGCTCTGTTACCCACAACCACCCGATACTCATGTTCCAGGAAACCTGTTCCTTCTGTGGATGAGATTATACTGTGTTCTAAGTGCTATAATCTACAGAAAAATCAAGCCTATTGGTCATCTTCATCCAAAACCTATCCTTCCTTCTGGCACTAGCCAGAAGATGCTTGAAGGAGTCCTTTTGTCAGTCTTGCAATAGTTGCTATTTGTGGATCAAAGTAGCAAATGGTTATAGTCAGTTAAGGTGAAATAAATAATGCCATGGAGTGTGGCAAGAGGAATGTAAGCCCTCTTGCCAGGCAGTGTAATCAACAAGCTGCCTGTCTAGTGGTCAGGAATGAGCTGGGCTTTCACTCTGTGGTAGCAGAAATGCTTTTATTGTTCGTGACTTTTGTCTGAAGTTAAAGGCTTATCTTAATGTAATTTCTCCTTCTAGTGATTTTGCAATGTAGACTTGGAATGCCAATTGGGCTGTGATCAGTTATATACAAAACACTACGATCTCTTTCTGTGTGAGCTGGTCATTGTCAGGCAACCTGTGTGTATATTTTGAATTTAATAAAGATAGATGGATGGATTAGATGGTTTACTAATACAATTTTTTTTCCAGCAAGTGCTTACAGTAAGTATCTCTGTATGATGTAGTTTAAGCTGTAATAAAATGGAAAATAAAACTTTCAGAGTGCTAATCAAAGTAGAAAATCGTTAGTATCTGCCTTTCTTGGAACAGTTCTTCTAAGCAGAAGAAAAATTCTTGAGTTTTAACCACCTTGCTTATTTTGTTCTTACCCTTAAGGGATGGAACAATGTTTGAAAAAGGACATAAAACAAAGACCAGTTCAAACTTAGGTTTCAGGGTAGCCGAGATGGGGAAATCAGAGTGGCAGCACTGTTGCATTAAACCATGCTTCTGTCAATCTGCAATTTAACATGCTGCTTGATACTGCTAAAATCAAATTTTTCCTTTAAGTGTATGTATGAAACCTAATGTTGGGATCTTCACTAAGCAATCTTGACACTACTGAGATTTATGGAAATATTAACAGGAAAGCCCATTTTATTCTTCTTTGTGATTAGTAAAAAATAATTTCAAAACCATTTATATTGTGTTTTAATGAATCTGTACAAAGTTTTTGAGAACAACTTACAGTGTATGACTTCTTTTTAAAGAGCCTTTTAAACGATAGTAGTAATACATCCATAAAGAAATACTGTTCTTCCCTATACTGAAAATGAACTTTTTCATGAAGGCAATTTGCTTTTATATAGAGCTGCAAACGCTGCAGCATTTTCTAGACTTCAGATGTGCGTGCTATCGAAGCTGGTTTTTTTTCTACATGGGATGGAAATTAAACCAAACTTGGACAATGCAATTTACTTGTATTCCTGTTTCCCGCTGCCCACCAAAGAACTTGTTAAGAATGAAGTTTGACAGTCAAAATGCTTCCAGTCCTATTATGTGCTTAATTGGTAAGCTTGTTAGAGATTTAATCATAAGCCAGGTTCCTCTGAAAATGCCTGGCTTTGAACAGGCTGTCAAGTGATGAGATCATCATTGTCATGAGGAACTGCTGCTCTGAAGAGAGGCAGGCAAAACACTGTTCCGGTTTTGCTTGGTTCCCTGATGTGAAACGTGCAGCTTCCCCCTCTCCCGGGGAGCTGGGATTGAAGTACAAACTCTCTGTGGATTAATGAAAGTTGGCATGAATTTAGTATCAAGTGAAATGAATTGTCTGCTGGATTTATTTATCTAAAGTGGATTTACATTGTATTTCATTGTCACTGAAAACACAGCTAGGAAGAGAAAGAAGAGGTCATCTTACTGTTTCTTTAAGGCATAACAGCATCAGTTATATCTAAACAGTTCATCATCAGACATGGATTTGTCTTATTCTAAAATGCAAGCTACCCCCCACCCTCAAAGATATATATTCCACAACTTCCCAGGGAAGCCCATTTTAGGTTTTAATCCTTTTCTTTAAAAGCCTTCTCTAATGTCTTCAGTTTATTTCTAATTTAAATCTTCATGCTGAAGTTTAAACTCACTATCTTTGTCCTATTTGCTGTGGACAAGACAACATTTTTTAAACACATTAAAGGTAGCTGCAATGAGAATCTGTTGTGTCTTCAGATTTTACTGTGGGAGAAGGGACAAACTTAATTACAAAATACACAAGATTGAAGTAATCTTTTAATTGTATTTGGTACCTCTGGACTCTTGGCTGGTATTTCAAAGTGCACTATGCAAAATTGGACAAAATGCTTCAAGTGAGAACTCTCAGTACCAAGTAGAGCAGAGGATTTCTTCATAATGTTGTAAATCACCGTCCTTGTCTTAGTCTGATTAACACCCTCCGGCCCCTTTTTTTTTTCCCTAATAGTAAGGGTGTGTTGTTGAACTTTCAACTTTATTCTTAGATTTGTATTGATGACTGGATAATGGTTATATCTTTGAAAATATGAACTGCAACTATTATGAGTGAATAATTACTGTCATAAACTTGTACTGAGAAACTATTTATATGAACTAACTGTTTTCAAACTGACTCATAGTTCACAGAAGAAAAGCTTGGTCAAGCAGAGAAGACTGAACTGGATGCTCACCTGGAGAACCTTCTCAGCAAAGCAGAATGCACAAAATTGTGGACAGAAAAAATAATGAAACAAACAGAAGTATTATTGCAGCCAAATCCAAGTAAGAGCCCTTCAGGTTCTTGTTTGCAACTTTTGAATTAATAGATTTGCCAATGTAAATGTTTACTGCAGTAAGTATTGCATAAGTTATGACTAAATATAGCAGTTTTAAAATTTTGAAGGCTGGAGTTAGGGAAAGCACATTTTGAAGAGCTGCTGAGAATCAGAGACACTGTACCAATTGCGGCTATTTCCTTAACCCTTCAAATGGGAAAAGCTTTAGACAGAGCTCTTTAAACTATAGCATTTGTTCCATATTCTGGTCAGTCTCAGGCTGACTGGTTTTTCAGTTGTTTTCTGTTCAATTGAATTTCCCATTACTTCCAGAAATCTTAGGTAGCTGTAAGAACTCAAGTTCTTCATGGGGTACAGTCGATTAAGAAATGTCATTACTATTTCATTGCTTTGAATTGTCTGCACAATACAATTCCGTTTCAAGCAGGCAGGATGAACTGAAATGCCTGTCTTTAACAATTCCTTTACTAGAGAATGATTACATTGTTACACCATATTTAGGCAATGGAATAAAGTCTCAAATATATATTTCATCACTGCTGTATCTCTTACTACAACAATGATAGAAAAAAAACATGGGTAGAAGAAATGTAGTTTTCTGGTGTGTTAATTTTGTTTCTGAAATTGCTGCTATGAGTAGTAACATTGATGGTATCTGTTTCAGACTCATATCCTACAGTTACCTGTGCCATTCATGGCAGTTGTACTAGAGTTGGCAGCTGTAGGAATTTTTAGTGTATAGAACTAGATTTCAAGTCAAGACCTGGTCTCTAGTCACTGGGTGAAATACTATTAAAAAAAAAAAATTCTAAACCCCGTTTAGGTTTGCTGAAATGATAAAATTATAATACTGCTAATACCTCTGCACTGAAAACATAAATAATTCTCCTTGTAGTGACATACTCAGGATTTATTAGTACAGGTAAATCATACACTGATAGCACTTCTCTAATGCCAACTAGATAAATTTGTTACAAACCTGATCTTTGAAGTACTATTTTGGAAGCCTGTTGCATCCTTCAGATCCATAAAAGCAGTATTTAAAAAGCACACATAAAACCCAAAACAACTAATCCTGTGGAAAGAATGCAGTAGAATTTTTAGAATATTCCAGCTCAAATTTCTGCCTTTTTCAAGACCAGAGGAAATGGTTGTCTTGTTCATTTAATTCAGTATTTGTAATACCTATTGACTTTTTCAGAAACTTATAATTGTGGAATATTGAATTACTAATGGAAGGCTGGTAGGACTGTGTGAGGAGGATTGAGTAGGATAGTGTATGGTAGTATCTCAGTTATGCTGACCAGTCAGTTTTCTGATGGCTAAAAATACTCGGCGTTAAGCAGCGGTCTTCATCTGTGAATGTAACTTCAGCTGTTTGGCAGCCTACTTGGGAGGACTATCACATGCTGTAGAAAGCTTCTTTTGGTTGTTTTTAACGCAATGACTCTGGGGGAGGAAAAATTACTTTCAATCACATTTTTAATTGTACCTTTATGTCAGGCCTATGTAATAGATAATTTCGGATTACTTTTCAGTTCTTTTGTCCTTTACTAATAGCTAAATGTTACGGATAGAGTAACATTTACTTAAAGAAAAACCAATAATAATTTGCATCATTTTTGGTTTGCCCTTGGTGCCAGGGAATGTACTGGTACCCGTGTTTGTATGTGCCAAGTTAATTTTTGTGACCTTCATGAGAAAGTAGTTGTTTAATACAGTGCTGATGAACGTCGTCTAATTAACAGTGTTGTTTTGGGTTCCTTCAAAGTGGCAGTTTTTTTCATTGGAGATCTTCTTTGTGGCTGTCTGTACTGTTGCAGGCTGAAATTAGTTCATAGTGACCGCATATATGAAGTGAGCTAGTTATGAAGTCAAAACAGTTGGTCAGAGAAATTGGGTGCTGTATCTGAGGAGTTTGCTGTTGTAATTAACAGTGTCCTGTTCATATCTGTGAAGCTTTTACACCTAAGCAGCATACTGTGGCTTAATATTATGATAGATGGATATTAATGATCATATAGTCATGACAGTTTTTTTTTTAATAATTTTGTTGCTCAAACTAAGGGAAGATGGGAATATGAAATGAAACACTTCCTAATGTCTGTAATAGTTTCTTTCAGAGCACTTTAAGGAAGCAGGGGGAGTGGGAAAGAGATGATAGAATTTCTGGGGCTATCAAACTTTCAGAATATTTTAATAAGGAACCTAGAGGAGTAGCTGAACTTTATTCCTACACTGCTAATTCTAGTGAACAATTTTCGCAGTTTTTTCCTAGAGGTGGAAAAAAAGACTGGTTTTGCTGAGGAGTGTTCTATTATGCTCTTACAGTGAAGACTTCTCAACAAAACTTTGAAAAACTGTATAAATATGCTGATAAAAGGGAGAAGAAAAGTATAATTTTTCACTTTCACAGGTTGTTCTAAGAAACATTTGAATGTGGCATGACAAACATGGAATACAGTCAGTTTCCAAGAACAGTGTCTTCAGTTTAACATTGTTCACTTAATGTTGTTTAATGGCCAGCTTTTGAATTTTTTTTTTTTGTTGTTGTTTCTGTTTCTAGCTTGTGTTGTGAATGACAGTGCTTATTTCAAATAAACATTTTTTTTAGATGCCAGAATAGAAGAATTTGTCTATGAGAAGCTGGACCGCAAAGCACCAAGTCGCATGAATAATCCAGAGTTACTAGGCCAGTACATGATTGATGCTGGGAATGAATTTGGCCCAGGAACAGCCTATGGTAAGTAGAACCAAAAAATATGTCTGGCGTTGCAGAAACGAAGGGGGGGGAAAATGCACAGATCTAGGTTTTCTTAGTGTAAAATGATATTTCTTGTCTTCTAGATAAAACAGTTCAATATTTTGTATCAGTTTGAGCTGACTTGCTGTACAACTGTGAGCATTAGGAGATCAATGATGGGCTTTCTATCCAAATCTATTAATAGAATCTGCTGTTGGAATGAGAACAGACTTTGTGGATGGATAATTTTCTTACTAGAAAAAATAATTCTGAAATTTGGTTTCCTTGTTAAAAGAACACATTTTATTTGTGGTGTGGAGTGAAAATGTTATCTGAAAATAATTTCTGTAGGAAGCCTTTCTAACTTTACTATATTCCTGCTTTTCTTAATATATAATATTTTGCTAAAGGTGAGAGTATAGAACATAATCTAGATTTTCTTCTTTCTCCAGCAAATTTATATACCCTATGACAGGAGGGTTGGGGGTGTTACGTCTAATGTTTTTACACTGACAGTAATTAAAAACTCTAATTCTAGTATTCTCTGCAACTCTTAAAGTTGCAGATAACAGATTTAGCTGTTAATTTAACTTAACAAACTGAAATGCGTAGGTGTATGTGTGTGTATATATATAATATAGCCTGCAATCAAAGTGATAGTTAGCTCTTTAGTTGCTTTTGTGAAAATTGCAGTGGGAGGGAAAACTTTTGTTCTGGGAAGAATGTGATCTTTATATGTGGAAATAATGGTGTTCCTTTTCAAAAGAAGGAAAGTGCACTTTAAAAAAAAAAAAGTAAATGCTTTATAGAAGACTTATGGGATACAAAATCAATAATGGCAGGCTTTGTCTCTCTTACTTTCACGTGGTTTTATGCTGTTATCTGTGGCCTTCCTTCTGATCATCAGCCTCAGGTCTTGCTCTCTAACATCAAATAGCGTTGTACTTACAGGCACACTGTCCCTTAACTTGCAGAATTTTTAGAATTCAGGCAAGTCACGTAAACTATTAGCAGAAAGATAGATACACGTACCTTACATTTGGTGTCACAAAATATTTCAGTGTTTTTTCTAAGCCAGGTCAGCCTGTTGAAACGTAATAATAACAACTGTATCCTTGGTATGCTACCTTAAGTTTAAATATCTAACTTGCAACCAAATTTCGAAGTATTGTTCAGTTAATATACAAATGTGTATTTATAAATTGGAGTAGATGAAGGTGGGGGGAAGCACATTATTTTCCAGGAGCTAAGTGATGTTTTTCCTTGTGACCAACTACTCCTGACTTAAACAGAAATGTAGTATAAAGGGAGAAGGTTGTTGGACTAAAATAAGTGAAGTGTGATATCCATCTAAAGTAATTGTTCACAATGGAATTGCCATAGTTAGTGCCACTACTACAATGCTATATCTGTTCTCATTGAAATCTTGCCTTGACCTGTGATTGTTACTGATTGAAATGGTTTGGTTTGGGTGTTGTTTATTTATGGTGGGGTTTTTTTGTAGCTGATTCAGATTTCTTTTGAAAGCCCTTGTGATGGCATTGGATTATCTTTGAGACTGCTGGTCTAAACATTCCTGCCTGTAGAAACCTGCTTTGTTAACCACCTGCCTGAATCACTATGAAACTAATTTTTTTTTTTTTTTTCCTTTGCAGGAAATGCGCTCATCAAGTGTGGAGAAACACAAAAGCGAATTGGGACAGCAGACAGAGAACTAATTCAAACTTCTGCTATAAACTTTCTCACTCCTCTGAGAAACTTTATTGAAGGAGACTACAAAACTATTACTGTAAGTTGAGTTGTGCATTCCTTGGCATTTCACACCGATTGTAACTGTAAATCTTCAAAATGAAGTAGTGGGTAATTGTATGTTATTGCTGTACTCAAACTGATGGAGAAAAACTCAGGCAGAATTTGTACCTTCAGTATGTTTTCCTTCCTTTTGATAAGGTAAAATCAAAATGACTCTGAAAACTTCCTTTTTGTAACTATTGTTCTAGTAGTTCTTGAGTATAAAATGTATGAGAATAATTAGAATCTAATTCTGCCTCTGTGTTCAACTGGAGAACCATTTTGTGTGTGATACTTCACTAAAAAAAATTTCCAAGTAGACAGGCTTTTGCTTTCGAGTATGTGTACCTGTTCTCATGAACTAACCTAACTTGCTTTCAGAAAGAACGTAAACTATTACAAAATAAAAGACTAGATTTGGATGCAGCAAAAACCAGATTGAAGAAGGCAAAAGTTGCAGAAGCCCGAGCTGCAGTAAGTAGATTTTTATTTTTTGCTTTATTTATCCATTACTTTCAAACTTACTGATACATAGTTATAAACTTGACTGCTCAGTTATGTTTCCAGTCCTAGCTTCTTACCCTCACTACTTTTATAGATACTTTGTAATAAATGCCTCAGTGGAACACATGGAAATGAGGGCTAATTGCTGATCAAGGTCTTAAGTCTTCTATGTTTAGATATTCCATCAAGTTGAACTTACTTGACCCAAGTATTCTCCCCTTGTTCTAGACTAGATGAGCCTGTACTCCCAAAAATTACATGCTACAGTTGGCCAAGATGGTTGTAAATTCATATTATTCAGAGGTGAAGTTTTGCTGTTTGGATCTCTACAATAGTTGAAGCATATGTACAACTACTTCCAACTGACGGACCTATTTATACTTGTAGTTTACTCTTTCTGTATTGTTTAGCATTTCACACCCCCGAACAGGCTGAGACTGCTAAACTCATACCTGTTAACCATTCTTATTCCCTCAAGAAACGCTTGTTCAAGGAGATTAAAATTATTGTTAAAAGCTTCTTTTTAAACTCTTAAAATGCCTCTAAATGGAGGAATAGGTAATTGAATGTATGCAATTTCAGCAGGATATGCTAACAGTATTTTCATAGCTATGTTTTGACTGCATCCCTGAAAGTGCAGCAGTTATGGATAATTAAGTGATTTTTCCCATAAGGGTTGACGCACACAGATGGTGAAGGAATACAGACAATTTAAATACACAGGGACAGTGTACATGATGAAGAGTCAGAAGCAGGACTTCGGATTTTGCTGGCTTTTCTGAATGGATCACTGCCCTGAAAGATCTCGGAAGTGTCATCTCTGAGACCGAGCTTCATAAATGAAGCACCTTGTGCCTTTGGGATAGTGATCCTTCTAAAAAACCAACATCATCTCTACCTGACAGTTCTGCTTCTGTGTCTCAATCCTCCACGTCATGCACACTGTCCCTGTGTATTTAAATTGTCTGTATCTTTAAAGTTCATTCATACATTTTCCCTTATATTATGTAAATTTTATGCAAAAAAGTTACTTCTCTACTTGTCAAGTGTTCTTAATTTGTAAGGCTATCAATGGAGAGCAGACCAGAGTTTTAGCTAGCTAGTAGTGGAATTTGGAAACGATAGACAGTACACTGCTCCTTTGCTTGGATTTGTTCAGACTTAAGGTTTCAAAAAAAAAAAATTCCTTTGTGGCACAGTAAGCAGTTATATACCTTACTTTCTAGAGCAGTATAAAGACTGTAAGAATGTTGTTTCGATTGAGCTTAGTATTAAATTAATGGCTCTGTACTTCAGTTTTTCAGTTCCATCACCAGTGTAATTATCTAGAGCTTGGTGCTTGGACAAAATTATTGCCAGATGCTGCAACTATTGCTTGACCAGTTTTCAAAATTCATGTAGCAAGTAATTCACAGTTTTATGCACAAATAATTTAGTGCTGGTAGAGCATGAAACTCTAGGCCTCTTACTTCACTACCTTGCCAGTACTTCAATTTTAATTACATTTTAACAGCAGTGTGCATGTTTAAGAAGTATTGGATTGCAGGATTCCCAAAGAAGTGAAAAAATTGCATCTGTACTTTATTCTTTGCAGTATAGAAATGAGAACTAACCTGGATATAGATGTGATGCAAATGGTTCATCTTCTGCTGGCTCACTTATTTATGAAGGAAGATATCTGACAAACAGTGCTGAACTGATAGGCTAGCAAAGTGTATTGAGTTATGATGCAAACTTTTATGTTTTACTACTTTCTTTGACAGCATAAAGTGATAAATTGATCTACCTCTATTTTTTCCCGTTATAAAAATATTTAATATTTCATGAAATTATATACTCCCATGCTTACTGTACAACTGAAGTAGCTTAGATCAGTATTTAAAATAAAAATCTAAACAGCTTTATGTTCAGTTCATGGATTTGCTTAGCTTAAACTTGCAGTGCTTTGTGCCAGTAATCTGTTCACCTGCTATATTCATATTGTTTTAACTTGCTTTTGTCTTTTATCTATGCACTTAAGCAACTAAACACCTCTCAGCCTGAAGAGAATAACATTATGGTAAATGTCTCTTACGTGCTCAACTTGCTGCATGTAAAATGGCTAAAGGTTTGTTGGCCTTCTGTGTTCATTCATTTTCCTGTCAAATGTTTCCTCTTGCTATCCAGCTCATTCTGGTCTTGTTTCAGATGTTTTCCATTCCAGACTGGATTGGTATAGTGTACTAAATACACTTACATCAGCACAGCATTAGGTGGTGTTTTTATCAGAGTATTTCTGATAATTTTAAGTATAGGATATTATATTCTTATTTCTCTGAGTTTACTAATGTAAACTTAGGATGCAAAGGAATTGATTTATTATTTTTTTGTCACTTCTGAAATTAATTTCACCCATTGGAGTGAAAGAAATTATGTAACTTTCCTATTTTTTTTATATGAGTAAGAGTGAATTATGTGAAATACAGGAATATGTAGAAATTGTTCCCTTCAAGTAGTGTTTTACAAATAACTGAAACTGAATAATGTGACATAAATTAATGGCTTAACTTAGAGTACAGAATATTCTAAATTTGTTGCATGGACTCAGTGTAGCTGGTTTTAGCACCGTAACTGTGAAAGTGGGAAAGGAACGGGTTAATTATGTACAACATAGACTGTGCTGTTCAGCCTGTCCTAGTTTGGGTCCTGGATCTGCACAGATCTCAATTAGTGTTCCAGATTTCTCAGTTGTGATCAGATAAAAGAGTGAATAAACATGTTCGCTACATCTTGCTTCTGCAACTTTTATAAATGTTTCTTCCTAACAAAATCCCGATTGTGTCATCTTCTCACAACTGCAGAAAACAAAGGAGAACAGCATTGCAAGAGGGAACTGGATCAGCAAGCTGAAGTAATTAGCTTCTAAATTCCTTGCATTTCTGTGATTTTGCTGTACTGCTTGCTACTACTTTAATGTTCAGTTTGAGATACCTCTGTAATATTTTAAATGTAGATTTCAATAAAAACACTTGTGAAGTAGGAAATGGTAATGAAATTAGCAAGAGAAATCATTTATCTGTTTCAGTCTTTACTTAACATGGTGTTAAAACGAAAACAGCTTTTCATAGTTTTCCAATGCCTTAATACATTAAGGTAACTGAAATCCTTCTATAAGGTAACTTCGTTTGTCTGATTCATGTCATTTTCTAAGTAGTTATGTCTTCTGTTGTAATACCTTGTTTTAAATAGATTCTTGTAACATACATGTTCAACAGGTCATATACTCTTCAGTATCTAACTTATTTCATAGATGTAGTGCTATCCATACTCATTGTAGTTTTATTGTACATGAGGGGCTTTGGACAACTGACTGATAGCACTCCTCAAATCCCTGTGAAATTTTGAGGACAGGAAAGTAGTTAAAAGCCAAAGTATGGTTGCATCCTGTATTAAAGTACAACTAATGTCTAAGTTTATATGTTTTTATTTCCCCCCTGCCCCTGCTTAATGCTGACTAGATATGGGCTGAGGAAGTGACAAAAGTAAGTAAACAATTTAGAAACTGCAGAATTCTCAAACCATAACTTGTGCAGGTCTAATGTAATAAAGGATATTGCATGTTGTTGATTTCAGTCTAATGCTTGGCAGCCTGATGCATTACATCAGAATTCACTGGTTCCCTCTAGGGCCTTTCAAACTCCAGTGGCGAAACAATGCTTGGGGCTTGTTTTATAGTAAGCTGTTCCTGGCTAACTGTCAGTTAGTACCACGAGTCTCATGTGACAAGATACAATAGAAAAAGACCTACAAGACTTGTCTCAAAATTTACTGGTATGGCATCCTGTTAAAAATGACCTCTTGAGAATGAGCTTACTTGAAAATTTTTTCAGAGAGGTTGGGGTCTAGTAATCTAGACTGTCCTGAGAAACACTGACCTTCAGCTTTTACCCAGAACATAGAACAGGAAGTAAAATGCTGGAGTGCATGCAAGAAATGCAGAGAAAAATATGCATTTTTATTAGGCATATAGAAAGCAGCACCTGTTGAGAAGAAACTACAACATACATGTTCTGCCAAAGGAGCAGTAATCCATCTAGGTTTCTAAAGGCAATCTGTCCTTCTGTGTTTGAAAGTTGGGTGAAGAGATTAACGGATGTTTTACATTGAAATATAAGAAGCTTCCCAACAAGGATTTCAGACTGTCCAGTAATCTCTAGATCAATTACAGAGGTTTTTTTGAGTTAGAACAAAAGATCTGTGTGGTGTCAATGACAAACTTTCTTCAGTTTAACTTGACCTCTGAAATGTGGAATTAGAGGATATTAAATACTGTACTATAAAACACATGGGGGAGGTACCAATGTTACATGCTTTATATACATGAATTTTTGTTAGGTGTCTTCTGAGGTGTCTGTTGTAGCCAGTGGAAGGAGCAGAGGCTTCTAGCCCATGTTCAGCACATTGAGGTTAAACCGGTTTTGAGCGTCAAGAGGAGCTCCTGTCTTTCCTTTGACTACGGAGGAAACAAGGAGGCTCTTATTGCTGTTTTACCAATAGTGTGGCTAATAAAACATTAGGAGAGTGATTTTATTTCCTGTGTGCTTATGGTTTTGTGTTATCTCCTAGCTACAGGGTTGCAGAGTATTTCTGAGAGGTCATATATTCCTGTGTGAAATTTGGGGAGATTATGAACATCTGGATATTCACTTTCAGAAACCAGGTTCATATTCTGAACTTGGGAAGCAAGTACCATTTTGAGGGGTCTTCAAGGGAGGTACCCAGTGAGGCTTTCCAGTTCTAAGAACAAAATATGACTGCAGCTGTGAGGCACCGGAAAGTTTAGGCTTGTATTTTGAGCTCTTCATTATGTTCAGAAACAAAGGTGATCAGGCCATAAGCTTTCCAGACTGAAAACCAGCTGACTTTCACCTTTACCACAAGGCGTAGAGTAGATATGCTGTCCTGCTCCTGTTCACCTAGCAGTACTGAAAATGGGGATGGGCAAAACAGATGATACACATAGTCACATAATGTAGTTTATGTAAATCTCTACAAACCCAGAAGAAGTTTAAAGTCAGCCTGTACTGGCTGAATTAATGCATGTTACTACATTACTCGCTTTGTCTTTTCTTATAGAAAGTAGTTGATTTGTTTAAATGTTCTAGAAACAAATAGAATTATTCTGATGGATAACTCCCCTTCTGATAAGTTCCTATTCTCATGTGTTTACTTACCTGGCAGGAGGAAGGAAACACTTCAGCGACTGCTGAGTTCAGAGGAGACTAGACTATTTATCTCCAGATAATTTTGCTGGATTTTTAAAGGAAATGAAAATGTTGCTAGTACAGAAGGGAGTGCTTTTCTTCCTCTCTTGGCTATCAGATTTGCTTTTCTTCTCAGTTCTTAAATTTCTCTCAGGGACTGCCAGATGGATTTCACTGATAATAATACAGATTTAATAGGACAATTCCAAGCAAAGATCCTTGCCTCAACAAAGTTTGAAAACCAAATTAGTTTGTAACTTGATATACATACTGCTATCTCATGTTTAAGAAAGAAACACATGGTACTTTACAGCTGCTTCCTCACTGTTTAATTAATGTATAAGCCTTCCCAGCTGCAGTGACTTCAGACCCAAGAAACACTTTTGATATCTGCATCATTCTTCTGTGCTCATTTCTGAGATTTAAGATCCTTCCATGCAACTTCTTGTATTGATTAACATTAGTGGAATGCAAGAGCAGAATGTCTGCAAACACATAAAATCCTTTTGAGACCAATGTTTTATCAGTATCACCTCATTAAGTTTCCTGAAAATACATTTCCTTATTTCATTTTGTTGAGAAGAGTAACTGCTGCATCTTGGACTTAATGCGGGTTTTTGCCTCTGGGTTTGTTTTTAGAAATAATGTATAAATGCATGTAAGCATCAAGGCAAGGTAATCTGGATTCCAGGCTGAGGACATTCTGTCATGGGACAGTATATATTAGAATCTTACAACACACATTTTTCTCTTTTTGTCTGTTTTGAGTTGTCGTTCCCCTCCCCCCTCCGTCTGTGTCCCCCCCCCCCCCAACACTTTGGCTTGTGCTAGATGGATGTCTTCTAAAACTGCTGTAACATTGCTGACTTATTTAAAGATTGCTGATAATGTTATGTAACAAGGATTAGGTTTGAATTATTTAAATATGAAACTTAAATAATTTTAATAGATTTTTTTTTCTATTTGAAGTTAGAACATTTGCTATAGTTTGGATTTATTTACTTTAAAGATGCCTCAATTACAAGCTCCAGAGATAGTTTGCAATAGCTTGGTGGCCAGTATGAGACATTGATTTATGAAATATTCTATTAAAACTTACTATCAAAGATTTATATACAGCTGATTGCTGTGCAGTTACCTGACAAAAATAATGTGAGGTTTACCCTAAATTATTTGCTCGGAGCCCTGTTAACTTGAAGTGTGGAAAAAAATTATATGGTCCTTGGCTGCCACCACTATGCTGTCAGAACCCCTGGTGCAGACATTGTTTTGCCCAGGAACATTTGTATTGTTATTGGGAGAGGTGGGGTAACACTGCTGGCAGAAAAATGCCTTCCTTTTGCCTACATTGATTCTATGTGGTAGGTGTCTGATGATAAAGCTGTTTGTTGTGTATACAGGGCCTCAACATTTCTGAACCCAAAATGCAATTACTTTTTTGCTTAGTGAAGATCAGCAGTGAAAAAGCACGTTTCAAACACCAAAGCTTGTGATTAATGCCTTTATATGAGTGCCTTTGAATAAAATGGAGCTGTTGCAGTCTGAAGGCATAACAGAGTGCATTGTACAAATACTTAATGTGCATCCTTACTTTTAGTCTGAACAGGAAGTACGAATTACTCAGAGTGAATTTGACCGCCAAGCAGAGATTACCAGACTTCTCCTGGAAGGAATCAGCAGCACACACGTGAGTACCCAAAAGGGGTAGAGGGGAAAAGTCAAAATCAGGGCATTCTCTAAAAGTAACTACAGTAAGCTACTTGAGGACTTTAGGCTATAAGGCTTCACTTCAGTGTGTTAACACATCAAATTGTGTGTATTTTAGTCTTTGAATTCTGTTTACTATCCATTGAATGTAACTTTAGTCTTCTGTTAACCTTGAGAATGCAGAAGCTTTCCTTTTTATCCTTTAACCTCAGCTTCCCATTCGTCAGATCAACTGAATGTTGAAACCACAAAAAAGTGCTAAAATATTTATTCTATTATGGAAACAGTGCATGTAAATGGCATGATGCTTGAACAGCCCTGACTTTTCTGCTCAAATATGTTAGTTTTTGTGACATTTTATCCCAATTACCTGGTAAATCCAGACATCATGCCTGTGTGGCACAAATCCTTATGTGCCAGTATTGGCATTAGCACCTGACTAGGAGACCAGGCTTTCTAATGCAGCGTAGTACTTCTAGAGACTAAAAACTTGTTTTCTTTGCTGGATTTTAGGCACATCATCTTCGCTGTCTGAATGATTTTGTTGAAGCTCAGATGACCTATTACGCGCAATGTTACCAATATATGTTGGATCTCCAGAAACAACTTGGAAGGTAGTAACACTGTAAAAACTTCAGAAAAAAATTTTTTTTTTCTAAGTGGTTATGAATAGCAGGAAAACTTACACTGATGTAACAGTGGTGAACGCACAGGCATGCTGGACTGAAAGGAAATATATCTGTTCTCAGGTAGCTGATATGTAGTTGCCTTAGTGCAACTACTTCCCTAAGCCTATACACAGCACCAATGCCTTTTGAGGATTGATTTACTGAGATTTTGTATATTTTGTATTTGAGGAAGGTGAGCCCATAGTAACCTCATTTAATGGCACAAAAAGGAATTTCTAGACATGTAATCATTCAGTTGTCTTACACTTCATGCTACAAAACTGCTACGCAATGTGGGAAAAGTTTTTGTACTGCCTGTAAGTTCCTGTTACCTCTTCATTGGTGACAGGGCACTAACTGATCTTCAATTAAACTGTGTTCTCCACACAAGTGAGTTGCTAGCATAGATATTGTATCTAGGGAGAAATGTACTTTGTAATATAAATCCAAAGCACTCACAGTGGAATGAGCAAGTTTGTCTAGTTTTACTGTTCTGTGGGTTTAGCATTTTTAAAGTAAGAGAAGAAACTCTCTGATGTTAGTTTGTGCTCACAATCCTTTTTGTGTGATTGGTGGTGATGTAAAGAGATCTACATACTTTTCTTAAAGTCTCCCTATTCTAATTCTTCCTGAAAAATCAGCCTTTCTTAGGGTTAGACCAGACCATGTTATTTAGGTGAGCATACACATTGAAGGATTGTCAGTGCTTAGAAGTTTACTGTAGTGTCTGTTCTAAATAACTGCCTCTATAAAGTATCTCTGTTTTGTTTTTCGTGACAAGGAAATAAAAACAAAAGTGTTCTTGAGTCTTGTCCTTTTCCTGACTTGCAACTTCCTGTGGTGTTTGATTTCCTTTCCTCAGTTCATTTGAATGGGTAGTTTAAGGACTTTTATTAAAACCTCTTTAAAACTGTGATTTTAAGAAAAGCTGCATCTTTAAAGTTACATTTTTGTAGGACGTGAATGTAAGTTGTAAAATTGAAAGCTTGAAAATAAACATTTACTGGATTAAGGATAAAAGCCTCTTAAATTAGAAATTAAGTGAAGTATATGTACATAACTATTTTGAGAGAATGTTTTTAAAATCTGTGCTCTTATCCTAGTGTATTTACCAAACAGAAAGCTTTAAGCATAATACCCTTAAGCTAAGGAAGAACTCCTCTTTAAAATATCTTGCTTTAGGATGTATAGCATATCCAGAATAGCTGTCTTTGTTTAAAATTTGTGTAAAAGGCTACCAGGTATTAAAAAAAAAAAGTATATTTGAAGAAAATAGTGTCTTTAGGAAAACAGAAGAATGTATCTTTATGTGGCTGTGATCCGATCAAAATTTTTGATAAAATTGCTGTGACTGCTAGAAGACCAAAAGCATGGAAGCTTTGCAAAATCCTACATGCCTCAGACAGCCAAATGAAGTTTCTCTGCCTATGTGGAGTAAACCAGGAATGGTATTAAATCTTGGGTGTGTCTTTCCTTCCTTGTGCAAGGAAGTCCTACTGAACTATAATGGACAGCACTGGGACAGGGTCTCAAGTTGCACTCCTTGCTTTGGAAGAGTTCCTCAACTTACGGGCATGTAGTGCATCACAGGTGCATTAAGTAAATGGATGAGCAGGGTGTGTGTAGTGTTCTTCCTGTGTTACGCATAGGCAGATATAGTACCAAATAAATAGCTTAGGTACCTCAGCTAGATTTTGGTTGTATTGCCAACACCGTGTTGGTTTACAAGGAATATATGGTACTGAATTACATGTGTTCTTTCCACACATCCAAGTGTGACAGTGTACCATATTCTCATATGAAAGCCAAGAGCTGTGAGGGATGTACTTTTCTTTTGAGATCACTGGTGGACCAAAGGTGTCCAGCCTCTTAAGTGAGGGTTTGTTGTGTGAAACAGAAACCTGGTTCTTAGAGTAGATGCATTATATGTTTTACCTGGGTCAGAATCTAGGGTATAAACCCCAGTCTGGTTCACATTGAGACTATTCAAGTTCCAAATGAATTGGCTGTAGGGAAGGTGGGGAGCGAAAACTTGTGCTCACTTCTCTTTACATAAATAGACATGATTTTATGGATGTTTGTCTTCAAGGCAGCACCAGCTGCTTATCCCTCTACTGGCACCCCCTCCCATGGAGCTGCTTAAAGAATAAAGTCTCCCAGGTTAAAAGCGATCCTTTTTTTTTTAGTTCCTCAGAATGGACTAAACAAATCTATTTCAAATATTCTGGTACTCTGGCAGCTTTTTTTTCTTGCTGATAACTGATTTTGCTTGGAATTTTCTCGGCTTCCCTGACTGCCAAGCTTAAGCTTTGGTGTCATTTTTTCAAATTACTCATTACTAGTCCCCTGCTCCACAAGCTGTGAAAGTCCTGCTACTCAAGTGTTCAAAAAAAATTACAGACAACCTCTGTATAGCTGAAGCTGTCTGGCTTTGCAAAGACAGAGACTTAATGCTTTACTGATTGACAGAGTGGTTATAAAGCTTTGGCTTTTCCACTAGCTGTACAAACTAGTGACCCTTTGAACTGAACTGATTTACAAGTAATTACTGTGTTAACAGAGAACAGGTTTAGCAGTATACTAAATGGTAATTTAGCAATTGAGAAACAGCTGATTATCATTTAAAATTAAATCCCTCTGCCAACTAATCAAGTAATAAATACATCATGAGGCACAGCTGAGTTATCCCTCCAAAAATGCAGGGTCTACATTTTCCTCCCTTCGG
Source organism: Falco peregrinus (assembly GCF_023634155.1). Classification (NCBI taxonomy): domain Eukaryota; kingdom Metazoa; phylum Chordata; class Aves; order Falconiformes; family Falconidae; genus Falco; species Falco peregrinus. Next base: position 18,690,049 of record NC_073730.1, on the reverse strand, counting down.
TCTGCTCATTTGATTTGCTCAGGGAACTTAGTGAACTGGTTTGAAAAACCAACCTGGCAAATAAAAAAATATATTTTGTTGTTGTTGTTGTTGTTGTGGACTTGCAGTCTTTTCTTGGTGAGTTGAACCAGCTTTTTATGATAAAATGAGGTGAAGGTAAGCCAGAGGAGGAAGTGGAACTTCCTCCTTTTGACAGTAGTAAACTGCTAACTAAACTCACCACAGTCTCCTGAAAGTCTACCCAATTTTTATATGCAATTCAGTCTAATTGTGAAGGGGCTAGTTCTGTCCCTCACAACATACTCGTGCTGTTTCCCTTCAGTCAGGTACAACAATTGCATGACTGCAAGGTGGACATATTTTACAAGCTGTTCTTGTGGAAAGTTAGCAGTCTTCTTGATGATTTTTGTTAATCAGATTATTGAATCAACTCTAAAGCAACAAATTGCTAGATCTGACTCAAATGACGGAGAATGAACATTTGTGCAAAAAATGGGTAGAGGAGTGGCTCCACCCTGTTTGGTGGCAGTGTAAATTTACCAGATTAAGCGTAGTGTGAAGCTGTAAACTTGTGTGCAGTACTACTGCAGCCAATACAGATTTGAGCGGCCTAAATTCCACCTATGTTCATGGCCACATGATCCAAAAATGAGTCACTATATTGATAGAGTTTTTACCTGCGTCATCTCCTTAAACAGCTCCTCCTATGATTATATAAGCCTGAATAGCGCTGCAGACATGGGTGTCAGAATAAGCTGATCTTGATTTATATGATTAAAGTCGCCACTGAACTACATCTTCAAGAAGAACTTAACTGAGGAGCATAGGTGGGAGGGTTTTAAGGTAGAATGAGTATTGGAATGAAGGAAGGCAGTAAAAGGACAAGGAATGACTACATCAACTGCTAAGTAAGAGGGTTTGGTCTGCCATGGATCTGCATACCAGGTTGCAGGGCAGAGTGACATGAGACAATCTCACAGATCATCATTGCCCCCTGTGCTGTTCCATTCCTCCTACCCCAAAATCTCTTGCTGCTTTGCTCATCTTTCTGCTTCTTCCACTCTTTAGCCATGTGATTCTGCCCTTTCCCTTGTATCTATCTGCTCTGGTGCTCATCACAGTGTTTTGTGATTCAGCTTGTTAACTTAGTAGAAGATTATACACTTTTCTTTACCTTTTTTTTTTTTTTAAAAAAAAATTCTTTCCAGGCAGGTTAATGAGTTGAATTGACGTCATGGAAGGGTCTAGCAAACACTACAGCTGGCACCGAACAACCAGCAGCCTAACCTAGGAAGGAGGGGCTTAAGCTGATACAAGTTCATCTTTACAGTTGTCCTGGACAAGCATAACACGTGCTTTTGTTTTACAGCATGTAGTTAGCTGAATCAACGAACTCTTTTAGATTACAAAAATAATTAGGTTTTGGGGTTTTTTACTTCTTTCAGAGGGAGGCTGTGTTTATAACCTGCAGACTTCCCTGGTCTGGTTCACCAGCGCAATCTTTTGTGTAGCCACATAAAGATTTGTGGATTGAGGATGAGCAGGAGGAGGTGGAGGCTACTTTTACTGGCAGAGCTGTCAAAATAAATGTTTATTAAAATACAGTCTGAATTAAGTCTGACCAACAGTGCTTTCTTGATTTTTTTTGTGTTTTTTTTTTTTTTTTTGGGGGGGGGGGGGGGGGGGGGGGTTAAGAGGTAATTATCAAGGGTTTTTTAAGGTGGCAATATGTCTTTTTAAGTATATTGGTTTGATTTATACTACAGGTCAGGAACAAGCATCTTTATTTAGGTTTATACAGATATTGGTACCATTCTGTTATTGCTGTCTACTGGTGTTTGTTCTGTAGCTGATTAAAGCAAGAATGCTAATTTAGGCATGGAGGCATGTATAACTTCCTATATAGTACTGATTCACTCAGAAGTCTTTTTGTTTTGTTTTCTCCCACAGCTTTCCATCTACTTTTCTCTCTAACAACAATCAGTCTTCTTCAACTCCTGTGCAGAGTGTTTCTAGTCCCTCAGTCTTGGCCTCGGCCTCTGCTTCATTGCCTTCAGTAAGCAATTCAATAGTTACTTCAGGTATCAGTGAACTGAAGTCATCAAGTGGCAGCAGGAAAGCCAGAGTTCTCTATGATTATGATGCTGCAAACAGCAGTGAATTATCACTACTTGCAGATGAGGTAAGTTTTCTATGTACCTTGATAATTTAAAACTAAAATCGGAATGTTTTTGACTGACCATTTAAGATGGGCCACATCAAGAAATCTGTGTAGTTGATATTTTTAATTAAACTTCAGTAGTACTCTTAGAGCATTGTCCTGTATCTATATACCCTAATATTCTGTAACAAGAGGTAACATCTGTTACACCAGCTCAGCTTGCGAGATTTGCTAGACAATCAAGATTCAATTGTGCTGTCTACTTTTTACCACACCTTTAGCACTATTATCAATACAATTGGCCTTTCAAACATTAAATATTGCAATTTGGGAAAAGTACAAAAATACAGCTACTTCTTGGTTTGATGGTGGTGGTTGTGCTGTGTTTATTCCTGTTCCAATTCAATTGTACTCTTAAGTCAGAGAGCCTATACAAAGCAGGCAGAGATATACAAAAAAGCAGGGTGCTGCAAGAGAGTTCCAACTGGTAATGTGACTGGAGCTTAATCCTGGAGAAAAGCATCCACAGAAAGGTTTTCAGACTTTTTGGTTTTTTTGTTATGTTTTGTGTTGTTTTTTTTTAAAAAATATGCATTATTTAAGAAAAGAAGTCAAGTTGAGATAATTATCTAGACAGTGACATATAAGCTGTGGCCTAAGATTTTCTGTTAATGTGTAGCATATCAACACCATCTGTCTTTCTATCATGCACTTGAAGATCCAACAAACTTTCTTCTAGATAGATTGCCTGTTAAAGTTGATGGTGATATACAAGATTTATAGATAATAATAGAAGAGAAACAATAAATGGGATTTCATCAGGAAAAAAAGGGACTTTAAAATGTGCTACTACATCTACTTCTTTTCCATAGACCAGTGAAGTAATTTTTATGGGCACTAGATTATGTTCCATGGGTGCTTATATTAAGTGCTCTATTTAAGTTCATTAATCCAGTATCTAAGACCTTGGAAATCACATGAAGGTAGACTGTAATTTTTCCTGGCAAGAAAATGTTGTAATAATGTGTTTCTGTTTTTTAGGTGATAACAGTGTACAGTATCCCTGGCATGGATTCAGACTGGCTGATGGGTGAAAGGGGAAATCAGAAAGGCAAAGTGCCTATTACTTATTTAGAACTGTTAAACTAAAAGGTTGGCCTGAATAAAGACTGTCAATTATGGCAACACCATATTTATATACAATTAACGTTATGTAAGCAGGTTTAAGTGTCTTCCATGTTATTGTCTTGAGGGACAAATACCAGCCATTACAAACTGGCTTTTCTGCCAGTGTGGTTGCATGGTAAATACTCTATTCAAACTTAACATGTTTAAAGCTTTTACTTCATGTGCCAAGAACATGTTTCCTACAGATTTGTTTCTACTGAAGTTTTCACTAATACAAGCTTCTACTTTTGAGTAATCTAGATTGAAAGCAGGAGGCACTGTTTTCTACTGAAATTTTTCATTAATGGCAAAGCTTTTCTTCACATAAAATAAACTTATTGTGAACTGATGCAGGTGTAATTCACATTATTTGAATAACCAAAACCAAAAGTGAAACATAAACCTTAAGCAGTCCATATGGTTCTCTTCCCAATGCTTGTGGAGTTCAAATGTGCTGAGGCATATATGGCTATCTGCTGAGGAACTTGTGCATTTAATAGCCTTTGCCAGATGAAAATAGTTGTTTTCTCTCCGCTGAAAGCTGAAGGCAAATTGCCAGTATGTTGATTTTAAACTACATCGAGGTGGGTTGACACAAGCTAATGACATATGTTCTAACTTGTTTTTAATCTTGCCTTGTATTTTTTCCCTTTAATTACTTTCCAGAAAAGAGGCTAATTCAGTTTGATTAGTAATTATTAAGATTCTTTCAACTGCAAATCAACCTTTATGATAAATTAAGCACTGCATTTTGCTAGCCAAATACACACTGTCTCTCTACATTTAAGTAGTTCTATAGATGAGCATACATTTGTTTGGATTATTTGTTTTAATGAAAATCTGCACCAATTCTTATGCAACAGTTTATTGTCATGTTCTAATTGGATTCAATTAGTGCTGCACTTTTTTGTTTTGCAAGAGGACCTCCTTTATATAAGTGAAGTGGGAAGGAAAAAAAAGTTTTGAACCTAAAAATGGCTTTAACAAAGGTGGTATTATTTGCAAATAACGTAACTTTTTCCTAAACATTGCACCCTTTAACGTTTCATAAATAGATTTTTAAGGCTATAAAAAGATTAAAAGAATAGATTGCGTGGGAATATATATATATTATTTTTTTTATAGTTCCAGCATATTTAATTACTTGAGTTGAACCTGGTTGAAGGAAGGAACTTCAACTGAGAAGGAAATTACTCTTCTTGCAGAAGATGCAATGTTGACAGAAGTCCACTTTAGCTCTCAAGGAATACTGGTACCAGGTGCTTAGCTAACTGCTTCTGATCAGCAACTTTGTTTTCAATGACAGTTCTTTAAAAAAAATTTAACATTGTCATTGCAAACATGTAAAGAGGAAGCTTTCAGCAATATAAATTACTTCAATGTGATAGGTAAAATTGTATTCATTTAGGTAATGTAGTTGTTGAATTTAAAAATTATTATTTTTATTTTGAATTGCACTTCCAGAAATAGCCTCTTTCATTTTTAGAGTGCAGAGGTTACATTAAAACAAATGAATTGAGTTGGCTATTCAATTGCAACCTTCTTGAAGTAACTGCTGAGAAAATCCTAGATTTATTTGGTCTGTTGAATGCAACGATTAGAGGGAAAACAATAGTCTTAATTACAGGTGAATTTAAAATAACCATGAATAATTCATGATGCATTAAATAAAATTAATAGGAAGATGAAGTCCTACGGTTTAGAAGGAAAAAAGACTGAACACTTTAACCACAGTGATGGTCTTATTCATTCTTCTCCAATGTGAACTGACATCAAATGTTGTGTTTACATTCAAATCAGTATTACTTATTTGACTTAATTTATAGAATATTCAAGAATACACATGTAAAACAATTAAAAAATACACTTTACTCTCTGCTATGCTGGACCATTTGCTTCCTATTTAAATGCAATAGAATGTTATAGAGCAGCATTTAAAAAGATGGTGGGGGTTTAGTGAAATGTTAGTACAAGTATGTGAAGGTAACGTTTGGCAGCAAAATTACTTCTTGTTTTACATCAGCAGCTTAAGCTATGTGCAAGAGAAACCGCAGTTGACCCCTTAGTCTAACAAAAGTGCAAATCCATGTTCTCAGGTCTCCCTGTTTCTGTTTAATTTCAAACCAAAAATAATTTTCCTCTGAACTAAACAAAGTTGTTCCTGTTTTCTTGAACTCATCTATCTTGAGGTTCTCTGTTGTACCATTGGGAGGGGAAGCTGGTAGAAAAGTGCTTGTTTAACACTAGTATTAAATTGAATAGAATTTTATTGCAAGTGGTCCCAAAACTCAACCTCTTTAAGTGTGATATTGTAGAGAACTTACAAAGAAAAGTTGACTGGACTTACTTGGTTTTGCTTTCTGACTCAGTGATTTTTGTAACAAATAGGAAAGAATGGAAGTTGGCTTTGGGGGTCTCATTTCTTCAGTTAATTCCCTGTTTTCTTAGAACAAGCTTTATTGGTTGAAAGAAAGGAAAAAAGGTAAACCAGGCCAGAAAAGCATTATATGAAAGTTCCAGGCATCTGGGAAATCAGATTTCAAGCATGGAAAAAGGTGCAGAATACGCATTATCTTATACTTAATAACTGGTTTGGCAAGAAAAGTGCATCTGAATTGATACCTAAGGATGTGTGCATGGGGGGATAAATACTTTCATTGATGCTTAGCGTATACCTTTTTTTTTTTCTTTATTTACTGGCATTTTACTTTATTTTTCTAGTTAATGCTATGATTTTGGACCATTTCAACCAGAATGGCCATCCCACGTATACTCTGAAACAAACCCGAGTTAGTTTTTGTCAAAGATTATCAGCTTTTGTGGCAGATGGGATAATATATGGCATCGTTAGTGTGAGTAAATGAATGCTTTTAGAAAACCAAATACTAGCTTTAAATAGTTTCTACCATAATTGCTGGTTTTAATACTTTCTTAGTCTAAGATTGAAAAGTAACTCCTACTGATTCTTAACAGAAATCCTGTTTTGGACTTTTTGCAAACCATGAGATTTTTTTAATTGTTCTATAGCTTCTGTTTCTTTCTAGAGTAGTGTTGTATCTTGGAGCAGAATTCTCTACCATATGGAAATTTTGGCTATGAAACCATCAGTATACGTATCTTAATTCAGGCAAATGTGTGTGGGAAGGTAGAGGAAGGAAAGAAATATATCCATGAAGTACATGAATGTGCAAAGTTTATCAAACTTAGCATAGAGCTGTGCCCAAACTAATTAGTGTTCTGAAATGCAAGCATAATTAGCTCACAAACAATGCTGTTATTACAGCTTTACTACCTCTAGGACTGGAGCTAGCATCTCTGGATCTCATATACAGGGTATGAATTAGTATGCTGCCATATTAATTCTTACAAGTGTCACTAGCTCAGGTACCTCTATAACATTCAATAAACTGTACATTATAGAAGTTGCAAGAAAGGATACAATAAAGCCTGTATGTTTTATTTGTCAGGATATCCCATACCTTTAAGGAACACTAAGGAGAGTACTGTCTTGCTACAATGCAGATACTGTAGCAGTAGACTAAAGCAGTAATATGAAAATTTGAAAAATATGAAGTTTAATAACCGTAGGTACTCTGCCAAAACGGAACGTGAGAGAGTTACTTACAAGCTGCTTAGGCGATGACCAGCAAGTACAAGTCCAACAGAAGCTTCCAAAAGATGGTTGTGATGTTTTGGGGGAAGAGAAGCAAAAAACGAAATGTCCAAACATGAAACCTAAAGATATTTTGACAAAACCATGCACATAACCGGAGTTTATATATATGCTTAGTATATGGCTTATAGTAAGTAACCACTGAAAAAGTATAGGTATATTCTGGAACAAGATGTTGGCAGAATAAGAGTGATTCAGATTAAATATTTACACATGGTAATTTTAGATTTAATTTTTTGGATGTAGGTAGCTGTGCAGCTGGACCCTAAGTTTGGCCACAGGATGCAGTTTCGTAATTGCAGTTTGCTGTATTGTTCTCAGTAGAAGAAATATACATGACAGTTTCACTTTTAGATCTGGCCAAGGGAAGAGGTAATATTAAAACTGTTTTAGTTCTGCTATCAAGAATACATTCAGAGTTTAATCTGGGAATTAATTATAAGACATCGATATATTAAATGATATTAAATAGAAATCAGTTATTTCATGAGTGTTTGATTATTAGCACTGAATAAGGGCCTCTTAAATCTCAACTTGGTTCTTTATGGAAGATTGTACAGGAATGACCTGAGGTGTATTCTAGGAGCCTAGGTGTGATAATATATGGAAAATTAGTTAGTTTGCCTCTATAGTGCTTCAAAATAATTAGCAACACAAAAACTTGATTTACTATATGCAACTTCCATGTATCTGTGTAGAATGTGGCTTTTCATATATTACATCTGGCCTTTCCAGCCTCCTCTTAAAAGAATGCTTTCTACCAAGCAGCTTCGTTAAAGTTCATTCTGTGAATTGTGTGTTTTCCGTCTGCATCCATAGAGCTGCTTTTAACACCAATTGTAATTTTAATATCCCATGACAATGCTTTTTACTATTGTCTCAGTCAGTCATGCCACAAAATAAGCATCAGAAGTACAATGTATGTAGCTGCTTTTTCCCAGAAGATTATGGTCATGATTGCTTGGTTCCAGCAACGAGTTTCTGCTGTCAGCAGTCTGTCCATCTGGCTTTTAGATTTGGCAACAACACACACATTATAATGATGCTCCCTTTCAAGCACAGGCATTTGAGAGTATATGCTGACTCCAACAAGTACTGGTAATTACATGGTACTATTAAATGCAAGGTACACTAGCAGAATCTGCTGGGAGTATGGGTTGCTTCATAATGGTTTTGCTCTTTCTTCAGAAGTCATTATACCTTTAAGTATTAAGATGTCCATGCTAAAATTTAAGATTTACTGTGACAAGAAGTCTCCTTTGTATACAACCTTCGTAGCATAATGCCAGTAATCACTGGAAGATACATTTAAGATGTAATATTGAACAGAACCAAATTAGTGTTGTATTTTTAGATTAGTGGTGCCCAAAGTCTGGGTTTCTAGGAATCTGTCTGGCCACGCTATGTCATCTGTCTTAGAATAATTCTGCTGTTTTTCTCTGTATCTGGTGGTACTGAATGTAGAGATGCCTGAAATTTATAGTTTGCTTTGTTTGTCCTTCTTTCTTAGCTTACTCTCAGGTCTGAGTCTTGCTATGAAACAGGCTATCAAGGCTTTCAGACACCACCACCACCCCCCCCCTAAAACAAACTCAAGTATTTAGAAGTAAATAAGCAGCTCAAGAAGGCAGGAATTGGTAATTCCTAAAGACTGCAGTACTGGAGGAAAGCTTAAGTACAGTCTGTGCATTTTGTTTTAGAGCAGTGAAGGACAGGGGGCACATGCACCAATCAGCAAGATACGTGAATGATAAATTTCTTCCTCATGGTGTATAGTAAAAAAAGTTCCTCTAGTGCAGAATATAGTCTCCTGTATCCATACAGATCTGTAGGTCAAACCTAGAAGAAAACTGTATTTAGGAATGCCTTTGCTGTACATCAAAGGACTCCTGTCAGCTGTGGTAGGCCTGATCTTTACTCATGCATGTAGCATGGGATTTATGTATGATGTCTTAGGAAAGTCAGCTGGGCAGGATTGGCCTCATCTGTATTTTGTACAGTAAAGATGTGAGTACTCCCGATTTTACAAGGAGCTGGCATGGGCTTTCTGTATGATAGAAGATACCAAGAACATACTGCAATTTGGGAAACATAAGAACAAATATAAAACTTGTTAGAACTTATGCTGGCTGTGTTTGTACTGTGTAAACACCTTGACTGGGATTTCAGAATCAAAAGTATGTATTGACTGTATTTTAATACTAGTGTTCACATAATACGATTGGAATCGATTGGAATAGCTGAACTGTGCCTTTAAAAGCTGTGAGGGCTTAAAAACTGACATTATGAAACAGATCATTGGTCTGGGGTTCAAGCTAGGTACAGCAGTACAGTGGAATTGTATGAGAACAGTGACAGACTGCCTCTTCCTTTGTTTTCATTTTAAAAGCCCCAAGAATTTGTCATTTCAGTGTTGTACAGAGAAAGGCACTTGTCACAACCCGCAAATATGAAAGTCTTATGAAACAAATGTTCTCCATTCAAAAGACATCATATTACTTCCTTGACTCAAATTTCTGGCAGGAGTCCTGTTAGTAACTTTTATGCTTCCACCTGGAAGGAACAGACAAAAATATTCCCATTTGTATCCAGCACAAAATACTCGAGTGTAAAAGGAAACGGACTCTCAGATCCCCCAAAATGGAGGCTGAAATTGTCAGTGGAAGGTAGTGAAGCCCTGTAAAGTTCTGCAGTGCAACCTGGTACCTTTTAATCCATCTTCAGTGTCTCCACCTAGTCATGCAACTCCATATTAAAGTTAGAGCAAAAGGACTTTATGTTTAAATGTCTAATCAGTAGTTGATGATAATATGTGGCTTCCCTTATCCCAACTCAAAGCTCATCTTTCAGAGGGTCAGGTAGTCATCTGGTCTGAAGTAAGTACTTCTGGGAAAGTGAACAGGGTTATCAAAACCCCCATCAGTCATAAATAAACTAAGTCCTGGAATCTTGTTTAACAAAAACTCCGGTAAGAGTTAGTGGATGATGTTTGTCCCTATATGAGGTCATGGGAAGTTAGTCATTGCCTTCCTGGCACTATGGTTACAACATGGGAACAAGGACTGCGGAATTAGGCTGCCTTATTTTCCATGGATTGCCAAATGTATTTTATTTAGGGTGAAAGTCTACTGAGTCCTGTGAGACTTGAGCTGAACCCCTGTATCTCAGACCTTCTTGAAACCATTTTTTCCCTCCATTTCATTCATTTTAAGAATTTATGAATTGCTGAAAATCCTTGCTAAACCTGGCCTGCAGCCCAATCCTGATTAATTTCCTTTTTTTTTTTTTTTTTTTTTTAAAAAAAAAAGTAGAATTCCTAGCCGGGTATGTTCTAATATAACGGGCTGTAACCAATTAATCACACAGCTATTAATGGCAGTACAAGGCAGTACATTGCAAGCTTGTTAGCTTCTCTTAGCTATGCGAATTTGTGTTTGGTGAAAATGCAAAGACATCAGTCAAGCTGACAGACGCAACCTCAGTTGTCTTCTGTGCTACTGCCCTTGCTATTGTTCAGTGACATGGAGCATTCAGCATGGCATCTGGCAGTGAGAAGCCCCTCGAAACTGATGAATTCTGTACTTGATTAATTCTGTACCTTAGCTGAGGAATGGCAAGAAAATGTACCATGAACGCAAACAAGACATTACTGTATGAATTTTATACCTTTTATAAATAGTTTCCTGCCAGAAGTGAACGATAGGAAACACATTTGCATGGGGAGCTTGCATGCAGTTAATAATTTGAATGCTAAGAAATTTTTTCCTCCTGACAGCACAGAATTGTTTTATAAATTTTTAAAAAACGTAAAATAGGTGTTTGACATGAGCGATTAAGGGAAGCTATTTAGAATTGCAAAATGAATTAGAGCTTTAAAATGTCTTTACACAGTTATAGGCAGAAGCAAAAGTACTGGAATTGGAATAATGAGCTAGGAAATCACTTCTTCAAAAGAAGAAACATTTGAAACCAGAAATAATCTTCCAGTTTTACTTCTCTGAGTTAAATTGCTTTTAGTTCTAGATACTCGACAGTGATATTGATATACATCAGGAGTCTCACAAATAGGAGGTTTTTGTATGTTACAAGTTTTGGTTTTGAAATGTTGAAATCCCCTTTTTTGAGATTTAAGGAGTTATGTTTTATGCATCTTTGGAAAAGGAAAGGTGAATGCCACCAAGGCTTAATTTCACATTTCCTACTTTAACCTTTACATGCCATCCAGTGGAAACAGCGTTGGTATTTCTCCATTGGGAATATTAACCATCTAGGTGAGTTTCTAATCCTGTTCCCCTGCAGAGAAACTATTCATTGTTTTCAGTGTAATGCCTCCATATTGCTGATTATAAATGTCGTGTGTCATTGTCTCTACCTGGGAGAAACTGCAGCACAGAAATTGGGGGTGATTCATCTGTGTTGTCTTAGTGATACAGTGGTTGAGCCTACTGTTTCCTGATGGTTTGTGCCTTAGTCATATCCTCCTGTTGGCAGAGATGACCTCTTGAGGTCTGTGCTCATGTTTTGTATTAATAGAAAGAGAGAATTCTCTCTGAAGTGTTTTTTTCCATCTCACTTGTTGTCCTGAAAGCATACTTTAATGTTACTTCATAATTTTTTAATTTTCTCAAACTTTAATTGTGCTCTGATGTTTTGGTTCTTGGACAACCTGTTTAAAAAAAATAATAAAAAAATTGTTCAGCACCAGTTGTGAGAAGGTCTGGCAGCCACTTGGGGAATACAGTAGGAGACCGGGTCCAACCTGCATCAGAACAGACTTATTTGCCCTGTTCTAATAGAATAACTGCTGGTGTCAACTTCATAAGGATTTTTTTTCCCTGCCATTTCAGATATTTCTAGTGTTTTTTAGATCTGTAGATTTTAATGTCAAGATACTTCTAAAGACAAGAGTATTTCTCTCAAAAGCCGTATACAGTGACTCTAGTGCATCAGGTGAAGATCTACAAGTTACCATGACTACCCTAAGGCTTTTCCAAGTTGCACTTGACTGAGCTCACACAGCTTGTAGCACTTGAGTTTGCGGCTGTGAATGACAGGAACCAAAAGGCAAGTCCTGCCTCCACCAGACATGCTCCACTGCTGTACCACAGGAGTCTGAAGTTTCTCTGCACCATTTGTGCCGCAGGAGATGGGTTCTTGGAAGTGCAGATTCTTCCTCCCTCCAGACATGCTCAAACCCTGCCATTATTGTGAGCAAGAAGGTAAGGGGTTGTAGGGCTATGGACGGTGAGAAATGAATGATTAGAAAACCAAAATCCAAACTCCTGTCAGTGTGCAGTGGAAACCCTGTGGTTCCAGTTGCAATCCAGTTTGGGGTCATTAGGTAGCATGTGTTTGCTAATAGGCTGAGAGTTTTGGAGAAATCTGTGGCAACAAGGGAGGAACATAGAGCTTTTTGGTAATTGTGTTAATGCTGTAAAAAGCCTGTAGATCACACACTTATCTTTTTTTTTCTTTTTTTAATTTAAAGACATGCCTAAGGATAAATAGTGTTCAGCTATATTTGGCATGGAATGGCTGATGGAATAAATAAGGGAACCAGTTAAAATTAGAGATGAGGGGAGTCTGGCTGAATGTCAGTTCATGGATAGGTGTGATGGGCTAGACTGGTAACTGTGCGTCTTTAAAGCATTGTAGAGTTTGACGGGAGCGGTGTTTAAGTTTTGGTGCCAGATGAATATGGAGTGGGCATGCAGGTAGCTTTTTAATTCTTCTGGAGACTTTGATCACTATGTATGTCAGGCTTTTATAGAGGTGGCTCTTCCTAGATTGGACATTTCCAGACATTTTTTGTCCCAACAGCCCCTGTAGGCTACTGGTTCTCTGATCATAGAGGACCAGAGCCAGTGGCATTGCTTTCTGTGATCCACTGAACTGCTCTCAGCTCATGCGAAATCCTGCATATTTTGCAGCTAACCTTTATTTGCTTTAGTTTAAAAATCTGCTGATGTCTCTGTAAGTCCAGCAAACCTTTTAAATGTGCTTATGTGAGTGGAATAGTTTGTACATTCAGATTATGTATATTTGTAAGGTCTTTGCTGGTTGGAATTAAATGCTACTTTGCAGCAGTAACCATTTGGAAGAAAAGTGGAAAGCAGCGTGTTATTTTAGCCCACTCTGGCACTGCTGCCAAATGCTGATTCTGTCTCGGTGATTACTGTAGTTGTTTGTCATCCTGTCAGTTCTGCAGCAAATAGCAGTGTAACAAATGTGCTAAATACAATTTGTAAAACCACACAGTAGGATCATGAACAATGGTGACAGTGGTGTCCATCCTTAAATGTGTATCTGCAGGGATTAGGTGCTGTTCTTTGTCAAGTGGCTGTGCTGAGAGGAAGGGAGACTTGGACTGTGGAGTTGGGAAGGGACATAATTTGCTTGTCTGCATTAGTGTTTTGATTCACAATGGGTGTGTGCTTTTGATGTGAACCTCTGCTGTCCTTGCTTAGTGTGCTTTGGTTTATGTCATTGTAGTCTTAGAGTATGCGGTCTGGATTCCTTTAATATGAAATGAAAGTGGGAGATGTTTCCTAGGAGCACACCTGGAACGTGCTATCATGTAATGCATTCTCAGCACCAGCTCTTTTGCTCTCTAATTCTTTACCCCTGTGACATGCTAATGTAGACAGAGGTGGTCAGTGACACAAAAGAGTAGTGAAAACTCTCTTCAGAAAGTCTCACAGCTTTCTGAGCTTGGATGAAGGTTTTTACCTGAATTTTTTAACTAATTCTTGAAATGATACTGCTTTAAGCAAGACCACAACTTCTGCTTTTCTCACAAGCACTGGAATTCAAAACATAAGCAAACAGCCTCCCTTCATGGGGACAATGACCATAAGTAACTCACTTTAAAACCCATTTAAAATGACAGCATCTTCATACTGTGCTCCTATGTCAACAGAAGACCCATTAGAAGTATGCTGGCAGGCTCTGCCCTTTGGAAGGCTCTTTGTCCATAGGGGTGAGGTTTCTGGGTGTTGCTCAGTATCTGAACAAGAGGAGGCTGGTAATAGGCTACATGTTGCTCACATACTTCACTGCAGGGCCATAGACATATGTGCCTTTCTACATATAGAATTTATCTGCTAATGACAGCAATTCTTACCTGGATGGTGAACATTAGATCACATGAAAACTGTTGACTCTGCCGCAGGGTTTTTCAGTTAATGCAGAGGGGTTTTCAGTCGCTGTTTCAGTAGCCTGTTTCAATAGAGTTTGTACACCAACGCTGTAATTACAAGTATCCCATGAAAGACGTCTGTAGTCATGCTGCTCCAATGCAGACATATCTTTCATGCATGCATGATCTTTGTTGTCCAAATGACCCTTTTCTCCATCCCTGGTTTACACTGTTAATTCTCAGCTGGGGTAAATTGATGGTGAAGCAATGCTGTCCTTGTGATTTTGTAATCAAAGATGCAAAATTAAACTGAGGTAAAATTTCTTCCTGAATACATATTCACAGTGTGTAAATGATGATCCTTGTGAGTACAGTTTACAGAAACAATTACCTGCTAAAAAGGAGGAGGGGTACAACTATGTCTAACTTAAAACCAAACAAACTCCAGCTCACAAAACCCGTAAGGGGCAGAGCACTGGCAGAGCCATGGCACTGCCTGTGCCTAATAAGCAGCAGGTGGCAGCCCGTGTTTTGCCATGTTTGGTCCTTGCCACCACACTCCCATCCTGAGCAGGAGCTGGCTGGGATCCAGTTCCAGAAAACGTGAGAAATAGGGGAACCAATGCTCCTAGTATGATTAAATTTTGTGGCTTCCCAGTGCTTGTACGTGCATGAGTGGTGAACAGCAGCAATGCTCATACTGGGCTAAGGGGTGAGTTTCACTTTCACAGAAATAATTTATGGCAATCCCCAGCTGTTACAATGATAAACAATGATAAATAAAATAGTTTCGTGGTGAAGAATCTGTAAACTAGGAAAAGGATGAGCTGGGGAGGCCGAAGCTACACACAGCTCTGAAGCATAGGGCAAGCAAACTGAATGTCCCTTTAGACTTACCTTTTATTTAAAAGAAGTAAGAAAAGCCAACTCTTAACACCCACCTCCTTGCATGATTCTGTCTCTCAGATCACCTCAGGAAAGCACGTCGCTGTCAGCCTGGCGCTGACCACCACCCCCAGCCCTGTGCAGACCGGCCCCTCTGTGGCGCCCAGCACTGTGGGCAGGGCGAGGGCAGCCAAGATGGCGCCCGGCAGCCTGCAGGGGCCGCGCTGGCTGGAGGGCAACGGTAGAAGTGTCGCTCTGCCTTTATGGATACACACACCTCCTCGTGTGGGTGTCATGTCCCCTAATATTTGTTTCACGGCAATATGTGCTTTGCCTGATGGCAGGATCTGCCTTTTGTTCCAGCGATGCAGAAATGATCTGTAAGGCTTATTTCTTGGCCTGGCAGATCTGTTTGAGGGCCAGTGACAGCTGCTGTGTTTTTCTTTCAGAAATCCCAAATCTTTGCAGCCAGGATTAAGAAGTAGAAGTTCTGCTTTGATTTAGTTTCTCTGGATTTGCTGTTCCAATTGTTTGTAGTCTCTGGTGTGACAGGAACTGGGTGCCAGCACAGGCTCCGGAGGGAGCCGCTGCAGACAGCCGGGGTCCAGGCCGAGGCAGGAGGTCACGGGGAGGCTGTCCCACAGCCAGCGACACCGCTGCCTGCTCCACACAACGTGGAAAATCAGGTTGTGGATCTGCTTTGTCACAGTCCCTTCAGCAACCTTCCGGCACCGTCGAAGGTGGCACCCAGCCGTTCCCCTGGGGGACTGGGGGCATGCGGTGACCTCCCGCGGGGAGGCTGGGCACCCTGCGCCGGGGAGAGCCTGGCCGCGCTGCCAGGGCTGGTGTGGCCTTGGGGGCGGCAGAGTCCAGAAGTGACAAGTCATAAAACTAGATACTCTGTGACTGATGCACATAATCTGATAAAAGCGTCAGCAAGACTCCACTCTGCAGACACAGCTGCTTAGTTTGGGGCATGTGTGGCTGACATGCTGGAGCGTGAACACGGGTGTTTCCTCACTGCTGGGAGTGGAGGGACGCTGCGGTTTGTTGCTTTGTTACAGCTCTGCTCTGTCGTATCTGGGAGGGGAAAAACAAGCTGGCAGCACTAAGAGTCATACAGTCTGACTGGAAACTCCACAGGCTGGAGCCTGGCTGCACTAGGTGCAGAGGCCCTGAGGTGTTTCACCATGAGCCACCTAAACCTACTGGTAAAGACGCGTCCGCCTGTTCTGAAGACCTCTCCTTATTGAAGATGAGTGCTTTCCAGAAACTGGGTCATTTGGCCCAAAACGTCAAGTAATGTTGGAGAAATCAAGTCATTGAGGGCAGGGGGAAAAGGCAGAGTAAATAATTATCTTAACTATCCTGTTCTCTGCTTATCCTCATGCACAAAAAATCTGTGTTTGTCCATGGAATTTCTAGCCCAGTCAGGAACTGTGGCCTAGAGACAGGTTTGATAGACATCCTTCCTTAAAATTACATCCTACAATAGAAGAAAGTAGAAACTTTTCTCTGCCCATATTTAAGAGGAGGAATGCTTTTTGAGCCACTGTTCTGCTGAAATAACTACATGAAGACAATACTGGGTTAAAGAGAATTAGACTATACCAAAATGTGACTTGCCCTCCTAATCGTAGTTTTGTCCCAAGCACACAAGAGCAAATACTAAACGATGTGCTTTTCCTACCAGTCTCACTTTAATCCTGGGGGGAGTCAGAAGGACTCCTAGCTAACCAAACTAAATCCAAACTCGAAAGATCATTGTCAAGAGAACATCTTCCAGTATCTTTTCAGGATAAAAAACTTCATGGTATTAAAATTATTGAGGGACACATCTAGAAGTACTTTTATGGAAAGATTTTGAGCTGACCTTCAAGATTATATACCAGAAAGCAAAGGCCAGAGGTCTTCCACATTTAGGTACCACTGAGGTTCTCTTTTGCTGAGGTTTTACCCATCCATATTCCCAATGTTTTTTGGAGACCGATTCAGGTTACCTGGCAAGAGACTGTCATGCTGCTATAAGCTACGAACCTGTGCAGTCCCAATGTCTTCCCACTTCCTTCTTGTTTGTGCAACCAAATAGTGGTTGCGCCCTGGCATGCAGGTTCTGCAGCTATTACCTGTCCTGTGGAACCATTTTTCTAGTTACTGAGACATACCATCTAGATTACCTTCCCAACATGGCTTTCTAAAAGAAATTATGAAGTATTCTTTTATGCCTTTCCTAACCAAGCATCTGCTTGGGCCCCATCTACCTGGTAGGTAGAAGAGTGCTGTGGAATGTCTCTTCCCTCTGTCCTCACCCACAAATGCAGCCTTTGCTGGTGACTTTGGAAATGGTTTCTTTTGTGCTTGATGCACTTAACCCCAAGGAGATGTATTCCCTGCTCCAGGATACGTACTGTACTGTAGTGCTGTCAGAGAAGGTCAGGGTGTGGAACTGCTTTAGTGAATAATTTTGCAAATGTTAAAAACTTCTACGCTGTAAATCCATTACCTAGGTACTCCTATATATCAAATGCTCACACAGCCTCCTCTGAGGCTTTCCGTTACAAAGAAACTAGGAAGTATATTCTTAGATGAATTTGTGGATTTACAATAAGACTGGTTTACTCCTTCCCATTCCATTCAGCACGACTTAAAGTGGGATTTCACCACAGTAAAATCTTGGGAAGAATACTGAGAACTAAGACGCTCTCTTGACTCATGAGAGTGGTTGCTTTCCTACTGCTGCTGAGTAAATCAAGCACTTAAAAATAAGACAAAGTAGAAGTATCTCGGTCTCTGCAGTTTGATTCTGCTGGTTTGATTGTTAACTCTTTTTTTTTTTTGGTGATGCATTTTGTATGGCACGTGAACATAAAACTACCTCTCTATAGAAGACTAAATTG
The DNA here is from genome assembly GCF_023634155.1 of Falco peregrinus. NCBI lineage: Eukaryota > Metazoa > Chordata > Aves > Falconiformes > Falconidae > Falco > Falco peregrinus. The sequence goes on along the minus strand of NC_073730.1, from coordinate 18,672,128 downwards.
TTGAAAGCCTATGCAATTAATATAGCAGTAAATTAAGCAGGGTTTTTAAAGCAAGAAATTAAGGTGCTCTATTTTGTGTACAAATCTTTGCTGTTACGAGATCAAAACCCTGAATTATTTATGAAAAAATACTATGTTGTTTCGTAGCTTTGTAGTATCCATTGATTTTTTACTAAACAACTTTATTCTTATTCAAATTACTACTTAATTATTACTACCCTTCTGCCTTTGGTTCATGCCCTTGTTCCTACTAAATATAAAACACTGTTAAGTGTTCCTATGAAAATGTGAAATTGTTTTCCCCTCCGCTCCATTCTAATACATTCTTTTACTTGCTGTCACTTTTGGTAGAGGTTCAGAGCAAAGGGTATCTTTGTATTCCAGTAATGGATAAGGATGTAAATTTATGTCAAGTCAAACGACCTGAGCTTAATCTCAATCTGAAAGCAGTGAACAGGTAACCCTCAGGGAAACCAAGCAGCAGCACTGCAGGCACAACTGCAGCGTGCTGTAGCAAAGATGCCGTTTAAGCTTGTGTTCTGTGGGCTTGGCAGCTGTGGTATATACTCTAAGATCCCCTCAGTATTTGTAGCTTGTAATGATACTCATACTGGTTTGTCTTATTTTCTGGGGTTTTTTTTGAAGCTAGTTGCACTGTGATGTCCCAAGACACCACATGTGCCATTAATTCTCTTTGATGTGGTACAGACCTACCCAAACTTACCACAACCACCGAAGTGCTCATCCTGGCAAGTATCTGCAGCTCTAACTGAACTCCTATGCACTAGGATCAATTCCCTTTCTACAAAATGTTTGAACTTCATGAGGCATATATGGCCTCTGAAGGCTTTTGGGATAAAATACTAATATTGCTAGAAACTTCCAAAAGATGCACAATTAATATGTCATTAATACAGCTTTGTACTGGGCCCTTGTAGAATGTAGGTGTGTGTGGTGTGAATTTTCAGGGAAAACAATTACTGGTAGGAATACCCATATGAGGGTATACGTATGTCACCACTGCCTACTTGAAGCTTATGCATAAGGCTGGCTAGGTCACGTGGGGCCACTGCATTCCTGCAAGTGTTTTGAAACAAATATGCTTGATAGCACCACCAGAGCGCAGACAAAATGTACTATGATTTAAAACAAGTGCTTGCTCGATGCAAAGGTACATCATGGTCAACTCTTGATTTTTGGTAGCATAGCAGTGGGAAGTACTTAATTTTTGTATTCCATTTCTCAGTGTTTAGGAGCTCTGTTTAACTTGTGTGTCAGTGGACACAAGCGTGCTGCTGTATGTAAGGCTTTCAGTGTACAAAGGTGCAACTGAAATGCATAGCTGGATACCTTGCTTCTTGGACAGCAACAAAACTGATAGGCCTCATTCAGCATCAGGAATCCATTTAAAAATGTAACGGGTAAATCAAGTACTCTTTGAGATAGTCTGTGTTCACCTGGTGCCATTGTTTGTATTTAAATCAGTAAATGTAAGAATACTCCTGACTGCTTCTGCAGTTTGTCTCCTGTCTGAGCTCACTAGGTAATTTCATAATGTGTTTCCTTCTGTCCATGCTTTATGATAAATGATAAGGAAAAAAAATTGCTGAAAATATTCTCCAGCTACCCGCTGCTTAGACTTTTTATGAGCGTGCACTTGGGAGGGAAGCTGGTGTTCTGAAACACAGGGGTTTGATAACATAATGTATCAGCAGGCTGTTTGTATCAGCTTTGTCTTTTCGCGTATCTTGTACCTCTTAAACCTGACAGCAAATTTGTTTCAGAGTAATGGGGTTGAGCCGTAACAGTTAGTAACTTAAGGAAAACCACACAAATTCAAAAGCTTGTGTTTTCTTTAGATGCTTTTGATACAAATATTCTGCATTTTAGCATTTGATGGACCCTTCTCAGGCACACTAGGCAAATTTCCAAGTCCATTTACTTTAAGTGGTCAAAGCATCCCTAGCAAAGGAAATGTTGTGCTTTGTCTAACCTTCCTTACACACTGCAAGAACCAGCAAATGATGTTCCTTGCAAACTTTCTCATTAGATTTGAGCCTGTTTGCCTTTATGGGCAGAATGCAGAGAAGTTCTAATGCAGCTCTAAAAATCCTGCTTCTATGCTAATGAAGCAGATTGACAAAAAAAAGCATTTCTTAGCTTTTTATTTCTTTTGGGTTTTTTTGGAGGGGGAAGAGGGTCTAATCTCCCTGGCTGAAGAGTAACATCAGAAGATTTACTTTGCTTCTGAAAGCTCAGTTCAAATAAAAAGTGACATTTTCAATAGGACCCCAGGTTTCTGAACACACTTTTTGTGTGTGCTCTTCATTAAGTTGGCAACCTATACTATCTATGTGATGAAACCAGAAAACAAAGACAGAGTTGAATACTTACTTTCTCCCCATTATTTTAATGTCTTCTGGAAGGTTTCCCTTAGCTCTGAAACAGATTTTTGCCTGGTACAATCACTTTGTTCTAGTTCACGTTGCAGGTATCTATGACTAAGCAGGTACCCAGGAAACCCTTCCAAAAAGCTTGTACACTGTGCTTCAAATTCACCCTCATATCATATATCTGTGTACAGAATGGCATGTATGACTTTTTTTTTTTTTTTTCCTTAAAAGCACTGATTCTCTCTCTCCTGCATGATGAGTTGTCTTTTTTCCTTTCTAAAATGACAGGAGGGGTAGATGGACACTTCATATTTCAACTCAGTCATGCATACTTGCTGCTTTCATTCTTTCTTTCATTAACTCTCTTAAGATTTGGCACAACAAGAGCATTATATAAGACTAAATAATTCTTACATAAATCTGAGTGAATGCCTTTCATGAAGTACTGGCTGCTTATCATGGCTATAAGTAAAAATGAATCACTTCCTTTTTAAACAGGGGCTTTAAACCTTGTATTTTGTGTAGTTAATTGCCACAAGCCAAAATAACCTTTTGAGCTCTATGAATTTTCACAGCTGCAGACTGGAGCAAAACACCCCCACACTGATAAATAGAAACTTAAGAATTTCCAAAGGAATTATTCCCCCGTCCAACTGCCCCTTTTAGCACAAAGCCCAACTCATTTTTGCCAGAATGTTAAATGTTCCTAGCTTGTGTCTGTAAAGCCAAGAAGCTGAGTGATCATCTAAAGGATAGAAGGAGAAAGAATAAAGCAAGGACAGTATGAATCTGACACTTCAAGAACAGCATGGAGAACAGTCAACAGGTCAAGCAGCATAGGTGATCAAGCTTCTGCTAGTGGCTAACAGATCTGGTAGGTTCAGGGCTCAGCCCCTCAGTAACAGAATCACAGAAGACTCTTGACATGTTCCTATATACAGGTGAATACAGGGATGTACCTTGTGCATGCTTTTAAGCCAAGGAAGTAAGGATCTGTATTACAAGGCAAGACTAGTATGTGGAATAAGAATCAGCAAATTGGGAACCTAGGAGGAAAACTAGGAGAAGATATCATTTCCAGTCTCCTTGATGAAAGGTGGTGAGAATCAGTACTGCGAAAGGTATGAGGCTGCAGAAACAGTACTGGCACTGCAGTCATAAACCCCAGTTATGCCGGAGGAGAAATTCTTTGGCCTGGCATCCTCCTCCACTATGGCATAGTTACCTCCTGGTACAAGAATGAGTTCCTTACTTCAGTAAAAGACAAAGAGCAGGTGTGATGGACTTGGTGTTGGAAGAGGAAGGTTTTGTAGGGAAGTAGTGCACTGAGAGTAGGAAGACATGGAAAGAAAAGGGAGGTTGAAGGTCAGAAACCCACTGGCCATCACATCATATTGAGGAGGAGGAATGAAATGCCAAATGAAGCAAACAATCTCTCCATTAAGTGGTAAAGAGGATCTAAGGCTGGAAAGGACAAGGTTAAAATATTTGCTAAAACAGCACAATAAATCATCAACACAGGAACAGAAATCCCTTGCTGGAAAACAGGAATGAGAAGTATGGGATATAGTCAGTATATTAAGAGACCAGTGGATGGCAGCATATTTTAAATACCAAAGTACTGGGTTGTCATGCCATATGTTTTGGTTGTAGTTTATCTCCTAATACAAGAACAAATCCATGTTTGACTCTGATAAGTTAGAACAAGCTGCAAAGATTTGTGAGTTTTGTGTATAGCTCATGTTTTTCTAAGACACTAGTGACCACTACTGTAGCTGTTCCACACTGAGTCATCTGGGAGATGAGCAGCATGTTTTACAAGGACAGGAGTGAAAGGCATAGAATAAGAGTGAGAACAACAGGGGTAACAACGTGTGACTTAGTTCTATGCACCTTCTAAGAGTTCATAAGAATATTTCAGGAATAAAAACTCAGAAGGCTATGCCTAAAAAATCACCTTAGTCTATTACTTCTGATAATTTAGTGTAGTCTCAGTCCCAAGTTTATTTTCTACTATGAAAGCTGATGATTTCTTCTCAAAAGTTAGGAACAAAATCTGTAAATTGTTGAAAAATTTCTTAAGATATAAAATCACATGTGAAGAAAAAAACCCCAAGTACCAATTCAGGCCATAGCATTAACACCCATCCAACCAAAAACCAGTGTGCATGAAGTAGTATAGAGGGAAGACTAACTTGCTAATCAGACTTCAGAAAAAAACAAAACCCACCAAACCCACATTATTCTTGCTTACCGTATTTATTCACTCTTAAGTGGAAAAAACCTGACAAGTCATAATGGATTTGACTCATCACTATACATACTGTCTATATTCCTTGATCACACAAAATTTAAACTGAGAAAGGAAAATACAAATTTTAAACAGTTTATAAATTCATTTGATAAACAGACTTCCAATAAACTTATGAAAGTTAGAAGGAAAGGTTTTTCAAGACTCATTTCTCATGTTTTCTGAAGCAAAACACTTAACATAAAGCACACCTGACATCTGACTAACATACACCTCAGAGGTTTTCTATGTAGTCTTCACTAAAGTGCACTTACTAAATGTTTTACAATACCAGACCATGAGTTCCTCCACCAGCTTCAAAACCTGTGAACTAGATACTCACTGTAAACAATGCTTCTAAAAAATGGACAGTTCAAATACAAAAAAAAAAGAGGGCATTAGCAGTCAATTTTCTTTGGGAGATAGTACACTGCATTTGGTTCTCACTTTCTTACAAACAGCAGCAAACAAAAAGCATGGTAATAATTTCAATTATTTGAAGCTCTTCAGTTTTAAGAGCATTTGTAAGAACAGCTCCAATTATAACAAACTGATATTTGCATAATTAACTTTGAAACAAAGCATTCTGTTAGTGATAAATGCATTGAGCTGAAATATATTAAAGACAAGCTATTCTGTGAACTTGTCAGATACGTGTGCTGAAGCTTCCCCTTCTAATGACAAGATGTTTAGTACAGCACAAAAGATATTTTAAAATTAATATAGAAGCTGGAATGTTTTTTCAATTGTAGTACACTTCATTTGAGAAGATTACCATGACAAAGCATGAAAAGGAAAGAGGACTGAAAGCAATGATTTATAGACGTTCTAATTTTTCACTTAGAAATTCTTCCACGCTATCTGTATTCCACTTGAGGATGCTTAGTTCTTCTGCAATGTTCCCACTGTCATCCAGCAGCTTTAGTACAGGGTCAGAACCACGCACATACTGCAGAAAAAAACAACTCAGTTACCTTGGGCTGGAAATGCATTCTCCATATTAACACTCACCCTACCCCACCAGTTAAAAAGATGTCAAAGAAAGAATAGTAAGAAGGCCAAAGAGCAACACCATAAATACTTAGGAACAGAGCACTAAATTACATCAGAGTATTCTGAGCAAACTTTAGCAACACAATTTGTGCTAAGAAATCAACCTAAGCTTTGGCTTTTTAAAGCTCAGAATTCTCAAAAAACAAACAGACAAGCCTTGTTCCTGACAATGCTCAATGTTATAAATATTCTAATGCCACATATTTTGTTCTGATTTTATGAATTTCATCACTAGAGTGTTTAATCACAATGTATTCTACTTTTCTTGAAGAAAATAGATCTATAAAAATCAAATCAAGCTTATAAGATCAGTCTTCCAGGTTGCTTTCTCTTACGCTATAACCTCCTCTCCTCCAGTATTTTTTCACCTACTGTGCAGATTCAAAGAATTACATGTTCAAAACTAGAGTCTGCGTGTATGCAGAGGAAGAACTGGTAAAAGAGGAGACACCATACTGAAGCTTTAACGACAGAGAGATGCCCTTGGGTTGCACACTCCACCAGCAGAACTGGCCAGTGCCTGCAGCTCTGGATTAGATGCTTTCTTGCCTAGTCCTCAGGAATGAGGGTGGGTGAAAAGAAGGAAGCATAAGGGACAAAGAGGCCTCATTTCACAGGAAATTAAAACACATCAAGAGCAGTAAATGTTTATCTTGAGATCCAGAACAGTTACCTGCCTTAAATAAAACAGGTAGGAAACAGATTCAGTTCCAACTTCTGCCTTGGATTTAACATCAAAGAGAGGAAAGTAGAAGAACAAGTCAAATGAAGACAGGGTGTGGGTGCGGGTGTTGGGGTGTGTGCATGCTGAACGTCTGTGTCTTCTTGGGCCACTGCACAAGCTAATGCATATGCAGGGACAACGCCGTAAGCCTAGCTGTGAAAAACAGTATTCTGCTTCAACTGTTTTAAGTTAACCAAAGCTGGATTTTTCAATCAAGCAGCTGAATGTTTTTTCTCATATTATCAGTAGCCTTTCTACCACTTTAGAAATTTCTGGTCACTTTAACAGCTCAAAGTTCTACTATCAATTTCTAATGTAATCACATTCCTTCCTGCTGTGTTGTATCTGTGCCTGCTAGGCTTTGCTGGTAACATAATACTTTAATGCTTCTGAAGACTCACTAAGTCACAAAATATGTAATGCAAATGAAAGCTTTTAACAGTATTAGAAGGCTCTAACCATTTAAGTTTATGGAAGAATTTCCCCAGGAGCACTTTACTTTACCCTACTGAGCTAACCTAGTTGGTTTTACTTAATGAAGACAGTGGCATCTAATCCATTTTCCACAAGTCTCATAAAATAAATACAGATCCATTTGCACTGAATTTTTTCTCGGTAGTGCTCTATACCAATTGTACTGTATACTGCTTTGATGTTCAATACAGCTACAAAGTTTAAATGAAAATGAACCAGACATGCAGAAGGAAAGCTTTTGAAAGAAACTGGAGGACACAGAGACGTGAATGCATGAGACAGACAGAGGAAATCTGTTTTAGATGGAATCTGCTGCTGAGAAGACAAATCGCTTATTACAGCCATGCACAGCTATAAAGTGATTCCAGATGGTGCCATTTGGTGAATAGAGATGGGAGCAGGAGATGGGAGAATCAAGATGTATATCTGTGAAGTACACTGGAAGTTCACACAGGATTTTAAGAGGAAGGTGAAGTCTTACACTAGGTCTTAAAAGCAAAGAACTGTTTGGGCTTAAGGCAGTGCAGCTTATGCAGCTTTGCATATATGCAAGTCATGAGAAACACCGTTCAGTACATGCATTTGTATAAGGTTGGATGTTTGAATACTATAAAGAAAAACAAAATCACAGAACACAGCAAGGAAATTCTGACAGGGTGAAGAAAAATCTAAGAATGACTGAATGTATGGAAATGGCAGCTCCATCAGAAAATGAGGGAAGAACAGAACAGGAGAAAAAGAAACTACGGCAGAATAAGCTTCAGTAAATCCAAGGTATCCGCAGAGTAAGGACAGAACACAAGTATTCCTTGCATTGTTTTGCCATCTGCTATTACTTATGGGTTCCAGTATATTTTTTATTGGATTAAAAAAAGCAACAAACCCTAACAAGAAAAAAACTCAAATCCCCAACAACAATAAAAAATTGATACCAAACAGTTACCAAGCAATAAACCAATTAGTATTAGCAGCAGGAACTTGTAAAGATTTATGTTGGCAAAGCAAATATATGTCCTGCTAAAGGATTACTTGATCAGCAAATAAGGAACAATCCACAGTCTCTACCAAGCTTAATTCTTCCTAACATCCCAAATAGAAAAAGTTAGGTTACAACTCACCTTGATTTGCAGTCCCCTGAAGAGTTTTGGCTTATCACTCCTGACAAAAGCTATGGTTTGGAGAAAAGAAAGATAATCAAACTCCTTCACTTGCATAAAGTAGCTTTACATTCAAGCTAGTATTCCCTGAATTATTTCTTTTGGAATAATGCTTTAGAAAGTATCTTAATGCCCTAAAAAAGTTAATCATACTAGAGCTATTATGCCTAAGGAACACCCTATTTTCCACTAGTAGTCCAAACAAGCTTCTTATCTGCTTGGATTTTCCTCAAACACTAGTGCAACTGTCTAAATCAGTGTATTTGCATGTACAACTGCCAGTCTTCAGCAGACTGGCCCACATGTAGCTGGGATACGTAAATGTGAGGAAAAGCATTAAGACTGATCAAAATCTGGCTGAAGATAAGCTTTGTGAGGGAGGCTAAATATGACACATATCCCATCAGCACGCTCCATGCAAGCTGCAGCAGTGCGGGTGAAAGGGCACAGAGGAAACTGTGGATAGAGGTGTTAATTCTTGCAAACAAGACAGACAATCTTCTCTTGCAGAGATCTCTGAGATTACACATCAAAACCCAGCAAGAAAACATGAACAGAAAACATTCTCTTGTTGGTATGTCCTCTTCTCTTGACAGTCCTAAAGACAATCAGCTTTAAGATGGACTCTTACGGCCTACTGTGTAGCTACACAGAGTAAAGTTCAGCTCTGAGGTGGGCTGCTGCTGAACAATTCATCACTCGAAGCAGCAGTCAGCAAACAAAAAGCATTAACAGCAGCATAGTCCCTGTACCCCTACGGCACAACCCAGGCCTTGTATTATCTTTAATTTTAAAAAGAAAAGGTTATACGAATTATTTCAGGGCAAAGTGTAAGAATAAACCCCTACTTCCAAACACTTTAGCCTAATGAATGTCTGAATTCTAGAAGTATTTAAAGTTTATTTAGAAAAATAGCATAGTCTTCATTCCTCCTTTTTACATTCAAGTTACGCTAAAGACTGAATTCTAATCTCTGACATTAAGTGGATTCAGGACACTCCTGTAGTATGTCAGTAGCATCTCCCCAAGGATGAACCCTGTCAGTACAGATTGACTCTTACAGAAGTGCTAGCCACATTTTAAAGCTGCTTTTGTGAGGTTAGACAACAATGAATCTCTCACAAATTGCAGTGCATCCAGCTGGAGCATGGAGATGAGTGCAACCTGAGGACTAATGTTTCATACTGCCTTACGAAGTGTAGTGCTTTCCTCTGTAATTGTAGAGATGTCCCCTGGCATCTTTATACCTATCTTTATATTACTGTAGACAGTTACCTTAACACTTTCTCAGTATGTGTATGCTGTGAGTGGCATTTATTTTCTTCCCTCTTCAATGGTGCTCTCTGTACAAATCAAAATCATATACTCTGCCTGCTGCACCAACCACTACAGTGTAAACGAGTCTAAAAAATACCAATGGCCCAATGAGCTGCCAGGTATACTAGAGCCCTGAAGAAGAAAACAAGGGTTGTTTTTGTTCTTTCTGTAGAACTATACGCTAATGTCATATTGTAAGCTGTACTTGTATAACAATCCCAAATAGCACTAAATAACCAGTACTTGCTCACATGCTACAGTTCAATTCCGATTTAAACTCAAAGACTTAATTTTCAGCTTCAGTGTTTCCCATGTCCTTCTGACCTGTTAGTTGTCCTGGCTGTCATCAACTGCAACATGCAAAAAAAAATGGTAAAGATATTTCTTATTCTTTGTAAAATCCACAGCATGTTGAACTATTTCAACAGGAATTTTTCCACATTTTTTCCCCAATTTAAAGCTAAACCTGAAATCAGTCTCTACGGCTTTATATGAAAAGGAGGTTGTAAGCAGCAGTCAGTATGGTGGGTAACTTTAATTGCAAAACTTTAAGAAAAATGGTAAGAGAGCACAGTAAAAAGGATAAAGTTTCAGACGCAAACCTGAACTGTGGAACTCAATTGTATTAAAGAATAGCCTTTGGGGGTTACCACAGGTTACGGCACTTTAAGCTTGTAACAGGTGTGAGGATTTGTTACTTATTTGACAGATGAAAACTCATTTGGACATGAGTGGCTGTTCTCTGGCTGCAGTGCTGGACTGAACAAGCTTGCATAAAATGGGAACAGAATTAGGTGGAGGAAGCAAGTATTCTACAGGCAGTATTACATTTTATCACTTTAAAAGTAGCTATTACACACTTGTATCAATGTCAAACGTCTAAATCTTCTGAAAGCTGAAGCACTACAGAACATTTTTCCTGATGTTTTAGACAACTGGAACAAGATCCGTTTCTGTTAATGGCATATATTTATTTCTAATGCTGATCATAGTTACTTTCTGCATTAGTCACTTGAATTTGCAGTGCAACAAAGAAACATTCACTGTACAAACAACTTAATTTGTATATTCTGAATTTCGGAAGCTAAAGTAAGCAACTAATATACTGGCATGCATTAAAAATACAGGTTATCCCATCAAACACTTTTTTCCTTTCCACAAAATAAGTTGAATAAACAGCCCTTGGAATTGAGGAGGTCAGGAAGTCAGATGCAGCTACAGCACACAATTTGGGACATATGCCTGCTTGCTCATGTGATGGGGTGCACCTTCAGCACTGCCCCAACAGTTTCCCCTCTACACCCTGAAATCAACACTGCTTCCTATGATCCTATGTCTGAAGGCTACTTGCATGTCTTTACACCATTTTTTTTAATAGTTTGATGTTTAATACTAAAATCCTAGCTACCTCCTCATTGTGCTCTCCTTGTAGCACCTTTAGAAATTACACACTGGAGAGAAACAAGCATTTATACAATCCATCCATGGGTGAGCAGGGAAGGCATTTTCCACTTCGACTTCCATAAGATGAACTCTGAGCTTAGTGCCATGACATGATGTTCCAGTGAATTAAACACCAGACTAGAAGTCAGAGCTGTTCTACTGCCAGCTTTGCAACTGTCCTTCCACATAATGTTAAGAAAACCACTTCACCTTATAAAAGATGTGCAATACCAAAGCATATGCCTTCTGTTTGAAGGCAATCCTAAGGTGAGCTAACAGAGCAGACTAGATTGCCATGCGATCAGCTACAATGAAAAGGTCAGAGAAAAGTACCAGGTGTGTGTGGGCATTTTAAAGCCTGCTCAGCACCAAACTGTTTTGCAAAGAGAGGCAATATCGAACAGTGCTTTTCAAGACCTAAAAGCATCCTCTGCCTGTGAACACAGCAGAACAGAGAAGCTCACTGCTATCACTGTAACGTCACTTTGTTTTGATATGTAACACCTATTTGTTTTGAGAGTCTGTGAAAACCAGCCTGTTGGAATTAAAGCCTGAAGTCCTAAATGGAGATTACGAAGGAATCTAAGAATCAGAGGCCCAAACGGCAAGTCTATGTATCTGCATGCACACACCTGCACTATTCTCCGAGGTACAGAAGGATATACCGTAAGAAAACTTCCTGACCCAAAATGGACATGACACTCTCCATGTGGAGTTGCAGATCTATATGCTAGGCATAACCTTTGTAAAGACAGTTGACTACCCACTGTTCTATATTATGGGCATGATCCAGACTACCGAGGATATCCACCATTCAGGAATATTCACATTATTTAGATTCCTGCTTTATGAGGAAAGATCTCATGCTTGATCTGTAACTGAAAAAATACTGTTGAGAAAAAAAATAACTTTATCTCTTAATACTTGAATGACAGCCAATATACAATGGCAGTAAAATCTCACACTAGTTTTCAAACAAATGTGCACGCAGACAAGCAATTTTAACCTTGTCTGTCTCTACACGCATCAGAAGGATTATAATGGCCTCAAATCAGAAAGGCCTGGAGGAGATTAAAAAACCTTACTGTCTCTATTATATCCTTTTCAGATTTTAATGGCAGAAAAGCACAAGTCAGAACTAGTCAAATCTTCAGCACAAGGTCAGCAATAAATTTTTACTGCACAATTTTTCCTCTTGGTAAGCTACAGCATGTCTTCTAGCAGGAATCTAATGTGATTAAGTATCTGCCAGTAATGGGAAACTGCACTTGTTCAAACTTCTAATCCTTTTGTTATTTAAAAAGCTGTGCTTTCCGTTTAGATTTGTTCCATTGCTTACTGTTATAACACTTACAAGGACTATGTATGCCCACGGGGATTCACCCAGCTTTTTACACTGCCTACACCCTTCTTAGTTTATCCTATTTTTCTAGTAAATGCAACCCTTTAGCTTCTTCTGAACGCTTGATGCTGTGTACAGATACACAACTTCATATTACAGATAAGTCATTAAAAATGCTGGCTGTGCACTGAAAAGCAGCTGCATACTTTTCTGATGGTGACTATCCCTGCTGTCCCTCAGTATTACACCAAAAGAGTCCATTATGCGATCATGGCAAGGAATTGTTAGTGCTTCAAGAGTAACATTAGAAAGGAATGCTTCCATCATCATTCATAAGTAAGGAAGGATGTTCCAAAATCTGTATGAAGAATGATCTATTTTTAAAAAAATATTTAAAGTCTTTGTGATGCATTTAAAATGTTGTTTCACACACTGAATTAGCAATAGGAAGCACATAAGTTATTACCAACTTTCAAAAGACTTGCATTTTATGGAACAGTAGCATGGTACTTTGTGCAACTCAATGCAGCACGTATGTTTTTATTTGATTTTTAAAACTCAAAAGTAAGAAAGACTAAATGTATATAAAATGTGTTACAGAAAAAACTGAAGTGATCTAATACTAATAAAAGAGGATGATTGAAATACTTGTAGGATTATCTGTAGTTTTTCTGAGTTAATTTCAATAAAGAAAACGCAGCATTACTTAGCATAAATCAATGAAATAAAGGGTAGTTTGCCTAACTTGGCCCTGAATTATTAGACACAAGCAGTTTGAAAGTAAAAAAAAAAAATACTAGAAACACAAGCTTGTGCAGAATGTCATAGATTTGTACGTTAAGAAAGGCAAAAAGGACTTGACCGTACCACAAACTTAACCATTTTGTACCTGAAATGAACTTGAATAAAGCAATGGTTTTATTGAGGCATTGCTAATTATCAAGTGTTAAACCTATGAAAAAGAAAAGCAACCAAAACAAGAGTAGCAGAGTGATATTTTATGAAGACAGAAAAACCCCAGCGTTTAATTATGTCACAAATACCTAAGCATTGCTAAGACATCTGGCAATATTTCCTAAAAATGTGAATGTGTAAGTCACTGGGAATACAGGCAAACCAAAAGCATTAGTTTCTTTCCTCATACTCTTCAATAATTTATTTTGGGGACATATAAATGCTCTGCAGTTTTGAAGATCGTGTGAGCCTGCTTCCAAAGATACCATGAAAGCCTAGCAACAAGATGGAACTACAGCAGACCTCAAACTCTCATTTACATTTTAAAGGCTATAGCTCTTTACCTTTTGGAGACCTCAGTCTCAGATAAGAATTTAAATATAAGAATTCATAAGGCACATCAATAACTACTATTTGTAGTCTATTAATCGAGTTACAATGCAGCTGTTCACAATTTCATACAAAGCACCACACGCTTTCAAAATCAAATCCAAGACAGAGCTCTGATCAAGTCTGAAGAAGAAAGTTCACAAAAAACCCACAGACAGGGTACTTTATAGAACCAGCAGACCAAAAGACATTTCCAAATCTGAAGAGGACCATTGTTTTAGTTTCTGTATAATCTGCTTACCAAAGACTATGATAAAACGATGCATGTCTGCCACTATAGTATCCTACATTTCTTAGCAAGAGTTTTACTAATATTTCTACCAATGCAAGATTTAAGGTTAATAAAAGTTTCTAACCTTCCTCCTCCAGTGTAAGAATTGCAAATTAAAATAACCTGGAAATAAGTGATCTTACCTACAAATACAATCCCATAACAAATTACACTTTAGTAGCTAAAAGAATCCCCTTCACGATTGCAAACCTGGGCAATGTAAGAGTGCTTACTGACCCTGAAGTCAGAGGATCTAATGTAGTTGCATACTGCATGAGTTCAAGGATGAAGGACCTTGTTCCTCTAACAGATTTGCTGGGAGCACGTCCATTTCTCAACTAAGAGAGCCACACAGGGAGAGGTGACAGTTATTCTATTGATGAACAAAAGGAATGCAGAGAAATAGCAAAGAAATACTCAATTAAACCCCCCAGCCTAATTAAGTTATTGTTAAACTGGAAAGAACACAGGAGTCCAGACACTGTGATCTCCCATCTCATCATTAACAGAACATGGCTGCCACCAAAAAGTCAACTTAAAACAAATATGCTGGGTTAATCACTGACCCAGCTAGTTTATTATGCTATTTCAGAGACTTAGTTTTATGGATGTCAGTCAAAAACTGTTACATTTTCTGTGTTTCCTGGTATAATAAGATACTGCTTCATCTATGAATCTTGTCACTGAAGTTTTCAACGTTCCACTTTGATGAAGTGCTTTTAAATGGTAAATATTTAAGAACAATTTTATACAGAACAATTTCAAAATATATGTAATATAGGAATTAATTTTACAGTACAGCATTTATAATGAAGCAATTTATTTTTAAGGGAAACTTAACAGGAGAAATATTTCAGCACTGAACTTAGAGAAACTTACAGAAACCTGTAAGTGGTCTGTTCCCTGACTTAGCACAAGAAGATGTATTTGAAAAACATAATAGACATCCCTGGCCATATTCACAAGGGCATTTAATACTTTGCTATGGTATTGCAAAGAATAACATTCAGTTTACGATTGAGATAATCTTGCCAAGGACTAGATTTTTTCATCACTTGTCACTTCTTTGCTTTCCCAGTATCTACAAATATATTTCATATGTAATGGTTCTCCCATATCAGGCACACAGGTGTATTCAGCAACTATTTTAGCCTAAAATTATATAACCAGTAATTCTGATACAAATTTTGATACAGAAGGACCACAGAATATTGCATTTAGTTACCATGAGCAATGCAGGTTTTTCCAACTGTGTAATATCCTTACTGTGTAACTTTTACAAACATTTATTAATTCAACAAATTAATATTAACTATTAACACAAATACTACAAATTAATGATTTTAAGGTGTGAATCTCATAAAACAAACATGCACACTATTCATCCTTTGGCCAAATAAAATATAATCCAGAAGTAGTCTGTGACAAATCAAGTCTGTGAGAGTAAACAGTGACAAAACAATTTACACAGGTGCTTAAAAGTGAAGACTTCACAGTCAGATACAGGAGTAACATATACTAATCCAAGGAATACTAATACATACACAGTCCTGCAATTAGTGGTGCCATTTTCTGTATATTCTGGAAAAAGAAAAAATCCCAACAAAATCCTAGCAGAAGCTATAGGAAAGGAATCAAGAGTTATTTGTGATAAGACATTGCCAATGACAAGCTACACAGTTCAATGAAGCCTACAAAAACAATGCCTCGAAAGCAGCAGCATGACCTTCAGGCAACCTAACTTCCGTAGCAAACATCAAACTGAAAAGTTAAAACAGCAACACTTCTTGAATGTTAATGTCTTAAGATGAAGACATTAAATACCTGTTTCTGGTACAAGTTAAAATCAAGGGGAAAAAAATCACAATAGAAGTATTCTTAGATTAATACTAACGTAAGGACAAATTCCAGCTGGAAGAATATATTCTACTGCTTTTTAAAATTTCTAAGTATGCTCTTAAAATTTAATTCCAACCTGTTTTAATACTCTAGAAGTAAATTTGGTCAAGATAAATTTAGATTGGGTAACTGCAGAAACTGGTAATGAACAGGCAAACAAGAACTTAAGCACACTAGTCAGTCCTTTTTTTCCTTCTCACTGTACCAAAGAACTGGTAGTTAAAATCTACTGAAAAACCACTGAAATTCATTCAGTCATTTTAAAAAGCAAGTTATATGATTAATTGAATGCAAATCTTTGAGCATCTTTAAATAACAAAGGACTGAAAGGAAAATAAATCTTTAAAATGTTCAGGCTTTTCCTTTTGTACTGTAAGCTTCTGGAACATGTTCGCAGCAGAAATTAAGGGCCATTTCCTTTTAGGACCTACTGAGGACATAACGCAGGTGGGAGTCAGGCCAATAGGTTGACCTCTTCCTTCAAACCAACAGCTCAAAAGAGCACTTCAGTGTAATAAATTCACAACCATGAAGAAGCTGAGCGAACAGGCAACAACAGTTGGGAATGTTTTTATGTTTACTAAATTTGAATAGTCACGGAGATAATATGGACTCCTGTGCTAATAAAGTTAATCTCCTTGTGCCCCTGCACTAAACAAGTCATTTAAACAATCCCTCTTCTGGCATTTTAAACAGTGGAAAAGAGAAAATAGTTCGGCTCTGGTCTCGCGGTCAACTGAACTGTATGTGGGTAGAGGTGGAAGGAGAGGGTCTAAAGCAGCACAACTTACATAAATTATAATCTGTTTTAAAATCTTCTCACGTGTTTGTCAGTCAGCCTTCAAACAGGCAGGTATGAATACTGACCACGGTAGATGGAGACATGCTGTTTGTGCAATTTTTTTGTCTAACGCTAGACTAGATTAGTTTTTGTTCTCTATGCATCTGTGTCCAACGTACAGTATTAGGATCTTCATCACGGGGGGTGGGAGGGAATCTAAGTAGTGCTATCACCTAAGCTCTTCCCCATTTATAAGAAAATTCCAGTTTGAAATTTCTCACAGATGTTTTTCCTGCAGCTTCTTCCCACCACACACTGATGATACCGATTTTCCTTTTAAACTACCGTATTCCACTTGTTACAGATTTGCTAATAAGTTAAGATTGATTGACTTTATTTGATTGATTATTTGATTTTATAAAATCAATTATGTAATAGAAATATAGAAGGGTAAGAAATATATTTTAATGAAACTTCTATAGTAAAAGCTGCTATAAAAATCCTCTGTACAGCCCCATACTAAGGCCGGAGGTATTGGTCAGAATCACCTAGTAGGAATGTTTAGAACTTAGATAACAGACTTAAGATTTGAGATGATTGTTCATATGTAACCTAGGAAAATGTACTGAAATGTCAAAATGAGAATTAATGTGAACTGGGGAAAGTCGAGTGAAGCAACCCATAGTTGCCGGCCAAGAAACAGTTACCTTAAGTGAAAGGTAATTCCGGCAGGGGGAGATCGAGACCACCGACTCATATACCACCTACCCAAATGGTACCCCAGACCCATTTCCGGACCTTTCTAACCTTTATTGCGCAGAATCGGATATGGGAGGAGAGTATGTTAATGATTTATGGGAAAACTTATGATTTTGTATGAATACTCAATGAATATGTACGGATGAGTTTTATAAAAGGTGTATGATTTTGAACCATGGTGTGCGTTGATCGTGAGAGGACTCACGCACGCACCCGGCCGTTAATAAAGAAGTGTCTGCTTATCTACATCACATTGGTGTCAATAAGTTCTTCATTCCGAGATTTCGGTAACACATTCACTTTAGTTGACATTATCCACAGACAAAACAATTCTACTAGAGGATCTGTGAAAAGGAAGTAGTTCTGTAAGTGCACAATACAATTTCATTACTGGAGACCAGTTCCATGAGTCTCAGGTCAATGCAACTTTCCTGACATAATATATGAAATTTATGATATATGAAATTTATGACTACTTGTAGTAGTACTTAAAAGCACATTTTGTCATTCAGCTGTGAAAGGATTTCATATTTGAAAGAGCAGTAGTGGCTTTACTTACCCTGGACTTGAGGGAACCTTCCCAGTTTTCATCCACATACCTCTAGGACAGCTCCTGCATAAAGCTGTAATGAAAAAAAGCTGTTAGTGACATAAAAATTCTAAATCACTAGTTTACTTATGGCATGTTATCTGTTGAACTATTTTTCTTTGAAAAGACAATATGCTATTGTGTTGATAGTACCTACAAATAAGATCTTAAATAGAATCACAATTCCAGACCTGCCTCCAATTTAATGCAACAACAGACTGTTCCCTCAAGACACATGATAATTTTCATTTATTATATTAAAAATGTAAAAACAGGAACAAAGTTCATGTCAGATATACTGTTGCTGGATGCAAAGTTTCATTTTAAAAAAATGAACACAACTGAACATTTTACAATGCAACTTACAGACTAACAATAGGAAAACAACTTTCTCCCCAAAGATGCTAAGAAAAGTCTAATTAGGTGAAATTTTAGTTTCCATTTTAAACCTAACTTGGACAGTGAAATACTGTTTATAATAAAGAAAAGGCAATGAATTTAGACTTACAATTTGGGCTAACTATTAGTAGCTTATTGTAGTTAACTGGGATTGCAGAAAGGACAGATCACATTAACAGACCTCAGCTGAAGTAATATATGCAGGCTGGACTAAATTTGATGCTTGTACTTAGATGTCACTCACTTCTGACAGCTATACAAGATACTCAGATGCAGTGTTCTTAAAGCTAAATAGAAGTTCATTTCAATTTTATGTGCTATCTAAATAAAAAAACCCTATTGATAACCTATTGATCTTGTATATTGTCACATGTTTTTAAACTTCCTGGTTTGTTTCTTTTTGCAACATGCAATTGATTCTATAGTTTGATGAATCTTAAATCTAAACAACAAATTTTTCCAGCTACTGTAAAGTTAGGCATTTTAATCTTACATAGCTGTCAATACTGTATACCAAATCATGTCCTTCTAACCCTGAAACCCCACTGTTAACAGAGAAGCTGACAGAATAAGCTTCAGTTAATTTTTTTAAATTCAATTCATTACCTTCTACAAACAACTAAGACCCCTGCTTTCATTCTCTTTCAGACAGTGTCTTCATAACAAATGTGCAAGTCAGGACATGGAAAATATAACCTTACTGAAGTGAAGCAAATCCACGTTTCACTTACAATATGAAATGTGAATACGTGTAATTAAAAGTGAGCTTTCACTATGAAATTTAATCAGCACTAACCCCTCTGAAAAAGGGGTGACAAGTTGTAAAAGAGAACCATACATGATATGACAGAAATCTCAGAGACAATTAACTTTGTCACCTATATATGTAGGCATTATGGACAGCCAGGAATACATCTTCATTTCAGAATACGAATCTTCTGAATTCAGGTCCAACTCAATACTTGCCTAAATTCTACAAATTAGAATATAACTACTCAAATCATTTGCAGGGAAATAACAACTTCTTTCCTGACACAAACTAATCTGTAATCATTACTTCCACAGGAAACAACTAAAAACGTTACATTACATTATCTCTTCAGAACAGCATCTCAGAAATTTGCTTAACTGCATTTAGATTTTTAACTAGACATTAGATTTAAGATAAAACCTAACCCAGGACTGCTATGAAACAATACTTGAGATCAAAAATACCAATTTTTTAAAAAAGCTTTTTCTCACTGCTCAAAGATTTTAATTAAAAAAAGGCGCTGATAAACAGCTCAGATACTAGCTTGCATAATTAAAGTTCCTCTGGACTTAAAACATGAAGTAATTACCAAGATAGAGGAAATATGGAATACTGAGATTATAAACTTAATTTACCTTGTCTCTATTAATTATTGTTTAAAAAGTTCAACAATAATTATATCAGCAGTTCTAGATTTAGATATTAGTTTGCACACTCACTAATACACTGAACATTTATACTTGTTCTCTGATACTAACCATTATCTGCATTTTTCTATCAAGAAGTTAATATAAAGAAGTAGACAAAGGCATAAATAGCTTTTTTCTGTCTAATTATTTCATTTATGAGTATAAAGAACTATGTACACCCAAATTTAGGACAATGGTAAAATGAGCATTTTTCAATTCTCATTACTGCAATTAATTCTTACAGTTCATTTCTTCCTTTCAAACAAGGATTTCTATGGAACAAGATCACTGTAAACTACTAAAACTATTAAACTACTCAAATACTTAGTTACTAACATATATGTTATATTTAACTATATAATATATAGTTATATATAACTTATATATACTTAAAACTAGTTTAATACTTAAACTATTAAAAACTACCCCCAGTTTGTAACTCCTAGACAATATCTGATAGAAGTGAAGTTTAACAAAGAAAACAGCTCAGTTGCTGATGTCTATATTTTGAGCTTGTGACTGCCCTAATTGAAGCCCAACTGTGCTGATACAAAAAAATTCAGATTCACGCTGGGACAAACAGCTGCTGTCTAGATGGCCGGACAAGAAAAAAAGAAAAATCAACTGGCTTCATTTATAAATCTAAACAAAGGTGTCTTTTGCAAGAAACACAGGTTTATTTGCATCACTTAGCCCACAACAAAAGCATACTTGTTAGTATCTGCTGCTGCTACCATCTCATCATGTCCAGAGCAGATGTCTTCCAAACTTACTTGTGAAGGCAATTACTGTGTTCAAGTATTACTAAGAATGACATGTATCACTCAGTGTGGAGGCATACAAACATGTCGAGTCAGTTCATTACACAATGCTTAACTCATAAGTTAGTTCATTTTAAAATAATGCTTCACTTGTTTTAGTGCTCATGAAAGTGGGTTTACTACTACAAGCAACGAAATAAAGACTCTCTAAACTATTACTACTGTTCATTTTAACATCCAAAACAAGTCCTGCTATGACTTCCAGGCTGATTCATGTCTGCATCTATAAAAATAACTTAGCTTTTTTTAAAACATTCTAGTGGTGTGCTTTCTAAGGCTATTGTGACAAAATCTGAACTCTTCCCTCATCTTTTACAAAGCATTGTCTTGAGTTAAGTTTCATTCAAAAGCTTTTTGTAAACACCCAAAGGTCTTGTAATAGTTCACACTGATGTAATGAAGATGGCTCTTCACAACTGAGAGGAGGAAAACCACACTATCAGTCATGCCTGCTTTAATAATAAAGGAAAGTGGTAATTATAACAGAATAAGCCATTTACATAAGAATCATATTAAAAATATGTATTGTAAAAATAACTGTTCCAGCAATAAAAAGCAAGGAACCTTAACTTAGGTTAAAGAAAACATTTCACTGGTTATTAGGAAGAGAGTTGAAGTAATTTCTGCAAGACAACATTCCAGCAGCGTTTCATTTATACATAGATATGGTACTGTTATCACAATAACTCATGTTAAAAACTCCAGAAGAAAAATTAAATTCCTGCTACAACGCTGCTATATAACTCTTAAAAACTAAACAGGAACTCAGATCAAACCAAACTGAAAAAACGGTACTTAACAGTGATTGCTTCTTGATAATAATAAAATGATGTTAGATCAAAGGTGACAAAAGAAGTTTTGTAAAATACAATAAATTATCACTAATTTTACTTCCATAGCACCTATATTTTGCATAGTGGTTTCTTCTAACTACTGACTAAGCCTGACCTTGCAGAGTTTACAAAGTGTCACTCAAACTGGATTTGTACAGCTGTTTGCAATCAGCTGAAAAAAAAATTGTAGTACCATCATGTCTTAAGACATGCAATGAAACAGACTGTTAAGATAAAGCCACACAATGGTAAACAGCTATCTTACGGTATCTGGATTTTCTCAGATACCTGCGTATTTTCCTGTCCTAACATCAAACAGTTTAAAAAAAAAAATAGTTAAGCTCTGAAAACAAATGGTAAAGCACACTTATGACTACTGCTAAAACTCTGGAATTTTCAGTTGCCTCAGGTACAAGACAATCTTTTACTAAATATTTACCAAAACTAATCTCTTTTCAATGCAAAGAATTTTTGTTTTTATGAAATTCGCTGTAATTTTGATTTTATGTTACTATATAAGCAGATCTGCCAAAGAAACCTCCTCATCCCCTATCAACGGATACTAGAGTTTTACTTCAAGTAAGTCAGGAAAGATAAGGATATTATTATTCTTATTGGCCGAAGTTACTTGGCATGTGCAAACCTGTATTGTTTTAAAATAAGGTGCATGATCTCTTTTTTCAAAGGCATGCAAATTAAGTTTTAGTGTCCCACCCACAAAGCAAAGCAAGTTAAGAACTGAGTTGTTCTGAGAAATAGTCAACAAAGAGATTTTGATGCAAGTTTCTTCTGCTCTTGCCTAAACTATTATAAGTACCAATTAATTAGTTACTTTTACTAGAAAACTACGTTAGTTAAAAGAAAGGAATATACATTGTGATATAAAATATTTTGTTTTCCATGGGGACAGAATGTGGGGTATTTGTATGAACAGCTAGAAGTTTTAAAAAAAAATAAATCACTCTAGTCTTCCCCTTTCCTGGAGACAGAAAGTGAGCAAGAATCTGTGGGTCAGCAGAGAGCAGTCAGAAAGCCTCACTGCCAGGAACAGTTATGAATTGCTGTTCTGTAATGCAAAAAGCCAATAAAGTCATTGCTACACACACATCACTCAGATCTGATGTAATCAGTAAATTTAGCAACAAAGAAACTGCTCCTATTCACAACTCATGATCCAGTGAAGGCAGATGCCTAACTCTTAAATAAGAGTTTGGAAACAAAGAGTCAGTCAAAAAAAGTTATCTGAATTAGCACTATGTATTACAGGCAAATTCCTCTGAAGAAAGCTCAAGCAGAATCTAAGCTTGCATTTATTTGCAGGGAAGGAAACTCCCAACAGAATACGAGGGTGACAAGTTACAATGAGCATGTTTAAGCACCGAAATAATTTATAGGAAAGCTTGTAGAATCTATATCTTTGGAGATCTTCAGAACTTTTGAGTTCTGCTTTGAACTCAACTTTTTCATTCTGAATGTACACAACACAGTTGTACATTACTATTCAAATCTTCAGCATACAGAAAGTGTGTCATCCATTAAGTGTCTTATTTTTTGGTGTTAAAAAATCTCCTCCACGCAGTATTAAGTAAACAGTTTTGCTCTTTGAATCCAGCCACCACCAAAAAGCTCAAAACCAACTTCCCTTCCTGGCAGACTATTTTTTGTTAACTTTGCTCTCAGAATGGTTTGGTATAAGGTCATGTGAGCAAAAGATGAAAATGCAGAAGCTGAGCAGCCATCAATTCTAGACCTCCAGAGCTGCAGCATGGATTAGATGGTGTGAATGCCCAATTTACCTGAGTGGCAGTGGAGGCAGTGCAGAGTGGAATAGAGAAGGGTGGCAGAAAAAGGGCTCCTGTGTACAGACTCACTTGGATCTGGTTAACAGAATTATATAAACTAAAACGTAGAGAATGTTAACAGTTTAAATTCTAATTTTGGAACACACTGTCCAATTAACTTAGCTATCTAACCACCTACTTGTCTCTAGAAGCAGAATCACCGAACATCTCATATTCTCCAGAATCTGTGCTTTTTTAAAGTTGCAAAGAAAACATTCAGAACAGAACTCATCAACTGTTTAATCTGACTTTGCGCATTCAAGTAATTTTGAGACTGTACTTTTTGAAGTTGTTTTCAACAGAGTCAAATACCAGTATTTTATCCAGATGGAGGAGGTCAGACTTCATTAGCTAAACCTATTCCATTCACCATCACAGATGCGCATCAACAACTGTAACTCAGACTTAGCAAATATACATTTATCATTTCCTTAACTTTTCTTTTTCACTGATAAGATTAGAAAGTGCTCTTCCATATGTAAGGCTTGCCCTGCTACAGACAGATAATCTATTTTACCTTAGTTTATCTGACAGAGATGAACCTTCAGTGAATCTTAAACATTGACTAGCTAGCTGGACCTTCCTTATCTAGGACTACTGTTTGTCAACATAGTTTTCATTGCTGATAACAACATGTACAGAATGAAGGGAAAGAGTGTACATGGTAAAGTTCTTGAGAAGGACATCCACTTCACATTTTTAGTACGAGGTATGGTTGTGCATAATATTTGGAAGTGACAGTATTCTTTCTCAACTAGAGAGAACAATCATCTCAATTACCCAACTTCTCCATCAATATTCCTCAAAGTAATTCCTCTGAACTGTATGGGACACGTTTTTAGTTAAAAGCAAACTTTGAAGGGAGGTCATTTGACGTATCTGATTGATTTGAATGTTAAAATAAGCTGTCACTGAATTATGTTATTTTGAAAATTCACACTTAGTAAAAACAATGAACGTGAACCATTTTTAGGTAGCATGTTAAAAATAAGGAGTACATCCACGTAAAAGCACAACTTGATTTTTACAAAGCAGACAAAGAATTTTATACAATCCAGCTTTTTCTGTCTTGTGGTTTTTGAGAAACAGCTACATGTAAACTAAAATTCTAATGAATTGGTATCACTTACACTTATGTTACACTACTGAGGTGTCAACGAATTCTAAGTAGTTCTCTATTTTTACCCATCAAGTTAAAAACCAAGAGATGAGACTGCTTCATTGGAACTATTCATATTAAAAGTCTCTGGCAGAAAGAGGAGGCTGCCAACAGTAATTTTTGAGTTTAGCACTTTAAATAGTGAAATGAAAAGAAAAAACCCTAAAAAATGAAACTAAATTGGGTCATGCAAGAGTAGCCTAAAGCATTAAAAGCATTTCAAATTTCTCTACAGTTGGTAATTATTGTGAGTTTTATATACTATTTTGAGTTTTAAAAAGCAAGTCTGAACAAGAATGTCACCTTGCTCCTCCTTGTAATTCATAACAGCACATTTAAAACATCTGTACATATAAAAAGATGAGAATTTTATAAGAACTTTCAACTTGATTTTTTATTAAAAGTAGCACACAGTCAATTACAGTGGGCATGTTTATTACTAATATTACACTAAAATATTTGTTTTGTTTCCAGGAGGGGTCCAACACTAATTCCACCCAAAGAAGTGGTTTTAAGTTATGGTCAAACTACATCATAAGGAGCATATAAGCATTATCCATTAGGATTAAAATAAACTGTTCTGAGGAACAGTTTTCTGCATACATGCTCATCTCCTACTCTACAATGTTTAAAGGCCTATGTAACAATTTTGTTGTGAGTGACAAAGTAGACTACAGCAAACTGAATTTGTATAGGCATATTTTTTACCTTTCAGTGAAATTAAGAGTCATCTTTTCCTCAGAACAGAGCAAGCTGAATGTTAGCAGGTACTTCATACGTGGACTAAACACGTATAATTCACTCTTCTGTTGCATATTGTCCCTCACCTCTGTATTCTTCACTCAGAAACAAGCCCCTCAAATTGTGTGATACTATGCAGAAACAGGTGGCTGACATGGAAGAAGGGGTCAGAGCCCAGGCTTCACTTTTGACAGACTAAGTTCTGTGGTTTTGCAGGGTTGAAACAGGCTGAATCATTAATATCTTAAAATGATTTCCCACAATTTCAAGTACCAAGGACTTGCAACAAAAATAATCTCATCTTGATGTGGTGAAAACAGGTATAACCTTCCTGCAGAAACCACAAAAGAACCTGGTTAAGTACAGCACCAGTTACAATGTAATAGCTAGCAAACAGGTCTGCAACATGCCTCATTGCCACGTTTAGATCAATCCAGCTGCAAAACTGCTTACCCAACTGGTCAGGGGAAATACATAAAACTCTAGGAAAGATTCCTCTGCTGTACTTTGGGTTTTCTCCCCATTTTCCAGAGTGTTTTACTATGCATTCTTAGGATTTTATCTCCAGTTGGTTTTCAGCATTTTTCAAAATGTTGAGAAAGCATAATACTTAAAGGTCACTAAATTCCACTCTTTTCTAAATCTCATCCATTCTGTTTGTCTACAGCTAATGGGGTTATGTCCCTAGACTTGCATTAACTTTCAAACAGCAGTCATAAATACTGAAAATCATTTTAGGTTCAGGTAGGATGTAGAATGAGGAGCTGCATGTAAAGCAACCTTAAGATATAGGCTTTAAGATTTTTTGGAAAAATAGCAAAGTTTAAGTTGCCCATCTTTATTTCAGGTTAATATTTCACAATACTTCCATGTCAAAATGAAAGGAACCTTCTGTATTTACTGGTGCAGAAAGAACATCAAGTTGGAAACCTCCCCTCTTACAGCACAATAATCCTTTTCAAGTTTCTGAAATATTTTAGTTTGTCTTGTTACATCTAGTATGAGTTTGGTGAAAAATAACCCTAGATTTCTCACTGTCTTAGCAATGCAGAGGCCAGACATTTCAATAAATTGTTAAACCATACTTTGACAGCTTGTATTTTGACAACCCTGAATATGTGCACAAGATAGTTGCTAAAAATGTCAGGATTTTATGTTTTTGCTTGAATTTTTACAGTGGCACTGTTATTACCCATCTGTATGTAACTTTATGCATATAGACTTCTATATTGTTACGTTTGCCTTGATTTACAACAGAATCATAAACTATTTAGAAATAGCATATGATAGACACATGTGATGTTACCCATGACAACTGGCCATCTACACCATCCATCCTCATGTCTCAAATTTCCTGGCCAACTTTTGCTTACACCTGATGTTACATTATCTAATTCATCAAACACCATAACAATAACAAATCAAAGTGCTGAAATTCAACACATCTTAGTGAGCAAAATATATTTCAAAGCTCCGTTTAGCAATATTGATTACTTTTAAGGGTTGTAGCAATCCTGCACAGTGCAACTGTGAAATTTAATGTATTGCAAATTTCATTACAGAGTTGATTCTTAAAATCAATTTGGATTTTGACATGCATATATTGTGTATTATAATCTTAGATTTATCTCAACAATTAATGGAATATGCTTATCGCTATGTCTGAAGTGATCACACAGCATAAGTGAAGCTGCAGATGGAGTGCAGCTATTTTCAGCTACTGCAAAATATGGACAATCTCTCCTGCTACTACAATTTCACGCACAGTTAGCTTCACCTCCATTTCATCCTTCTACATTTTACACACCAGCAGTACTCTGCATCTGACAGACTGAGGCTTAAAACTTGCAGCTGTCTAAAGCAATACTGTTTAAGCTACCTTCTAAATTAGTCTGGAAGTGAATACAAAATCTCTAGAAGAGGAGAAAATACCCAAAATATTTTTTTCATTTTACCCACAGTACAATTATAAAGTAATAAAAATATCTCATCGGACAGGTGTCAGCAGAAGTTAAGAGCAAGACAAACACTGAATAACAAGATTACCTCACAGCTATTTTCCACAATGTCAATTCACAGAATACTGGACCAATAACAAGACCAGGGTTAATAAACATTTTTCAAGGATATGAAACAGTTGAAATCTGTCAACATCTCATCTGAGGTTGCACTGATGCTGTGCAGCACAAAATATTTTTAGGACTGGGCATATTTCACAGATCATTTGTGAACAGTAACAATGACAGACAAAAATTCTCAGATACACATGCTATCACCTTACCTTTAATTTTAAATTCTCATTTAAAACTCAGGCACAAGTTGTGCAATAAAATAACTCTTGCTTTCTAACACTTGACACATACTTACAAGAAGAATTAACTTTGAATCCTGAAGTCTGTCCAGGAATTCTAGTAGTTTGCAAGTTTGTAGCTCAAACTGCAAACATGCTGTGTCACATGATCTGAACAGTGACCTGCTCACATAATGAACAAGCTAGGTCATGTACTGGAATCATGGTTCGGAAAAAAACCCATAATCATACACTTTGATGATGTTCAAGCATGTAGTCACAGCATCAACAACACCCAGAGCATGCTCTGGAACTCTGCAACATATAAAGCTGCTAATCAGCAAGTTAGACATCTTACACTTAGATGCAAGTTGTTAGAGTAAGATTTAAAAAAAATCTTCAAGGAAGAGGGTAGGGAAAAAAAACCAAACTTTTAAAGACTTTCAACATCTATTCACTCTTGACTATCAAATTTTCATTAGAAAGATTTCTATTATAACCTGAAAAAAACCAGGGAAAGGGGAAAAATTACAGCAAAAGGCAGCATTCAGTTTTTCCATTCTTCATGCATATCATGAGAATACTACTTTAGCAAGAAATTACTATGCTCAATTACAGACACCTATTACAACCAGCACTATGATAAAATACAAGTCAATCCAAAATGTGATGATTCTGAATATATTTGTGGTCATTCTTCCCAACATTACTTTTCCACTGGCTAGTCTTCAAGGAAGATTACTCAGTATAAATTTAAAAAAAAAATGAAAAAAGCTTCCACAATCAGAAAATACAAAAATATATATTTCCAAGTAGTGGTAACAGTATAAAAAACCTTCCACCTTCTGAAACAGCATTCAAAACATTAGAAACAATGCTATAATTTAGCACACAGCCATTATGTTACAACAATCCAGTATTTCTATTCACACACACCGTATGGAAAAGCCTGCACTCAAAACTGGATATGAAAGTGCATGAAAATATTATCGTAATCACTCCATGCTGATACTTAACATGCTAACTCCAGATCTCAAGTATAACTTGTTCTAAATTTCTTACTTCCGTGACATTTTTGAAAAGCTAAAATACTAATCAAGATGTACATTTTTCTGTGCTATATCAGGAAATTGTTCATATTTACTGCAAAGCGCAAGCAGAAAATGAAGCTGGGTAAACCAACACAAATAGATTAAAACCCCTAAAACTTATAATACACAATTTCTTGGTTCCCATGAATATACAACAAATACTGTTCACTATGTGAAGGGATTTGTTGAACAACCCTGAGACCTCATCTAGCCCTATGCTATTTGTTCGACTACATTCTGCATGACTAAAATAGAAGTTTTGAAACTAGAAACATTTATAATGTAAAGCCCTGACCACAAAATGGCATTTGATTAGTCTTACTCAAAAAAGTATGATTATCCACACAGTGAAATCTAGGTCTGATTCACGATAATCATAAATATCTACTGATTTAAAATCTTTTGGTTGACCCGGCTTTTATTCCCGTAACGTTTACAATACAAACTATGTTACATCCTTGAGTAAATTACTGATAAATTGATAAAGACAGATTATTTTTTTCCTCAGAAGTCACACTGACAGAAATGCAACAACTCCTCTAGCTTATTTTCCCAACAAATGACAACAGAAATTATCCTGCTCCACAAGTGCTTGTGCTGTATCTTATGCACACTGAGGGAAAACTTTACGAATACTACCTGAACAAATAAGAGCATCCTCTTCTTAGATGACAACAGGAAGCCTTGCTGCTGCCACCGTAACTGTCACTGGTTGTGGTACACAACCACAGCACAACTGGAGATGCCTTCCTGTTTTTCCATTCCCTTTTAGTGCATTTCATTAGGTTTTATCCTGAAACTGTTCAGCTTTTGTGCATGTATAGATATATACATACATATACACAAGAACTATGGCATTTTCCAGAGACAACTTTACAAGATTCCTATATCTAGTAAAGAAAAAGTCTTATATATCAAGTCCCATAAGGATTGTACTGAAATATTGCTCCAAGCATTCTTTTGTCAATATATGAAACCGCACAATTTATAGTCTTGCCTCTTACCTTAATAGCCTGCCAATATTAAGGAACTACTAATTATCAATTCTCTGCAAGTCTCAAACACTTGTTTCTTGATATTTATTATATTGTACCTAACATCGTAATCAGTAATTTTATTAAAAATTTTAGGCACAATTTTTCTTCAATATTATGGTGAATTTAATTGACAGGAGAAATATGTTAGATCTCCTCATTATTTTCATGGTGTCAGTTATATAGCTATCTCCCAGCGACTAAAAATAATTTCAGCATCTCTTCTCCATGAAATCTCTACTTTCCTGATAAATCACTGGTCTTCAATGTATTCTAGAGTGCTTTTTAAACAAACATATTTGAAAGCATAGGTTCTTTTCAAGAGCTCTGTAAAAATTCTTCCTTGCTGATGTACCTTAAGATACATAAGGTTTTGCCTTAGCCTAACTGCCTGAAGCACAGCATGGGCTCCGAGCAAGATCATTCCCAGTATTTCTAGCTGTTAGAACTTAGCTGTTCCCATCACTGCAGAATGGAATTGAGCAGTCCTGCTTCTGTCAGGTTTGTGCCACTTCAGGAGCTGACCTGACAGCTACACCAGCCTTTTGTTTCTCAGGACTGAACTGAACTATCCTGGCCTACCCCATTACACCATGGTCAGTGACCGAGCAACAGCTGCAATCAAGGACACCTGTCTCCTCATCCTTTTTTTTTTTTTTTTCCCTCTTCAAATCCCATACATATTTCAATGTAAAGAAATTGGACATAGCTCCCATTAGTCACTTCATGCTAGAGAAGGGCTTGTACAGGGGCATTATTTTAGAGCAGTATGGCAAGTTGCAAATCTAGTCCCTACATATACTAGACTATTGAGAAAAGTTGCATTTTCCTCTTGAGATTATACTCCAGATGGCCATATATTTTTAACATATATAAACATAACGTGTTAAATTATTGCACAAAGGACCTGTTCCAAAACCCACCTTTCTAGTTTCCAGCTGAGCTTCTTCTTGGCAGCACTGCCTGCAGAATGGATCCAACTGATTCAGATTGAACTGTCCAAGAAGGTTGCAAGAACTGCATAGCAAGTTACTGGAGAAGCCCAGCTCTCTGCAAGCTTCTGATGACAACTGTGTTCCATATACACTTACCTGAAAATCAATACGTTATACTTTAGTATTAAATTTGATGTTTAAAAAAAAAAAAAAAGGAAGACTAAATTCTTTCATGATTAGGAAGAACAACTAAGTCTCTTGCAACTGTTTTACAGTAATAACTAATGGTCTGCTCCTAAGTGCAAAACACCATCTTATGGTCTTAACAATGGTCTTGAACTAATAGCAAAAATTCTACACACCCATAATACATATATTTCAAGGTATCAGATCTGCCAAAATTCATTTATATACACTTCTGACAACTACTGTTTTTCCACAGCTAGCTCTAAATTAAGAAAAAAACAAGCATAATGAATCAGCTGAAACACACACAACTACAGCTCTCTAAAGCCCGCTCTTTCAAAACAATTTCAGTAAAATTCATATCACTGAAAACACACTTGGAAAATAAGTGCAACAGCTAAGCTTGGGAAAAGCACAAACAGGGAGTGACAGAATAGACTGCTCAACAAGGCATACAAGTAGAATTTTAATTTCATGTTTGCATTAATGTTACAGGAAAATTGCATATTAGAAGTGGAAGTGTAGATAGAAACCCGCAATTCTGATTTACTAGTAATACATTAAAGTAGGCAACTCAATTACATGTTTTCTATGTAAAACACCGGTTCTGTTTTTAATAAGCAGCAAACCCATTTTTACCAACTATGCCAACACTTAAAATATTTGGGGGTTGTATTTCTCACACCCTTGCTTAAACCTTTTTTTCCAGCTGTATGCTAGTGAGAGGGTGGGGAAGCAAGAGAGGAAACAGTTTTTGCAGATGCTTCTCAGTCTGGGTAAAAGCCCTCAGGCAAAACCCACATCTAGAACCCCAACAAAACAATCAGCCAGCACCTCTGTGTTCAGAGAAGAGTGAGATGATACCAGCAAACTGGACTGGATGATAACAGATCAAGAGTCAGAAGAAGTATGCTGGGCCAAACAGAAAAATACAGAAGAAAAACTAAGTTTGTCCTTCAGCAAACCAGACTTTCTTCACATTCACCTATCATTTAACACATACAGCATAACCAAGTAAGGCAGAGACAAAACCCATTTCCTCTGCTGAAGTGGCCAACCTATGGCCAAAAGAAAGACATGTCACTGATGTGACAGACAGGAAGCGTTATGGATTAGGAACCGGTAGAAAATATTAGGTGCCTCATTATTCTGTTTCTCTGTATCTGCTAAAAAAGTTAAAGCATGAACAGAAAAGTATAACGTACAGAAAGTTATTCTGAAATTACTATTTTGTCAGGCAGAAAGCTATTTTTCTTCTTCCTAAAGGACACTTAAAGTAATTTCTAAGTACGACAGCAGGCAAGCAAAAATCGGACGCTCTTATGCTATTCCTCACATTTTTGAATCTGTGCACCTGAGAGCAAAAATGGCTTTACTGGAATTGTCATTTTGCTTCCACCAGCAACACTCTTTGCACCTTTCCCCAACAGAGCTCTAGAGCATCTGCATATATAGGGTCAACACTCTCCTGTTTTGGGGGGAGGGACGACCAACCAAAAAACAACATATGAAAGCAATAAAAGTCTCCATTACAAGATAATTCCTTAGTGAAGAAGTTCTGGTTTCACAGCAAGCTTGAAACAGCTTGAGAATAAAACTACAGGGAGGAGGAAAAGAAAAAAAGAGAAACTGGCACTCCCTAGTATCTTCCCTCAATTTTTAGTACCATAACTACTGTATTATCCTGAAGTAAGTACACGAATTGTAATAAGTGTCTGTTTAGGATTAGAAAAGAACCCTCACATTTCAAAAGCTAACTTCCCACGAGTACAAGATAATTTCAGTTACTCAGCCAGTGATGCGCCTCAGCAGCGGCATGCTCTCCTTTGAAACTTTGATTACAAATACACATTACACGACTGCTTTGCTTTCACATTAGATAATTTAATATATTAAAACAAATGTAGCATCAATACAAACTGCTTTAGTGTGTACTTAAGAGTTAAGGGTGAAAAGTTTGAACAGGTCTTTTGTATAACCTCATGTCTCTGGAGTTCAAGTGGGTCCAAACCGGAGGAGCCTGACCTTCCTGCAAGCCGAGGGAGAGCCCTCCCCGGACAGCCTTCCCCTAGGAACCACAGCCCGCCCAGCTTCCCTTCCCAAACCCATCCTTAACTGCGTAACCCGGGTCACGAAGTTGATAGCAGCACGCAAATCCCGTTACAAACTGTAAATTTATTTCAGGCGACACCGCAAGCGCCACGCGGCCCACCCCGTTTTCCGAGCCGAGGGGACAAAGCAGGGCCGAGGGGAGGGCAAGGCGGAGGCGTTCAGGCTCCACAACGCGCCTCTCGCAGCCGGGAGCAGAGGCAGCATGAGCAGGAGGGCAGAGGGCAGGAACAGACAACAGGCTGCGATAAAGAGCGCAAGAGGCGGCCACGGAGGCAGGAGAGGGCCGAGGCTCAGGACGACGCCCCGGGTACGGGACGAGGTGGGGTGGGCAGGGCAAGGCCCGCTGCATCCGCCTCCCGCTACGGGACACGTCAGTCTCCCTCCCCCTACACCTGCACTTTTTCTCCCACGAAATTGCAGCCGCAGTCAGCCCCGAGCGCGAAAAAAACCGGAACGGCCTCTCACCGCCTGCAGCCCCACTAGCAACCAGAACCAGCAACGCCCCAGGGCCGACAACTCGACAGCCACCGCCATCTTGGTGCCGAACGCTCCTGCCAGCGTCGCCGGAAGGCTGCTGAGGGACCTCACCGGGCGCGGGTGCCCGACGCGCTGCCTGATACGAGAGAGGGCAGACGTCCTCCCGACCCCGGCACCACAGGCAGAAACTGCTAACCCAGAGCACCCGCGGGAAGCGCCTTTTAGTCTGTTCAGAGCAGCGCTCCGCAGCAAGGCTAGAGGAGGCGCCGCTCCGCAGCCTTAGTCAGGCATTGCGGAAACAACCCTGAATGAGGTCCTTTCCGGACAGTTGCTGCCAACCGGCATGTAAGCCGCAAGCCCCGGCGATTGACAGCCGGCCTGAGCAATGCGGTCGTGCCTTTCTCCAGCGCCGCGGCGCCTGTGCGCAACGAGGGTGGGCAGGTGGGTGGGACCGCAAGAGGGGCACCCAATCACGAAGGGACGCATGTAGGCGGGGCATCGCGAGGGCCCGGCAGCTCGGAGACGAGGGGGAAGAAGGAGGAGCCGACGTTTCGTGGGCGGGGCGTCGCCTGAGCGGGGCCAATCCCGCGCAGGGAGAGGCGGGGCGTCTGCAGTACCGCCCAATGGCGGAGGGCGCGGGGGCGGTCCCGCCGCCGGGACTCGGTGGCGGCGGGGGGGGGGCGAGCGCGCGGTCGGGCGTTCCGTTGCTGAGCAGCGCACGCAGACGGGGGAGGGGCGCGCCGGCGGCCGCCGCGCGGCGGTTGGTGACGGGCGCGCGGGCAGCGCGGCGATGTGAGAGCGGCGGCGGGCCCTGTCGCGCAACCCCAGCCGCGCTCCCTTCGCCTCCCCTTGCTCGCGCCGTCCCTGCGGCGGCGGCGGCGGCGGCTCCCGCCGGCCTGCGCGGCCGGGCCCCGCGTTATGTCGTGATCCCGGGCGGGCGGCGCTGCTGCTGCTGCTCATGGGGCTGCTCAGGATTATGCTGCCGCCCAAGTTGCAGCTGCTGGCGGTGCTGGTTTTCGGGGTGGCCGTGCTTTTCCTGGAGAACCAGATCCAGAAGCTGGAGGAGTCCCGCGGCAAGCTGGGTGAGCGGCGGCGGGGCGCGGCCGGGGGCCTGGGCCGGGGCCCGGGGCGTGGGCGGGCGGCCCGGCGGCGGGCGCGGGAGGGGTCGCCGCCCGCCCCCCCCACGCCTCGGTGTGCCCCGGGCCGGGGCGTGGGGACACGCTCCGCTGGCCGCTCCCACGCGGCCCCCGTGTTTACATGCCCGACACGGTGAAGGGCCGGATCGATACGCGCTGGGGGCTGCGGGGGGGCTGTCAGCCGCGCAGGCGGCAGCCTTGGCCCCTGAGTCCGTTTGCGTGCGGGCTCTGCGGGTCGGCAGCGCTAGAGGGACGCCGCCGGGAGCGGCGCGCTGCCCGTCGTGGCCGGGCGCGTTGTCCGAACCGGGCCGCGGGGAGCGGGAAGCGGGGCCGGGCAGCCCGGCAGGCGGGGGGCAACGGGGGTGCCGAGCGTGTGCCCGGGTCTGCTGCAGCGCGGCACCGGCGGCTGCCACTTCAGCGGCTGCCTCCGGCGGTTTGCCAACGCCTGACATTGCAAAGGAAAGCACAGTGTGAAAAAAAAACAACCCAAACCAAATCCAAACAACAAAACACCTAGAGACATCGCTCCTGCGGACAAATGGGCAGTTTGTTTTACGCTCACGGGATGCAGGGTATTTTCTGCAGGTTGCTGAGTGGAGCTAGGGATCGCCTAGACAGTCGCTGAGCTGTAGTTGAACAGAGTAATGATGAACATGACAACTCTTCTGTAAGATTTCTTTTGCTTTTCCTGCTTCAAAAAGACCTTGTTAGAGTAAGATCTGCCTGGTAGGTAACATATTACTACTTCATCTGTTGTACGTAAGGCTGCAGAACTTGTATAGATTTTACGTTACTTAATTAAGGGTCTCAGGGATGTGAAAAAATACCATTCTGAACCCAGTCTGTGGTGCCTGAGTTTTAAAACCCGAGCAATGACACTTCTGGTCTGGGGACTGGTCTGCAAACATTGTTGGTTTGAGTCCTCATATTATTTGACTGTACTAAGGTACTTTAGACTATGAACACTTGGAGTTTGTAGGAAGACAAGTGCACATGTTATGTCCCTACCGGTCTTCAAACTCGAAGTGGCCTTTGAGTGACATGGAAAGTTTCACAATGAGCTTCTAGCAGCACCGGAGTCAGCTTAACGTAACACTGAGATGTATGAATGCTGTTCGGATTTCATTTCTCAGCATTTCTTTTCCACTTTGCTCTCTCTGAACTGGATGTTAGAAATTAGGACCCTTGACATGGCAGTGGTTGACTGCTTGAGGTACAGGCTGCTCTTACTCTGCATATTTTTCAACTGAAAGTTCATACCGGTTGTAATCAAGGCATAATTTTTGCAGGATCTCAATAACTGTAAATAAAAATTTAAAGAAGAAAGTGGGTGAAACTGGAAGGTAATTCAAGCAGATGTTAACGTAGTGCTCAAGGTTTGGTGGAATTTTCTATCCATCTGTCTTAAACTGGTTGGTACCCGTGGCTTCAGTGCCTCTGTTGCAGGCAGGGTGTGTTACTTTAGGGAAATCTACCTCCTGGCATGAAAAGATTAACATAATGCATGTGACAATAAAGAATTTTGCTGGTAAAACTTCCTTTTCTTCATTAATGTATGTGCAATGGGCATGATTAAGTTATGTATTTAGAGGATTAAAATACACAGCTCATACTGCTTTGGGACAAGAATGTAATTACTATGTTCTGCTGATTTTATTTCTTAAGGAGAAGGGAAAACTATTGTAAAGTTTATTGAAAGTATAATGAGAATTTGCTTTTTGAGCAACTTACTAGTGATTCTCTAAAACCTGTGTAAAGAGGAGAAAAAGAGTTTTCTGCAACAGCTTTGAACTCGGGTTCTGTGTTTTTTTTAACGTGAGAGTATGCTTTGTTAAAAAGCTTCTGGCTGTCTAAATGTTTCCTTTTTTACATACTGTTTTGGTATGTATTTCATGACTAGCAAATATTAAGGCTTCATTACAGAAAATTTTTTACCATCATGGTTGGTGGTATTTCTACTGAGCCATAATATGGAGAATGATTTTCTCCAAATCAAAGTAATTAGTTGGCCTAATGCACTTGAATTTCAGTCTTTCTCCCTGCCCGGCGAAAGAATGAGGGGTGTGTGTGGGAAGAGGCAGTGATACTATGATTCGATGATAATGACAAAGTAGTTCTTTTGGTCTTTCAGTTATGTTTCAGTGGGTGCTTTATGTTAGAAGTCATGTGGCATATTGTTTGGGTACTGGGTTTTGAACTATGCTATCTGTTTGCTTTGATACATCATGATAAACTGTCATGTTGGAAAGTAATTACAAGAATTAGGAGCCGACTAGGAAAACCAAATGACTTCAGAATTGAATAGCAAATAAAATAATTCTGCCTTTTTATAAGCAGTTTTAATAATATTCAGCCATACTTTCTAAAAGAAAGTAACATACCACTACTTTGTCTGTTGTATGTAAGGCTGCAGAACTTGTGTAGATTTTACGTTACTTAATTAAGGGTCTCAGGGATGTGAAATAATGCCCATTTCTTTGCATATGAGCAACTCCTGATTCTGTACTGAACAACTGGTGTGTGTGTGGTAATTTCAGTTCAACATCTTAAAATACCTTGCCTGTAACATGAAATTTGAGCATGTTTCTGGGAGAAAAAAGAATGGGAACCTCTTTCTTCCTGTAAGACTTTATATAGGTAAAACTCAGTCACCCTGGCAAACTTTTCCTGTTTAAAGTTGAGAAGTACAGGTGACAGAAACAAATGACCATCGCAAATGCTGATGCTTTTTTTCTTTGTGATGAGATTATTATGATCCTATTACAATTTTAAAAGGTATTTGTAAACCTGTGGGTTTCTTCATCACATGAAAGATAACTCCCTAATTAAAAAAATAAAGAACAATCAAAATATTCATTCTAACTTCTCTGCAGCTGTTGGACTTCTTAAGCTCTTTACAGATAGCTCGTAGCAGTGAGATCACAGGCAGAGCCCAGGCAGAACCCAGTTTCAAGTACTTTTTTGGTGAGCTTTGTACATACAGCTGTTAATCTTGTATGTTATTTTCAAGTTTGCATGTAAAGGCAGCTAAAGTGGCATTCTCTCCAGACTAAGCTGTTCCCAGTTGCCAGTGAATACTTTAGTGTTTTTATTTACGCCTGTTTGTAGGTGCTTGGCCATTACCTCTAGGAATGCACAG
The DNA here is from genome assembly GCF_023634155.1 of Falco peregrinus. Classification (NCBI taxonomy): domain Eukaryota; kingdom Metazoa; phylum Chordata; class Aves; order Falconiformes; family Falconidae; genus Falco; species Falco peregrinus. The sequence continues at coordinate 18,634,658 of NC_073730.1, read as the reverse complement.
TCCTAACAGAGGGTATCGCATGTGAAAGGCAGATGTTGAGGTTTGCACTATCATTCCTGGAACAGAGATAATGTCTGACCATCCCCTTTGGTTTATGGAAGCCTGGTGGGTTCCGCTCTGTGTATGGTTTAAACTGACCTAGCATGAAACATCTACCATGTCATCTCCTGCATTGCCATGAGTGTTCATGGTGAGTTGGATCAAAAACCTGATACAGCTGGAAGTAATTGATCCCTCTCTTCTCTCCCCAAAATTTAGTAATGTGTTGGTGGAGAGAAGGAAGAAAAGAGGGAAATTTGTATGTGTTCTAGTTCTTCTGTTAAATTAATTTTATTCTACAATAGCAAGTACTAGAAGCACGTCAGTAGCAGGTGGGGGAAGTCTGCCTCATTCAAGGAAGGATAGATTAGAGATCGTGAGGATAGTAGATGGGTAAGGATTAGATTACTCTTTGGTGGGGTAGATGTGCGGTAATGCTGCTACTTTCTAGCTCTTTAGTAATACTTATCTATTGGATTTTGAAAATAGTCCATGTCTGAGTAACATAATATACTGTGACAGGGAGAGCAAGGATTGAACAACTATTACTGTTGCAAATTCTGCTTCAGATCGTGTTGAAACACTGGTTAGCTGTATTGTGGGAGTATTTCTTCTGCTAAGTGATAAATTTAGAGCTCATATCTGTTAATTCAGCACCTTGAATTCAGCATATAGAAATCTGTCATTTGAAAGAAATTCCTAATGTTTAACTTAAAAAAAAAAAGAAAATAGTTGAGAATATGTGAGTAATTTGAAAGGCTAAGGCTCTTTTCCTACGCTCAGGGAAGAAAATTTAATTGGTGATTAACTGATTGCCAGATTTTTATTATTTTTAAGGTAGTTGCCTAGCACCTGTGGCCCTTGCTGGGGTAGTATCCTTCTAAGCACTGTGCAAGTACCTAAGAAACCACTGTTCCTTCAAAGTTAAATGATTTAACTTCCCAGTGATTAAATCTTATGCTTTCTAGAAATATGAGAGTATCTGCTTTTGGGGGATGTTGAAATAATTGGTATCCTATGTTTCCTTCATTTAGAAATAAAAAATAATCTCCTGTCAATAGGCCTGCCAGTTGCATGTGTTTGGAAAATCCCTCAGAAAACTTCTTAATTTGTCCCTCATAATATAGCATGCATGGCTCCTTAGTATATTATTTATATTTGAACTTCATTTGTAAAGAGTAGTTTGTGATTGTTGGCAGTTCTGGCTGCACACAGCTATGCAAATAATTTACTAGCATTTCTTTTAAATATAGCTCTATTGCCCAATAGTTATTATTTTCCGCTGAGTAGCCTGAGGCATTCTTTCAGAAGCTGTTTTCTGGTGTACCAGGTTTCCTGAAATAAGAGTTTTAATGCTGCTTCCTCAGTATATCTTCAGCCAGTGAAACACTCTTCCATTTTGCCTTGCTGGTTCTATCATACTTTTTCATTTAGTTCCCCCTTACCATGCCCCGAGTCGTTCCAGGAACTTTCAGAATAAATTTTTAACTACTCCCATACTATGGTTGTACTTGCCATTGAAAATTGTGATATAGAGCAACTGTATGAATTTTATTTTATTTATTTCTTTATTATCTTATTGTTTGTAATTTTATATTTATTTATAACTTTTTTGGGGTTAAGTGTTGCAGCTGCTGCTGTTGCATTTTCTATGAAATCGGTAATGTCTGAATTTTGACTAATACAGAACTGTGCATGTTCGCAAACATGTACCAAGATGGTTCAGACTTCTTAACGGGCTCCGAGGCTCGATCTCACCGCTTTTTGCTGGCACTCCAGCAGCTGTTTCTAATGGTGGAAGTAAGAGGCACAACTTTTAAAATTTCTTTCCTCTTCTGCAAGGCTGCACACGAGAAGCTCCAGTGTTGTACCCAGTTCGCAGCCTTCATGCTTTTAGTGAAACGGGTTTGAGAATTAGTGATGTGGTGAGAGCTGTGCCTTCATCTCTAATAGCAGATGCTGTCCTGAAGAGTTATCTGGCAAGGGGATATTTTTGTTAGACATATTTTGAGGGCAGTTCTGAGAGATTAAATGGACTTGAGAAATCAGATAAAGCTTACGCCTCCGGTCCCTCCAGCCATGGACTGCAGTGAGTGAGGGAATCGCCAGGTAAGACACTGCATCTCTAGATTCTCCATTGGAAAAGGTCAGGTTTGGGCTAGTGCATATCTGCGGATGTTACTTCTTAATGCACAAATTTAAGTTGAAGAGCTCAAAGACTTACAATACCATCCCCCAGGGATATTCTGGAAAAGAGCCATGATTGCAATCAGGTGTTTAGGATAGAAGGGCTTGTTGGACAGCCAAAGAAATGCAAGTGCTGTACTCCTCCTCCTCTTTGTGAATTGATGCAATACTACAGATTTCGTAACGGTAGCTGTGAGGTAGGTTCAAGGCTGAGAACCTCAGGAGAGAGTGTTTAAAGGAGATCTAGGTCCTGTTCTTCCATATATTTTTTTTTTCTACATAGGAAGTGAGATTGCATTATTTCAATGATGAAATACCTGGCAGGTTTTAGCAATGTGCTTGGCACTGAAAAGAAAAAGTGGTAGCACTGCTGGAAATCAGAAAAAACTACTTTTAATGCCTTTATTTACTGTGATAAAGTAACTAAAATGACATTATGGCATGTGACACACCAACGCTCCCTTTGTTTTTCTTGTCTATTTTCTACTGCTGAGTATGGTGAAAGAAACTAAAATTTTCATGTCTGCAACATGCCTTTGAAATGGAACGATTGGAAGTTGCTGTCGTTTTTTTTTAGTTCTCACTGGAGATTATTATCAAAGGGACTGGTTTAAAACACAGCAAAACCCTAACAAAACCAGAGACCCCCCTCAAATACTCCACCAAATTAAAATTGACTGGTTGTGCAATTTATGTATGTATATATGTATATAAACACATACAAAATGTATACATATTTAAAAAATCAAAAGCCCCAAACAGCCCTTGCTAAACTACTTAAACTTCTGAATTAGCATAACAGGTTAAACTATTGCTTTCCAGTTTATAATGTGCATCTGAAGTGAAATGAATTTTAGTTGGGTTGTTTTTTTTTCTGTATTTCCGGAAACTGACATATTTGCAGTTGAATTCTTTTTTTACACTTTGTATTGCCCCTGGCTGTTGAAGTTAGGGACATTTGAACAGTACATGAACAAGTGATTTCCATATCTACTGACTGGCGACTGTGAGTCACTCACTGTTAGACTTACTCTGGCCAGACTTATCTTGTCGTCTAAGAATTAATGCCTTCCCTCAAATTCATGCTTCTCTTCAGGAAATAGATGGCTTTTGCACGTGGTATCCACCATGCATTATCGCTTAATTGGGTCAAAAGACAGCCTTTTTGTGTAATTGTGTGCAATCTGTAGTTTTTGTCACTTAACTGAAATGTATTTAAACCTTGTCAAAGCAGTATTAAAATAGTGGTAAGTGCTTTGCTTGAAATGTGGTGCTATTTATCTGTTTATATATTTGAAATACTGGCTTAGCAAGCATAATGAAAGTGCCATGCTGTGGAAAAATAGCTGAACTGTTACATGTATTTGTATTATTTTTTCAACCAGAAATAAAAGATAAAAGACTGAGTGAAAGGAGTCCAGTGTTGAGAGAGGCATCTGAAATTTGGCCAGCTGGCTGCAGCCTTTCATCAATATGTACAGACTTTTAACTGCAATCTGTCCTAGTCACTATCTAGATGGGGGGCGGGTGGTGTCTTATTCAAACCCTTAGCTTTGTGTGATACTCAAGCCCATCAATTCTGTTGGATTTGCCCACTCCCCTAAAAACTTGTGGCCCTGTGAAGTTGTTGTATTCAAAGCAAAGTCTTCATTCTCCTATGAGAGAAAAGCCAACCTCTTTCCTTCCTGGAACTGGGTCAGTTGGTTCTTTATCCAAACTCCCTCCCCCCGGCCCCCAACTCCTCACCACTTGACCTTTTAAGTTTTGGAGAACTGAAGTCCCTCCATTTGGCATTCCTATCGGTAATTGCATGTATTAAAATTACTGCTAGTTCTGATTATAATTGGGCACTAAAGGTATAAATTCTCAATACTTGCAGAAGCATCCGTGTTGCACATGTATGTATGTTTTTGTGTCAGGAATATGCTGACTACCAGGACATCAGTGTTATTGCAGGATGTGCCCTTGAGCGTTAGGGTCTTGCTTCATATTGAGTCTCTGTATGTTCCCAAGTAATTAATTCATTGCTGTGATTTAGCTTTTTATGGCTATAAATTAAGAAGATATTTTTACCATAGAGGTATTGTTTTCAGATATGTCTGCAAGAAGCCCAACTACATCTGCATGTCTTCTCACTTCTAGTATTCAGGGTATTATTGTTGTCCTTACTTTGCAATATCCTTGTGTCATCATGATTCCAATAACATTACTGCTATAATAATTATTATTCAAGCTTTCTGGTAGTGATAAAATTCATCACGAGTAGCTAGGAGTCTAGGGCAGTGAGAGAATTAATAAGATAATTAAATTACAAAAAGTATTTGGAAAGAAGCTATCTATCACTTTGGCCCAGTCTTTGCATTTCTTTAGGTCCATCCTCTATATCCAGTTAGAGTTTAAAATGACAGCTGACATCCTTTTTTTTATCAACTTGCTGTTTAATTCTGAATACTAATTTGTGTTGAAACATATGTAAAACTTAAGTGCTGTTTTGATAAAACAGCTTTTGATGATTTTGAAGTGTTTATGCAAACCTTATGCATAATTGCTGTAAAACTGTAAAGAGTATGGGGATGGGATCTTAGGTTCCTTAAATTAAAATGCATATCTTCCCCATTTACTTGTGTAGTGGGTTTTCTCTCAGATCTTATTTTATATTCATCTTTATATATATGAACTACACAGGGGAAGGTAAGTAATAAATAAATCTATAATGTATATGATTATAATAAACATAAATGTTATCCATGTATATATCCCTCACCCTCATTGTCTGTATTTTCCAATGTTGTAGTATAAGACTAATCTTTCTTGGACAACAGATTGAAAGGCAGTAGCATTCCATTCAACTTTTTAAAATGTGCAAAAAGGCTGTTGAGATCATGAAGGAACTTGGAGATAGGAGAGCAATTGCACAGAGACTATGCTTGTTCTCACTTTCTGCAAAGTGGAGAGGGAAATCCAACTGATTTTTTTTTTCCTCCTGAATCTTTTCCCTGCATATCTTTCCATTTTCAGTATTTCTGTTCTCTTCTTTTCTGGATATATTGTTGTTGAACATACTCAGAAAAATTGTATAAATAGCATATCTGTGTTTTCATTGAAATATATGCATTTCTTTACATTGATTGTGTGAGGGGCTTTGAAGGAGGTTTTGCAGTAGTAGAAGTCTCTTTTTGCAAAATGTGGCATTTGCTGTGCGTTTTAATATACAAAGCATTAGTCAGTAATTGATTGTTTTATATTGGAGTTGATTTTGATCATTCATTCTGACCAATGGATTTCTGTAGTTCTGAGAAGGATTTACAAATTTAGAGTAAAAGGGAATGAAGTCAAAAAGTAGGGTGTGAAAATGATAGAATCTTATTCTGACACATTAAATAGACCAAAAAGTGTCTCCAGAACAAAACGAAGCAGTCTAAGATTTTATCTCCTTTAACATTTGAATGACAAATGTGAATTGAGGAGAAAATAACTTTTTGGAAGACCTAAGTTCAAATTTTTGTTTCCTTCAAAAAACAGGGATTCATTTTTACAAAAGCTGAGCCCAGCCATGTCCTTCCATTGCCTGTGGTAAAAGTGTATCTCACAAGGCTTTATTCCCACGCTGAAGGACAAAAATACTATACCTTGTCTGTTGACCAAAACACTTGAGCCCAAGTGTATGATCACTTTCTGAAGATGTCATTTTGTACCCAGTGCACAAAATACCTTGTGTGAGGATCTGTGGTTTTGGAGACAAAGTCATAATGTCAGGTTTTGTGTAGCTTGGTGTTGAATGAAGCATTTCATAGGTAGAATCCTGTTTCAGCTGCATTCCCACTGACAACTTTGGAGCCAGGATTTTTCAGCATCTCATTTGTCAGTAAACCTTCAGCAGTATGTGTTCTTAAAAGTGAGAAAACTTATTTTCCTGGCAGAATATCTATAACTGCGTACTATTACTAATACATTATCCTATGAACTCTGCTGAGATGACCATAGCACTAAAATGCTTTCCCTTAATCAAGTTGGTGCCTTTGGGAATATTGAGTGTCTTATAGTTTGCCCCTCTTTTTTTTTTTTTTTTTTTTAATTTTAAGCCAAACAGAAGAAGCTTTCAAAGCCCTCCTGCATGTCTGACAACAATTTAGTCTGTTTTAATAGGGTTTTAGGCAAATTAAATATTTTGTATTAACTTTGGTGATGCTGCCAACAAGGCAAGGTTTCCAAGATAAGTACCTAATAAATAGTTTGCTGTCTTATGATGAAGCAATTAGATCTTACTGTCCAATTTGATGACTTCAGAGTGTGTAAAGTGGGATTGGACTTGCTATGTTTCAGAACTCCATTTCACTTAACACAGGTAGCATTTCAAGAGTAGATGTATATTTGTTTTTTGGAGAATGTTCTTGATTACAAAGTGACCTTTTTCAGTATGATCATTTAGTAGGAATTGGAACATTGCATATTTTTACTTTCTTGTTAAAACAAATTTTATTTTTTAAACACTTCTGGGCTTCCCTCCCTCTGCTTTCTAAATTGTTAGTCCTAACGTGCTGCTTGTGCAGCTGCTGGTGGTTTGAGTGAAGACAAAACTTGCAGTAGCTCCTGTGTTTTAGCAGGACCTGTTTAAAGTTATCTTCAACAGGAGTGTACTTCATGTTTTCGTTTGATCAAGCTGTAACCAAAAAAACCCCAGAAACCTAGAAAATTTATGGCATACTGCTTGATTTATATACTACTAAATTAAGGCTTATAGTCTGTGTGTTTAATGTGTGTGCAGTAATCTAGGTGTTTTCTGCTATGAGATGTACCAGCACACCATACTTTTTAGTAGGCTGGTAGTATTTATTCTAGTCCTTGAACTGCCTCACAAACATGCTTTCTGAGCCAAAAGCAAAGGCTGAATGACCAGAAATACCTTTCTAAGCTTTACGTTTAAACATAGCAGTGTTCATAACCTGTCATGTCTGGTGCAAACTTGAATTTTATCTTTGAAACTATTCAATGGCCAAAGCAGTTAGGATTACTTTTCCACAGAATTCGGCTGGAGCAACTTTTATTCCAAAGTTTTGAATTTTGAGGAGAGGTTTTGGAAGGGGTGATGGAGTAAAATTGCTGTCAGTCATGGAGGTGCATAAGAGGGCTTGAGAAGTCACAAGACCCAACAGATGAGCTGTCAAAGCTAGCAGCGGGTGCATACAATGTTGTTGCCCCAGCAGTGTGCCCAGCACTCTTGTGGGATAGTGTTACCCCATTGCCAGCCAGGGTGGTAACCAAAGGTGTGCCCAGCTGCTCCTCCAGCAGGGACCAGAGCATGGAGTACGAAGCTAAAGCAATCTCATTTTCAGATTAGTTCAGTGCTTTGGGCTTTGAGCTGCAGAGATGGCATATGTTTGCTTCTGGACAGGAAAGGACAGCCACCCCTTCATCCAACCCAGAAAAAATTGGTAGAGCATATTTGTCAGGCTCCTTAGTTATTCATGAAGCATGTGAAATGCATTCAGCCTAAAGGCAAATTTATCTTGTAAGCGCGTGGTCAAGCTTAGAGGAGAATATTAAAGAAGAACTTTTGAAGAGGGGAAATGAGGAGTAGAAAGGACATGCATGTGAGGATCAGTGCAACTTTTGCATGTGTGAGCTATCCACAATCTCTATGATTCCAACAGAAAGGCAGAGAGTATTTTCAAGGCTGGCTTCGCTCTAATTTAACAGTCTGAAAATGTACTTGCTTCTGATTCCTTTTGCTATGTCGTTTACCCTCTACAATACTATTACACCCTCCTTTCTGATGAAAAAATGACATAAAACTGAGGTGGTCATTTAGCAGCAAGAAATGATAAATCAAGTAGTAAAATATTTAAATGCATCCTCTTCTGGTTTTCCTGTCTGTGCTTTCCAAACCATGCTCTGAAAAACATGGTCTTGCTAAAATTCCGAGGGAGCATTTTTCTAAACATTTGTGGTCACTGGAGCAACCCAAAGCATTTTTTCTGGTGATTTTTATGTGCCTACTTATGTGTGATTGCATAGTGCAGATGGCAAGGCAGTCTTAATATGAGAATTAGGAAAGAGGAATAGATGATAAATTACTCACGTATCAAGTTTAAAGAAAAAAATACACATGTAAAGGAGGAATGAAGATACTGAAAGACGTGGTTTTTTTCTTTTTCTTTCTTTCTTGTTCTAAGCTGTAGAAGAAAAGCCCTTAGAAACTGAAAGAACATTTTCATATTTTTCCAGGAGCATTATTGGTGATTATGTGTAAGTTTTAAGTATGTGCACTATTTGGTGGAAGCTTGTGTCAAGGTTGCAGTTAAAAGTGCCTATTGTTTTGTGATAAGTAATGGGATGTAATAAATTAAATTTCTTTAACTGGTACTGTAAAATTTACATACAACGTATTTGTTTTGCTGGAATTGATGAGAAAAGGTTTTAAATGTTAACTAAGATTGAAATACTGGTTTTCAGGAATGAATGTTGGTAAACAGGGTAAACTTTTTTTCTAGACTTGCTTCCTCTCATTGTTATACCATCTTAAAACAATATGGAAATAAAAATAGCACTTAGATCATGTGCTTTGTAAGTATGAAAAAACCCTACTAAATGTCTAATAACATGACACTTAAGCAACAAAATCTGTCAAATATATAGCAGCAGGAATATGAAATACAGTGATTGTTGCTACATCTCTTTTACTTAGTATATATTAATTATGTGTGTGTAAATATAAACATGAGGTGGTACTCTAAAGATAACTAGTATGCAAAGAAACCTATATGAAAATCCTCTCAGATATCCAGGAATTGATTTGGATGAGTTTTATGCCCTTGATGGAATCACATATCCAGAAACTCTCCACAAATCTGTTAATCCTTCAACATTTGCTGTATCAGGTTCCATAATTATGGAGTAACCTAAACTGGCAAGAATATTTGGCTTCTCTACAGGAACATATCTAAGCCTTACAAATATGTATCAGGCAAAACTACCAGGTAGTTTAAAGCTTTACTAACTGATAAGGGTTAACCAAGTAAAAACTGTAAAAAGGGATTGTTCTTTTTCATTTGTTCAAAACCTTTTGTTACAAGGAATTTGAGAAGCTAAAATAACTGATATTTGAGGATTGGAAATGCATTGATTTTGAACATGCCTAAACTTGCTGGTTTATGTAATTTCAGTAACACCCTTCATAGTTTTCCTGCGCTATTTAATATACGGCATTTTGTGGTGACAAGATTTTAAGTAACTGCATGCTGTATGAGATGGAACATGGTAATGTAGCGTATGCTGATGGTTTGTGTATGTGTCCTCATCTTGTCCCAGGGAGGCCTTCATAGAAGTTTTGAGTGTTGTGTTTGTGTCAGAGCAAAGAACCTTTGTTCTAGGAAGTTTGTAGACAGAAAAAAGTAATGATTTGAGGGTAATTATTTTCTTAACTTTACTACTGCTTCCTGTTTGACCTAAATGCAAGGTCAAAATTAGCTAAAAATATCCCAACATTCTTTGAAAAGTATGGCACTTAAATTATTAGAAAGTACAAAGTTTTTAGGAGGTGTATCATTCAAGAACTGTTACCATATGTCACAGAGCATATGAATTAGTTGCTAGAAGTATTCGTGGATAATGGTGGCTGGTTTTCTCTAATAATTAATTTAAAAAACAAGTAACAGTTGGCACTTCTCTAAACTATGTCTGAGCTTACTGCAATAATTATACATTTTATTGGTATTGTTTTATTGTACTCTGCCTTGACAGTAGTACTGATTTTATAAATGTAAAATTAGTTATGGTTTAATTCCTTTTTTTAAAAATAAAAGATAGTCTGATCTAAAGCAAACTTCCCAAACTTCATTTTAGTACTTATTAATCATTCTGTGTCTGTAACCTTCAATAGGCCTCACAGAATGAGTGTTAAATGAAGTAGTTGTGTTTCCAAACTAGAACCAGACAGTTTTGTGTAGGGTAATACTTCCAACATTAACTAAGCACTTAGCATTCTAAATTTAATTTTGGGGTTGTTTGTTTGTTTTAGCTGCAGGCTTATTTCAGGTGAATTTAGAGTACTTTGGATTTAATAATTTTTTATAAAGGGATTGCTTTGACCAGAAAATTTCAGTGTAAATTGTACTTGAGAATTTTATGTGGTAGACACACATATTAGCAATTCTGGTGGCAGTTTTGTGACTAATACTGTTAATTTTATAATAGTGGGAATAAAATTATGCAGTGACACTGTCTTTCCTGGTTGGTTGCTAAAGAGCTAAACTTTTTGGCATAGAAGTAACTATTGGGTTGGGGGGGGAGGTGTTTAGGTTTGTTTTAAGTGAACAGTTACTAATGCCAACTGCTGGAGTGGCATTTTCTAACAAAAATTTAAGATCTCTTCCCTTGAGTGGTCTAGCAACCACTGCATCAACAAAGTGCATGTGGCTTTCCTTGTTTGTGTGTTTTGTGGAAATTTTCCCTTTCATGCTCTGTGAGCCTTGGCTATGATGTTAGAATGAAGAACATCTTTTATTGAGCTTTTTGCCATTTTACAGGTTAATTTGTGAACCGCTGACTGAACAGAACAACTTTTACAGACTATAAAGTGCAGCCTTGTAACGTGGAGTAACAATCAAATAAACCAGAGTCTGTTGGGGAAAGTAATTTTCCCACATCTTTTAAAGAGTCTGTGCTTGAAGCAGGGGAAGGTTGGGGCTGTAGGGTCTTGTGATGATTCATAGCAGTACAAGAGATGTCGGGATGGGAGCAGGTTAGTACTGACAGTGTGGGCCACTATAGGCCATCAAGCATGGAGACATTTAGTAACACTTCTGTCTTTGCTCCCCTTGTGTGTGGAGTCCCAAGGATATAGGTGATTGGTTTATATGAGGGGGGGGGGCAGGAGGAAATAAATGAAAACGTCTTAGTATTTCAGATGGACAGTAATTTTCAAAATATCTGTAGTGACCATCCTAGTACAGAAATTATACAGTCTATCACTTTGATTTGTGTCCTTTGCAGGTATGTGATGTTCATCTGTAGTGACCACCCTAGTACAGAAATTATACAGTCTATCACTTTGATTTGTGTCCTTTGCAGGTATGTGATGTTCTAAACTTGTGAATGTACAAAAAGCCAGTGTTTGTATTTATACTCAAGTTTAAATTTGGTATTTCTTCATACAAATTTGAGAAATATTGCTATGGGTAGAAAACCGTATTGGTATCCTTGTGTCACCTGACAGAGAACTCCTTAGTCTTCCTTACCCTGTTTAAAGCTACGTTGAGTTAGGTTTGAATGAGCCAGTATGTTTACTCAGGCTACTGCAGCCTGTTTTGAAGATATGAACTTGGCTTCTCTAAGCATGTTTCTGCCCAGGCGTTTGTTCCACAGCTCACTTGCATCTTATGAAGTGCTGCATTTGTGATGTATATTTAAGCATCAGTCTGTTCATGATGTATGTTGCCTTGAAGTTGCTGCAAAATAGGGGTTTATGGGTCTTCTTTTTTTTCTATGCCATTTGTTCCATTGTATATCATACAGAATATAGAGCAATTTCTTCTCTTGGAGTCCTGCACCCATCTTAGTGCTGAGAGAATCTTTATAGTTGGGGTTAAAGAATTTCCTGAAATATTTTTAGTTATTAGTCCATGTGGATTGTTAATTATATAAATAACTGTTCAGTAGGCATTGAAATAAAACCTTTATAGAGTTAGTTACTTTTTAGATTAATTGGAATTAAGCTCATTAAACTAACATTTCAGGGGAGAGAGCATATGTTTAGAAGACTGATGACTGTTTCAGGGACAGTATGTAATTTCTGCACAGTACCTTATAATAAAATCATGCTATTAAAGACTTTCCTGTATCTAACGTGTATATGGGCAAATGTGCTATGATTATTATTCTATTCCTTAAATAAGCAGTAGTCTGTCAGCCTTGGAAGGTCACTGGCTATGTCAAGAATTTAACCTGCTTTGACACTTCCATGCTTTCTTCCTGTGAGCAGCTTGAATACCACTTACTCAGCAGTAAGTTAAATAAAATCAGCTAAAGAGAACAGCATACTGTAAATGATGCTGGTAACAGAAAAGACATGTAAAATTGCTTGTCGAGATGATAACATTTCATAACATTCTGGAAAACAACCTATCATGTATTGATCCTTTTTTTTCCCTCATTTTTTTTTTTAGTTGTTCTCCCCCCTGCAAAGATGAAATATAGTCTTTCAAGGAGTCTTATTCCTTTCTTGAAGACTTGCTGTATTGATCTGAAACCACAGAGCTGAAATTGGTCATATTTTAATAGTGTTCCTTCTCTAATGACAATATATGGCCCTGCTGTTTAAGTGGAAAACTTGCCGCAGTATTTCTGTTACTGGAATTTGTAGAAGAGTCAGTGAGGGACTGCTGTAAAACCCCTTATGAGATACTGCTAATGGAACGCTGCACTGACATCTGTGTGAATGAATGGCAGACCTCCGCAGGTGTGATTCCTTAGTTGTGCTTCATGGAAGCATACCACCAACCTGCTCCAGAATAAAGTAATGGGACAGAAGAGATGTTGAGTAACCCCTGTATGAATACAGATTTTCGTGTTTTCTTTTTGGCCTGCTGCTTCACTTATCACAGGCCAACTACTCAATACACTTCTTGTTAGTGCAACTTTAGGTTTCTCAATCAGTGATAAATACAACTTACCATCTTCCTCAGAACAAGGGACGAGACAGTTTCCCCTTTGCCAAATGATTAATTTAAAAATTGCTGCGTATTAATTATTCCCCATAATAACTGTTAGCCCTTGTTGCAAGACCTTGCTGTTATTCTAAAAATAAGTTTACAAAAGGACTTAGCATTAATGAGAAGGCTTCTCCCTCTCTCTGCAAAGAAAATAGGAAAATATAGTCTGTAAGAAAGCATAACACAGAGGCTTGTGGCGATTTTTATTCAATTTTTTTTTTTTAAGTCTAGTTCTAGAAACAAAGGAAGTACAAAAGATCAGAATGACAATGTAGCATTTTTGGTGCTTTCCAGCCTCACATGTTCTTTTACCTCCACTGGCATAAGCCTGATGCTTCAGAAAGTGGCAATGTGTTTGTAATCTCTTAGTGGAACTACAAGTGAGTTAACGTAAGTTTAAGAGTAACAAATATCATCTTAAACTCATTTAGCCTGGCCACTCAAACTTACAGCAGTATATATGCAACAGTAGAATTACTGTATTTTTAGCAATCTGTATAAATAAATAAAATAAAAATATTTTTAACAATCTGCAAGGTGAGGATAGACAACTGAAGGACATCAAGAGTGTGCAAGCTTGGCTTTAGGGAAGAATAGGAACCCAGTAGGTCTAAGTAACTTAAACTGAGCCTGTTAAATTTACAGTCTCAGAACAGATTATTCTATTTTGGATACCACATAATATAAATTTAACATTAAATCAACAAATAATTAAATTGCAGACATGTCTGCAGTGAGCCATGTTTTTAAATCCTAGTGCAGTGCAATTTATGCCAGGAAAATGGCCCTCCAATGAAACAAGCAAACAAACAAAAAACGATGATAAACCATACAGTTTGAAGTTTTGAAAAACTTAAAGTCCAAAATGTTTGTTCTCATCCAATGCACAGGAAAACCAGTTGGTTAATAATGTCACACATGGTTGGGAACAAAATGAATTCAGAATGATGCACTCTTGTGTGATATAAACTGTTCCAGAAAGTGGTGTTGTCAAGAGAACATAGAACACTAAGCAGATGTATTGTTGCACAGAAATTATAAAGGCATGTTAGGCACAGATTTACTGAAACGAGATAGGAGCTAGACAGTGAATTTGATATTCCTCCCCTTCCCTATTGCAGTTGTGCTGTTCTCACGTTCATCGCATGAGAAATTAGTATTGTATGATTTCACAGCAATTTTGCTGAGGGAGGACGGTGTTACCTCGAAACTCACCGAAACTGTACGGTCTCAACATTGTAACGTTGCTTTGCATATTAAGTAGCAAAAGTTTTTGAAGCTAAAGTTTCATCAGTAAAAAAGCAACAATTGCCCTGCTGGTCTTTAATAAAGCCACATGGTAGTGTTGGCTTACATCTGGCAGCGTTGGTGTCTTGTGATGAGTAGTTGTTAACAGTAAAATTGAGTCATCTGGAGTGTCATTCTGAAATTAGTTTTCTTAAGTTTCTAATGTAGTCACACCCGCTCCAGTAGTACCCAGTGAATGCTTTTGCATGTTATTTAAGTGTGTGTTTATATATGTATCTTTAAATTTAAATTCTGAAGAAGTCTATTTAAAAAACAAAAATGGAAACAAGCTCTATTGCATGGAAACTGCTTTAATATATTTTGGAGTAGTGGAGTTTCAGTCTTTAAGTATTGGGGCCTGTGTGGGCTTTTAAAAAATAACCACATGGTATGATCTCTGCAGGTATCTCCTCCTTTACATCTGGTTCCTGCTCCTTCTAATGCTTTAGGGAGAGGGCTGAATGGTAGCTGAACGAGATTTGTAAATTTTTTTAAAAGCCTTTCTGTCCTGTTAATTATCTCAAAAACTGAATCTTTTAAGGGTTGTGATTAGAATTGTTACATGTATTTTTTACTGAGCATTAATTCATGGTTTGCATTTGTGATATGCATTTTTCTGTTTGTTTTAGAGATTATTGTGCATTGTGGGAAGACAGTTTAATGATAACAAGCTATTTGGGGAAGAATCTCTCAATACCAAGTGATCGGGTAATGGCAGGTGAAACTGAATTTTTTCATATGTAAGTGTATTTGGAGAAAAACCCCAGATTTGCACATGGCGGATTCTGAATTGGCTGTCCTCACTGACGACAGAGTTCTTTGAGTTACAGAAGTTAGCTCTATGTAATCTTAAGATCAATTCTCCACAGTGGTCAGAAATGCATGTAGCGTGCTGGAAGATGAGAATCTTTTTTTTTTTTTCTTTTTCCATTGGATACAGCAGTTCTACTGTGTTGTCCTTTCTTGCCCTTCATCTCGGAAAAGGTTATAGCAGTGTTGGAAAATATATATGACTGGTGAGGATAATCAAAGGAACAAAGCATCACCCATATATAGGGGATGATTCAGTAGACTAAGGCTCATCAGACTTAGGAAAACATGTTAGGAAATGAAAGATAGGAGCCTCTCGACCCATGAATAGTATGGAAAAAGTGAGGAAGGAATGCCTATTATACAAGTGTAGGAAACAATAAAAAATAAACTATTGGCTCATAGCTTCAAAAATACTGAAACAAACTGATGAACTGTAGAACACAATGCCAGAGTATATAATGATTATAGAAATGCTTAGAAAACTAGGGGTGGAAAAAATCATTGATCTAAAAATTCACTAATTACTAAGTGGCAAGTAGGTGGACAATAGTAAATACACCAAGAAGATATGACCATGTGCTTGACCTGGTTTTGTGTCCTCTCCAGACATCTGTTGGCCTTTATCAGAAACAGGACATTGGAGCTTTGGTCTGAACCAGTAAACCCCATTAGGTAATGTATGCACCAGGCCACTTCCCTTAAATACCATGTGTCCCTTAATGCATCCTATTCATTCTTTTCATGCAAGGGTTTGCCTGACAGTTTTTCAGCACTGCATAGATTCATAGCTTTTGCCACTTCAGAAGGCAATTAAATACTTAGGCTGACCTTTTGTTTGTCATTAGTCACTTAAATTTCAAGTGGTACCTAGCAAAAGTTTTGCTAATCCATTTCTTCCAGGAGGGGATTCGATCTTGCTTTGAAAAGATCATCAAGAAATGGAACATTTCCGTTGCTCGTTTGTGAATCACCTTTGGAACCTTTCACTATTTCAAAATGAGGCCTCAACTTCTTAAAATCCAGACACGGTTGGTCTCACGTTTCAGCACTGGATCTTGTTAGTATGTTCTCTGTAGTCCCCTCCCCACCACCCTGTGGTATTTTCCCCTGTGAAAGTACTTTTATCCTGTAATCATCTCTCTTCTCAATCTCTGGAAAACTAAACACCCTGAATTCCCTAAGCCTCTCATTGCAACATAGCTTTCTGATTCTTGAATCATTTTTATGGCACTTCTGCAACCTCTAGTTTTCCACTGACCACTTTAAAATGCGGACAAATATACGGGGTGTTCCAGCAGCAGCCTCCTCCCTGCCATGCACTCCATCTTCCCTCTGCCCTGCCACGTGGATGCATTTTTGGTTGGCAGCGGAGGCAGCTGCGGGTATGGCTGAAGTGGCAGGCTGTGTTAACCAGGTGCCGTGCTCCGACGTTTCTCAATTTTTACCGAAATCAAGTAGTAGATAGAATTCTGATAACAGCAGCATTATGTGGAATTGAAAGCAGAGAATTTATCATACTATCTCCAAACTAAAAATGCCAACAAATATTCAGTTTCAATTTATTCGCTAGATACTAGCGACTTAGTTTGTAAATCAAAATACAGAGCTTTTATAGTATGGAGATGAAAGTATAGCTAAAGCTTCCCCAGACTCCTTTGAAAAGTTGATACTTGCAGTATTTACTGATTTATTTTATTGATAGAAAAATCTATCATCTACCATCTATCAAATACTGTGAATATATGTAATGTGGAGTTTGTAATTCCAGTCCAAAAACACTATAGTTGAGCTAGCATGGAGCCATATTTGTGCAGCTGTGCTGCGTTTATTTTTCAGCTGGTTTCAGGTTTGTCCACATGTTACTCAGGGATTCAGTAGGATTTCTTTATAGAACGCAAATCAGGAAAAAAAACCCCCATATCTTAATTTTAAAGGTCTGCATAGGTTTTGCAGAGTGTTTAAATGTCTGTGATTTTAGTATTTATTTGAAACACTGCATAATTTTCAGTGTTATAACAGTATGAAACATGATTGAACATGTTTAAGGATGAGCGATGAATTACATTCTGAGCGTTGGTGGAGTAAATAACAGATCTTAAGATAACATGCTTCTTCTTTATTGCTTGTAATAGTACAGTGAAAGAGAAAGAAACTCACACTTTCATCTCTCCAGTTTTGTTGTTTGTTTGTATTTCCTGAAAGAAAATGGTTTCCCTGGTTTTTCCTTGAGAAAGTAGTTGGGCTTTTTGGATTTCATAATTGACAAGTGGTACTTCTGCTGTTCGACTACCTTAAATATTTAAAATGTAATTTCTTCCACTTGAGAGGAGACAAACAGTTACTTTTCTGCCTGAGTGTTCTGATTTCTATTTGTGATGTGCTTAAACTGGAGATAATGTGGTTTGTAGCTTGTATTTCTGTTCCATAGCTGATACTGTCACACATAAGAGGTTGGAAACCCTTCTGCTAGTAGCGCTACATTGAGAACAAGGCATTCATGGTAGCAGATGCTTTACATTGCATTTATATTTAAATAGGAGAGAGTGATATATTTTCAATTTTAAGAGTTTTTCCCATGACAAAGTAACTTGCTGTCTTGTCTTTTTCTTTGCCATTGATTGATCCATTTGCTTACTTATCCCCAGGAGTGGGAAAGAAGAAATCTAGAGTGAAAAAGCCTTCATTTAGGAGTATGCTGAATGCTTCCTAATAGTGTTTGAGTTCAAAAGACCAGAGTCCTCTGGGTCTGGTTCATTTATATAGTTTTAATTAGAACTGAGCCTCATTAATGAAAATGTGCAAAATAAAACAAGCACATCTCTTTAAAGTTCAAACATACACGTTGTGAGAGTGGGATTTGTGTTTAACCCAGGCAGCTGTGAGTTAGGTGCAGTACAGTGTGCAAGTCAACCATTGCAAAGGATCTTACCCATGCTGACCATTATTATTCACCTGGTTCTCATTCTTCCTAAATTAATTACTGTTTCTTCAGATGTAAACTTTTAGAATCATTGCTCAGGTTATCTATGTTCTGGGCTTGTGAAGTGAAGAGTTCGAATGTAGCTGAGAAAATGATTTCCAACTTGTTATAAAGGGATCTCTGTTTTATGAAGAAATATTGTTGGAGTGCTCTTTGCACTGACTGAGGTTGGGACTCTGTACAGAGCACCGTGAGTGACAGAAGAGTGGGCACTCGCTGTCTCTCTGGTTGCCTATCCAGATTTTTTGGATGATGAAGGAATAGAGCAGCTATAAGAGCTCTGCTCATTTTTAACACGGACAGTCATGGTTGTAACACCAAATGTGTAAGGAGTTGCACTGCTTTATGTAAGTAATTGTTTTGAAAACTAACTAAGCAGTATTTTTGTTTGTTTGTTTGTTTTTCTGGAGTCAAGACCATAGCTTGATCTTGTATGTCACTGGATATTGGGGGTATTTTATAGAAGAGCATGTGTATATGGTGCTTACTATATGCAGCATGCCATTAGGACAAGACTTTATCTACTGTGCCTCCTAAGATGCTGTAAGGTACCGTGCCAGTCCCAGTTTGGAGAGAGACAGACAAACTGGATCAGATATTGGAGAGCTTGTTTCCTGCCCAGCCAGCAGTAGCCCTTGTGTGGTTGGTAGTGGAACCTCTCTGAGACACTGATAATGCAGGAGTAACGTGCTACAAGTGGTTTGCTGTGTTATGGAGAAAGATTAAGTGCATCATACGGCTTTATCAGAAAAACAGACACTCAGTTTTTCAGGTGCAGTCTTGTCACAAATGGAACTGTTTGGGACAGAGGAACAAACACAGATCAAGTGTGGTCATAGTAGCTTTAATCTGTGATTATTCTGGATTGAAAGCATGTTTCTTCATGTTGAGAAGTATGTGGCGTGCATTTACTTGAATGTTGGAATCATTCAGTTTCTCTTAATTCCTTCAATTTTAAAGAGGAGGAATACGTACAGAACTTAAATGCACACAACATATGGCTGAAATACCACGTATACTAAAGATGTAAAAATCAAAGTTGCTGTTTCCATGACAACTGTAACAGAGCCAAAGAGTTCTTTTCATAAAGACAGCAGCCATGCACAGCTAAAGTTCAGAGTCTGGGAACCTGATTCCTAGGATGCTTTAGGGTCTCCATATAGATCTCTGGGGATGTGCTATTTATGTTTGTTATCCACTTGTAACTTAGAGTGTCGCTTGTTCGCAGATACTGCCTACAAAACACACTGATGGGAGTAGAGTGTTTTTATGATATATGATTGATACGTCTGAGATGTTGCAGATGGGAGTAGCAAACTAAGAAGTGATACCACCTTGGCAAAGAGGAGTTTAAAATGGAAAATGGGAGCATTTCTATCTTGAATTTTGGGGGCGAGGGATGATGAGGGCTTTGAACTGCAGCTTTTACTAATCTGAATTGTTTATACGAATACCCATAACCAGATTCTTTCCATGGAAAGACTCTCTGATCTTGTTTACTGGAAAAATTAGTCTATTCAATTTTTCTGCTGTAATGCCACTATATTTCAGTCATGTCAGATGGAAATCTAGTTTTTCTTCCCTCTGACATTAATTGTTCATGTCTTCATGAACTTCAGGAAAAGTGAGACCATAGTTAGTCAAGACAGTGAAGTGAGTGAACCAGTATCTTAAGTATGGCCAGTTCTATGTAAGCGTAGGGTTGCACTGATGTATTTATCATGCTTAACTCCGGTTTAATTTGGATTTTAGATCGATACTGGAATAGAATTTTTATGAGATTATTTACCCTTTTTTGAGTTTCCAGACATAGAGATAAATCAAGGGTGGATTAGCCAAATCTCTCTGCAAGTCATTTAACTTCATCCAGGCTACCCAGCAGAGAAGCTTCATTTTACTCAACTAAAGCAAATATTTCAAATATCTTTTTTTTGTCTTTTTTCTTTTTTTGGCTAGTCTCCAATTTAATATAAAGAACTTTAGTTTAAAATTTTAAAATGGGTAATCTAGACGTTTTAATTTTGGTGAACAAAAGCTCTATTACTTAAAAAGGGAGGAAATAATAATTATAATATACTCTAGTTTTTTCCCAATTAAGAAGTAAAACTTTTAATACATGAAAATTCTTAAAAATGTAATTGAACTTTCAAGAACCCCATTACTGTAACTGGTTAACATTACTTTGATTTGAAGAGTTCAAACCTTTTCTACTGGGACAGCCTGTACAATAATAGAATTGTTCCTTTTTTCTGCTCTGGCTCCTCTATATTAACATACCTCAGTGGCAGTAATCGAGTTTGATCATCATATTTCTGGAATACTAATTCATGAAAATTTAATCCCCCGGTGATACACGTTAGCCTTTCCAAATGTGCTGTTATAAAACCACATGAGAACTGAGCTGGTGGTGGTTTGCAGTCAGTGTTAGCACAGTAGATGGAAGCTAAGTGTTTAGAAACGTGATGCCCCTCCTTCATAAAAGAGCTCTCATTCACATTCCCAGATGGACTTTGCTATCTTGGTTTAAGTGATTCTGTGCCTTATGGGCCTGACCTCCCCAGCTGCCAAAGGTGGTGCTCCTTGGCAGTGATGGTAGGAGGGGCTTTGGGCCAGCTCATCGACCCCTTGACACTGGTATCCTTCAAGGTTTGACATGAACTCTAGGCTAGACCAGAAGCAAAGTCTCTTGGCTGAAGGAGCAGAATGGGATGTACTCATTGGGCTTTGGTTTAGGTAGGTGCTCAGATACATTCAGGCAATTTTATCACTACTTACTTATTTGAGGGGACTGGGGGTGTGAGGGTGGAGAAAGGCTTCGCTGTCAGAGAGAGCATGGGCATGTGAGGTGTCTGACTAGACAGAAACTCCCAAATACAATTATGAATTAATGAATAAATCTCTATTAATAAATAACAGGAAAAGCATTAAAAATATAGCAATTGCCTAGTAACAATGCCTAGCAAATGCCTAGTAACAGATTCTTTCCTTCCACTATTTGGAAAAGGTTTGTGGACAATGCCACTTGCCCCCATCGTCCTAAAGTCAGTGCTGTGTGTTACCAGTGAGGGCACCCTCTTGATCGAAGAAGTTATAGATACAGATTGCAACAGAAGTTCTAAACTGGCTTTTTAAGTGACATTGATTTTTGGAGACATATTTAGAAATGGAACTGTATTTCCTGACAAATGGCTTTACAGTTAAATTTTTTGTTATTACTTGAAATAACTGAATGTGCTTTAGCTTCTGTCATTGAAGTCTTGGCTCATGCATCAGGTTTTGAAATTGAATTTGTAGATAGCATTCTTGGAAAAAGTGCCACCCAAATGAAACATTTTTCTTCTGGTTCCTTAAGTGCTACAGATGTATCAGAGACTGAACATGGATGTCACTGAAACAGAATTCTTAAATACTATTTTCAGAACCAGTACACTGGAAAATATGACCTTTCACTTCAATTTTTCTTTACCTCCAAGCCCAGGTGATGTTCCTCAGTTTCTACAAAGTATATGAGACCACATCACAGTAAAGTTGCAGATTTTCTGAGCATTGTAGGGTTTTAGATTGTACAGGCTCTGTCATCTGTCACAATTCTGCAGATACTTGTACAGAAGAGCATAATTTTTTCCATTCTTTGTTTTCATTTAATGGCAAAAAATCATTACATTTTGCTAGATTTCAAAATGAACTGTTCATGGCTGCTTTCCTAGGCTCCATTTTGTAGACCAAAAGTCTTTTGAGAATAGCTTATGATGTTTTAGCAAAAGCATATATAATTGATAAACTTCCTTTGAGAGTAATATTTAAACATATAATTCAAGTGTCTCTGTTAAAATGCTTAAACATTGATTAGCAAGAGACAAATTTTATCTTTCCCAGCCCAATTCACAAGTGACTAAGGTTGATGAGAGAGAAGTAATTGCCATTGACATGACTGTTAGCATTACATTTGAGTATTGAAAGCGTAGATGGGCTTGAGTTACTGTAATGGGTTGAACCTTCTATCCTGAAAGTTCTGTACATGCAGCATTTTCCCTTTTCTGAGGTCTTTCTTAACAAACTGCTACTCTGACATAACAGATTTTCTCCCTCGATAAAATTTTCCTTTATGTATCCCATGCCCTTTTGTACCTTTAAGGCTTTCATATACTCCTGTTATTTTTGTTTTGTTTCTTATTATGGAAATACAACTGTTTAACAACTCCAGTATTCAGCTACAGTTGTTTTCAGGCGTTTCCTAAAGAGTGATTTTTACTTTTTCCTGGGGGAGAATGTAATTGAGAAGGGTTGTTAAACCTGGCACATCCTCATTTGGTGTTACTAAACACATGAGGAATCATTTTACAATGCAGAATCCATGTCTTTCTAATCAACATTAGTGAAATCTGGCCAGAATATTTAAAACAAGCTATATTTTTTCTTGTTAGAGGTTTAAAAGTGCATGATGTCTGGATTCCAGACTTGTCTTCTATATTATGAATTGGAGGTAGAATACAAAATATAGTTTTGAATTGTAATACATTTGTTGCTTAGCTAAGTAGTTGCAACTTAAAAATTTATTCAGAACTGATGTTTAACATGGCAAGTTGATGTTATTGACGTACTTCTGCCAACCAGCACTTTATACAGTGGTAGTATGGTGCGTGGTAGTTTACTACTGGGAATACACTTTTTTTTTTGCGGTGTAGGACTTTATACTGACAAGAGTTCTTTCAATGAAGTCCATCAAGCTTCAGTCCTGGGCAGGAATCTGGTGGTAGTGTGATTCATTACTTTTAAAGCAAGACAAGTTTAGGTGAGTCATCGAAAAATAAATTACTAAAGCACAGACTTAAACAGTGAATGCTACATGTTGATGCAAGTTGGCAGAAAAAAATTACAGATGTAATCTTTGGCTTTTTACTGAATAGTTCTTTGTATAGACGTAGCTTAACTGCTTTGTTATTGTCTGGTATAATCGGTGCAAGCTTGCCGGTTACATTTTGGAATTTGGAAGTCTGCATGGGACACTACTTTGAAATATCTTGGAATACTTCTATGATCTAATGCTGGTTTTAAATGGCAATTTGATCTTGGCAAGATTAGCCTGGGGCTTCCTCTAGCTAAGCTTGAATAATGAAATACTAAATGCAGTGACAAGTTGTGAGGTTTCTAATAATGGTCTGGATCGATCAAGATCAACTTTATGCTTTGTGCGTTGGTGTTTAATGGTGATCACCGTCTAAATAATGCACCAACTTGATGGTATACCATAAGGGTATGGACCCTCAGCCCATCCGAGCTTACATCCTGGTGGAAGATACTGAATGAAGCTTCCAACTTTCTGGGCAAAGACTCAAAACTGCTAGTTAAACCATTGTAACTAATTGTGCTATATGTTATGTTAGGATCACTTAAGAACACATTGTGCTGTGACGTAGCATCTCCTTTATAAAAAACTTAATGCTTCATAGCTCTGGTGTTATGTTGTATCAGTTTAAATAAAGATTGTCCAAGGAAAAAAAACAGGAGAAAGAGGTGAAGATAATCACAATTCAGCTTAAAAGTGTTTAAGCATTCCCTGACTAGTCTAGACAGTGGTTTTAATTAGTACAGGAAAGAAAGACTTGTGAGCAGATATTTATTAAGTGCATTTGGAAGGGAGGACAATACAAAATAGTTATCCTGAAAACTGTCTGCCAGATTATTTTCCCCTCTCTTTCAAGAGCAGAGATTGAAAATGTGAAGTGTGCTTTTCAGATCTTTGAAAATACTTTACTATATTTCATATTACTCTGGCATCTGGGTTAGATATCTTGTTTTATTTCTGTTTTAGGACTTTACAAATCTGTGCTTTTAGAAGCAAAGAAATGAGGAAAACAGGCATTTAAATCTGCCTGCAGACCAAACAGTCTTACTAACAATAACAAGTTTGTGTATTTCTTACTAGTAAAACCTCAAAAAAAACAAACACCAACTCATCCTCTCACCTCCGCTTTTGTGGTCTTCCTTTGTTGCTACATTTCTAACTATTAAGTTTTCAGCAGTCTTGTGAATTTCAGCTATTTAAAATATGTACCATACAAATAAATTAAAACAAGCAGGAGTTCACTAAGATGTGATAGCAATGATCTATACAGTTTATCCCTTCTCACAGTTGTATTTGAAATAATCTGCTATAGTCAGGCATTAAATGTGCACTCATAACTCCTGGGGTTTTTTGGTGATATTTCTACTAAAGATATATTAAAAAAAAGTGTAACTTGCATTACCTGTGGAATATTGCTTAAAATTCACATAAATGTATATTGTACCAAGAGGGAAAACGTAACATAATCATATCCTAATTGCATAATCAATTCACTGTGTTTATATTTTCTCCCTCAATGCAATTTAGTAAATGGGTGTTCAGGTGAAACAGTTTCTTGCTTACTGTGATTTGTTCAGTTAGTTTTGGGTGGCTTTTTTACCTTAGAAATAATATCTCTTTAACTTAATTCAGAATGTATTTCCCTAATGACCTTTTCAGATTGCACAGGAGGTTAGATTGCTTTCTCATTGTTTGTCTACATTCTGTATAGTTTAGATTTAAACCAGAATAATACAAAAAACAATTCCTTAACACAAAACTTTTTTTCCATTAGTATTAGTATGATTATTCAACATTTGTGGCATTCCTTTATAGTAGCTAAGGATATAGTAAGTTTTTGTGAGCAAAAAAGGCGACAAAAGAAGAGGAGTTTGAGATCTGGAAGTTACTTTTAGCGTTTGGAAGAGAAACTAGTTCCTATTTAATACAGAATAAATACAAGAAAATAGCTTAAATATTGGGAGTGTTAGTATAACATAAAGGCACTTGTCAGCTAGGTTTTTGTGTCTAGTTTAAACCTTAGTGTAAATTTCTCAGTTGTGCTTGACATGACCCAACACTGAGCATCATGGAGTATCACTGACTATAGTGTTGATTCGTACACACTGTACTGTATTTAGGACTTTGTGGTGTGTTTGTATAGGATAAAGCGTATATTCTAGTTGCACCTACTGTAACAGGGATAGACATTCTTATGTGGGCAACCAGTCAAAAGAGCTAGAACCCTGTCTTGAAAGCAGTTTTTCTATTTCAATGAGGTGTAATGATGTGGGGGCAGAGAAGAAGCAATAGGTAGTATATAGGTATGTGGTCCACGTAAGTGCCTTATGCATATAAATTAGCCAGATGCTATTTTAAATTCTCAGTGCTTTCACACAGGGGAAGAGACCAGGGTGTTGTGTGTGTCAGTAGGTGTCACTGAGAAGCTCTACTATTGAAAGTAGAATACAAAGTCTGCTGGAATACAAGGTAGATCACAAGGCAGTCATAGCTTTATAGCTCTGAATTAGAAAAAGGGGAAAGTCAGCTCTGTCCTGAGAAAGGTGACTGAATACCTATGATCAATAGCGACGCTCAGAAGGAATGGATGAGAGCTGAAAAGATGCGCTTTTCTTTAAGCACGGACACACATTGCTTCTCATTATGCACCTGGGCCTTTCAAACCTTTCTGTCGTACTGAGACTCCCAGCCAGGTGTTTTTGCACTGTGAAACGAAACAGTCTTGGGTGCTTATGTAGCTAATGGAGAAGATGCCCAAGGCCTGGGGCAGAGGTCCTTCTCTGCATCTAGCTGTGCTTATTAATTAAGTTAATGCTGCTGCCCAGCTGGAGATTGCTGCCCTCACTGTTTTGCTGAAAAAAGGGGATTCTGTGTATGCTTCCTTGCCTGCTTTAGGTTGTAGTTTAAACAGATGATAAAGGCTGATAAGAGCTAACTCACCTGACCTTGCCTGAGGTTGTTTAGGAGAGCTCACATAATATTTAAACTGAGTAACGGCTGATAGAGGTCAGCAGTCAAGAACTGTACGCTACAGGTTTTTTAGGTGAACATCATCCTATGACCTGAGGAAAACAAGTCTAAGAAATTTCTATAGAAGTAAGTGCTTGCATATTAGGATTGTGCAGATATAACTTGATTATTTCCTTTATTAATTAGGAGTTAAGTTACATGATTTTTCAAGTCTATAATTGTTTTCACTTCAGTGAGTCAGTAGGTGCTGGCCTACATGTTGCCTAGACAAAGGCACAGCACTTCTGATTTTTATGTTTGTGAATTTTGGCCTTGCTGTTTACATAAGCAGTATTTATGACAGCAAATTGATGGGTTGGTTTGTTTGAAAGCAGTCTCTGCTTTGGCAGTGATAGACAAAATGATACTGATTTTACAAGCAAAATGTTTAGCAGTTATACAGTGTATTCATAGAGATGTCTTCAAACATTTTTGGGGGTATTATGAATACTTCTTTGATGCACAGGGTATACGAATATCTCCATCATACAAGTATTTTTTTAAAAAAATAGTGCGCCCTAAACAAATGAAAAAGAAAGCCCCAGAAACCTAAGATTTCTGATAATAAATAATTTTAAATGTGACTAGTCCTATACTAGTGAGTGGAAATAGTCAGTCATATGCTTGGAAGCAGAGCTATTAGCAGTATCTTCAACCAGTACAGTTAGATGTCTATCTCACTTATATGCAGAGGTCCAAGAATTAAACTCCTGGGGCGTATTGTTGGTGAATGCGCTGTCTAACTGAGCTCTCCTCCCTTTCTGGAACACTGAGCAGAGTTTTTTTTCTATTAGGATAACTAAGTGTAGCTTGCAAAATTGCTTTAGCTGTGTGTTACTGCTTCAGAATTTCTAATTTTAGGAAGTAATGCTACAAACATCTTGAAATACATAACTTAAATCTACTTACTTTTCCATTAAAACGTTTGTCACTTATGTCATGTAATAGTTGTTATGTTTTGGTAAGGCTTTTTCCTGAAAGCTGAGTCATATTACACTGAAATATAGAACATCTTGTTGGAAAATCATGTGATTTTGGTGTTTTGTTTTGTTGGCTGTTTGCTGGGGTGTTTTTTGATTAGCTTTTTAAAGACATCTTAATTGGTCTTATATTTCTTTTCAGGTATTCCACAAGTTACGTTTAATATTACACTGAGAGCAAAGCGGGTTTGAGAAGAGTGTTGCTTTTCTGAAAGGCAGGCTAGCATCCAGACATATTATTTATTCATTCCTCAATGTTCTAGGTGTCTTAGGGATGTACTTTGACATGCGTTATTTCTGGCAGCAATGATGACTTAGGCATACCCTGCTCCTCCTTCCCTTACTGCTTGTTCCAAATTCTGTATAATCTTTGTGGGTTACAGAGGTAAACTGAATCAGAGATTTGGTTTACCATGTAGCAAAAGTGGTACTGGGAAGCATAAGGACAGAAAGAGCAGTGGAGAATGTGAATATTGCTTAAATATCTGTATATTGGTGGGCTCCTTTATTTCTCTGAAAATAGATGCTTTGGCATAGAGAGAAGCTAGTTTCTGAAGTGCTGCTGGCCATTGGAACAGGAAGTTATGAAGCTGATCTCACTGTAGGGGTAGCAGGAAGAAGATGAAAAAATATACCCCAAAAGTAACTTAGTTTAGGTATGTATGCTCTCTAAGATTAGTTTGCCCCTCCTCATTACGGTGTACAGTTACACTGTTAATGAAAGTATGGTTGAAGGTGTGTTTATCTCATTGTATAGGAGCTCTGATGAAGAGTAAAGAATGGTAAATAAAGGGGACAGCAAAGTAATAAGGATTGATGTTTATTTTTATTTTTCCTTTGTCTTAAGTTGGCATGTTGGAAGTCACTGGAATTGAGACTTCATAAAAGACGGAAGATCAGGACTTGGGAAAGAGTCTTAATTGTTATACTATGTTTTCACTTCAGCATTAGATGTAGGTTATTCCATAGTCCCTGTTACGTTGTTTATGGAATGGTTTCGTACATTTCTCTGCGTTATCACAGACATCTGTATCTTCCATAGTGACTGTTCCTTGGCAAGTCAGCAGAGATGCTCTCCTAGTACTTCATTCTCCATCTATTTGCTGAACGTTCTTTGTCTTCCCAGTATCTAAAAAAGATAGGGAGCCAGGAAGCTAGCTGACATGCACTTTAGTTTCGCTAAAGACAATGATGGTTTTGGGCAGAAGGTTGAAGCAGTTTTAGAAATTAGCTGGATTGGTAAATGCAATTTGATTTGAAGGCATAAGGCCTTCATTTGTGAAGGTGAACCGCAGTCTGAGTTGTAAGATTTACTGCTTGTTCTTTGGATTGCCTGGGTAGCCAGGAAAATATATTTGTTTCCAGCTGGCCAAATGATTACAGCTTTTCTTTGAGGATTTGAACGAAACTGCAGGCATCCATCTTTGTCATCTTTAGGCTTGATTACTATAGCACACATTTTCTTTATGTACTTTATGCCTGACATTTTGCTTTAATCAGCATTTCCAAGTGAAACTGCTTGTAATTGGGCTTGCTAGCCTAACATGCTCTATATTTTGCGTTATTTACAAGTTTACTCTTGGAATTGCTTAGTATTTGATGACCTGACATTTCATATACCCAAAGACTGACTTTATGGGGCGTATATTGATATATATCTGGACACACTAGCAGCCTGCTTAATTAAGACAATTCTGGTTTTCATGAGAGCCTGAATCTTACTATTTCTGAGTCTTTATACATTGATCTGAGCTATATGAATTAGTAAATTTTTTTAGCCTCCTTGCTTACTGAGATCACTTCCATCTTACATTTTTCTGGCTTGAACAGGTTTTCCTTAGTTCTTGGTTTTTTGCATCATGCAACTGGTAGTATCTCTTGCAGTTACTTATGATTAGAATTGTACTATTTTTAAGCCTCTGAAAATATTTGAAGTTCTACACTTCTATTGATAAATAAGGCTTCAGTTTTACAGTAGTAAAAATAGAAGAGTATAGGGATTGTATCTGGAATTTGCAGCTGCTGAAAATTATATTCACAGATTCTTTATGCATCCTTGGTATCACACCCACACCCCAAGACCCTCAAACCCAAACATCAGTCTTTTTTCAAGCCTTAAAACTTTGTAAGGTCTGTGAATACCTCGACTGCCATTAAAAGAGGAAAAGAGCCAATGTAACTGTTGATACTTTGTATAGTACTTCCTTACATACAAAACCTGAAATGCCTTTACAGATACAGCACTTTAAAAGCGAATGCAACAGTATAAACAGTGTCTTAGGAAACAAGTAAATAGCTTGCCATGTAGTCTGCTTTATTTATGGCCTGACAGCTTACTTGTGCAGTTGGACGTACAGACTTAGACAAGCGTATTTGAGAAGGTACTTTAGAAATATTTCTCAGCACCAGCTCTATAGAAAACCCATTGACCTGTAAAAGTGTGCTGCTGAGAGCTGTATGTTCATCTGGATAGTAAATGTATTTTGTTTTTCATTACTGGTGCTAGTGATCCTGAAGATGTTCCAATGTATACTTAACTCAGGTTTTCCTCTGTATTAGCAGTCAAATGTTACTCTGTTTTCATCTGATTTAGTGTAATGATAGCAAAGAATGGCTCTCAACATTTGGTTGCAAGAATAAAGATACAAAAAAAAAAATATCTGGAAATAGCCTGATGTAAATAATGTCTGCATTTGTAAGACAAGGGTTTTGTTTTAATATTCAGCTTTAATATATTAGTAACGGGAATGACCCTGACTGAAAGGACACTTTACCTCCCTTGGAGGAAACTTACTACATTTTTTTAATTATTTCTCTGCATTTCCTTTAGATATCACATTACCGACTATTGTTTTTAATATCGTATGAACTGATTCCCTTGGTCTCCAGGGGAAGTATGTGGAAAAAGGTCCCCCATCCCATCTTGTAACACAGGAACATCTCTGGTGCATCTATTCGTAAAAAACAATATGACACAAGGGAAACAAAAAAAAAAAATCTTTCAAGAAATCATTGAAAATATCTCTGGGGAAAAAATCCCAAAATATAATGGAAAACAAGGAAGACAGAATCAACTCCAATTTATGACTATAAATACCATTTTATTGCAATGGTGAACAGGAAATCCCTGGTAGGGAACTTCTTGGTCAGTGGCTAAGTGCTTGGGTTTGAACATATTTATGAAATGGATACTCTGGATATTTGCTGCAAATAGATGAGTAGCCTATTACCCCTGACTCCTATTGCAACTTTCTGTCATTGTTTTCTGTGACGTATGTAAAATCTAGAATTCTTTTCAATTTAAGAGTTAGAATGTCAGCTTTTCCTGCTGACATATTCAGAATTGATTTGCCCAGGAAAAGTGAAAAAAATTAAAGTTCTTCTAAAAATGTATTCTAGAATATAAATGGAAATATTTACCCTTGTTTCCATTCACGTGAAGGGAGAAGAGATGAATAAGAACATTCAGATCATATTTGGTATGGAGTAACACTTACATTCTTAATACAGTTTTGGATTATAAAGTTAAATTAGGTGGCTATCTTTCTTGCACAAATTGAGGAGACGTTTTGTTTTACTATAAATTTTAATGAAATTCCAGAATAAATTGACAGGCACTGTTTTCCTTGGGGTATCTTCCGTTACTTTAATATGTTCAGCAAAGTAGTCATAACAATATTTTCTAGTGAGAGTAGTGGTGAATTGAAGCCGGGTTTTCACATCAACATTACCAGCTCAGCTGCTTTTTGCTGCCAGAAGAACTCAGTGCAGTTTACAGCAGTATTTCCAACCATATTAGTTGTGCTGGTTTGTTGGTATAGTGCATTTTAAATACCATTAAATCCTTAATAAAAGCATTAATGTGAATAATATGTCTATAATATTTAGAAGTCAGCTGGGGCTGATTTGCATAGACAGAGGCTGTGTGCTGATTGATGGCATCCATTACAGCAACTCTGTATTTGTTTTAAACAACAAATGGGTAATTATGTGCAGACTGCCAGGTACAGAAGGTAATTCTCAGGTAGATAAATTATAGTTCTTGATCTCATTGATTGGGTCTGCTGTGGGACTATTGATTCCTATTGTAAATGTTTCTTATCAGGATTGTAGAAAAAGCTGAAAATAGGGAAACCTGTCATAAACCTCTACACTTCTATAATTATTAGGATGTTAGGAGAAAAATCCACTTTTGGGCATGTAGTTTCATAACAATAGTTTAGATTATCAAGTTCTTAGAGCAGTAATTGTTTGAGAGCGCTATGAGTTACACAGCTCCTCACCGGTTCCCAGCTTCCACATTCCCTTCAATGCCTGGAGTGGGTTATCTTCCTGAGTTCTATCTTTGGAGTATCCTGAATGAAAAAATACAGAGTTTGAGAGAAAGCATGTATTTCTAGAACCGTAAACTTCAATGATTTCATCTTTTAAAACTCGATTAGTTAATATTTTATATTTCATTGGATAGGTTAGATTATGGTTGGATGGTTTCTTATTGTAGCTCAGCAAGTGAA
Organism: Falco peregrinus; assembly: GCF_023634155.1. NCBI lineage: Eukaryota > Metazoa > Chordata > Aves > Falconiformes > Falconidae > Falco > Falco peregrinus. The sequence goes on along the minus strand of NC_073730.1, from coordinate 18,603,294 downwards.
ACCTACTGATTGATTATAAACTCTGGTCAGTATTAGGTATGTTTCAAATTTTTTATTAAAATTAAATTGGCTTTTAATTCTGTGAAGGGTAAATATACAGTGGCATGTAAGTTGTTTCTCCTATGAATCTAATGTTTAATGTTCAGAATATAAGTTTACCCAATGCCTCCAAGTAAAAAACCCACAATGTGTATGTGATGGAAAGGATAGATAATAATATTGGTCATGGAAACTGCAAGATGCAAAGAATTGTTTTTGTTTCCAAAAGCACAAAGAAGTGAAGGAAGTATTTTTAAGATAAAATTTAACATTGAGTGTCAAGGTGGAAATCCAAAGCAGTAACGAGCTCATTCTAACAGGCAGGGTGCTTACAAAGGGCAGCAAACCTACCTGTGCAAAACTAGCTGCCATCCACAGAGCGAGCTGAGGAATATAGCCAGGTTCTTAATGTAGCACTGCATCTGTGTTTGAGGCTAACACTGCTGACATTCTCCTTTGCAATTTTGGCATGACTTTCACTTTAGAAGGTCTTCTTTTAGGGAAATAAAGCACCCTTTTTTAACAGGCTGAATAAATATTGTGTATTAATTTACTATCAAAGAGAAGGATGCCCTTTTCCCATATATTCATCTTTAATAGTCACATCCACCTTAATTAATAATATCTTCAAAAAGTCATTACACAATTACTACTTGTGTTGGGGGGGATAGAGCATATATCTTGGATGAATCTGCCAGAACTTCTTTCACCTAGCTTTCAAACAGCTGAACCACTCTACTAAATCTTTTCTGATAAAGAGCAACAGACATCACATGGTAGGAGACCTTGCTAGAGCAGTAACTAAAGCTTGCAAGTCTCAAGGGACACTCAGAAAAGTACATCAAAGTACATTAATTTTGTGTATGTATAGTTACAACATGTATTTTATTCAGTCTGGTACTCTCTTTGTCCATGTGGAAACCATGTTGGTGGAACTAAAATACAAGGACGAATTCTCAAAGAATTGATGAATAAACATCTAATTGCAACGTAGTACCATACCACTAATATCTTGGGGCTTATTACAAGACGTCTGGGTAAGACAAGTCTTGATAACTGAAATTTAACATTTGATTGAATAAACCTTATAGTTGGTAGAGACACTGATTTTTGTCGCTTTTTTCCCCCCTGCTAACCCTTCACATATGCCACGTTGTCTCTATACAGGTACTAGCAACTTGGTCCCATGCTAATAGAATCTTTCAAAGCCAGCTATCCTTTTTCTCTCAAGGGGCCTAATTAGTATAGTTAAGTTTAACTAAGCACAATTCTCGAAAACTGTAATTAGTTTGGAAAGTGTCACTTCTTGTCAGACCTGACACTTCAGAGACTGAACACTTGCTCACCCATTTTTATTTTTTTCCTCACGTATATCTTTTTGTGTAACTTGAAGTGCACAAGATAAATGAGTAGAGAAAGGTAAACTTTTGATGACAGAATTTTTTTTCTGAGAGTTGTGTGATGCCTGCTGTCATCCTCAAAGGACACCAGTGACTTAACTGATTTTGATAAGGTATTGCGCTTTATGCAGTAATGTAATTGAATTATCTGCAGCGAGTGTCAGCTTCACTGCTATCTTGACTCTCTGCTGCATGCAAGATTCAGATGTAGTACAATGTGTCCTTTTAATCCAGCTACTTCAGTGTCAAGTGCCCGTACAGGTAATTTTATGCATATTAGAGAGCTGCATTAGTAGCAAAACAGGGCATAAGGTGACACTGCAGCAAAATAAATCTTATCTAGCTGTTTGACAAAACATTCTGGTGAAGAAGTAGAAAATAAAATGTGCATTCTGGTGTGCAGCTGAAGGTCTTGTTCTGAGAAACAAACTTGAATAAGATTGCAAGACACCCGCCTTGAAATATCAGCAGCTTCTTTGGATCAGTCAGAGCTGCAGAGAACTGTGACAAGTCAAATTGATGCTACGATTAAGGCCTGAGCCCAGGATTTACACAGCCTAGCTTTAAATTCTGGGGTGTGTGCGTACGCATGCGCAAACAGCTTCTTTGTGCTATGCTTCCTTGTTTATAAAATAAAGATACATCTTCCAATCTCAAAGGATTTTTGGGATATTAAATCCATAAATTCTGGGACTGTGCAGGTTTCATGGCAGATGTGGCCGTCATGGTCCTTCCAGAAACTCCTAAGATACAAGAAAGCAGCACTTGGCTCTAAAATGCTCTAGACACAATGGTCAAGTTAAGGACAATTGTATACTACTAGTTAGGTTCTTTTTAGAAATACTTCCTTTTTTTTCTCTACTTTTCAAAATCTTTCATAGAGAAGGGTATTTCATTTTAGGAGTATACCAGCTCAGAACCGAATAGCTATAGATAAATGCAATGAAATTTTCTTGGCATCAGCTGTGTTACTCTTTCTCACTATTTCTATGAAATAGTCCCTGTTCAACATTAAAAACACTCTCCTTGCTAGGAATTTAAGCTTTGAGGCCAATATTCATTTAGTAAATAGTTGCACTCATTTCTAAATTTAGTTATTACACCGTGGTGGGTTGTTTGCCTCTCACCAGAAGTGGAAGAGGAGAAAGAAGAGCAGATTCTGGGGAGGAAAGAGCAGCTCTGTTGCAACATTCCAGCCCTTTGTGGTACTCCAAAGGGGGGGAAGAAATCACTGTAGATTTGGAGAGACATTTTTAGGAACAGAGTTGGGCAATCAAGTACCGTGAGCTATCAGAAACTCACACGGAAATTAGTTTTGCAAAGAATAAAGTTCTTGCCAGGTACATTCCCTCTAACTGCTCTGCCAGTTGTGGCATCTGGGAGTGTAGCTGGAGGAAGGAGCAGGGAAGGAATTGCTTCTGTATGTTGAGTTGATCTGAGGCCCAGCCAACCATGAAAACTTGGTGCCATCCTTGTGGAGCTGCTTTAAAAGCACCCGTGTAGATTCCTTTGATGTGTTAAATAGCTTCTCTGATCACACCTGTGAAGATTTTTGCAAGAAGTAACTTAAAACCAGAAACTCTATTAATTTTGCTGTTACTTTGAAATACCTGTTCCATGACTGGCATTTATTCTCTTCTTTTAATGTTCATTTAAAGCTATGAAAAAGCACATTTTCTATTTAGTCTTTATAAGCTTATTCACTAGTTTTGGTTTCTATTTTCCAGTGCAGTATAAACATCAGACTATAACTGTCTAACTGTAGCAGTAGTAGTTTTACTGTTTATTGTATAAAAACTGTAAATATGCAGCAGTTTTTATCAAAATGTTTTGCAAACTTTTGACTAAATTAATAGCACTCCTGGGGAAAAGCCAAAAAAATCTAGCCATTGAATACGCATGCAGATCGGACCATCATGAGTTGTGAAACTTTATGTAGCAGTATATTAAAGTTGGTCTCAAAATGCAAGTGTTCCCATCATTTCATCCCGCGTTAATCTTTGGATCTGTGTGTATTTATTGTCATAGAAATTTAATTGTGTTAATGTAGTGCCTGACTCCTAATGAATAATTTGCAAAAGAAGTGGACTGACACTTTCTCAGCATATTGTGTTTGCATCTTAATGAACATTTTCTGCTTGGTCATGATCAAAATAGGAGTACATTTACATAATGTTAATCAAGCACTTGTTCTTAGCATTTGGAAAAGGGCAGGACTTAAATTTAATTTTTAGTGTGTGCATGTCTCTTAACACAAATTTAACGGCTAGTTTAAACTACAAGCTACTGTCACAGTGAAAACTGGTATTAACTGTCCCTTCTACAAACTCTGTATTAAATGTTCTTTTAAGATGTTTTATAGATGGATATTTTATAAGTCATTCCTATTGCTTGCTCTCTGGACATAAATCTTATATGAACTTTCCCTAATCTTTCTCAACCTTTTTAATTTAGATGATTACTTGCCATTTTTAGCTATTCATGGAGTGATAATTCTTTTCTGCTAGTTTGGTACCACTTCATCTTTGCAACCGGAGAATAACAAGTGCTTATAAACATCTTTAAAGATTTTTGTCTCAAAGTCTAAAGGAAGCAGGTATTTTGTTGGTATTTTCCTTTTCTTGTCTTTTTTTCTCCTTTCTCCAGTGTTAAAGTGGAAGTATAATCAGCTTAAAGTTGAGAGAAACAAAATTCTGAAAGGAAGCATAAGAAAATAATGTGTGACACTTCAACGGAAAAAGAAAATGTCAGTCACAGGCAACCTGTTTTGACTATATAGTTATTATTATTATTATTTGCCTCTTTTTGGTTTTTGTTTGGGCTTTGTGTTGGTTTGTGGTGTGTGGTGTGTTGTTTTTCTTTTGCTTCCTATTCTAAGAGTGTCGTGTATTTCATTGTTTTATTAATTGACAACCTAAAAGTTAGCATTCACCTTTCTGGAATCAGGGGGAAAAGAAGCTCCTGCCAGGTGGAGATTTTGCAGTAAGAGAAATGTGTGTTGGTTCCCACTGTGAGAATAGAATATTTTGGCCAGAAGATGATGTGGCATTGCACAGGAAAGTAGAATGGAAAGATGAAAAATGAGAAGGATGAGAATATAGGAAAAAGAGGTTGGACTAAGGAAAAAAACCCCAACATACCACATTGATACTTTGCTTTCTTAATTACTGTTGTTTATTTTTAAAAGAGAAAAGCATGCTCTGCATCTGTCTCCCCACTTCAATCTTTCAGAAGAAGCTAAAATGTGCTTTTCTCATTTTTCAGTGCAAACAGAGCAAGGCTACAGGGCGTTGTATGCTTTCAGGCATATTGTAAGAACTGGATTATGAGGGAAATATCAGCTGTATAAATGGACTGTGTTATCTGTTGGATTCCTGAATGGTGTTTAGCAAGTCATTTGAAGCACAGGCTTGGGTTGTTAGTGCTTCTGTGACAGCATCTTTCATCTGTTGCTGCCAATTGTGTCCGTAATGGTTCTTTTGGGCTGCTTTGGAATATCAACGCGGTTCCAATATGACTAGAATCAGGTATCAGTTAATGTAGTAGTCCAACTGTCTCCCAGTGCTTAATTGTCATAAAAATCATATGCAGACTGTATGAAGCAATTCTGTCATGATCTTCGTTCCAACAGGTTCTCACTGTTTTCTGTCGGCTTCTCACTGAGATAAATCATCCATTATCGGTGTTAAAACACTGCGCTTCAGGCTGCACCTTTTACTCTGCAGTAAGCTCACACAACTTGATTTCTTTTGAAAAAGAAACATGTCTGTGTGTACAGCTGTAGGACAGCAGCAGGAAAAAACTAATACTGGTAACAGCAAAATGAAGACTACTTTCTCTTGGTAATCTTCATCTATATATGGTGACTTCGTTTTTGTGAATTGTTTGATTTAGAGCCCATGGATTTACTGAGAAAACTTCAAAAATTTCTCTTGATTGCCTTCGTGCAAAACAAATACTGATCTGGCTTTTGCCATCCCAAACTTCTTTTTTTCCAGTCCGAATGGCTATGACATTTCCATAGCACCAGGCAGTTTTGGCACAATGCCTTTCTCTCAGAACTTTCTCTTCACCCATGGCGTTGCTTCCCACATGAAGCAAAAATCACGAGAGGATCAAACTGAGAGTATCAGGCCCAAACAGAGGGCCTGATAGATGAATTTTGCTGTATTTTGATGCAGCTGTTGAAAAAGTGCATGTGTCCTAGTTTCCTTCAGCTCACAGCTGTGTCTTTGTTGAAAGTTTGTCACTGGTTCATGGTTTACCATACTGGCTTAAGCCACCAACAGGAGTGTTAGGAGGCTGAGATGGGAGGTAGGGCTGACACATGGCCCGTTCCTCATTCCTGGGATGGAATGGTACTTCCCAGCCTCTGCTGTGTCTGTCTGAGCTCTTCTGTACAGTAACTAAGTGTCCAAAGGAGCAAACAAATATTGCACTGACATCTGGAATTTTAGGCAAGCCAAACAAAAGTATGTATATCTGCTGTCACCTTTCCTACAAATGCTTTGATAGAAGCAGACACTCTAGTAGCAAATGTTTAATGTTTAATGTCACAAGTTTAATGAGCAGCCTTGTAAAGACAGTTACTGGTTTTGATTTTACAGAGGGTTTGACTGGTTTACGAACCATTGTACATAGTACATGTACATAGTAGCTGCAGTTGCATAATGAGAATATGATGGTGTGTAATGTGAAGATTTTGTTTCAAGGAGGAACTGCAATGTTCTGACAGTCCAGGTTCTTTCTGAAAAGGAATGAATTAGCAATTCACTGTGGTGAACCTCTGAAGGGTCTGAGTAATCTAAAAATTCAGTCAGTGCTGGGAAGAGCATTGCAAGCCGATGTGTAATGCTGCTTCCAAAGTAGGTATTGACAATGGACTCTCATGGTGAGAGAAGGAAAAGTGATGGAGTATTTGCGCTTTGAAATCAGAAGTCTAGTGTCTTTAATTCATTCTTTCAAATATACATGAGCATTATTAAATTTTTTTACTGGCAAAATTTTTTTGCACTCAGGGGATGTTCTGATTCTGGTGTCATTAGATATTCCACTGGATCTCTGTACTTCAAGGATGGAGAAATTGATCCCTTAGCGTAAGTTTCATTTGCATAAGTATGCTATATCTGTTCTGCATAATTATACACCACCAGTATGAGCAGCAGAATGTTACATATCTGGAGCTTGAAAAATTCTTTTAATTTGACTTTTTTTTTATTGTTTTGTCAGTCAAGGGTTGGTTTCATTTTACAGAACAGCTGAATAGGGAAACTATGATTGAAGTACCAGTTTCAAGCATCTAGTCTATGTGTTAGTCATTACCATGCTTGCTATACCAGTGTTTATTTATCCTGTATGAGAATTTTCCTTTTTTTTGTTGTTGTTGTTTTTATTCTTTTTTAGAAAAATACAGGCATAAAAAATGCATATGACTAACTTGGGTTGGGATATAAATGTCTGAAAATATAGCATGGAGCAGAAAACAAAAACAACTGGAAAAAAACCCAATAGTTCAATTTGTCACAGTGTAGTGATTACCCAGACCTTGATATATGTAAGAGAGCTTAATAATAAAGATTTCCAAGTGATTTTTGTTTGTCTAGCGTTCACAGCTTCTTCAGAGTGAAAGTGAAATCTTTCCATGAAGCATCCATGTATTCCTGAAGATAAATCTCTAATAAAACATTTCAAAATTGCAGCTGAGGCAGCAAGTGTTTGCTATGGGACAGAATTTGTGAAATGCAAAGAACAAAACTCTTCTTTTAGCTGCAAAATGCATAATTCTTGTTTCTTTTCTGTAGGTGTGTTTGTTCAGGGGAGTTGTCTTGCGACTGGCATTATCATAATCTGGGGACTGCTTCTGCATCAATAGATAAAGTGTGGATTTTCTTAGATAAGAAGAATGTTTCTATCCATAAGTGTTTAGCTTCTTTATTCCAGTTGCTTTGTTTTTAATTGTGGATGGAAACTAGGCAAAGCAACTTGGATGTGTCTTAACATTTGGGAGTATTTAAGACAGGGGAGTAGGAGCTTCAGCATGCTTAATAAGAAGGAGGGGAGTTTAGGGAATACTGGGGAGGTTTGACACTGGAAGCTGAAGAGCTAAAGGGTTGGTGCTTGACATGAAGGCAGTGAAGGCAGACGAGGTGTGTTTGAGGAGACACCAATACCTGTGGATAGAACACAAATAGGGCCATCATAGCTGAAAACTCACAACTGTGGGCTTTATTACAAAGTACTTTGTATAATTGTGTACTGGTATGCAGTTTTTGATGTTGGTGGCAGGGAATTATTTTGGGTGTTTTTTTTTTGTTTTGGGGTGGTTTTTTTCAGGAGGTACTATAACTGGGTACTGTATCTTTTTTTCCCCAAGAAGAAGTAAATGCTCTGTCTTCCCAGTGGCAGTGCTTTGAGAAGAAAGGAGTTGGATGTTATATTCCTTCCCTTTAGTTTACAGGTCTGCAATCAAAAAACTTGTTTACTTTGGTCCGCCAGCACAAATACCAAGTGTATTGAAAGATCCTCTGGTTCCTCACTTTGATATATTGCTGAATACCAGTGTACTTTCTCTGAACAGATCAGTGGCTCTGTATACTTGGTTCTTTTTTCAGTCTCTAATAAATGGGCAAAGAAATGTCTTGATTATTTTTATAAAAACAGTTACATTCTGTAGAGCAGAAGTTTGTGCTTGGAGGGAGTTTAAGGGGAGCTAAAGTGATGTCCCCAGTGTTTTCAGCCTGCTTCACGAGCCTTTTGTATGTCATGTTATATTACCTCTGAGTTGGAAGATACTAAACCAAAATCCATTAAGACAAGACCTAATGTTATCTCAACTGCCTTACATATAAAAAGATAGATGAAGACTATCATTCTTCTGTATAGAGAAAGCCAAATGTCCATTCCCCCTCAAATTCCTGAGGCTTTATAAACAAGTATTTGTGTTCATTCTTTGATAAAGCAACCGCAGAAAAAAGGCTGAGGCAGTTGATTGCATAAGCCTGATGGTTGGAAGATGGGATCCTCAGGCCTGTCACTGCTTCCTGGCCTCAGACTGTTCTCATTCAAGCATGTTAAAAGCTACCTAAAAAAACTTTAAAAGCTTCTGAAACTCCTGGGTTTTTTTGTATGGAACTAGCACTGTTTCTTTACCTTCAGTGCCCCTGGTTAGAGCTCAGGGTGTCTGCCGTTCTTTCATTCTATATGAGGGTCTATTTTTCTGCTGTCTGGGATCATTTCCCACCTTTTTTAGTGGTTTTCTGGCTGGTTTTTTTTTTCATTAACTTCACTTGCTAGAACTATGGTTGTGTTTTAATGGTGGTTTCCAATAAAGCCTAAGACTCCTCTCTTGTTTGGGTTAACAGGAGATTTGTTATTCAGCTACATAATATAAAATGAAAGGAAAACACTGTTAATTATAAATGACTAGCATTATTAACTGTATCCAAACATATATTGCAGAATTCTGATGCCCTTCCCAATGATAGCTGTGTGCTGCCAGGTTTACTTTCTGTGTAGACTCTATTCCCAGCTCTCACCAAAATAACCTAGGCTTTTTGAACTTCTGTACAACTGTATGTGTCTGTATGTACAAATAAGAAATTCTACGTACAAAGTTTGCTCTTTAGTTGAGGATGGAATAATACAGCATTTTCTAATTGATAGACAAATTGGACGTTATTTTTTCTTTCCAATTTCTCTCCTTCCTCCCATGTTTAATGTACTTTGACATCCTGAATTCACCACATTGATTGGGGAATTAAGAATGTTGGCTTGGATGTGCTTGAAGCCCTAACTGTTGTTAGTTTGGAGTAATTAATAGTAAGGCCCTCTGTTATTTAAATCCTTTTGGAGGTCATCAGTGATCTTGAAGATTGGTTTGTCTTTAAGACCATTGAAACAGGAGTAAGTCTGTATGCTTCTCAGCTTGTATTGCATTCGTGCAGAAAGGGAGGTGAAATAAAAGAAGCTGAATGTGTGGGAAAATAGCGTTCAAAGCTTTCACTGGCGAGTCTAGGAAGAAAATAGCAAATTCAGTCTATGTACAGACTAAAAAACTTATGCTACTATTGACTTGCTAAAGGAAACGTTTGTGTAGTACTTAATGTGTTCTGAAGTCTTGATGAAATATTTTGGAGATTTGCTAGTTTTCAGGTAGCTTTATCAATTTATCAGTTGTGGAATACAACTCCGATGACTGATTTATATTGAACAATAAACTGAACCCAATCTATTTAATGAAGTATGCTAGGTACTTCAAGGAGTGCCTCACCCTTCACTCTGTATCTTACCTCCTTTACCCCCACATTCCTCTTGGATGGCATGTTCAGCAACTGTTATTCTGACATTGGATTTTTACTATAACCTTTCTATAATGATGTCTGTATTGCGCTTTAATTGCATTAATATTTACTGGGTTTTAAAGTCCTGGCAATGAAGCAAAAGGTTCTCATTAAGTGTAATCCAAGACAAGACTGTATTTCAAAGTAGTTGTATTGATTGCAACAGCTGATAATACTTTGCCCTTAAACTAAGGGAGCAGTTTATTTTCATAGTAAGTTGGTGTTATGCACCTTGATCTTTGCAACTGGAGTAACTTTCACATCTGAATGAAATAAACAATGTGTTTGCTATTCTAGCTAAGACAGTTCATTACAGCTTATAATGGGAAAGTTTAATATGTTTCTGGTCCTTGATCCTATAATCAGCCCTTCAGACAAATCTGTGAAGCTCTGTAGGGCTTGACTGACTTCCACAGATGTTCAGCCAGAAGTAAGAATTCAAACCTGAGAAGTCTTAATTTTTGACTGCAGCTGAAATGCATTGTCATGAAAGTTCTTTGGTGGCTACTTTATTGGTTTTGATCCTATGTTGTCTGCTTAAAGGTGAAAATATAGTCTTATTTATGCCTATCTTTATATGCAAGGGGCTTGAAAAAATATGGGTTAAAAATAAGTTGCTGTGTCACAGGCATTACATGGATTCCTCTGATTTTTTTCAGTGATTTGATGTTGGCTAATAGAAAATGTTGAACATATTTCCTCCCCTTCTTTTTATATAAGTTTCTGACAGGAAATCTGTAGCTAAATATCATTTTATGATTTCCATCTGTTCATGTATAATAGTGTTTTATAATGCAGTCCAGATTGCTGCCCAATAGAAATGTCTGTCCTATAGCAGGAGATAGGCTTTCAAGAGATTGTTGTACATACTAATTATTTTTTTAATGAGTGCTTCATTTAATTTTGAGGAAAAGTAACTAATTTCACAGACAGCTTCCTTGATGCAAAATTTTCCACTAATTAACCTTAAGATAGTGCCTCATTTTTCTAGTGCCAGTATTTTTTAAAAGAAAGGTTTGAATAGTTGTACTACCACAGTAAAATAAGAAAATAGAATGCACCCTTAGATTCAGAGGTAAAGAAAAAGAAGGCAGCAGAAACAGAAAATTGTTGCTGAAATGTTTCTCAGTAGCTAACTTTTGTGATCTCTGCGGTGTTTCCCAGATAGTGAGGACTAGATTAAAGAGCATTTACAATAACAGATATAATTTTAATTTTGACAACTCAAGTGATTTCCTCAAGTATTAAGAGTAATTGATGTAACTATTAAAACACTAGCTCCCTAAAGATGTTTGTCAGCATATGTTTTAAAATGAAAGTTTGCGTCCTTCACAGCTGGGAAGAAAGGGTTGGTAATGGGAACCAGGTGTATCCATATGGTGGGAAAACAAGAAGGCAAATGAAAAAAATTTACCTGTGTTATTCATGCTCTTCATCACATGCCAGTCTTGATTTTTGTACAACTGACCGTAAATCATTGCAGGGGTAGTGGACTAGGTGACCTTTAAAGATCCCTTCCAACCCAAACTACAAATCTATGATAAATTATTGTCGCTTTTCTTTATAAACTTTGCAATCAAATTGCCTTTACATGTCTTTACTGCCTGGGAATTTCCGTCTTTCACATTTAATGATAATCTGAATAATAAAATTAACATGAAAATTGGTTTAATGTTTATCAGCTCAGGACTAACTTAGGGACAACTGTAGTGTGTATTAAACGAGGCAGGACACTGTCTGTGACCTGCGAATGGGGCTGGAAGTACCTCTCCAGGGCAGAGCTGTGCTGCCCCCAGTGAGGATTAGCTTTCTAATAGCCTAAATAATTGTTATAAAGAGCTCTTGCTTCCTAAAAAGAAACTTGTTTTCTATCCATGTTAGATTTCCTTTCACCCAGACAGTTAGTTGCAGACATTTTAATGGCATGAATCTGAATTTTTGTGGGGTTTGCAGTTCAGTTGTTATCAATTAAAAAATGTTCTCTATAGATAAGCTAATTTCCTATGGTTTGTCTCCCGTGGCTGTACGCTTTGCACAGGGTGACCATTTGCAGAGAAGGAGGTAGTAATCCATCTGAAGTTCGGAGTTTGGAACTATTCATGTATGTAGTCGTGAAGGAGTACGGATCTATCATTTTGTAAAATGAATGCCATTGGATTCAACTGCTTTTTTGATGAATATACTGAGTGAGTTAGTATCTGGGCTGAAAGCAGGGATTGTTCTCAAATGCTTATGCCCACAACAGATGTGCAGAGACAGCTAGTCTGACTCCCACAGCTCTGTTGGGCTAGACAGCGCCATTAAACTTCTGTCAATTACCCCATTGCCAGTCACATCACAGCGGCTTGCGACAGCTTTCCTCTGATGTCAGGAGAGACGTCTGTTGTGTTCTGATGCAGACTCATGTTTTCCTCCTCAGAGAGAAGCAGCGTGAAACTCTTTTGCTTCAAAGATGTTGAGAGCCATGATTTAAAAACAAAACCAAAACTCCACAACACTTAAAACTACATATTTTTTTTTTTCCCCGCTCTGAGCAGTTGGAAGACACAAAAGCAGAACAGAGCTGTGGCAGCTCAGGTTTTTTTTGTTCAAAAGAAACCTGCCGTTTGGAAACGTGTTACATTTTGAAATAACGCATACCATGTACATTTGTAAATTCAGCTTTCAGACGTTAATGCATTACAGAAATTGTACCTCAGATGGAGCACAGGTTAGAAACAGTTTACGGGGCATACAGAAATTACTGAAGTTGCAGATATTTAAGTGGCACATCTAAGGTCAAATGAAATTTCTCCTACTTGAATTTGCAGGCTTGTAACTGACTACAGAGGGTGGCCTTTTCTGTAGGCTCTGGAAGAAGCGGCTACTGGTTTAATCAAATTATCACTGTGGTAATGTGTCCACATTTGAGGGCAGGCCACTTGGACAGAATAACCTGTTTTAAATTTAACGTAATTTTGCTGAAAAAATTAGATATATACATACATACTGAAGTACGGCTCTGTATCTTGCTTGAGAGTTCTCTTATCTTCTCAGTTGGCCATAGGCTAGTAGCGTACAGAGATGTGAAATCCTGATCTATAACAATTTCAATACAGAATTTTCTTTTGATAAGAAGTGACCCATTTTCTCATTGGTATGGTGATGTTTGAAACATAGTGAGAATTTTTACCCTAAGTCAGTTTTAGTCCTCCAGATTGATGTCAGCCCATGATATCCTCTCCTTCCTGAGAAGGTAGCATGGTATGAATTAGGTGTCAAGAGAAGCGTGAAAATATTTTGAGGTGGCTGTTCAGAAACTACGAGAAGTTGCTTTTATCTGGGAGCGTAAAAGCAGTAAGACTTCAGAAGTTATTTTAGTATGAGCAAGAGAGGTATTTGTTTACAACTTACAGGCAGCCAAAGTATTTCCTTTTGAAGGATAAATTGTGTATTAAAAAAAAAAAAAAAAGGTGCTTTAATCAAAAGGCCAAGTGATTTTGCACTTGAAAAATGTGCACTAGCAATGTGGCTTCTTTGTATGTCTTTAAAAAGCGTTTGTAGATGTCAAGTTTTGGGAGAAGTGCATTAACACTAGCCTTCCAAGGAGGCAGTAGAAATGTAATCCTTCCTGTATCCGAGCAGGTCATTATGAGTTTAAATGATTCATGGGAAACCATGGGCAGTGGTGTATGATTATTAGCAGAGTGCCAGGAGTCTGTAAGGAGAGGCTGTAGCTATCAGAGGAAGATGATGTGGCAAATAACTGGAAGGTTTAAGAAGATGTGAGATAAGGCAGTTGAAGGAGACTGGTATGCAGATGCTATTCTGTAGTGGGCATACTGTACTGCTAAATCATTTGTTACCGAATACTGTAAGTTTGTCTATTATTTATTTTTGAGTACCAGTTTACTGAAGTCCTTGTGTGGGAGCTTTCATTCTTTTTCCCATACACAGCTGCTTGGTTCCTTTGTATTGCCTTTGCAGAAGGGATGATGTTCCTTCCTTGAAGAAAAGTCCATTGAAGAGAAAAGGGCACGAAGGGGTGAGGATAACCTTAAAACTTGACAGGAATTATTGATGGGGTGGATCTAGAGCGGTGACTGAGGAGATGAAGGGTGGGAATACGCACGTTCTCACTATTATTTGCTTATCCTGGAGCTTCCTTTGGACCATGTGGTACACTGAAGGATTATTGGCTCCCTCTTTTCTGCCCAAACTCATGTCTGGATTGCTCCTACCGTGATACGGTGTCTTTAGAGCTCTGTTGGTACATGGGTAGTTCGTTTCTAACCACTGCAACTAAATCTGCTGAGGATTGTGAGTCAAATTTCTATTTATATGTTATTTTATTTTATTTTATTCCTTATGTGACAGTGTTGCCAGAGGGTCTGTGTCATGGCAGAGAAGTCCTTTTCATGTTTTCCTCTGCTCACTCAGACTGAAGAATACCTTCAGTGTGTGACATGTTTCTGGAAGGTAATATGTCATCTCCCTGGAAACAGAATTCACCAGTGGTATTTTTTGCTTTGAAGTATCCCAGACAAATAAGCTATTTCTTACAAAAACTGTATCAATTGGTATATCCTCCCACAGAAGTTTATAATACACACACCCTCAACCCCCCCAGTAATGGCTTGGTTTAAAATACCTTTCTGATTTAACACTCTGAAGAAGTAACTTCCACTTCATATAGCAAAAAAGAGGACTTGTGTGTTTTTCCATACGTCCTTTATTTGAGGTACCAACAGATATTAAAATATCCTTACATGGTTACAGCTTGTTAATATAAAAATGAACTTTTTAGCCTTCCTATTCGTATACACAAAAATAGTAACTGAGACTAGCGGAATTTGAGGATGGTGATTTAATGCAAGGCAAATTTATAAATATATATATATGGAAACCATCTGTGGTCACTGGAGACTTAAACAAAAAGCAGCTCAGGAAATTTAGGGTTCTTGTAGGGAGATGTGAAGAAAAAAGAGGAAAAGCTTTTTTAGATGACTTCTGTAGCTTTAATACTGGGGTAGAAAGGAAGTGTTACGGCTGTACAGCTTCTCTGGGGAAAGCTGAGCTGAGACAAATACCTGCATCCCTGGTGAGAGCACACAGTTCTCAGCGTCACACACCTTCATGTGGTGGGAACATAGGCCGTGAAGTTTCAACAGATCTTTGCTTCAAAACACGGTTTTAGCATTGCTACGCGCATCTGTGCTGACTGTGTAACGTATTGCTTAATATCAGGTTAAAATACCTTAGGTGGCTCAGTATTGACAGTTCAAAACACTTTCTGTCTGAATGACAGCAAAAGGATTATTCCCTTACAGAGCTCTACAGGTTTCAGCCATATTAGAAATGGGTTAATGCTAGATTTTAGGCTATTGACTATTGTTAGAAGCAGATTACTTTGCTTGTATAAAATAAAAGATGACAATTTAAAGTCTTGATGTCTGCAAAAATTAATCTGACCAAATACGTGAATGTTCCTGGTGGTTGCTTTTTGGTTTTTGTTTTCAAGACCAGCCAGCTCTTATATACTGTGCAATTCTACGTCAGCTGCCAACAAAATTATATGTAAAGCTAAATTAACTTTCTCATTGTTCCAGGGGCCTTCGTAGAATGAGTATTTTAATGGATTTGAAATGCTAAAAAGAGAATCTTGATTCCTTTTTTCTCTGTTTTTACTGGGGGTGGTCGGGGTGGTGGTGTATCGGTAGGAATTCTTCTTTACTTTTATTTCAGTGGCATTGCATTATCCAGCGTAACTTTCTTCAATTCTGACTTTTAGTAAGTTCAGCGATGATGTACCTTCTGATAATGGGTTACTGTAGTGTCTTTTAGTCGGGAAGCACTGTCAGACATTGATGAATATAAATCTATTGTATCCCCTACAGTCCGTATCCCCAAAGCTCTGAGCAAGGGGCTGGAGTTCTTGTTACCTTTTTGCAACAGCTGCCTGAGATGCAGCAAGGGAATTGCTTGCCCTTTTGTTCTGGTCAAATTTTCATCAAATAGTCATCCTTGTGCAAAAAAGGACTGATTTGGGGGAAGAACAAAATATTTCTCATGCATGTAGGAAAATAATTCCTTTTAATTAAAAAGCTTAATCCAATTTAAATCAGGATTAACACCCAGAGGCTCTCAGTGAGCAGCTGGCTCGCTTACTAGTGGGAAGTTTTTTGTACAAAACCACCTTACTGCACATCTCACCAGTCCTGGGCTGTCTCTGTTTTTGCAAGAAGGAGCCTCCATATCATCACACTGACATGGAACTAGATAAAGCTCTTGCTTGTATAATTTTGATATTGCTGATCAGTGTCTACTGAAAAGAGTTTTTATGGTAGTATTGTTGGTGTGCAAGTATATTTGAGCTGAGCATGCCTGCTCAGTTTCTTAGCACGGAGAAGATGGATGTGGAAGGTTTGCATTAGCTGGTTAGTTGTGTCACAAGTGTTCTCTAAGGCACAATTTCAAACTCCCCGGGTAGGGCCTGGGAGGGTACACATTGCTAGGACTTGCAAGCTTTCCTTTGTAATATTCCCTCTACCAACCCCTTGAACCCACTGGGCCACTGCTCCTTGTAATGCTCTGAAAGTCAGAGGGGAAGGGCTACCTTTAGAGCAGGTGATTATTTTATTCAGGTAGAAACCAGGTTGATACTGCGTGTATTTGCTCTCCTAGTTCTGCCTGAATATAGCCTGGACCCCCAGGTATGAAGAGGTGTAGGATATAGCAAGAAGAGATTTCCAGAGGTAGGTTAAAAACTATTTAATTCAGTGTTCATTGTAGTTCTAGCATTTAATTAAAAAAGAGTTTTTCTTGTACTTTCATTTATCTAAAATGGCTTGAGGTTCCTGAAATGTAATTTTTGAGTGGTCTGTGTGTTGTTAGAGTTGATCTTTATTCATGTTTATCATTTTTCATCTTCATCTCAGATGAGGTCTATAGTCTGCAAGCCTAAGATTAGAATAACAGATAAAGCAGTATTTTTTTATATATACATTGATATTTAAGCTGCATGAGCTAGCAAAACTCTCGATTAAAAACTTGCAGGTTTTGGGGAAAAATAAAACATACTTCTTATTTGTATATGAAGCAACCAGGGTATAGAATTAAACTGAAGTTCCTATAATGAGTTAAGAGCAAGATAAATGGTTTTCACAAAGAAAGCAAAATATGTAATCAAGAGCTTATCTAGTCAGTATTTAAGAAACGTAATTAAAATGAATCTGTTATGACTTAATAGCGGTGGGGCTCATTCAGCATGCAGACTCATTTCTGTTTTTTCAAAGGACTTTACACAAACTCCTATAACTACATTAAAGTTAGAAATCATGCTTATCACTGTAAATGCTAAGACACAGCCAATGTTAATTAAACAAATACCATGCTGTATCTGTTGGTACTACACAGAGTTATCATGTTTATTCTTGGTACTCATAACTTCCTAAGATTCCTAATAAAATATTTACAATCTTCTACCTTAACCACGTCAGCCGCTGTTCTGATCAGAAGGCAGTGCTGTTTGCTATCTTGCTGGTTTTTGGCTGCTAGACCAGCTGGCAATAGTCTGTTTTCCAGATTAGGTTAGTTTAGCCAAGAGCTGTGAAGACAAGCAGGGGTGGTATGAGTGGAATATGTTGCAAACAGCACTATATCTTACCAGTTACTTTCATTAAATCTGATGGTGGCTTACTGTAATACAGCATTGTCCATACACCCAGGTCTTTCAATGATTTTTACAGACAGCTTAGTGATCCTTTTTGCTTTTATGCTAGTCAGTATCCTTTTAGAAAAAGTAAATGATTGTATGTCTGGAGCAAGCTTGTATAGAAACAACAAAACAGTCTCCAGGCTGCCTTACTAAATGGAGTCAGATGATCTATATTGATCTTGCTTTCTTTCATTACTTGAATTGGATTTTGCTTGAAGGAGTGACATGCATGCACATTTATATAGTGAAACGCTGGTGACAACTGTATCCTTGTATAAAACAGTCCCATTAACTTTTCTTGCTAACACTGAAGTCCTGCATTACGATATTAAGGCACTGTAAAAGCAAATCCTGCTGTTACATACTCAGCTGCAGTTTATTATTTAGAGAACAAATCCTTGATTTGCAAGTATTTTTCATTGCTGTTTTAGTCACAGTGCTTCGTAACAGTTCATGGACAGTTTTGGGGTTCTGAAAAGCCACAAACCTTTTTCTTGTGTGATTACATCCTTCTCTTTACAGCTATCTATTATTCAAGTTTCCTTGTCCTAAAGAAACTAGAAATTGCAAGTGACTGGGAGGAAAAAAAGATAAATGGTGTCTATTGTGTTTGCTGTCACGCTAATTCATTAACTGGAATTCACCACTTGTCAAGCAAAACAGTTCAGTCTGAAGTTGGAGAGATTATGGAGCTGTTTGACATATGCTTATCTTTAAATTTTACTGCTGCACCATGTTGCCTAAAATGTTTCTCTAAATTTGTATGTAGCTTTGTAATTAGGTTTATTAGCAATTTTCAGAAGTCGCAGTAGTGATGCTATAATTACAGCTGAAGATGTGTTTTTATGCACCTTTTCCAGAATTTACAAATTTTTCGAAATTTCATATTTGGTGGAATGAAATATCCTTTTTTTTGTTTTATTGGATATTCTTACACAAATATGTCTGCTGTAAGCCATAACCATGCTTGTTGGGGTACCTAATATTTGAATCTATAAGTGCGATTTATCAGATCTGTGACTTTTCATGGGTTCTTTTTTAGTTACGCCCTTCCTGGGACTTGAGATGCAGGCCCTTACCTGTCCTATGTATTATGTAGCTAAAACCCAGACTGACTTCATAGTACATGCGTGGTGTGTCTGGTCCTGTGTCAAAAAGGGCCACAACATAGTCTTTCATTAAGATATTCTGCCCAACAGAATGCTGGAAGAAAAATATGTAAGGCTTTTATGTTAGCTGGCTTTTTTTTAAAAAAAAAAAAGATAAAAAAGTAAATACTTGTTCAGAGCTTAATCCTGAAATACTCTGTTCCTTATAAATGCAGTTGATCAACTAAAAAAAAATTGCAGGAAAATGAGAAATGCAGGTTCTGATGTTAAAACCAGCTTGGATGTGCATGTAAGACAGTGATTTCACTGTTGGATAGACTTTTTTTATAAGCTTAAGTCAAACCCTTAACAATATTACACACTAATCAATATGCTTCTACTTATGTGTTCAAAATAAAGCCCTGGCAAAAATGCTATCTTGAAATTAAATGATGAGTATCAAATGCTAATGAAACTGTAGCAGGTTTTTCAGCATCACTACTTCTAATTTTCAGACAGCTGCTGCATTAGATTTTAGTTAACAATCTCAGTGCCTAGCTGGAGGTGCCTCCTTGGTGGTCTGGGTTGGGTTTTTTGGGGAGTTATCCTTGCTTTTAACTAGTTCCAATCTGCATTTGTTGGAGTTTAAAGTTTGGAGTTTGAAAACAATTCTCTTCTGTCTGACTGTTCATTTTCTTTCTGTTCTGAAAATGCATTAACCACTATTAAAAAAAAATATGTTTTGGCAGTGTTAGTGACTTTTAATTGTTCACTGAACTACAGTTTATTACAGGAGATCTTTTATACCTGTTTCTTTTCATGCCTTACTTGGAAAAAAACCAAGCTGGAATGAAATTTCTAGAATTAGTCATTAGAATCTCTTGACACTAAGGCAAATTAATTTTTAGAAGGGGGAGGAAAACATGGGAGGTTTTCTTATCTGACTGGTATTGCAAGACTAGTAGTTCATACTTCTATCACATAGCCCGCTTTCCTTGTTTCTTAATGTTGATTGTAATACGTATATTTATAGATGTTAATGGAGAAACAAACTAGTTAGTTACGATTTTAAGGGTGGTCGGTCAGAGACGGCGGTAAGGAGTCACACTTGAGATCTCATCTGAAGTCCCCGGGACTGGTTTTAAGAGCGCTGCGGTTACCGGAGCGGGAAGGCAGGGTTTGCTGCCCCTCTGGCACTCCCCTCACCCAGTGGCTCACCCAGAACTGCCTTTGAGAACATTAAAAACATTCATTAATCAGCAGTAGAGAGACAGCAGGTTCATGGAATATTTGCATAGAGGAAAAGAAAATTGGGAGAAACCGAAGGCTTGCTCAAAATACATGTTGGTCATTAAGTCGTGCAGCTGCTAAAGAATCAATGTGGTGATTCTGCTGTTAGTAAGACTTGAAACTAGAGCGGGATAGAGTTGTTATTCTTAAAGGTCTTGGAAAGTGTTGGTATGTTAATACTGATACCTTAAACAAATTCAACTTTAGGCATCTTTTATTAATTCAATCTATATTTTCCCTGCATTTTTAACTGGGTATAGTGACACAAATCCTCCATGGCCATAAATTGTCATAGCGCCATTGATTCTGTCTCTCCTCCTCTCAGTCCCCAAAGTATCGATACCCACATACAGCAGCACTGTGCTGGTTTGTAAGATCTATGCTGTTAAACAGCTCCCAGAGGGGGCTGCATTTCAGTGAAGGATGGAGGCTACGTGTGTATGGTGGGTGTATATAATTTGAAAATGAATCAGGACATTAACTTTGCTATGTAATTATGGTTCATTTTTAAGCCGCTGTTCAGTTCAGTTTTCATTCTTCATCAGAGGAGAATGCAGTCAATAGTGAGTGGGTTTTCAGTCCTGCTTTGGTTCAGTATTTAGGGCAATCGTGTGTTTAATGCAGCTTTTGGGCAGGGAAACAGCTTGAGAGCTGCTCGGTGCCGCAGGCTACCAGCTGCTTGCCTAATTGGCCTGGGAGCATGGTGGAAGGAAAGCGGAGACACCGAGTCAGCTGGCTTCAATATTGTTCCCAATTGGAAGAAACCTGCTTATTGGTTTGAAATGGCATCCAGTATCATGGATACAGAGCAACTGTTTGCACAGGGTTGATGCTATCCATACTAGCTGTTGAGTTCCTTCACCACCACAGCAAGTGAGTGGAGTTTGAATCCACAACTTTTTCTTCTGTTGGGTAAGGCTTGAAGGCAGCTGAGCTATAATTTAAGACTGAGCCTGTCCTCACCCGTGTGGGAGGTTTCACCAGGTAGCATGGCAGGCGCAGAAGACACACTGAAGAGAGAGCCTAAATAATATCCATAGGTGGGTGCAGAAGGGAAATAGACATAGGGGACAGAAAACATAGTTTGGAGATGCAGAGTGGCATGCTCTGTATTATTCTTCCAGATGCTTGGTTAACTTGACTTTGATAGCCAGCGAGGCTCAAAATGTATCCCTCATCCAGAGTGGTAGGGGAAAGAAGCATTCTGGGTTTGATAGATTTTCCTGTTAAGAAATCGCAGGAGGTTCTTGGGTTTTTGTGAAAAATGCAAGGAGTTTGAAATGCTTGGTTTTGTTAACTTTTAAGTTGTTAAAATCCATGCCACTCTGTTTTGTTTGGGACAATAATTATGCAGTTAACATTTGGATTTGAAATAAATGCTAATAAATTTGTTGTATCTAAGACATTTGTTTGAATGTACAAGAAATGTAGACAAATAATTGCTTATGATCACATTGATTAGTTTCTATAATTATTTAAATATTTTTCAGTTGGGTGATTGGTTTCTAGAATTATGTAAATATTGCCCGGTTGGATTTTCAAATATTTTTATAGGTATGTTTGGGTCCAGTGTATTTTCACAGGTGATTTTATTAGCTGAGATCCTAACAAAACATGGCTAAGCAATCAAACGTGGTGTGTCGATTTCTCTCCCGGGCGTTACTTCTTGTATTAATAGCTTTTTAAACTTGTTGACAAACAGCTTGTAACTTGAAAGGGCAGTTGTCTTGAAAATAAATAATTCTGAATTTTTCCATAATCAGTGGTGGCATACAGATTGAATGTTGCTATTAGTGCTTCTGCTGAAGGAGAAGACATAACTTGCCCATTATATGTCATTTTCTGATAGCATCTGACTGGCAAACCAAGTTGTTGCTAGCCATGGTATTTTCTGGTTTATTGCTACGAAAGGGTGGCTCAAGAAATGTAAGTTGTGGGAAGATGCTGATAGTTACAGAAATGGGATAAAGGAGGATTTTGAAGAACATGTAGACAAGTAGGTGGGAAAATGAGCTTGTTCTGTTGTTTACAAAACACCTGCTTCTGCCAACTGAAGACTTTCTGCAAGTAATTCCTCTGCTGGTAAATAACCACTGTAGTAAACCTTATTACAGTGATCTTACATGGTGCTGCCTGTGTGCAAACTGGCCTTGCAGTTGATGAAAGTTTGTGTGTAGGACAACTGCAGAACAGCATTTTTACTGACTGTATAGTAATTACATTATTTATGACAGTGAACCTAAACAGGCAGTAATAAAAAAAAGTGTGAGACAGAGTATTTTATGCCTTAAAATTATCCTGTATTATATTACTATGAAAATCTCTTGTATTCGAAGTACTACGTTCTTAAATGCTGCTTACCTTTTTAAATTGTTATCAAACTTAGTGTGGACAGTCTTAACCCAGTTTACACATTTAGCTCAATAATTTTGCCTAGATGTTTTTCTTACAAAATTAAGTTTAAATAGAATGGAATGAAGGTGGTGAAACTGTAGGATATCATTTTGTCCACGGGATCTCAGATAGAAAAAAAATTACCTAACCTGATTATTTTTTTTTAATTGACTTCAGAGAAACCAATCTAAGTCAAGTTCTCATAAACAAAGTTAAATTTGCAGGGCTGTCATCTAAGGTTATTCTTTGGTAAACAAAATATACTTAATAAATACCTAACATCGTCTTCCTCCCTATCTTCTACATGTAAAAAGTTATTAGAACATACATTGCATTTTCTACTGCACTTGTAAAAGCAGGTAAGAGCTGGTCATTTTTCAACCGTTACAGGACTTCTGCTTCCAAAGATACTTAAATTTCATAGAAGAGCAAATGAAGTAGTTAGTCAAAGGCCCATCAACTCCTCAAATTCTCTTAACTCCTGATTAACTTAGTTATCCCAAAGACTATTCTCAGTTGCCTGTGACCATTACTGGTTCTCCTCCTCCTCCACAAATAAATAATTAAAAAAATAAATATAATTCATATGTATCAAATCACGTGCCATTTTAAGAGTTAAACTGACTTCAGAAAGTAACAAAGAAAGCTTCCGACTTCAGAGGAAAACTGCAAACTACTCATCTGTGGGAAGAAACATGCATTTTTACAAAACTGGCAGTTTTCCTTGTTGTGTTATTAACAGACTACAGTGAAATTGGCCATTAGGGTGGCTGACCAGGGTAGACGCTTTCAGGTGCTGCTGTATCTGCTTCTCACTGGCTTTAGCTTCCCTTTGCACTTCAGCAGTTTATATCCTGCGCTTCATCTCAGCTTTTGGGTTTTAACTATTGTTAAATAGTTATTTCAAGAAGATTATTGTGGTTCTTAATCATAAATATTTGTTTTAATTTGAAATGTAAAGCCTTCTTATTCTTTAGGTGTTAGAACTGTGTACTTGACACTTGTGAAGGTTCTCTTCCTTGTGTGCGTTCTTGCTTTCCCTTCTCACCGTACAGAGTTGAAGGTTATCATATGTAATAGCCTTTCTGCTAATTGCATCTAATCATACATCTTTTATATCTTATGCACAGTCTTTAAAGTGCACTTATCATGCTAATTCTTGAATCATCGTGGTTTCAAATACCTCATTAGAGGAACACTTCTCATTGCTCCTCTTGCAAATCATGTCTGTTTCTCACAAATGTTTACTACTTCGTTGTGGAAGGGGCAGCTTCCCTCTGCCAGCCAGCCTCATCAGCCCTGGAGCTCTGCACAGTTACAATTCAAATCTAGCTGAGGTCTACTACTCTGGTGTAGAAAATGCAAATTAAATTTGTTTCATTTCCGCCTCTCTAGGTGGTATTCAGTATCTGTGTAGCCTTGGGCAGCCATGTGATTAACTGTGCCCCCTACCAAATGCTTCCTCTGATCTGTTACTGGCAGGCAGGGGGGAGTTGCCAGTCCCTCTTTGTTGTAGCCGTCTTCAGACAGAAGAAACCTGAGTCTGTTGTCTCATCTCTTTCCAAAACAGGACCTTTGCCAGCAGTGATGGGAGAGGTGGCAAATGAGAAAGGAAGGAGCAAAAACTGTGACTGATGTAGTGGGGAGCAACAGATGTCATGTGGAAAATTGAGATATACTCAATAAGCATTTTCTACAAACATTTTCATACTGATGTAACTTAGTTATGGGGTGTGAGATACGAGCATATGAGAGAGTGAGTGAGTTTAAGCTTTGAAGCATTTCAGACAGATGGAAGTTTGTGGTTGAAGACAATTTATGTGGAATTACAGGCTAGTGGTGTTCACAGCTTAATGATTCTGCTTTAAAAGTGATTTTATGTTATAATTAAAGAGATGTGTTGAAAGAGAATAGAAGGAGCTGGGTTACAGGAAGCAAGGGAAGTAAAGGCCAGAGCTGCTGCCGTTAAAAGCGTGTCATCCAGAAAGAGCTAAACCCCGTGTAAGAACACAATACAGAGAATTACAGGTTACTGTTGTGGGACTGACTTCAGTGTGCACTGTTGGCCAATGCAGATGTCTTTGAATACATTATTAAAGGCAATATCGCAATAAATGAATCAGAAAAGATGCTTTGACATCTGTATTACAAATCATATTAAAGTATATACTTATCTAGAGCAGAACAAAGCTGTGTCTGAATCAGCAAAAAGTATTCACTGTTCAGCAGCAGGAAAAAAAATTAAAATGCTATAATACTGGTGATTTTATTTTCTGGATAGGCTTTTAGCACTTGAAGCAGAGTTCAATTACTCCGAGTATTGCCCTTTGTATAAAAGGAAAAATGGTTTATTTGCAATGTACTTACCTTGCCAAAATGTCTTGTTCATAGCTTGCTTTTCCATGTTTCCTTCTTTTTGATGTATTTGATGTATTTCAGTACTGAGAGATCGCTTTTCACCTTAACATTAACGGTTTCATAACCACCTCTTGCTTCTATTCTTGTCATACCTGAAATTAATAAATCTAATTGCATTTTTGCAAATCCATTTATTGTAATACTTCACACTTGGGGCTTGTATCAATTGAAATAACAAAACCATGTTTTCACCTGAATTCCAGTGTTTCTACACAGTTACTTGACTAAATCTCTAGTGTTAGTATTTCTACTGTTTTCAGAAAATTCGTATTCTCCAAATTGCCTGACGTATTCCTTCTATTATTATTTTAAAACAGGTGTTTTATAGAAATTATTTGGGATATTTTGGGGATGTCACCATTTTGATAGCGCACTATAGACATTTTTCTTTAGAGACAATGGCTTTAGGTAACAGTATTATGAGTCATGGAATACAGTATGTGTTCCCTAAACATTGTTTTCCAGTCTTTGTGTTCTGTGTCAAACTAACTCACCTTTTATCATTCGTTCACTTTATAGATTAAGTTCTGCTTCAGATGTATCAGAAATATATATGACAGCAAGTGTTTCCTTTATCGCTGAGGAGTTACTGCTTTTCACCAGGTCTTTTGCATTCTGTGGTTTGAGCTTCACAATTGGTGATACTTACATCGAAATTCTGTATTTGTCATCCTTAACAGAAAGGGCTATCGCAAGACATGAAGTCAGAGAAATAGAACAGCGCCATACAGTAGATGGCCCCCGCCAAGATGTGACACTGGATGAAGAAGATGATGTGGTGATTATTTACAACAGAGTACCTAAGACTGCCAGCACATCCTTCACAAATATTGCCTATGATCTTTGTGCAAAGAACAAATACCATGTTCTACATATCAACACAACCAAAAATAATCCTGTTATGTCTCTGCAAGATCAGGTAAGCTACTGCATTTGGGATGTTTTTATTAAACAAGGGGAAAGTATAGGAAAATTTATTGCTATTGCAGACTTACGTGGTCTGATGGAATTGGCTTTTATGTCCCATTTTGCAATATAAATGGATTCTAATGTGTTTTGTAATCTCTTTGTAGAGAATTAATATTACTTTTTAAATAATAGGTTTAGGTTTTTGCTGGGCTGCTGGGTGGTGGTAAGTATCTGTTTATTGGACAAAAACAAAGATAAAAAGGGACACAGCTGGGGCAGAAATTACAATTGTTTTAACTGTAAAAGTTTATTGTATTGTCAACTGTCTGCCTTTTGGCTGTGTAATAGTATTTGCTTGTCATCTCCATCTGTGGTGAATGCAGTCTTACATGATTTCCTCTCCCAAGTAGTGCAGGCACCGTTCCATGCTGTCAGGGCTATACTTTTGTCTTTGGTACTGGGTCCGGTCAGGTCTCACAGGTGATAAAAAACAGGTAAAAAGAAGTGGTTGTAAATCGCTTGCACTCTAAAGGATCAGTCACTTTGCATCCATGTAAAGTTCTCACTAAAATCAGTGTAGTCCCAGGCTAGAAATGATCATGGCTACTACCACTGCATCAGATGGTGGGTGTTAAAAAAAAGATGAAGGGTCAGCGCTCTGTTTTTCTTGGGGTGTGGTGTGGTGAGGGAGTAGATTTTTTTTGTTGTTGTTGTTTCATTTTTTAAAATAATATTTCTTTACTTGTGAGTGCACATGTAGGAAACACAGGTCAGAGGTCTGAAACATCACCATGTCATCATCCCTGTCTGTAAAACAAACATTTCCAAACTCCCAAGGAATGTACCACCAGTGGTGTGCTGATCATCTGAAGTTGATATGCAGCACAGGCAGGAGCTGCTCTGCATTGCAGCACGTCACCGAGGTTTCCAGCTCCTTTAAGTGCATGCCTGCAGGCAGAGGCAGCTCAGCACAGCTGCTGGAGTGGGGCAAGGGGAAGCAGGTGCGGCCCCTCGCTTCCAGTTCTGTATACAGGGAGAAAGGACTGAGGTCAGGATCTCAGCACAGGGGACATAGAGTGTACTTGGGGTGGGACTGGGAACCTGTTTTGTGATAGTGGGGTTCTGTTACTGTTGGGGTTTTGCTGTAGTGAAATCTTTTCCTAAATATGAACGTGATATTGTCAGACATGATTACTGAGATTACTAAAAGTAAATCTGGTAGCCATCCCTATAGTCCTGTCCACTGCGTAGAGCAAGTACTAAAGACCCGTGCACTAACAGCAGAGTGATTTTTTTTTTTTCCCCAAAAGATTTAACAGGCTTATATCTGTTAATTAAAAGTCATGCTCAAGTCAGTCATACTTAGTGCTGTGCTTCCAACCACAGACTCTTTGAATTGTACTGGTCTGTCCTGAAGGACCAGGAGAGCTAGTCATTGATGGTGTAACATTAAACATAGGCAACCTTTCCTTAAATTTCTGCTTTTGTTTGGAATTCATTCAAATCAAATGTGTTCTTTATTAGCTTAGTTTTGTCTAAGAGAAACTCTGCTCCTCATCTTCCCTCTTAAGAATTACTTACTGAAAAATGAAAATCCATCAGTGCTGGGCATGTATGCAATACTGGCAGTCCTACCTTCATTTGATACTATGCTGTTGTCCAAGGTGGTAAATTATGTTGTTTAATTAGACAATTGATACTCCTTCAGTGGCCATTAACTGGGAGATGCTGACAATGAAAAACTATGTATTGCATAGTTGTTCAAAGAATAAGAAATAATGATTTATCATTAGTCTATTGAGATAGCACTTGCCATTGTAAATCATAACACATAATTCTGGAGGTGGCAAGGGTCCTGATATTAGCTGATGAGGTATACTCTTTGTGGGCTTGGATTTGCAACAAATACTCACATACTATCTTCATCAGTGTAGCTCATTTGAGTGTATTAGGTGTGTATGCAGCAGTAGTAAAATACATAAACATATCACAGAGGCAGAATTGTTTTATAAGTGATGCTGTTTGTTGAAGCAAGTCTCCCTAGGCAAAGTGAAGATTGTCTTGGGCCTGACATAAATTTGTAAGATAGTGAGCTCTCCATTATGCACTCCTGCTGTGCTTTTTCCAAACTACTATAATTCTGTAACACATTTTAAGTTTTCTGCCCACGTGTGAAACCTTTACTTCTTGAATGCAATCTGAAAAAAACCCCAAAAAACCCTATTTAAAATCCACTCCAAACACAGTCTGTATCTGATTTGAGATAATCCACTAAGAGTCCCTAATACATCCATTTTAGTTTCAGATGGAACTTGTTCCAGCAGCCCTCCTTTCTTTTGCAGCTTCTCTGGCAGCAGGATCCTGGGAACTGCCCCTCTTTATGCAGGTTGGGCCTTTTCTCTGCAGCAAGCTGAGTGCCATGTTGCCCATCTTGCATTTCTGACCTCTGTGGTCTGTAACAAAACCACTTGCTTTCATTAAACCAGAGTAGTTGTTTGGTTGGATTTTATTTGTTGCTTGCATGTTTCAGTACTGATACTTTTTGTCCTACAAGTATGCCTGTGCTGTGGCTAGCTGAATGGCATACCAGCTACACAGACTTCAGCTTTTTTGTTACATGGTGAAGTTGTCACCTAAAACGTTTAAAATGAAATTACTATTCTGTCTTGCAGCATGTATTCTCGATATATTGTTAGAAAAGGGGGTATGAGAACACATTCTCTGTACTGTTGCAAACATAGACAAGCCATGGTACAATTATCCAGCATTTCACTCCCTCAGCTTGCTGTTTTCTGTTCCTTGTTCTTTTTTCTCCCACAGTTTCTCTCCCCGTTTTTCTTGAAAAAGCAACCTGAAAACATATAATCTTGCTTCCAAATGTATTCTAAAACAGTGCCCTCTCAGAGGATAGCACACTTACACTGACTTTAGTGCTTATTTCCTCTGCTGGTGAAGTTCAGTGGCTGTCAGAAGTGGAACAAGCGTAAGGTTGCCATACACTGCTAGAGGTGGAAGTACTGTCATGTACTCCTGAACATTTAAGAGTGTTTCTCTAGGAGTCAGATGGCCTAGTGAGTGCTAGCGTCTGCTGCTGTCCATGTGCCGGTTGTCTTTTTCCTTCTGAGAAAGAACTGTTCACATGAGGTGGGTAGCCTCGCTGTACTGTGGCTGAACTGGTGAACTCTCTTTTCACCATCTCACAAAATTGCTTCTCAGCTGCCCTTGCCTTGAACTTGTTTGTGGCTTTTCATGGCATGCAGCCACAGGTGTGCTGCTAGCCTGTTTCCAGTGTTCCTGACCCTCTGATTTAGAGCTAACTGTTAGTTATTAGCTTGTATGACAGTTTTGATAGCTAAGCGACCAGTGCCTTCCTGCAGAGCAGTTCTGATTCAGTCATTCCATCACGCTTGGTCTTTAAATCTGAATATGAGATTTCCTTTAATGGGGACACTTTGTGGGTCTTCAGCCTTACTTGAGAGCCCTAATTTTGTAGCTCAAATGAAAAAATCCTCATGGTGTTTCTCAGCAGGCTAGGCTTGTGATATTCATCCCCCCAGTTATTTGTCATTTTAAGACAGTTATTCAGCAACTGACAAACAAAACTAGAATGTAATGACCTGAAAAGCTGGGGCTTTTTTGGTAGCCAGGATTCCGTGTGATACCAGCCCACAGGGTAATGACCATACCACCTTCTGGGGGCAAAGGCAGGGGGTGTGTTTGTGTTCGGACTGTAGAGAAGTGGGATTGATGGAAGCAGGTAGTGGACAGAGATGACAGTTTACAACATCGCTTTGGTTTGCATGTACAGATTTTCCAGGGCTTTTTTTCTCAGACCAAGTGTGCTGGTGATGGTTTTTTGGTTGGGGTTTTGGGGGATTTATTTTTTTTTTTTTTTAAATTTTGGCTCACTGAGACTTGTTTTAAGTTCTTATCATCCTAGAAACTGAATGTATTTAACTCACCTTTCAGGACATCTTACGCCCCCAGAGTACATTTGCTCTGACTTTTTAATTCAGTGAAGCTCAGCTGATTTCTCACTTACTAAAGGCTGTGAAGCAACTTTGTAGCTAATTATATAAAAGCACCATGAAACAACTTCCCAGCAATTCCATTCACGTCTATCCGCACTTTTAAAGTAACTTCAAATTTTATTCAGTTGGGTTCAGATGGAGAACCTTGCTTGGTCTCTTGAAAGCTCCACTGTCTGCTAAGCCCTGAAAAGAAAGGTAAAATTGATCATAGTTAACAATATGAAGCGGCAAGCAATATTGATTTCTGCCTTTCTGCCCTAAAATGTGTTAATCCAGTCCAAACTCATTGGGCTGTCTGTAACCTGGAACAATTCTGATTTTTGGAATGCTGCAAACTTGGGGTGAAGGGGGAGGGGGGGTATTCTTGCCTGCAGGCTGCTTACAGTTGTTAGAAACTTAAGTTCTCAGGGCCACAGCATGTTGCTGGTCTATCTTAAGGCAGATGTAAATGTTGCATCTGTCTTACAAAACCTTCCTAGCCTTCTCTTGGCTTGCCTGGTGTTAAAGTTAGTAAAAGGCTAGAATATCCATCCTATGTTTATAAAAATTATTTCCTTAGCAGACAACAACATTGTAGGGTAAAGACAGTAAAGGATTTCTGAACTGTTACTGGAACATCCAAGGTCTGATGCCCGATGGTGGCATGGGGATCTAAGATAGACCTGACCCTTGGGATTTTGCACTAAACATTTCCCTGTGTCTAGTCCTAGTCTATTAGAAACTGAAGTCTAGCTGGTGCTAGATTTCAGAAAGCTTATTCATGGAAACGTAACTGAAATGTACACTTTAATATGCATGCTGCAGTACACATGATAGGTAGCATAACTGGTTTACTTGCAGGGTTGTATCAACTAACCGTGATATTTTGGAGTCTGAGGGTGAGGGAAGAGAGGATTATATATACTTTGCATTTAGGAAACTTCTTTCCTAAGTATAGAAATACCTGTAGCTGAGGCTGTTCACTGAAAATACCTTATGATTGATCTTTGGCAGGTACAGTTAATGAAAGTGTGGTTTGTTTCAATTGCAGTAAAGGTTGTTCAACTAGATTCAGAATCTCATAGATATATCATCAGTTTATGCTGTGGACAACACCAGACAGAAAGCAAATGCAGTTTATGAAACACCATTGTATAACATTGTGCAGTGCTTTTCAGCTACATTTGCCACAATTTTCATGTGCAATATATAGTTTAAATTGTGAAATGCCACAGACTGTAAAACTTGTACACTGAAAAAATGAGCACTGCCTGTTATTAAGAGTAATATATATTTCTTTTACCTGAGAGTCCAAGAACTATCATCTGGAGAAATAAGCAAAGGTATCAACCTCTTAAATTCTAGACTGTGAGTTTTGCATGTTTGAAGAAACAGCATCAGGCCAGTCTTGCTTCTTAAAATCCTCAACTGGATAATTATAATAAATACCATGTTTCAGGACACTCTCAATCCATTAGACCTTACAGAATGTTAATATGTTGTCCTGAGCTCTCAGACTTTTGTTTTTTCACTCTCGTCTCACCTCAGTAGGTGGTGGTCATCTATGTCACTGTATAACAGAAAATATATTGTAGATGTGTAAGGAATGCTGTCTTCTAATTCTTAGCTTCAGAAATGACGTATCATTGTCAGACAGCTCAGGCAGTGCAGATTTATCGTCTTTTCTTTATTATCCAGTTCACTAGTTTTGGAATAACTTCCAGAGTTAAATGCTTCGATGTTAAAATATTCTGTTCATTTAATAAAGCCAAGCTATATCAGGATTTGCATGTCCCACTTAATTTGATCATAGTTTCTGGTTTGGGGCATGTATCTTATTTTGTTCTTTGAAATGTAAAGCTATTCCTATTTTTGTGAAGTTTGCCCATAACTGCTTGATCAACTTTTGTTTAAGGGCTACTTCATGCTTTAACATGGAAGTTTCACTGAAATGTTAGGCATAAGGTAACTGTTCCAAATGGTAAACTATATATCTGATTTACAATGTATATATTTATAAAATTTCTGGATTACTCATGCATGGCATTTTGGAATGGGGGAGCAAATAAACCACCAGATTTGTTTCTGATGTCCCAGTCAAAAAGGTCTAAGAACATGCTTGTAAATCTGGTACACTTTTTTTTTTTATTTTTATTTGGGGGATAAATACAGATCAGACAATTCCGTTAAAACTGTACTTGCATTTCTACTTGTTGCTGAGGGAATTTCACATTCCTTTCAAATTGCAAATAAAATGGACTGACAAAAATCTAAATGTTTGTCTTGCTAATGTTTTTGTGGTAGCTTTCCTTGAATTGCCCTTCTGATAGCTGTATGCTGCTTTTGCTTAGTTTCTGGTCATTAAATTGTGATGATCTAAAATGAGTCAGCTGTATGCTTGCAGAAAAGTCTATTTTAGCTGGCACAAATTCTTCGGTAATATTCAAAATAGACTTTTTTTCCTAATGCATTATAAGATTTTACTTACACAACAGAAAACACTATGTATGATGAAACTTAGTATGTTCCAGCTGTATAGAAACATTTTCTGCTGTCTACCTTTGCAGGTCCGGTTTGTGAAGAATGTGACTTCCTGGAAGGAAATGAAACCAGGGTTTTACCACGGACATATATCTTATTTGGACTTTGCAAAGTATGTTACCCTTGGATTTATCTGTTGAGTAGCATAGTAGTTTTAAGTTGCTTGGATCCAGCTGGGCTATTAGTGCCCTCTAGTGATGCAGGGCTGACAGCTGCGGTTTCGAAAAATTCACACGCTGAAATTCGTATGATGAGCAATATTTGGTTTTGATTTTTCACAGTTTTCTCTTGTCTATTGCATGATAAAATGTAGCTGAGTCTCCTTTCAAAACTATTTATATGCCAGCTTTATTCCTTGTCTGAATTACAAGCTCGTTTTACTGAAAATCCTGGCTTTTCTCTGGAACTCTGGCAGATCTGCCTAAGGGTTGGCTTCCCATTCTGGGAATTTTAAGATACCTGTTCTCAAATATATTTCATATAGCAGCTAATACTACCTGGCTCTTAAGTTCTGTAGTTCTTCTATATTAGAGTGTCCTTTTACACTTTATCAAAATAGTAAAAGTTATACTTTAAAGCAGTTTTCTTGCCTATATTAATTTGACTTGCTGTAAAAAGCATTGAAATAATTGTTGTGGAGTTAAATTCTGTGATTTCTAAAAGCAATTTAAAAGAAAATGAGGTAAAAACCCTCCTAGTGTCTTCAAAGGTTCAGGATTTTATCTGTAGTCATTGTCTTATTTTTGCTTGTGGATCTAAAGCAGTGGTCCTCCGTAGCTCAGTCTTGTGAAAACTCCCCTCGAACTGGCAAGCCAGTTTTGCTTAAGATGCTTAGTAGGCAGTGCTTCATCTTGCACTTGCAGCGTGTGGAAAGTGGTTTAAAATTGGAAGTGGAATTTTCAGCTCTCAGAATATTCAACTGCACAAACAATAGTAACCACTACTTTTACCTCTTGGTGGTGGTCAGTCCGTAGTAATGTTATATTTCTCTGTATTAAAACATTTATTTAATGAAATGAGGTTTTTGTATGCAAGAACTTATTTTGTTTAGTCATTTGTTTTAATTATTCATTATGTACACTGATTTCAGCTTTCTATTACAAAGAATGAGAAGGGAAAGAGAGAGCGTCATAGATTCCCAGGACAGTATATTACATAATAGAAAATGCTAAAAGCTACAGTAGTGGCTGGAAATTACCAATGGCACAAATTAAAAGTTTGAAGTTTACAAAAAGTAACAGGCAAGAAGTCTTAATTGCAAATCAATCATTAAAATAAAATTTTCAAATTTCATTAACTTCCTTTCTGCGTTTTTAACGTTTAAATCCTGCAACATTAATAAACTAAAACTGAATAACAGCTTTCTGGAACAGCAAAGGTGAATATTATTTTATACATTAGTCACTTCATAAAGCTGAAAACATTTTCAGATACCAGAACTTTTTTAAACTAAAATAATTACTTTACATCTTCAAAGCAATTTCACAGATTTCTTTCATCTGCATCTTCCCTCCAGGACTGTTATTCTTGTGTTTGTTGTTTGTTATCCTTTCACCTATATGATTTATTTTTTTCCCACAACAGCTTGCTTTTTCATACTTTGGGTTTTCATTTTTAAAATAATATCTTGAATACTATGGTTGCGCTTAGCAAGGCCCACGCTTTTAAGGCTGGAGGTGTGTTCTCATAGTGAACATTTTTGTAGTTGAGAAATGTAAGATCTTTCAGAAGTCTATGCCTGTTTATACGCAGACATCAGACTTAGGTCCAGGGTCAAATATCAAAAGTACCTCTTAAATTGTGCTGAAGCTTAAAGTACTGGATTCAATGGATGACTTACAGTGTTGAGGACAGGTTATCATAACCCATCCATATAGAAATTACAGTAATAAGAGTTTATTTTTTCCCCCTTTTTTTAAACTTCTGATTCACCCTTATTTTCTCTGGTAAATGGTTGGGAAAAAAGTTCTTTGACAACACAGCTGCCAAATCATTATCTTTATCAATAAAGTTACAGTGGTAAGTGGCTTGTGTTACCGTAACTGAAGCTGGTTTGACAAGGTCATGTGCAAATCCATATGAATGTATAACCCAGCACAAATATTCCAAGGGCCTTGACACCTTTATTTATCCCAGAGTTACATATCATTAGTTGAGGCTGCTGCTGTATCAGGATCGTTTGTTATAGCCTTCTACAGCACTTGCAGTAGAGTGTGTAGAAGGAGACACATGTGCATGTCTTGGGCACTTGAGTGGACCTGAAAGAGAGTGCAGTTCAAAGTCTGGAATTTGCATCAAAATGATTGAAATATTCACAGGCTCCTTTTTTGCGGACGCTGCGGGGTAAGAGCATGCAGAGAGATGTCAGCAATACTGCCTTTAACTGCTACGCTCTGATTCATTGGTACTCTGCTGGCAACATCTGAAGAAGCAATTGCTTTTTCTGTAGCCTTTAGCAATTTCTGTATCTGTAGTGCTAGTCTTTTGCCAAAGTAATGCTTTTTAATTGTTTTTTTTCTAACCTTTTTCTGCTGTTTATTCTATGTTTCTGTTCTTTTGCTTTTCAACATGAGATTCCTCACATGAGCAGTACGTGGTATAATTTACAGAGTACCGCTTTAACAACAACAGTACTGCACCTTAAAACTATGAGCACACTCTTGGTTTTTAGCCAAGCTGGGAGGCTTGGACAGCCCTCTGTCAATGCAGAACACTTTCCCAGTTTGCATGGGAACGGAAGATAATTTTTTTTTCCAGCTCCCAGCTTTGCTTCAGGGCACTTGACACACTTGCAATTTCTATTGTGATATAACTTCTTTAATGTTTGGATACCAAATTTATTTGCCACAGTAATGTCTCAAATGGAAAAGAAAATAAAACTGAGAAATGCATCTTAAAAGCTGTCTTGATTGTAGATCATGGAAAGGTAGTGTTCAAAACAGTTTTGGTGGTTTAAATCTTCCTTGTGTTTTTCCTTATTTCATCAAGCATCCTGTTTGTACCACAGTAAATCAAAATTTGCTTATGGTAAATGTCTAAGGAAAAATATTTTATCTTTGGATAGAAAAGTTAATATGGTTACAGATACTATCTTAGGGTTATATTTAATAAGCATAGCCATATGGATTTAATCCAGGTAATAGATGGGCTCTGAGCTCTGTCTTCCTTCTGTTAGAGTTCATGTCTCTGGCAACTGATGATCTGCCAGGAAAACCACTTGCAGCATCGCATAGCACAGTTCAGGAGGGCAGGAGCTCAATCTGAAACGTCCTTGTACTTTACACATGTGACTGCTAGGTTAATAAGGCATTTCTAGAGGCAGAATGGTTGTATAAACATATTTAGTATTTGTTGTGTGAGAATGTTTCAGGTTTGTTTGTTTCTCTAATAAAAAACCCTAAAAATTCACAGTCCTAGGAGAAGTGAAATTGAACTGACTTTCACATCCATGTAACGCACTGGATATGGGGATGAGAGGATCATTAAACTTCCTCTCACCATCATCTTCCCTGTATATAGATTTCAGTTGTATCAATAGAGACAGGCTTTTAAGTATTAGATGAGAAGCTTTGATTTGGCCTTCTAAAGACATTTTTTCCTTTTTTACTTTAGATTTGGTGTTAAAAAGAAACCAATTTACATAAATGTCATAAGAGATCCTATAGAACGACTAGTTTCTTATTATTACTTTCTGCGCTTTGGAGATGATTACAGACCAGGGCTGCGGAGGCGAAAACAGGGGGATAAAAAGGTAAAGTACACTTTATTATATATGTTGTTCTTACTGAAGTTAACGTGAAAACAGTTTTTTAAAATGCTTTGATAAAAGCTAAATAGTTCTTGTATCAGCCTCTGGGTGATGGTGATGGCTTTGGAAGTTACATTCTCCCCTTCATGTCCATACTCGACCAGAATATAACATTAAATATGGTCTTTGTAACATTATAAATTCACTTTATGTTGCAATTTTCTAAAAAAAAAAAAAATTAAATTAAAAAATGTTTTCAGGTGTCCAGAGTTGAAGTATCAAGTTAAGCTTATCCTTCTGTGTAAGAAGTATACATCTCTTCTTGTTGAAAACTGAGACATTTTTCACCAAGAGCTGTAGAAATGATGCTTTTGCTGTGATTTTATATATTTATTTATATATATATATATATAATTAGCAACCCTTTTTTAAATGTAGCTACTTCGATGGAATTGTGTTAAAAGTCTGCTTGAAAACTGTGGAGTATGAACCATACATTCCTATACTTCCTCCATCTTAGGTGGCTATAGGAGTAGTTCAAACCTTGATTACTAATAGAGTTTCAGAATGGCAGCATCATTTAGTCTCCATAATGAATTTATTCCAGAAAGAATTTACACATCCACTGTCAGGGTTTACAGTAAGATATTTGTTGCAGCAAGTTGCTTTGGACTTTTCTTAAATCAGAAGGAAAAGTAAGGTATTAAGTATATGAAGATGGCTTATAAAACTATAGTTAGAACAGTGTGGAAGCTTTTATAAAATGTAAAGGGATTTTGTACTTCAGAGGCAAACGTTTTAAAATGTCAGTGGCAATATTCTCTTAAACTGCTGAAATTTTTCTGTGATGTTGACAATTCAGTGTAGCACTGTGTGAATGCCAAGAGATATTGAAAAAATAACTAAGCAAAAATCACACTGAATACAGCTTACTCTATAAACACCATAACAACTAATAAATGTGAATAATCCTTTTGTGTGTGCCCCCCCATCCAAAGAGCATCCCCCTTTTCTTCCCAGTCGATAACTGCTCCTCTGTTCTTTAGGTTTTAGCGCCATCTTCAGCTACTGCATTTCAGTTTGTCCCAACATCCTACAGCGTAGGTAGAGGAAAGCTTCAAACAGAACAAATTGAAATTAAGCTTAAAAACATGTATCTTCATAGGACTGGCTACAGAGACGCTTTGGTGATATGGTATCATAAAGGCATTTTTAAAAAGAGAGAGAGGATCTCATCTTCTGTAACCTACTCTGTTCCTCTTCACGAGGAGCATGATTTGGCCAGTGGAATTCCTTCCTGGTGGAGATCAATAAGTTGGAAAGCTGAGCATGCTACCAAGTCCAAGCTGTTTAGAAGACTTTATATTTATTAAAAATAATGAAATTTAACAGTGCTGGTTTAGTTTTGAATTATATTCCGAACAGCCTTATTAGGTAGTCACTGGGAAGCATTAGGCCAAAATCCCTAATTCTACTGCTTGGTAGGCTGCGCTGTAAGTTCTGTCTGGTGGAAGAAGTTGAAATGTATTCCTATGGATAATATTTGTAATGCATTGCAAATCATTTTATGTTTTCCTACTAAAGATGCTTTTTTTTTTTCATTTTGTCACTATCATACTACTTTGTTTAGGTCTGAGACTTAGTTGTTGCCATACAGATTTAACTTGTCCTCTAGTTCATTAGAAGTGAAATTGATTGGCTATGCCAAGTTTTAGGTTTCTTTCATTTTCATCAGGTAATACTATTTTTCCATGCTGTTTCTAAGAAAACTGTACATATATAAACAGTGTCAGTTTTATATATATTAGATATAAAATTCGGTAAGCTCAAAAGTGGATTGACCTGTGTTACAGTAGATTTCACTAAGAACTTTTCACATGAAAAATAGGAAAGTAAAAAATGCAATCTTCCTAATGAAGTCAATTTTTCCTTTATTAAGCAGAAAGGAATCTCAACATACTTTACACTCTTGCCCCTCCCAGTCCCTACTACAGCATATATATGGAAGAGTTCTTCATTCATTTTCTTTCTATATCCCTGTGCTTCCAAAGTTACAGATAGTTTGTCTCCAAGAACAGAATCTGTAAAGACAAGTGTTTCTTATAATAAAATCTCTGGATGGAATAGTCAAGGTAAGTACATAAGAAGAAGTGGGGAAGGAAGCCTGTCCCGTTTCATCTTAGAAAATTACTTGCTTGCTTTTGCATATTAGCTATAAAATAACCTGCAGGTATAAGCAAAAAAAAAGTCTTTCTTTTGACAGGTGCCAGTTCACATTTAGTATATACATTCATAAGTTAGGAGGTGCATTTAAACAGTTTAGATTTTAGGTAATGTTGATGTTATAAAGTACTCATGATAGATCAGTGCAAGATTTCTCTAGAGAGCTGTGCTAGAGAAAGCATACAATTGTTGTCCTGGTTAAGCTGCATTTTTGTCTGTGATATGCAACATGTACAAGCTATTCTAAACTCAAAAGTGCAGGGCACTGCAGGTTAATCACTGCTTTGGCCTGGTATCAGTAAGTTTTTCAGGTTGACTCAGGAACTGCACCTCACAGCTGTTTTGAACAGGAACTTGTACTTATACAGGAGAAACAGTCTAAAAAGTTGTCCATGTGATCACTTATTTGTTATTAAATACCTTTTTAAAAAAAATCTATCCTAGCTGCATGGCTTATATCTTGATTAGAAATATTATAAATACTTACTTTATGGTGACTGGGTAAAATATTTACAATTTCTTTCCTGTGCTAATGGAGTTCTTAATGTAACTGTGTTACTACAGTTGAAAAACTGTATTGCTACAGCTGTTTATCCACATAAAGTGATGTTGTATGGAATATTCTGTTATGCAATGAACAATTAGCTTTTACTTCTTCTGATTGCCAAAAACATATTAGCC
This sequence comes from Falco peregrinus, assembly GCF_023634155.1. Taxonomy (NCBI): domain Eukaryota; kingdom Metazoa; phylum Chordata; class Aves; order Falconiformes; family Falconidae; genus Falco; species Falco peregrinus. Next base: position 18,564,518 of record NC_073730.1, on the reverse strand, counting down.
TTGGAAATGGCAGTTACTTGTCATAATATTTAAAATGTAATAGAACATTGTTTAATCTAAAACGTATTCTATGGTATAAAGATCCAGCTGTTCCAGTATCACACAAATCCGGATGGCATTTGTTGCTGGTTTTTCAGTGACTTCTTCTGTAAGGGAAAATGAATGATACCAACACTTATTGACTGTTCCTGCTTGTTTTGGCATATAGCCTTTATCAGGGTTATATCAAAGGTATATCAAATGTATCAGGTAAGATCAAATTGTTATTAGTTCTAACCATAAAAGACTGTCCAAGTACTATTTTAATTTAAATGAATAGGTCCTCCTAATAACTCTGTGAAAGCAAGGCTTGAAAAAAGTATTTTTTTTCTTTCTTATCATATCTTGTGGTTTTCTGTCCCAAATACATTTAGCAGCTAACCAGATTGAGATGTTTGATACATATACTCGATTTTAAAGCTCAGCTCTACTTTGTCTTTGTTCCAGACCTTTGATGAATGTGTGGCAGCTGGAGGTTCAGACTGCGCTCCAGAGAAACTTTGGCTTCAAATTCCATTCTTCTGTGGCCACAGCTCCGAATGCTGGTAGGGAGATAAATGTAGCTGAAGTTGTTAGTCAAGTATATCAGCACTGAAATCTTAACTTAACAAATTTGAATGTATAGCACAGCTGGGGAAATTGATAGGGACTGGACACAGTGAAGCAGCAGTTACTTTAGTAATGCGTTTTCTTTTGAAGATGCATTTTAGTGAAACAGTCTTGCAATTCTTTAAGTAAGCAATACGTTAGCATACTGTATCAGCAGTGCTATCAGGGAAAACAGATGGTTTTAATTTAAAAAATAATTTTTTGTAGATTTGGAGTCTTGAAATTTTTTTCTTATGTCAGGCTACAGTATCTGTCTTTCTGAATGGAGATACTTTGTTCAAGCTCCTAGAGTTTCTGGGGAAAATAAAATAATTGAGATCAAGATAAATTTGTCTTCTTAAACCTTTACCAGACATCTAGTAGTCAATGCTACTTAGTAGAAATGAAAACAAAAGCAAATAGTGTCCATCTGTCAATGCAGCATGTTTTATAACAATGGCACAGACTTTTAAAAACTCTTTAGCAAACTCAAAGAAAAAAGGACATAAATAATTTGAAGGATTCTGAGTGAAGTCAAGGGCAATTATTTGTCAAAGGTGCTGTTCATCCAAACAGAAGGAAAGTAAATGGCTGCTTGGGAGCTCCCCTTCCAGTGCCTGTTGGTCAGACTTATCTACACCTGGGCCCGGTGGAGAAATAGAGAAACAACGAACTATGAATCTGTTTTTTCACCCTGTCTAGAGCTATAAAAAAGGAAAAAAAAAATTTAGTTTAATTTCGGTCTGTTGTTCAGTAGGGAAATCATCCCCTTAAGTGCAATGACTTTCTAGTTCAGAGTTAGGCTTGTAGAATGCAAAAGGGAAGGTGTGTTCTTACCAGAACCATTTCTGGTATCTAATGTGAAAGTGGAGACTGAGTACTGACATTGAGAAAATGTAAATCTTCCAATAAATGCATTAATAGAGACAGTAACCATATACACACATAGGTGGTTTTGTGGATGAGGTACTAGTCAAAATTTTAGGTAAGAACACAAATGAGAGAAACTAATGGTTATAACTTCAAATGAGTCTTGCCTTCCGTATACAAATGTCCTGTTATGAAGTAATCTCCATCTAGGGACCAAGGATTGTTGGCTGACACCAGAACTTGCTGTAATTGTTCTGTCATTTTAGGAATGTGGGAAGCAGATGGGCTTTGGAACAAGCCAAATACAATCTGATTAATGAATACTTCCTAGTGGGAGTTACTGAAGAGCTTGAAGACTTTATCATGTTATTGGAGGCAGCTTTGCCCCGGTTCTTCAGGGGTGCCACAGAACTGTACCGGACAGGTATTTAAATGGTTGATTTCCATGGATTTTTAATCCTCTTATCACTTTTTCTAATGTGGATTCTTTAGACCTAGATGAATAGTTTTGAGTCCCTGCCAGGACTGCCTCTCAGTTGGCTGATGTTCCTGCAGAAGAGTCGAACTCTTTACAAATTTTTGAGGGCAGCCCAAGTATCTTCCTGCCTTACGCAAATTGTAAATTTAAGGCTTGGGGTAAAGGCAGTGGTGTAGGTCTACTACACTTAAAAAATTGTGACAGATATTTATCAGAATATTTCTGAAAGGTCTTGCAGGGGCCTCACTTTTGTAAAACGGCTGCTAGCAGCAGATTTCCATTTCCTCAGAAACCCTGCTGAAATTAACTGTGCTTGATGCAACCTGGCTGGTTGTGCAAAAAGGCCCTGGGATACAAAGGCCCAAGTATGTGCTTCTCTTCCTGGGGTCGTAGTAAGACACTTGTTTTACAGCTAGTAGCTCAGTTTCTAGGAGCTGGCCATGCAATTTATGATGAAGAAAAGGTCCATCTTAGCAGGACTTCTGTCTGCAAACAGAAGGAGAAAAGGGTCTGATGTATAGGGCCTAGATGTGGGCTATAAACAGGTTTATTACAAAGCAACAGATAGCACTTCCTAGGGAAAATGCTGTCATCATTTTGGTCATCTTTGTCTTATGAAAGAAGTCTCTTGCTCTGCAGTTTCAGAATTCTTAACATTTGATACCAGATTAACATCTAAATAATTAATTTTGAAAGACCAATCTTGCTCCAAGTACATTATGTGGACTAATCTTGTTCCTTAAATGAAGTGTTCATTCCCTGGGTTTATTAGAGTAAGGAGGAAGAACTGAAAGAACTGATGCAAAATTCATTAACATTTAGTGAGAGAGACTGCAATTTTCCAACCCCGTATGTTATGTTAATAAATTCTGGATTAAATTCTGTCACTTCTAATGCAGTTCATCAACATGCTGAGAGTATAAAACTCTGTAAATGAAAGGACTGTAAACACTTTTTAATCACGTGAGCTTTAAAGTGAAGTTATTGCTTTCATTTTGCATTTAGGAAAGAAGTCTCATCTTAGGAAAACAACTGAGAAAAAACTTCCCACAAAAGAAACTATTGCCAAGTTACAACAGTCTGAAATCTGGAAAATGGAGAATGAGTTCTATGAATTTGCACTGGAGCAGTTTCAGTTTGTCAGAGCACATGCAGTTCGGGAAAAAGATGGAGAATTGTATATTCTGGCTCAAAACTTTTTCTATGAAAAGATTTACCCTAAATCAAACTAAGAACACTATACTGTTAGATTTATGGACCTAAATCTTTGGTCACATCGTCATCTTAGTCCTCAGCCATGGAAACTAGATTGCTCGTAAACCTTCAAGACGTTTCTTTATAGATCTGAAAAAAGTGGGCTGTGGATCACCTCCAGGGCATTGGATACTGGCTAACTATGTTGGTAATCCAAAAGCAAAGGCTTAATTTCTTTTATCTAACTAATACTTTCAGTGGGAGTTAATATCCTTTACCTGAAGAAACCTACACTTTAATTCGGAAAAATTAATACACAGCAGTTCTAGTTGAAAATATAAACAAACATAAAATGCTTCTGTTGATGCTCTTTTTAATTTTCAGAGCAATACATTTTCATTTATACTTCTGTGAAGAGGAAGTCTTTTTTCCCAGCTTTCAACATGGAAATTTTGGTTGTATACAATATGAGTAGTGTTAATAACTGGTTGACATCTGTGCTTTGTTTTTGTGAATCATGTCACATAATATTAATTGGGATGGTTAATCATGTTCTGCTCAGAAATGCTGCTGCTGCTGCTGGAATTGCCCATATTTATATATGTGGTTTTATTAAAAAATGAGAACTAATCGTTAGTGTTAAAACGTCATTTCCACATTAATATTGTAAAAAGTTAAAGAATCAGAGCAGTGGGGGTTTTGTTTTGTTTTTTATCCCCACCACCACTGACTGAGGTTGGGAAAACTATGAAGAAAGTTGGTATTTGTCTGCGGTTCTAGTTGATCCTTACACAGTGGTATAAAAATCGTAAATTTCAGTATTGAGTTTCTCCATGGATTCTTTGTAATAATTGTAAACAGAGGTATTGGTGAATCCATATTATGACTCCATTAGTGAGCTGTGGTATGGTTAGGGTTTTCCTACTACTTCGATACTTTTATCTGTAGAATATTTTTACTAAGGTGCTTTATAACGTGTTTTAAAGCATTGCATTTACAAAAGGAATAAAATGCTGTAAATACTGCTTATTTTATGTATTTGGACCAAAAGGTTTAAAGTAACTAGTTTAAAGTGGGTTTTTTTGCACAAGTTCTGTTATGTGTGAAGTGAAAAACATCACATCTACTTCCTGGTTGAGTTAACTGTTGGACATTGCTGAAATGCACTTCAGTGACCTCTCAGACTTCAATACCAGAAAGTTGTCCAGGGATTCTCTTTACAGAAATGTAGTCTTCATCCTTTTATTATGGTAAGAGGACAAGAAGAAAAATGTCATGTGTAGTCTGGTTAAGAAAGATGCAGTGACCTTGATTGACATAGTTGTATTTATGTAACTGCCTTATGTGACTATTGTAAATTTGTGGGTTGCCATTATTAACAATGTGAAACACCTGGTAGATGAAGTAAATTGCAATTTGAGAGCAGATGTTTGGGGCCACTGCATTATAGCAAATGGCAGTGGAGAACTACAGGAATTTGTTTCCTATTGAATTTTCTTTAAGATCTGAGTATTTACACATCTTACACCTGCCTTTTCTTAAAGTGCTTTTCACAAGGTTTGATGGGGGAAGGCACTGAGGAGACAAAGTAAGGAATGGTGGTAAAAGTTTAAATTCCTAAGGGATGATGCTGAAGGCTTAGTTTAAAATTACCAAGTGGAGTTTCTTTAACCAGCTTGTTCTTGTAATGAAAACAAAGGAAATGGAAAATGGTCTGTGAACTGGATGTCTGCAGCCAAAAGCAACAGCTCAATTACAGAGAGGATAATGAGAGTCTATCAAGTACATCTTGTAGTTTTTTTGTTTTCTTAGATTTTTCCCTTTGAATTTTAAAAATAGATCTCTCTTTGTTCTTCCCAAATAATCAGGGAAGTTCCTTCTGATAGCTTACCATTTATATAGCATGAACCACGCATAAGAGTTCCTGTTCTAGTTCTCATCTATTGATGTCATTAATAATGCCAACATGTTTGGGAATAGGATGTGTTAGTTCACACATGAAAACATGTTTCCTAGCTAAAGAAAGGAACAGAGGAGTCATACACAAGAAGTAGCTAACAGAGATCTAAAGATTTCCATAACAAAGCAGTAACTTTTTTGAAATAAAATGAATATTTATAGTCCCAGGAAAGATTATCCACTCAGTGATAGTTTTATGCTGGATTTTATTTTGACTGTGTTGTTTTCCCTCAGAATAATTTGGATCAGTTTACCTCCTTGAATCTCCTTCAAAATTTTCAGAAGAGAAGCTCTAAGAGAGCAGAAGAGTTTACTAAGTGAAAGCATAAAATACTCATCTAAGTAATGAAACAGGTATGTAGGCAAATGCTTCTGTATTGACAAGAAAACAACAGGCAAAACTTCTGATTTCAGTAGGGTCTACAGAAACCTCTTCTATTCTGTAAGCAATTTTAAAAGTTGTGTTTCTTTTTTTCTTTCCAGGATTTAGAATTTCTTAATTAAGAGTCTTCAGTAACAAAAATAATAGAACAATGCAAATTTTTTTACTTTCAGAAGAGCAATATATTTTTCATACTTCATATAAGAAAACACATTTTATTTAATCAGATATTGCTTCCTGTTCTTTGCTGTGAACTGACAGGGTTGAGACAAATGAGAATTTTAGGAATATTTTTTAAAAATGCTAGCTACAGTTGGAGAGGTATTCATTCTACACGTACTCTGAAAATGTTACTGTCTGTGGAACACAGAAGGAATCAAGACTGTCTACTTTTATATCTAGTGCAACGGTTAAGTCAACTGTGAACTTTTTAGAATCCTTTGAATTCAGAACTCTCAGACTTGGATTTACGAGAAGACAGTTTAGGAAAACTGATTTTTAATAACCTACTCTGTTCATCTTATGTTTGGAAATGGAAACAATCCAAGTTGTTGGTATTAAAAATACTTTACAGTATATAAACAGAATTTATATTGTGTATTTTCCCTTAATTACTTATAGTGAAAAGCAGCAATATATGGATTTTTGTTGTTGCAGGTTGTGTGATCAGTAAACTTACTATGCAGCCTCCTGAACACGGATCTTTTAACTGAAGTCACTGTAGTCTCTGCACAGGAGTAAGTTTGGCTTTTTGCAGGGCTAAGTTGGTTTGAAAGGTGCTGAAATGCTCGTATATATATATGATAGTAGGTTTTGTTACACTGTTCTGTACTTTTTGTACAAAATTAATGCCCAGATTTTGCGCAAACCTGTAGCCCTGTTGAAACTCTTGATGTCAGCATAATGGCACTAGGTCCAGCTGTGCTGGTGACTACATGTCCATAACCACAGCATGCCTGGAGCCCATGCGATACACTGGGCAGTGCTGACAGGAGAGCAACAGTGTTTTTAGCTCCTTCCCGTATTAATTCTGCAGCCATGCAACAAGAATTTCACTCTTATTTTGTTAGTGAGTCTGTAAGCAGACACAAGACTAGGATATGGAATGTCCTAAGTGCACGTTGCCACTTGCTCTCGGTTGATTTTCAAGCAGTCTCTGTTAATGGTACGCTGATCAGGGCTTCATTTTCAAACTGGCATGAGAATGTGTAGCTATACAATATGGGAGAGGAAGAACCAGCCCATCCTGGTTGTTTGAAATGCCTTTTCTGGGTACTCAGTTTTTGTGAAGATACTTCGCTATTTTTACCTTCCAGGAATAAACATTTGCTTATTTATGGTCTCAGAGCAGTTCTATCTTATATCAGGGAAGATTCAGTTATTTTCTGTTACAATTCTGTTAAAAATTTCCATTAAGCTTACCTGGTGTTGCTAAACATGTGTATGACAAAAAGATGTATGGATGACGCTGTCTGAACTGTGCTGCTTAAGCAGTCAGTGGAAAAGCCTGATTCAAGTGCACTGCCAATTTAGCTCTTCAAAGTCTGAGCATATTTTATGACTACTAGAGATTAAACTTAAGGAAACTGTAAGGCTGCTTAGTTGGATGGAAGCTTCCTTTACTGTAAGCCTATGCAACTATGTAACCTTTGCAGCAGTATTTATAGAAAGAGCCCTCTTCCTGAGACTTTTCTGGAACATAATTATAAATGTTCATACACTTGTACTGTCTGATATTTACATCAGCAGCTTTCTGTAGCTTCTGTAAAAAGAGACAGGTTTGTGAGCATTTCTAAAGCAGTACTGAATGTAATTTTGAAAAACATGGATTGTGCTTCATGACTTTTTTTTTTCGTTTTAAACACACACAGAGCTAAATAGTGCCTTTTTTCCTCACAATCCATGTTGAAGATGCTCGCTCCCACTCACCCTCCATAAACTGATTCGTTTGTGCAATACTATTCCAACTTGAAACCATTTTGTCACAGCTGTTTGAGAAATAATCTCCATTTTTCCTTACTATGCTGCCAGCTTTCTGTTGTTGAAGTGTTTCAGTTGATTACCTAATGCAAATGCTATAAAATAAAACACCCAATGGGAAGGGGAAAGAAAAGAAGTTTGGTGTCCTGTCTTAATATTTGCATGTCACATTCACATTAGTTTATTTTTTTTCCCTAGAAGATACTGTTATGCAGTATTGTGAACTTCATTTGCAGCTATTGTGATTTTGGAGGGGAGGGGTGAGCTGGAGCGTAGCTCGTCTGTAATAATTTCATATAGCTATAACCAAATATATTTATAGGCCTTTAGAATTTGCATTGGGCTTTCTGACCAGAAATGTAATAAATTTCCAGAGGGTATACACTGTGCTGAAAGTGTCAATGAAAAGTTCTGAATATTAAAACTGAGATTTGTAAGAATAGAAAACTGGCATTAAAACAGTTCATTGATACATACGTGCTTTCCTGCCTGAGGGAACAAATGACTGGAGTGATTACTGTGGTACTGGGAAATGCTCAGTTACTGCAGTGGTGAGTGTGGTATAAGAACTGGAGTAGAATAGGAATGTCATTTACATTTTACGCAAGCACTTAAAACAAGAAAATTACAGTGGGCATGGGTATTCCTGATGTGCACCTTAAGCGTTGCCCTGTAAACCTGCCTGCCTGCAGGCACTATGGAGCTGGACAGTCATCTGACCCAGCCAAGTTTCTTAACGCAGTAGTTCCTAAATATTTAGTTATCAGCCTTGATGATTAAGAACCATCATGCAGTTACTCAGCAACTTCCACTTGAGGATTTTGATGCTTTTTAAATCCCCCTTTCATTGGAAGTACACTTGTCCTTACTTTCATCAGTGGAAGCGATAGGTGTAGTTGTGCGCAGGAAACAGTCTCTCTGCTTGTATCAGCCAGGGGGAAGTAGAGGAAAAAATTTCCTCTACAAAGGTACAGGACTTCCTAAGGTCACTGTACCTCGTTCTGAAATGATGTAGTAATAAAATGACAGCCAAAACCAGTTACAATACAAAATTTAATAAATATTGTAATGAACAATATTTATTAAATACAATTTAAATAAAATGCTTTATTTAAAATGACAGTAGCTTCTCCTGTGAAAGACAGAAGAACTGTAATATTACAGATGTGTTAAATACCGGTTGAACAATTTTTTTAACTAATGCTGCCATGTGCACGTGTGATTAATCTCATCAGTTAGAATTCATGGGAGGAGAGTGAAAGAAGGGAAAGGGGTTTTTTTTTCAAAGCTACTTATTTTTCCGGTCCTGTATTTTCATTTTATTTATTGTTTGAATCCTTCATTTGATTTCAGTATAATTTCCTTACTTCTTAATAAAATACAAGAAGTTGCTAGTGAATGTCAAAGCAATGTCCAGATGTTTTCTTCAAGCACAAGTCCCCTGCTATGACCTCCCCCTGGCTTCATTACCACATAACGCAGATGTGGTAACTTTCAATAAGAGCTAATTTAAAGGACTAATAATACTCTTTATTAAAAAAAAACTCTACAAAGAACACCTGTGGCCTAAAAATGAAAGCTTTGAGACCTTTCACCTTGTCATAATAACCAACTGCATCCTCATAAAAATGGAAAATACTGTGATAAACATTCTCTGCCCATTTTCTGCATGTTTACAAGGCTGATCCTGAATCCACTCTCAGATTTGCTGCACACAAACATTAACTTCTCATAATAAATATGGCTGTCACAATAATTGCACGAAGAACAGCTACCCATCTTCCTATTGAAAAAAAAAATATATATATCTCAGAACAAAATAGATTAAAATGGTGACTCATGGGTATTGTGGTTATAGTTCAAGTATACAGGTATTGCATTCCTCTGATGCTTTAAGAAATGGTTCACTGCTATGCTGTATACATACATGTGTTGTTTCATTCTGTTACTGATATGAACTCATTTGTGTTTTTGAACTAAAAAAGCATTGTATTTCAAACATAAATTCAGTATTAATAAGGAAAAACTCTGTTCTATTTTGAAGGAGAAACATACCTAATTTGGTATGATAATTTAAATGCTCTAACTCAACCAGAACTCTGGGTTTGCTGCAGCAGTTACTGGAAAATATTATGAACTGTCTCTTTACCAAAAAAAAGAAGAAGAAAAAAAAGAGTAGAAAATAATGGTCTTCTGGCCCTAAAGACATTATTGTCTTGACAAATATTGATTCCCATTTTTAGCACAGAATAGAATTTGGCATCCTTAGTCTCCTTTATTTAGAATTTAATAACTTTTAAAATGTTGCGTGACTTGGAGAATTGGCAAGGGGAAAAGGAATGCTTAACTGTTAGAGACTTGTGCAGTTACAAGCTGGCTTTGTCAAGACTGCCTCGGTGCAGTGTGTAACGAGTGAATATACAGACAAATGGTGGGTAAAGCCGTCGATATGGTAAGAAAGGGTATTTATGCATCTGTGAAGACAGTATGTAAAGAATGCAGAGGGGAGGGCAAGCAGAAATAAAAACCACTGTGTGAGACTGCAATAATTCCTTAAGTTAACATCCGCTGATGGCTATCTTTGGCCTATCTGCTTTGGATCTTCTGTGCCTTCCCTTGACTGACTTAATGAATTCAAATTTGCAGCTGTCAAGGCCAGTGCTGTTGTAAGCAAGGCCCGTACACCGACAAATGAAATGTCTCCTATTTATAACCCCAGACCAAATATCTACTTCCAGCACTTTGCTCCAGTACTACTTACAGCTAAGCTATAGATCTGGAAAAATATGAGGAGGCTCATCTGCTCTGCATTTGAGGTCCTTGCTTCTTGAAGATAAAATAGTCGGCAATTGCATGATAGAAATCAAATCCATGAAGAGTGGGAGAAAGCATCTTACGCTTAGATTATGTGGAACAAAAAATGTGTGCTTTTTTTGGTGTCCATTCAGAATGAGTTCACTGGCTCAGGCAGATTCCAGCCAGACATCTGTTAATACTAAAGGCTACTTCAGAGAGATGGTTGGAAAACTGAGGTTTACTTTTAGCAAAAATTGCCATAAATATTGCTTTTCCACAAAACTTTTCAACCAAGGGTTTGTTTTGGGTTGGTTTTTTTTACTTGAGACAAACTGGGAATTCTTCCCTTAAAAACAGAGCAAAACAGGAAAACACTGGTGCCCCCATCGCCCCAGCAAACGTTCTTTGTCAGTGCCCTTCTCTTTTTTTTTCCCCAAGTGTATGGAAAAATGTGTGAGAGTGTATGACAACTGTTCAGCCTCTCCCTTTTCTCAGCTGGCTCTGTGAGATAGTGTAATAGGTTTCATTCCTTCACAAGCCTTCCAAAGGGCAAGTCTTATCTTGCAGGTATTGTTGTAGGCCATGAGATCACGCTCCAATATGGAGTTTATCAAACTTGGTGTTTACTCAGGATCACCTTTGAGATCCTGGTGGCAATAGAGGTCCCTGTCCTGCATGTCAGTGGTAGTGCTTGCATATTGTGCTGAATTAGTTTGTGCACGCTAGTGACTCTGTGTACAACAGCTTGGATACGTTTATCCAATGTATCTGACAAGTCACTTCATCTAGCAAGGTTATTTAACTTGTGTGGTTTTTTTGTTTTTAAATCTTTGTGCAGGACAAGTACCTGACAAGATGAGAATCAGGCTGCAATCAGCAGGTTTTATTAACTAAAGCTCTGCAGCCAGCTCATGTGTAACTTTGGTTCCATACCCCCTCTTCCCCAACTCACCCATCCAGGAATGTCCTCTCACATATATAGGTGCACATGTGTGTCTACACATAAATTGTCATAGTTCTCATCACTTGATCATACCGAGATAAATGGAGGGTGAATTACAAAGCCAAAAAGATTCAAAGGCAACTTTGGAAGCCAAGTTTGAAAACCTTGTCAGTAGTCAGAGGGAGCAAAGCATGCTCAGGCAGACACTTGAATGCGCTTTCAGAGCCCAGCTTCTTTGTGTATCTGAAATGGCCTCTCAGCATCTGCTGAGCAGTCCAGTTTGGCCTTCAGTCGAGGTTCGAGTACCTAGGAAGCAAATTTAAAAGAGGTTTCTGCAGTGGAAGATCCTAGTATTAAAGGTTATTGCTCCTTTAACAACAGTGTTTTCCAAGACAGTCATGTACCTTGTGACTGAGAGGAGGGAGAAGCCCTGATGTCATGGTTTATCACAGACTTTGAGAGAGTTGTTCAAATTTATTTTGGCATTTTATGTTCTGCTTATGTGCGTTGACTTCAACTCATTCTTTTTCTCATGTTTCTCATATGCACAAAAAATATGTGTTCAAAATCCAGAAGAATGTGCTTTTCTCTATAGCTGCATTGTAGACTCTCCCCCATGCCAATCTCATTTTGTTATCCAAATTCAAATAATGATTGATAAGCACAAGTCTTACTGTCTAGTTCCAAAGATACTGCAGAAGGAAATGGAGATCTGGGTATCGCAGCCATACAGGATATTCTCAAATTTCTAGGAGTCTGTGATATTCCATAGCTAAAAGCAATGCAAACTAAGTGTTGTGATAACAGTATTGGTTGTTTTTTCAAATGGGGAGCCTGAATTTAGCTATTTATGTTAATATGCATTTGTTTAATACATTGTCTATGGGTTGTTTTTTTCAGGTTAAGCAAGTATCAGTAACTTTCTAGGAAAGCAGAATATCTAGTTTTGGTGCCAAAGTATTCACATCCATCAACAGTTTGGCACCTGAGTTTGTAATTGTTGACTTTATTCTTTTAAAGCCACCTAGAAAATTGTTTTCTGTTGTTTCTTGTTATGAAAATACATTTCTAACAATTTTTTTAAAAATTGTTTCGTCTTCATATTCTCTTCCGTAATCACATCTGCAAGAAAAATGTGAGTTAGGAACATTAATCATTTGAGAGTCTTGTGTCTAAGTCTTTGAAGACAAAGCGCTGCTTCTGCTGACTGTAGACTTTTTGCCCAGGGTGGTTTCCTCTTTCCATATAAATCAAAAAAAAAAAACCCCATACTACTGTTCTTCCCAAATCAGGTGGGGGCAGGGGGAACCCTCAAGGAATAAATAGCTGTTTTTCATGTGATGCTGCTGCTATAAAAAAAAAAAAAGCGCCAGCAAAAAAAATCTTAGAAGATTTTTGAGAAACAATGTTTAAGCAACATAAATGAAAAGCAAACCCAAATTCCCCACCTGCCCAAGGCTGGGGCAAAACCCCCACCCACATAACTTCAAAAACTGAAGGGATTCCACTCACCGAATGTCCCTTCACATTAGGAGTGTTTCTTAGTGTTCTGTGGATTGGTTTCTAGGCTCCAACTGCCAATACACCAGCTGTCTATAAATGCATCAAATAATAAGATTTATTAGCAACATTTGTTCATGTTTCAAATTCATGTGAAGAATATGCAGGTGATAGGCAAAAATGGCTGCTGGCTGAACACTTGTCTGGCTGCCTTGAATGGCAGTAGGAAGGTTAGTTGTGGAATATTGGTGTCTGGTTCTAGGAACGATAACTTTCCAGTCTGTCAGATGACATACAGCGTAACTGAGAAGTTTAAGTAACTTCCCCACAGTTACTCATCAGAGACAGATGTTTTACCCTGCACATGTAAAGCAAGTAGACTAGCATAGATGGAGGAGGAGAATTCCTGCATTTTGCTGGCTTCTGTCGTCATTATCTATCCAACAGAGAAAAGTCTTTCCATCAGGTAAGAGCTTTCTTTTCCTACTTGGGAGCACTATAGGTGCTTGTTCTTTGTAGATAACTTGGTGTAAGAGCTGCGTTAGTATTATTGCACGTAAATATTTTTATTGGCACATAAACCAATAGTGCTGCAGATCAAAAGGAAGCCTGTGTTGGTAAGCAGTATTGGCATGTGGCTGCCATAATATCTGATTATTACCAGATAGTATTGAATACAGTCCTCTTACCCTTTGCAATGTTTTCCTTAGAAAATCTGGTACCGTTATTCTGTATCAGATGTAAGGCACTGAAACACAGGTGGGATTTGTCTGTCCTGAGAAACTGCATCTCCTGATCCTTCCTGCTGCCTCCATGCAGGCTCACCCCTTGCCCAGCTGCAGCATGGGCCCGCTGGTGCTTCCGCAGGGATGCCCCGTGCAGGGGAGGGAACGGCCCAGCTGCATTCCCATTTCTGCTGGCAGCGAGAACATTGCTGCCAGCTGTTGGGTACAGCAAACAGGAACAGTTTTTAGGAACGAGGTCTTGCCTTGGTGGGTCTGCCTGCTGAGGTGCTTTAATATTGATTTGCGCTGAGATAACAACAAGACTGGGGTTTTCATTGCACTCCTAAGCCAGGAGTGCGGTGCCTGCAAATACAGCAGAGATGTTGGTATAGGTGAATGGCTTACAGCTACGCAAGAATGTTGTGGAGGAGCCAGGAATTCAGCTGAGACCTCCTGAGCCCCTGCAAGAGCTCCTCCTATGTCTCTTCGCTAGTCTTCCTATATAACTTTCTGCCTTGGCATGACTAATACTCCTAATTAATGCATGCTATCCTCTAGCATTTTAATATAATAAAAAAATTCTTTATGTCTTAATATGGAATTTAATTTTTCTACTTGCCTGTCATGTTTCAGGCACTAGAAAGGGTCAAAGAACAGGTGTGAGGGTCTGGAGATCGCTGTATTTGCAGTACTGGCCATGAGTTATGAATCCCTCAAACTTGCTGTTGTTGGCTGAAGCCATATCAGGGTGCAAGATACTGTTCTTTGAGACTCCAAAATCAATTCTAGCCCCTGGAGTGGGAAATAAAGCAACACAGAGCAACTTTCTGAAAGTTTAAACTAACTCTTTTGACTCATTTGGAAAAGGGTCAGAACAGGAACAGCTGTCTGTGCTGGCAGTGTGACGGGATTAGAGTGCAGCAATTCCACCTGCTTTTGTCCTCCTAAGTCCAATTCTTGCTTCTGAGGTTTTGTGTGATTGGAGAAAAGGAAAGACATGATTACCTTCTTCATTTGTCCACTATATTAACCGCTTTAAAAATTAAGGAGAAAAAGATCGGAAAAGGCGATCTGATTCTTTTAGACATCTGTAGCCATTGAGGACAGTGGCATTTCAGAGTCCTGCCTCGCGAATGCTTCAGATAGATAGCCCTGTGGTGAAGTGATCAGTTGCAGGGGAGAACTGGGGAGGCACAAGTAACATTTTATTATATAGAACTGACCCACTTGTGTTCCTAGACCAACAGCCCAGACTTTACTAATGTTTAACAGGGTAAAGACAGGTTTTTTGCTTCATTTTGAAAAAGAAAGCAAGCATATTCCCCTGCCCCAGCAAGGACTAGTCATACAAAATGAAAGCACAAGTACATTGGACTGAGATCATGCCAAAAAAACCCACTTTAATTTTCTTCTGTACATTCGGGCCTATGGTTAACTAAAAACATGCCCAAGAGCACCTGTGCCCTTGCCATGCTGTAATGCTCTCAAAAGGAATATTACCTTCCCCTACACTCTAAAGAAATACTGTTGGGCCATAAAAATGTGCCTGTGTAAGCTGAGGGCTGTAGCATCACATCTACTTTAGAGAGCAATTCCCCCAGAGCTTTCATTGCCTGCAGGACCAGTGCACACTTTTTGGGGCGCTGGGCCAGCAACACATTTAACCTCTGCCCAACCATTGCTGCAAAGGCCATTGTACTGTCCTCCCTGTCTCTGAGCACCCACACTGCGGTTTGTTTTTTGAATGGGAGACTTGCTCTCAGCCTCTGACAGCTCTGCCCATCTCCAGAGGGGCTGTGGGTGGGTGCCCTTCGCAGGGCAATAACTGCTTTAAGATTAACACGTGTCTCAGCGCTTGCTGCAATTATTTAGAAACCTGCATGTCAATTGACCCACGTGAAGCCAAAGAGCATATTACTAGGGGTGTGCTAACAGCACCAGTGCACTAAACCACAACTGACAGCCTGACCCAGCACTGTGCTTTAAGAGGGCAGGGCCACAAGCGTTGGAGTTGGAATTCTGCTTTAATTAGGCCATTACCTGACCTTCAAAGCTGTATTTTCTTCCTCCTCTGCATGCTACGCTGGAGGAAGGGCTGCTGGAGAAGACAGGAAGAGCCCTATCTGATCCTTATCGGGAGCGGACAAAAGCCATGCGTTGCCTTTTCCTTTTGACGTGTGCAATTAAGTTTGGCTTGTGTGGAAGAAACATGTCAAGGTAAACGGCTGTCTCTCTTTCCCCTTGCTGATCCCTGGCAAGGTCCATCACTTGCTGCTTACGTGAAAAGCTATTCAATCAGCTGTTGACAGTGGTATCCCTCTCATAAAACTTGCAGCATATCCTGATTATACACTACCGTGAGATCCCTTTGCCCAGGCAGCATATCACGTGGTGGCCTGTCACTACCGTTCGGCTGTTTTACAGGCTGAGTGCACTCCCACCTTCCTATAAAACTTTGTTTGAACCCAGGCATTTCTACATCTCTTTAACACCCACCCCACCCTTTCAAAAGAAGCTTTTTCCATTTTTATGTCTGGGGCACAGACATAGATATATCTGTGGTGCTCACCAGGAGCAGGCTGCTGTTGCCCCCACCCAAGCAATCCTCTCCCTGCCAGCCCAGCAGTGCCCCATGGCTCTGCCACCTCCTTTGGCCTCCCTGTCGAAGATGTCATGTGTCTCCTGTGTTTGCTGTGACATCTTGGTCTACTCGGGCAGAGATCTGTCCTAATGCGTTTACCTTCGGAAACTCAGTGGAATCAGTTTCTGCCCGGAACTGCTGCTGGCCGCTACCAGTGCTCAGCACACAAAGGGACAGACTCTCCATGGCTGCGTGTTGCAGGCAACTCTCATGGAAGGCAAAAGACCTGTTTAGTGTGTGTGTGTCCGTGTGTCCCCTAATGAATAGATACAAGAATTTTCTTTTTAAAGTTGAGTTCACTAGATTTAAGTAATGCTCTGCTTATGAGAAAGTCAAAAGCAAAGAAATCCAATGCAAATGCTAAGAGGGAGTTCACTTAATTCACCTTTTAGGCCAATTGCAACCACATTGCTGATAGGTTATGCCGAGGAAAGGCATCAGGCTCGCTCCGTATGCCTATCTCGGAAGCGTGTGCGTGTGTCTTTCCGGCACTGCTGGAGGGGTGGCCCCTTGCTGCTCGCAGTGTGAGCCACAGTCACAAGTCTCTGGTCATACCCTTCATCTTGCTGCAGATTTCCTGCGCAGCCACGGGAAAGCTGTTTTAAACTCCTGCTATCATCTCCTTTGCTTTGACCAGGCATGCTGCTAATCCTTTTCCTTGTGAAGCTGAATGTGCATGAATACCGACGGTGTGGCAGGCCAGCGGCTGGGGGGGGGCTCCGTCTGTCCCAGGGCTTGGCAGATAGCTTGTATTTGTCCCCATCTGGGTGCTGTACCTCGGCAAACAGTGATGCCAGTGCTCCCCAGTGCCATTTAGGACACAGTGGAGAATGTTCCAGGGAAAGATTTGTGAAAAGCTTCTTTGTTTATTTAATCACAGAAATTTGGGGTTTTTTTTCTCTGCGCAATATGTGAATGGGGATCGAGTAGTGGTTGGGCCCATCAGGGGACAGGTAATGTGTTAGAAAAGGAGGGATATTCAAAGATGAGGATAATGGAAATAGCACTGGATAACGACTGGATTTTTACAGTGCTGTTATATAGTTTTAAAAAAAGAAGTACTTAGCTCTGTTTTATAGAGGAAAATGGAGGCACGGCAAGATCCAGCGGCATCCCCAAGGGCACACAGGAAATTTTTTTTGTTGGCACTAACATACGAGTGATCTGGCCAACAACTAAGTGCTGCCGGAGAGCCGCGGGAGCGTGGCGGCCCAGGGGGACGGGGCCCGCTCCCACCCGCGCTTTGCCGGCTCCCCCGCGGCTGGCCAAGGGCAGGGGCAGCGCCAGGACCCCCGGCGGGGCGGGGGGGGGGCACCCGGGGTGCCGCCTGCGCCGGGGGTGGCGTGCATGCTGCTCGCCCGCCCCCCTCCCCTTGTTAGGAGGTGGCAATTGTCCAGGGACAGTGACGTGACCGGTAATCGCGGAGATCACTCTCGCCGTTGCCAAAGGGCCCGATCTTTGATCTGATGGCGCTCAGAGCTGAGCCTGGCGAAAGATAAGCCCTGAGCCGCGGTGTTCAGCCTGCATCGGCCCCCGAGCAGCTGGCGGAGGAGCGGCGGGGCCGGGCGAGCTCGGCGGGGCGAACACCGCGCCCGCCCCGCGCCCCTGCCCCTGCCCCTGCCCGCCGCTGGCTACCGAGCGCCCACCGACGCGGTAAGGGAGCGGGCGCCCTGACCGTAACCGCTTCGTTTCCTTTCGGGGCTCCGGTACGGCAACGGCGGGGGCGGAACCGCCGCGGGTTAGCGGGGCCGGGGCCTCGGGGCCGCCGCTGCGGAGCCGCCCGCCGTCACTAGATGGTGCCCGAGGAGCGGCGCGGCGCGGCCGCCCCCGCCCCGCCCGCCCGGCCCCGCCCGCCGGCCCGCCGCGGCCACGGGGGTGCGCGGTGCGCGCAGCGGGGGGGCGGGAGCTCCCTCCGGGATCAATAGGGCCGTTGGTTTTTCTTTCCCGGGCTTAGCCCTTATTTGAAGCAAGGTGGCTTCTTTGGTGGCTAATTTTAGTGCTAAACTGAGCCTAATTATTATACCATAATGAAGGGCTGCTTTAAGTTAAATAATGACCCTTGCATTGTATTTATATGAATGAAGAATTAACCTTAAAAGGTTGCCCTTCTCAGAAAATGGATTGCACGCTCGGTTCTCTCTATTGATTAGTTTAGATATTTAAAGTGCTGCATTTTATCTCACCAGCCGCCCGGTAAATTTGTCATGATGATACTTAAAGGAGCAAATTGACGTTGTTTATGTTCCCAAACCTTTTTGGCATAGTTCTTGGCTTCTTATTGCACCTTTGAGCTATACAGCATTGTATGAAGGAACAGTGATAACCCTTCTGCTTAAATAAGCGTGACAGTATAACATCTCCATTCAGCTGAAACACGGATGAAAGGGATGCTGCAGTGCGAAATGTATATTACATTGCAGCTGATGGAGTGAGGTTAGCAGTCCTGAAGAGCTTTTCAAGAGGACTAGAGCCTTCCCATATCGAATGAAGGATGGGAGGGCTTGTCAGAATTTCTGTTCACTCCAAAAATCGGAGTTCATTTCTCCTTGGAGCTGCCAGATAACAGGAGCCATCCTAATAATTGCAAAGTACTTCAAAACTGGGTACTGTTAAGGATTTTGAATGTGACATGTGCAACTAAGCAAAAAGAGACGGCACATACACGTGTGTTCCTGTGTTATAGATTACGGAGGAAATAATAGGATGATGTAAAGTTTCTAAGTTAAATGTGGGCATCTGGCTTTCCTACTGAAGTTTTTAAACCTTTTAGCATTTTCTCCAAGAGGTATTGGGAAGTGGGAGTGGATTTTGTGCCATGATGCTGACAACAGCTGAAAATCACTCCTCTGCGTGCCATTACGGGAAGCACCGCTAGCCACGGCTGTGCCCCCTGAGGTGGGGTGTTTCCCCCACCAGTGCCCGGGGAGCAGCCTCAGCACTGCTCCCTGGCTTCCCATTTTTGGGGGGTGGGTGAGGGCTGTGTGGTGGCTCAGTGACCCGTGCAGGCTGTCCCCACCAGTGCCTCCCGTTGGGACCCAGGGAGCACAGATGTGGGTGCCCCATGTCAGGGAGCCGAAGCTTTGCAGGCACCTGCCATGGGCGAGCTGCAGCAGCATCCCTGCTCGCCATGCTGGGCTGGGGTCCAGCCACCCCCATCAGGCTGTACTACCCAACACATGTGAGGGGCAGCGAGCCTCCACCAAGGCAGCTGTTGCCACAGCTGTCAGTCTGTAGCGTGCTCCTTCCGTTACCCTCTCTGGTTTCTCAAGTTTGCAGATCTTCTTTTGGTCTCTGAGTGAGAAATTGCCACCCCTTTTTCTAACCCCATATCCTGGCCGGCAGCAGGAATATGCACACCACTTGAATTCCCCAAACAAAATGGAAATGGAAAGTCTTCAGTTTAGTTGAAAAGAACAGCGAATTCTGCTCGCAATCTGTAATGCAATTAGCGTTATTTGACTTGGCAGCTTTCGGAGGGCCTGCGTGGGCTGCAGGCTGCGAGGGCCTGGAGTCAGCCTCCATCTAGGAAGCAGGACTTGGGAGGAACTCTCAGTAATTTTTACATCTGAAGTCTTTCAGTGTTTTTTTTCCCCTGTCTACTCTTCCCTCCACCCTCGGTGTTCGGATGCTGCAGCCGGTCCTTCTCCCCAGCTGGGAAGGGATGAAGTTGGCTGGTTGTCCAGCCCCTGCCCTCCTCCACACCCCCACCAGCCCCACAGGTGCCTGCATCCCCCCACCCAGCCAAAGAAAAATGATTTTGGGTCAGAACTCACTGAGCTGTCTGTGTTTCTGAGGCTAAATTGTTTCTTGCAAGGGAAATAGCATCAGCTCGGTGTATCTGGCTGCTAATTGCTTTAACTGGCTGAAAAGATTTCAGTCTGTTCTTGAACTGTTCGTGCAAACTTAACAGAACAGCATTACCTTCAGATCCTTTCCTGTCTGCAGCCAGAACGTATGAACAAGTCTTTTGGTAAGAAAAGCAGCACAAAGTTTCAAGCTATGCTAGCAGAGGTTATGAGAGACAGGAAGTTATGGGCAAATTGATTTCACCACTGGGAAACTAGGGATTTTCCTCCTCCCTCCAAGTAATGACTGTAAAGCATGCTAATGCTATTCAACATTAGTGCATTAAAGTGTGGCCTTATTAATTCAAGACATAAAGGCAACAAAATAAGCTGTTAAATTTAAAATATAATACATATATAATGAGAAAAAAATGTGTGAAAGCTTTATTCAAATGAAAATGCAGAATTGTTTGAGCTGGTGAAGTATCTTTTGTGCTGAGTTATGAGCATATGTAATAGATTTAATTATTAATTTCTCCATTGTTCTATGCACACAGACAGGGTTCAAGGCATAGTCATTCTCTGGCTTTCATGGATCTAATTTGTATAATTATTGCCTGAATAAAGAATTGCTCTGATTCTTAGTTCACTTTTCTCCTCTCCTAAGTGCTACCTCACTGCTGCTTTCCAAAAGGAGAGCACCTGCCAGTTCTTCAAGAATCAGCTGATCACTTCCAGTGATGAGGCACGCTCCCAGTGACGTTCCTTTTCAAGCCTTTTTGTCTAAATGAATTATTGTGCATCCTTTTTAATTTTATTGAACAAATTACATTTGTCAAGGTCTAGCTTTGTAAATAAATAGCTAGAGACACATGGATGCATATTGCTGCTGTTCAAGGTCTCCTGTTCTATTTATGGAAGCCAGATGAATGTGAAACAAAAGAGAAACTTTTCTCTAAAAGCAATTATCTTTCTGCATTCCCATCAGTATAATTATATTGCAGGGAATTTTAAGAAGTCATACAAGTAGAATTGAATACTTAAAATCATGGCTGAATTGTTATGCAAAAGCTGAGCAGAGCATCTTGCCTCAATGCTAACAAAACACACCGTGGCTGGCTGTTCTCTTACACCTTTACACTGGAGATGTATGAGTATGTTCATCACAAAATAAGAACCTGAGATCCATGCTATACATATGAAAAGTATTTGTGCGAATAACTACTGAATTCGTCTCAGTTTTGAAGTGCTAATATTAATGGTTGAAATATTTTATCAGCCATTTAAAAAGTCATGGCCCTGCTCTGTGAGTATCCTTAATCATGAGTATTTTCTTTGACTTTGGAAAGACACATTGTGTTATTAAAATGGGGCATCTTCTTTTGTTATGGAAAGGTCTGCCCAGATAGTAAAAGGAGCAAGGCCCAAGAACACATAGCAAGCTCCAGGCTGCACTGATGGAAGAGTGTGGTGAAAATCATTATGTTGACCATGCTTAGAGAAAAACCATTATGACTTTTTAGGAAGCTGCAGTACCGGCACAGTTTGTAAAAGGTCACATTGTTTCAGAGGGGGAGTACAGAAGGTCTGCCAGGAGAGTAAGTTTTGTTTTGCCCATTGTTCCATCAAATTTTGAGAGCTTTTCTTGAAAATATAGTTGTATTTCCCCTTTACTTCATGGGGAAGATGCTGTCAGACCGCCAAAATAAGTATTATGGGCATGTTCTATGGGTGCTTTTACACTCCCATCAGAGCAGAAAGCTCAGCAAAAGCAGCTGCAGGGGTACTTCTTGAGGAGAAGCAAGACCACGCCTGGCTGAAAGCCTTCTTCCAAAGCAAAGGAAATGGGGGTCATGCAGCAGGGTTCTGTTACACCACAGCTAACCTCACGGCTACCACCTTCCTTTGCAGGGAGGTGCTATGGAAAGCTGAGGGTATGGAAGTGCAATTAGAAAACGTCAAACAGTCCTCATATAAGGAAGTGAAATAAAAGTGGCATGGGTTAAGTATATGATGTTTCCAGATTTGAATTTGTAACCTATATGTTTAAGTGTATATGTGCATTTAGTGCTAGAAGTAGACAGCCATATTCTTTCCAGCTAGATTTTTCCTCTTTACCTCCCTTCACTCCTGTTGTATCCAGGGTTGCTGTCTTTTTCCTTTGCTCTGCTGCCTCTTTTTCCCTCTTCCAGCCTTTCTCATGTCAAACAGGACCATGTAAATTAAACATTTTAAACTCAGCTATGAAGAAATGAGGTATTTAGCCTGACCTTGTCAAACAGCTTTAGCAAGTCAGGAAATGTTCATAACTCCCCGTGCCAGGGCAGACGGCTGCGCAAAGCTGCGCACTGAGAGATGCCCATCCCACACAGGACCGACGCTGTGCTGCACACCTATAGCAGCTCCAGCCCAATGTTTTCTTTTCTATGAAAGCCATTTTGACTACCATGTGTTTGCATTTATTTCCTTTCTGGCTCCGTACATGATTCATCCGCAGCAGGATGGAGGAGCCAGGGCAGAGCTGGGCCGCCCAGGAGCTCCTTTCCTCACTTCCCAACCCTGCTTTGGGCAGCTTTCTGGAAAGCAGTCGCACAGTGAGGTGCTGTTTTCCACGCTGCAGAAATTAACTCACCGTGCTCATGGCAGCTGGGCTCAATGTTGCTTTGCAGGGCAGGCACGCAAGGGCTATCCCCTTCCCATGCCTTGATGCAAAAGACCAAGATGCTTCTCCCTCTGTAAAGTGATAGAGGCAGCTTTTATTCACTCTGGCTTTGAACCTTGCCGTTCCCTATAGATTACCCACAAAGCACACTGCCACAGGTCTGACGATCCTAGGTTTTAGTTCAATCCAAACCTAATCTTTTCTTCTTTTTCCAGAAGTCCCATTGGCGCCAGAGTTTTCTTGCATTCAGCCATGGGCAGGGTTACAGTAGACGGTTTCCTCTCGCTTCTTTCTGGGATCCTGTGCCAGGGCAGGAGGTATGTTTCCATCTGAGGATCCTCCCTGGGAAAGACTCTTATTTCATGGGGGGTTATGCCTGAACCATAATGGTATTTTAACTGACTTTTGTTTTTTAGTAAATTCTCCTCCCCTCTCCAATAATCTGCAAATCTGTTACCAATCAGAATATGATACGTATCCTCAGCCAGTTTCAATGGGGCTTATTTCTATTACATCTGGCAGTGTGTCCAGGGGGGGAGAAAAAAACCTCAACCAGAATTAGCTGCGCTGAAATCAGCTGAATTTTGGATGTGTTCAACCTTTTTGGCCAGACTTATTCCAGTTCATGAGAAGTAATTATCTCTTGAGCATCACATTAATATTAAAGATCCATAGGCATTAGCATTTAGGCAATATACCTTCTTCCCAGCTCCAAAAAAAAAAAGTGGGATAATTGATGTGAACACTCTCCAAATGTGCATATGTCTTTATTTATGAATTCCAGTGTGGATTGTTTGGGAGGATAAGGCAGAATAAGGAAAAGCAGGCAAAAATGTTGAGAACTCTCATCTCCCTGGCCATTTCTGTTAGGAATAGTAATAATCTGCTGAAAATTAGTTGTGAAAGCTAACGTCATGTTAATAGCGTATGTTGCAAACACTAAATCCCTTCAACTGGTATTCTGATTTACACCTTTCCTGTTTCTTAAATTAGGGAATTCATGGTAGCTGGAGCCTGTGGCTGCCTGTGGCCAGGCTGGTTGCTGGAAAGCCAGGTTTGGACACTGATGGCTCCGCTTCCTAAGGTCAGTATGAAACTGCACCCCAGCTTCTGCCTACTGAAAGAAAAATTGCCCTCGGAGCACCCAGAATGCTGTCTCCTGCAGGGCGTCCATCAGCTGGCACACATTGGCTGTGGGGATGCTGGAGTGACCTGTCCCAGATGTGGAGGTGATGATGGCTGTGCTGTGTCCCAGGACATGGTGGCTGTACACATGGGAAACTGCAGCCTCAGGTGTTTGGATACCACTCGCATCCAAAGTGTGGCAGGACCCCATGAAGACAGCAGCGCTGCTGGCTGAGGGTTGGGCTTAAGCCACTGGGCACCCTGATGCTGACACACTCCTGTACCTTCCGTCATGACTGTGACACTTGCATCTATGCTCAGGTATGATTATGGGTACGCAGATGGTATTGCATAGCTGTAGATGGTATTGTATCACTCATCCTCCCACCGGCAGAAAATTTGATTACTCCACGCTAGCCAGCAATGTCATTACATTAAATAGAAGGGGAACTCTTTCCTTGCTGAATTTTTTATTGTGTTCAGCTTCACTCAGTAGGGGAAAACAAGTCTATAAAAGTGCCGCTAGCTTGTTTCAACTTCTGCACGTGCACCCACCTCATTTTCACACCCTGGCAAGGGGTGTCAGACACAGCCCGGCTGCCCAAGCAGTCCTGGACTGGCCCAATTTCCTGCAGAGTGCAGCGAAGGCCGTAGATATCAACTTCAAAGGTAAACAATTACCTTTTATTATCACACATGGCTTTAGCTCTACCAGTTTCAAATAGCACATAATCACAAGTCTGTGATAACATTTACTCCTGATGAGAGAAAATTCACCAAGTACTAAATTGCTGCTGAGATGACGGGAACATGAGCCAGGCAGGAATTAACTCCGATGATGAGTCAGCAGACGTTAATGTCTTGCACCATGCTGGAGACATCTGCTGAGCCGTCCACTGTTGAATCATCTTAAATATTTCTGTGTTATTACCCCTCCAGGAACAAGCATCGGAGAACTTTTGTGTCTGTGTTATATATGCATAAGCTATTTTAAAACAAATGTATGCAGGCACATAACAACTGTATGCATTTAGGTATGTAGGTAATTTTCAGCTACGGGAAGGATGAGCAACCAGCAACTATTTAAAGTAAAACATGCATGGAAATGCTAATAGCAATTGCCTACATTTGGTGTTTGGAAAGCAATAGCTTTGCTCAGTTGTGGCTCTGATGAGCCTGGGAGGGTGACCTCATGCCCATGCCATACACCCTGAACCTTCATGCAGACCGAGCTGGCCAAGCTCTCAAAGTAGGAGCTACAAGTTCACTAAGGACTCCCTGCGTATTGGAAATCAGTCCCTCCAGAACAGCTGCAGGGTGCTGTGTTCAAGTATATCATCACTTTGGCTTTTTCCAGTTTTTTCCCATATGCCCAGAATGTCAATATGTAGTTAGATAAATGTAGTAACAAGGCGCAATCAAGAGCATCAGATGAATTCGGTGGAGAGGGGCAAACGCCTTCTTAAATGAGATCCTTTTTCACTGGAGGCCCTGCAACTGTGCCGTCACATGCTGCCCTTCTGCAGGATCTTCAGCAGATGCTAAAGGCATATAAATGGGAGTGTGGAAGGACTGTACTCTGAACAACATAATCCTTGCACAATGGAAGAGGCAGAGCTTTTGTTTGATGCATTCAGCTTAACTGCTGCAAAACAACTCAGGTTGTTTTAAAGTACATTGTCTGTTCTGGCCTTAATTAATTTAAACTTTTGCATACATAGCTGCCAGATTGTATGCACATGAGAACTGCAGTAGTTCAGTGCGCATCATGCAAGGCTGCATTTTTTGAAACTCCAACTCTCTGAGGTCTGGAGGTCGAAAGTTAATTCTAGTGAGATGTGAGAGTTGTCCATGTCTGCCAAAAAAAATTGTTATTTCAGGCATTCTGCAGTCTGAGTGTCACCATTCCAACTCATGTTTTTAAGGTTTGCCCACCCGCTGAATTTTCAGATGCAACTTAAAAAGAACACCACCCAACCCACCGAATGTTTTGGAAAGCAGGGTGAAAGCAGGCTTAGCTGTTGCAGAGGGGAGGTGGGAAGCACAAGCTGACAGTGGAGCTGGTGCCCCACAGGGGTGGCTGTGGGTCAGTGGAACCAGAGACTCATGGTGCCCGTCCTCCCTTTCCTTCTATTCTCTTCCTTGCTGCCACTGATTGCCAGGGCTCAGCCTCTGCTCAGAGCAAGCCCATGGCTGCCTGCCATCTGATGGAGGTGCTTTGAGCCCATGTCCCCCTCTTCCCAGGGCCTGGGGTGGGCACAGGTGCCTGCCGGTCCCCACTAATGGACCTGAGGACCTCAGGACTTCTGAACAGGTTTGATGCTAGCTGCTTAAAATAGCTGAAAGGAAATGACATGAACATGCCCTGCACGCTGCGTTTTGCACTCAAACACTGCTTTTTCCAAAAATTAGCTCTAGCAACTCATCTTGACGTGCCCTAAAATAACAACTTAGTATTTAATGAACATTAAGGGGGAATTAAATTAACCTAAACAGTAGCTTGGTTTCAGACTTCTCAGTAGTGGCTGCATGAAAGTAAGGCAGTGTTTTTAGACCAAATAAGAAATCCATCCTTTGAGGATTGGTTTACAAGTCCTCCAGAATTTTCCATTAGGTTAATAACCAAGCGAAACGTCCTGGCGGGAACAATCACGTTCCCGCTACTGCCCAGTCATTAGAGTGCTGTGTCAGGAGGTTTCAAGTAAGTCGCAGTACTTTTCTTCTACTGTGGAAGTCTATGCGTCTCCATATTTATTTGAAAAGCTTTCTCCCATTTTCCTTCACATGCTGAATTTCTTGGGCACAGCGCATTAACTCTTCTTGAAGTACAAAATGGAGAATACAAGTGCCAGAACATTTTTGTCAATGGTTTCCAAACACTATGGAATTTCCTGCCCAGCTACATCAGATCAGCCAACAACTTTGTAATTGCTAAAAACAGCCTGTTGATTTTCCTCCCAAGTGTTTCAGCTGGCCTGGCTGAGCTTTCTCTTTTCCACTGTCTTGAGATGTTTCTCTCATTGTGCACTGTGCCGTATTTTTATGGTCAACATATCCTATAGCAAACAATTTCAGGCTGATGGCGGAAGGAGATTGGATTCAGGTTAGAGATTTGAGCCCGGGATGGGGAGCCAGGAATACCTCAGTTCCTGGACCAGATCTGCCACTAAATCAGGAATCCACATAAAGCAAAGCCACATGATGAGCAATTGTACAATGATTTGATTTTCTGTGCAGAGGAGGAAGTGAGAGTTTCAATGCAGTTATCTCCCTGGCGTGCCTGCTGCAACCAAAGCCACAGCTACAGGTGGGCCATGAGTGGGGAGCAGGGAGCAGGTTCCCTTCAAGGGGAGGCTGAAATTTGGGAGGCTGCTGTCTAATTGGGGACCAGAAGTTTGCACCAGAGCAGTACTTGGACTGACATCTCAGTGGTAAATGCAAATAAATTAGTTAAGTACGCCTGTATGAAATTTTCCTGCTGAAAAATCCATTCTATAAAAGCATTTATACTGTATTCTTTATTGTCAGCTAATCCAGCCCAAACTCATTAAATGGCAGTGTGTGGGTTACTCGCTGTCAGTGAAATTATCAAAGGCATTTTTCAGCTGGTGCACCGGGAAAGCATGTGCTTCAATGCCAACTAAAACAATAACGAGGAAATGTTATGATCAGACTTGACCAAATGACCTTTCCCATTTTAGATTAGTTCTTAATTTCAGCACAAGGGTCATCCTGTGAGAATACTTACAATAAGTCACTGCTCACCTCTCACATGAAAAAGAAGTGACTTATTAGAAATCTCACTGTACTCATTGCAGTTAATGAGATGTGGAAAGCTTTATAATTTGATTTGCTGGACCATATGCTGTAAAGGGATACTGCTGATTTCATTCCTCCACATTTAATTTAAGCAGTATGCAATGGCTTCTTCGTATGGCTACTTATATAATAAAAATTAACTTGAAGTATAAAAAAAATACACCATTGTGGGGTTTATTACTCTGTGTGGTTGAGTTTCAAGTGTTTTTCATTGAAACATCTGTAAGTAATGTGTAGGTCTAATTTTAAATCCTGGCAAATATTTTCCATTTAACATTTGGTTTTACTGACAGGCTTGGAGCAGTGGTTTTCAGAGCTTGTCAGTAACAGATATGTATTTTCAAAGATAAACATGTTTTTAATTGAAGATAACTGTAATTCAATACCTGCTTTTCCTATCCTTCTTGTATTTTAGCGGTTGCAAGCAGCAACGCAGACACTCGTCCCGCCTCCCTGCAGCCCCCGGCCGTGGCAGCAGGACTGTGGCGGTGCAGGCTGTCCCTCATCTGGGGCCGCCTGGGGCCTGCACGGGCTCATCGTCCCAAGGGAATAAGATGACATCAGCGGGAGATCATGAACTCCCCGAGGATGTCCTCTTCAGGGATGTCCCTTCAGGTGTTTTGCCGGGGGTGGGTGCCGGCAGAGGGTGGGTTTGGGCCTCAGCCCCAGGTGCAGCTTGGCCGTGTGCCGCACCTCAGCGGCACGCGCTCCGCTCTCAGGGCCAAGCGCGCTCGCTTGTACCGCGGTGGCTCACCGTCAAAGCTTTATTTCAGGTTATTTGATTTTTGGCTGCAGGCAAAATGAAACAGCTCGAACAGGCAGGCTGGCCTGCATAGCCCATAAAAGCGAAAACCAAGCTGACTCGTCAGTGCGCATGGCGCTGCCCGGCAAGGGCTTGCACACTCTGCTGGTTGTGGTGCTTCGTGCGAGAGCTTTAGCCGTGGCTGGGCTAAAGGCAGTGCTAGAAATACCCGGTGTGAGGCAATGAAAGGTCAGCTTGGAAGTCAAATATTAATTTCAAAATGAAGTCCTGGAAGGATGGAATTGCCAGGGAGTCACTTGTTTTACCTGAAAGAAATGCCACAGCATTACTTGCAATTAATGCCAGTGTCCACAAGCTCTAAAAATGAGGACTGTGTGTGTTTTAAACTAACCAATTGGTTAAATTTGAGATCAGGCCAAGAAATCTTGTGAAGTTGCTGCCCATGGGGGAGCATGCTGAGGGAGGCCGTGGGCCTGTGACACGGCCAGGCTGCAGCAGCTACAGAGGCACCATTTTGTAAGGTGCACAGCAAAGGGACAGCACTTGTTTGTGTCCCTCTCGCTCCGCCTCTCCCTCCCTCTACTCTTTACTGTTTCCTCACCATGATTTTAAAAAACATGTTGAATTCTACTTTCAGTGAGAAATAACAATAGTACGCTATTTCCTTTAGACCCAGACTGTCATCTTGTTGGGACCCTGAACTGCAGTAGCAGCTGGGTTCGGGTGCAGGGGGACTAGCTGTGGCGAGGGCCCATGGCTGCCAGGCACTGCGGCAGGCAGCAGCAGCACAGGGACCGCGGCTCTCTGGCTCTGCCAAACTCCCAGGGGAGTGTCAGCATTACCTGATTTTAACAGCTTTACATTTAGAGAGACAAACAGGTCTTTGCTACCAAAGACAACCTGTTTCTTTATAATTTGAGCAGTGCCTTTAATGCTTCGTGATGGTTTGTGGTGTGGGTTCAGCGGCCGAAGTAAAGCTGTGGGCTCCAGCCAGCCCTCTGCGCGTCTCGGGTCTGAGTCTCCTTGGTGGGGACCCTGCCAGGGATCAAATCACAGGCCCTTCATGCACGGACCTCCGGAATAAAAAAAATAATAACAAAATCAGGTTTCAATTTTAATGCGTCCCTGTTTTCTTTCATCAGAAGTTTTGAAATGCTGCTGAGGAGGTTAGTGATAGTCATAATCTCAACCACAGTGATTTCTCATAAACATTGAGAGAAACTGCAGCTTTACTGAATATAGCGTCTGTTTTAAATGGCTGGTGGTTCACTTGTTTTTAATATGAGTACAAGCACAGAGGCAAGTAAAATCTAATGAAAGTGCTTAGAAGATTTTGTTTTGATACCCCACAGCAGCCCTGGTTTATACTGAAGGGGGAAAAGATTTCTTTGTAGCCAGGCCTGCAGAAGCCAGAAATTTAATCTTGCTCCACAACTTATTTTATTGCATTTTTAATTTTCTCTTGCATTACCCTGACCCTTTTCTATAGCTTTTGACGCCTGGTGCTTAATTACTTATCATTAGCAATGTACATGGGGGCCTTCCTGCATATTTATAAATGTGATCATTAGTACATGGGAAGACAAAGACTTCTTTAAGACCATCATTAGTTATTCTGTTTTCATAGAAATGTTCATTAGAGAAACTACCCACCTGGTTAAATAATTATAATTAAGAACTGGTAATCTCCTTTGCATTTTTAACTTGATCTTCAGGACGTGTGTTCATAGCTAAAGGAGCCTTGTTTGGCCATCTTACTGTCATGTCTTTTGATTTGAATTGTCAAGCAGATTTAAATGCTGTGTTTTGGAACTGTATACCCTAAGAATGATTTATGGAAAGATAGGTTATTAAAAAAAAAAAAAAGAAAGAAAGAAAGAAAGAAAGGAAGAAATCAACCCAGCAATTACCTCTGAATTCATTAACTGCGCACTGGCAGCAAGAGGTTATATAAGCCATTTACTGTAATGCACAGTATGGAGTTAAAACAAAATGTCACCGGAGCCTGATTTCTCTGCCCTATCGGTGGTACTCACTGCAGACACCCAGGCTGCAGGAGAAGACTTGCAGAAAGGTATCATTTCCATGTCATGGTATGGTATTACTTGGAAATGCCAACAATAAATGCAATGGTGTCAGTACTTCTGCTCCCAGCCATCATGGGGAGCTGGTGGGAAACCCGTCTGAAATGTGTGCACATGCCTGTCTGCTCCAAGGCTGCAGGGAAGGGAGAGCATCACCCCTCCATGCCCACGGCGACTGGCACAGGGAGGGCTCACCTCTGATAAACCACAGTGATGGGAAGAGCTTGTCAGTGGCATAAATATCATCTGTAAACAATTAAGCAGCTACTGCTCATTCAGGGCAGTTTTGAGAAGCAAAGGAAGTCTGCAATCAGTTATATCTCCAATTACCATAAAAATATATTAGCCATTCATTCATTTATTAATGATTCATCAGTTAACCACACATAATGAGCAAATAATTAGCAATGCTGTACGGTTGCCAAAATTGAAGAAGTGGTGGCATTTTAAAGATGAAAGGTTGCATTTATGTAAAAAGTCGGGTGGTGATAAAGTTAATACAGAAGATAATTATAAAAGTGGCTGTCCTATTTTAGAGGCTGAGGTCCCGCAAAACTTGCCTAATTGAACTGAAATTAATATTCTTCAAAAGCACACATGTTACTGCATACTAGTGGCTGCATTTACTCGGAGATCTCCCATCAGTAAGGTATGTCGCACAATACAAGTTAATAAAATGCCAGACAGCAAGACTGTGTTCTTTGTTTGCTCGGTTCAGGGCCTTGTGGAAAACAATAAATTGCATTCATGTCAGCCGAGGCCCATCCCTTTGCTAATTACTGTTTGGTGCTGAAATGACTTCTGTGAAATTGGGAGCATGAAGAAACACACAGCCGTACAAGGGAGGCTTTTCAGGCTACGGCAGTAAATGTGAGATAGGCCTTAGGCGCACAGATGTTAAAACAGTGAATTCCCCTACAGATTACACTAATGGAAACCCTGTCAGGGTAAGTCAAATCCGGGGTCTGTGGTCAAAATCTAATTAATGTTCCTGTACTTAAAAAGAATATGAATGCCTGGAGGTGATGAAGAACGTATAAGAAACTCGCTTGTTTGTAAAATAGCTTGTGCGGATGGCAAGCGCCGCTAAGGCCTTCCTTACGAGGTAACACCTGCTGGAGGAGCTGCTTACGCCACTTGGTGCAGTGCTGCAGGCACCGGGCTCAACCCTGCTTGGAAGTCCTGCACAAAAATGTCTGTTGGCACCTGGGCTGCCTCCCCAGCGGACAGTCATCGCTGTCATTAAACGCCCCCTCTTTGTTTGGCATGACTGAGTGGTGTTGGCATCGCTGTTTAGGAAGTACTTGTAGCTGAAGACCTAAGAAAGGGCCAGCTCCTCTTTGTGCAAAAACAAAGGCTCGCCCGTCTAGGTTGAGCTTGAGGACACTGCTGGGGCTCTTATGGCGCTTTCACAGCTGCACTGTGCATGGCCTGTGCAATAACAGAGGAAATGAATTTATAATGCAACAATCTCTTCGTTTTCACAAGCACAAAATTTCCCCTAAATACTTAAAATAACACTCAGAGTGGGACAGACCTTAAATTTTGAATAAATGAAACCCTAATCCAGTGTGTTGCTGAAACAGCTTGTTATTAAAGAAATAAATTTAAAACAGCAAGTGGTTTGAGAATTTTGGATTTAATTATTTAAATCTACTTAAGATAACTCTCTAGCACTGTGTTTGGGTTTCCTGTTGAGAGCATGTTTTCCAGAAAAGTATCCCACCCAGTGCCCTGGAAATATTAACTTTCTTATGCAACAGTGGTTTAAGCAGTAGAGACAAATTATTATTATTATTATAATAAGGCAGGGATATTGTATGGCAACTTGGTGATATTTCCTGGATGCATCCTGTCATGAAAACTGCACAGAGTCATTTGGGGGTTTGGAAAGACCACTGCTTTCTTTGGCTAAATGTCTCATGTAATGCTGCTCCAAATGCTCTTCAGGTAAGAGAGAGAGAGTAGTTCCCTTAGTAATGTTACAGAACCAGCCATGACTAACAGTACCTGAACAAGCAGGTTTTCAATTGTAAGCTAATCTGAGGTATTATATGTAATTTAATAGATAAATATTGGGAATCAGACTTTTTTCATTGCTGACTGTTATGCTTTAGTTAAAATCTACTATTTCATCTTTAAGACGTAAGATTGTCTCTTTATGCAGCATAGATCAAGAAGGCAATAAATCTGTCTTTTCTTTTGTAGGGCTGTAACAGGAGCTTCCTGGATCCTGGGTCTGCATTTAGGGTAAGAATCAGACAAATATATTCAAAATGACCTTGATCTGCACAAAACCTAGCAAAGGGACAAGAACCAGGGAGGTGCTCTTTGTCCCCAGCCATGACCCAGGCACAGGGGAAGCTGACTTCTCCCACGGCTAGGAGTGTGCAGGGGAGAAAACTCCAGCTCTGAGTTATGTTTCCTTCCCCTGGGCTCATGCTGGGACAAAGGCACACAACCACGCTGCATGCCAGCTCAGCCTCCCTGCTTGGCTTGGCTCCTGCAGGGCAAGCTTGCTGTATGTATCCTGTGAAGAACAAGGATGGTGGTTTTGTGTTTGAATATCCTCACAAGTAATCATTGGTGTCTCCAAGGTGGGATTCTCATCTTAACCATTTTCTTTCAGTATGTTCTCTCTGTACTGTCTGTGTTTGCAATACAACCCTTGCAGGGGAGTTGCATGCTAGTTTTGGGGCCAGGCTCTTGCTGAGTATTGCCAGCACTCACTCTGTCAGTCATGTTGTCTGCTGTGCTTCAAGTGTCACCTTTTGTCACAGGGAGGAAGCCTTTCAACTTCCCTGATGCTACTGAGGTTGCATTGATGTAACTGAATTTGTCCTTTCTGTCATGCATAATGGTGGGATCTTAGGGAGTGTTCAGCTTTCTAGCCAAAATCTGTGGGGACAAAAATAAGCAAATCCAGACTTTTGATTAACCTAGGTAAATGGTTAAAATACTACTCACAAGTCTAATGGTCAGCACAGCTGTGTCATCATCTGAATCCAACACCACCAACGGGCTCAAGAGATGGTACTTCAGCACTGGGTTCTGTCAAATTCACATGTAAGGATGGTGTTCAACCAAAACCCAAAAGTTTTGACTGGTTGTCCTCATTCAAGCATGCTCACTGACTTACTTTGTGATTATTAGCAATATTTTCTTTTATAAATAGTTTTTTGTTTTCAAGAAAAAGTAGTCCTGCAAATACTTTTTTCTTAAGGAATAATACCTATGTGTTACTTGAGGCAGATGTTGGTTTAAAGCTTAGTTCTTGCTTAAGAGATATCTTTCAATCCACTGAAAGGAGTTGATTAGTGTCCCCTAGCTGAACCATTTTTTTCCCCTCTGTTGCTTTGACCCATTGATTTAATTAAGGTCTAATAAAGAGAGGGCTGAAAGATTGTTAAAAATCCTTTTTTTTTTTCCCACAGATCTGACCTATGCTGGTCCAGCTGTGCATTTTTGACTCACATGCCCTCTTTAATACGTAAGCACACTGATACAAGAGGTTGTCTTCCTTAAAGCCAGTTGTTTTTTTCCCCCCTCCATGATAGATAAGATTTATTTTGGTTTTAACCAAAACAAATGCTTTTCTGAAACCTTTTATTTAAGTGAAAATAAGTCATGAAAAAATAACCAAAGCAAGGCACAGTATCAAAAAGAAAGACCTTAGAAAGCTTAGTCATGACCCTTTCTGTTTCCTTTCCCATTCTCCTCTTGCCAGCACAGAAAGAAGAAGACAAATAAAAACTATGGGTTTGCTTTCCAATTAAGTAACAAGAATGACTGGAAGTTTATGAAACATGGAGGGGTTTTCATTGAAAATGCTTGCTACTTTTCAACTCTGTGTCTTGCCTAGGTCAGTGTTAATGCTCAAAAAAAGTACTTCACCCTACTTATCATATTGCTAACCTCTTCTTTCCCTTCTCCCCCCACCAGCTCTGCAGGTTGCTGCTCTAGGGTGAGAAGAGCTTTTCTCAGCATGCTAATTTTGCCACTGAGCAGGCTCATCTGTATCTTGTAAAAGGGAGATTACCACAAATGTGCACCCTCTCCACTTTCTGCTTCTGCAGTAGGAGAGGAGTTCTGGTGCTAGGGCTCCTGATGCTATCCCAGCTGTGCCAGGACCGTGATGACAGTCTTCAGAAAAATAAAAAAGGAAAAAAAAGCCCCAGCTGCAACTTCAAGGAACGGTTCTAATGTGCTATTCGTGGATTGAAACAGCATTGCTATCCACAGCGGCAGTTTGTGACTGAACCTTCTTAGATGGCTCTCATGCTCAGATTTCTGTGCTGCAGCTCGTTAGCAGGAATGCTGCCTGCAGGGCTGCAGTAGGTTTGCAGTACAGCAGGATGTGCATTAAAATAAAAATCTGGTTAGTGGTGGTGTGATCCCAGTTCTGGCTGGGCAGTGGCAATTAAACCTGGATAAGAATAAGCCACCTGGACTTTGGGACTCCTGGGATGTGGCATACCACTTGCTGAGGGCCATCCCTGCCCAGGAAAGCACTAAAACAGGTGTATAAATCCTACTGTGTTCAATGGGATTTAGGCACCTGCTTAAAGTTAAGTGCTTGTTTAGAGAGTTTCCTGAATGAAAGCCTGACAATTGTGCCCAAGAGTGGCTTTGAAATTAGTTGTAATTTGCTCATCATAACCAGCTGTCATGAAGCTGTGTAAAAAGGGTTTGATTTTAGAAAGGTGAAAGACTTCCCAGGCCCTTGGCTTTTGTGTAAACACCCTTCCTGGATGCCCAGCACCCTGCTGAGCTGAAACAGCACTCTTCGGCCCTACTTTTATTCCAGGTTGCTCCATGGTCCCACTGGGGCTGTAGCACCAGCCTGGAACTCTGCAAAGCAAACTGCCCTGTCAGCAACTGAAATTGCCTGACTGCCTCACTAGCCAAATTCCATCTGAGACAATCTCTGCAGGCTACAGCAGAGAAAGAGAAAGTCCATGTTGTATTTAGTAGGTGAGTGCAAAAAGAAAGTTAGGAGAGCAAAAGAGGGGGAGGAGAGATTTGTGTCCAAGTGGAAGAGTCAGCTGGACCTCCCACTTGGAAATATAGCAAGCACCAAGTCCTTTTGTGTCAAGGGAGTCAGAAAGCTTCAAGAGCTTTTTATTTTTAGGATTTTTTTTTTTCCTTTATAACCCCTTTTTTACAACAGGGTTTGAGGGTAAACTTGAAAATAAGTCTAATGTTACAGCAACCAGTCTCAAAGGAAAAACAAAATCCAGCAAACTCAAATTACTACTTAATTCTGTATGTGCATGTTTACATGCATCATCTACTTAAGGCAAGAAGGACTGTGTCCATGTAGCTGAGAGTTATTTTATTTTTTTTGCTCAAATATATGGTTAATTAGTCAATGGGTAATACCACTGTTGTGTAGTTCTTGGAAAGACTAAATTTGCAATTAAAACATTTTAAAGGCTTTCTTTTGTGGAGTCCTTAGGTAATTAAGCTGAAGTGCGTATACATTTCCATATATAAATGTACTGGAGCAGTGGTAGCTGATGTAGTAGTTAAGGTCAGGTAAAAACCAGCCTTGCATTTAGAATCTTTTTTCCAGTACCTCACTCAAAACCTCACTAAATCTAATTTAATCTTCCAGAAATGTAAGGGAAATTTGGTTTATGAGGGGAAAAAAGGGTCTTGCATTATTACCATAGTCCATCAGTCTTCCCTCAGCGTGACTCCATTCATTTTGCAATGTGTGGCTGTTCAGCATTGCCATGACTGAACTTCAGAAGACTTTTGCTAGAATAAAGCATATAAGGGGAACAGTCACGTTGGGGTGCCCCCACCAAGGCGGGAGCAGGGACTTAGCCCTGCCTGGCTGCAGCCCAGGGGACTGAGGGCAGATGTAGGGGAAGCACTCAAGGCAACTTTGACAAACTTGGGAGCAAACCAGGCTTTGGGGCTGTGTCCTGCTGCAGTGCTGCTGTGGCCCGCTCCCCTTCCCAAAAACCCCTGCTCAGGCTGCAGCTTCTCTCTCTGCCTCCCGAAGCTGTCTTGGTTCCTCTCCTCCTTGCCAAGTACACTGACTCCAGCCTGATCTGAAAGTTAATTTTAACAAATAACATCTTGGACCGAGCCAAGTTAGGATCTGGAGATAGGACACGCTGTGGGAAGGGAGCGGGGTGGGGGGTGTAAGAGAGCATGAACGCTCAGCCTTGTAATATGTGTGAGAGCTGATGCTCTCTGAGCAATCGAGTGCTTATTATTATTTCTCTTGGATAGGTCACCTGGGAGTGGAGGAATTTTTCATTTTAAATTAAAAAGAAATCTTTTATAATGCTCATTTCTGAAAGGAAAAAAAAAACCTCACCTCATCATGGAAGCAATTAGATGGAGGACACATTGAAAGGAGTGATTAGTTGTTAATTTTTGAGCTGTTGGCCCTGACAGAGGGTTTTTTTGTCAAGGATTTTTTTTTTTTAAAGGTGTTTTTCATATGCCTATAGTCCAAGGTTACTTCTTATTCAATAGCAATTACCATATGTCCATTACATGCTAGAGACTGCTTGAGGTAGAGGCAGTGGTCCCCATCAGAGCGTGTGCCAAGTCGAAATGCCAGCAGCTGTGTGAGCCACAGGATAATTGTTCTTATCTGCTTCTTCTTTTTTCCAAGTCCCAGTAAATGTTCTAGGGAGTAACTTCCCCCTTCCTTGATGCAACCTGAAAGTACAGCCCTCCAGTTTGTGTTTCGGGTTCTACGTCAGCCATGTCAAGATTTGAACAAGAATCAAGGAGGACAATGGGTCAGATGTAATTAAGAGGTAAAACTACTGGTGAAATAGCTGCACATTTTGGTTTTCTTTCATTCTGCCCATCAGATTACAAACCTCAGTCCCACCACCACTTAAAAAAACTAATCTGTAACTGCGAACCCTGTATAACTGCTCTATTGTATCAGATGGAAACCAACTAAGCAGACACCACAATACAAAAAAATAAGCATATTGTACCTCAGAAAAATATGGGGCTGAAAACACAGAAAAAAATGTAGTCTTGTTAAAATATGGACATGGTCCAGTAATGGAATAAGTAGAGAAACTTGAATGGATCAGAGTCAAAAAACACTCTGCTTAATTCTTGGGGTTTTTTATTTGCCATTCAGCTTACATCAGTGTTAACATCTACTGAGAAATGCAGCCATTTACAATTTGCAGTTCAATGTGTTACTTTAATTAGTATGAAAATTAAAGGGCAACTATAGGCCAATGTGAATGATTATGGAAATACATGTGCATCAAATGCAATGCTCTCATTTAATTAATCGTCTTGTAAACTATATCGAGCACTTTAAGTCAGTTGCTGAGTATAACCACTCTATTTTAAATAACCACTTAATACTTAACAGGATGTGGAGAAAACACTATAGCACACGACTGCTTCTCAAGTTTCAGTGT
The DNA here is from genome assembly GCF_023634155.1 of Falco peregrinus. NCBI lineage: Eukaryota > Metazoa > Chordata > Aves > Falconiformes > Falconidae > Falco > Falco peregrinus. The sequence goes on along the minus strand of NC_073730.1, from coordinate 18,526,767 downwards.
CTGAGATTTTTTAAAGCTGACCCAAGTCAACCCAAAGAATGTTTAACACCCCGTGTCTGAACACAAGAAACTCTGTGATGTACAGACATTCAATTACATTTTTTAAAAAGTGAGAAACATTTTGTAAAATAGTGACTTTAGAAAACTAATTGGCAGCAGCAAACTAGAGAGTGAAGGCCAAAGCTAGAGGGGACCTTTTACTACAGTAACTCTAGTCAAAGAAAATGAAAATAAAGGCATCTTTGTTTCTCAGTCAAATTAGTTGATTAAGAAATAAAACATTTTAACATGCTTTAAATGCAGCATTAATTATTTATATGAAAAAAATTAGAGCCAGGTTCCATGAATTACACTTTGTGTATGTGAATTGAACGTTACGGGAATAGTAATCCTTTTACATTCATGCCTTACTTCATTAGGCAAAACTAAATATTAAGGGCTCTATTCATTCAAAAAATTCTTATGCATTCAGGTCACACTTTTTCTATGGGCTTTTTTTTTTTTTTAAGAGTACAATTTACAGCTCTGATTTTTAAATATGATTCCGAAAACGCAATTTACCTCTACAGGATGGGCTCTAGTAAACAGATGTGTTTAGAAAAGGACAACAGTACAGTGGTGAGTCTTGTTTGTTATCAATGAAAATGCCTGAAGTCAGTTGTATTGTGTGACCTCAAAGCTAGTGTAATAACATAGAAATCAGAGCATTACTAGTAGGGAAGCTCTGAACTGTGAACTGTGAACCCCTTTTCCTATAGATTGATTAGTACCTAATTTTCCCCCCTCATTGATTGTTTCCAGTGACTGGGCAGTGCTTTACTCAGAGGAATGAAGAGCAGAGATTATTTACTTGGGCAGGTGTGTTCAGGGATATACTTTCCTGTTTTCCATATGTGCCTATTTTAGCAATGGTGTGTCCCATGCTTGGCTCCCCAGGAGGAGGGTCCATCCACTGAAGCTGCACTGATATGTGGGATGTAGTTAAGCATCTGCTGGGACTGAGGCTGGGATCATTAAAGTCACTTGTCTGCTCTTCTTTGAACACAGACCCATGAGGTAAGGAGCTAGTGAATTAATTAATTGTTTTGCTAACACATATGTGAAAAGAAATAAGAATTGAACTAGTTTATTTCAGCTTCTTTCCTTGGGTGTTTTGTTGCTGTTGTTTTTTCAGACTGAAGAGAGCAACAGCTAGAACTGTGCAATGATGATCATCTTTGACTTTCAAAATTATTAAAAGATTCACTTAGCACTGAAATAATAACTTTAAGAGGGTGGGGGTGGGGGAAGCAAACCCAAGCAGCAAGCAAGAAATTACAAAACAGGGATTACCCAGAAGCTTGCAAATTGTCAGCTGGCTGAATTTGAATAAACTTTTGAGAAATAAAATATGGGGAAATGGGACAAGGTGTCAGATGGTTGGGTAAGATTGATGTACTTAATAGTTTAGTTAATATGGATCAACATCTGCCTTTAGTTACATCTGCACAGCCCCCTGACTTCAGCAGAGTTGTACTTTTGTAACCAAGTTTGGACCAATGTTTTTAAATAGGCCCCGGTGCAGAATATCTGCAGAGAGCCTGTGCTGCTCAGTGCCGGTGTAACCAGGCAGCTCTGGAGAGAACAAGTAATACAATATGTTATTGTTTCTCATGTAATTTTTAAAATACATTGAGGAGTAATATATTTTTTTATAATAGGGTGCTCCCTGTCTCGTTAAGTAACTGTCAGATGTAGGATGTCCTCGTGCCAAAATGCTACGGTCTGCTCCCTCTGTGCAATTGTTAATTAAATCCATCCCTTATTGTAAAGCCTGCCTAGTCTCTTACCCATTCTGCTTATCTGTGATGCCAGATGATGCTCAGTAATTCATGGCCAACCTGCTCCCACCTTCAATAGGGCCTCCTGTGCGCTGACCTTAACCAGCTTCACTTTTTGTTATTCCCAAGGAGAACGGAGCCTCGGAGGCAACAGTTTTATCAACTTTTCCTGTTGACCAGATGATGGCTCAGTGATAAACGAATGGAGTATGCTTGAGCTGGAAGTCTCCCACATGCCGTCACTCCCTACCCTTCTCTGGCTTCTGCTGCCTGCTTGAATGCATTGCTGTGTGAGGAAAGGGGCCTGTCCTCAAAGGTCACCACAGGCTGCACTGCTGCTGGCAGGCAAGAACAGCCTTTGCCTATCCAGGTAACGTTACTCTGCCAGTTATCAAGTCAGCTGAAAACTTTCTCTGCTTGGTACTGAGCTATGCCACCTGCAAGTCTTTTTACCCCACCGGTAAGGCTGATATACAGGAGCTGGTAGGAATATTTTCATAGCTGACAAGCTGTTTCCCATGAACAGTGTCAAAGATTTAAAAGCCACTTCTGGAAATGGGACTTTCTGGCAAATACAGACTAAGCAAATCTTTTATTATTACCATATGGCTAGAAATATTCCTAGAGTTCTTCTGGAAATGGGTACTGTACCAGCAGAAAGCAATATTCTGTTGGCCTGTGCATTGCCTCGAGGGTATTTACTATGGTAATAAGATCAGTAATTCATCTCCTAAAATCACTGGGAGTACAAATGCTTATTTAAGTAGATGGTATCTTGATTGCAACTGAGTCAGGAGAGGTCTTAAAGCTGCCTCTTTAGGCTACAGATCTTCTGTTAAAGGCAAAGGGCTAGTGGTTCTTGGTAAACACAAGAATATTCTGTTTCATAGCTACCTTACATTTTCAGCAATTGACAGTAGATGCACAACACATCCCTTAGCAAAATGGGTGTGTACAAATATGTCAAGAAATTATGCCTGTTGGGGCTTTTAAAAAATTTTTTCTTTCCATAGCAATGTAATGGGAAGAGGTAGAAATCTCCCTCCATCTCCAAATGGTTGGTTAGAATAAAAGAGACAGAGAAAGCCATACTCCAGCAGCACATGGAGCCATCAAAACCCCATTGTGCTGGAGGATGCAGCACCAACATAAATTAAGAGACAGCCTTGGCCCAGAAAAACAAAAAGGCAAAGATCTGAGGGTAAAATGATTTGCTTCTGCACAGAGTGGACCAGTGTCAGAGAAGTATCCTATATCCTTGAGACTCTTGCAGCTCCCAGCTGCTAGCTTACAAACACAGTGGGCCTCTTCTCTGGAAGTCCTGGAGGCAGAAGCCTCCAAGTCTTGGTCAACTGTTCAGGTTTTTTTCTGTTTACAGAAATCAAGAGAAACCATGGTTTTCTGGCAAAGGCATAGAAATGGGAGTTTAAGGACCTAGTTTCTAATCCCAAACTCTGCTGTAGGAAGTCTTTACAGAAAGGATGATACGATGTAGAAATACAGCAACTCACCAAATTGTTTTATTTGAGGAAAACCATAGTTTGACCTCTGAGAATCCAAAATGAGTGCCTGTAGCACTGTGCCAGGAAGGTTTCAGGTGGTCCATAGTGTTTCATATTGGTAATGTGGCATCAAAGGTGAATCACAGAAAAACTGAGCTGGAAGTACCTAAAACAGATGTTCTTTAGTTTGCCAAAGAGCCTGAACCCATAGTGAGGACATATGGCTGAAATGGAAAGCATTAGCAGTTTTCCTGCAGAATGTTGCTCTGTACTTCATCAATACTGTTCCTTCTTTGCACAGTTATTAAGCTAAATATCACTGAGGCATGTGCAAATTTGATGAGAGAAATATTTGTTTATGCTCTCTATATATTTCAGAAATTAAAGATTTTTCGGTAGGCACAATTGTGCCTTGTGAGCCAGAATTTTCACTCTAATTTTTTTCTGTAGTCATGGAGCATAACAAACATTTGAAATAACTTTCACCAGCTTGATCACTGTTGTCAGGCAGAGTATGTATGCAAATGAAACTAATAAATTTTGCTCAAGTTCTCTGGATTCCACCAGAATGTATGGAATTGTCTTTCATTAGTTAACAGCACTTAACACTTATGTAGCAATTTCCATCCTCTGTGACAAGCTTATTAATCAATGCAACACCTCTGAAAGGAGCATTGCTATGTATTCCTATTAGAGTATGAAACTTAAATTGTATGGATGTGCTCTGAAGTGTTGGTCAATAGCTGAAGAAACCTGGGTTTTGAGTTTGGAAGTCTGTGGTTTCTGTCCCATGATTAGGTCAGACTCCTTTGACACACAGACCCCTTTATGTGTTTAATAGATCAAGTGCTGCTAGGTTTAGAGCCACACATCAAGTGTGGCCATACTCTAACTTTGAAATGTGGCGATAACACAACCATTTTTTATAATTGCTGCCTAGAGGACCTGAGATGGGGATACAGCATGCTACTGCAGTTTGCTCTTTGCAGCTTTTTAAGACTTGCAGGAGCTAGAAGGTGTGTTCCAGTGCACAGTAAATAGGGTTGTGCTAAATGACCCCTGCCTTTTTTCATGCAAATAGGTGTGACAGTGTTGGGTTAACCAAGAAGTCAGTCCTGACTTGGTGATGATAATCTTGTCTAGAGTGAAATCCATTGAGTTCCCTCACCTCTTTTCTGTGCCTGCTATTGTAGGACACTAATGTACTGCTGATCTGCTCTCCTTGCAGTCAAGAAAGTGTCAGATGACAGTGTTTTCTGCCTGCTACATCCCAGGAAAAAAATGTATATTCTGTCCAATAAGCTTGGTTTGGGAAATGAGTTTTGTACACTGTTACCAGGTCTGCAGAAGCCACCAGGCAAGTGCAGTGAAAAAGGCTTCTATAAAGGGTATAATGAAAGACAAACCATTTCAGCTGGTGACTAGAGGCATATCAATAAAGATCACCTCCTGCATATATCAAGTGATTGATAGCAAGTTTGAAAGCTTTTTCAGTTCCCTGGTAGTGCCACCCAACTACAATAAAACACATGGATTTCTCTGCTACCCTTGCAGATAAACCTCCCTCATGCTGCATGTAAGAGCTTGAAGAATAAAAAAAAGGTACAGGGAGTTATTACTTTTAAGTAGCTCAGTCCATTGCTTTTAAGGGTGACAATATCTAAACTATAGCAGGAGGGGAACTGTTAAACATCTTGTTTGCTCTGTTGGTAGGCAGGCTCAGACTTTGTCAGCAGTCTGATGTAAATCAGCCTACTTGAAGGTAACAGCCCAAGATGTGCCCTGTGAGCCACGAGAGGAGCTTTTGGGATGCCAAGAGGGGAGATTTCAGACTAGAACAGCCACCTGAAAATTCACACCTCTCTGGCAAGCTCAGCAAGTGTAGTCCCTGTGCTTGGTAGCTCAACGGGGCAGACCAGGGCCATGGGCCAAACAGCAACGGCTCCCCCATACCTGCCTGCAAGGCGTAGGCTGCCATCCCATTCTCACTGCCTGTCTCCTTGATAGCTACGTTGGTGGTATTGCTGGTACATGGTTTGGCGTGGAGGCTTGTAGCTGCTTCTCTCCCTTGTGGATGCTGACTCTGACCCCTCAGCGCAACTGGTGCTTGGTCTTGTGCAGTTAATAGGAATCAATCGTTCCTGTTGAAAAGGACTCTGTGTTTTGAGGATTTGTGCATCCAGACGTGAAATATTCATAGCTAAAAGCTATGGAAGCATTATATGAGTTTTTATGGCTAAATCTGTATCTGTTTCAGTGCCTTATGCTCATGGAAGTCTTGTGTCAGCTGTCAGGAGCCCACAAACCTTGGGAGAAGTCAAGGGGCTTCTGGGAAACTCTTACTGAGAGAAATTTTATACTTAGATGCTGTTCCTTCTCACCAGAGAAGGAAATCCAGGTTTATGAGACTCCAGGATCTAGGAAATCACCTTGAAAATACCAAGGTTGGTTGATCTGCTTCATCCACACACAGCCTGTTTAGCAATTGGTTCCACCTACAAGGCTTGGGTTTGGATGTGGGTCCAAATATCCCGTAATTTAAAGGCAAGATCTTTATCCTGCTGATGTCAATGTGGTTTCTGTCACTGGCTTAACTGGGTAAGGGTCTACACTGTGTTCTAAACCAGAGTTTTAGTTTGACCTATATGTAAAGTAAAGATGGGTATTAACTTGGAAGTCTGAATTTCTAGAAGTCTCTCTCTCTCAGTAATTCTTATTAAATTCACTACTCCAGCATAATGTAGCTTTCTGTTCTAATCATAGCACTGCTGTACTTGGGCATGGCACATCAAAGGTGTTACCTTGCTCTCGTAGCAGAATCTTCCTTAGGTTTGCTCACTCAAGGGACCCACGCCAGACTTCCCCAGTTCTATGCACAGGCCAGATTTTCAGCTCCCTTTTAATCTTTGGCAATTTGAATTTATATGGAAAACTTACAGGTGACAGTCTGGCTATGTTGAGACAAGAAGGATAGAAACCATGTCAGAATAGTCCCTGAAAGTCCTACGATGTGCTTAAAGCATTTCAAGAGAACCCTTGATCCAAAGTATCAAAGGGTTACAGTAAGATGAAGAAGAATTAAAACTGATGGTGTGCCAGAAAGCACGTGCAGCACAAGGTCATTACTCACCCTCGTTAAAGCAGTCTCAGTACTGTGGCCTGATCTGAAGCTTAATTGAAAAGTTTCAAATGATGCATTATAACGAAGACAAGACAGCCACTGCCCATTCCACGACCTCTGCTAAAAAAGGCAGATCAGTAATAGGGCAGAAATCTAAGCAATTGCTTGAGGATAATCAAGGCCTAATGAGGTATCCACTTCAGTCCTTCAAAGGTGGAGGAACCTCACCCTGACGCTGGAGAGAAAGCAAAGACTGATATGAGCAGGTTCCTGCATCCAGGGAACAGGCCACCTGACCAGGGTAGTCAAGGGCCTTGGCAGTGGAGGGAATACAAAAGCCAACACATATCTGTAACATGGGTTTTGAGTTGTACAAAATGTTAGTGCTGTGGCCTAGGACAGCCTCCACTCAGTTGCTGCCTTTTGCAATCGTTTTCCGTTACCCCAGACCTTGACTCTAAGTGTTCGTAAGGAGCCTATCAGGTCTGAATTGTTAGTTGTGTTAGGAACCAAGACAGTGGCAATAGGAGATAGTTGACTGTCGATGTTATCAATTTTCCCTAAAAATCCACAAAAAAACCAAAACCCGTTGATGTTCCACTTGAATGTGATAATAAATTGCAAGTCACAATTACCCAAAGAAATCAGGTATCTCCTTGGCATCTTCCTCTTTTTTTTTTTTTTTTTTTTTTTTTTGTTCTATTATCTGTTCTAGCAGAGAGGTCAGTGCCTGTATCCACACAATTATCTCCACATCCACCTGCCAAACTGTGGAAGCTGCTCTTCCTGGGCTACTGCTTGGGCAGCTGTATTGAAGGGTTTGCATGTGCCCCTGCTTGATGAGCAGTTACAGTGTGGAATCACCTTTCAGTCTGTGGAAGCCAAATGGTTTTTCATCTTTTTGAAATAGTCAGCTCACCCATTTTAACCGGTATCTGCAGGCTGTGCTTTTGTCAGGAGAGGGTGTCCCTACAGATTTGTATCTGCTTGCTGACCAGGTTTGCTTGCTGTTCCTAATCTCTCCTGTTCTGATAAGATCTCCCTTCTGTCTTGAGATACACTAGCCATGGGAAGCTAGACCAGACAAAAACATTTTATAGGGTTTCCAGTTCAGTGACAGAGTACAGCCTTCAGATGGACTTGCTTAAAGGCATCGTGAGCAATGACAAGTTACAAAAATTGTTGAGCACTGTGGGACGTTTTCTTTGGCCTTCAAGTTCCTCCCTGATTTTAAGTACAGTTAAAAATCAAAGTACCTGCTTTCTTTGCTATGATTCCTACTTCAATTATCTTCTGCTTTTTCATGTAATTTCCTTCAACTTGAAACACAGAGACTCAAAAAGGATGCAAATATAAAGGAAAAGTTATAGTGAAATAACTAAAACCCCATTTATGCAGCTCTTTGGGTAGCTGTCTTGAAGACCATGAGAGGTGCAACTGGCTTCACTGGGACACCCTTGGGTTTAGTATTAAACCATGTGTTTTGCTGAAGTAAGACCTTTAATATATGACATATGGCATCAGCTCTACAAAATATTACTGGTTGGCAGACAGCCCTGCTTCTGTCTGTTGCTTGCAAATTAATACTGTACGTCTGTGTGGGTAAATAGGTTGTCATCACCAGTGCCTGTGGTCACTGCAGGCTGCACCCACAAGCCTAAGGATTTTGCGTCTGTACTTTCCTCAAGAGGGATTTGTGTATTAAACTGCTGGTGCTGTACCTATGAAAGCAGTGACTGAGCAGTCCTGCCCAGGGAGGAACCAGTGCCACTGTGTTTTCAGGTCTCTGAGGAGCTCTGGGACATCACAGGAGGACGGGGCACTGCCAGCTGCTGCATGAGAGCTGCCATGGTGGCTGGCTGGGCTCTGCATGAGCTGGAGCCTGCCACAGCGTCAGCAGGGCATGCAGTGAAAAATAGGCTGCCTGCACCAGCCCGAAGGTACAGTGTCTAGAGGCATTTCTTGATATATTGTTTCTTGTTAAGAATCATTGATTGATTTAGCTAGTTACAGGGCTTTTTTACTTATCTTCCATGTTAATATGGACAAAATGCAGATGGAGGGATGTCTAGCATGTCTCAGGAACAGGTACCAATCTGCTCTTCTCAGGTGTCTACAAACCTCAGCTAGAGCTGATCTTTTTGATTCAAGGTTGTATTTTTTGCACCTGTTGTGGGCAGTACAATTGCCCACACTTTTCCTGGATTGTTGCAGCATTCAGACAGCTCACTGGGTCTGCTTGCTCACCTTACAGTATCTTGAGCTAGGGAAAGTTAAGGCCAGCCTTAATTTGTCTGTTCTACAGGTGGTGTGTGCATGTGGTGTGGGTGTGATGGACCATGAGCCATGGATTGGCCACTACTGGCTATGAAGGATAAGAAAAACTTCCAAAGAACTTAAGTCTGCTGTGGGGTGGGCTGGGGGAAGGAGAAAGAGCGGCCAGTGAGGAGATGTTCTACCTATATGCAATCCACTAGCTTTGCTGAGTTTTAAGTAATGAAAAGGGAAAAAAAACCTCTGACATTTTTTACAAAAATGTACATCCTAGAATCCATGTGGCAAAAAATAGGGCAGTTGAGTTATCAGTAGCTGATGAGAATATGAGAAAAGTAATTATTGTGTAGTCCTATTAATGAAATTGTACTGCAGCTCAAAAGAAAAAAAAAGAAAAGTCACCAAAGAGAGCCTGGTGAGTTACTTTCAGGGAAAAAATAGCTTCCATTATATGAATAGAAATACCAGCTTGTTAGCTTAGCAGAGAGCTCTGGACACTTACAGAAATTCAAAACATTTCCATATATCCCAGTCCAGGATGGAATTAAAGTGTTGTAAAGCTTCCCTGGAAGCCAACATTTATCTAATATGTAAGCATATTTAGATTTCATTTTGAAATGGTTGTTAAAGGCTATCCTTTGGCTGCACTCTATCCTTCCTTCTAACTGTTTTTTTGAATTGTTGAACTCTGAGATTTTTATGCTAAGAAAAATGTACTTTCAGAACCAGAAATGCCTGAATGACCAGTTACAGCATGTACTAACCCTGAGAGATATCCATTGAATCTGCTCTCCTCCTCCAATTTACTTGCTGTTTTTCCAATCATGCCTTGCATTAATGTTCTACACTTAGCTAAACTGTGTGTTGTATTTTAGATCTGTTTTTGTTTTGTCTAAAATATTTCCAAATTGGCATTAAGTATTCAAGATGTAATCTCTGTAGCAGGAAACTAGTTATCAGATTCATATAAAATAACTGGGCAATAGAAATAACTCTGAGCAGAATGCATTTTTTTTCTTAGAATTAATTTAGAGGGAATTTAATGCCTGTGAAAGGTGCTGGATTGCAACATCAGAGAACTGAAGCTATTATTTAACCACAGAGCGGTTACAGGATGGGAGATGGCTTTACAAGATTCCCCATGAGGGCTGACAAAATATTTGTCTCAGGTTTGGTGCCTTTCATCTAGCTGGAACAACCAAGCTTTCATTTCTCAGTAACAGTCAGTCTCAGGTTGTTAGCTTTCACCTGGGTGACAGAGAGAGCCCTTCCGTAAAAAAGAGGGTGTGGGGAGTGTTTGCTTTTGTGATTACTGGCTAACGTTTATAATGTGGTTAAACCTAAAACCATAGATTTACTACAGCTGAGTTGGCACATCGCTGTAAGGCACAGTCCTGGGTCAGAAATTCAAAGCACACAGCATGTCCATGCTGTCCACACCACAGAGAGAGGTAGAGCTGGAACAGAAGGAAGGGGCAGATGCTGTGACCTGCACCCCACCACACGCTCTGCCACCACCCTTGCGATGCCCCTGGGCATGGCACTGCTGTGCTCGGATCCCTTCAGAGGCCCATCTTTTGCTTTCTGTTGCCACCTGTTTCTCAGAGGAAGGATGAGAGTGGTAGGCTGTAAGATGCCGTTATTGGACCTTTACCAGGTCCAGGATCTGGTTCTCATCTTTTCCTTTTTTCTTCTCTGATGTTTCCAGAATACTTATCTCTGAAGGCCACGTATGGTCTGCATGCTTTCAGTCTCAGGTCTCAGTAGTAAGGTTCCTATTAGACAGGTACAGACAGTGTGCCAACTGGTAGTCTTGCTAGCTGCAGAAGACACTGAAAAGCATTTTTCATGATACATGTTAAACTTCAATTTATATTTGCTGCTTAGTTAAATTAATATGTTTGGTGGTGATGTTTTATACTGACTTCATGAGGAGGAGGAGAAGCGAGTAGCCTCAGGGTAGTTTTTACTAATTTCTTTCAAAGGGAGAGACTTTCACAGTACTGCCTGTGTCCCTGAGACCTCATCAGGAAATAAAATCAACCTCTGTTTTGCGTGTGCCTGGTCTCACAGGAGCAGGGTGGCGTGCCCACGTGGGATGCCCAGCAGGCTGTCCACGGCAGCTCTGCTGCTCTCGTGGCAAGGCCAGCAGAAATACAACTGTAACTGAATAGATCAATAGGCTTGTTACTGTAATGCAAAGTTGACTTATGGACAAGCCCACTAGGAACCAGTTAAAAGTTTTTTCCTCTGAAGCCACATTCTTCTACTGGTTGTGGTATGTTGGAAAAAGGCTGCATTCCCTCATGCTGGAATTTCCTGTATTAGCACTACACAGGAGTGGATTTATTTTGTAGTCCTTGAGATTTCTGAGCTTCATGGATTTCACAGCTTTTACGCACCATGAAACAAAGATCTGGTTTCTACTGAGGCATTGTAGAAAGGATGAGCATCTGCTGACTCTTTGGTCTTCCAAAGATTGATGCCCTCCAAAACCAGAGGTGAACCAGTCTGGGATTATCTCACTGAAGACTGAGGTATTAGTGACACAGCTCTCATATAGTTTATGTATGCTTTTTGCACTGATTTTTGAAGCTAAATTAAATGTTTCCTTGTTTTATGTCAATTTGCACCCTAATGTACTGCTGAGGGAGCTCATGTTGCTTCTGTTGTATCGGGAATATGGTGGTTACAGTCTGTAAAATGCTAAACTAGGCCAGGGCACGAGCATCCTGCTCCAATATCTCCCGCCCTAAGCAAGTTTGTCATCCTCTGGGCTGTTGGTCTCAGTACCACAAAGGCACTGTTACAGGTTCGTTTTGTGTTGCGGGCTATCTAGAGAGGCCTGCGGACTCCTCCTCTTTTCTCAGACTCATCTGACTCCAGCCCAGCTGTGGTATTCCCACTTCTTAACTTAATCAAAATTGCTTTTCAGATATCCAACCCCAAAATTTACAGCTTCATTGAAATGGAGACAGGTTATGTAAGACTTTCTGCATAGAAATGTGTAATATATTATACTATATAGAGTTTTGCAGAAAAGTGGAAAATATCTGTTTGGTTTTGGAAATACATTATAGAGTTATTCAGATCCAACTTTTTCATTATTCTACTAATGTCTTCCTGATCTGCAAGTTTTTAAAAGCTACATTATTGGTTTAGGATTTTTTTTAATCTGAAGTAAGGATACTTTCCACCTTAATTGCATGCTAATTAACATTTTGCTTTATGGAGGATTGATATTATACAAACTGTATAATAGTCCTATCCCAGCCACCTCTCTCCCATACCTGAAGCCCAAAAAACCTGTTTTCTTTATTCCCAAGGTGACTGCTGTGCTTCCCAGCAGGCCAACACAAATTTTCAGACATGTCATAGAGCTCCACAAATAGCCAGTCAAACCTCCCCCACCCAAACTTTCCTGACGGGGTCTTTCTTTTATATCCTTAAATTCTTTTTTATTAAATTTGCCTCAGTAATCAACATGTCCCAAACCTGTGGAGTGTCTTAGGTGGGAAATTTCATCAGCTGCACCTTAGAGGAACACTGCTGTCATGTCCCTGCTGCAGCTTTCGCTTGCCTGTGCAAGGGGATGTCAGAGCACTGGCTGATTTCTTCTTTCCCAAGCAATAATTTAATTTGCAAAATGTTGTGGGTTTTTTTCTAAAATGTGTGAACTTTCCTTATTCCGTGTTCTTGAAACATAAATTAATGCTCTGTTTTCATCTGAATAGACGTGGTATGTATTCTGCCTTTGCACACAAGCCTTCAAAGCTGTGTGGCAGGGATGGTATGAGAACACATCACCGCTAAGGCAATGAACTTAAATTTTCTGTGAGTCCCATTGATAAGAAGTTAGCAGTGGTCCTTGCCAGTCACACCCTTATTGGTGCTCAGCTAATGGCCAAGCCACCACACTTAGGTGGACGTGTCTTGAAGCACTACTTTGATTACTGAAAACTCACTGATAGAAGGAGAACACTAGAAATCAGCTGAACCATGGTGCACCCTTCCCTACAGATAGAGAGTCAGGCCACATACTGTGCGCTTGGGCAGTGTGCTGGTGAGGTCCCACTACATAAATACAAACAGAACCACAGTAAAGTTTGTAATTTTCATTTAATTCTTAGTTCTTCCTCTCCAAACTTAATTCTTATCATTCATATTTGAAACCATCTGGCCTTTAAGTCAAGAGTTAGTATTGCTCTGTGCAGTATCAAGGCCAAGCTCTGGTTTGAACTACCTGTTTAAAATTCCCCTTGTTTTAAAATCTTGGCTGAATAGTTTTAATCACTTCTTGTTGTGAGCTGTGGTGCTGTACAGTGGGCTGCACATCACTGAGAAGCTTCAGTCTAGAGGTAGTTGCACTTCAGTGCCAAGGGAAATAATAAGTGGATGGATGGAAAGCGTCTGGGATTGATGTGGTTTAAAGGTGCTGTTCGTGCAAGCTATTATCAAGGAAGGAGTTAGGGAAGAGATCCACTCTTAAAATGCAGGTGCTCTCATGCTTTCTCTGACAGATGTGTTCCAACAGTGTTTTGAATTCTGTTTAAAATTTGAAAGAGCTAAACCTTCAGGCTCTTCTCTTCCTTTCTTAAATTCATTTCCCTGTTTAGATGAAAAAGAAACATTTTGCAACTTACTTTAAACTTCCTTCAAAAGAACTTCTGGAAAAGGAACGTTCATGTGAAGCACGTAAGCTGTAAACGAATGTTAAGCGTAGCAGACAGTGATTTTAAATGTGCTAATGGACAGACATTAGACTGTAGAAATTTACCTAAGAGAAAACCTTGGATGTGGAGGGACTGAGAGGAAGGGATAAAACCCCAGCGAATGAACCAAATGATAGAAAAGTGTTACCAGAGTAAAGAGCTGTACATGCGAAACAAATACTGAAATGGGGAAATAGCATCAGCCAAAGATAATGAAAGATAGAGAACATTTCGGTTAAATAACTGATGCAGGAGTATGTACAAACACCCTGTACCAATCTCCATCTCTTTTTCTCTCTCCCCCCTTACTTTGGCATTTTTTTCCCCTGCTGCTGATGGTAGCTTAACAGAGTTAACAGCATTAATGGGCAAAGCTCCTTCCATCTAAATGTGCAACAGACTTTTTTACAGTGCTCTGTCAGATGTTTTCAGGTATGTATTTGGCTCAAGATTTCCAACAAACTGTTTTCCTCAGATAATTTTTGATTAATTTTCTTAGGCCTCCTGGCTGGTAGTTACTTTCTCTGGCTGTGTGGAAGCAGCAAAGCAATTGGGTTGAGGTTTGCATGATTTGTGAATAGGAAGGGGGGAGGAAAAAAAAAAAAAAGTAGTCAAAAAAAATACCCCCACAGGAAATAAATAATGGGCAATATGTTTCCTTTTGAACTTTTTCAAATCAACCTCTGGAAAAGGTGTCATAAAGCCCCCAGAAATGAGTAACAGCACAGGGACAAAGAAAACTCTGTTACAGATGTCCCTGCAAGTCTATGAGCAAATTGTTTTTTTCTAAATAACTCCAGAACATTACATGGCCTTAACAAGTTTCCCAGGACAGGAACTCCTAGTTTATTACTTGCTCACATTGTCATCAGAAATTAATTTTGTCCCTGAAAGACAAATTGGCTGGTAGCTTATGAAGTTAAATGGAAAGAACAAGTGAGCATCTGTTTCTTCTGCATTTTGTCTCCTTGGTGTCTTACATATAAATGAATCAGAGTGTTCAAACTTAAATTAAGATCTTTGGCTAGATAAACAGTTAAAACTGGTTCCCATAGCTACCTCTCACACATAGCTGTGATTGCATTATAATCCCCTAGTAATCAGGTCTAAATGAAAGAAAGATGATAAGGGTGCTATTTTCAGTTTTCAGTACTGATTTTTATTAGCTCTCAATCAGATCAGGACTGCTTTGCCTTTCATCACATTGTGGCAGTGTTTGTAGAATCATTAGAGTAATAAAGTGTAAATCTTACCGAGGTGCATTTTTCTTGAGGTGTTTTATATAACGAAAAGTCTGAAGATTACATTGGCGGGTACAGGAAAGATTTGTTTCTGCAACTAAAGTGAGGATGTAATGTATGCTATATTCATTTATTCTTTACCCAAGCGAATACCTAATGAATTACCTTGCCGAGGTAAAACAAAAAATAAAAATATCCAAAGAATCAGCCTGTCTGAACATGGTCCTAATATACTGTATATTACAAGTACTGAGTTTAGTCGTTTTTTTAATTTGCCTTATTATCTGGTATCATATCTCTCCCTGTGCATTACCATGCACAAATGAATTACAGGCAAAACCACAAGCACTGCTATTACCAGCCTGCTGTTTTTAGTAAACTAGTGCAGCCCAATAAAACATCATGTTGCAGCAATACATAAGTATTTATTGTAGAGTAAATTTCAGCTAAACAAAAGCACACAGGGAGGCCTGATCCTGCTCTTAGGTGAGGCAGTGGCGAACCTCGACTTTGGCTCATACACCATTTGCATCTCACCTGCACCCTTGATTTGCAGTATGCTTTGAGGTAAATTTTACTTAATAGCTTTACTTCTGAAAAGTTCCCAACTGCCAAATTTAGAGGCTTCACCCAATCTTCAGAGGTGTTCCTGGGTGTTTCTGCAGGCAGAACTATCCTTTAGCACAGAAATTGCCTTGTGTAGTGTAGCAGGATTGTTTGCAGAGTTTGCAGGTGTGCCCCATATTTGCAATTAACTCCCAGTTTAATACTGGAGTGATTTTACTTTCCCATGGACTTTTTTTGTTTTTTTTTTTATCTGGTGAATGTTACAATGTATCATACTATAGCATAGCCATGAAAATGCCTCCCCATTTTAAATATTTGAATTTTATGTATTCTATATTTAAATGAGCAGTAAACTGTCCCAGTAATTCAGTGTTAGATATTTACAGTCATCCATACAACTGCAGGCATATTAGGTAGCAATAGAAATTAGTAAAAAGTTGAAAAAGTAAAAGCAAACAACTTTCTTGTTTTCTGTTTGATTTTAATGTACTTGAGGTAAGAACCACACCTGATTTTAGCATTAACAAGTTATACTCACTTTCTGTTCTATAAAAGGTGAATCTGTGCAGTCATCAAATAGTGGTGTTTGCATAGTTAACAAAGTCTAAGATACTGTCTGATGTTAGGACATGGAATATTTTAGGACAGGGACCATTTAATGTATACAAATTTATACCTGGGATAATTAGATATTGGTATGCACATCAGGCAAAAAAAGAATAAATCAGTTCATATGATGTTATAGATAAGGAAACAAAATTTATGTTTCAAATTCTAATCTGTTAAGGTTTTAAGATGCAGAGAGGTTCTCAGTCTAAAATGATTAATTTCCTACTAATATTTTAAACTGCAAAAAGCTCAAATTCAAACATTGTTTCAAGGCAAATAGGCAAAGAGAGTATTTTGGTCAGAAAGGTTTTGTGTGTTTGTATGTTGACACGCAAATGTAATATGTCTGGAAGATGTTGCTAAGTCTAATGACACAAAAGGGAGTAAATTGTAGAGCCTGATTATCAACAGATAACAGACATACTGTATATAAATAAATGCTCAGCATCAAAACCCATTATTGGATTAGCTATATAATCATGTTTCAGGCTGTAAGTCTGTGCTGACAAATGAACACTTTTCATTTGGCTCAAGGTCCTCATCAGCAACGGAACTAATTTTACATTCTCACCCATTAAGTGAATAAGATGTGGAAAAAGCTGTCTGCTTTTTGAAGTGTAAATTTGCTGCTACAGGCTGTGCAGACCAAAGCTCTTTTGAAGCAGTGAAATGAGATCATCTCTAGGGACGTGTGAACCTGACAAAGTTTAGGTCATTTCTGTGGAAGGTATGGCAGGGGGGGAGCCATTTGGATATGGTTTCAGTAGCGACTTATATGGGGCAATTTGGAGGATGCTGAACTTTACAAGCTTTTTGTTCAAATTTGTGAGAGAACTTGAACTGGAAGCACAGATGCAAGCTTTCAGCCCTCAGAAAGAAACCTCCATAAACATCTGAACTGGGTACTTGGCCGGCACAGTTTGGGAGTGCTAAGCAGTTTGGGAGTGCTAAGCAGGCTAGGTGCTGAGCCTCTCCTGCTCAGCAGAACTTAACCAAGTGGTTTTTAGGGGCTGGATACTTCCCCTGCTTTCCCCTCTGTACACACACATGCACAAATGAAGATCAAGAAACTAACCTGGACTTCTTGCTGGAAAAGGTGCTGGAGGTGGAGGAACCAGACCATCACATCTCACTTTCCACCCCTGGGAAGTCCCCTAGGAGAAAGGAAAATTGCAGCTTTAGATCTCATCTGGCTGCCAGCCTCATAAATTGCAGCATGGCACCAGATTTCGTTCACCCTCTGGAAGCCCCTGGCTGCAGGGGAGCACATCCTGTCTGTGCCTGTGGGAGAGGCGTGGGGGGCATGGAGGGCAGCATGGACAGAAGGGGAAGGGGAGAGGACTCCTCAGAGGGGTCAGTAAGGATCCTCTTGGTCAGCTAGCATAAGGGGCAGGATACAACAAGCTCTAGGCCTTCCATGCTAGAGAGCAGTGTTGTGATGCACCACAGTTCAAGCGAGGGTGATGAAGATGTTGCTGACACCAGCTTAGAAGAAAAGAGTCTCATGAATATCATTTAACCTTTTAGACTTCCAGACAAGCAAAGTAGTGTTTAACCACTGTTTAGCATCATGAAAAAAATATCCCCAGGCTGTGTTGCACATCTAACCACAAAGCTTTTCATTTGCAAACCAACCAAAACTTAAGATAAGCTTTGATTGTTCATTTGGTAATTTGATTCCACTCCCTTCTCTTTGTTTGCTCGCTGGAACATGCTTGTATGGCTTAGACTTTCCGTCTTCCTTGGAAAATGTGCAGTTGTTTCATCCTCCACTTCCTGATGTCTTGTGGCCCACTAGTGGTCCACGGACCGCAAACTAAGAATGCTGTGATAATTCTGTATAGTGATGTCTGGGTACAACAAAACTGAAGAAAATTGCAGGAAGCCCAGGCTGGCATATTTGCATGAGCATATACATCCTTGCTATGCCCCTGTGTAAATGGGGGTAGTTAAATCTTAGTTCAAGCACCTTGAGCATATGGTTTTGAAATTGTTTTCCTAAGACTGATGGCTATTGAAGAGTAAAGGTGTTTGTCAGGCACTTGGATAAAGTAATGACAGGGGTTTTTTTAAATATCCTCTAGACAAACAATTGCACTGCTTTGTCCCATAGCATTTTTAACCAGGTGTACCAATATTATGAAGGAACATCTGACTGGCAGAGCTGAACAGAGCTGGGTGGGTAACCTCTGTAGAGTCTTCACCTGAAAAATAAACTGAAAAAAAGGCAGCTGAAAGAGAGATTTTGCACTCACTTCCCTGAGCTCAGCTTTCCAACTTCACTGCTGCTGCTTTGTGCCCACTAGCAACCTTAGCTGTCTACCTGCCTGAGCACATGGACAGGAGTTTTGGCCCTTGGAGCATTCCCTCTGCAGTCAGCATCAATTATTAAGGACCGCCCCTTCACTTTCCTCATCAAAATAAAGCTGTTGATAATACTTCTCTGCCTCACTGGCCTGTTATGAAAGTTAATGAGTCTGCAAAAGACTTTAAAAATATAAAACATCATGGAAGTTCTAGGCACTGTGTTGTGAAGGTCTCCTTTTCCCCAGCTTAAGGCAGAATGAGTTAAAGCTAGCCAAAGGGGATAAAAGAAACAAGAGAGACTTCATGAGTGCATCAGGGGAAAAGGAAATACTGGAGAGAAAATAGACACATTAGCAAATGAGGAAGGAGATGAAGTTAATTATGATTTTTAAATGGGTGAGCAATAGAACTACTTTTTTAAAAAGAAAAAAGTTTTTTAACAAAAATAAGGACTGACAATTAGAAAGAAGTGAAGGCCTTGTGAAAACAGGTGTTTGATTAAAAAGCAAGGGGGAGAAAACTTGTAAAACATTAATGTATGTAAGTGAGGAAATCTAGATGAAGCCTGCCTTAAGACCAATGCAAAACTAATGCTTTTTTCCAAATATTTACAAGCAGTTTGGAAAAAACATGGCAGATGGGGAAAAGTCATATCAGAAAAGAAAAAGCAACAACAGCCACAAAAAAATGCTAATGATGTTGGAAAAATGATGCTAGTGGTTACTGGCCAGTAATATTCATCTGTACTAAAAGTAAGAAGCACAACTAGAGTGAGCAGGCAAGCATCATGTCTGTTGGGTTATGAAGCCGTGCAACACAAATAAGGTTTTGTTACAGAGTTAGAAAATACAGCAGGGAGACACCAAATACATGTTGGGTCAGATCCAGAGTTGCTGCTGTGCCTCATTACACCATCAGGTCTATTTGTAACATCTGAACTTGAGTAAATCATTTGACAAAAATACCTTGCAAACTTGTGTCTGAAAAAAAATCCAAATCGGCTTTGATAGGAAGGGTGTCATTTGGGCTGGAAATGGCAGTATGAGGCCACACAGAAAGTGATCTGAAGACAAAAATTAAAATAGAGTCTGGTTGTAAATATGTTATGATTATTTCAGTATAAAGAATGATTAAGACATAATTATAAAAAGAAAAACAAGTTACTGTGTGAGCAGCAGAACTAGGGCACCCTGGTTCCTAGTGTGTTGAGATGCTGTAGTTGGATTCTCTGGTGTCTAGTAGGATTTTCCTGTGACAGCCCCTCTGAGGTGGGGGTGGGTCTGGCATCTCTGCAGGGACATTGGTAGGGGTGCGCTTTGTGATATCTGTGATAGCCCTGTGTGTTTGAGACCTACACAACCTCCAAATGCAACTGGGGTCAAAATGGCCAACCCTTCCAAAAGTTACAAGGAGAGGACTCAAAGAGGGTGATCACAATTTCCACATCCATTTATTGAGAACACAGATTTTAAAATCTCGCAAAAGGGTAAATTCAGAGTGAAAATTGGAATGTCAAAAATGAACAAAATGCTCTGAACTTTGAAGCTGTCCCTCTCCTGTCTCTTGTTTCCAAAACACTGCCTACGTGGAGGGACTGCATACAGATAATAGCCATACTGATCTTATTTTCATACTTTTTTCTTAGCTACTGTTTTAGAAGCTTCCCCTCCCCCACCCCTACCCGCTGCCAAAAAGAGCTATTTGTTCCCTTTTAGTGTAAAGGATTAAGGAAATGGGGAGTTTCTATACTGATCATTTTGAGACATATTATTTTTTAAAACCACTGTTCTGAGTTTGACTGTCGAACATGTACACCCAGCTATGATCAATAAAATTGCTTCTTGCAGAGAATGTGCATACAGAACTTCAGACAGGTTAAATGTGCCTGTTGTAGGGATGGGATCAATGCTAACTTGTGGTTTGTGATAGTCAACCTTCAGTATAAAGCTAGCTCTGCAGAACCTGCTGAATATCAAGGCTATGTCTCCATTGCTGTACTAGGAACTGAAGTGAGGACAAGGGCACTATTTCTTGTCTGTAATCAGTTATCACTGGGTTACATGGGGCATCCAGTAGCTGCTTATACGACAGAAAGATGCAACTCTTTTTAAGGACATGAGAATGATATTATGGGGCTTGCTTTTCATGTTCAATTACTGTTCTTCTCTGCTCATTAATATCACAATTTTTAAAAGCTTTTGACCCTATTAGATTTCACATTTGAAAAAGATAGATGGTGGCCTGTATGGTTTCACACCAGTAGAGAGGTCACAGCACGCTTGGACTGAGAAGCAGAAATCCCCTTAAACAGCAGGAACTATGCAAGTAACACTTCAGATATGGTTTTGATAAAAGTAACTTAGCAGTTTTCGTAGCTGTAAAGCTGTCTCACAGGTGCATGGAAATCTACATAGAAATAATACTGCCCTGTTTACCATCAAGATTACAAAGCCCAGAATTAGAAAATGTAGAAGGAATGGTATGAAAATGCAGCCAGCGTATGTTTTGTAAGAGCATCAAGGCTCAGAAAGCCCAGCTCCCACTTGTAACCACTCTTCTTCCCATGGCTCTAACACAAAACTACATTTGGAGTGGCAGCTTTATAGTGGGGAGCATTACTGCACCTACAGAGCCCTTCTCTTCTGCTCCCTTTGGGTCACATATCTGGGGAGCACCCATGCACCTTTGCCTGCTGCTGGAGTAGCATTGAGCATGAGGCTGTGGATTTGCATACTCTGACTCCTTCTGCATACCTTAAAGTCCTGGTTCCTCCCTTCCCCTGGTTTCCCCTGCAGATTTGCTTATTTCTTAATAGTGCAACATAGTATATTGTGCATTCGCTGGGAGTCTAAAAAAGCAAGACATTTTATCGTTTGGACTGTAGATATCTAATGCCCATTACGGGCTGACTAAATTTAGTAGAGTGGCAATTCACCAGACTACTAAATTTAGTTAGGCCATCCGGTCATATCATTTTACTTAGCTTAATATTGGATATCATAAGATAGGGCCTATCAAACAGTATGGCTCCAGCTTCCCCAGCTGCAGATTATATTATCATTATAGCCTTTCAAAACATTCATGCTGACTTTTTAAAAACCTTGACATTTTTTAGTTTGTATATTTTGTTACAAGTTTGTAAGGATGGTCAAAATTCATTTGGTTTTCACTCTAAAGATCACTATTAAAAAAAAAAAAGACACTGCTGTTTTCCTTTTAAGCAAAACCTTTGACATTCCCTGTTTAACTTCAATTAGAATAGGATGAATTTTATCGTCAAAGCTGGCTAGAAAAGGTGGAGTCCAATTTGGAGAGAAATTTTGCACAATGTTTTTCATTGTCTTGATGCATTTCTATTGCCGTTGAAACTCAGTTCAGTTCCAGGCAGGAAAAAAGCTTTATGAGAATTCAGACAACCTGGACTGTGACAGCAAGAAGGAGTTCTCAGTGCTGTAAATTCAAACTTGTCTTACGCAGGGTAAATGGGAAAGAGATCTTGGTAAGGATCCCATGCACAACAGCTGGAGTTATGGCGATGGGATCAAATATGACTAACAGAATGGCATGTACAAACTCATCAGCCCTGCTATAATTCTTCCTTAGTATATGGAAGGAAAATTGCAGTAGCAATATTCCGGGAGTCTGTAGACTTAATCTTTTTTGGTAGGCCTTGAAAAGGAGCCAGTGTCTCTCCATCCCAAGTCAATCATTCCTATCCAAGTAAACTGAACTGAGATCATCTAGATGCTGGTCTTCATTTCTAATGAGCTTTCACAGGAAAACAGGAAATAATAATCTTGAAAGGGGAAAAAAATGGTCAAAAATCAGCCAGAGAACATTTAAAGGTTTGTTCTGAACAAGCAGGGCTAAGAAAAAGGCCTGAGAAAAGTGTGTCCTGGGATCACTCACAGTTAAAGCACTGATTAATTAAGCAGAGGGTCATTCTTCAGAAAGACTCAAGGGCAGTTTTGGCCCTGGGGCTGTAATTTGGACACTTCTGGAGTTCTAGATACACTGAGCTATTCTGTGCCCGGCCTGTGAATATGTACATTCTTCTGGCTGAACAATGGCATCTTTATTCAAATGGGAGCGACTAAATAAGTGGCTGTGTCCTAATATGGGTGGTATTTCTTCCTGCTCTGCCTCATTCTCTGCTGCTTTCCCGTTGCCTTATCAGTGCTTTGTAGCACAACTTACAAAATGAAATCTATTCATAATGCTAAACGCCTCCCCCTTTTATAGACACAGGAAAAAAAGCCCCAAACGCTTACATATCCTCCAATTCTACAGCAGGGTGTTTACTTTTTTAAATGCAATTCTGCTTATCTGACACTGGTTTGGAAATTAATAAAATGGTGCCTGGCTTTTATTGTTTTGACTATGGGAAGGAAATTAATCCACAACTATTACAAGTGTTTGATCCAAACAAGCAGAGATAAAACTACGGTTTCAAGAAACGTTGTTCCCTGTTTGTCAGGTGTCCTAGGGTACCTGACATGTCTGATTTATTCCTCCCATGTTTAGCAGAAACACTGTCCAGGTAGATGATGCCCATTCATCTTGCTTTGTGCAGGTATTTCTTCAGGGTGGCTTTATTTATTAATATGCCTTAACTACTGTTTCTTCTTACTCACTAGGTTTAGCCCTGCCAGAGGTTAGAAAAGAGGTTGTTTGTCTGAAGAGACAAGGGTGTGGTGAAAATACTCTGTGCCAGCCAAGTGAACAAAAACACTATCTGAATTACAAAGCAGGCTGGAAAACAAAATTTAACTGATAGAAGATCTGGACACCCCCCCACACACCCCATGCTGAGAGGCAGAGAGAAAAGGAGTCCCAAGAACTGGCCATGTACAGCTCCCTGGAGATAGGTCTGGAGAGGGGGGCTGTGCCTCCCAAAATCCTCTCAGCAGCTCACAGCAGCAGAGCGGGTTTTATAACATTACTGTGTGGGGAAAACTAATGTCAGTGTTTATGCAGTATTACTTGGTATTGTTAATAGTTAATTCAGTGAGAGCAGGCTCACTGTGCAACTGTACTGCAGAAAACTGCGACTTCACTTATGGGGATTGGGCTGCAGCACCACGCACACACCAGACCTGTCCCAAAGCCCGCTATGACTAGCCGATGGCTTCTGGAGTCGCAGGGGTTGGTGCCGTGGGGCAGACACATTACTTGTTTCCACCAAAGCTAGAACCCAGGCACCTTCCAGCTACATGTGCCTCCACAAATAGCTCTTCCTGAAATACTTCTGAATGTCCTAGATCTGTATAACCACCAAAAGACACTGTACAGAGCACTGATTTGGTATTTCATACAAATGCAATGTCATATAAAACAGACCACCCTTAGAGTGGAGACCGGCTTCCTCTTCCTCTGTGAGAGCCCAGCCATGAGAGCAGGCAGCCACCATCCCTCTTCCCAGAGGCTTTCGCTCCTTTCCACCACCCTGCGAGTGCCAGACAGACTGGCAGCTGTGCTGGAAGGGCTCCCGTCCCTGCAACTGGGGCAGCCTGGCAGCTGTGGCCCTTGGTGGAGGCGTGAATTTTCGCAAACCATGTGGCTATCATCTAAACTTTTGCTGAAACACCTGGTGGTCTTTGGGATGGGGACAAAATGGGAGGGAAAATGACTGCCATTATTCCCAGCTGCTGGCTGTTAGGTCCCTCTGACCTGCTAAGCAGTGTGTACCGTGGGAGAAGGCACCGAGTGGATCTGCCTCCACATGCCTGCGTGGGGAAGGAGGCCATGAGCAGGGCCCTGAAGGAGTCCGGAGAACAGAAGTTTTGCATTAGTGATGAGCGAGAGTCAGTTACTTGTATTTAAACAATACCAGGCTCTGGGGAAATCCAGATGCAGACCTGAAATACATGGCTTGGCAAAAGACTGTTGTTACTGTCACATGTCTGACCTCTTGAAAATAACATTAATTCAAAAGTTAAACGTGTTCAGCTGACAGTGATGAAGTATTTCTGTTAAGGAGGAGATTTTTCAAAGGCGCAAAATCAACTTAGCCGTGTGTTACAATTGCCTCATTGATGTCCTACAGAAGGCCTGAGTGCAGCAGATTTGGGGGCTTTCAGCCGCAGCGAGGCACTCATTGCACTGGGGGGGGTGCATGTGAGCCCCCACTAAAATGGGCTGTGTTTCCAAAGCGGCTTCTGAAGATCCATGATCTTTCTGGACACTTTAAATACAATTATTTAGGAAATTATTTCTCCTGCTTTTAGTTTCCAAGTAGGCAGTTAGACCTGGCAGCCACAGACATAGATCTTGTAACTGGCTTTGATGCAAGAGAGCAGCATTGCCATAATTCTGGAGATATCCCTTTCTTTTCTGAACTACATTGGCAGCTCATGATACCAGCATGTCAAAATGACGTTCACTCTATATTACACAGAGCGTATAAAAGCTTGTGTTTACATTTTGTCTCCTTTGCCCTTTTCAATTCTGCATTATTTTTTTATAGTTTTGTAACTTTAGCAGTACATATTTGGGAATTTTTTTTCCATGCCTTGCCTAGCTTTATGGCTTGTTCTGGCTGAGGCATCCTTACATGATTTGATTTTACAAGAAATATAGACTAGCACATATGTATGCAATTGTTCCACAGTGAACCAATCTGTCTGGAGCACTGGGGGAAGATATGCGTTAATACTTTCTTTCATGCTATTTACAAACTAAATTGCTAGATCTAAAAATGATGCAAAATATTAGGAACAGCAACAATAAGGTTTGCGCTAGTTAGCAGGAAGCATAAAGGTATGGTGGAGCCAGAGAAACACTCATCAGAGTAATATTTTCATCAGAAACAGAATGTCTTGTAACCGGGGGAGATAAGCACGGGTAGGCAAAACCAACTATGCTTGGAGCCAACATGCACCAGCTATAAATCACACACTGCTGAGTAAAATCTGAAAAATCGAAGCCTGATTCTTCCACCAGGAAGAGCCCCTCCCTGCTCTGAGTAGGTGCGGAGCAGAGGGCAGGTAGTGGGGACTACCAAAGTGTGCCAAAATGCATCTGCGCTGAAAGATGGAGCAGCCTGTGATACTGGCTAGGAGGAGAGGCTGAGCCATGCGCAGCTGCTGGAGACCTGCCACTCCGTCCTAATGCTGGTGGCAAGTGGCCCTCTGATGCTGGAGCATTTAAGGAAGTGGCACAAAGCCAAGTGGATTGAGAGCAGGGACCCATCGTGGAAGAGCTGGTTAGCTTTTGCCACACAAAGAAACGTGGGAGGACTTTGGTGTTTCTGAGCAGGAGAGCAGTGGAGAAAACAGCCAAGAATGCTGAGGCAGACTAGCAAACCTTGTTTAATAGAGGGTGCATTGCAGTGGTGGAGTCAGTGCTGCAAGTACCGCATACTAGGACTTATTTAAAGAGGCTATTGTAAAAGTCTTCAAGCCAGTTAATTACCGGTTTTTGTTATGTCAGGAACTCCTTGAGTTAAAGCAGAAAGAAACTATTCATGAATATGTTCCAGTTCTGTAGTTTAATGGGACAAATTTAAAAAAAAAAGGAAGAAAGAAAGAAAGAGAGAGAAACTGATAAAATTATTTAGTTCATGGAAGGATTGAAAACCCTCACAAAAAAAGCTGAAATTACATATTGTGCCCCATCTACTCTTGCATAAGCCATTGAAATTGCTGGAGACTTAGTTGGACTAATCGTCCATTGCAGTTATGCATGAGCCTTACAGAGCGCACAGGGTGCATATGGGCCAAAGCACCAGCCTATGAAAGAGAGAGAAATTATCCAATAGCATTAAAAAAAAAAAAAAAAAAAAAAGTAGATGTCCAGGTATGAAAAGCCAAGAGGCTTGGCTTGCATTTAAAAAGTATTAAGAGCAAGCGAGGAATTTCATTTAATTTATTCACCAAGTGACTTGAAGAGGTGTGAAAAAAAGACAGAAGTGACTTCAGGCAAGAGAAAACGTTCAATGGAAAACAAAAATCTATAGAGGACATTAATGTAGACTCATTCCCTTCCTGCTTACATCAGTTTTTTCCTCCGCACCTCCCTGTTTGCTGTGAAGTTACTGATGGACCATGGTTATTGCAAGCGGATTCCGGCCTAGAAATTCCATCTGATCAGAATAAAAATCATATTGCCTGCTGCATATTGAATCGAACTGCAGATATTGGAGTAAATGGCAGTTTAAAGCCTGTCTCATATTATCAGTATTCTTCAGACATTTACTTTGCTGCCTTCCACTGTTCGGAACACCCTGAAAATCACCGACACATTTACTGAATTGAGGTTTAAAAGCAACTCAGAAACACAAACAAATCATAGTTCTTAGCTCTGCTGAAGGTTAGAAGAATACTGTTGCTGAGGGGGTGCTTGCTGTGTGCATCTGAGTACCATCAAAATGACCTGTTGTGTATACATGTGTCCTAGTTTCTTTTTTATAAAGAGAGTTTGTTAGGAATTAAACCTACTTCTTGGGAGAAAAAACAAAGTCCAGCATACAAGAATACCCATCTTCCTAATTCTTATCATGCCACAGACTGAAATCCCAGACCTGCTCATATATTACGAAGCATCTTGGAGAAAGCTTTTATCATTTTGTGCCTATAAATGCAGTAATTTCTCAGGTTATAGAGACAATGCAGGGGTTATCAAATAGTTAGTCTGTTAGATCTTTTCCCTTTGTATTAGTTGCATCTTCTCATCCCTAGTAAACTTCTCTGTGCTTGGCTTTTCAGAAGTCCCCCGAAGTCCTACACCAAGCACCTTAGATGATGATATTACTCTAATGTAGGGCTGCAGCACTGTAGAGGTCATCAGCCTTTCAATGGTGCCCTCTTCCCAGGGCTGGTTTCCTATTTAATGTCCTGCTTCCCACTCCCCCCTGCTCCTGCTCCCTTCCCCTGCCCAAAGGCTTTGTTCCAGGAGCAAGAACCCTTTGCAGCATGCTGAGCTCCCGGAGTTCAAGACATGAGGCTTTTGCTGTGTGGTTCTTTAAAGTGCTAGCTGTGCCTTACTAATATATTTTCAATGGTTGGGATTAGCAGAGCTTGTAAGAACATATCAGACCTGTCAAGTTTGCAAGTCCACTCACCACCTCCACCCTCTTACATATATTTTTAAATAGCTAATTAGGAGATAATGCCAGTGGAACCAAATACTGTCACAAGATAATGATCTTGCACCGCTGTAGAAATAGTAAGTGGAAATGTTTATTTTCAAAGGGAAGAAACACTGATCATGTGCCTAATCCTGTAATTCTTAAACAAGTAAAATTCCTGTAGATTTCAGTAGAGGCTGAGTTGACAACATCTTATTACTGTAGTAGTATTTCTGGATACCAAACGGCCGTAAGTGATGCAGTCATTTTCTCCAAATGATACTGGTGCAGTATTGGAACAGATGTTTCCCTTACCTTTATTAGCCTGTTGTATCTTCTAACTTGGAGGACAAATTTTGCATGTGCCTCATTGCACCAGCTTAGATGACTTTTTTTTTTTTTTTTTTTTGGATGTGCTTTAGGAAGCAGTGAGCTGTGGTTTGGATGAAGTTACACTTATTTTTAACTTGCTGACAGTTCATAATAGTGATACACAAGTCTGTGTTGCTACTGCAGGCTCCCTTTGGTACACTAAGTATCATCTCTGTTTAAATCAAAGATGGCCTTTCCTCTGTCCTTCAGGAATTTGGGAAACAAGGGTTGTCTTAAATCCACCTTTCAGGAATAAACCACTTCTGTTACCAGTGGACTGAAGGAGTACACACAGGCAACAGGTACGAGTTCATTAGCTGCTCTGGCATAACTGCCCCTGTGCTGCTCTTCCCCAGTAATAGATGTGAGACAATTTGGGGCAGCTTTACATCTTGCTCAGGCTCATCCTTGCATTTGTATTCCCACCAGTGGTGCTGGTGGGGGCTGTGCTGTGCAAATCCTTCCCCAGATCACCTGCTGGGGAGCCTCCAGCTCTGCTACGAGGCAGTGTTAATGGCACGAGTACATTCGCCTTTACTGCCTCCCCCCCCAGGGACGCCTTCGTTCTACTGCAGCTCTGGACTCACTTTAGATGCAGGGTTGTCTTACAGACAGGTGAATACTGCAGTGGAAATTGGAGGCAGATGCAGAGCTGCTTTCAGATAAAAGCCTGTCAATGGAAGCATGAAGGGTTTATCCTAGTCAGAATTACCTTGCACAAGTTGTTAGTGCTTCACCATGGAAGGTGGCCAGTGTTTTTTAGAAATTACTGCTGCTTTTATGATTAATGAAGATTCATCATTCCATTGGATCATCTCTAACCTGCTGTAATTGTTCTGACTTTTATTTTTTACCTTGTTCGCCAGTTCATGTCTAAATACAAGAAGATGTTTATATTGCATACATTCAGCTTTAATTGGCCCTTAAAAGAAGGTGTTGATTAGAATCTTCTCAACATCAACAGCTCGCTCGCACAACATTCTCTAATTACTGTTTATTAATTTAGTTCAAGTGGCATAGTTGAAAGCCCTGCTCAGATGGGAGAAGTAAATTGTCACTGGTATTGAATATGTAAATTATATGCCATGTAAGTTTCCATGAAGAATGTTTAAAGTTAAATGCTATGCACATAAAGCCTTCCAGTTTCATCTAACCCAGCCATATGACAGCTCTGCAAAAAGCGTCATGAAAATTTACCAGCCCTGGCAAAAAAACCTACTTGCCTATCCTTTACTTCTTTCTATTAACATAATCATGATGATAATGATAATTTATTTGCCAGTCAAAAAAAAAGTAAACATTCATGCTGGCTAGCTGGAGATTTGCAAGGCTGCCAATTGAATCTGAACTACACGTTGCCGTAGTATAGACATTCAGCAGCCTGGGTTTGTTGCCCTAGTGCAGTAACCCTTCCTTCTCTTTAATTAGCTTATAAAGTCAGAATTTCTTCAACAAAGTACTCATTAAACATTGCCTTGTTACATTACTTTAAAATGCAATTAAAAGTTTTAAGTGTGCCGTGAAGTTTGTGTGCCATTGTCAGCATCCATTGTCACTATCAGTTTCCACCCACTCACATAGATCAGAGCCTCCTGTTAAATATAGATGGCAGTTCATAGCTTTTTTATATAGACTAGGCATAACACAATATACTGATGAGGATGACCTGACTGCATCTTATACTTCAAGGAATAAGAGAGGAATGGAGGGGAGGATAGTCTAGAGAAAGGAGGACCCAGGAGTCTTCATTGTCCTTCCACCTCTGCAGTTGTCTCTCTGTGACCCTTAGCGTGGGAGTAGCTGCGCATTGCTGGGGAGTGCACTGCTTCGAAGCCTTCCCAGCAAAGCTGCATGGGAATATCACGCCGTCACTGTGTTATGCATCTGAAACAATGAGACCAGACATCGCATTAGAAGAGAAAGAAAAATATCCAATGCCTGAATGCTGCCTGGGCCGTCACCCAGTCCTCACACTCTCGCTGGCTGCTGTTATCATGAATGGCACTAATCAATTCCAGGAAATCTCTACACTAAGCATTATGTCACATGCGGTTACATCATTCCCTCTAACCTCTAGGGCTTCCTGTTGACATCTTTGGAGCTCTTCTACTACCAACTGGTATTAGAAGAAATGCCAAACGGTATTTTTAGCCATTTCTGTCTGCCAAAAGGAATCCAAATGTTTCCATTTT
This sequence comes from Falco peregrinus, assembly GCF_023634155.1. Taxonomy (NCBI): domain Eukaryota; kingdom Metazoa; phylum Chordata; class Aves; order Falconiformes; family Falconidae; genus Falco; species Falco peregrinus. The sequence goes on along the minus strand of NC_073730.1, from coordinate 18,496,983 downwards.
GCAGCTTTCACCTGCTGGATCTCATCTTTGCTTCTTAAAACAAGCAAACCTTTGTGGGTCTGCTCGGGGTCTCCCCAGGTGTTTGTGTAAAGGTTGGTGGGAGCGTGTGAGGGGTTTATTGAGACAGAAGGGGCTAATGCTTCTGCAGACTATTTATTCTTAATGTCTACCAGATTGCTAACCCAGCCTGTCAGTTGTGTAACTTCTGTTGTAACTTCCACCCCAGGAGGCTGTTCCTCTGTTTCTTTCTGAATTCTTTCCTAGGAGATGCTGCTTCCCAGCATGGGCTATGTTTCACCTCGCGCTGAATTTCCAAGCATCATCCTACAGGGCATTCCCCTCTCCCCTTGCAGGGCCACCCCCACAGCTACATAGGAGCCATTTCTCTTGGAACAGGCAGTGACACCCCATCAACTTCTCCTTGCAACCCCCACTTTTGCAGCTGCTCAGCCAAAAGAAGCAGGGCTCAAAATCTTTCCAGATCTAACTTGCAAGATTATGCCTTCTTGAAACCACTATGTTTCTTGGTTTGTGTCCTTTATTATTATTATTGTCTGGTGTATACCTTTCTTTCATTCTAACAGTTTAATTTTTGTGGCTGTTTCTGTGTTTGTTCACTGCTGCAATAGGTATCAACAACATGATTAAATTTCAGCTCTGACTGTTGCAACATAAGCGTTCTGCCTTCATTATCCACAGTGCCTAAAACTATTTGATGTCTAATAAGTTCACCTGCAAGTGTGCCTTATTTGCATGATGAGGCTAACTGGTACAGCCTGGTTGCATATTGGTCTGTGATTTCGGTTTCTCTTCGATCAGATGCATCAAACAGAAGGAACTATTAGAATTGCCAGAAACAGTATTTTTTCCTGTTAATCATGCCAGAATACTAGAAGTCCCAGGGAGCTTTACTAGACTGGAGAAGTCCACTGATAAAAGGCATGGGAGAGCTTCTCATGTCAGGTCACATACAAACCATCGCTGTGCTGGGGATAGTTGGTCTGCTTTGATGGCACAACATGTTAGGATCACATCCAGCTCCTGAGCTGGCTCTTCAGTAGCCTCCTTTGGTGAGCTGCACCTCCCGTTGCCACCAGCGCTGAGCCCATGAGGGAGCTGTGCCACACAGCAAGGTCCTCTCCCCTGGCCTATCAGGCTCCTAGCTGGTGGTGTCCTTCAGCCTTTTGGAAGCTCTCTGCCTGACTGTCCCCAGCTCACATCCACACTCTCTGGTCCTTCGCTTAGACCCGGTTGACATTTATTTGCCAGTAGTGCCTTCTTGGGCTTTACTGCACAAAGTTTGCAGGGAGAGAAAATGTGTTTTCTTACACCAGGCTTTTAGGAACCTGAACCTTTCTTTGTGTCTGAAATGGAAGCAGCAGACTTCAAAGATAAATGTAAGTAGAGAACAGCAGCTCAGTAATTGTGAGATTCATAGCAATAGTGCTGAAAACATGTCAAGCTGCCTATTTCCTTTCTGGATCAAGTTCAGGATAGGCCTGTGGGGTTTTCTCTCTTCGGTATGACTTTAAGAAATGTGATTTGCCCCACTGCAGCATCCGTTACTTCTCTGATTTCAGAACTCAGTTTCATATGTTGTGATGTGTACCAAATACCTGCATTTTCATTTAAGACAGCTTTTAATCGAGCTGTATGACCTCTGAGAACATGGAAATGTCTCTCATTGACCCGAATGGGTCCTAGACTGAGTTTTCATTTCATACCCAAACCCCACTGTTTCTTTTGGTTCTTGGGCTCATGCAGAAACTAAAAAACTAAACCAAGCAGAACCAAACAAAAGAACTCTGTGGATCTCATCAGCAGTATTTGCTTTGTACATGAACAGTAATTTTTCCCTAGCACATACTTCCAAGAATTTTTTAAAATGTCATTCATACATCATCTGCCCTAGCAGACAATAGTTGTTCCAGAGCAGCTGTTGCTCTCTATTAGGTCAATGATCAGTGAACTAAACATTTTCTACTTAGGCCTTCATACGATAAAAGCCTAAGAGCTTTGAAGGAGCCATTACAGACTATTGCCTAGAAGAAATATCCATTTGAAAATTCAGCAATTATGTACTTCTATAATAGCGTGTAAAAGGAGCTCTGGACCCATTATGGGTTATTGAGTAAATAATGTATTTTTAAAAGTGTCTAAGTAATTTATATGATAGCCTGTATTGGCAGCAAAGAGTGATTGTAGACTAAACATTCTGTCTTTCTTTCTTTTTAAAAATCTCATTTAAATCCCTAAATAGCAATTAAAAAATAAATCCTTGATGCAGTTTCAGTATTTCTATAGTAGTCAATAGCTAATGGCTCTGACTTTACTCTACTGAGGCTGCCATTTTGTGCTGAGCCAGTTTCCTCTGACTTACTTTTTTTGTCTTGATTGGATAAGACAGGAGGCTTCATTATCAAATATAATATAGAAGTGTCCAGAGGCCTCCTGGAGGTCAGACTCACAGTCATCAGACCTACCCATAATCAGGAACAGCCACTAGCCAAAAAAGCCTTAAGTCCAGAGAGAGAAGACAGGAAGCTGTCAGTCCCTATTTCAGGGAAAAATTGAGGCTTGAAGAGAGGAAATACGGTGCCTGAGATCATGCAGGGGACAAAGAACCTCTGTCTCCCAAGACCAAGATTAGTTTCCCTGCTTTATATTTGGACCTTCTATGGAAAGACACAGTCTGAGACCTCGTTGCTGTGGATCCTCAGTGCTAATGCAAATGGCTCCTTTATCAGATGCCTGCAATAGTCTTGCTTCAGACCACTGCACTCAGGCCTTTCAAGCACAGACCCTGGTCAAAGCAGATAGGAAATACTGCAGTTCAAAAAAATGTATACTGCAGCAGCAACGTGCCATGAAACAGCTGTGCTGGAAAACAAACTTGTGTTCTACTCTTAAGTGTGGAGTAAGCTTTCCTTAGCCCTCCCCTTTATTTATCGTACTGCTTCATGCTGTGGCGGGGGGGGGTCACCTCTGATAAGTTTCTGTTAAAAATTGACAGAGTAAATTGGAACAGTTGTTTTTTAAGAAACACTGGTGTTTGAGCTGCACTGAGTTTTGGAGATTATCTTGACATCCCAAATACCTGTTCAGCCAAGCAGCCTGTAGTGCACAGGAACACTTCTGTACTTAAATATTATATGTACACTAAAGTAATGCAACGGGCCTGACCTGAGGGGACAAAAGTAAAACAACTCTGCCTATGGTGATGTTCCACCTTAACTCTTTTTGATGGCACTTGCCCTGGCGCAAATTAAAGACAAAGTCACTTAATCTGGTGTTCTTTAACCTGTAGGTCCAAACCTGTGTTGTAACTAATTTTGTACATGAAATACCCTAACAGTCAGCAGAGAGCAGGCATCTGGAGTTTGAATTTCCTTTTTTAGAAGCTATGTAATGCCCACCTTGCATACACATGTTCAGACCAGATCATGTCCTTTCCATAGCTAGCTATGTTCTTCAGTCACACCTCAAGAGCATCACCTTTAGAACTGAGTATGAATATATCTGTATAATTTCTCATTGTTTAAGAAAAGTGGTTTTGTTGCAATGAATGAAAATGTGGCATTTTGGCTCCCCTCTGGGGAGATGACAAGAGACAGGTCTCTGTAGCGAGGCCACTGGCACATGTGAGTATGTTTTTCATGTGTTTGGAAAGACACAAAGGAGAGAAGAAATACAGGGGTGCTGAAGAGCACATAGAACAAAAGGCAAAAAAGAAAGGGAGTGGCTTAATGTAGCAATGGTAAGGCAGTAAGAGAGAGATATGAAGTAAAAAAAATGGTGAAGGAGAGGTAACAGACAGAAATAAATGGAGAAGAAACAAAGTGAAAGGCATAAATACATTTAGGTTGTATTTGAGCAAAACGTATGTCTAAGAAAGCAATCAGTTTCTCTCACTGTTAGACTGTATTTGTCACTTAGGAAAGGACAGTTATCTGTTGGGATAATTGACTGGAGCGGTGATGAAGTTGCCGTCACTGGAGGATTTCTATGACAGAGCAGTCAAAAATCTGGGGACTACTGTCAGGTATTGGACGATCCTTTCCAGGCCTATTTTCTATGACCTCAGAGCCCCGAAGTGTATGAGTGGGAGCAGTACCTCAGCTGGGTATGGGAAACCTGCTTCTGGCCCGGTCATCTCCTTGCTGAAATTCTGTAAGATCTCACAGAGTAAACAAGGCACGTACCTGGAGATTATATCCATGAGGAAGATAAACACACAGGGGGAAAAAAAGAAAAAGAACCGGTTGATTGGCAGACAACAGTTTCTACAGAGTTATGGACCCAATGCCACAACACTTACATTTTCCTCCTCATAGGGAGGAGCCCCAATCTGCAATACACAGTTTGGCTTAGATATGAATCCAAATCCCTCACAACTTGAGATAAAAGATCCTGGGGTATTTCTTCCAAGAACAGAGTGATTAATTGCTCTACGGCGCTTTAACTCCAGATAATTCTATTCTCCCTTTCAAAGAAAATTCCCCCTAATTTCAGCCAAAATCATTCCTCGCTTCCTTTCCTGGCTTGTCTCAAATGGTGAGTGACGAGAGGACACAGGTATGAAGTGGTCTGGGATTATTCCAGACCGATGATTATTTCTATGCAAAGCACCAGTTACCATTGCAGCCCAAAACAAAGTGTAAAACAGGCTTTTGAAAGAGAAGTCTGGAGAGGGATCACATTGAGATGAAAGCAAGCTTCATTCTCCCTTCTTGTTGAGTTTTGCAGGGTTTTCCAAGGGGATCTAGCAAAGTGCAGTGTGATGGTCCCCCGCTGAAGGCAGGATGCCTGGATGGCTCCAGTACTGCCATAGGAGGGCACAGGACTTTAAAGTGACCGCTCCTTCCCCATGCAAACCTGCCGTGTATTCTCCTTTTTTCTACTCTGGGCCACCAAGTATGATGCTGGTAACCAGAGGAAACTTTTTTTCCCCTGACATTACTTTAGAGATGTTAGATTCATTATATGAGGGTGTGTATGAAATTCTGGAAGTACAATTTACGTCTGCTAAGCTGTGAGATCTTTGGTATGGTAATGACTCATTCATTGGCACCTGAGAGAGGTTTGGGGAATTCAGCAAGCTTTCAACAATCCAGTTTGAGAGATTAAACAGAATTATGGCTCACTCAGGTTTGTCCTAATTTTATTAGATTTTCGCCATTTCTAATTGCATAAACATATGCAGCCAAGTATACAGATGGGGACTGGGAAGATGTACAAGGACACTCAGGCTCCACAGTCAGCTAATTGGTGGACTAAGTAATAGGGCACTTGGAAAGAGTGATAATTTTTTTCAGAACATTTCAGGGTAAAATCCTGTCCCCGTTAAAACTGAAGCAATCAAGAGAGGAAAGATTTTAGTCATAGATTTTGCTGGAACTGGAGAAAGACATGAGAGGAACTATGCGACGCAGAAAATATTCAGAATAAAGGATCTTGGTTTGGGCAAAATTCACTACTTATTTGTCTTCACCATTGGAAAAAGATAGAATGAATTAAAAGCACAGAACAACTGGCCTGATCCATATGGTGACATCAGAAGGCTTTTGATCAGGGCTAAACACAACATAAACAATGGTTAACAATTTCAGATACTGCCAGGGCAAATGAGAAGTCATTTTGTGTGAACATTGCTATTGGTAGCAAATGCCAAGCTGTAATGTTTTCACAAATATTTTACGTTTACTTTTGGAAAATAAATCTGGTTTTGCTATGGCTAGGAGATCTCTTGGGCCACGGGTCAAAGTATACTATGGATCTTTCTGGTCAAATGATACCAGCTGAGGTACTGGCATGGCTGTTTATGTGAGTACTTTCACATTAAATAATACTGCTGTCCATATTTGTTAAGGGAATGCCGCTGATGACTTACTTTCTACAATCAAGACAGAAGGGGGCTGGAGGGAAAAATCTACACTCAGGTTTTTGGTATTGGATGGATTTCATCCATGATAGGGCATCTGCACTATGAAATTCACCCTGAATGAATGGGCATCCAGGTGTCTTCACCTCCAGGAGACAGGAGAGAACTCTCAGGCTAAATTAGCCCCAGCTGGGTGGGTTTTTTTAAAAGCTCCATGGGTAACAGACCTGGAAAACTTTTCCCTCACACTGGCCTGGGCTAAGCACACAGTGGGCAAGTGGTTTTCAGTTTTCTTTTTCTCTTGCAAAAAGCGGAGTAAACCAAACAAGTTGGTCACATATTTGGACCTGGACTTCTCAGCAAAGTTTTATCCTCTAAAGAAGTCCTCTAAAAAGTCAGATTATTTAGTAAATAGATAATGAAATATTTTCTAACAAAAAAATGCAAGAGGGATTTAGTAATGTTGGGATGTAGTTTTCTGCTAATGACTTTATTTTTGCCTTCCTCCTGTTCAGGCAGTAACATGTGAACTCTGACCACATACCGGTGTGAAATTGCTGATTAACCTTTTGACTCTGACAAATGGGACTTCTCTCAACACCAACTGGTAATGGAAAAGACCATTAGTAGTTAATATTGGGACATCCCAGCTCCAGATGTCAAAAGGTTAATGAAAAATCAAGTATCTTGCTTTTGCTGGGCAACTTGGAAACCTTCCCCAAAAACATTTCGTTTTTTGTGATAAATAAACCAGACTGCTTAAGCTGAGAAAGACGGGTGTTTTGCTAATGTGTACAGCTGTTAATTGAAAAAAAAAAATTGTTATGCTTGTTCTTCTGGACATAGATGAAAGAGAGATTTGTTGGCGAACTTTAGTTGGTCTTGAACACCCTTTTGTCCAAATACACTACTTAATAATAACGCTTTGTTCTTTCTATAACAGCCATGGAGGGATTTTGAGTGGAATACTCATTTTCTTTAAGTCATATCTGCCAGTAATCATTCCTGGCTTAAGACCAGCTGCCATTTCTTATGTTATGAAAATATAACACCAGTTTTACACTCAAAACTATTCTTCTGTAGGTAAAAGCTTTAGCACAAGCTGGTTCCCTATATCTACCATAAATGCTATTTATCACAGATTTTTGTCTTTAAAACAGAGAGAGAATGTTAAAACATTTTGATTACCCTTTCCTTACTGCTATCATTCACAAACCATCTTTTCTAATTATGGTATTAGGACATTTACATAACCGGGAAAAGGGTCCTTTAACTACATTTCTATTATGTTTGGCACTTGTGTGAAAGGATATTATATTCATGTGCATTAGAGATTGCTTATAAAAGATCAAGACAATAATAGCAGATCAGACGATAAAGGTTCCCTTTTCTCCTCCCAGACAGGCTGTCTCTGACAGAAGAATACAGTTCATCAAAAGTGTCTGCAGGTTGTCAAACTCTGTGAGATTTGGGGACACTCGAAGGCTGTCATGGCCAACAAGAAGATTTTCTGTAGGGTTCTGCCATCATTCACCCTCAGGAAATAATCACTCACTACATTCTGCATGCTCTCATGATAGAGCTCTATTTGAGAGAAAAGAGCCATTTTATCAAAGGACAATATATCCCTTCTCTTGGTCCATGCAGCTTCCATTATCAGACCATAATAAATCATATTTATGTTCTCAGTTAATAAGACTGATTACAATGCAGGTTACAGGCATGGGAAAAGCAAAGCAGGTGAAAAGATGTTTTAATGAAAATATGATAAGCAAACAGCTTCTTGTGAACATTTCAGGCTGTTATTTGTAATGATCACAGGCAATTTTTGATACATCTTCTTTAGCAATGGTTTAAGCTGCATAAATTGGCTTGCCACTTTATACGTTGAAATAGGAAGAATCCCAGTGTCCTTCTTATGTTGTCTAGAACCATTATATACATTATAAACATAAAATGAGTTTAATGTATGTGCTTTGAAAAGAAGAGGAAAACAGAAAATCAGGGAAGACTGATTTTAATGCTACTCAAAATTATTTTGAAATTTTCTACTCATCTTTGTTACTAACAGTACATTTTCCATGAAATTTAGGAATGACACGTACTGCTTTCATCTCCTTAAAATTAATATACTGCTCTCTGTTTTTTCTCAATTTCTTCAAAGTTCTTTTTAAAGCACTGTGCAAAGAGACAGAGAGAAATTCCCCACTCAATGTGTGGGCATATCTGCTATTAATGCTGAGGGAAGTTAAGTGTCTCCTTCTGTAGGAAAATACACTCCAGTGTTCAATACTGAAAAGTACCCTATTAAAAAGGTGCAAGCATGTTTAGCTCCAGCACGTGTGATGCATTCAAGGGCCAAATTCCTTAGATTTTTTTTAATGTGATTAAGTTCTTTTTTGGTAAGGTAAAAGTTCTGATATGATTTCAGCATATAACGGTACGGAGGGAAGTGGCTGATGGACTGTCTTGAGAAAAGTCTTCTTTTGTTATGTTCAGCATCATACTTTCAAGATGAAGTTAGACATTTAAGTAATAATTTCCTCCTGCTGATACACAATTTTGACCAAGTCTCTGAAAGGCTACAGCACTGCAGTACACTGGTGACAAAGACTCTTTGGTGCTATGTGTCTGCGGGACCTACTCTGGTGACCGCTATTTCCAAAAAATCACTCTTAAACAAATTTTAAAGCTTTGTAATTGGCCTGGCCCTGGAGAATGACCACAAAATTCCCTTAACCCTTTTAAGCCACTTCAACAAGAGAAATGCCCACACAAGAAACAGCAAACTGTTCTTCAAAGGCAATATCCTGATATGACAACAGACTTAGATAATGTACTTCATGATGGAACTGCCTGATACAGAGAAAAACATGTTGTAACTGCCTTCACCGTGAAAGGCGTTTAAAAATGCTGCCTGCCAACTCCACAAAAACCAGATCTGCGATTTCAGTTAAAGGCCAGTGTATTGTATTTTTCATGTCAGTTTTCACTAACCTCAAACATCACTGTTATGACAGACTGTCATCCAACCAAACCAGCACTCCATTGCCATTCAAGCAGGCAGGAAGAAAGCAAACATGAAGGAAACTTGGAAGTCCAATTAGTAAGTGGAGAGTGCATGTGAGCAAACTACTTTTGTGTAGTAATACTGATTACTGAAAATGAAACACTTAAAAGAAAATAAACAAAAAGCAGTCCTTTCTGAGCCAGCGGTGTTTTCTTGGCTGGCAATTTCTCTTTGTTCTGTTTCATGACACCAGCCTCAATGGTTGAAGGGGTGTTCTGGGCCAGATGTCAATCACAATGTCTGACATAAACAAAAATAGCTAAAAAGGCACGCCAGTATCTTCCTTTTGTTTTCCCATTAGCTCCATTTTTCTTTCCATAGGCTGACAAAAAATTACTGCCTCCAAGTGAATTCAGTAATGTCACTATATATCTAATATCTAGGAGACCTTTTGTTTTAGCCTTACTGGGCTTAACCACAAAAGACGCTTGACATTGACAAAGAATCTGTCAAACATACAATGATCAGTGCAATGAAACCTCTCAAGACAGAAGGGCACTATTCTGCCTCCCTCCTGCCTCCAGCAGCAGCCTGTCTGAGCAAAATATGCTGGAGCACATGTAGCAGCTGAACCATTACAGAGCAGGCCAGAAGCTGTGATGTGTCTTGTTTAAATTGTCATAGCATATTAGTATAATTAAAACTGCCAGAAGAGCAGAAAAGATAGATGGAAATGTTACATTGCTTGTTTCTAGAGATTAACCTCGAGCTAGAACTGAAATAGAGAGACACATTTTGGATTTCTTAGACCTCTGATATGGAAGAAAACAAGCCCGCAAGTATGTCTCTTGAAGTGTGAGACGTGAAGTCATAGTTCCTGTTTTTACACAATAAAGCAGAAATAGTGTTTCAGACAGACACTCTGTTTTCTCTGTGATTACAGCTCCCGTTGTGGCTGAACTCTGCAAAGCTACCTCCTTTGCACTCTCCTTTGCCTTCGTTACTTCAAGGTCTTGACAACTGCTGGGCCTGCTGATGAGCTGCTGCCGCTGCTCTCTGCTCCCTCTCCATCTGTAAGCTTGGCTGGTGTTCCAGGTGCCCATGCATGACTGGTGGCTGCAGAGGCCACGGTGCGAGCTCCGAGGCTCAGCAATGCCCAGCAGCCGTGGCCGGGAAGCCCTCCTGCACAGGCTTCATCCCCCGGGCATGCCCATGCCTGGGAAGGGATCACACACACACCTGCTGGAGCAGGCACAAGCAGACCAGCCCTGAGACTGCTCGAGGTGCACAGGGGAGCCAGACAGGGAGCTGAGAGTCGGGCTAATGTTGTCTTCACCTAGGCTGTTTCTGCTTCTCGTTGCGAAGGAAGATGTTTGAACAATGGCTTCAATTTAAAATCTGACCTTTCAAATGCCAAGCTCCATGCTTACTTCTGTGTTGAATGTACAGATAAAAACATATGGCTTTCTAAAACTGACCCTGAAAATGATGTTCTTTTCCCTGGATTAGATGTTTCTTTCCCATGCATTATTACCTCCCATATCTATTCTGGACTAACTAGTTATGATCCAAATTTCCAGTTATGCCCTGAGTTATATCTGGTGGTGAGAAACCCATGGAGAACTTCCTGTGGATCTGTTCAGTTGTAGAGGTTGGAACCTGATCTGTCCAGAAGCTGGGGAGGACCTGAACTGGCTCCAGCAGTTCTGAAAGACAGCAAAAGCAGCACGGCTTTCCTCTGACAAAAGTGATAGTTCAAGGAGAAGATGCAGGAATCAGGTAGGTCTCATGTTCATCTCTTCTAGTATAAATGAACTGCACAGCCTTGCCCCATTTGCTGATCTGCTTTAAGTAGAGAAATGTTAAATGTGGGCCTTAAATTTTAGGTTTCCCCATATTTTCTGTATTTCCCAAATTTAAATCTCAGTTAATGACTTCTCCATATAGTGCTTCTCTTAAATTTCTGTCAGGGCCTGTAAATGTGCATAACGAGTCAAAAGTATGTTATCTGCATTTAGTGTTGGCTTTTGGAACCCTCACCACCAAGTCACCTCACTGCCATGTCTCACCTCACGTGCATTTTTATGTTGTGCCACGAGAAGAATGGAAAATAGCTATGAAGTAAAAGCAGGTTCTGCTCCCATTAAAGGCAATGAAAACTATGCTTTTACTTCTACTTACTCATAATAGCAGGGGAAAACGAAGTGGAAACAAGCACAACAAAACATCTCTGCCAGCTTTCTACAAACTAACCAAGGCTTCCACTAATGAGGTGCTCTGGCATTTTGAGAAAGACAGGTTCTTCCAGAAACGGAAAAAATATGCCGGGTTTTTCCTTCAGCTCTAAAAGGCTAGTGAAAGAGTAGCAAATTGTATTTCAAAAAAGGGTTAGCAGTCAAACTTTTAGTTCTGTCTGTGCTATTAAATACCTACAGATGCCAGTATAGTTTCTTGTCAATTAAATGCTTTTACATGTATGTTTGGCAGATTATTAAATACTGATTCTTATATACTTCACCTAATTATCTGCTGTATTTACAGGTTCATCTAAGTGACGATAAAATTCTTGAGAAAGTTATTAATTTCAAATTACAACAACAGAGTCATTTCCAGGTCAAATTTTCTGGAAGACCACTCAATACCACAACAATTGCATAGTCTATTAAACAGAACAGTACGGTTTGTGGGAAAGATAATAGTCCAGGTCACGAGATAGCACCAGATTTTACATTATGATCTCCAGATGTCTTTGGGAACTTAATGCATCCAGCATTGGTTCAAGTCTAATCTGCATGGCAGAAATGTAATTTGTTCCAATTTTCTCCTTTCTGGGACTGTGTGAAGAAACTGTCTCCCCAAGGACTGCAGAGGACAGACCAGGGGAGTTTGGCCATGCTTTGGTAAGAATATTCACCACATTGCCAGCTGCTCCCAGAGTGCCCAGTGGTGTCACATGCAGGAAAGGAAAGGTTTCATCTTTGCTTAGTGGGACAACGCTGTGCCCAGGTCTTTCTGATACGTGCCATCAGAGCTGGCTCTCCAAATTGGCCAAGCAGGCAATTATTTAGGGCAGCAAAGTGACTGTGGCCTCACCGCTTGCTTCATCTGTGTATCCAGAGTGCTGGAGAAGCAGACTGGGCATTGTCCTGCTGCTTTGGAGGGAGGAGTTTGCCTGAAGGACTGGGGAAAGTCCCACCTAGCAGTGTCCATATTCCCATCTGGCTGCAGAAAGCTGATGAGTCTGCCCGTGACCATCAGCTTCCCATCTCAGCTGCCCTTTCCCTGCGCACTTGGAGAGAACAGGCCACACTGTCCTGTCCCCAGCACACCAATGTTCCTTTATGCTTCCAATGTCACAGCGCCGTGAGTTACAGCAGCCTGTCAACTGTTAGGCTTCTGTGACAACCTTCTTGTATTATTCTAAGCAACATATGTTGATTCACCGGAGAGAGGGTGCACTTTGCCAAAATGGGGCATCATTTACTTTCTCAGAAGCTCCTGGAGTGTCTCTGCAATGGGAAGGCAGCTCCCCTGCTGTTCTGAGGGTGCAGCTTTGGAGTTCAGTACAGCCCCCTGAGCGTCTGCTGTAAAACAATGTATTGCATCACTTCCCTGAACTAGGGACTTCATCAAGTCCACAGTATAGTGGTGTTGAGCGAGGGATGAAATCCTCCCTCCTGGCAGCCTGGGGGATATACAGCACTTTGCAGGGCAGCCCAGTATCCTGCTGTGCCCCAGAGGGTCCACAGTTGTCCAGGAGTTTCTGGTGGGTCACACAGAGTATTTGTTCCATTGCATTCCTGGTGGAGAGACTTTGTACTGGTACAGGTAGGTGGTGGTGGATAACAATGCAAGGATCTAGCAGTGCATTTGCTTTCCAATTTCAGCATCGTTGGACTGGGAAGTAAAAAAGAGATCCCCAAGCAGAGCAGACGTCTGACACGACACTGCAATGCAAAAAACAAAGCTCATGGCTACTTTTTCTCCATGGAAATGTGTGCAAAAATTGTCAGTTTGGGACTTCATGAGTTTTCCTCTGGAGTCAAAAATTCAGCGTGAGTGCACAAAAGAGTGTGAGGAGAGAGCATTTTGGCTCCTTCAACTTCATGCACAAAACCTCTCAGGGTTTCAGACAGGATTTTAGCTTTTCTTGCAGTCTTCAAATGCTATGCTGTGCAAGGATGTGCTTATACATAATTTTGTAATTGAAATGGCATGTTTACTGTTCTATTTCATGCTTGATTGTGTTTTTTAAACACCTTTACTCACGCTGTTAGAAGTGGGATTATAATTAAAATGTCCTGTTGAACACCTTGTTCAGTTCAATGAAGGCATAATAGAAGTATAAATACTTGCTCTCGTTGACTCTGTGATGTCAGCACAACAAATGCAGCAAATGTCATAAAACAAATCTCTCTTTCACCAAAGCATCTGTCAGAAGGGAAGGGGAAACAGAATCTGTAGCTAGGCAAAGCGGGGACCTCTTTTTTGGTAGAAGGAAATATTTTGAGATATTATAACATCTGTGGTATAAATGTGTTAACTAAGGCATGGAATGATTGATTTAGTCAGTTAAGAGAAAATCAGAATGGAATTTGTTTCTCTGCTCACAGTTCCCTGGCCTAAAGACTAGGCAGTACTTTCTTCTTCTACAGTTGCCATTAGGAAATGCCAAGTCTGTTTGTAAAGTGTGAGAGTCATTTACATTTCTTATTATTCCTGTTTCCTTAAAATGTGTACAGATACACAGACTTCATGTTTTTATGGTGGGGCTGAATTACAACACAAAGTCCAAATATTTCTTAGTCAAGTGGTTACAGCACTTTTGCATAGCAAGAATGGTTTCATTTTCTCTGTTTTCTCTTGTACTCGACGTTACCATCGATGATGAGATGCCTACCCATCCTGGCAGGCAATTGTTCACTCTTAAGGAGCTTTAAATTACTTCACAACTTGAAATTCCAGGTCGGTAGGCATGTTCTGAAATTTAGCCTAATGTTTAATGCTTACTTGGGGAGTTTACTTGGATACCTTGGCTCAGTTTCCTCCTCTGACAAATGGGGAGAACAATGCCTGTGTTCCTTGTGCATTTTGACTGATGTGATAGTATTTTTAATATACTAAGTACTAGGCTCTACACTGCACATAGTCTACGAGGTTTTAGGTTTGTGTCCGTTCACTCGCTGAAAGAGGGCTCTCAAAACCAATCCCGGGATGTATATTATTTCTGTGCCAGCTGCCTTATAGGGAAAGCCCATATGATCTTTATGAAGCAGGCAAATAAGCGCACCCAAAGGGTGTGCAAATTGCCTTCTATGCCCAGTTTCAGTTCCAGCAACTTCAAGCTCAGCAGAGCAGGCAGATGGTTCACAGGATTTGGTCTTTAGAATGTAAGCAGTGAGGAAGTGACAAAGTAGGAGGGTTTTTTCTTCTGGGATGAGGGAGGGATATGGGTACATTGGGCACTCCAACCCAGTCCAGAGGAAGATTCAGCAGCAGGCGTAAGGTTACTGAACATGCAGGACAAAATGTACAAGAGCGCTGTGAAGTAGTTTTGCAACAAAACTTAGTGTATTTCTTTGAATATCTCATTATATGTACAGGTGCAGCTCTACACACCCCCACACGCTGCATTTATTTCAGTGTGTGATCATATAAATAGCTGCAGGTGCGACACTGAAGAGATACCCATGCTGAGGCATGAATATGGAGTTCCACATCTGTATTTACTGCCTGGTTCACACAATGAACTAGCGCTGTCAGTGGGTTCTCTTTCCACCTCCGACACATACTTTAGAACTAACACCGAAGGAAATTCCATCCTGGTAACTACATTTAACAGGATGTCAAGTCATAGAACCAAAATACGTGATGGGGAAGGAGTATGGAACAGCCATCATTACTTCACTGTATTGCACATGTATATAGAAAATCAGGAAGAAACTAACTCCACATAAAGATGGCCCATCAGTTTAGTGTATGGTAATAAATCCATGAAACTTGAATTTAATGTGCCTTTTGGGGCACCTAAAACTTCAGTTGGCCTTCAGTGCAGTGGCTGGTTTCTCACTTCTGGCACACACAGAGATGGCTACTTGTCTATGGTATTGTCAGATAGTGCATCATACATGGGGTGCAAACCATGGCTGCTGCAGAAACCATGACTTTGAATCCACTGGCTTGCATGCATATGAAAGTCTCAGTCACAGCATTGCAATCATGTGAATGGCTGCATTAAACAACAACCTGATGCTAACTACCTGGCTGCAAATGCCCTTCTCCCAGTGCCAGAAATGTAAAACAGCTAACTATATAAACTGGGCACCACATTTTGCATGCAATTGCTACCCGTAGAGGCTCAAGGTTGTGAAAGTTTCTTACATTTTATAAGGCCTTTAGTGATAACTTTTGTTGTCCAAAGAGAAAAATAAACCTACCAAAGTTCCTTTGAACATTTCAGCAGCCTTTCATAGTGTTAGCTGTGAAAGTAATGGTGTCACATTCCTAATAAGGATGTATGGGAAGTGGGTTTTAGGAGTCCCTGCTGCTTTCTTTGTGGAAACTATCTCAGATGCTTTGGGATTATTTGGCAGTAACCACTTTTTGCACCATGATTTCACAGGGATCTTCTCTGTTATCTTCTGTTCAGTATATTCCTTTGAAGACCCAGGGAGAAAATGTGGAACTCGAGAGCATTCAGTGAAACCCTGTTTGCATCTCCATCTGCCTAAAGACAGGCAATGAGTTCCCCTATGACAGAAAATGTGGAGGAACCCGTAGTGCCCAAACTTCAGCGAAAGTTTTAGGTAGTGCTGTTCAGGCAAAGGAATAGTGAGAATATGATCAGTGAAGATTTCACAGGAAGCAAAGGAGGACAAAAAGCACAAATTTTTGTTTCTGATCTGAATGTCACTGCATTGTCCAGAGGGATCATGGCTGCCATCCACGGCTCATGATAGCAAATGGTCTCTGTGCAGTGGCATGGCGAAAGGGAGCAGAAGCAGTGCAAGAAATAACACTGAGCTCTAATGAAGAGTTCCGTCCAGGCAAAGTTACTTCCCTCGGAATTAGCCTGGGTATCTCTCCATGACCCATTTGGTTTAGAATCACAGCGTGTTGCAGTTATTAGGCTCTGGCAGGCTCCTAAGTAGGAACTGTGTCCAAAAGCCTTTATTTCCTCTGCTCCAATTGGGAAGAGTGTGGCAGTTTCTTTTGGTTGAGACTTCGTTATAACGATCTGAACTTTAGTCGCTGTGAGGCTAGCCCGCTGCAAAGCATTCAGCTGGGGTTACAACCAGAGGCAACTGAGCTCCAAAAGTGAGTGCAGACCGTGTCTACTCATTAAGTAAAAGGGCACGTGGAGAGCCCGTTACTCAGTAATTGGTGCTAGCTGCCAGTTAGCATTCAGGAGGACTTGCAGCATTTGTATAGACCTTGCAGTCCAGAATGGCCTGGGATTGTTCTTGCCTCATTTGCTGTCAGTATAATCAGCCGGTGGCTCTCTGCTTTGCAAAACTACCAAAACCAGATTTATTGGACTGAAAGGCACCTGGAAGTACAGGATGTCCCCAAGGAATTCAGCCAGAGGGACACGCAGGTCCGAGAGACTTTGTGGCTCCAGTGACCACTACTGTTGTGGGCTTGCAGGTTTCTTCCCCTGCCATAGGAGAAGAAAACGATGAGTGGAATTTGCAGTAGATGATACAACTGACTGCCTGATTGTGTAAACCCTTAAATAGGTCTTTAAAGATGAGGCCCTTAAGTGTTGTGTGATGCTGTGGATCACCCAAACAGGACTTGGGTATGGAGAGTCTGGAGAGATGGCCTGGGAAGTCTTTACAGAAAAGTCTGCAGAGACGTTTAGGCAAAAATGTAGTTAAGTGAGGTGCATGCCACTTGCGGCTTTGACCTGGGGAAACCTTTGGTGCTCCTGGTAGCAGCCGCCGCTGTTACTCATAAGGATGCAGCACCAGGCGGCTCGGTGGGCTTCGGGGAGCACCAGCACCAGCGGCGGCAGCTCTGCTGTGCGGGCAGCGGGCTGGGCACGGCGTCTGCGGGGGCAAGGAGGGGCTCTTCTCGTGCATATTCCCTGAAATACTGTAGTTTTTTTTAAAAGAGTATACAGCATAGAGCAGTACTAGCCCCAGCAGGCTGATACGGCGGTTAAATGCATGCAGACAAGCCGCTCGCGCCAAGCAAGCAGGCTTTGTTAGCGCCTGTAAAGTTAGAAACCTGTCGCTGCGCCGTGCTTGAGGAAGCAAGTAACGCCGCGCGGGGCAGCCGGGGCAGCACAGCTCTGTAGTGGGAGTGCGGCAGCTGCCTCCGCTGTTCCCAAGCGACGGCGACGCACGGCCGCTCGGGCTCGGGCGGCGCCCCCGGTCCCGGCAGGGCTGGCGCGGCCGGGCGGGCAGCGGCCCCGCTCGCCCTGAGCCAGGCGGCGTCGGTGGGCGCGGTGCGCCGCAGCGCCCGGCAGGTGGCGCCCTTGATCGCCGAGTGGCGGGCGGGCGGGCGGGCCCGAGAAACGCATGGCGTGCCCCCCCCTTTAATTTAGGAAGCATTATAACTAGAGTGTTTTCAACTTATTATTATGCATGAGTAAAAATTCCATGAATGTGTAACATTTTCGCCTGTATTTCCCTCTTTTATAACATCATTTAAATTCCTCATTAATAATTTAGAAATGTTCTGGATTTTAATCACTTTTCTCATCACGGCGGCCCCCGCCCGCGGCAGCGCTCTCCTCCCCTGCCTGAAGGTGACACAGGGGAAGCGCCGGGGCCGGGGGCTGCGGGGTGAGCGGCTGCGCCTGCCCCTGCCCGGCTGCGGCGTTGCGCGCAGCGCTGCCATCTCCCCCTGTACCGTACCTGAGGTGTGAGCAGGTCGCCATTAATAAAGATTCGGATTTTTTTTCTTTTTTTTTTTGCATCTGAGTTTAATTATAGTGGTATTTGTTTGATAGCTTGTTACTGTAAATAAAAGAGATAAAAGCAGCCCTTCACTCGAGTAGCTCTAGAGCTGTGAAATATGTACCTAATTAAAACTATTGGTGTAAGAGGCTAATAAAGTACATGTGCCTACTAGATGTCTTATTCTAATGAATCTCGGCTAATTTGCTTTGAGTGATGAATTTCGGTGTTGGTAGTAAGGGCTGAATAATTAGGGAATTTATCACGAGGTGCGGGGACTCACGAAGGACCGCGGGGGTTCGGGGCGGCACCGGGCGCAGGCCCTGCCCCAGCGGCCGCCCGAGGAGCGGAGCCCAGGCGCCAGCCCCGGCGCAGGAGCTGCCAGGACCCAGCCTGCGACCCCGGGCGGCCGGTGACCGACGGGACGGGACGGGACGGCGGGCGGGCGGGTCTGGGGCGGCCTGAGGCCCCGTGTGAGGCGTCCGTGTGAGGGCGTGGGCGCGGAGGGGAGTGAGCGCGCGCCTCCTGCGAACGCGGGCCCGGGAGCGCGCCCGCCCCGCGCCTTGTCCCGCGCCCGCCCCCTGGGCTCGCCCGGCGCGCTGAGGGGGGGCCCGCAGCGTGCGCCCCTCAGGCTCCCGAACCGAGCGCAGATGGGTTGTCTGAGGCGTTTCAGATGGAGTTTTGGTCTTGCGCCAGCAGCTAGTCAAAGTCTTAATTCTGGAGAATAAAAAGGACGGGCTTTCCGAGCGCCCTCCGGCTGGTTTCTGCTGGGGAGGCAGACGGGCCAGCGCTCCTGAAAACCCTTTTGCCCAGCGCACGGGCTGTGCCGTGGGGCTGCCAGTGGCCATGGTGTGGCTGGCACCCCGGGCAGCCGGTGTGTGCGGGGGCCACCCCCCCAGCCCAGGGAGCAGCTGCACCCCGGCCTGCGGTGGGTGGGCACCCTCAAACCCATCCCGCCATGACCAGTACCGAGGGCAGCGAAACCAACCTGCCTGGGGCCTGAGCCTGGCCCCTGGGAGCCATACAGGCCTGGTGCCAGGAAGGGTGCGTTTTGGGAGAAGCTGGGTAATAGTAAAGGGGCTGGTTAAGCAGAGAAAAAAACCTGGAAGCAGCACATATTTTTATTGGTTTTTTGCAACAGAGTAGAACAAACATCCCAAGGCAGAATGTCTATTGTAGGCTTTCCTGTAGACCCCAACAACGTGCTAAACGCTTGCACGTGCGTACATCCTATTAGCATCCCCCGTGTACGGGCCCTGCAGAGGGCCGGGGTGGCCGCGGCACTGCTGTGCCCCATCTCAGCCCAGGGCCTGCATCAGCCTGTGGGCACCTCGTGTTGTGAGGCATCAGGGCTGTACGTACAACCCGGCCATCTGGGCTTGGCCGGCTACACCAGAGTCAGATCTGATGAGTTCAAATGACTCTGGAAGTGTGAGGCAGTTGCAGCTGTTGAAAGCGCTCCGGCAATTTCTGATGTGCACATGAATTTGGAGGTTTTTTACAAGTGCTGCATTGGCAGTTTTTCTGCAGAAGGAAATTTTCGCTATTGCTAATATCAGCTGGAGAAACAGGTGGAACTTGTTATTCTCCCTGCAAAGCCTACCTTTTCACAGGGAAGAGATCGTTGTTTTTCACGGCTGTACGATCTGTTAATGAAGAGACTGAGAATAAAATTGGGGAGAGCTGGACTGTTTCTGTTTCTGCCTTTGCCCCTGACTTACTGTTTGACCTTAGGAAAGTCTCTTAGTCATTCCAGAAAGCTGATCTCTCTATCTGTTAAAAAAGCAATAATAGCTATATCAAAAGAGACAGTCATCAATATCCAGAAGTGGCTTGATCTGATAAGCTAAGCTAAACACGCTTCTAAAATAAATTTCAAGTGTAAAGATCTTTAATTCTATTCAGATTCACAGAGATGGTTAATATTATTTCCTTTTTCCTTTGGCACTGAAGCAAAATGTGGCCTAGACTTAATTCTTCTGGTAGTAGAGAGGGAGTAGTCTAACCGGAGGTGACCAGTAGTAGTGCTATCTGAATGTGTCTTGCAGTCTCTGCTTTTGTAGTGAGTGATGAACTAATATTCCAGAAGCACTTTGTTTTTCTATACCCTACCCCTATTTGTTAGCTTTATTCTTCTTTTTCCCAGCTTTACTTCAACCCCCTCTGTGAAGCCAAAGACACATGGCATTAGCAGTCATGATTGTGAGATCACCTGTTTAGGAACATCTGCCCAAAGAAGAAGTCTGTTTTCACTGTTTCTCACAACTGAAACAACAACAACAACTTGGGATGTGGTGTGCTGTTGCCTGGACAGATGCATGAAGAGAATTGGTTTGGGCCAGTTCAGCGGAAGGGAGCTGTTTATGAATGGACTGAGACGCACGGGGGACTGAGAATGTTAAGTTCAAGGCTTCAACCCTCTGGGTCAATGGTCTTTGGGACAAGGCAAAGAGGAGACAGAAGTTGAGGAGACACTGCTGTTTCGGAGTCTGTTATTTCAGGTCACAGTCTTGTCAGGTCAACAAAAGTCATACAACATGACTGGTGCCAAAGCACACTTGATGATTGTGCATGAATATTTATCCTCTGTCTTTTTATTATCAACTTAATTTTGCATTCTGACAGACTTATCATTACACACCTTCTTTGAAGACCTACTAGACAACCCCCCCAAATGTGCTTTGTTTTATAGTACACCAGGCAATGAGCCAAAACATAAGTCTGAGGAAGCTTTTATGTCACCACCTTCTTGGAGCTTTCTTCCAGATCATCTGTGTTGTACTGGATTCCCTCCTGAGGGAAGGGGTGCAAAAGTCCCTTCCAGCTGAGCAGTGGTGACCCCAGACATTGTCCTGAGGCATTTTTTTGGGGCTGCTGTCTGGGCTGTGATGCTGCTTGCAGCAGCACATGCATTTCTTTGACTGATCATCAGTTGGAGGGTATGGATGGCCCTTGACCCCTGACCTGTGTCTCACACCCTTGTTCTAGACCCTGGTGATAACTGGTGGGCCAGACTGCCCTTCCTTCCTCCCTTTAGCTTGTAGATAGTTCTTTGGCATGCATCCAAACCTAATGCAGAATAGAGGGAAAGGTCTTCAGGTTCCCAGAGTGTATATACACATGTGGTCAAATCCCCCACTCATTAAATTAGTATGTGCAGTGGAGACCAGCTACTGATTTATGTTTTCATCTATGCAAGGTAAATTGGATTGAAACTTCACACTGTTTAAAAAGGAGAGCTGAGATTCTTGCTTACATCTGAGTTCTAAATTAGCAGGCACATGACTAAGCTTCATGGACCTGAAAAAGCTGGGTCTGAGTTAATATGATGCCTATACCATTGATTTCGCTGGAGCCTTTTGTATCAGAAACCACATGTACACAGCCTCACATTGTGAAGCAAGATTAATTTAGCTGTTGGCAAATTATGTGCTGTATAAGTATGTTCTGTGAATGACTTGGATTGCGAATTCTACTTCTCAATATTTGCAATGCAAAGTACCAGTAACATGAACAGGGCACTACTGGTTTCAGCTGAACTTTGCAGAAATGTGAATGACAGGCACCCAAAATAAGGAGATAAATGGTGGAGAACTAAACAACATAAGGCCTACTGAGTCAGCTATTAAAAGCCTCAATCTAAATGATAACATAGAAGGTAGATATAAAAGTAATTGCAAAGGTTTTAGAGCTGTAGTCCCTCTAAAAACGCAGAAGGCGTGGCCTCTCTCTTACAAAAAGTTGATTCGTGAATATTCCCAGCTATAATTACAGGGAGCACCACAAAGGGGGTTACCAAGAATATCTCCACGTTTAAGGTGTTATTTTAATGTTTTTAAGATTTATCCACTTTTAGAACCAAAATTCTTGTTTACTCTCTTTGAATTGTTATAGCAATAGCTGAAGCAAAACAAACTTCCCATGATCTACCTACCTTGGAGAACAGAACCACTCTGGATAATAGAAGTAAATTAATGGTATGCAAGCTCAGTTTTTGATGTGCTTCCTAACTGTACCAATTCGCTTGATGCAGGTCCCTAAAGGAACATGGGTATTAAGCTATTACCCTGAAGTGAAAGCCACTGTATATTGTCCTAGTGTTCACTTGTGTGCAGTTGCTCTTCAACTTCACTCACTTTTATGTTGGTAAAATTTTTGATTACTTGGCATTTGCAAATGCTGAGTATATGAAGCTTAAGTAGCATAGATTAGAGTTTTCCATTGGACCAGAGACAGTAAAATCATGAGTCTTTTCTGTTATGGTTCCTGCTAGTTACTAACCAACCAGGAACTGTTATTTCTCCCAAGCACATAGATACACCTCTGCAGAGATTATCCTTGCACCAGTAACAAAGATATTAAAAATGTTCCTTACTCACATCAGTGAGATGTAGAGAGATGAACTTTTCTTGCACTCTATATTGCTGATGATAACTTTTTCTATGAGTCTTTCTCAAACTTAAGAAATTTGCATCTTTCCATATGTCTGGATTGGTTCCAGTCTTAAATGTTCATGTGCTCTCCTAGACCAAACACATTTCCTCCCCAGTACCTAGCCACCATTTACTAGATAAAAACAACACCATATTTTGCTTCTTGCCCCTGGTCCCTCCCCATAGCTCTGCCATCAGAAGAAACCAATCAAGCACTCCCCAACACACTACAAGTAAAGCCAGCCTGGTTAGCTCATATCCATGTTCATCACCAGGTGAAATGAATCTGGCTGACTTAGCTTAAACAGATTAGGAGTTAATTTGCGATCCCTTTTGCTAATGGAGCAGTATGTTGTGTGCTTGGAAAGAAACAGCAAGACAGTGTTGTCATCTTCCCAGAAGAGCTTCTCTGCAGTCTCAGGTTTTCTCAGCGCTCCTATCCTTGAACCCAGTCTTGCACCTGTCAGCTTTCATGCTTTTTCTGCATACTTTGCCATTATTTTTTACTTTAGTGGCCACAACTAAACATATATTTTGACGTTTTAAGTGAGTGTTCTCAGTTCAGCTTGCTTAGCCTGTCTTTATTAATTAAACTTCTGTCTTCATATTAAGTTTCTTCAGTGCATCTCTTCCAGCTTCAGCTCTTACTTTTCCATTTGCCTTCCTTATACTCTGCCATCCTTGAACTGCACTGAACTCTTCCTCGTTTCACATCTTCCTGTACAATATTCGGATTTGGTATTTCTCTGCCTAATTTTACTATGGCTGATGTGAAATTTGTCTTTGCTACGGAACCAGCAGTGAGGAGACAGGTATTTCTTCTCTTTGCTGTATTCATTCTCACTCTTACATAAAATCTCAGCTGAAAAAGGGCATTCTCTCCTGTGATTGCAACTGCACGATCTTCTTTTTCCTGCTACTCTTCCCTTTGGGATACATTTTAATACGTCATCATCCATGGTAACTGCACTGTTTATGTTTGCAGTTTTTCAATGTGCTTGGAGTTGGGGTTTTCCAGATGAGCGGTGTATTAAGATTTAATCTGAACCTAGTCAGATAATATTGACCTGCAATGAAAAAGCTGTATGAATGAGATAGCAGCAGACAGCTTAAAGCGCTGAGTGCCAAGTGCTGACTGAAAAATGATACCCCAGAAGTTTGGTGGTGGAGAGCAGATGGGACATTTATGAATGGAAAAGCTTTCTGATTATTTAAATATTGTGATATATTTTTTTTTAATTTTCCCAATTTTTTCAATGCTTGCCAGAATTTGCCTGCTCCTGTAGGGAGCTTCCAGGAGCTGCTTATGTCTTTGTGAGCTACCACATCTTGACACCAACTTCAAGGCCTCTCTGTTTTGCCACAGTAACTTGCCCAAAATTAAAACAGTAAGAACTGAACCCAAGACTTTGGATTCCTGATGCTCCTCTCTATGCCCATTTCAGCTATACTTCCCAACTGTTCAGTGTTAGCAGTCATCAGGAAACATGTATTTTGTTTCCAAAATCAGGGTCTTCTGAAACAAATCCCTAGGTATTAGAGTACTGCCACAGCTTGCAAGCCACATTGTGTTAGGGCCACAAACAATGAGTTGGCCCTTGCCCAAAGCAGCTTTTAATCCAGGTCATGTATATGGAAGATAGGCAAGGGAAGCTGCTTCCGCATATATCTGAGTTGCCTGGGTTAAATGTGGTGAATTATTTCAGCAAATATATTCCAAACCTTCCCCTTCAATTTTTCACAAGTTCCAAATTTGGATGCTGCTCTAAATGAAAAGGAACAATTAAAATGCCTTTCTGAATACATTTGAAATGAAATAAGTTTCTGTAATTTTCCTGGGCAAGCCAGCTCTTTGGAGGGGGCAAAAGTTGCAAATGGAAAAACAAACAAACAAATGAGTGAGTAACTGTGGGAGGTGCTGCCAGAGAATCAGAAACAAGCCTGGATAGAAGGGGGAGGGAAAGGCTGTTGTCCGCACTGGGACAATTTGTAGAAAACAAAATGTAGGAGAGAGTTTAAATTAACAGGGAATGAAAAAAATTCTGTCTCTGTCTCTCTCTCTCCCTCTCAATGCAGACAATCAGGCTACCAGAACTCATGATGGTGCTATTAAACAGGACTGGTTTCAAGGACTTCAAGAAAGAAAATAGAAATTCCCACTTCTATTATTCAGGTTCTTCCTTTACAGGGATTCCTACAGCTACATGAGTAGGTGAGTCCCCCTCGGTCTCAGCTGTAAGGGGGAAGAATAAATGTGGTTGCCAGATGCACTGAGTTAATAGTCAGTGAGCTGAAAAAAGCAGGACTACCAGCTACCTTTCTGCTTTCCAAATCCTGGACCAGTGAGAAATCAAAACGTAGTTTAGGTCAGCCTACAGGTATAGAGTATGCTTCACCTCCCATGAACCGGTGATGGGAAGCCAAGGAAAGAGTGCTGCAGAGCTGCTGATTGCCTGCTCTCCAAAGGCTTCCCGTTAAGGGGAATCCTCAGTTGTCCATTTAGGGTAGTATTATAGCCGCACTGAGCTGCGGAGGCATGCAAGGAAGCTGCAGATGGGGCTGAGAGTACAGCTTGAAACTTCTCTGTTGAGCCACCCAGTTACAGCATTATCAAATGCCTGCTAGATGCGGGTACTGAGACTGCTGGTAACAGCTAAAGGCAAAGCAGGGGGTCTGGTTTTAATAAAAACATAGTTTATGAACACCATTTTTCTTATTATAATGATAAAATGGATATGGAACAGTTACACTCCAGACCCTTATTTTTCAGTGCTATTTATTTTTTTTTCAAAACATTGAAAACAAAACAAGCAAAAGGAGGGAGTGGAAAGAAAAAAACACCAGGAAAAAAGAAAACTCCCTTCAGACAACAATCACCTTTTGAGTTAAATTCTCATGCTTGGTCTTAGCCCAGAGGGATTTGTCTTGAGTGAAGTTTGAAGAAAATCCTTTCAGCAGTTTCTGAGTTATTTAAATGTAACCATGGAGGTTTGGATTCAGATGCTTTTTTGCACTTGTATAACTCAAAAATAGCTTTGCTTTTAAACTTCTAAATTAACCCTCCTTAACTTTTCAACTTGTCACCTATCCTACTGTATGGCTTATAAAATTTTAAAGCTAATAGTATAACAAACTCAAATAATGATACTGCAGATGTTCAAATGAATCTTGGGAGGAATAAATTATAGGAGTCACAGTAGGTTGTTACTGAAGAAAGAGCGTCTGCATGCCTTAAACCATGTGTTCTTACTGGTCTGAAATAGGCCCAACCTTTTCTAGTATTAAAAAGCGTTAAGTGCGCTTGGGTGTGGATTTTAATGCTCAGTTACACATATGAAATTAAGCATATAAGTCCTCTTCCTTTTTTCTTCCTGATAACAGTGCTTCAGACTGGTCAGAACATTCTCTTAATTGTTTCTGCTTTCTTTTTAACACAATCCCGATCAACAGGACACTTCAATGCCTCCTAAATATTTATGGACTTGAGAGTCACTGAAATGCTCTGTGATTCTCTTACGGTTATTATTTTATTGCCAGAAGATTGAGGCAATGAGAGGTGAAGTGTCTTGGTCAGTCATGGTTTTTCCTTTTTCTTTTTCCAATCCTCCTGTTGCTTTCTTAGGTTCCTTCCCCTTTGTCTTCTTCCTAACATTCCTCCCTTGCTCACTCGTCCTGTTCTCACTGTCTCCTATCTGTCTTTCAGCCATCTTTCTCCATTTATTCTTCTCTAACAATTGCACTGAGAAGGGCCCATGATAGAAGGAAATGATTTTTACTTTGGCAGGAGCTTTTAACTTTTATCTTTTCCCTAAATGTCTTGGATGGGTCCAGGCAGCTCTCCCCACTTTCATCATCTCTCTCACATACCTCATGACCCTGAACTCCAGTCAGCAATCTGTTGTCTGCCATGAGAGCACCTCCCATGATCCAGAGCCACCATCAGCCCAAGGTGTCGTAACACTGTGCGGTACTTTACCTACTCACCGTGCTTGCTCTGCCACTTTCTAGGAACTGGACACCAGCACCAGGTTTTTCTCGCAGAATAATGACAGATAGCACTGCAGCCTTCTGCACATCTCTCCTCCTCACTCCTGTGCCCTTCCTCTCCCAAGCTTCTGTGGTTCAGTCTCCTGGCTGCTGCAATTTAGCCAAGATACAGGAGACTTGTATTTAGCCTCTGCCCGAGGCAATTTGAACTTGAATCTCTGGCCCCCTGAATTAGCACCCTACCCAAGAGATTATCAGCTGTTTTGTAAGGAGCGTGACCCACGTCCTTTCTTCGAGTGGGAAAACTTGTGCTTGGCTTGTCGGCCTTGTAGTGGAGACACTCACCTGGGTGGGGAAACCACATCTGCCAGGGCCTGCCCCCGTAAATACTTAATACAAAGTATGTAAGTATTCCCTGGAAGAGGGTAACAGAATGCAGGTTTCTTGCTCTCAGTAATGCTTTGAGAGCAAGCACATATGGCAATCCAGTTAATATTTAATTATTCCATACAAACTGGAACAACTCCAACGGGATGGATTGGAGAGAGACCCTGTTCCACAAGATCTTTTTAGTCTGTGCTGTTCTCACTTGGCTGCTGTGGGTCAGCTCCCCTCATTCCCCAGAGCAGCGATGGCAGCTGCCTCACCACCACTGGCGCGTGATGGGGCTGGGTAGTGACAGCATATGTGGAGGCTGGAGGGGAGGGAAGAGAAGGAAAAGGTGCTCCTGAACATCCTCTGTTATCCATGGCAACAGGTCTGTACCCACAGCTGAAACAGGCACCTGCCACAGCTGCCTCAGTTACCATTCTGGACAGGGGTGACAATGGATTTGCAGTGGAGGACAAAGAAGCCTGTTAAAAGACAGGGCAGCAGGCTGGGGCACTATAAGGGAGATTGCTTTTAAAGGTGGAAATACAACAAAAATAATCTTAAAAGACAAAAATCAATGCCAAAGCAGAGGAAGCCAGAATGACTTCCAGAGCTCGGCTATAGGCAGTTGTCCCCCAACATAAGCCAGACACTGTCAGTATGTGGGAGACATCCAGTAATTTTCTCTCCTACAACAATATTAGAGACATTATATATTTTAAGTGTAATGGAAAAACTAGAGCTGTAGTTCTGGGTTCCAAACGAGAACACTAGCCATTGGAAGCAATGTGGTACGAGGGGCTCTGCGTGTGTGTGTGTGTGTGGCTGCTCCCTTTTCTCCTAGGGATTCTATAGCTTCCTTCATTCTTCGCTTCTCTCATATTACAGAAAGAAGGTAATTTTTCCTGGCCATTTACTAAAGCTCATTAAAGACCGAAGAGAACAAACAATGCTACTCCTTAGAGACTACCATTCAAAGTCATTCTACAATTCTCTGTTCTAATACTTGAGACAAATTAATTATTCCTTAGTGAAAAGTATATAATTCCTATTCTTCATTTTTGGGGTGGGGAGTGGGGAATAATAATAGGAATTTTATATCTGAGTCGAAAGCTGTCTGTGCTGAAGGGAAATGAGAAAAAATGTGTGTTCCAAGAAGAGTAAAAGCAATTATTCTAATAATAATTCTAGGGATATTAATGTCCTTTTAAAGTAGATTGCTTTCAAATAAACACCAAAGTTGAAGGGATAGGAAAGGCTGGTTTATTTATTAATCATTCCAAAAGTGCATTTTTCTAAATGAACAAGTGCATGAGCAACTTCGCTGGCACATATTAAATTTAGTTAAACGGCAACTTGTAAATGTCTAAAAACTTCTGTAACCAGAGACTAATTTGTTTAACGTGTTGAAAATGTTATGTGGATGTGAGGAACTACATATTAAACTTCAAAGCAAAATGCTCCAGAGATTACACCATCTTAAAGACTGCATATTGGAAAGGCCTTTATACATTAAACATAAAGGATTTTAAATTCTCTTCTATTTTGAATACTTGTCAATCTGCGTGACTCATGCTTAGGATTGTAAACTGTCATTGAAGGTGTGATGTCCACGTTGTGGCTGAGACCATGACTTGCAAGGGCTGGCTTTTCTCTTTCATCTCTATTAATTAATCCTGTCTCAGTTTGCCCAGCGTACACTTCTGTTGACATCACCTTTTCCATATACTTTAAAGAGTCCCCAGAGACATCTACTGCAGAACAAAAACTGGACAGAGAATACATTTGGAAACCATTTTATTTCTCAATTACCAACCAAAACGTATGGAAAAGATTTACACTTTATCTGATTTACACAATAATTATACTTTGAAAGCTTAGAAATAAATGGCTTGATCCTTGAAATCATTAGTTACTATACCAAATGTAATTGGTGTAAACTAATGAGTTTACTGGATGGCTGACCCTTAATTACTGATTATAGTTAAATACTAGCCAATCAAAAAGGAGTTTACTTATAAAAGTACAGTATAGTATTAGCAAGAATTACATTTCCAAGTAAGCAGCTTTATGATTAGCTGTAGCACACAACTCAAGCCTGTTCAGGGCTATCAAAAGCAGCTTTTTAATAACAGTGCACTAAGCAACCATCACTCTCTTACCTCAGTGTCTATCAGACAAACAGAAAGAAACCACATAATTAATCATCTCATGCAATAGAAATAAAGCATCTGGGCTGGATCCAGGTGGGATATACATAGCCACCTTAGTCAAAACAGCTGCAAGAGTCTGGGGATTTGCTCTAAGATAGGACAACTGACATGGGGAATTCTGGCCCTCTGTGGGAGCAATATGCGGTATGGAAGTTAAATATTGATTGCGTGCAGTCCTATGTGATCCGGAGAAGCCTATTGACAAAATGGGTTTAGTAATTCCTTGAATTGAGGAGGACTCTGAGCAGATTTGATATATGGTGATAGGACATTTGG
This sequence comes from Falco peregrinus, assembly GCF_023634155.1. Lineage (NCBI taxonomy): Eukaryota > Metazoa > Chordata > Aves > Falconiformes > Falconidae > Falco > Falco peregrinus. Next base: position 18,467,905 of record NC_073730.1, on the reverse strand, counting down.
TTACTGTACCAGCAATCCCAAAAATTCAGAACTCATGACTCCTCACTATTTATTAGCTAAAATGAAAAGTAATTTTTAAAATAAAATACTAAATGGGAAGAAATTATTTTTGTTCCTGGTTGATCTTTAAGAATTAATATTTTTACCTAACAAAGAAGACTCAAAATTCCTATCAAAAATGTTGAAAGCAGATTTGTATAAAGACCATGATTCCAGAGTTGAGACTTTAAAGCAATACACCAAATATTTTGATAAAATGACGGGATAAAATTTACTTACAGTCACATCTTTAAAGGTACTGAGGTAAGTGACTCCAATGTTTTAAAAACGTGGAAATTCTCCATTTCCTAGAACTTTCTTGTGAATCCTAAACTTCAGATAGGAGACTGATATTGGAAGGCACAAGCATTAGAAGACCAAGTCTGATACACTGCCGCTACGGAGATCTAGTTGGAAGAGTATGTATTTGCTGGAGCTCTGTAGCTAGTGCGCTCTTCAAATGACCTGATGAACCTCGGAGCTGCCAGGATTCATTCTGTCAGGATTACAGGTCTCTCCCATTTCTACTTTTCTCTATGATGCTCTTTCTGGTGCTCGCCTTTCATAAAGAGCTGGGCTCAGCAGAGGACTGACCTTATCCAATGGCTCTTTGGCACAAGTGCTGCAATACTTGCCCGTTTATTAGTATAAAGATTTTCTTGAAACTCATAAAATGAAGAATGAATTAGTTTTTAGAATGTCTGCACATGGGTTAAAGTGAAATTTATGCATTTACTGAACTCCTGTAACTCCTGTTTGTGAGATGTGTCTGGGGTCAAGAGAAGGTTAAAGTTGTTTACTGCCTTCAAGCTCTGGTCTTAGAAGTTAATTCAGAGCTTTGCTGTGAGCAGCTACAGAAGAGTAAGTCCTTGTAACAGTGAACTGCGGGTTTGATGTCAAGGTCCTTGGGCCTTAATAAAGAAATGAGCTTGTTTCTTAAGGAAATCCTAGCAAGGCCTTTATGGTCATATAAAGTCATTATGCTGTTTTACAACATAACTTTAAAGATGCTTTGGAATGATCAGAGTTTCTGGGAAGGGATCATATTTTTTATTATTTGTGGGATATCCTTAAGCTGTCATAGCTATAACACTGCCACTTGGAATAGCTGCTCTACAGTTCAAAAGAGAAGGCAAAAGATCTGTTGAGGTCTAAGGCAGGCAACGGGGGCATACCTGTCCGGAGAACGCTTCTTGAATTGAACGGCTCCCATGCGCTTCCTGACAATCAGCTCAAATTTTGCAGGAGCTGGAAACCTGGGGTAATCAAGGTGTTTTATTGCAATTCCACGACAGCAGACAGAGAACCTAGGAAGCTGTACAAGCCCTGCTTTTCACAGATCTCTGTTGGAGGGTTCATGGGTAAGCAATTTCAAAAGCTATAGAAAAGGAAGAAGGCATGTTTCCCAAAACGTCAAGATCCTGTGAACCCAAAGACAGAGGAAACACTAAACTAGCCAAAACCTTTCCTCTCCGCCCCCTGCACAGCAGTGCTGGTAAGAACAATGCTGACATTTCTGCTCTGCTAATGCTGAGGCAACACCCTCCAGTGCAGAAGAAGGGAGACAAGGAACCATTGATTTGGGGGGAGGGGAACACGCTGTGGACAGGTTCACCCTCCCCAGCCTGCCGTCCCAGTGGCACAAAGGGAAGGGGGGCTTCTGGATGGACCGGTGGAACAAGCACTGTAGGGCCTCGTTTTCCTCCTTTTCTGTGAACTAACTGCTTCTGTGAAAGAAAGTGTCAAGCCCCATCTTGCTCATAGAAATACAACATATTTTAAAGCTGTAGTTAATGGATAAACTGTTTTCTGATTGGATGAGCCACACAATAAATCTCTTCCTGAGCCAAGTGCAATGTAGCTTATTCAGTTACAGTGAAATGAGCCACTGTCACTTTGCTGCACTTGCATACATCAGGCAAAATGCTTCCGTCTTCATCAGTCTTTTAGTGAAATAGAAATAAAACAATTGTAACAGAATGGTGTCACTGGATCTGTGGCACCTGCTTTAAAAATAAATCTCTTAGCTTTGTCTTCACTATTACTTTCAATAAATGTCCTAGCATTGCCACAGCATTTATCTAGCAGCAGGAAACCATTATCCTATGACAACAATCTATTCCATTAACATTAGCTCTTAATTGTAAGATTGTTTATAAGACGGCAAAAGCTACTGAATCATACTGGAATGATAAAAAGAGTTATGGTCATGGAGTATAGCAGTCGCTTCAGTTCTGAAAAACAACTTAAGAAAAGTAGAGGGCTATATTTTTTATATGAAAAATAATGTAATATTCTCATGCAAGGGCATGTTTTTAAATAATGGATTACATCAGCTAACTATTAAAGTATTAAAGAGTTAATGTTAAAAACTGTTACTAAGAAACTTTTGCTTTGATAAATGGTATGACTAAAATACTGAATAGAAAGCTTAGAAACTCTTCTTGAAAGCGCCCAGTCAAACAGAGAAATCATAATAACAGAAGCACATTTGTCTGGCGGAGTGAACAGAAGGAATGTTGCAAAATTGAGATATGAAGAACCTCACTGCAGAATAGAAGGAGAACTGTCGTTCTGAGTGTTTGTCATTATTGTTTCATGTCCAGTTAAGTGAACTTAAGAGTGACAGTCGTGTCATAACTACTAGCATCTATGTAAAATTCAAATCAAACACGATAGAGGCATTTCTGCCAGACACAAGTCACCAGGCTGCTCTTGCTCTTTATTTTTGTAACCCTCCATTTTCTCATACTGTGCTGGTAGCCTTTAAATTAAAAAGACAACTTCAGCAGGGGATTCCTGTAACGCTTGTGTTTCAGTTCTGTCTGTACCTTGCTTTCTCTCAGCTCTTTGAAACAACGGCTAATGTCAGTTTTCCATCAGAAACAGTCACCACAAACATCTCAATGTATTAGCTAAACACCACAAATGTCTAGATGTATTAGCTAAAACTGTGCCTTCCCATCGATGATGTATCATACAACAAAATCCTCTGAAACTCTAGGTCGTGGACTTCCCCTGAAGACCTACAAAGAAAACAGCTTGAGCAAATGTTTCTCCATTGCTTTACTATAGCTCAAGTCAGTTATCACATGGGTCTTCTCTGGATAGCTGCAAAATAGGTGGAAAAGAGTAGTCTGGACCTTTCTGTAAATTCCAGCATCGTTCAGAGGCTACGGGAACTTCACAAGAATATCGGCCCTACTGCTCCACAATGACACGTTACAGTAAATAACTAATTTCCTGGATACACTCATAACAGGCAGACATTCTAAGGACATAGGATTTGCTACTGGACACACATCTTTGAAAATAATTTCAGTGCAATTATAAAGGTATTATGTGTGGACAACACCATCAAAAAATATTAAACATGCTGTTTATTCACTCAGGCCTAATACTGATTTATTCTGCATATTTAAATTTGCTTGGCTAATTAATTAAATAATACAGGCAAGAGTTCAGTATTCATGTTCCATTGTAACACATTATTTCAGAACATTGTTTTTACTGAATTCAGGACTGTTTTCAGCAATCATACCAAACTGCAGTTACAGTCTTCAAAAAATGTTCCTTTGACAAAGGAAATTTAAAAAATGGCTACAAGAAAAAAAATACACAGCTCTAAGTAAGTAGAAAACATTAAATGTTTCAATGATTTCCTATCTCAGAGGGAAAAGAAGACAAGTTTACTTTCTCTGCCGAAATTTTTTGAAGTTAATTCTGACCGAAAAGAAGTGGCAGCAATTTAACAAAAACATACTGTTATAAAATCTGATGTTCAGAAGCACAAATGATGGTGTTATAAACATGTACCTCTACATTAGGTAAGAGCATTTTGGTCAGTTAAATTAGTAGGTGGGTTTTTTTTTTAAATCCTTTCCAGTTGATCTTTCTTGTTGTGTAAACATAAAGTAGCTCAGTGGCTACTTTTATCTGTAACTTGGGCCTGTCCCATTTTGTGCTGCTCCATCCTCTGATCTGACCATTTGTTATGGTGACTGGTGAAGAGGGGCAACATGTTAATGCAAATTCTATAAAAGTGTCAGTGAAGAAAACATTTTTTTACTTGAAAGGGTAAGTTCTAATTTTTTATCAAAGGGGTTTTTTTTTCTTTTTAAAGATGGCGACATCTGAATGCTAAAAATATTCATGTTTGTATTTGTGACAAAATATCGCTCTACAGATATGACATCACAAAAATCAACTCAGTCAGTATATATTTAAGAATATCAAAATAATTGATTTGCTTAAAAAGTGCCTTATTTTATTAGACTGTGGAATGTAAATCCCCCTTTCAAAATTCATATAGCATTTCCAATTGTAAGATTGTTTTATGTAGTGAACTTATTATTACATATGCATATTCTAGTGGCCTCTATAGACTTTTAATTTAAAACATAAATTACATATCATTTCAAACTCCGATGTCTTTGACTTCAGTCACAGAACTCACTTCCAGGACTTTCTGCTGCTGCTGGCTTGTGGCAATATATCAGTCCTCCCAACAGGAATGTGTACAGGACAAATTAGTGAATGTAATTTTAGCCATATGAGGTCATCACAAATATAGCCTTAGCTCTTCCTAAAGTGGACTTCATTGTTAATATAAATATATATCTATAATTACTGACATTTATATTATTTGGCTCCTGTCCTAAGTTACAGATGCAGTGATCATAAAAGGGTCTTGCAAGCCCTTACCTAAGCGAACCATGCTTACTGATTACCTTCCATGTTTCTGGGTTCCTGTAAATAAAGTTACTCATGTATTTATAAGCAAGTCAAAATCTGTACACATATTTCCAAAAGTGAATTATCTTGCTCTTTGGGGCAAACAGTACAGTCTACTGCTTGGAAAAGAACACTGAGATTAAAGCCATCCAGGATTCTTCCCAGCTCCTGCAAGGACACGTACTCTCCTGTTTCACTGGATATCCAATTTAAACACTAAATACTTAACCCAGTCACATTTTTAAACTGTTTGAAGCCCTAAACCAGAAGATCCTATGCGAGTACAAGGATGCATCACTTTAAAGTAACAAACGGCTGTTGATTTTCCATCACCATTTCCAAAGAGACTGGGATCAGAGGGTTTGTTTTAAAAGCCTAACTGTTGGTTCAATATGTGTAGCTTGCAAGACACGAGGACCAGCAAAGTGCAGCATGGAAGATCTCAAGACAAAGCAGCAGCCTCAACATTTCTCTCTAATGAGAAAAGAGGACAGTCAAGGACCCATAGGAATGCAGTATTTGGGGAGAGAATCAAGACTCCTTTCATGAATGGAGAGATAACCCTGATGAATACTGGACTACCTGCTATCTTAGGGGCATGTCTAGGTTTAAGAATGATTTGGATCACAGGCTGTAACATTTTCCAGACATTCAGATTGCAACTACTAAGCCAGCAATTTTATGCTTTCCGTTCCCTGACTCCAACGGTACCGCGATATAAGCAGCCAGATTTTCTTATGCATTGTGTTTTTTATCCATTCAGCCAAAATTAACAGTCTTTGAGGAAAACGTATGCCAAGTGAATTTAAATCTTGCGGACTCAAATCGACCTAAAGTTGATGGATACATTCATGCCTACTGCTGAAATCTACCAATTATACAGAACTATGTTAACTTACCATAGAAACATCTCATCTAATAGCACAGATGATGTTGAACTAACTAATTACATTATGGCACATAGACAATGAAAAACATAACGAAGATGACAGCACAGCAACAGCAGATGCTGCACAAAAGAAAAATTAGAAAAATATTGCTCTGCAAAATGCTCTCAGTTAAGGTTTCCTCTGTTAAAATTAATCACAAAAATTAGTGAAGATCAAATTTCAGAAAAAGATATGAACATTGTAATGGTATTTGGAAGACGTCATTAAGCCATTTAAAACTCTGCTCCTTGAGAAGGTAATTCCCATTTTTCGTATCACTATCAGTTTTAAGACTAGTAAACATTTTAGTACCTATGGCAGAGTTTCTTGGTAGAATATCTTTTCCAGCAAGGAGAGGTCCTGATGGCTCTTCCAGAGTCTGAGTTTGGTAGCTTCCAGCCATTACAGGCTTAGATAATTAGACAACTTAGATTTTATTATAGCTTGGCATTTGCTCTATTCTTGTGCTCTTAGCTGTCAGAGAGCTAGAATAACAGTGACTGTTGATTATCTGTAGCATGGCTTGTTACTTTATATATTTCAAATTGTACCAGATCCTAAATAACAAATGTAAAACTGCTGAGTATGTTTAAATGTAATACGTACATGGAGATTACATCCAGATGATATATTTCATAGACCTATGCTAAAAAAAAATTGTATTATTTTTAACCACACCACCAGTGCTCTTCCGCCTTACCTCGTGGAAGCTGTCCGCGAGCTCCCAGCCCGCTTTATGCATGGGGGCTGCAGAGAGAGACAGAAACAGACTTTTCTCCTGCATTTCAATCGTACCTGTGCTGCCATTCAAATGTCAGCGTTTTACTTGCTATATAATTGGAAACAAAACACATCTACGGTATCCTATGTTTTCCCCAAGTGCGTTTTTCCTAGCTAGGCATTTTTTTCCTTAAGGATTAAATGGTTACTGGGCGCCCGCCTCCGTGGTCCAGCCGAGGCCAGGGATGCAGAAGCGGAGGAGGCCCACAGGTGGCGATGTGGTTAACGTACACCTGGGCCGTGCTTCCCAGGCCCGAGTTACCAGCCGGCCCGTCAGAGGGAAGCCGCTCCGCGCGCTCGTGCCAGCGCGTATTTGTAAATAAGCGCTGCCGGCCGGGGTGCCGTCCGCCGCCGCGGGTGCACCGCCCTGTGCGAGCCGCCGGCGGGAGCGGGTTTGCAGTACTTGGTTGGCTCGGACAAGGGGGAGCCGGCGAACTCGTGCTTCAGCCACGCTGCCATCACCGCGTATTTGACAGCAGCCGTGCAGCGGCGGCCCCGCGTGGTGCCGGGGTGCCCTGCCCCCGCCGCGCCGCGGTCAGCGCCGGCCTCTGCGCGGTCCGGGCCGCTGCAGCACCGCGGCGCCCCCCCCCCCCCGCGCGCGCTGCGGTGGCCGCTGCTGACGTCAGCGGGCTGGAGCCGCCGAACTGCCCGGGGAAGTTTCGCTGTTGTTGCACAGCTGCGGGCGGCGCGTGCTCTGCCCGCCCCGGGGGGCGCGCGGTGCGGCAGGGGCGCGCGTGCCCCGCGCCAGCCGCGAGCCCTCCCGACAGCGCCCAGGGAGGAGCTGCCCGCGGGGGTAACGCCCGCTAATTGTGTTGCATTTACGGGTATTTTTATCATTTCGAGGGTCTTTCTTAGCCGCACGGTACTGCCGTACTTCCGCTTATCAGGCGTGCTGCCTTAGGCCTCAAAGCCGTGCGATCGGTACGTGGGGTTTTGCAGTTCTAAGTGCCCTGCTGAGCGTTACTGCCTCTGACCGGCTGTCAGCCCCGGGCCTCTGCCTCAGGAGCGCAGCGGTCTTCCCAAGTGACGAGCCGCGCCGCTGCCGGCCAATTGCGGCAGTTTAACCCTTCTAAACCTTTACAGGGCGCTAATGATAGCGGGCCTGATCCGGACGCGGCTTCCTCAGCGAAGCGCCCCGTCGGTTTCACCGGGGGATTTCTGTAAGCCGGTGCCCGACACGGCCGCCGCCACCCGCGGGGCGCGCCGGGCACGTCCCTCACGGCCTCCTCCGCGCCCCGCCGCGGGACCCGCTGCCAGCCCGCCCCGAACGGGGCTGCGCGGCCCCGGGGGCAGGACGCGGCCGCAGCACCGGGGGGCACCGGCAGGGCGGCGCGGGCCGCACCTCCCCTCAGCGCCCCCGGCCCCGCCGCGGGGGGAGCGCCCAGCCCGCGGGCAGAGCTCCGGCGGACGACGCCGCCCGGGCGGAGTGGGCCTGCCCCCGGCGGCGGCCGAGCCCCGGGGCGGCCGGGACGGCCCCGCGCCGCCAAGTTTCTCAACTGGTGGCCGGGAGCGGAGGGGAGCGGAGCGGAGCGGGGCGGGGCGGGCGGGGCCCCGGCGGCGCCCCAACGGCCGCGCGCGCGCCTCTCCTCAGCGCCCGGGCGGGCGGGCGGGCGGCGCGGCCACCGCTGCCCACCTGACTCCGTCCTTCCTCTCCATTCCCCTCCTCCTCCTCCTCGCCCCCTCCCTTTCTCTCCCCCCCCCCCCTTTTTTTTTTTTTTCCCCTCCCCTTTCACTCATTCCTTTGTCTTCTCGGGGATTGGCAGGTTTTATTATTCCGCCTGAACAAGCCGGGGGCGGATTGGCTGCGGCGGGCTGACGGCGGAGCCGAGCCGGAGTGTAGTTGGGATTCTGCTCTGTCAGTAACACATGTGTGAGGGGCAGCGGGAGCACACGCACACGGACACACGCGCACACACACACGCACACGCGCGCGGGCGCGCGCAGGGACACACGCACTCACTCCCTCGCTCCCTCACACGCGCTCGGGCGGGCGGAGGGGCCGCCTCCCGCGTCCTGCCCGCGCCGCCGCCGCAGGATCCCCGGCAGCAGCTCCCGCCTGGCCCTTCTCAAACTCGCCGGCTCTCGCCCTCTCCTCTGAGGCGCCTCGGCGGGCCGCGGCCGGCCGGCTCCGCGCCGCGGGAGGCTCGGCAGCCGCCACAGCCCAGAGAAGGGGGCGGAGGTGGTGGGGGGGGGGCGGGGGGGAAGCGGTACAAAGTGAAGCCACATTGCCAAACTTACCCGGCGATTGCAGCAGCGAGCGGCGGCGGCGCCCTGCGTGTGCAGCTCAGCGGCAGGGACTGAGCTCTGCAGCTCCCCTCCCGGGAAGCGGGAGCTGGAGGAAGGACCCAGGCAGACGCCTCTCATAGAAATATCTATATTTTTCCAGCCTGGGCTGCCCCTTACCGGGCGGGGGGCTCCCTCCAGCGCTCCCGAAAGCCAGAGAGAGGGCGAGCGCTGTGTTTGTTTCTTTGCAAGGAGACCTCCTCAGGCACCCCGAGCGACGTTGCTCCCCGGCCTTTTGCAATATAGAGGGGAAGCAGGTAAGAAGTGCCGGTAATTACCCCTTATCTCCCCCGTACGTGTGCGCGGTCGCATGCCCGCGCCCCCTGCCCGCCGCCGTCCCGCGCTGCCGCCGCGGCGGAGGGGCCGAGCGGGGCGCCCCGGGCGCCGGGGGAGCCTCGGGCCCCGGGCATTGTCGCGGCCCCCGCGTACAAAGCCTGGCGGCGGCCGCCGCTCAGGGCGGCTTTCCTTCCCCCCTTCCAGCTGCCGCCGGGAAAGGGCTCTGCCCGCCTCGGCTGTGAATGGAGGGGCCGGGGGGGGGCCGGGCGGGGGGGCTGGGGCACCCGCTTCCCCCGTAGTAAACACTATTCTGAAACAGTGGCAGAAAAGATCAAAGTGAGCTCTCATTTCTCTTCTCTCCAATTCCCTTCCTGCCCCCCACACGGTCTTTTGTTTCAATCCAGGAGAAATCCGGTGAATCACCTAATTAAAACCAAGACATGAATTAAGCATCCATTTTTGCACTACAAATTGCCAGCTCTCCGCTTGTCCCTCCCTTGGTCTCCATTAAAAAAACACCAGAGACGCTGTTAAAAGGGGGGTGGGGGGGGCGGTATTTTGCCTTTAGCTTCCAGCTCTGCTTTCTATTTCACTGATTCCTATCCCAGGACCTAAATTGCTTGGCTGTGTAATTACTAGAGTAAGCCTATTTAACTTAAAAGCTTTTCCCCCCCCAACTCTAAATGAAACTTGATGAGGGCCCGTCCTTAGTTATCAAGGGAGTCACTTTCTGGTCAGTCCTCTTGATTCATCTTTTTAGATTTAATCAGCATTAAGGTATTGCTTGTCCTTAAGAGCTTTAGCTTAATGGGGTTACTGGATGGTTTTCTCAGTGTAACGTTTCCCGGTTTATATTTATATATATTTGCCTTCGACAAAGACGGGCTAAGGAGGTGGCATGGAGTCTTTCTTCTAAGAAATCCGGAGTGATTTAAAGCGTAGGGAAACGGTTTAAAGACTCGAAGCAGGAAATGCAGATTCATTTAGGCTGTAGCTGGAAACTGTAACAAAAGGCAATTCCTTGAACAAATGCATCAGAAATCAATTTACATAAAGGTATATGATGCGTTCGGATAAATGCAATGCTAATGGCTTTTAGAGTGGTTTTCTTTCCAAAGTCTCGGGGTTTTTGTTACAGCTTAATTGGTGCAGTTCTGGTTTATTGTGCGGTCACTGGACTTACCTCCAGGTACTCTTTCTGAGGAAATGTGTGTTTAAAATCGGTCTCAGTTCTCTTGCTGCTGCAGCCGAGTTGGGCCAGTGGCAGGAAAAGTTCGTCCTCGCTGCTCTGGAGGTATCGGTCTGAAGGTCCTTAGCAGATAGCCAGATGCCTCGGCATGAGCACATACGGCTTACAAAGGACAAAGACAAAACATGCTGCTTAATTGGCAGTAAATAACTTGATCTTTTTATAGTATAAGTGACTGGAGGAACACCGGGAGTTTATTGGACTCTGGATTGAAGGCAACAAATTAATCGGTTTAGAGTAAGCTTTATGAATTGATTCCTATATTATCTCTCGGTTGTCCTGCTTGCATAAAGCATTTATTAGAAAGTGAAAAATGCCCTTAGTAGCAGTTTTGGGGCGGCCAGAGTAACTCCAGCCGGAGCGGTGCACTTCATTATTCTGCTGCTTTCCTATGGTCGGTAAACTTTTTTTTTTTTTTGGGGTAACAAAGCTTTAGCATTTAAACTGCTGATCAAGGGCAGATTAGGGAGACAAAAGTTGAGTATGTTTGTGTAGGAAGTTAACAGGCGTCCTAAAGTTCAATGATCTATTATTCAGGCCAGTGTCCTCAGTCTGGAGTGTTTTCTCTTGGTGTTTTGAAGTCTCCAAAATGAAACAACAAACCACCAAAAATATAAAATCCCGATGTCGGGACGGCCGGTCCCGAGCCCCTCGTTACCGCCCCGAGCCTGCAGAGTCTCTCCTAGACTGAAAAACCAGTTTCACAACTTTACTTTTTTTTTTTTTTTCACTCTTCACACACTTTTTTTTTTTTTTTTTTATAAGCAAAACAAACCCCGGGACTGTTCCTGACTTGTGAGCTGCAGCTGCACAAGCCCGGAGCGGGGGGGCGGCGGGGCGCGCTGTGCCCCCCACGCCCGCCGGTGCCCCGCCAGCTGCGCGGCCGCGGGCCTGCCCCGTGTCCCCCGGCGCGGCGGGGCCCCCGCGGGGTGCGGGGTCGCCGCCGGCCGTGGCTGACCCGCCTCCGCCCCTCTCTCCGCGCAGGCCATGGTGAACCCCGGCGGCAGCTCGCAGCCGCCCCCGGTGACGGCGGGCTCCCTCTCGTGGAAGAGGTGCGCCGGCTGCGGGGGGAAGATCGCCGACCGCTTCCTGCTGTACGCCATGGACAGCTACTGGCACAGCCGCTGCCTCAAGTGCTCCTGCTGCCAGGCGCAGCTGGGGGACATCGGCACCTCCTGCTACACCAAGAGCGGCATGATCCTCTGCAGAAACGACTACATCAGGTGAGGCGCCAGCGGCGCGCAGCGGCCAGCCTCGAGGGGCTACTTCCCCCCTGCACCCTGCCTTTCCCCCCTTGTTGCCCCCCTTTATTTCTGGCGGTGGGGTGGGCTGGCTCAGGATCGCGCCTTCATTAGGAGCGGAGAGACATGCGGGTGCGGATGTTAGCGCCTAGCCCAGGGCGCAGTTGCGACTGCCAAGTGGAGGGAAGAGTTGAGGGGTGTGTGTGTGTGTGTGTGTGTGTGTGGAACCACGACTTGTAACTTTAAAGTGGTTTGTCAGCACAAAACAAGTCCTAACTAAAAATAAACAGCAATCAGAGAGGCTAAATTAATCTGCTTTGTTGTAGTGTTGAAGGAGAAGTGTGCATATCTGAACGGTAAATGTTAAAATAGTAGGGCTTAAATAAGGCTGTGGCAGAGGTGCTAAATAATGAAATGCCTGCCTTTAGTATCTGATTAATTATGATATTTACATAAGCACCTTTAAACTCCTTTGAGTGGAAACAGAATGACTCATTCTCTGTTCTCCTTGTGAAAGAGCTGATTAACCGTCAGTTGGAGGGCCACCGATTCTTATAGCCAAAACCAGTAGTATAACGTGTGTCCTCGCATTGTTACAGAGAGCCTTTGAACTGACGTTCTTCTTAACTTCCAGAACAGAAAATGCAGAGGAGAGGATAGGAGGGTTACACTTTTGCCCTCTCTATTTCTTACCTCTTTCTTTTTTGAAGCTGTTTGCTTTAAATGCCACAGATTTGGGTAAGGGGAACTAGGCCTTATTAATCTCGCATCTGTTGGGGTACAGTGAGATTATGCAGAGTATCCCTTCCAACAAGTTTCCAATATAATTAATAGAAAGAATTCATGAGGTCAGGTGCCCGTACGATCTTTTCAGGTGAACTCAAGCTACTTAAACTCATTAATTTAAAAGGAGGCATTTTGAAGGATTACACATTTAATTTGAGTAAATGGTTTGATAGACTGATGCACATGAATGCTTCAAGGAGGTGTTTTATTTCAACATTCGGTAATTAAAAAAAACAACAAAAAAGCCCCATACCTTCCCAGCATAACCAAAACAGTTAAAACAAATTGTGTTTTGTTTAAATGCTTCTGGCTTCTCATTTACAGTAAATGTCAAGAGTTTGACCCAGGTTTTTCCTTCTCCTTGATGGCAAACAAGTTCCACTTCTTTCTGGGGGAAAAAAGAAAAATCAGCCATCAAAGGTTACAAGTTTGCTTATGTTGTAAAACTTCTGTTTCACAGATCTGTGACTGTACTGATGTGTGCGTATGTTTGGAGACCTCCTTGGTCTAAAAGGACAGAGTTAAGGCTTGATTACTCTGATAGTGCAGCCTCTGTCCTGGTACGTGGCTGCATCTCCAGTCAGTTAAATAGATCAAAGACAGCCCTCACTATCTTTGAGGAATGAGAACCTTAGCTTTGCTAGTTTGAGAGATATTTTTAGAGAGAAATGCTAGAAAATCAGCACATGGTGGGGTGGGGGTGGGGGTTGTTTAATGGCGCTTTTCGGTCATCATCCTAAGCAACAAGCCTAAGCCTGGCAGAATTGTAATTAAATAGAGCAGAACGGTGTTAGGGAAAGTCTCGTTTGAAGTGGAAAAATTGACACTACTGTTAAGATGCACTGAATAGTACAGATTCATCACTCGACCAACACCATCAAACAAACCCTCATGTCTGATTACTACTAATTAAAAAGAGAAGATACGTCCACTGTATCCCAGAGGCAAGTTCAGGCAAGCTTATCACAGTCCTCTGGTTTTGTGTTGCCAAAAATTAATACTCGTTTATTTTAATGTAGGCGATTATGAATAGGATGCTTTATCAGATGAGGGTTTTGAATTGATCTCCTTGTTCTATCGCCTGACTTCTCTTTAGATCTGTGTAATTTGACTTGCAAAAATAACTCTGACAGATGCTTGCTGAAACTTGAACTGGACACCGTACACTCAAGATGGGGTAGGACGGCCTGGCCCTGCCAGGGCCGAGCTAACTTGGAGCTTTCCTGCTAGAAATGGACTTCGCAGGTTTCCACGTGGGTCCTGGTGGCATGAGTGAGGCCCCTGCCCTTCTCTTGTGTGAAATGGCCTGTTTGGTTGTGGAGGCGATGCCACCCCTTTGGCACTGACTCTCCAGTTCCCCTCCGCCATCCTCCCCCCTCTTAATTTCCTGTAGGGCTTCTGGGGTGGCACATTCCCCTCCCCAGGCCAGAGCCACGGGCACGGCTCTTAATGGGGGGGGGGGGGGGGGGGCAGGTGAGACTCTGCCAACAAAATGAGAAAGGGGATTGATGGGCCCAGCAGGCGCCAGGTGAAAGGGACCTGCCTGCTTCGGGCCAGGACCACGGGGCTATTTATTAATGAGCTTTTTAGCCGCCTGAGGTTGTACATGGGGTTTTTTGGTTGTTGTTTAAACAACACAACACTCCCCTTCCCTTCCCCACCCCCCCGGCAACAAATTAGCCGTGTAGCTACGGCCGCAGCTTTCGTTGAAAGCCAAGGTTCCTGGGAAAAGAGAGGGAGGCGAAAACCCCGGTCCCTTCCCCTCCCTCCCCACGGCGAGCAGCGCTTGCAGGGAGGGGAGCGGAGCGCAGCCCTCCCAACCTTAAGATGCCAGATAAAGCAGCAGCGTGGCAGCGAATCCGCACAATTAAAAGCTTTAATTAGTGTCTCCTCCATTTTCTCTTAGTTCTGATAGGTTTTATCTAATGAGATCTGGTCCCTGGCTTAGATCTGCTCGGAATGACGTGTCCGAAATGAATGAGAGCCGCGTCGCAAACAAAACATTTAATTAACAAAATTGGCCTCTAAGAGCGAGCAGGGAGTGGTGGGGAAGGGGAAGGGGGGAGGCTGCCCAGGCGCGTCTTAAAGGGGCAGCGCCCGCGGCCCGGCCCCTCCCCAGGCGCCCGCTCCTGGCAGCGGCGGGGGCGCAGCCCGGCCGGCCCCGTGGGCGGGGGGAGCCGGACCCGGCGGCGGGGCGCCCCGGCCGCCCGCCCGCAGCCGCAGAGGGGCCGCGCCGCGCCGGGGAGGGGGCCGCCGGGCTGCGAGTTCATTTCCCTGGTAATCAGCGGCAAGCTGCTATATTCAGGGAATGCTGTCCCTTTAATTGAACAGGCTAGGTAATTAAATGGCACTTTTCCAATAGGACGTGCTAGGTAAATCTAATAGTTGGTTATTTAATATCACTTTGAAGTCTGCCCACTCAAGCACAATGACAGCACAGGAGCATGTGAACTATTAGCTAGGAAAAAAAAAAACCCCAGGATCTCAAAAATTAATTAAATCGCATGCAATTTAGGGGGAACGTTTATCTTGATTTGTCATAACAGAATTAATTCAAGGCCTCCAATTCACTTGGGGGCAGATCTGTTACTCTGAATTAACCAAGCGTAATTTGGCTGTTTTTTTTTTTTTTTTTCTCCTTCCCCTTCTCTAATGCAGCACTTGCCATTATGCACAGCCCCCCTTTTAAGTATCAATAGCTTCTGGTGCTTTTAAGGTGCTTGGTCTCTAGTTATTCTGAAGTACCTTTAATGGACTTGGCTCCAGGCATAATTTCTGTGTTGCCTTTCTTTGTTACATTTAATATAGCTGGTGCAGAATTTAGATTAAATATAGGGAATGTACAGAAACACCAATCGCTTCTGGATCAGTAGGTCTGGATGTGCATTTCTCTTTGCTAGGGCTTGGAGTTACATATATATGTGGGCACAAATGTGCACCCTGTTGTGAAAGAATCAGAGCACTTAAATCTGTCTCCACAATTTTGGAAACAACTGGAACCTTATTTTGTTTCTGTAAGTTGCTAGAGATGTGTTTCTACCGATACTGAATTTTGAGCAGCAAGATGAGAAATTGGGCTGAAAAGATTTCTTGCTGCCTCCGTTCCCACTCTTGTGGAAGTTCTAAAAAACAAAAAACCCCAAACCAAAACCAAACAAAAAACCCCCAAACCAAAACACCAGGAGTGTTTGGGGGTGTAGGGAATGCTGTGTTGGAACCACACAGTAGTTAATTTAAGGTGGCTCAGTAAAATGCTGCTGAGTGTAGAAGAGCTGCCTTGTCCGTATAGGGAACCTCTTGATGTTTGTGATTGATTGCATTGCCCAAATGTTGAAATATTAATGACCTTCTTGGACTGAGGACCCAAAGAGGAAACTAAAACCAATTCTGTCATCACAATTAAAGAGTCCCCTGGCTTTAATTAGCCTGACCTGGGGTATCTCTACCCATTGCTGCAGTTAAAGAGAAAAGAGCCCATTAAAGTCCAGTCTGAGACCGATAGCTACTTAATTGAGCACCTAAAGCCTCAAGCCTTTTAAATCAAATACTGTCCTGGACAGTCCCCCCGGTTAGATAATTAGCTCTCCAGCCTCTCAGAAACCATGTGAAACAACTTTTTCAGTAACGAATAGTTACTGTGGAAGACTTCCTTTACTGGTAAGGAGGAATAACATTTTTTTAAAAGATAGACCATTAACAGGAAAAAGGTTTTTACAGAACAAAGCCGTAAAACTAGAGAAGGAAGAATAAGCTTCATTTTCCTGGTACATAATAGAAAGCTGTGGAAACGTGTTCTGACTTGGCATGTAACTTTTAGGAATTTTAGCAGAAGATTCGGCTGAAGTGACTTTCCAAACCAGAATTGTTCTGGGAACATGCTTAGGGAAAACCTAAGATGTGTGGAAAGCCTCTGGATGAGTTTGACTTCATTTATTAGGATTCACAGTCATTCAGGGTGCACGACCACTTCTCATCAGAGAGAATTGTATAACAAATGAATGCTTGATGAAGACAAGTAGTGCAATGAGATCACTGTTCTGAAAGCTGTGCTTTCAATTGGGTGGTGCAATTGTATGGGGATTGCAGGAAAAGAAACCGCTCGCTACGTTCAGATTCTCCTGGACAAGTGGCAGTGTCTGTTCGTCTTTTCCTTCCTTCCTCCACCCTACCCAGCAATACCCTTGAAGCTACCCCCTTGCCCTAGGTTTTCGGATCTTTGCTCTAGAAATGTAACAGTGCCTTGCTGCCTCCTCTTGCAGTGCTTCCTGTGCACCTTTTCTGTGTGCCAACTTCATTGCTAGTAACAATGGAGGAAGAAAAATGCGTATCGTAAAGCTTTGGAAGTAACCTCAATACATCACGTAACTACTCGGAACTGGTCCTGATTTAGAAGATGCCCTAATAATGGACCCATAGTTTCCAGACAGTTTAGTCCCTTTGGCTGGAGGTCCTGACAATGTATTAGTTCAGCTTTCCCTTTGTAACCACTGTGATTCTGCAAGAACGTGTCAATGTGTCGTGGATCTCAGACTAATTAGTTTTGAAATGGAGTTTTGATTGAACTCTTCAAATCGATGCTGCTGCAAAATTTGTTTCTCAGCTTCCTATTAAAAGCCATCTTAAGGGGCAGTTTTACTACTCTCTTTGTCGTTCAGTCGATACATTTAATAACAACTTACAGGCTATTTTCAATAAAGTGGCGACAGCAAATTAGTACTTTGAACATGACAAGCCTCCTCTGCAAGCTCAGATTCTGAAAATTCAAAGCAATTATTTTTATACAGAGGCACGCTGCAATCATTCAGATTACGGGTATTCTGTTGTAATGCGTCTCCTAGGTTGACACAAACAGAATTTTATGACTTTATTTGGACAGGAAGGAGATGCAAATATTAATATTTATTATGACACCAATACGCTAATTTGTAAATCCTATTACTATGTTTTACATCGTGCAGAAAAGTGGGTCTGTGACCCTGCCAGCTAGTTCAGTTTCCTTTTTTGCTGCAAAATGATTGTAGTAGTCTTTATAAATATTTGTGTATATTAGAGACACGCGCAAAAGCAAATAAAGGTTTTCTAATTCTAGCTAACGCAGCCTGTAAAAGTAGAACTCAATAATCATTATTGTATTATATTTTGAATCGATGCGTTGTGCCTTTAAATGGATTTGAAGAATTATGTATATATTTTTCTTCACCACTCTTCTGCCTATTTCCCCCCTCCCCCCACTGCGTGTGCCCCCCCAATGGCAGATGTTGTGGTCTCATTTGATTGCATAGGAAAACTGCAGTGATACAGCAAACACCCAGAGAGATATGATGACAAATGGGTCCAGATCCCGGTAAATTACTTTCTGCTCAAATCGAAATTTCATTCAGTTTGTTGCTAGCAGAGATGAAGTAATCTAAATTGTGGACTCAGGAGCAGATAGGGGGAAGTTGGAGCAAGCATTTCATTATCAAGAGAGAGAGAAGGTTAGGATGAAAGAGATGAGCAGAGGCAAATCTAAAGTGTTGACACCATGATTGAAAAGGTTAACCCATACACATTATATATCAACCTGGATAGCAGAGAGTTTCTAATGGAAACTCTGCGCTGATGGAGGTTTACTGGAGTTTCAATACACTGAGCATGATGTCTTCTTAGATATACAATCAAATCCTCTTAACCCTTTTGATGACTCATATCTCAAGATATGATTAAAGTACAAAAGAGTTCTTCATATAATTTCAAGGACACAATGCATTTAAACTCCAGTCATGAATTGTATCTTTTTTTTTTTATGATGAACCCAGTAATCTGATAAAATGTGTGTAGTACAGAATTGTTTGTGTTTCTAGAGGTGTAAGTCAATATTTCTGATTAAATCCTGTGTAGCCACATCCAAGGTAGGGTGAAGGCACCAGTTGTTACACAAAACCATACTTTTTCATATTATGACACGTAAGCAAGTTGGAAGACAGGGGTCAGAAGTCTGAAATAGTTGTGTAATAAACCATTGCAGTGATGCGCAAAAATGCTCAGAGCCTCCTGTGTATTAAATTATTCATGATCATCACCTCTGTTTCAGGTTATTTGGAAATAGTGGTGCTTGCAGTGCCTGTGGACAGTCCATTCCTGCTAGTGAGCTGGTCATGAGAGCACAGGGCAACGTCTATCATCTTAAGGTGAGGGGGTTTTCCTGTGTATTTCTTTTTAGTAGCCGATTAGTACTGCCGTGCTTCTTTAGTATAAAAATCTGCATTTGCTTATGAATGAAATGCAAAGCAATAACTAGAAATATGAGTATATATTATAAAGCTTCCCTCAGTGTGTAGCTTTGTTCCCTCGTAATCGGTAAAACTATACTTGAGTTATGTACTGCATAGTCCCAACAGGTAAGGCTAATGCCATATTTGGAGATGCTAGAAACCAAGCAGCTCCATATCTCAACTGTACTTGCAGTCTCTGAAGTGTAATTTTCAAACCTGCAGCATACTTAATTTGTGCTGTAGTTTCACTTGCTGTCTCTTTCCTTTTTCAGTGTTTTACATGCTCTACCTGCCGGAATCGCCTGGTCCCCGGAGATCGGTTTCACTACATCAATGGCAGTTTATTTTGTGAACATGATAGACCTACAGCTCTCATCAATGGCCATTTGAATTCACTTCAGAGTAATCCACTACTGCCAGACCAGAAGGTGAATACTCAACAATTACTAATAAGCTTTATTAGAGCTAAATGAAGATCAATTTCTTTTCATTCTAATAGCGGACATTCCCCACCCCTGCAAGGAGACCCTTAAGTAACTGAACTTACCCTACATAACTTAGGCATGGGGAGAAAATATTAACCCCTTAAATACGACATATAGGGTGGGTCAGTTTATTTTGGTTTGGGCATGTGTATCTGTAAAGCTGTTGAACTCCTTATGTACAAAGCGAAATGGAGAGCATGCGTTAATATAAACTCTTAACAAAGAGAAGTATTTTATTTCATAATCTTGAAATTAAGGGCTCCAAGAGAGCAGGTTTCTGTGGGAGAAAAATTAGATCCTTTAATATGGAAATAAATGTCTTGTGAAGAGAAGGTTCCTGAACTAAACCAATGCATTTCACTTTAATATTAAGGTTTTAGTTGAGGAGGCATGCTGGGGTACTCTTTCAGAAGTATTTTCTTGTCTGTTTTGTATGTCATAACTCAGATTTAAAAACCAAAGTGCTATTTTCTTATCGCTCCATAACACTAATAGCTCAACTAGAGATTGTGTATCTCTGTGGTTGATAGCTCTTGGTTTCTAGCTAAATGAGTAAATAATGACTGTACAAATCATATAGAGAAAAAGGAGGGGAAAAAAATTCAGATCAACAGTTGTCCTGTAACTCTGAAACTAGATAGTTTTAGATCTATTTTAATCTCCTTAATAAGTCCTAAAGCTATGCAAGTGAGTGCATTTTGATAACTGCTGTGCCTAATTTGTAACAATTACTGTCAACCTTGAGTTAAGAGACTGTTCATTCCACCCTGGTCCAGAAAAGAGTGAATGTATGACTCTTGCACATAATTTTATTCACATCATATTTCATACTGATTATGTATTGATGACATTGATTCATTTACTCTTTACAGCGCCACTTGCATGGATATTAAATCTTATTGACCACAGATGAATTTTAATTTCAGATTGGTGATAGATTTTTCCATCAGCTCTGATAGTATATTTGACTTTTTCATCATTAACCCAGGCAATCACACAGCACTGAGTTATTGCAATGAAACAAAAAGTGCACACTTCAGTTGGTAATTCTTTATAGATTTACAATAGGAACTTCATTAATGTCTGTAAGGATCACAAAAAATAACATTTATCTGCAAATAGGAATTCGGAAGATTAAAAAAATCTGGGACAAAATGCTAGGCTGATCTATTCTGTAATGTACAGAGTATTTTTTAGTGCTTTTAGTTAGCAGAGAAATACGTCCAAGAAAACACAACCTGTTTTTTTCATTTCCATGAATTTTTTGTTGTGTTGCTACATTTCAATATCTGTGTTTGCTTTTTTTTTTCTCTGCATAAATTTGCTGATTAATTTTAAGTATTATTTCAGGTCTTATACAGTGAATGTAATTACATCAAAATAAAGCATGGACCTTTTTTATTTACTTAATTTGTCAATCGAGGTGATGAGGGAGTTGAGTACAAGAGTCCTATATAGTTAGGCAGAACAAAGATAATTAAGATTGGAGGAGAATGTGCAGCTTCTTCTCAAGGAAGTACAAATACAGTTAAAGATTCATAGATTTATGCTGTTGTGAATTTTAATGAAACAAATCTGTAATATAGACTAGCTAGCAGTGAATCTGTTAAATGAATATTTATAGGTATCCCATTTCAAAATATAGGTAAAACCATTCATCTTTATACACTGCAGTAAAAGGTTTACCATTCTGAGAGAGTGGTTTATCCACTTGTCTTCTACGAATGTAAAGTTTAATGTAACTTCAAATAGGTGTCTAAATTGTCATTTAGTTTTATCAGTTTCTTACTATGCCTTAGCAAAACATAAAAATGATTTAGTTGCAATAAAAGCAGTAGACATGATGAGGAACATAGAACATGGAAAAGAGAAGTAAAATTGGACCAGGCTTGCAGAGCTCACAACTGTAGACACCTGGTAGAAGCTAAATGCAGAGAAAATGGTGAGAACAGGCTTTTATTAGTTCCTGTCACCGACTATTAAATGCATTGCTACAGTCCATGATGAGGCATTGAAGAGGTATTAATTAGGGAGATGGCTGGGGGGAGAATTTTTTTTGTGGTTTTTTTTTGTAACGTAATCTCTCTAGGAAATGGTGTAAGCTTTCCTACTGAGAGGAGAACCCCACCTGAACCCCAGAAAACTGGAATGTAATTGAGGAGACAAGTTCATAATTCATAGATTTGTCAGGTTTTCTGGAGTTTTAGAAGCTACAGGGGCAATTGCCAAACGAGTCGGGGTTTTTATGTTGGCTTTTTAGTAGTCTAAAGATGTTTACATCAGAGATGTTTTCCAGAAAGCTGTGTATTTTAGGGCCGCTAATTAAAAATGTTCTTCCACTATGACAGAGTTGGCTGTAACAGATACTTTTTGTTAAATGTTAAAGATCAATCAGTCTCCAGGTTATTCTGCTACTGGAGATCATAGACGTAGAACATTCACAGGGTTTTTTATTAAACTGAAGAGATTGAGACATACTGCCAGCATTAAAACACATTTTTGTTGTGTATGTGAAGGTGGCAGTTACGAACTCACTATTGTCTTAATATGGTTCACAGGTTAATACCTATGGGTGATCGGTGCAGGCAGAAAGGGTTGCATGACCTAACTTTGTTTAAAAACTTGCTTTTCTTTTTAAGGAAGCAAATGCAGTGACATTGGCTATTCCTGCCTTTTGCTTCCCTGAGGCAATTAATGCATGTCAATTGTAACTTCCCATGGCTTGCTGTGTAGTTTAAAAAAACCCCGTTTTCTCCAAGCTTGGTACTGCTTGCCTGCAGAACGCAAACTCTTAGTTTGTGACGTCCTGTGTGCTGTTTCATTTGGAGGGGCTGTATTGTCGAGAATTCTCTATGCTTTTTTGGTAGCGGTAGTATTCCTGTAGTATTTCTTATTTGCAATGGTATTACCACCTACTAAAATTCAATTTTCCACCAGTTGGCAATGTTTGTAGCAAACAGTTGTCTTCAGCTTCTATACTTTTAAATAAAGTATGAGTTAGATTACGTATCTCAGAGAAGATCTGAAAAATCTTCTAGTTTACATATCACTCAACAATTCCCTTGTAGTTACATAATTGGTGTTGTCTGTGTCCATAGTAGAAGATATTTGATGCTCATTTATTAAATATGCTTGCTGGCTGCTCCCTAATCTTTGTTCTGGACAGACAAATTACCTTTCTCACACTGAGCTTCAGCTCTGGGGAATTAAACCTCCAAGCTTCTACTACTTTAATTAGCTTGAAAGTGGGGGGTTGCAGTTACTAATAGACCTCAGGCTTTTAGTAACTTAGAGAAAGGGTGAAAAAAGAACTTCCTGGGAAGCACAAAATGTCATTTAAAACCCATAAAAATCTAATATATATTATTTCATTTTGGTAATTGCAAACAGATTGTATTTGAAGACTTTGGATGATCACTTCTATTTTATCCGTGAAGGTTTAGATTTTTATTGAGTTAGACACTTTTAATTATCACAATTCATTAACACCAGTGTGAAAGCACGTTTGACTTCATATATTAAAATGTTTATGTAACATTAACTAACACACCAGATGAGGAATTTTAAATGGGGAGGGGGGGAATCCTGAAATATCTATATTTAGCTCTTGTGCAATGCAGCATATTAACCAAAGTTGCCTTGGGAGGATATTGGCTGTACTTCTTATTTGCTTTACACACTATTTCTTCCAATTATAAGATCATATTACTGGCTTCTTCAAAGGCATGGCATAATGTTTCTTCCCTTTTAAAAGGGGCCCAGAAAAACCACCTTATTCACTGTACAATTTGTTACCAGAAAGTACATTTACTTATTGTTGTCGTCGTCGTCTCTCCCCACCCCCCACCACCCCCCCCCGCCCCTTTAGTAGTGAAACCACGGAAAATGTTTGCTTTTTGCTATTTGAAGTTGAAACATTAGCAGTGTGAATGGATAGTGTAGAATGCCTTAATCAAGTCACAGTTGGAAAGTAATCTAATAAAAAAGAGATTAGTGAATAAGGAAAAGACAAAAGCAGTCATGTTGTAGTTTCCTATCTCAAATTTAGTATTCTAGCTAAGATACCCATTTTTATTTCTTACAGGTCTGCTAAAAGGTCAGAGTAATGCAGAATGCGTGCCTTCATCTCAAATTTTGTTCATCACAGATGGATCCCATGTCTCCAAGTAGACAAGTCACCTTTGTAGCTAGCATCAATGCCAGCTCCATACCATTGCACCTTCTTTATTCTTGATTGCCCTTCCCACATTTATTGGTGTATTAAAATGACTGAATATGAACATTAAGGACTCCATGAACCTGGGCTAATGGGAGACTGTAGAGAAAATGAAAAAAGATCCACCGGAGGACATCTGGGGGGGGGCGGGAGGGTGGGGGGTGGGGGGGGGAAGATGACTAATGAAGCTAATTAAAAGAAGCATTGAAATCTGCTTTCTACCCTCATTAACAATTAGCAGGGCACTGGCCAGTTTGTACCCTGTGTTTTACCTTAACAACATTCTATTTGCTCTTTGTATATTTAAGTGTTGTAAGGAAATGTGTTTCAATCAAACTGAACATGAGATAAAGATGTGGCTTTTGTGATATTCTATCACAAACACTTTTATTGTATCTCTGTAAAATACAATGTATGTATGCATGTAAGTGTTTTTGTCCTAATGTTGCTACTTCCCATGGCAAAAAAAAAAAAAAAAGAAAAAGGAAAAAAAAAAGTCAGGCTCATAGCAGCTACTGTGTAGAAATTTTCACCTACTTCTAATTTGCTGAATGAAGAAAAATCTTTTATTTGTGATATTTTCAGAGACATTTGCTCTAGTATGGTGTATTTAAATAATAAAAAAGTAAAACAAACAACTCTGAACTGAGTATGGGTTTTAGAAGCTTTGCTTTTATTATTTTTTTTTAAAACCCTACGTTCAAAACATTATTCTGAAACTGTAACTTATGCAGTCATTACCTTAATTGTCAATTACCTTTAGAAGTAGCTTTTTGGTTTGGACAGGTTTTTTTTCTTACGCCAGTAAAGAATCTGTTAAACTACTTAACCATGCTACTTTTGGCAAGGATACAGAGCACTACTTCAAAATGATCTTTATTTTTCATTGAGAATCTTAATTCTGGTAACAGCAAGTACATTATAATTCATATTGCAGTGAATTATGGTACGCGTGTAGGTATCGTGGTCTTTTTCTATCCAGTTCCTTTCTGCAGAATCATCTGTGTTAAGGGTGTGCATGTGTCTGTGAGTGTGCAAGCATGAGAGTGTATGTATATACCATGAAAGGTCAAAGAATAATAAAATAAAAAAAAGTCTGTACCCCATGCTGAGCACTAGAATTGAGTATTCGTAAAAAGGAACACAAAAGCTATTCCAGCATAAAGTTGTGTTTGCTGTGGTAAGAGACTAACTTTTCAATGCTGATAATCTTAGGGAAAGAAAAATGCGTTTCCCGGGCTATTTCCAAGAACTAACTGATCTCAAATATGATCTGTTCTCTGGAAGAAGGGAGCAACTTCATTTAGTGGGTTTTTCCCATCAGCTGCTCAGTGGTAGAGCTGTGCAGAATAATTTCAAGAAAAAATTCTGACTTTTCTTGTTTGCAGCAAGAATACTAACTCAAATCTGTGGCTTTGCGTGGCTATGCTATGCCTTCCGTCAGGAAACTGCAAGCACCTAGAATGTGCCTCTGCTGCAATTAATAACAAATCAATATTAACTACTCTGTTGGAGAGTAATACATCTGAAATACATGATGATTACGTTTTCTTTTTTAATTCTGTTTTTGAAAAGGTGTTCACTGTTCAGCGTGCTCAGTTATGGAATGAGCTTGACTGACTTTTGTTGTGATGCCGATACACAAAAAGCTGATTTATAGATTTGTCTGTCTAAACAACCAAAAGCAGATTTTTTTTTCTTCAGATTCTACTTCGTGACCTCTAGTATATTGGAGGTCTGCTGAATTTCTTCTCTTAACACTTCAATGCTTGAGGAAAAATAGGACTGTTGCAGAGAAAAGAAAACGTCATAATGTACAGTATCGGACAAATGTACAGTAAAGACAAAAGAATACTTGCATAACATAAAGCAATAAAATTACTGAAGCTATACATGATTTTTTAATTAAATGCACTTACCTGTTTTTTAAGTAAGTTTCTAAGCTTTTTGATCTGGCATTAAAGTCTTTAGGTAGAGTTGTGCAAATTGTGCTGCTTCAATATCTTTGCAAAGACTTGAAGTCCATGAATACAGAATTCAAGTATTAGTGAGACTGTAGGCATCTTTTTATATTCTTTCAGTATAAGCATTCAAGGTACAGCGTTTAAATCTAACATGTACAGATCTTTGGTTGTCCAATATAACCTAGAAGTGCTAAGAAGATAGCTAATAACTTCTAGTAAGTAATGTAGTATAGCATTTAGTGATGTAGAGGTTGAAGTTCATTAACGGCTTTAAATAAACTATTATATGACTCGTTTGTAAAGCACAGCTACCTATTTAATAGCTTACTTTAAAAGCATTTCTTAAAGTTGCAGACCTATAAGATTACAAATGTCACTCATGTTAGCATAATCCACATGCAAGTGATGAAGCCTTTGCTTTGATGTGCTAAATTGGAGGAGGACTAATGGAGCTATGAATATACAATAGAACATATTTAAGTAGTATTCTTGCTTTAGGTAAAACACTTCCTTGAAACCAGAGGCGTTTCAGACAATAAAACAGGCTTTAATGGGGACGGTAGGTGTGGATAGAAGGCTACTGGAAACACTTCCTTATGTGAAAATCATTTTTTTAGGAGATCAGTAAAGAAAAACATGTATTTGTTCACCTTTTATCACATGCATTTGCTACACTGTGGCTGAAATACACCCTCTGCATTTAGTGCCACTGAAAAGTCATACAAATAATCATTCAGTAAAAGCTTCCCTCACTTTCAAAAATGAATGCTGTTAAAAAAAAATCAAAGGAAATATTACTAATCTGAAATCATCCCCATGAACCTGGATAAAATGCTCTGTCTATACTGCATCTAAACGTCTCAATCATATAAATTGTCACTCTTATTAATGAAACAATTTTGTAAAAAGATTGCCCTCTAAATGGGTTTAATGTTTTTACCTATCCAGCTGTCTAGTTATGAGATTTACGCATCCTGGCAGGCAGTGGGACATTAAGCGTTTCCAAACCAAATTCTGTTTGCAACAAGATACTGTCTTTTCAGTCCTACATGATTTATCTTTAAATATTTTAACAGGTTATGCAGTATCTTATGAAATATAAAATGAGAATGTCTTACCAAAATGAAGCCTATGAAATTAAGTCACGTCCTTAGAATATTAACCATACTGAGTTTGTCTCCCTTTTGCCCTGTTAGTTAACACCGATAAAATTTGCATAATCTAATTTTAGGGTAAATACTTAAAAAATTTAAAAATCACATATGGTCATAGTATGACTTGCTATCAGGTACCGTCAAGAATTTCAAAAGATCATTTTATTATTTATTTTTTTTTTTTAATCAAATTCTTTGGCTGGTAGTTACATGTCAAGTGTGAGGCTTTTTGCAAGGATCTACATTCTGAACAGCTCTATTAAAATAACAAAATTGAGATTGGAGCATATATGTGTATATATATGTATTTTAAATATATTTCTTCAGTGTGAAATTATGTGTTCCAAGTCTGATTTCACTGCTTGAGCCTCCTGTACATGAAGTACCAGGTCACCATTGTTGCTGCTTGTTACTTTCAGTACCAGGTGTATGCCTATTGTCAGTCCAGTTAAGCCACAGAAGAGCTTACTGCAATTAAATAGCAATTTGTTTCTATGAAACTGCAATTAAAGTATTACTGATCAGCCATTTTAGATTGGCAGCGCTTTGACTGCATGTTAAACAGTGAGGAGCTCTCCATTTCTTTTTGCAGTCTGAGCTGCGAGTAACAGTGAAGTGTAACATGCTCACCTATGTCCCTTGTCAAGTTGAAAGTATGAGTCCTCCGTAAAGCACTCTGATCTCATCACGAACACGCTGAGAGCAATGACAAGTCAGGGCTGATCTCTGTAAGTTGAACTTGCAACTTACAGGACCTGAAGTTATTACTGTTTTCTGTTCCTGTGTGAGCAGGGATGTACACGCTTCCTACAGGGGATGTTTTCAACTTCAGATTGATTCTGTTGAGAATGGGCTGCAAGTTGTGGGCTGCAAGCCAATAACGTACTGCAGGTCCTGACTTGTTAGAGCTATGTAAACAGGGCTACTATATCTCTTTAATCACAACTAATAAAAGCCTAGAAGAAGCAATCAATTACCTTGTAAGTTGTTGGTTGTGGTATTTTTAATAAAAAGCAGAAGTTCATCTGACATGGCTATTATTTTCACACTCGTGGAACAGATGAACCATTTTAAAGCAATCGAGCTGGCTTACCTGTGCGTGCCCGGGCTTTGCTGGCAACCACTGGCCCGTGACCGTGAAGTTCTTGGGAAGCCACGGTGCTCCTGCCCCCAAAGCCAGCAGCACCCGCCAGCTTCTGCCTTGAGCCCCTGCCAAGCTTGTAGCCATTCGTGGTTGACTTGAAATCTGAAATGTAAATTTTTGGTGCAAATTAAAAACTTGTTTGTAAGAATTCAAAGAGGAATTAACTTTGTAGTGATAATTATATTTCTTAATTATCGCCATATTTTGACAAAGTCTGAGACATGTTGACTGTAGTTCCTGCATTTTTGCACAGCCGAGGCTGTAGACATCCTCATTCCTTCGCCAGAGGGGATGACATCACACCTGTGGCATGCATGAGATAAGTGTTGCTTCATTTAGGAACGGCTTCCTGCCTCTTGGAGATGTTCCTGGGGGGGGAGATGGCTTCGGTCCTAGTCCTGCAGTGTGACCCACCGGCATGGCTGAGTGCCGCCGAGCAAACCGCTGTGTCAGATGGCAGATGGGTGCCAGGGGTGGCCGTAGGTGCCAGTGAGTGTGGGCCCTGTGCCCCGGCGAGGAGCGGGTGACCCGCCGGCCCTGAACCCGTCGTGCAAACGGCCCCGCTGACAGCCAGTAATTCATTCACTGGCGGGGACTGGTCATATGTCTGCACCCAAGGCCTGAAAAAAGTCCTGTTTACTGGAGACAGACGTGACTGTGTTGAGGATTTTGGGGTTTTTTTTCCCCTCCTCTGCGGATATTCCTTAACAAGTCAGGGTCTGTTGTGTTTCTTCCTTCAGCAGTAGTTCTAGCATTAAGTTCACAGTTTTTGGCATGCAGGAGGCTACACAGTTCAAGGGGGAGACGATAGGCTCTAAGACGGCAGCCAGTGATGTACGCCTGCCTCCGTCCTGCCCGGTGGCTCACGTTGTCTTTCTGCCCCTGCTCACCTCCTGCTTGTCCACTGAAGGGCAAGCAAGGGCTTGGCACCACAAAGGCTGGAGCTGTGGTGGTCTTTTTTTTTTTTAACAAGGCCTCTCAGTGCTACTGTATTAAAAGTAATAAATTGCAGCATTTTAGTGACTGGAAAGGCATGTGCAGGCCATAGCGTGAAGTGTTTAGCCGGGTCAGAAAAGATATAAAGTCCAGTGGCTGAAACAAGAGCTGTCCCTGTAACAGGGTGATGCTTTAGGAAAGCTATGCGGGGGCTCAGGCCCCTGAAAGACCAGTCCTGAAAAGTCCTGGGCTTTCCAACAGTGAAGCACTCGTATGCAGGAAGGCTGGAAATGTTAATAGGTGCTGAGTAACTTTTGAAAAATTTGAGCTTAAACTTCTTTCATATTCACCATTCTAATACAGGTCTCATAGACCATTGTGCCATTTTCTTCGCATGTGTAACATCACTCTCACATTTTTGTAATCATTTTATTTATTTAAATCGGTTCCTGGCTACATTGGATGTTCACCTCAGCTTACGAACACTGAGCATGAAAGTAAGGGGTTTTATAATTATTAGAAATGTTTTAAAAAAAATATTTTGCTTTTTAGGATCTTTTATTCACCGCTATGTATTTAGCTTCAAAAAACCCAAACCAAAACAAAAAATCTCAATAATTCTTGTTGAAACAGCCCTACAAACAATAGCATTAAGCCCAAAACTAAGCTTTAGACATTCTTGCCCCAAAGGATTTTATTTTTTTGGTGCAAGAGAGCTATAACGGAGAGAAAATGGACATTCTGAAAAGACTTACTCCTTCTGGTTGGGTCCCAGACCCAGTGAACATGCCCACGAGGAGGGAGCTGTGCGAGGTTGGCAGCATGAAAGCAGCCCGCGCAGACACCGCCTGCCCCGGTGCCTTTCTCCCCTCTGGTGCTCATTGCGTCCTTTGCTCTTAAGGGAGTGATGGCTGTTGGGCAAGCTGAAGCTTTCCGTGCGCAGCCAGGTTCCTCTGCAGCTAAACCAGCTGATGGTTCTTTCTCGCATTGTTGGAATATGCTGTTAATTACATTTTGAAATATCCATATACTTTTCCTCTTAGGGGATCTTACAAGCAAGCTTTTCGCTAACAACTTCTGTGGTTCGCCATAACCTCTCGGAATAATCATCGGTTCCATTGAACTTATGCCAGTTGTTTTGTTAAACTAAATTGAAAGAACAGGGCCTATATTAATTCTCGAAAGGCAAGAGATTGCCCTGTGATTTGGGGAAATCTTGATTGCTTACAATATGAATAAATGAACAAGGCAGATATTAACTTTACACCTGACTTCAATTTCTTGAGCAGTGGAGAAATGTCCAGTAGGAGGAAAACCAATCCAGCTAAAACTCATAAGCCAGCCATTAACAGGCTAATTTTATTGTACTGTAAAATCATCAGCTGCTTATAGAAAACAAAGGGGCAATGAATGCAGTATTTGTCTTTTATTCTTAGAAAAAAAACCCTTAAGATCAAACAGCCCCTAAAAGACTGAGCTGATATGCATCCCACGTACATATTTTTGGATATCCTCTCATATTCATTCTACTGATGTATTTGATAGGTAATTATATCAGCCATATCAAGATGCTGATACCAAATAGTGGAAGACTTCAGTGTTTTGCCATAAAGCTTATATCCCTAGTTACTGCACACTCATCATCAGACTCGGGATCTGCAGCAATCATTCCGAAACTGTAGTTGATATTTTTGTGCTTACACCACATTTAAAAATTATTATTCTTGCTTCATCAGTTAGTCTTTTTAGCTGCCTTGAAAAAAAAAAACCATATTGCAAATGAGCTACTATTCTTATTTGTTGTTTTAAGAAGGGTAAGCGCTGAAGTATTCAAATGGAACAGATTATACCTTTAATTACATCCAAACAGGATGCTGAGCTGATTTTTCTATTTTCCGTTTAATTGCTATAGTTCAAAAAGATATTGCAAATTTGTAGATGAATTATTTAAGCATAGCCTTCTGGCCTCTGTGTTTACGAAAGAGACCAAAGGGGCGGGGTGGTGGTGGGTTTGTAAGAAAAAATTTAAAGGGGAAAATTGCCACTTCCTTACATCTTGGGGGAGATGTTTTAGCTGGATAGATGTTTTATGCTTTCTGGGAGTATCTTGGGACTCCATGGGATTTGTTTGTATCCCAACAACCACACTGGGACGCCCCCCATCCTGCCCCATGCCGTGGGTAGCAAAGTGCTATTTTTTCTCTAACCTGCTCACTGGTGAGCGCCTTTGCTTCACGGATGCAACTCCAACCAGCTACCCTTTTCGTGGATGTGCTTGATCTCTGTTCTCCTACGTACAAAATGAGAATAATGAAAGAAAACACAATTCATCACTTCTTAAACTAAATATATTTCCATTTTGTTTGCATACGAGTGTGTATATATCATTCACCGTATATATTTAGAATATGTACTATGACATTACAGCCAGTGATAAATCCTACTCGCTTACTATATGTGTTATTTGCTGCAACATTAAGCTCAGTAAGAATTTTATATGTAACTTGTACCAAAACTAAATATATTGAGGAATTGATGCACAGTTGTAAACAAGAGCATAACTTCCCGCTTCAACACAGTCAAAGGTGGCAGCTTGTGTGGCAATTCTTTTGTAAACAATTGCAGACTTTCCAAAGAATAAGCCAGTTAATTAGATTTTTAATGATGTTTTTTAGAAAATAGCATTCTTGGAGGGGGACGGATGGACCCTACAACACTAACAAAAAAAGTAAACCTAAAGCCTGTACTGTATAAAGAAATGCCATGCGTGAAAAACTGAATTGTGCTGGGCCTAGCTCTTTTGCTCCCCCCACCATCTTTTTTTCCTTCTACTGAACTTGCCTGTGTAGAGTATTTTTTTTTTATAGCTCTACTGTGAATTCAAAGAAAGATGACACTGGCACAATCTTTTAATTTTTTTTTGGTGGATTATCTTATTTCATTATTTTCAATAGTGCTAAGTATGTGCTACCCACTTAGAGAGCTGATGCAGTGCATAGCAAAGCTCAAGATGTCCTCTTAAATACACAAAGCTTATGCAAGGCTGTGACACAAGTAGGTTTTAAACGCTAGCAGTGTTGGCAGCTTTGAAGGGCTGATACAGCCTTGCTGATACGTCACAGGTTACATGGAGAGATTCAGGGAGAAACTGAACTAGCTGGAGTAAGAGTAGTACACAACTTTTATTGATGAAGTTCAGGGGAAAGAGGCACTGAGGGCAGCTGTATTAATCCCATAATAACTTGAAATATAATCAGTATATTGCTGCAGGGATGGCTAGGGAGGGAGGGAGGTGGAGGTGTCAGGGTTTAAGTTCACAGGCTTTCCCAGTTCATTAAAAAGTGAATCAATCAGAGAAACAGGCTGGCTTTTCAAAGGGCTGGCAGTTGTGAATGGGCTTCGGACATTGGGAGGCACGCAGATGGTGCGCCCGTCCTCGCGCAGAGGCTGCTGGAGCTCAGCAGCCATCCATTTGAGGAGCCGGCTGTGTTTTACCTTGCTCAAGCTAGTAAAATGTGTTATAATGTGCTAGGGGAGATTCTGGCTGGATTTTGTGAACTTAAAAGCTAGGCAGTGTTGGTGCTGTGGGCCATTTAAAGGTGATGCTGATAGATGTTTATAAAGGGAAAAAAAGTTTTGTTTTGTAATTTCTAGAGTGGTGGTTTAACCAGCAGGCAAATGGGCAGAAGGCGTCTGCCTACAGGACCCCTCTTTGTAGGCAGCTGGTATAGTAATTAGCTCATTACTATTAATTTTTGCCATCCCTGGACTGATCAGTGATGTATTTAAAAAAGAAAAAAAGTGAAATTCATATATCTGGATCTGGCATTTCCCACATCCTTTTGATGAAGCTGGTGCATGTACACAGACCGGGGAACGTCCTCAGAGAGTGAGCTTACTCACACCCACGGGCACCCGGAGGTTTAGGACAGAATGCCCTATATTTAAATAGGACTCATGACTTTTTAATTACTGCACAGGGCTCAGTGAGAACACATGGTTGTCCAAACTG